>NC_084763.1:48430151-49796651 GCF_028858725.1 Colius striatus
TTGGAAGGGAGGGAGAGCTGGAGCAGACACCATGCTGCACATGGGGGCACCTCCTGGCTCACGTTTTCAGAGCAGCACTGGAAACTTTGCAACTCTTCAGTGTAACTGGGGCTGCTCTGTCAGCAGAGAATAGTGAAAGGCTGTATTTTGGTATGAACTGTCCTTTCTTGCCCGCGCTGGCTTAGATGTGCCACGTCCTTGTGGGCATCAGCAAAACTACTCACAGCCTAAATTCTGTTAGAACTTTCAGGATCTCTCTCCTTGTTCTAACACTTCTGCTGAAGGAATCCTGCCCTGAAGATGCTGAGAGAGAAAGTTATGTGCTTTCCCAGTGTAGAGAGCTTCTCCATCAGCTGGAATTAGTGCCGTGACTAGGGACTTGGAAGGGGGAAAATGTCCACTCAAGTTAATAAATTGTGTGTTAACCTGAATCTAGGTAGTGGCTAGAACTGCCATTTAGGAAGCAGTAGCAATGGGCAAGTTGGGTAGAAGCTAAAAACCATAGAATTGGTGGAACTACCAAAGCACTATGTAGCTGGTTTTAAGCTTGTTTGTTTGGGGTTTTTGTTTCATAGTATAAACACTTTCAAATGTGGGCATACTGAAACCATCCATCCTGGTCACACACAACTGATCCTGTGAGTTTCTGCTCATGGTGGCAGGCAAGCAGTTTCTAGTCTTGCTGGAGGCTGCTTATGTCTATGTCCTCAAGAAGGCATGTCCTCAAATCTAGCTTAAGTGCAGACAATGTTTGCCTTGCCTCCTTGGGGCTGTGATTGCCTAAGTGTTTGTGGAATGTCATTGCTTACCTTGCCAGGGGTGAGCCTGTGTTGTTGGTAGCTAAGGAGTGCTGTTAATGTTCCAGAACTTACATGTTGTTTACTGATTTTCCACTAACAGGATGCAATGACTTAAGTGGTAAAAAGCCCTTTTTCTCTCCATTCCACTGTGATTACAATTTCCCTAGTGTCAATATAAGTGTTTAAGCAGTTCAGTCCTGTGTATTTGGTCCTACTCAGTGCTAACAGGCCTCTACTGGTTGCAGTGTTGGACAGTAAATGTGAATAAAGTATTGCAGTACCATTCAGCCAGAGATGGTGCTTAATGTGTTAGGTGTTTAAGTCCCCATCTCATTTTATTACACCCCTGCTGTAAAAGCAGCCATGGGCTACAGCTCGATTGCCTGTTTGTGTGGGAGAGTTGTCAGTGCCATAACCAACATTTTCTGCATTCAGTAGAAGATGGGTTTGATGAGAGATGTGAGGCATTTACAACGATCCTCTTTCATCAGCACTGTCCCAGGTCTTCAAGGATGACAAACCAGTGGCGTTGATACAGATAAAATCCTTTGCACTGAAGTCTGTAGACTTCCTGTCCTTTCATTAGTGGATTTCAGCGTGTTGCCAGTGTAAATCAGTCTACAGCTGTCAGTAATATTTGCCTAGTTGATGTCCTCTGTTTCCGTTCCTGAAGGATTATTTCATGAAGCAGGAACTGTAGTGAGGCAGCCAAATCAGTTAATAGGGACAAACATCATCCATCTGCTAATACTCTGGCACAAAGCTGCAGTTGACTTCTCTTGCTTCTGGGAGATGGTACTTCTGGAGGTGTCCCTATGAGGCTTTTATTCATGACATACTTGTGTTTTGATAAGCTTTAATTTTCTGTGTAGTGTGTTTATTGTAAAGATGTTTGTAAAAAGCAAACCCATGTTAATGCAGAATTGTGTTAAAGTATCAAAACCTCATAAATCCTTTTGGAAGTGTGAGACCCAAAACTAAAAGTGGAGATTTTTATCTACAGTATGGAAAGCAGTAGAGTCAAAGCCTTTAGCTAACACACAACAAAAATACAGAGTTTACAGATTTTTCACAGGTCAGGTACTACTGTAAAGAAAATAATGTACCAAGAATTTGGTGCCCCTTCCAGCAGTGACCTGTTAACTTGAGACTCAACTGCTGTTCCCATGAGTAACTTCTGCCTACAGGTACCTGCTGAGCAAACCCAGCACTGTCCCTGAGGTGCTTCCTTGAGGCAATAGTCACCTCCAGCATCAGGTATGGTCAGGTGGCAGCAGATAACAGTAGGTACAAAGAATCCTGAAGAAACTTCAGTGACTCAAGTTAGATAACATTCCCATTTTCTTACCACTTCCCAGAGACACAGATCAATCCTGCTTCGGTGAGTTGCTCCTCTGCCCAGTTTGCTCCCTAGGACAATAGGCAGAGTGCCTTCAGGCTCCTGAAAAGCCCACAGCACATTTGGCACTGACCCTCTCCAAAAGGTTCCCAACAGGCCCTTGAATAATCCATTTGTTCCTCTCAGGAATAATATCCATAGTGTCTCTGACAGATTATTCATGACCAGCTTTAATCAAACTTTAAGATAAAGCATTAGTTGCTTAGAATGTAGGCTTGAAAAATGGAACAAAGTCCCAAGCAAAGCAAGCAACAGCATGCATCATTAGCTCTGTTTACAGCTTCTTGGAGAGTGCTAGTGCCCTGGCTGAGTTGGCATCATGAGCCAGGCCTGCAGAAGCTGTCCCCACTACAGACTTGGCCTGAAATCTTCCTAAATTTACACCTCTCCCAGCTCTGCTTCTAAGCCTGGCTGCTGGTGTCCTTCAGAGCAGGGGCAGGCCAGGCCTTCTCACCTACCTGCTCTTGCACTGAGACATCACCAAGCAAAATGAGACACTTTGTGTCTTGCCTCCTGCCTGCTGCTTTTCTGATCAATGCCTGTTCTTACGGAGATGATGCTCTTCAGTTTAGTTTGTAATCGGGAGCAGCTTGTATACAGCTCTCCAGCTTGGCTAGCTGAAATAAATGAGACAACAGTCAAGGAGATCTAACGGGAAAGACAAAATCATCCCTCTGAGTGGGTGCCAGGAGAGACAGTTGTGAGCTCACAGTTCAGAATGAACCAAGTTTTAGAAAGGTTTCACTCTGTACAGTGCAAGCACGCCATCAAGGGCTCCTGCCTAACCACAGTAGCAGGTAGTGTTGGGAGCAGCAGTGTGCCTGACAGTGCAGAGTGGCCGGCCTGGCGCATTCACAGTGATGGGACACACTGGAATGAAGATCTGCCCCAGTTTGTTGATGTGAGTAAAAGCTTTTATGTGCTTCTTTTCACAGGTAGCAGAGCCCTGCAGCCACCGTTTGCAGGGATCAGTGCTGCCCTCTGAAGGACTCAGGGAAGAGCTGTGACAGTATCTGAGGGACTGAAACACCTGATGGCGAGAGCCACAGAGCTCAGCCTGTTCGTTCAATGTGCTACGGACACCTGAGCACAGTCTCCAAAGGTCGACATCCTGAGTAGAGGCAGGACAACAGAAGGCTCTTCAAGCTACCAGAAAAACACATGATTTACCAGGTATGATAATTTCATAGACTCATAGAACGGTAGGGGTTGGAAAGGACCTTTAGAGATCATCTAGTCCAACCCCCCTTCAGAAACAGGTCCACCTAGATCAGGTCGCATAGGAGCATGTCCAGGCGGGTCTTGAAGACCTCCAAGGAAGGAGCCTCCACAATCCCTCTGGGCAGCCTGTGCCAGGGCTCCCTCACCTCAACAGTGAAATAGTTTTTCCTTATGTTTAGATGGAACTTTTTGTGTTTAGTAGTAATTAACTAAGGAGTAGTAATTTATGCTTCGAATTACCAGAAGTCTGGTTCTGAGTAATGTTTAAGTCAGGCTTGGATGCTTTTCCAAAGGAACCATGGATTAAATTAGATTAAAGAAGATTCAAGGGCAGTCCAGCTGCATGCAGTGCCGCAGATCCTGTGTCCGGTGCCAGGACCAGAGGCAACAGGCACAAACTGAAACACTCTGCACATCAAGAAACACTTGTGCACTGTGAGAGTGGCAGAGCACTGGCACAGGTTGCCCATAAAGGTTATGGAGTCTCCATCCTTGGGAGATCTCTGTGGTCCTGGGCAACCTGCTCTAGGGCATGTACCATATGATCTCCAACCTCAGTGTCTTCCAACCTCAGTCATTCTGTGATCCTTCCTGGCTTCAGAATGTACTGACAGAACTCGGAGTAGGTCAGCATTCCCTACTCAGTTTCTTCAATTTCTTCTTTTTGTGCAGTTGGCAGTGGTACTGACTCCCAGCATACTAACATGGATAACAGAGAGTAAGATTTTATTCTGAGTTCCAGTTCAGCTGCTGATTATCATCCATAAATCCCCATTCCAGTCACATGCTGCTATTGGTTAAGGCTTAAACACATTCTAAATAATCAATGGTGAATCCAGGGCAGTTTGTGGACAAGTTAGTGAACCCACATACATCTTGTGCCGAACTTTATAACTCAAAACTATCATTGTCTGTAAACATTCCTTATCTAGCTGATGTAGTATGAAATTATTTTGTGCCACCCAAAAAAATAAGTAAGCAGAAGGAAATGATGCCAGGGCTCTGCCTACATTGACATCATGGGTAGATTCTGCTTGCCACATATGACCAATGTATTTGAAAATTGATGTGTACATCTGAAATATAAACTGTCTTACACTGAGTAAAGAGTAAGGTTAAGAATTAATTACTTTGAAAACAACACTGTCAAAACCAGCTTCTTTAGCACATATTTTCTCAGAAATCAGAGGTCTTGTGATCTTTTTTATGGGTTCCTGTTGTGTTTGTAAGGGTAATCTGGGTTACAAATGCTCTCATAACAAACCTGGTTAAAAGTTAAACATGATTTGAGGCCAGCAGGGAATACAAATATACATTTGCTAATATCAATCCTACTTTTGTTGCATTTCAGCTTAAGGATTCCCCACATTTAAAATGCTGTTTTGCTTAACCCTGGGGGAGGACAGTGGTCCTGGTCCAAGGTCAGCAGGAGGGGAGTCGTGCGGAGTCCGAGAGACGGGAGCTGCTACCTGTCAAAGGAACAAACTGATGTCCCTGGGGAAGGGATTTTACTGCATTTGATTTCACTAAGAACTGAAGGCAGAACAGCTTTTGGAAGCAAGAGCTGATCTGTTGAAGGCCCAGAGATTCTTGACCTTGGTTTGGGAGCTCTTGCTGGTCATGGAGACAGATTACAGCTAGATTACAGCACCCTGTTAACTCCAGAGCTCACCCTTCCAGTCAAATTGAATAGCATCATGTTGGAATATCTCTGTTTACAGATACCGAGAAAGCATGGTTACCTTCAGAGAATGTGCACACAGGCTGGCTTCCAGGGCCACTTCTGAAGCATCTCTCTTGCAGCCTCTGTCTTTCCATCTGAGCTGTGGAGGTTGCTACATCCAGCTATGTTGTTTATAAACAGAACCAACAACTGTTGTCCTGTCTCCACTTTTTCAGTTGTGACTGATCCATGCAGAACATACAGCTTGCATAGAATAAAGAACTGGACTGTAGTAAATGGGAGCTGTGAGTGGGAGCCAGGATCTTCTGAGGCATCACAAGATTTCCCTTTATAGTGCTGGATTAGTTCCTCATTTGCTGCATTTTCTCTTTCAGTGAAATGAATGCAGTGGTATTGCTCATATGAAAAAAATAACTGATCTTAAAACCTGAAAACTGGTGTTAGGACTAGAAAGTGTTCCAGATTTCAGGTACTGAAGATCTTATTGATTTCACAGTGTGCCTAGTAAAGTCAGTTCTGATTTACAAGAGTGAAGTATACTATAAAATTAGAGCAGTGAGACAGAAAATGCTTCAAGGAGAGCCCCAAATCCTTGTCTGGCCTTGGCAGCTGTCGTGCCTCTGTGTCTCAGTGCACAATCACTGCATAAGCAATGGAGAAACCTTGTCATTTTGAACTTGAAGATGAAAGCAAACATTATTTACAGTTACACCCAGCAACTGTTGTGCACAGGAAGAGTGCAGTTATAAAAGTACAGTTAGGACAAGTCTCACAAGTCTTCCCTACCTGACTGTAACAGGATACACTCAAGGCTAATCCCTCTTGGATTAGATGGATGGCAGCAATGCCCCTGCAGCAAGGCAGAACAGAATAAACCCTTTAAAAGTTTGTGCAGACTTCTGGGGGCAGAGTCAGGGTCTTGGGAGTTTTGGTGAGCCTCTCTGGATTCCTGTAGGACCTGAAGTCTCAGAGGAGAATTCCCTTCTCAGTCAAGGCACTTTCCACTATGAGCAACATCTGGTTTTACACCAGCTTTGACAGACAGTATCTTATAAAATGAAGTTGTTATTGATCAGCAGTTGTCACTGTTTGAGCCACAGGGCTTGGTTTGCTCCACTGAACAGCACATCTCGTCCCATGCCACACTCCCAGGTATTCCCAAGGTGATCCATGCCAGGCTGACAGATGCGACACAGTCTGTAGGAGACCTGTGTTCTTCTGGAGTGGCAGCCAGAGGCCAGGCTGGCTGGCCTAAGACATTTCTCCTGATACTGTTTACACTGAATCTCTTTGCAGTGCCTGGCTGAACACCAGATGAACACCCACTGAGCACCCTCCTCTCCTCACTGGGTGTCTCGCTGGTGCTGCTGAGGCAGAGAATGGCTCAGGCATCGCTCCACCCTCTGTGGCCCTGGGAAGGACAGGAACCGAGTGTGCTTACCAGTGCAAGGGAAGGTAGAAGAGGATGTGGCCTGAAAGTCTGTGGTACCTGTAGCATAGGTGGATGTTCATTGACAGCCTAAGGATACATACGAGTGACATACCCCATGGGTGACAGCTACTGGGAGTCCGTTTCTGCACTAACAAGCCCTTGCACCAATTCAAAACCCTTAGTTGTGAAGCCTTAAGGATCCATTGCAGCAGACAGCTGTAAGTTCAGAGGAAAAATCATGTACTTCTTTTGTATAAAAACATCCATCCAGTCAGCAGAAGGACAATGCTGGATAAGAGGTAAGTAGATCCATCTTGGGAGGCAGGACAGTATTTAACTAGAGCAGAAGCCATAACCTCACAGTTCTTCAGTCCATCAGAGACACATGTTGGAGGAAATGGCTGCATCCCCTCTTTTCTGGCCAACGTTTTTGTAATGCATTTTGATTTTTCCAGTCACTCAGCCAAAGGCAACATATAGTTTTGCAATGCTTCTAAGTAGCATCAAGGACATAATGTTCCAGTTCCGCATCCCTGATGTATCAATTAGCTTGAGTGACTTGGAAAGCTTACCTTTGTTGTGCACATAATGTTGACATTAAAAAAAAGGAAATGCTGCCAACATTTGTTGAAGTGCCAAAATGAAAGTGCTCTGTTCAGGCTCATTGTTCCCATCCTATCTCACAGGATAATCAGAAAGTGTATGGGCGATTCTCCACCCTTTCCTCACTTTCCCTGCAGGGAAGCGTGAGATCAGCAGCTTTCTCCTTTTGTTCATTTTTGACCTTTGCATGACTGCTAGTTGTTTTGATTTATTAGAATTTATTTTCTTAAATAGGAAAAAGAAATGAGTATAATGCAAGGATAGCCACAGCCTACTGAAGCTGTCTTTTGAGACCCCTTCTAGCCAGGACAACTGCACAGAATCCTTTAGAGCACTTACAGTCCAAGTTTCTGCTCTGAATTGTGCTATAGGGATTTCCATCTGACTGTAGAGGCAGCAGAGGGAGATTAACCTGTCTGGGCTAAAGAAAGCCTTTGTGAATACCACTGTAGTGATTAGCAGGTTTATAATGGATAATTTGGCATTCCAGTGTTTAGTGATGTCTCTGGAAGTAGGAGATGTTAATGGTATGGAAATGTTTACATATATCTCCCAGCTAGCTGGTAAACATTCAAAGACCCAAGTCTATTAGAGCCAGGAAATACATTCCTTGCTTCTAACATATAAATGTAAGAAACACGAATAGCACCCCAAAGCAAGAATTCTGTGGTCTGCAGCATTGAAAGAAATGATTTTAAACCAAAATAGAAGCAGGAGCTGGGTAAGTACAGCATTAGTCACTCACTGTAAGTAGTGGGACGGTTACACACTTGGTTTAGAGAGTTTGGTCACCATTTCGAGTCAACTTGTAATCTGTAAAGTTTTTGGCAATGTCAGATAACAAACCACATACATCTTATGTTTGTTTCCTCGTGTAAAATCAGGAATGATACATTTACGTATCAAAATCACAAGTACCAGCTATTATCAAAGCCTTAATGGTGCAGGATTCATTTTGGTAAGACTTCCTGTGCTTTACTCATGCTGATGTCCCAGTTATGGGTCCCCTGCTTTCC
The DNA here is from genome assembly GCF_028858725.1 of Colius striatus. Lineage (NCBI taxonomy): Eukaryota > Metazoa > Chordata > Aves > Coliiformes > Coliidae > Colius > Colius striatus. The sequence goes on from NC_084763.1 coordinate 48,438,307, forward strand.
CAGCTGTATAGCAAAGGAGCTAATGGCATAAACTAATGGGATCAGAGCTGCTGACCACAAGCTGATTCACACTGTTCAAGGCAAGACAGGCCAACGAGAAAAGTGCCTGAAGTGAGGTATGGGTAGCCACTGTTCTGATTGTACTCAATGTGTACTTTTAACTACTGGCAGAATAACGAAAGAACTTGAGGTCAAATCAATCCCTAACCATAAATCCTAGGCATTGACTTTGACAGCACTTCTGTGGTATATCTAACGGCAGTGTGACACAGAGGGTGACATTTCCATTATGATTCATCATTTCAGCCTCAGTTTAAGAGAATCATTTTAATTATTCTCTCCAAACTGCTGAGGAATACAGCCTGCATTTGCAGAATAGTCTGAAGAGATTAGCAAAAAATGACTCATTTCCAACTGTTAAACTTTTCTGTGTGCGTCTCTTCATCGGTACAAGATTCTACTGAAGCAGTTGTCTTCTGTTATAACCAATTCACGCCCCTTCCTTTCCTCCCTGGTCGGTAGCCACCCTCCACACGGGGATTTAAGCAGCAAGGGAAGCAATGCAAGCTTTCTGCCCTCAGGGTGTGCCGGGGATTCTTGTGATGAGCTGGGAAGTTGTGTTGTCCACAGCGCCCTCTCTGTGGGTTTAGTGGATTTCTGCTGCATGCCATGAGGGCATCCTAATCTTCAACTGCTTGTAGCAGAGGTAATTTACCTTTTAATCCATATTTACTTCACAGATCTCTGTAAGAGCAACATCTGCCCTACTATGCTTAAAATACTAAATATTGCCTTTCTAGTTTGACAAATAAACTATATCCTGTTTTCTGAAGGCTTTTTTCCAGTTACCTTTCACTTTTGCAGTCAAAGGAATTCCTTTTAGAAGTAATTTGTTCACAAAGCTACAGACTCAGCTGTTGCAACAATAAGTATGCTTTGCTTGGGTGAAGACTATTGCTGTAACATGCATCTGACAGGGTAACGTGCATAGGAAGGACTGGCCAGACTGCAGGATTCACTTTCATATGAGGGGAAGCTGCGTAGGCCTCTTCAGTGAGTGACCATAAAGCACACTAAAAAATCTCAGGTTCCTTACTCTTCTCCTTTTAAGCCCTCATATGAGAAGATTGTTTAAGAAAAAAATGTATTCACTAGGCTTCAGTAGATAAGTGCCACTGACAAAGGGAACAACTGAAGCACCACCAGGAAGGGAAGGAAGGGTTAACTCAGGGGCATGGAAGGCTCCAGAGTGCTGGTTCAGGCCACAGTGGATGCAGAGAAATCAAAAGCTTCTCGCAGGCAGAAGAATCGTAGAATCACAGAATGGTAGGGCTTGGAAGGAACCTTTAGAGACTATCTAGTCCAACTCCCCTGCCAAAGCAGGTCCACCTAGATCAAATCACACAGGAATGGATCCAGACAGGTTTTGAAGACCTCCAAGGAAGGAGACTCCACACCCTCTGTGGGCAGCCTGTGCCAGGGCTCCCTCATCTGAACAGTGAAATAGGTTTTTCTTATGTTTAAATGTAACTTTTTGTGTTCCAGCTTCATCCCATTACCCCTTGTCCTGGTGCTAGATACAATATAAAAAAGGGATGTCCCAAACTCCTGACACCCACCCTTTAGATATTTGTAACTATCAATGAGATCCCCCCTCAATCTCCTCCAGACTTAACAGCCCCAGTTTCTGCAGCCTTTCCTCATATGAAAGATGTTCCAGTCTCCTGATCATCTTGGTGGCCCTTTGCTGGACTCTCTCCAGCACTTCCCTATCCCTCTTGAGCTTCCCTGTTCCCTCTTGAGGGAACTAGTGCACCAGCTAATGCTTCTGTGTGTGTGTGGGTAAGCTCTAGCATAGCCTTGATGGCCACAATAACCACTTGTCCTCGGGATCACAGCTGGTAAAGGAAAGAACACAGACTCCTTCCTTCAGGAGGATTGTGTCACTGGATGTGGGTTGGAGAGGGGGGCCAGGAGGAGGAGATTGCCCCAGGTTGAGGAGATGGATTTGGGTAAATACAGAAAAAAGCTTGAGAATGAAACTGAACTGCCTCTGTTGCTGTTTCTTTAGCTCCAGTGGCCTTCCTGCTGCAGCACAGCCTTTGGGAGCTCTGAGGATGAGCACTTTGTCCAACTGCTGGTCTTGGTGCTTTGGAGCAACTTCTGACTGTGGCTGGTGATGGTAACCAGATGCCATCAGCCAAACCCACTTTCAGGCATTGTTATATCTGGTATATTAAACTGTTTGTCCTTGTTTCTGTACTGGTGTATGGCTCACAGATCTGTCCTCCCAGGCTGTTCACCAACCATTGACTGTTTTATACTGATATTCCTCTACATTTGTCTGCTGGTCCAGGTTGCCTGTTGTCCTTCTGCATTATCTTGTTGATTCTCTTGGCATAGACAAAATTGGTATAGTTAAGGCATCAAGTTTAAAGATCTGAAGGCTCAAAAGCATTGCAATAGAGTACAGAGACTTGCCTTGGGGACATTTGTTTGCGTACAGCACAGGCCAGAGCTTAACAAACGACATCTTTTAGCTGTTTGGTAGCATGAAAGTGGGTGGTTGTTCTCAAGCCAGGTCTCAATGGACATGGATCATCATTATTACTAAACCAGTCACCACAACTGCAATTAGCTTGAACCTCTGTAAGCAAATATGTAAAGTTTAGTAAGTGATACAATCTGAGTCCTGAAAAATATAACAAAAACAGGCTTCAGTGCTCTGCATTGAAGATTTTTAACATTGAAGGCTTTTAACAGAGCCAACAGAGGATGTGTCAGCTCCCTTCCATTTGCATTTGCATTTCCCATCTCATACTTAGCAGTACTAAAATGACCAGCTACTTTTCCATCAAACAGGTATAGGAAAAATATTTCAGTGTTTACGTAAGGCACCAAAAAGGTGGGTTAATTGATACACTGAGTTCAGCTGTGTAATTGCCTCCTTGCTGATGGCATCAAAAAATCCCACCCTCCCACAGAGTAAGTCAAACAATGCCAAACATGCTTTTTCAGGGACATAACACCTTTCATTCTTTGCAAACCAGAGCAACAAGAGAATTATAGTGAAGCAGTGGTCTCAGCAGAGATCCACAGAAAGGGGCAAGCAACAAGGCCAAGCAGTAATAAAAATAACATGCACAAAAACTCTACCTAAAAATTGAAGTACCAGAAAAGCAAATGGCCTAATGGAGATAAGGACCCACTCTGCATAGGACACTCCATGCTGAATTTGTAATCAACGTAGCAGAAATCTTGCTAACACTTGGGCACCTTACTTTGCTACCAGTGATGACCCTGGTGTAGATCATTGTGGAAGAGCTTGTCTGTCTCTGTCAAATATTGCACACAGTCATGTCTTGGCAGCAAGAAAACTTGGTTAGAGATGCTGAATGAATGTCTTCAGATCCTGCCTTGTCTAACAAGAGTTGTACATTTAACCTGGAAGTTTCAGGGAGACAGCCCATAATCTGTGTTTCTAAAATATATCCAGCTCTGCCAGAGCAGCTGAACAACCAACCTCCGATGATGAGATTGTTGCTATAAAAATACCATTAACGTTGCCCCCACAGGCACATGGAAACCTGTCAAGGCTTTGTGCCTTATTAGATACAGACTGTTTCACTATAAAATATGACCCAATAGATGGCCTCTTTCTCAATTGCTACAGGGGTTTGTGGGTTCTGGGAAAATTAACCTTTCAGTGATGTTTGGTCTAACAGACATTATGATGAAAATATTTGGCTTGGACTAAATGCAGAAGATAACCCAGCTGGTAACTTTCCATCTTGCCAGGAGCATTAAGCTCATTCACTGAAATAAATTTCCTAAATATGTCTGGTGGAGCTAAACACCCTGTTACAGTAAGATGGAAAAAGACAGATTCATCAGCAACTGCAGAGACCAGGTCCAAAATAATTTGGCAGAGATTAGGCCTTGAGTTGGCATCGTGCCTGGTAGCAAATGACATCCATGCCACTGGACTTAGTGGCCTTTCTCATCTGGCTCTTACTATATATTCCTACAGTGACTTAGTATCTAGCTCCATTTAGTTACTTTTCTCCTCAAATATCTCAGCCTAACTGTTAGAAGATCTCTAGCAATGCCATGTTTGGCACTCAGAAGCCTCATCTCTCTAACTTACCTTGGCATTCCACTTCCTGGTACCATATTCTCAGTTCACTGTGAATGTGCCTTAGGCTGGAGAAGACTTCAATGAAAGCACAAGAAAGGAAATTCTACTCAGAAAAGTACAAAGATTGTAAGAAAAAATATTCAGAACAGAACTCTGACATTCTGCCAGAATAATGACTTTACACAGGTCAGCAATGGAGCCCCACTGCTCCATGGAAAGAAAAGGATTGGGGATGTGTAGCAGGCCTTCACGGGTCATCATTCCCAGTGCAGACAGAAGAGGTATCAGGACACTTCAAAGAGAGGAGCTATTGCATGGGATAGCAGCATTGAACACCATGACTTAGCATTTGTATAGAAAGCACAGCTGCCTAACAACCAGCACTAAACTAGGCTGTGCTCACCACTGGGGAGGTATCTATGTGCCTTTTCCTTTCAGCTAGAAGGCTTTTATTCAGGATATGGCAAATGGGATTGCTGCAACCTCAGCTCAGCTCCATCTGCTGATGGAGACATTATTTTTGTCCATAATGTCGCTATTGCTTTAAATAATTTAGACTGAAAACTTTCAGACTTAATTTCACAGAGATGCCAGTGATGGAAATCATAGTGGTCCCCATAGCATCCTGCTCTGGGATGATGTCTAGAAGGAAGAGGAAAACCTGAGCTCAGCTCTCCCTTCCTCTTGCAGTTAAGGAAGGTCTGTTCATGGCTTCTTGAGAAACTCAGCTACTGTCTGCAATGCAGTACAGGTTTCAGAGCTAACTTTGGATTAGCTGCTGAAAATTCCCCCTAGGAATCAGTGTTGGTGTGTGGGTCTCAGTAGTTTGGTTTGTCTTGTCTCAGTGACTGTTCTGCTGCTGTGATGTGAGGCACAGAGTGGTTTCAAGCTACTGAGGGCTCATGTTCAGGGAAGGAGAAGCAGAGGAAGGAGACAGGACAGCACAAGGATGCAAAGCTTATGGGAAACAGACCAGGGATCTTTTAATTCTTCCTGCTTTAGTTAACTTGCAATTAACTTCTTGCATTTGAAGAATACATGTTACCATTTACTTGTACTAGTTGAGTTCTTAGATGGAACTCAAGCAACTGAAAAAAATCATGACAGGCTGAAAACAAATTAAAACCCCAGAGATTGTGCCCTTTGTCCCTGAGCCAGTGAAGTGTACCCTCTGCAGGTTTTCAAAGACTTGAGGCATGCTTCTGAGCAAGAAAATCCCTGAAAGTGAAAATTCCCACAGAACTGTCAGACTTCAGAAGTCATGGGTTGGAGGGAAATAAATGGTGTTTACAAATCTTCCTGTAAACTGAGGGCAGCTGATAACACTCAAATTAGTCTGGAGGAGACTGAGGGGGGATCTCATTAATATTTGTAAGTATCTAAATGGTGGGTGTCAGGAGGTTGGGGCATCCCTTTTTTCTATTGTATCTAGCAACAGGACAAGGGGTAATGGGATCAAGCTGGAACACAAAGTTCCATTTAAATATAAGAAAAATCTATTTTACTGTTTAGTGAGGGAGCCCTGGCACAGGCTGCCCTGGGAGGGTGTGGAGTCTCCTTCCTTGGAGGTCTTCAAGGCCCACCTGGACATGTTCCTGTGTGACCTGATCTAGGTGAACCTGCTTCTGCAGGGGGTTGGACTAGATGATCTCTAAAGGTCCCTTCCAACCCCTTCAATTCTCTGATTCTATGAAACTGCAGGAACCCAGGACCTTGTTGAGCCTGGATTATTGTGCTTATTTCAAGCCGTGAACAATGACAAATACAGACAATGTCTAGCCCATCTTCATCCCTTCAAAATATAACGTGACTGCTGTTACAAGTAATGGTGGGTTTCTGTGCCACTTTAGAGATAGGTATCTTGAAAGACAGCTGGTTTTGGCTTTTGGATGATAGCCATCACTTGCCAAAAGCACTGTACATACAGTTCCTTAGCGAAATGGCTGAGGAGGTTGCTTAGATTGTTCTCAGTGCACATTGTCCACAACCACATGGGCAGTGTAACTACATTTCAGTAGGAAAAGACTGAAAAGACATGGACACCAATTCACATCCCACCCTTGGTAATTATTTCTGCCTAGCAAAGCTAGAAATAAGAGCTGTGAAGTTGTGAAGAGGGCTGTGCAGCTGCTACCCATATGAAACATTGCAGTGGAGGGAACCTCACTCTATAAAAATCACTCATGCCCTAAGCAGCCTTTTTTTCAATGGGAGGCTCTCACCACAATCACCAGAGAGGAAAAACCAGCCTTGGTTAAGGCAAGGGATATGTGTTAATGGAAGTAATCCTAGATTCACTGAAATTACCTGCAAGATCCTTCCCCAGTAGGATGGGATCTTGACCACTTTTGATGGAGGGGTGGGGAACTGCATTGGATGGCAAGTCATTTAACTTTTCATATGGTTTAGTGTAGGAATTTGAAGGACATCTTTCCTAGCATGCCTGTTGTGAAGCATAATTGTTGCTGCACTATTCTCAGCCTCTTTGTAGCCTACAAACTAGGTAGAAATCTCAGCTGCTATCTGACCTCACTTGTTGCCTTTGCTGCCAAGTTGTATTATATGACTGAAGAATTCAAACTTATTAACAATTGGAAATGAATGAACACAGATACAGTTCAATGTAAAACAATTGGGATATATGCCAGTCTATGAACATCTTAATGTTTAAGTTTCAAAGATCCCAACTGACTGTCCACAATGCCATGTCTGGAAAGTTCAGTATTTGGTCTTACCAGTGAGAGCTTACAGAGCTGGATCCCAGTCCTGGGCCTGGCCATTTTTCCTAAGCAGATTTCCTCACCTCCTCCTTGTCTTTCTGAAGTCAACAGGCCTCCATGAGTGTATCTGCATCTATCATCTTAGCCTCAACTGCAAATCTGAGCCCAAAGGAAGAAAGAATGAAAGAAAACACTTAATTTCTGATAAATAATCTAAACAAAATACAGTGAGGAAAGGCCCTGCAGAAATGTATTTATAACACACAGGATGTAAAAACAAATGAGTTGGTGCTGGAGGGAGAATGACTTCAGCAAGTAAAGTGTCCAAATAGTGCATCAGGCTTTTGAGTTGGCAAGAATGCTACAGAACCAGATGTAGGCTGTGAATCAGCAGGTCTGGAATGCCAGCACAGAAAGAATGGCAGTCATGATCCAAGGGTACACAGAGGCACGCAGAAACTCTTCCAAGACCATTTTAGCAAAGCACGTTTCCAATATGTATAGATATATATGCCTGTGATGGCAAAGTAACTTCTCAAACACTTATTAGCTTAGTTCCTGAAAGCATTTAATTAAAGTCAAAAAAAGTTCCTGAGACCTTGAACAGATGAAATCTTTTGCTAACCAGACACAAAGGCAAAGTTTCAAGTTTTTAGAACCCTTTGCTTTAGAAAGACCTAATTGCTGGAGGGTGGAGGGAAAATGCTGAATTACTGCTGCTTAGTTTCCAAAATCTGAGTTCCACGGGCTGACTTCTGCTCTGTCTGGCACTGCAGTGGGCTGAGGAACAAGAGGAGGGGAGTGATCCCATGCTCCCGGCAGCCTGGTGCCAAGTGCAAGATTCCTTTCAGTGGGTGGGGAAAGAGACATGCTGTGGGCAAGGGCAGCATTTGTCCCCAGCTAACTTTGGCTGCTTGCTAAACAGGCTTAGGATAGATGTGGTCCAGCAGGAGGGTTGGCATGTATCCCTCACCCTCACCCTGCTGATTGCCCTCTCTCCTTGGAGATGGGAGATCATTACAGTACCCAGACATGGCTACCAAAGGTGAGAGCCCTTACACCCTTTCTATCAGTGTCACTCCTTAACTCCCGTGAGAGGTGAGGGATACCAAAACATTGCTTGGTCTCCTTGGTCCATTTGATTTCATAGCTCCTGTGCAAATGAAGTTTCTGTTTCTGGAGAGAGGGAAAGCACACAATACTACAGGAAGCGTTATGTTTCTTTTCATGAATTAAGCCATATCTCTGGAAAATGTTGTGGTTTAGAGTGTATCTGCTTAAATTCAAGTGACACTTGCTGACTTTATGATTAATTTCTTTTTTCTTTCCTTTTGGATATTGAACAGGAAAAAAAAATCTTTTTATTTTTCAGATGAGAAGCAGAATCATAGAACTGGACACTAGAAAATGTCATCACCACAGGATCACAGAATGGTAGGGGTTGGAAGGGACCTCTAGAGACCATCTAGTCCAACTGCCCTGCAGAAGCAGGTTCACCTAGATCAGGTCACTCAGGAACACATCCAGGTGAGTCTTGAAGACCTCCAGAGACTCCACACCTTCACAGGGCTCCCTCACCCTCACAAGAAAGTAGTTTTTCCTGAAGTTTAAGTGGAACTTTTTGTGTTCCAGCTTCATCCCTTTACCCCTTGTCCAATCACTGGAAACAACAGAAAAAAGTGTCACCTCATCCTCTTGACATGCACCTTTTAAATACTTGTAAGTATTAATGAGATCCTCCCTTGGTCTCCTCCAGACTAAACAGCCCCAGTTACCACAGCCTTTCCTCATAAGGAAGATGTTCCATTCCCCTGATCATCTTGGTGGTCCTGCACTGGACTCTCTCTAGCAGTTCCCTGTCCCTCTTGAGCTGAGGAGCCCAGAACTGGACACAGGACTCCAGATGAGGCCTCACCAGGGCAGAGTAGAGTGGGAGCAGAACCTGCCTTGACCTGCTGGCCACACTCTTCTTGATGCATCCCAGAATGCCATTGGACTTCTTGGCCACAAGGGCACATTGCTGGCTCATGGTTAGCTTATTATCAACCAGGGCTCCCAGGTCTCTCTCTGCAGAGCTGCTCTCCAGCGGCTCAGCCCCCAGCCTGTATTGGTGCATGGAGTTGTTGGCCTCAGGTTGCACCTGGGGAGGTTTAGATTGGACATTAGAACTTTTTCACCAAGAGGGTTATTAAGCATTAGAATGGGCTGCCCAGGGAGATGCTGGAGTCACCATCCCTGGAGATATTTAAAAGCCCTGTAGATGAGCTGCTGAGGGACATAGTTTAGTGGTGACTTGGCAGTGTTAGGTTAGTAGTTAGGACTCTATTATCTTAAAAGTCTTTTTCCAACCAAAACAATTCTATGATCCTAACAATAACCTTTCCTCCAACTTTCAACCCATAAAAACTGTAAAATAATTTATCTTGGTTATCCCTATCAGCTGACAGACTGGAGCACACCCTGCTCTGCTCAGCAAACAAAGAGACCACTGTCAATATTCAGAAAGCATTTCAACACTTCATACAGAAATCAGATGAGAGAACTTTCATGGTGACTACATGGGTCAGTTGGCAAGAGGAGTTCTGATAGGGATGAGAAGCTTGCTCTGTCTGTGTTTACAATTACCACATAGGCTGCTTGCTTCTTTTTTTGTTGTGTGCCTGTTGTCCACAAAGTCAAGCATCTGTATGTCTTCCATAATCTCTCTAAAGATGCATTTTCCTTGAAATCCAGTTCAGGATTATGAGGGAGGAATAATCCTGTAACCAGAGAAGAAATAATTGGGTTTTTTCCTTTCAATTAAAATTTACAACTTTAAATTTTAATTAAAAATTATACTAGTTCCCCAAATTACTTTGGCCTAGTTCAGAACAGCAATGCTGAGCTGTGTTCAGAGGCAAGGCTGGTAACTCCTTTTGTGTATGCTAGGGAAATTTCTGTATGTAATGTAGATGATTTAGATTAAGACAGGATAAAAACTGAAATATGATGAGAATTTCTAGTGTTCCATTCTGCTTCTCAGCTGAAAAATCCCATCCAAAATGGTGAAGCACTTTACCGTGGGTTGTGGTCAGGAGGAGAACATTTTCAGAAGGCAACAGCAAAGAACTGTTCCTCAGAATGGTGGTGTTCTGTGCTCTGAGACATAGAGTTAAATTACACTCTTCTCAGTCCCACTATGCCCAAACTAGGAATTAAGGGAAATGTAATGATAGCCCACATGGGCCTTCTGCACTCGCTGCAATTACAGCTGCAATCGCGTGACTGAAGGGAGCAGTAGCAGCAGTTTCCTCCCACTGCTCAGCCCACAGTCTCAGCTCTGCCACTGGTAGCATGAGAAAGTGATGTCACTCTTCTGCTCATCCATCACGTGCTGCTGACCAGGTCACATGTGTGACAAAAATGTCATGTGTGTTTGGGCACAGAGGACACCTCTCTGCTGGGAACTGGCCCATTGCTCCCTGCAAAACACCGAGCAAAGACGTGGCAGTAACGTGCTGCTGCTGCTGACTGAGTTGACCTCAGCTGTTTGTTAGAAGCATAAGGTTATGCCTCCCACTGAAAAGCACCTGGGCATTTTAGGGATTTGGAAGGGTTCTCTTCTTATACTGTTGAAGCATGAAAGGTAGCTGCTCAAACTTCTGCCTCTTTTTGTTCCAGTCACTGAATGGGAAGCTGGTTCCTGTTCAGCCTCTCCTGTGACAGAAAACTCGAAGTAATGTCAGTCAAAATAAATCAGAATAAAGAGCTTTCATGTGTGTTTCACATGCAGCTGGCTGGATATGCTTTCTAAATACATATGGATGGTGTGTGATCTTTCGATTCATCACTTGTTTAGGTAGTGCAGATGTTTTGCTCTCCAAAATACAACGCAGAAAACATGCAGGAAAACAAAATGTAAAAGACCTGTGGCCAACTCTCTGCCCAACGGCTTGGATTTGCAGCTCAAATAAAGCAGGACTGTTTGCAGCTGTTTCTGCAAAGCCTGGGGGTTTGGATGTTATCTCGCTGAGCAGACAATCCCTGAGAAATGGAAACATGAAGAAAGACTTCATTTGTAAAAGTATGAGACCTCAATAAATGGATTAAAAGAAGATGATCCAGGTCTTGAACGAGAGATAAGGGATGTAGGTCTGTGCTTGGTTCTTTTCCAGCTGTGCCATTGGGACTTTGTCTTTGCACTGGTAACCCAGGCAGAGAAGTGGCATGCAAGGGAGAAAAGTGCTGGAAAGGCTCATTAGTGCCTATGTAAACAGCACTTCTTGCCTTCTGTGGCCACTGTGAATGCTTTTTTTTACAAAGATTTGGTGAATACCAGATCAGCCTCAGCACTGAAGGACCCTGTATTGCTTTACAGACTTTATACACACACACAAGGTAAGATTAAAATGCATCTGCAGAGTAGCTCAGGCTGACCTACAGCTAGAATTACCCTTTTAACTCACATTTTTTGTACATGCATGTCAAGCTAACCACTGGCTCTGAAAAGCCAGTCCTTGGAGTCTCTTGGTACAAAACAGAGTGGATGCAGAGCAAACACAATGCTTATGAGCCTGGCTGAGTACGTATTCTTTCTGCAATTTTACCTGTTTACATTCCCTGCTTGAATGTGAGGATGGCAGATGACAAAGATAATTTCACATTGAGAAGCTAAAATACATACCCTGAGAGAAGAAAACAGTTTGTACTTTCCCAAATGAATGAACAAGTTTTCTGCACAGACTCCCAGCAGTTCATGCAGAATTGCTCACGGTAGATTGTCAGGCAGCAGGCAATCAGCATATTGTGACAACAGTATAGGACAGTGAGTTGTACAGACTTCATGTTTGTGATTTAGAGTGATGTGTAGCCTGCTAGGGCAAGTGTTTCAGGCTTTGTCAGTGATATATTTGTTCTTCTGACAAAATAATCAAGCATTCTGTTGAAAAAGATACTTTATTGTGGCAACCTCAGAAAGATCAAGACATTTATGATAGACAACCATTTGCACAGTTGAAAGATAAATCATCTGTCATCTGATTATCTCTGAGACAGCCCTGAAGCTCCACTGACAGTATTTGAAAACACGAGCAAGCGAAATGCAGGCAGAGAGCTTGAAATCCAACAGCGTGTCATTATATGCAGGTAATGTTAGGAGATGATGCTTATTCTTGTTACCAGTTTGACTCACTGAAACCACAATATGGAAAAGCAGAAAAAATATCAAAAGGAAATTCATTCAATCAAAATGATTCCTTTTATATTTTGATGTCAGCAAACAAAACTTTCAGAGTCTCACGCATCAGCTGTCTGATTTTTTTAGGGACTCGAGCATTGCTGCAGGGTTAAAACTAGATTAAAAGATTCATTGAGAATGTTTGAATGAGGACTATTGCACATAGATGAATCAGTTTGCAAGCACTTCAAGAGTCTGGTGTTAGAATACTAAAACATTTCTCATCTTGAAATCCTACATCTTGGGTGACGTGGAGTTCATTATTTTCACTCATAACTTAATTGCAGCAATGAAAACGTTCTCTTACTTGGGAAACTGAGCTTGAAAACATTGCAAAACTTTCCAGATATTGCTACTGCTCTTCTATTTAAATTTGACTTTGATTGCACACGCTGAGAGTTTTATGATTTGATTCTAAATTATAGAAATACATTTCAATGGTAAGAAGGATCATTTCATAAGCTTTCGTAATCTGGAGCTTATGAAAACAAATTGTATCGTTAAGAGACTAAAAGAAAAATAGCAAAAATATCCCCTAACATAACATATGGCAGCTTACTTCTCATGAGATTGTCTTTATTGTCCCTTCCAAAGAAGGTGATCACTCAGATACTCACGTAAAGCAAGAGAATAATTCAAAGGGAAGTCGTGTGCTGTGCTCTGCCCATGGAACGTCTGATTTCCGTCCTTGCAAAGGATAAATACATATAGTACACCAGCACATCAAACTTTTAAACCCTGCATTCACTACACAATTCAGTGCTTCTTTTCATTCCATTTGACACGTGTTCATGGATGATGATGATTCTGTTCCCAGATGGGAGGAAAGGCACACAGTAGTCCATTACCAGTGGGTTGTTTAATCATTCTGTAAGATTCCATTTTGAAGTGGATCATTCCTTACTTTTCTTTCCAAGATATCACAGGCTTTTGCCAAGTTTGTCTCTTTGATGTAAAATGTTTCTTTAAAACATTTTAAAAGTCAGTCTCAGTTTGGGTGTTCTTTTAATAGAGGAGTCATAATGATAGAGTGGCCAGAACAAGAGAGAAGTGCTGGCATGGGGGAGGAGGGGAGAGGTGTAGGTATGTGCGTGCCAGGAGTGCAGTTAGCACAGAATCACAGAGTAGCTGAGGCTGGAAATGAGCTCTGGAGATCATCTAGTGCTACCCCCTGCTAATGTCCAGTGCCTTTCACTGTATGCACAAATACCATTTGGTAGCTTCTCTGTGCTCATAACTCATGTCAGAGTCTCATCAGCCCTTTCAGAGGGCTAATGGTACAGCTCTTGTAGAGAATACTTCAGCACAACATTTGATTCGATAACATTTTAATGGGTTCTACATGAGCTTTGCAAAATATAGACAGAGAACCAATCTGATTCTATATCATTTGAACACTTCCCTTCGAATGAGTGCCAAATACAGCGTCTGCTTTAGAAAAACTGTGGGTTTTTTAAAGTGAACTAAGTATGTACAGCACACCTGAGGCTTATGTAAGGAAAGAGGATGTTGTGAGCCTGATGCTTTGCTGATACAGGCAGTATGCTGGAAATCTCCTTAAGGTGGACTCAAAATTATATGTAGGAGCTCCATGAATAAATTTAAGCATATTAATAAAATTGCCCTGCTTAGGAGTCCAACTCAGTACCCATCCTATTGAAGCTTTAGGCACCTAGGATTTGGCTGTCCAAAGCCAAGTGAGTTTACTTGAGCTCTTTCAGAGTCAACTGAGGTACATGGGCCTCTCCAAAGGACATTTTTTCTGACTTATCTCATAATGACATATATCACTTCCCCGGGTATTTAAATTTATCCACAGACTATAAGAGGAAACTAGGAGGACTAGACTAGATTCTAGATGCTTAAGATAGATTAGGTGATACCTGCTCTGGGTTTTAACTGTTCAGGCTTTTTAACACTCTTAAGAAGCCTCCTGCCCCAGGCAAAGTCAAAAAAGGAACATCACATGTTTCTGGCAGACCAAGCTTTGTCTTTATCCAGACACCAGCCAGACTGCAGCCATTAATACCAAGGTTCCTGTACACTGTGGTATATGATGTTTCCTTAGACAATGTTTTTTCTTGAACAGTGTTCCCACAGAGAAAAGGTGGCTACTTTGGCTGCTTTTTATTCTTTGTGGGAGCAACATAATCTGGAAAAAACTAAAAATCATTCAACCAGTTGTCACCAACTTTAGTGTTGTTTATATGGTTTTGTTTATTTTAATGTTGAAACTTGAGATCAAAGCCATGAACATGGGTAATCTCCTGGGCAGCCTGTCTGAAGCAAGCCAAATCTTTGCCCCTTTTTCATTGTTCTCATTGTTACATAAATATACTTGATAGCAATGCAGTAAATCCTGTTGATTCTGTATAGAAAAAAACAGAATTCAGCTTATTACCTAATACACAGTTACCCTGTCTAACAGCAATATAAACCAATGCAAAATTACTCTGTCAGTTCTGTGTGCAAGTAAAATCTTTCCAAAGAAATGATTTGCCAAGTAAAATCTGTTATGTTCAGTAAAAGACTTCAATGCTTCCGGAGACACTGGTGTGAGGACTCTGCTTTCATTAATAAATATGAGATTTTCTGAAAGAGTTTCCTTCAGTGATCTTAGCAAAGACTGATACCACTTTGGATTTTTTGGTTACCTCTGAAATGATACAACCAGCACGCTACTACTTGTCTTTTTTAAAGACCAAGTCATGCTGTCAGCTGAGAAGTACAAGACTAAAAGAGAATGCCTGCCTTTCAGGTAAAGGGCTGTGCCACTTCCCACATTTACATGCAAATAGGAGAAAACAAAAATGTACTTAGTACTCAAGCAAAAAACAGCTCGTCAGACACTCAACAGCCACAAAATGCTCAGTTGGGATTTCTCAAGGAATCTTCTATTCTAACAAGAAAGAAGAGTCCTAAGCAGAGTTACAAATGACCAGCCTTCCAAGCTTACAAGCAACTGATTCTCCTTCTCTGGATTTAGTTCTTAGCACAGTCTAGAACATGGTAACAGAGGACTGAATGTCCCAGGCAATCCGAGAACCAAGATGATGTCCCAGGCAATCCAAGAACCACTGCAGCAGATATTTAGCCTTAAAAGAGCCCTACAGCTACTCCGTGAACAGTCCTGTACCTCAGGGTGCACACTGTTCCTGATTGCCTGTAGACCTGAGACAGAAAGGGCAAAAGCTGTACGTCAGGTATACTGTAAGAAGAAAGTAGGAGTCACCCTTTCCCAATATCCTTACGTTAGTAAGAACTGGAAGTAAATGGACCAAAAGATCCTGAGATATTCCAAGAGCTTCTAACACGAGAAGCAACGGCAGTGCATCCTGCCAAGCTCTAAGCCCACCACCCCCTACCTCTCACTGCTAAGCAGCAGAAGTCCTCTAATGGGAGGCTAAAACATTGCAAACAGGCAGAGTCTCCCCTCTGCATTGGAGTACCAGCCCTACTAATAAATTTGGTATCAAAAGCCAGTTATCTCAAGCTTTAATTCTAACCTCAGAGTCATCCTTATCTTGTTTTGTGATCCCCATCCATGAACTTATCAACCTCCATCTTAAAACACTTTGAGTTTCTTATGGCAATGTACCACTGTTGTCTGGGTTTTTTTCCCAGGGAAATGTAGCCATGTGGAATACAACAGGAATCTAATGCGCTTTTTCCCCCTAATAAAACAACATGAACTCGTGTGTTAACCCTTACATCATTCTGCTAAATACACATTTAAAATAGCAGCAGCCAGCTCTGCTTCCTGTAGATCAGTCTGTACCTTCCAGCAATGGCAGCAGGACTCATCTGTAATTGGTGTAACAAGATGAACTGCTGCTCTGCTCCAGATAGTCAATTCATGTCTAAAAGCCTGGTACAATTAACCTTGCAAATCCTAGATTCAATGCAAAACACATATCTGCGTATTCATATTCTTTTTCAAAGCATACTAGCTCTGGCATATTTATGCCACTGTGAACTGTGAGATGCTGCTAATGTTAGAGAAGATTTCAGGAAATTGTGAGGTGATTAAAGAAGTATTCTTTCCTCTCCCACTTTTAAACACATTTGAGGAATTATATCTGCTCTGGATACTTGATCATCAGTACCTGATTTTATTAACAGTGAGAAACACATAGATATGGTTTGAATATCACACATAAAATACTGATAGTGTGTATTTATAAAGTGAATACATGTAAAATATTTACTTTTGAACAATGACAAATGCACACAATGGAAGTGTAAACTTTGTGCAACAAACTTACTTCAACATATCATTAATGCTGTTGATATCGCTGAAAATGGGACTAATTCATCTGTTGAAAATGGAAAACACCGATGTTACTGACTTGGAAGTAAAAAGGCAGTTAATGAGACTTAGAATTAACAGGTAAACAAGGATGGAATTTTATAACACAGAGAAGTGTCTGTCACTGAGGAAGACACTTGTAAACAGACCCTGATATCCATACAGATACTTGTTACAGGGCTCCTAGCTCTGACCAGCATTAAGAACAGTGTAAAAACCAGCCCCAAAAATTGTTGATGTCTCATGGTAGAGTTTGACATTAACTCAGTTAACTTCAAATAGTTCTTCATTTTAGAATGAAGAACTTCAAAGTCTATCTATAAAACTATTTTACAGGTTATTCTGAAAGTATTTCACTGATTATAATGAGTGAAAGTATTTCCCATCAAAGTTTCATTCTTCCCCCCACATTTTACATTTGCCCATATCAAGACACTCCTCCGTCCCTTTGGGAGCTGATATCAACACAAGGTATCAGTACTGGAAGGGAAAAAACATGATGCTTCTTATGAAAATGACACAGAATTTGATTTTTGAACAGGCTACAAAACCAGTTCATCTGTGCTACACTGCATATGTGGAGTATGCACACACATATATACCTCAAGAGTGTGAAAAGTAGCCCACCTGATCACTCCTGTGAGCTCAGCATGACAGCAGGAGGTCCATGCAGACTAACTATCCAGCTGAGGCAGGACCAAGTAGAGATCCAGTGGATGAGATTAGAGGAACTGAAGGCCACACAAGGCTTCAAATCTACAGTGGCTTAAATAATGTTTCATGGGCTGATCTGCCAAGCTGCAATGGCCAGTGAACCATGTGCTTCAGCTTCGTCACTCTTCGCTCCCAGCTCTGTTCTTCTGTCCTAACCCTCACATAGTCTTCAAGGCAAACCTTTAATCCCCCACCACTGAGCCGTGTTGAGAGGAAAGGAGAGGTCTGTCCTCTCCCTTGGCTGGCACGAAGGGCACATGGCAAATCTTCATTTTGCTCACGTTATGCTATGTGAGTTCCAGCTGCTGCAAGGGGCACTGCTTCCCATTTTAAAGCACATCAACCTTACTGAAAACTGTATTACCTGTCTGTCCTTTTCAGTTGGTGGCAAGTCTAATGCTTTTAGGGGATTCCAAAAATGGAGACTATAGCTAGCTTGATTGAGGAGGGGGGTGATAGAGCGGTGTGGTGGGCACCTGGCATCCAGTCAAGGTCAAACCACCACAGCAGCAAATACATCAGGGAAGACCATTACATGGCTGGTTAGATAGGGTAGGGCTAAATAAAAGCTAAAACCTGACCACCTACAGGAATGAAACATGGATGTGATTAAAGTTTACTTAGGATGACAAAAGCTCTTTAGATGTTGCCAGGAAGTGATTAGTACCTGTCTCATCCCTTACCTGATCTTCTCTTCTTTACTCAGCCACTCCTTAGTGTGCTACATCAGCACTTTAGCTCCAAAAGCCTCTGAATAACCACCAAGAAGTGCTGCTTTCCCACATAGTATCTCCATGTTGTAAGATCTGGCAAACACCCAGATTAAAAAAAAAAAAAAAAGTCTTTTACTAAACATCTTGAAAAGCTGATGAAACCACTCCACTGTAAGCTGTGGACAGATGGTAAACGAGCGTGATGAAAATATGACTGAAGAGCCGGGGAAAACAGTATGAAATGCACTATGACAAATACATGTGCGTGTCTGCACACACCCCCCCCGCTCCCTGCACTTGGGGCTCCTCTCCAGCTAATGAACACTATTTAACTCTTCTGCATGCAAGGCACACTTCCATTTATGGGAAGATTAGGAGTCAGGATGGTGAGTCTGTGTCAGGCCAGCAGGAACCTGATAGAAAAGCTTGATTTTGAAGCATAGTTGTCACTCTACCCCCCCTTCTGTGAATGATGTATTTGCCACTGCCAGAGACTTGAAAAAGTGCTTTCAGCCCAGTAACTTCCAACTGGACCCTGAAAGTCACCCCTGCTCTGTGTATCTCATATAGTGTCACCAACAATACATGTCAGAACTGAAAGAATTCTGTTGGTAAAGGAACTAGAAAAACGTTTGATTCCTCTCCTCCAGCATTATTTCTGCAGACTTTATAAAGTACAGATTCATAAAACACATTTTTGCCATAGATTTCAGACATGATTTTGAGCACAAGCATGTTTCAAAGTTGCTGATCTTTCTAAACAGAATGGCACTCAACAATTTTTACACTCTCTCTGTGTGTAGCAACCATGCAAAGCACTGTTTCCTTCCACAGTCACAGACTCTGATGTTTCTTGATGCAAGAAATTGGACAAAAAAGTCTAGCCAGGTATGATATTTTGGAACAATCTCTGTAAGAGGCAAATCCCCTGCATCTTAAACTGACTCCGTCTTTCATTCTCTTTGGCTGATAGAAGCATGACAAGCTTGGCCAGTTAGGCACAGGAAATAACAAACAGAAAGGAAAGTGAGATGCTAGTTCTGCTCAGGCAAGCTTTTTAGATCCTTCTCCAAGAAACCAACTAGGCCTTCCCAAATAGTAATGTCTTTTAAGCTTTAGATTTTGAAGAAACATATGAAAAGACAGGGTTTGAGCTGCTACATTTAGGGGATTTATTATTCCTTTGTTACTCCTAAGTTAAAAGGTACAAAACCACATCAATTTTCTTTCTTTTTGCAAGTGCCTGATGAACTAATCCAAACCACAGTGGAGGCAAAAGTGTCAGAGAAGATTCCATGAGCTCCATCAAAAGCTCATCACTGAGAATAAGATCTTGCTGAATCATCTGCACCACCTCAACACAGAAGCTCACAAAAAGATAAGATCCAGGGATTTGTTCCTCCATGCTCAGGATGGGACATTGCATAAGATTTCTGACACCCTTACAGCCATCTGTATGAGACCACTGGAAACACTGAGAGATGCTTTGAAGTAGACAAGATATATGACACAAACATATTATCTATAATACATATCATATAGATATATGATCATAATACATAGCTGGACATTTCATTATCATTCAGCCTACTTTCTATTCTCTCCTTTCTCTGAGCCTGGAGTCTGAAGGAAGACAAATTAGCTATGTCTTGAACTGGGTTCTACTAGAATGGTGGGTTTTGGCACATAAAAGCACTTACAGTAATGAAGCAAGGTGAACTATATATCAGAGCAGTGAGCAGCTGTGACTGACTCTTTAAAGGATGCACAGTCTTTGGATCTATTGTTGATTGCAAAGTTTACAATGTAACTTCTGTCCCTTACGGGTTTTTTTGTCATGGACAAATGAAGAAATAAGGTAAAACTTTTATCCACAAGGTTACTGGGATGTGCTCCTTTGGGAGAGCCAGTCCTGCAGTCAAGAGGAAGAGAAAACAAAACTGAAACCAAACAGAGGAAAAAGAAAAGAAAGAAAAGGCAACTCTAAGATGAACAAAGAAAAATGTTTCATTCTGACTACACTGGTGTTACATACTTAAGGCTGGCTTCCATTTTGCACTTCAGGTAAGGATTTAGTCTCTGCTTCCTATGCAACCAGCTAAGTATGTGGCAAATGATCATCTCAGTGGGATTTCTTGTCATTTCTGGATGCAATCTGAGATGCGAAGTAAAGACATTCACAGCCATCGGTGGTTGGAAGTCAGGCTGTTGTGAGAACACCTCTCCTCTCAATACTGTATCCAATTTTGTGGGTGCTAATTTTTGCAAAGCTTATCCAGTGCATAATTTGTCTTTTAAAAAGCCTGGAAATGTCTCTGTTTTACCCTCTACTGACATCAGTTTCATTCTGCAGCACCTGGGACAACTCTTTTCTGGAGTCTCTCAGTAACCACCCAGACAATGTCGTGATTGCCCTTGAAGTGCACTGCCCCTGTCCTTTCATTAAGGGAGCACATGGCCGCTGGAAGGTGCTTTTCCTCTGCCTCTGTAAAGCTTCACCTGCTTTGCTGAGGGTTCCAAAGCTGTTTGCTGATGGTAACAAGTGAGGTGTCTTGGATCCCATAGTGAGGGGTCTCAGATCCTATTCTTGATGCTGAAGGAGCTCCTGCAGCAATCACAGACTTTTCTGCCTGGCTCTTTTATGTCCTCAAACTTGTCTCTTCTGCTTTGCCTCTTCTATCTCAAGCATTTTTTCTCAGTTCCTTCGCTAAATTAAGTATCTCTTTTCCTCTTAAATTCCAGAAAGTCATGCTCCTTGCTTTCAGCTCCAGCTCCCAGAGCAAACAATGCAAAAGGAAAGCTTGATAACCTCTGTTGCCCAGACACGGAGCAAGTTTGTTTGTTCAGTGATTCACATATACACGTTAGTTGCAGACAGCTGTGCTGGGATGGACATGTCACCTCTAGTAAAAGCTTCAGCTGGACTATAAAGGCTACATTCATATGAGATTTCTTCCCCTGAGGCCAATCTTGAGTAGGTTTAGATAATCAAAAGCAGAACCCTGACATAGCTTTCCCACCAAATTTTGATCCTTGGGTTCTCTCATGTAACTCACATAAAATGGTTATGAGTTTTCCTTTAGCAACAATGCATGTCTCACCCTTCGAAACAGCTAAACCATTTTAGCCACAGCTATAAGACAGTTGCTTCAAGCAAGCTGAGATACAATCCAGTGGTGAGCTTAGTGAGGGTTACAAACAAGGAAAACCAACTGAGAATAGGGATTTATGATGGGATGTTTCAGACAGGAGATGCTGGATGTTTTCAATGTTTAAAAATGGACTAGATAATCTCTAGAGGTCCCTTCCAACCCTACCATTCTATGAAAAACACAAGGTCCAAAACCATGTTCACTCTTCAAAGGGAATTCAGAGTCACTGCTTTAGGCAGCAAGCTGACAAAATATTTGCATGAATTTGCACAAATTAGCTGAAATAAACATATAAAATGTGATATTCTTTCCAGAGCTTGCTTTTGCTTTTAATTAGTCTAACATTATTAGAAATAGTTTAATATGATCTTGGTGACTGGAAACAAAATAGAGGTTTTTCTGGATTTTGTGCAGTTAAAAAGTAAAAATAGGACTGATTTTTAGAATCACTCATATTTTTGTCAAGAACACATTAATGTCTATCAGCAGATGCAGCCTCAAAGTATGGTTCGGCCTTCTAGCTCACAGAAAAGCCTAAACTTGCTCAGGGCAGGAGATACATTCCAGACCTTATTGCTTACTGGAGTGAAAATAAGCTTTAGGATTTTGTAAGAGCTTCAGATAACCTAGCTGGACTCCTGTGGTATCTTAGGCCACTAAACTTCACCCACCAACCTGCACCTCTCAATAATTTACTTAGTTATCGAGTTCCTCAAGCTGAGTTGAGCAGACAGAGTCTGTTGGTAAAGAGAAATTAAACTGTATTTGAATAAGCTGCCTGAACTAAGGAATTTTATTCCTTTTACTAGCACTTTTCCAGTGTCAGGCAATGATGCTACACTTCATAAATCACCTTAACAGCCTTTACTTACAAAATGTGTTAAAAGCAACAAAGAACTTTGCTTGAGGTATGCCATATCTGGCAGATTAATCACTCTTTTGTCCTACAAATTGACTTGCAAATGTGGAATAAATTTGACCTGGATCACACCTTAAATTCTCAGAAGTCCTGTGCTCTATTTTCCCAGCATGCTGCAAATCAAAATGGGAAGAGCACTTGTGTTTGCATTAGGAACCCTGAATGTCAACAAGTACTGCCAGCTGATGAATGTCAGAATTTAATTCTTTAAAGGGCAGGAGGAAGCAGCTTTTAATTATTTGCTTCTCAACAAACATCTGGTTTAAAGATTTATTCAAATATAGAATATTCTTCTAAGACCAAATCAAGATGACTTTTACTCTGCTGGAACAACTTTAAGGGTTAATTACATCTTTATCCAGATATAGCTTCATTGTAAGGCTCAGCTTTGCCTTTGCTTAACATGGTTTTATTGCTGGGAAAGACTGGAGATCTAAAGGAGCTGTAAATCATAAAAGCATTTATAGAGGTTTATTGCACCGATATAAATGGAAAAAAACCCATGGTTAGTGAAGTAACAAACACAAATTCGTTAGATAAATTACTTTTAATAAAACACATTGGTCTTTGCTGAGAAAGCTTACCAAACTTACTGTCAGATAAAGAAAACGGATGTGATTTATATGGTCATATTAGGCTTAAACAACAAACAAAAAGATTCACTTTTCGTGACCACTGATACATCACTTTTCCTCCTAGATTCTCAGATTACTTTTAAGTAGAGCCTTTTCATCCTAAAGGACAACAAATGTTTGCTACAGACTTACCTAACAACACAGAAGATGATAAATACATTTCCAGTTGGCAAAGGAATGGTCTGAAACTGCACCAAAATGGGAAACTCACCAGGGTAATTGGTCTCTGCCCTGTTGTCAGGAAAGTGACACATCACCTCTAAACACAAGTCCTCCAGACTGCTCTTAAGGCTTCTTTGAGCGCCAATAGAGATAACTTACTGCCCCCTTGGAGCACACCACAGCCTTGTGCCAGACTCAAAGTAGGTCATGTGAAAGGATGGCTGCTGAGTATTTTGAACAGTAGATGAGAGAAACTTCACACAGAACGCCTGAAACGGATGTGAGAGCATGCAGGTTCAGCTCAGCAGAGCTCATTTAGTAAGGGCTCCCAGAGCCAGGAGGAGAGATACCATCAGTCGGTTCACCTATGAGCTTGCACAGAACCAAGAGCTTCAAAGTGGGTTGTTTCTTCTACAGAGTTCACCCATGCTGACGTTTTTTGTTTCAACATGGTTAAAATGAGTAATTACCTGTGCCTGTGTCTGTGTTGTCTACAAGCCCAAGCACCTATTTTTCTACAGAATCACCTCATTACATGGTTTCTCCCTTTGCTGAATGTTCTTACATTGGGTACTGTGTGTCAGCAAATGTCGCTAATGATACATCCCCTTTGCTTATGGATAATGAGAAGATTCTTAAATGGGAATAAAGAATCTCAGCAGCTGAAACATCTGCTTCTGGGAGTAATAATCATGGACTTGTTCATTTTGCAGCTAACATTTATTTTTCCTCGTGTAAGAGCAAATCAATTGAAAAATAGTAAATACTTTACACACCTTTTAAGTAATGACCTCCTATCACAGGAAATATGTGAGAACCCAAATCCAGCAGCTGTATAAGAACGTTTCAACCCAAAAGAATGTGAATAACCTCATGAATAGCTGCGTTAATTTAGATGCATCTTCTGCAGAAGGGTTGGACTAGATGATGTCTAAAGGTCCCTTCCAACCCCTACCAATCTGTGATTAATATATTTTGCTGACTGCGATACATATTAATAATGACCTGTCGTGGTTTATGCCCATCAGGGAACAAAGACCACGATTAGCCTCAAGTACCGAAGAGGCTGAGAATTGCTCGAGGGCAGGGAGGGCTTAATTGCCGCTTAAGGTCCAGGACAAAGCAGACCAGGCTACTCGGTTTGGGGAAGAAAAACAGAAAATAATTTAATGCAACATCAACTAAAACATACCCCCCCAAAAAAAAACCCAAAACATAACCAAAACGAAACAACACAGAGTAATACATCAATGGAAAGTCCAACCAGCCTTTTTAAGAACACCTTCCCGCCACACCTCCCCTCTTCCCGGGCTCAGAGCCCTGATCCCGAGGTTTTTACCTTGCCCCCCCCCCCCCGAACGGTTCGGGGGGGCAGGCAGTGGAGGTCTCAGTCAGTCTGCTCCCAATAGCTTCTGCCGTCTGTCCCTCCTCAGGACGGGTGAACTCCACACCAGTCCTCCCTGCAAGTCCGTGGGGTAACTCACACACACAGCAGCCCTGCACGGGCTGCTCTGACATGCACCCATTCCAAAGGCCGCAGCTCCTCTCTGCCTCTCGTGTGGGGCTGCTCTGCGGCGCGCAGGCTCTCCAACACGGCCTGGGCCATGGCCGTCTCCCCACACAGTCCCTCGCCCGTCCGGGCTCACTCACATGGAGCTGCTGGTGGCTCTCAGTCCTGCCACGGATCTCCACAGGTTTCAGGGGCACAGCTTGCATTCTCGCCACGGCTTGCAGAAGGGTCTCCGGTCTACTGCTCCTCCTTCCTTCCTCCTCTGGCTGAAGGGTCCGCGTGGTCGCCTCCATCTTGTATCACTCTTACACCTCCTGACTCGCATTTCAAATTCCCGTCCCCTAAATAGTGATGGCAGAGGCGCCAGATTGGCCCAGCCGGGCCGGAGGTGGGTCTGAACCCAGGAGCCGGGGGAGGGTCCGCAAACTCTTTACCGGGTCTTCACTGCAACCCGCTCCCCCTGTCACTAAGCCAAAAGCTGCTCCTTGCTAAACCAGAACATGACCATAACAGCAATCAACAGAAACAGGCTTTCTGACACTTGAAGGCTGATAATAATTATGTTTAAAACATGTTGTTGCAGAAGACAAACAGAACTGTAGACAGATGTCTGTATATATCGTATGCTAAATGTTGTGGAGCAGCACTGCATCTTCTAAGTCAAAGAATGGTAGGGGCTGGAAGTGACCTTTAGAGATCATCCACTCCAACCCCCCGCTAAAGCAGGTTCACTTCAATCAGGTCACACAGGAACGCGTCCAGACGGGTTGTGAAAACCTCCAGAGAAGGAGACTCCACATCCTCCCTGGGCAGCCTGTGCCAGGGCTCCCTCACCCTCACACTAAAGATTTTCCTTGAGTTTAAGACTGAGTATGCACCTTGGCTTTACCAGACACCTATTTCCACATGTACTGATAGGCGGGGAGATGTAATTGCTGCTGCACAGTCCTGCAGAATTTTTAATCATAGCAGAAAAATAGACTTGTTACAACATGTGCTCAATTTGGAAGACTCAGCTTACCTCATAAGATAAACTAGGAACAAAAAAAGAGAGTACTTTTAAGGGAATGACATTGCCATTCTAAGTCATTCTGGCCTGCTAAAATTTACTGATTTAAAAGAAAGGCTCCCTCTTTATTTTTTTTAAAATCAACTACAAACTGTCAAGTACCAATTGTGATTTCTGTCAGGAAGCAGGCTTACTTAGCCAAGCTGCAAGTCTGTACCTTGTCCCACTTTGAAAGTTCATACCTGGATGTAAGAGGTACAGCTGTAAACTCTTGAGACCCTGGAGAATCTCTGATCAGAATGGTTCGCCTGATGTTTTTTTGTCTAGAAACATTCTGTTTGACTAGAAGGCTCTGTAACAAGCTTGCATTAAAATAAGCCTAAAACAGAAGACCGTGCAGTTTTCCTTTTATTTTAAATTGGGATGAAAAGGGCTCAGTGGAGGTGATGTGGAAAGCTGTGCAAGCTCCCCGCTCGCCCAGGGAGTACCGTCTGCTTCCAGCTCTCAGAGACCAATACGAGGCTTATGGGCACTTAATGAAATACCGACAGCTGCCTGACATCTGTGAACACCTCATGGAAGTGCCGTTTCTCCTCTTTTAGCTCTCAGAACAAGGAAAAACAAACAAAACCACCCCAATGAGTACCAGAGGTTTCTGTCTCGGCCGCCAGCATTGAGCCCTTGCTTCACACGAGAGGCCGCTCAGGTTTCGGGCGCGCTTACAAAGCTCGGCAGCAGCCAGAGCGGCCGGTGAGGGCCACGGCTCACGAGGGCCATGGCTCACGGCTGCCACGGCTCACGGCTGCCACGGCTCACGGCTGCCCCGGCCCTCAGCTGTCCCGGCCCTCAGCGCGCCCGCCCCGCCGCCGCCACAGCGGTGCTCGACCACCCGCCGCCCAGGCGTCCGGGCGAGGCCCCGGCCCTCCGTGCGGCACCGTGGCCGAGGCCAAGCCCAGCCGTGGGGCCGCGAAACCGCTCCGCTCCGTCCGAGGACGCAGCGGCCGCACCAGGTACGGAGAGGAGCAGACAGAAAGCGGCAATCCTCACGCCTCGCCACACCTCCCGCCCTGCCCTGAGGGAAGCGCTGAGCCCCGCCCGCGGTAGCGGCTGCCCCGCCGCCCCAGAGCCGCTCCGCGCCTGCGCCGCACGGCCCGGTGGGGCCGGGCCCGGCCGCCCGCGGCTCAGCGCGCCTGCGCGGCGGCTCCCGGCCGAGGGGGCGGCGCCGGGCGCTGCAGAGGCTGACGTCAGCCCCTGCCCTGCCGCTGGCGCGCCTCTGCCGGGCGAGGGACGGCCGGGGCTCGCCGGCTGCAGGCGCCGCCATGGCTGCCATATTGGGGAGGAAGTGAGAGCGGGAGGCGGCGGCCAGGAAGGAGCCCTTCCCTTTTCCCTTCTGCTTGGGCGGACGCAGGCTTCCCGGCGGCGGCGACGGCGGCTGGCGAGACCCCCGGAGCGGGCGGTGTAGAGGCAGCAGTGGGCGGCGGCGGAGCTGAGCGCCCCGGAGGCGGTGTTGGCCTAAGATGGCGGACCCGGCAGAGTGTAACATCAAAGTGATGTGTCGCTTCAGGCCCCTCAACGAGTCCGAAGTGACCCGTGGCGACAAGTACATCGCCAAGTTTCAGGGCGAAGACACCGTCGTTATCGCGGTGAGGGGCCGCCCCGGACGGGGAAGGCGGGGGACGCTCCGGGGGGAGGGGGTGTCAGGGGTCGGCGGGGTCAGACACCGCGGGGATGGGCGCGGGGTGAGGCGGGAGGGCAGGGCTGAGGCGCTCGGCAGCGCGCACGGGCGGAGACGCCTCGGGAAGGGGGGTGGCCTTGTTTTGGGGGGTGGCGGGGGAAGGGGAGGAGGGCAGGGCAGAGCTGTGGACTGGGTCGCCTAGTCTGGTCGCGGGCACAGTCGGGCTAGGGGAGGGAGCTGGTGGGGATGGATGTCCTCAGAAACGCGCGGCGGATTTTGGGGACGCGTCGGTGGCAGCAGCTCAAGAAACCTTTGCCGGAGACTCTGGCGAAGGGCTTTGGGCTCGGGGCGTAGCGCGAAGTCTCCTTCCCGAGCAGGAGCCACGGGGCACGCTGCGGCTGGCCGCGGAAAACGCGCGAGTGGCGAGCAGGAGAGTCCTGCGGGGCGGCCCCCGGCTGGGCTGTGCCGGCTGCCAGGAGTCTGGCCGCTAAAGACGTGCTCAAAATGCATGCATTGGAGTTACCGTCGAAGTAGTGGTCTGCAGAGAGTTCTTTGGGAAGAAAACACAAACCAGCTGTACGGGCTCCACTGTAAATCAGCCTAACTCTTAAAAACACCCCCAAACCAGAATAAACAGGCCATTTGGCTTATTACATATGTGTAAATGTGTTGTAACCGAAGTCGCCTTGCAGAGTATAAGACCTTTTATAAAACAATCTGGATGTTTCAGGGTAAAAGAGAATCCTTTCCTTTTTGTTCAGTTTTTCATATAGCCACAAAGTGGAACTGCAATATAAAATTAAAGTGCAGTAGTTTATTGCCTGGTTTGCTTGGTATTGTGCAAACACATATTATTCCCAATGTTTGTTTTATTTTTGCTAACTTTTAATTTGTGTTTCATATAAATAATTTACTCTCTAGAGACAGAGCTGGTTCTGCATTGCTGAAGGTAACTTAGACGTCAGTTATTATGTCTTCAGATTTTGTTTATTCTGTTTCTTGAGGCTACCAAGGTTTTTTTTCCTCAGTGCCTGAAGTTGAAGGAGGTGAAGTAATAAAAAAACCACTTTTTAGCATGACTTACTAAATACTAGTGCTCTAGCCTGTTAGTTTTCAACTGAATTTGTCTATAAAACATTGAATTCCATGAGTCTGGAGCTACAGAAATTATAGCATGCTTGTGAAATTAGGTAATTTGGGTTTATTTCAGTTGGCAAGTTAGTATCTTGGAGTACATCTCCTCTTCCTGAGGTTGTACAGGTAAACTTCTCAGAGTAAGGAACCAAACCTGGAAAATGGAAACTTCTAGCCTAGAATAAATGACCTCACTTCCATCAGTGAACACCCTTTCATTGTGATACTACATGTTCTGTTTATATGTTCTTTAAGTTTAGAAACCTTGATGTTTTCTGACCTTTTGAAAAATTTTCCACATTTTCCATAGTTCTAGTGTGAAAGAAGAGTTGCATTGTTTAAATGCTCTTTAAGTATGCTTTAAAAATATCTAAATTGTGAGTTGATACTAAATCTGAGTAGAGCAGTCTGATGGCATGCTCCTGAGGGATCACATGGGGCTTTCTGCTCAGGGTTAATGTCTAGTTCTGCAACTATACCTTGGTGTTTTCTGCATTGGTAAAAATGACAACAAAAAACCAACAACAACAAAAAAATCCTTCAGCAGTCATAGGTCCAAGACTTGCTGTGTCTGGCTTTGTGGAAAATGCCCCCAGAATTACTGGGTTGGATAGCAGTGGTAGTATTTGTGTTCTGTTTAACAAGATCTTAATAAAGGGTTAATATTCTGTGATTGTTTATATGGCACTGAATGTATGACAAGATCAGTGTTCTCAAAGTCACAACTTGAGTCTCTGAAACTATTGAGACAATTTAACTTGGGTGGGTTTGTTTTGATTTTTTTCTGTTTTTCTTTTATCTGATCAGAGTTAGGGACCTTCCAATGTGAGGCTGTAGCCAGCCACCTCTTGTTTGTATGTTGTAGACTTACTCAAGTGAGGATTGTCACAGTAATAGCTCTTCTCATCAGTTTCTAAAAACATTCCTCAGAAAGCTCTATTTGGTTACTTTCATCTTTATTTCCTTATTTATTACTGTATGTCACATTAGCTGCCTGTTGAACAGCAAATGAGCCACTCTCTTCTTTTTTTTATAGCTGCTTTCCTCAGCTGCCTGAAGGACTTGGATCTTCTATGTGCGCCTGAGTCTGTGCTGAAACAGCCAAGGCTTCTTTAGTAATAGTTGGGAGTTGCCTGTAATGGCAGATAGGTGAAAAGTAGGAGACTGTGGAAGCAGAGCTGATAGCAGCCTGCTCCTCTGTGGAGGAGGGTGGGGAGGGAAATCAGTGACTATAACCAAACCCAATCCCTCCTCCTTCCTTGACTCCCCTGTCATATGTGAGCTATCTATCCTCCCTTCTTTTCCTAGCTGATGTGTAATTACTGGCATGGTTGTCTTTCTGGACAAGTGAGTCGTCTTGATTTGGTTTAGATAAAATACTCGATTTAACTGTAAGTAGCTTGTAACAGCAATTTCAGGGGACATGTGGTGTTGGTCTCTTTTAAAGAACAGACTTTGGAAAACTATTGTCCTTACACAGGTGGCTTTTTTAGTACTTTTTTTTCTAATGACTCTTCCTCTTAACTAACAAAACACTTAAGTTTAATAGGGTGGCTTGTTATGAGTAATGGGGCTTTTATGTTAAACATCATAAATGTACCTAAATACAAAAATTGAGAGCAATTTGCTATGGATTTCAGGCTTTTGAATAAGGTGAAACAGGGAGGAATGGCGAGCTTATAATGTATATCGTTGTCAGGTTTTTTTTCAAATGTAAACCTCTTGGCAACTGAGTAGCTTTACAGTTCTCCATAACATATCTATACTTCTTTTTAATAAACAGTCCAATACCTGATCTCACTCATCTTAAAACTGTCCAAAAGGTAAGATAGATTACTGAATACTGTGACACTCCAGGATTTAGCCTAAACTGAAAAGACTACTGTCATATCACTGAAGTGATAAGGTGGTATGGGCATTCACACAAAAGGGCAGTATCCCTCTGTTTTCCAAGTATTTATAGGAATGATCCTAGCATATTACTCATTTTCCAAGAAGGAATTGTGGCTATCTGCCTGTATTTTTGTATTTGTTTAGAGAACTAATTTTTTTACATGTAAGATGTAACTTCTGTGATCCTGGAAAGAGCTTGAGACAATTAGCTTTTGGTTTTCATTACCTTTTAAACTAGTATTGGATAGTAAATGAAACCAAGGCCAAGTTTAAGTTACATCAGTATCAGGTTAATGAAGATCACTTGCTCTCCCTACAGCTTTTGGCAGCAGCTTGTTCAAAAGAAAAGTGTAATTGTGTTGCTGAAAGAAAGACTGTAGTGGAGTGTGGGAATGAAAGCAGAAAGGTGCACTCTTAGGACATTTGTTTTTGTTATTATTTACTAGTGTGAGGGAAAACACTGTTTAGTGAGGAACATAAATAAGAACGTTTCATGTCTATAGTGCAACTTGAAACATGAAACAGAAATTGCAGTCTGTAGGTGAAACAATATTCTTTCAGTCTTACTCTCTAATGCTGGGGGGTTTTTTACCTCATTCCTTGAAATGGTGGATAATAGAGGTGTTTTTGAGATTATACTAGTATGATGGTTTAACAAAAGATAAATATTTTAGCTTACAGTAATGTGTAAAGGAAGAGCTATACTACCTAGCTGCTGTACATCTTGCTCAGAAATACCTCACTCATGTTTGGTTTTGGTTCTGAAATTCAATGACTTTTTATGCCGTCAGTGCTTGCTTTTTTTCTTAAGAAGAAACTTTTTACTAAAGCAAAGCTTAGCTGAAACTTTTGTTCCAAAATTCTGCTGTATTTTGATGCTGGAAATTGAGTTTCTAGTCCCAAGTTCTAAAAATGAGATTATTTTAGCCCTTCTGTAACAAATAATTGCTGTAAAAGTTTATATTTGAGTTGCAGTATTTGCACAGAAATAAAAATAGGGGAGAAAGAGCTGAAATCTATTAACTGTTCTGTATTGGCTGCAGTTCTGTATGCTTAGAGGTAAGACAAGAAGAAAATACTTTTTTCTTATCCTAAAAATAATATACTAGTTTGGAACACACTGCCTTTTCACTCACTCACAGTGTTGGACTCTCTTAGGTGTGTCAAAGTAGCCATACCTTAGCTTAGTAGTAGGAAGAACTGAGTCAGGTATTTGACATCATACTTTCCAGAAATTACTTGATGTGAGATTTTTCTTTTAACATACTTTTTGCTGATGGAAGGAATGTTCTTTATTAAAGAAGCAGGACTTAAAGGAAAGGTAAACCCATTACTTATTACTTCAACCTCTCACCAAGTTAACCATGAGTGGATATAACATTGTGTTAACTGTTCTAGCAAATCCAGTAAAGAGTATCTGGGTATGTTATGGTAGAAAACCATGCTACAGATTTTTCAAGTAAATTTTCACTGTTGACTTTGCTTCAGATTCTAATGCATAAAAAATAAGATTAACTCGTGTTATCTTATGAATAACCAACTGTGTAGTGTATGGAAAGGTACAATGGTAACAAGAAGTGGTGTTTAAAAATAGTTTCTAGGGAGATAACCTTAAGTATTTTTCAGACTTTTGGAGTAACGTTTCAGTCTAGTTGTGATCTCAGATTTTTTGGTAGCCTTTATTGAAGGTACTGACAAAAATGAACCTTTCTGAAGAAATAGGTGCATGCTCGAAATCTTGTATAATTTAAATGTGTTGAGCATCCTTCTCTATAAGGATTATGGGTAACTAGTCTTCAGGTTAACTGCAGAACTAGTGTACTTCAACATAAACCCTTTATTAACATTCAGTTTAAGTACTGCTAAATCATGTTGGCAGGTGCACTTTTTTGAGAGCTGCAGGAGTTTTTGCTCTGGGACCACAGTCATGCAACTACAGAAACTGAAGTTGTAGTTGATTATGGACAGAACAGATGCTCAGCAAGGAGTGAATGCGAATGGTGAATTCTCTATAGCTTAGGAGGAAGCCAGAAGGAAGCTCTGCTTGTTTGCTTGTGTTGCTTACAGGTTATGTGTTAAATTTTTAGTAGTATTTGAGCAATGCTTGCTGAAAATTCCAGAGTATGTGAAAGCATCAGCGTGTGGTGGTAGTGATGCTGCTACTGACGGTGTTACGGACACCATGTGGTAATGTTGCTTGGACCTTTTGTGTTTTCAGTTCATCATAGTATTTGATTGTTTACTACTTGGGGAAGAAAAGGCATCTGGTATAGAAAAAAATATCAGGCACTTTAATCTTTCTTGATTAATCTCTTAAAGGTAATGAAGAGGCTTTCTAGGGCAGGGTAATCTGTGTAATACTGTTTTAGCTTTATTTACAGCAGAAAGTAGACTGTAAAGAGAGGTGATAAGACATAGCATTGCTGATGTCAAAGATGTGAAACCTGAGTGGGAGTAACTTGTATTCTTAAAACATAACCATCCTGGAACCTGCTTGGCTAAACCTACTTGGTTAGGTATTGATTCAGTGGTAAAGGAGCAGGGGCATGCCTCTGATGTGGGTTTGCATAGGTGTGATAAATAGACTGCAACTTGGTGAGGGCAATGTAACTGGATTTTTGAATGCTTTGAAGTTGTATTATGGCTTCATCTACAAAAGTACAATACTAAGGACATGTGAACAAATATTCCGCTTTCCACCTGCAAGGGATGGGGCATTGACAGGTGGTATAAACAAAACCCTTTGTCAGGATTCTTTTGCCAGAATTATTACATTCTCTGTGTATGTTGCTAGCAGTTGTTAATTTGAGGGAAACTGGAATTTGTCATGTGCCTAGCAGCTTTCACCATATAAATGAACAAGGTCATTTAAAGACATTACTTCTTGTAGCTTGGTTTTCTGTTCTTCCTAGTCCACAGCATTCATTATACCAGCTAATCTTTGTGTCAACATTTTGTAAAACAAATGGTGATTGTAATTATCTGTGATACTATAATTTGACTCAATTTTCTTATGAAGGTATATGAATGGCAATTGGAGAGTAGATAGTAAAAAGGATTCTGTGTCTATGGATTACTCCCAAATTCGTAAATGTAACTTTCCTTCGACACAGATGAAAAATAGTTGAGCTCAGTTAACCATTGTTTGACAGAACTGTTTAAAATAAAAAAGCTCCAAACCCTATAAGTGCTGTTTGAAAATTTTGGGAAGGAAGGCTTTTTCAGAACCTGCTGCAAATACCTGTAGATTGTAGAATAGCTTCAGACTGGTGCAAGTTGTGCCTACAGTCCTTTTTAAACAAGGTGTTTTCCTGTACTGGAAATGGCCTGATATTAATCTGTTCTTATTTAAGTTGATTTTCTTTGAAGTAAATAATCTACTATTTGGCAGAATATTTGTATATTCTGTACTAACGTATAAATACACAATCATGTATATGTATACATTCAAATATATATATTATGGAAAATCACCTTTGTATTTTCAGATACTTTTCTGTTCTCATAGTTATGTTCTGTTGGGAACAACAAAGCTCAGATATATTAGGATCTGTTAGAAATAATTGGGTGTTCATAACAGTTGCTGCATGGACTGTCAGAAGATCATACCCAGGAACTTTTCCTGATTATTCCAAAATCAATGTAACTGGAATAATTGCCATATATGTATTTTCTGGAGCAATAATTTTGAGAAAGTTTAAATGTTAGAAGTATAAACACAGAAATTGCTAATGCTGCACAGATTGTTTACAGTGACGTTGAACACTTTTCTCCTTGTTTTTTTTTCCAATGTGTGATGGTAAATATGATCTTCCAAAATGGTATTTATTTCAATGGGTATAAACATGCACTGGAGCATGAAATAGATCTGATTAATGCATTGTGATGCAGATGACTTGCAGTGTGTGGTGTAGCTGATTGGTGTTTGTGAAGTTGGACGCTTTTTGAAACTGCAGCTGCTAGTGACAGAGAAAATGTAAAGGTAGTGTTGTGTTTTCTACAGGGACTCTCTTTAATGTAACTTGTTCTCAGTCTTCATTTTCTTACCTCAGGGTTATTTGAACTTGTTAGTTGTTTGTCTTCTGGTGTATGTGATGTCCTCAATTCTGCCTGTAGAACATAGGAATATGAGGTATATTTGAAGCTAAAATGAGTAATTGAGAAGGCTTGTGATCTCCCTGCTGTGAAACAAGCATTCAGACAAACCTCTACACCCTAGGGATAGTTTCTGCCTCCAAAGTCTTGTGGTTTCTTGAGCACATTTACTCAGTGAATGCTGTAATTATTTTTTTCCAAGGGAAGCTCATCCTCCTGAATTCAAGCCCTTTCAGTAGACAAATAGGTGTTGAATATAAAAAGTGTTGTTTGGTGTTGCGCTAGAAGTTGAATGACAAATGGACTGTCAGGCTGGGGAAGAGAACATGGTGGGTGGGTGAAAGAAGCTATGCTTGCTTCTTTGCCAGGAGGAAGTTCCAGAATATCCTTGGGGGAGGATGATAGTGAATTAAATCTAGGCAAAATGGAGCACTTAACAGTTGCAGTGAGTTTAGCAGTGGTAACAGACTTAGGTCCCTTGCCTGTCTGCTTGGCCACATACTGAATCAAGCTCTGAAAATGCTAAATAAAAAATTAACTTTGTAAGATGAACGTGATAGTTCATATTCTGATGGGTTGTCAGCTACTTAGAACTCAGTTATGAAAATCTCTTTTTTAAAACAAAGCAAAATCTAACATTTCTTTCACAAAGCTGTATCAGACCTTCCTCTTACAGTGTCTTCCAGAATAAGTCTTCAGTGAAAGGTTCCCATCCTCCCAAGTGGCCTTATCCTTCTGCTTATAGAGCTTTCTTTTAAGGATGTTATGTATGGGGAAATAGTTCTTGTACTGACTGTAGGTGATCCAAGCACTGCTTCTTGGTTTGAGGTTTTTAACAAGGATTACTATGTTATATTCTATAAGCTGTTTTTAATGATTTGGGTTTA
Organism: Colius striatus; assembly: GCF_028858725.1. Lineage (NCBI taxonomy): Eukaryota > Metazoa > Chordata > Aves > Coliiformes > Coliidae > Colius > Colius striatus. The sequence continues at coordinate 48,473,187 of NC_084763.1, forward strand.
CCAGAGTAAACCCATTACCAGAGTAGAAGAGAATAAGGGATTATCAGGTGTACACACTAGATGTTGGTTGACCTCATAAATCAAGAAAATGGAGATCATGTGGTAGAGTAGTTTTGGAAAACTATTTAGATTGTACTTTGAAACCAAATATACTTAATTCAAGGCTTTACTTATAGCCAAGCATGTGAAGATTTAGTCAACACTGTATAAGCTGATGTCCTCACTATAGGCTTGAAATGCTCTAAAAAACAAAACCAAAAAAGGCTGGGCTGAGACAGTACAGGCTACTTGTAAACTATATGAACAAACATCTTCCAGTTCTACTTCAGAATCTGTTTTTTAATAGCTCTTCTATGTCTCTTTCTTTTTTTTTCCAGTCCAAGCCGTATATATTTGATCGTGTATTCCAGTCCAATACATCGCAGGAACAAGTATACAATGATTGCGCTAAGAAGATTGTCAAAGGTAAGGTGGACCAGCAACATTAACCATAAGGAAATGTCTCATATTCATGTTGAAAACAGATACTTCTGTAGCCTCCTTTTACCTTATGAGTGTTTAGTAAGAGCCAACATGGATCATAGCAGCATAAAATCATCCTGTAGTTAAGCTGATAAATTCTGTCAATGCTTAACCAGCTATTTCAGTTGATTGCAACATTTGATAACGTTTACCTGTAACATTTTGGTTTTTTTCAGTTCTTTACAAAAGATTGTTTGAAAACAATTTGTCAAATTAATCAAAACAATTCTTAGGAATAGATACAGGATGGTTTTTTTCCTCTCAAGTTGACTGGTGAAACCATTCTACATTAGTTTGTTTGGAGGAATATAAGAGGAAAGGAAACTTGTGAAATTATGTCTGTGCTGTAGATCTTTTCTAAACTTGGTTCCTTAATACACGGTTTAGGATGACTTTTTAAAATGTAATTTTTAGCTTCACCATTAGAAGTTTAAATGTGAGAGAGTGCTGTGCACGTCAGAGTGTGTGGTTTCTCCAAAGTTGAATTGTAAGAATTGACCTAGTAACTTCTGAAAATGAAGCTTTATCACAAAGATTATAACACAGTAAGTTGTAGTAAGCAATTGTCTAGTCTTCTGAAGATAAAATTAATATATTTTCTTCAGGAGATGAGTAATAAGTTCTAATTGAAACAACTTTCAAAGCAACTTTTAACAAAGCCATGTCAGAAACCCCTGAAATATCATTTATTAGTGACAAGAGAAGATTAGGTAAATGGAGGATTTTTTTGATCATGAGAAAAGCGAATTGCTGTGCAAAATCCATGCCACTGCATGTATTGAACCCTTGAATAATTTAAACAGTAATCAAGAGTAGATTGGAAGTTTGTTCCTTAAAAACTGGAGGTAGCTAAGATTTGTAATATCTCCCTCATCTAATACTCTGATCTGTTTCTCTGTGTGGCATTGCTAGACTGTGCTACATCATGTAGCACATGAGCTCTAGTGGTGGTACAAATGGTTTACAGCTTTGATGAGGTGGCAAAGACTTTCCCTTTGGACGCCCTCATGCTTGCTTTTGGAAAATGAGTTTGTTTGCAGGATGTGAGTCTACAGTAACTGACTTGTAAACAAACCAAGCCCTCAGCCTTCAATCTAAAACTTTGGGTTGATTCATTCATAATTTGAAATAAAAGCTTACAGCCAAGGAGTAAGATGCTTGGTACTTAATGTGTCGCCCATGCTCTTCACAACTGGACAATTAAGCTTTCCTCAGGGCAGAAAACACTATAGCATTCTCCTGCATGGTTTCTTCTTAGGAGTTACTGAAGGTGTATGTATTCAACCTGGCATCAGTTTCCTTTGTTATTCCTGACTCTGAAGTCCTGATTTTTCTGGTTGAAGGAACAGATGCTTCTATCACAGTAAACTTCTAAAACATAGTCAATGATGACTTAATGCATTAGAAAGGGCAGGGAAGAAAACCTTACCTGCCTCAAAGTCTAGCACTGAGTTCACAGACATTGGATGATTTAACTTGCCAAATGTTTTAGAGCTGCCGGTTTCATTTGACTTTCTTGTAGATGGAGGAAATGAACCCTAATGAAAATACTCTTTCCTTTTAGATGTACTTGAGGGATACAATGGTACAATATTTGCTTATGGGCAAACATCATCTGGGAAGACACACACTATGGAAGTAAGAAATCTTAAGATATTTTTCTCTTAACATCACAGTCATCTCTTTTCATCGCACTACTCTTGTCTTTCTACAAATAAGATGTTTGCTTGTCTTCATTTTGCAATTCTAATTTTATTTGTTGCAACATTTTGATACCCAAAATGGTTTTTTAAGGCTGAGAATGGCAATTGTTGTATTTTTTTCAGCCCTAGGCAGCAGGATGAGAAACAAAGATACATTAATGGCACATTTTCATTGTTAGTAGTTTGGGAGATTTCTGAGACTATTCTTTTCACCCTTTAAAAATGCTGGGCTTGATGCTCAAGACCTTCCTTTTTGAATAAAATATGTGCATCATACCTGTCAGCATTTTAAAACTAATTTGCCTGTTAAATGCTTGTTTTGGCTTTGAGTATTGTTTGTGATGTTGGATTTGGTACGAATGTTTCAATTTATTCTGTCTTTCTCTAATAAGGGGAAGCTTCACGACCCAGATGGAATGGGTATTATTCCAAGAATAGTGCAAGATATTTTTAATTATATTTACTCTATGGATGAGAATCTTGAGTTTCATATTAAGGTAATTTTTTTCTTCATTGTTACTTACTTTATCTATATTAAAACTGGAAGTAGTTTGTGATTGAATGGATGTTCTGTATCTGTTTGAAACGCCTATAAGTTAGGAAATGTAAACGTGAGTTATTTCTGAAGTGACTCTTCTTAAAGAATTACGTTAACACTTTAATCTTGTTTCCATTAAACATTGATGGTAGCTATCCTGATAACCTGTGGCATTGCTCATAGTGCTTGAAGCTTTTGATTAGAATAGTTTCTTCTTAAAGGTGTATTTTAGTTCAGCCTTAAGGACTTGAACTATTATGTGGGAGGTCATAATAATCATGCTGGATCCTTCTGATCAAAAACCAGAGTTTTTGCTTTCTGATGCTGTATCTTTTATTCCCTTTCCTACTTCTAGGTATCGTATTTTGAAATATACTTGGATAAAATAAGGGACCTTTTGGATGGTAAGACTTTTATTTATATTGAATTCAGAAAATAAATTGTTCTGGAAAGAGATAAATAAAAAAACCTCACCCAAACCCTTGTCATCATCCTAAGATAGGTATGCAGTATGCTAATAACCTCTACATGATAAGGTTACATCAAAATGAGAAAGCATGGAGCTAATCTGCATAATATTACTGAAGCTTCACTAGTGGTTGTTTCTTGTAATATGAAGTTTTTAAAAAGCATTGTGGGAAATAACATCTGTGACTTTGGACATGCATTGTTACACATCTCATTTGTTTTGCGAAGTAGTCATATATACCTTAACTTTTTCTCTTCCAGTTTCAAAGACCAATCTTTCTGTTCATGAGGACAAAAATAGAGTTCCCTATGTTAAGGTGAGCATCAGTTTGGTATATTTTCACCTACTTAACACTCCTCAAGTGTGCACAGCTTCCTTCTGGCTTGTTGGTGTGGTAAATTTTTGCCTTTTTTGTTTTAAAGGGTTGCACAGAGCGTTTTGTATGTAGTCCAGAAGAAGTTATGGATACCATAGATGAAGGAAAATCAAACCGACATGTAGCAGTTACAAGTAAGTGTTATCTTTTGTCTCCTTTTAGTGCTTCATCAGCTTACTCCTGGTACACCTTAAAAAGTAGAGAAGGCAAAATAGTGAACTAAGTAATTCAGGACTGTGAAAGTGTCTAGCCTAAGCAGTGTCTGTGTCTTTCAGTGTTTCGTTTCTTGTTAGATGTTGTTACTTAGAGTTGGATTGAAAGGAGAAAGTAACTGATCAGTGAGGAGCTCTGAATCATTGGAGCAAAAGGTATAGTTTTGTTAAGAATAGTGCAAAATCCCAGTTTGTGGAGTTTTTCAGTTAACCTCTGAATCTATAAGTGAGGCTCATCTGCAGTTTGGCTGTTCTGTTGCATAGTCTGAGAAAAGTTGGTCAATATATATTCAGATCTGCTGCAGATTTGAGCAACATCCTAACATCCCAAGCTGTTTGACCTTGCGACTAAGTTGCAAGGAGTCATGTCATAGGTCTCCAAAGTCCCACAGAAAAAAGCAGAATTAAGGAAGTGACAGAGTTAAAAAGGGAAAAAAATACAAGGAAAGATGAGATGCATGTAAAATATAATACTTCAGTTCTTGGCAGCTGAAGTGACTATCAGAAATCTCTGAGACAGTTTGAGGGTGAGTTTCATAATCTTCCTGTATCTAGTTCTTTATGCATGAATAATACACAGTCATTAAGAAAATAAAAGATTTTTCTTTCAGTTTCTTTGCTTAAGGATCAAACAAAAATAAAATATTCCTTCTAAGGGATGACTCAGTCCTGCACTTCATAGCTCCTTGATAGTATGGTTCTGAAGTGGAGACCAGGCTAAGTAATGGAGAAATAAAATAATGCCCTATCCAAACTTGTTGGGTTGCTTTTGTGACATTAATAACCTGGTCCTTTTAGGCCTGTGAGGAATTTATGGTAAAAAGATGATGTGGTGTCAATGGAAGCCAAAGGGTAACTGGATCTTTTATTCAATTAGGCAGTACTGTTGGTTCTGCTGTAGTTATATTATCGTGGAGAGATTACTCAATGCATTTTCATTAGCTTTATGTCTGTCACTTCACTGTGGGAAGATACTGCTTTAAGTTAGTTTGATTGTACAACTATTTTTGACTATTTCTATGTTTGGATTATAGATATGAATGAACACAGCTCCAGAAGTCATAGCATTTTTCTTATTAATGTAAAACAAGAGAATACTCAAACAGAACAGAAACTAAGTGGAAAACTTTACCTTGTGGACTTGGCAGGTAGTGAAAAGGTAATTCTAAATTTCTTTTTCTGCTCTGAAAAACTGTGATTATTCTTTACAATCAAATATTCTTCGTTAATACCAATCATTCTTTTGTCATCTCTGAAGTGTTTTGACTTGGAAATGTGGTTTCTGAAGCCTTGTCTGGGTTGGCTGTTAGATACTACCTGTTTAAGCTGCTCTGCATTTCTGCAGTGAGGGTTGGATGGAGAAACAGACTAGAGTTCAGTCTTGGTATTTCTGAGAGCAGGGCCATGTACAGGGATGTTGGCGAGCCAGGTAGTGTAACAAAAGGAGTTTTTTGAACGTGGAGTGTCTGAATTTTCTTATGTAATGGTATCGAGTTTCTTAAATTGAAGTTCTGAGTTCTGATTGATATTGTTTAAAATGACAGCTTGCCTTCCTGTGTTAGTGGCTTAAAGCAGTGAAGGAAATGTACAATTTTTTCTTATTCTGTATCACTTCTTAAAAAGACTAATCACAGTTTGTAAGAGATGGATTTTTCATGTTTTACTTCCAGGTTTATCCCCATCTTTGTCTCCAGTTTTTTCCAGTCCTTTCCACTTACTGTTGTTTATGTCACTGTTCTATGGCCTTATTGTTGTCTCTGATGCTGTATTTATTCTGAAATGTGTTTCTTTTTGAAGTACATGAGGTTTTCTGATGCCTTTTGTCTTGGGTTGTTTTAAACATAGGCAAATAGAATTGTTTAGTTGTAGTCACAGTCACAGCTTGGTGAGAAGAATAGTAAAGGAAGGGTAATAGAAGTGTATGTCAAGTTCAGCCCTTGAGGCAGAAGAGCTAAGCTAAATGGAATGATGTCAGGGTAGATTTTTTTCACATTCTTATTGGTATCTACTTAAGTTCCTACAGTACTCATATAGGTCAGATTCAGCCTCTAAAATCTACTCTTACAGATTCTTGCTAGTAAAGAGACTTTGCTGTACTTTCCGGGTTGAGGTGTGGGAGGGTGTGCACTTCAGCGTTTTGGTTTGGGTTGTGTTTTTCAAGGATGAGCTCTAGGCAAGCATTCATAATGCTTATTTCCTTTTACTTTAAGGAATTCAAACTTTTTGATAAATTTTAAACAACTGTTGAAGTTGTGTGTTTGACAGGAGTTTTTGACTACACGTTTATCTTCTATGAAATGCATACGTTGCAGGGAAAAACAATTTCTGTTGAAAAAATCAGAAATTTCTTCAAACACTGAGTTTTGAATGAAAAATTGAAAGAGCTGGAGGAGGAATTTGCTTATTCTAATTCAGCTTGCTTATGAGTACCTCAGAATCAGGGAGGCTCACTTAAAGGAGGAAAAATTACTCAAGTTCTCTATGAAATGTGGAAGGTGTGTTTTGAAGATGTGTTTAGTAATTTACTGAAATATTGTATAGGTTAGTAAAACTGGAGCAGAAGGTGCTGTGCTGGATGAAGCCAAGAACATCAACAAGTCTTTGTCTGCTCTTGGAAATGTCATCTCAGCTTTGGCTGAAAGTAGTGTAAGTATTTATTCTCTTTGGTATTTTTGTACATCAAAGTTAAAAACTTGCATCTCTTAACATGATATGATGCAGAAGTTCTTTACAGATCTCTGATGTGCATGGAGTCTTTTAAAGTACTTTTAAAAGTTGTGTCCATGCATTGCAAATGGCTGTTACTCTTGTATTTTGGTGGCACTGATGATTAATGGAGTTATGTTTAAGCTTAAGGGAGCTAGCATTATGCTGAAAGTTTTCTTGTGTTCTATAAGTTACCAAATACAGAAGTACAATTTTATGTCATCCCATGCATGTTAAGTCATATTACAGTATAATTTAATGTCTTTCTAATTAAATTGTATTTTGACAAGTTAAATAATTTATCTGGGAAAAACCACAACTCATTTAACCATTTTCTTGGTAGACTTACGTTCCATATCGTGACAGCAAAATGACCAGAATCCTTCAAGATTCACTAGGAGGTAACTGCAGAACCACTATTGTTATTTGCTGTTCTCCATCTTCATACAACGAATCTGAAACTAAATCTACTCTTCTGTTTGGCCAAAGGTAAGTAAATGCCTTAATATTTTGCTCTCAGAAATAGATGCAGAATGATAAATAAGTTACTCTGCTTAAAATTCCTGAACCAAACTAATTAGTGTTTACTTTCTTTCTGTAATTCTTCAATACACGTGTAGCTAAGTGTTGTGATGTGTCTTATCTCATCTTGTACAAAATCTGTGAACTGGACAGGATCCTGAAGACTATTTCCAACAGGACAGTGCATAGTTTGGTTCAAAATGTGGTTTCATGTGTAGTCTTGGAGACTAATTGTACTTTTTTTACTTTAAGTGGAAGGAGGGAGGAAGGAGTCTTCCTCTGTCAAGTTGAATCCTGTATTTGCTGGGAGAGCATGTCCTCCTACCTTTTCTTTGATAGCATGCTGAATTACATCTTCTGGGCAGTTTCCTGTGTATAGCATTCCCATAACTCTTCAGTTAATACTTCTAAATTCCTGTGTCAGTTGTAATCGTATTTATAAGTACTCATTTCAATTGGTATATTGTTAGGTATCTCTTCATTACTACTCTATTATTAATACTTCATCATAACACTCCAGTTCCTGATCACTAGATTTAATCACTTCATTTACTGGAGCACATTAAGAAGCACTTTACTCATTTCATCTAGTCTTCGATTTTGGTGTACTACTTCCGCTCCAGTTTAGCAAGATAGTTTTCTACTGGTCTTTTCAGAGAAGATTTTCTGTTACGGAAAGCAGACTAGATGACTTCAGAACTTAAAAATCTGGCAGAATATGGGCAGTTAGTAGATGTGGAGTAATACTGCATTCAGCAATAGTGGAGGGGTTCTGGTTTTAGAAGCTAGGAGGTCTTTTCCTTTAAACATTTCTCGAATGAGCTATTGGGAGATGTCTTAGAGCTGTAACTCTGTAGTTGCACTACCTCATACTCTTGACTTTTTAATGAGTTAACAGGGTACGATTCTCAGTCACTGTAGTTAGTCTGATACATCAATTCAGCCTTCTAGGGATGAAAATTCATGCTGAAACCCTGAGCTGTAATCACTGAAGGCTAGATAAATATCACATAGCTTAGTAGAAAATCATGTACCTTTTGGTTGTAATCAGTTCTGATAAGACTTTGTAGAAAGATGCATATAAGAGTCATGGAGTGGGGGCTAACATTAAGGTTCTTTTCCTGTTTTGCTCTTTGTAAGTGGGATGTTTGGTGGTAGGAGACTAGACGGAAACATTGCTGAGGTGAGGAATGGCACTGGAGTCAAAACTGTACCTCAACTTGATGAAAACATTAGTGTCTATGGTTTCATCTCCAAAGCAAATGTCTTTGGATGAGATTCAGCTGACTGAATGTAGAAAATCACATAACCTTATAGCTTGTAACACCTTTTTGGTTAATGGAGATCAGGCAAAGGGATTTTTAGTTTGAAATTAGCTGTTTATGAATTATTCAGGATACACCCTTAGAAGTATTATGTTCTCTCATGGAGAAATATTTGCTACATGTGGTGGGTGCTGTCCTTTGTTCAAAGCTCTGTGTGACTGTTGCCTCAGATTCTTTCAGGTGAAAGTATGCAGCTGAATTTTTCTAACCTCATCCAGCTTGAGATTTTTTTCAGCCTTCCCAGTTTATTGTACTGCTCTGTCCATTAACAATTGTGTCATTCCAAGTAAAAGAGTAGTAAGTTGACAGGGAGTGGAAAGGAGCTTTTGGAAGAGGTGGGAATGTTCACACTTTTACCAGTGATATGTACAAATTCTATTTAATAACCTTTAATTCCTGTCTTCAAAAACAAAGTTCATGAGCTTTTTGCTCTTTCTTTGTAGAGCAAAGACCATTAAGAACACAGTCTGTGTCAATGTGGAGCTCACCGCAGAACAGTGGAAGAAGAAGTATGAGAAGGAGAAAGAGAAGAACAAGACTCTGCGTAACACCATACAGTGGCTAGAAAACGAGCTCAACAGGTGGCGTAATGGTGAGAAGCAGTTATCTTTCTGTTCTGCAAACTTTAGGCAAGATAACAGACCCTGAATTAGTCTTCAGGATCCCAAAAATAACTAAGAGCACTATGCAAGACAAGAATAAGAATATTAAAGCTATGATATTAAGCTGACATTGGATCTTTGTACCGTTCACTGTATTTTAACTGAAACAACTTCTAATAATCACATAATGGCAAAAATGTGTGAAAGTATGTTGATATTGTGTTCTTTACCACTTGTTTACTAGCAGAGCTAGAGTGACCTGCATTTGAAAGATTTTAATTTGGGGAGAGGCACATTAATAATTGTAAATGCAGAGACTTGAGCAAAATATTTCCTCTGATTTGGTTTTCTACTTCCAATCAGTATCGCAAGATCTCTTCCTCGTTTAAAACTCTAGCGTGTTAATAGGCAAGAAAACCACCCAAGCCCCCAGATTGTTGACAGTACATAATGTGTGCCTATTCTTTCCTCCTGAATAACTAACTTATCCCTTGAAGTGTCTGGCAAAATACAATTTCAATATGAACCCTTCAATTCAGGAAAGGAGAAGCATATACTTACAGATGTGTTCTGGAGTTTGGAAGCTATAGAAGATGATTTTGCAGTCTTGTAGACAGCCACATCCTCATGTAAATCTGAGAATGGTCTCAATAAAATTTAGTAGAATGTGGCAGGGGGTGTTGTTTAAAGTCTTTTGTGAAGGTGGTATGAGGCCCCACCTGAAATGCTAAGTATAGTTCTTCCAGAATATTGACATAAGACACTGGAGTGTTGGAAGGAGCCTGTACCTTCCAAGGACTGCATACAATGTTTTGTAATAAGGCACTAAGGAATGTAGTTTATCAGAGAAGTGCCTTGATTAGCATGTGGTATTTTTTTTCTATATACAGTTAGTAAAGTGTTCTCACCAGAAAACTCTTAAAGAACATAAGAGGCTAAAAGTGTAACTGGAAAAAACCCTCAACTTTAAATCAGAAGCAAAGCAAGCTAAAAGCAAATGTAGCTACCTAGCAAAACAGATTGCCAAGGCAAAAGAAAGGATTTTCTGTTTTCAGTGCAAGTTAGGTGCCTTTCTAGAAGATAATTTGATGTAAGATTTGGAATATAATGTCCTGTGGTAAATGGGAGACAGTTTGGATGATCTACTGGTCATTTTTTTACCATATAATCATGTGAAATGGATTGCTTAGTAGCCATGGAACAGTACTGTCAGTAGGGATCATGTAATGCTCCTGAAGGATAGCTTTGTGGAGGGTACTGCATGACTGACTGTACTAAAACTAAATGTATGTTTTTCTTTAAGGGGAGACTGTACCAGTTGATGAACAGTTTGACAAGGAGAAGGCCAACTTAGAAGCTTTTGTAGTGGACAAGGATATTACTATTATTAATGATAAACCAGCTGCAACAATTGGAGTAACTGGCAATTTCACTGATGCTGAGAGAAGAAAATGTGAGGAAGAAATTGCCAAACTATACAAACAACTGGATGACAAGGTACGCCGTTCTTGCATTTCCAAGAGGTCTTAAATTAAATATCTTGAGCTATATTATGTAATACTTGATTTGCCAGTCTTCATTTATTAGCATCGCTTGCCTAAGTGTTTGCTGGGAGTGCCTACCCCAATTCTGAAGCTCTTCTCTTAAAGAAGTCAGAATTGCCTTATCTGGTGCTAAGTGAGTATGCTTTCTTAGTTGCTCTCTCTCCTTTGCTGAAACTACTAAAAAATTTTCTGAAAGCTGAAGTACTAGTACATAGGAAAAAAAATAAAAATGAAAATGAGGAAGGAGACGTTCATGAGAGTCTTGAGCTGTTTGCTTTTAAATGTAGAACATTTATAGCTGATGGTTTGGAATAATACTGTACCAGAAAGAGGAAAAATAATGAGAAAGCAGGAAAAGGAGTAGTCTGAAGACTGCTGTTTTTTCCTTTCATGCTATGCATATTTTATTGGAGGGTAATTTTAAATTTAAGCAGTAACACTAAATTTTGAGAGGAAAAAAATCATGACTTCTTAATTGTTTCTTGGAAGTTTGAACGATTTGGAGAAGACTTGCGGAAGCACAAGTGTAAGAGTTTTCTCTCAGAAGAATGGTGTTTTTCACATACTTGCCAGGTTAAGAGCCTAACGTGGATCAGACAGTGAAATCAAAAGGATGGTTTTTTTTAGCTTTTATTACTTTTAGTTGTGTAATTGTCTCAGAATGTGGAAAAGTTAGATGCCTGACATCTGGTGTCTCCTAGATAATTTTTCCTCAGTGGAATTTGTCAGTTTATTGAGCACAGTCTTACTCCAACTGCAGGATGAAGAAATTAATCAGCAGAGCCAACTAGTAGAAAAATTGAAAACACAAATGTTGGATCAGGAAGAGGTGAGTTTCACCTTACATTTTTACTCTACTTTTATTTTTCATTCCTTTAAAGAATTTGGAGGTGTTCCAAACAGGTCACAGTCTATGACCAAAGCTTACTACTGTCCAGTTGTGTTCTTTTATTCCTTATCTAAATGCTCTGCCTATTCATTCCCCCCCAAAAAAGTGCTAATGGGTAAAGTTAAACCTGTTTACTTGAACCTTAAGTATCCATGAAGAGCAAAGGAATTCTGTGCAAGGAGGTCAGCAGTTGTTTTCCCCATGCAAAGTTAGCAGTTAGTCAAAACTGAAGATACTTTGATACAGTATAAGAAATCTGTTTCGAAGTTTACTTTTCATCAGTTGCTGTACAGAGAGCAGGGAAATGTAATTGGCCTATAAGGAAAAAGGATGTATCTATTCTGGGCTCCTCAGCTCAACAGGGACAGGGAACCTCTGGAAAGTGTCCACTGCAGGGCCACCAAAATGATCAGGGGACTGGAACATCTTTCATATGAGGAAAGGCTTTGGAAACTGGGGCTGTTTAGTCTAAAAAAGAGGAGACTGAGGGAAGATCTCATTAATATTTACAAATATCTAAAGGGTGGGTGTCAGGAGTTTGGGACATCCCTTTTTTCTATTGTATCCAGCAACAGGATAAGGGATAATGGATTGAAACTGGAACACAAGAAGTTCCATTTAAACATAAGAAAAAACTATTTCAGTGTTGAGGTGAGGGAGCCCTGGCACAGGCTACCCAGGGAGTATGTGGAGTCTCCTTCCTTAGAAGTCTTCAAGACCCACCTGGACATGTTCCTATGTGACCTGATCTAGGTGGACCTTCTTCTGCAGGGGGGTTGGATTAGATGATCTCTAAAGGTCCCTTCCAACCCCTACTGTTCTATGATTCTATGATCTGTGCTACTTAAGACCCTACTTTTTACAATATTCAAACAATTCATATGCCTGTATTGCCAGTAATTAAATGGGGAAAATACCTGTTAATAATGAAATTAATTGTATTTAGCTGCAATATTAGAAAAAAAGTCTGTGTAGCACAAAGGTGAAAAAAATAATGGTCTTTGTGTACATGCCAAGAGGAAATGGGTTGAGGACTCAGGAAGTTGGAGTTACTGTTTAATCTTATTTAAATAATCTGCCTCTTGCAATATCCTATATGTTTTTCCAGTTACTGTCTTTATGTCTTGATTTGGAATCATTTCCATTTTAAAAGTACTTTAAAAGCTAAAGAACCATGGATATAGGTAATAATTGTGTGATACACTCTCACTGTACTTGTCTTTCTCATCTTTATTTCATGGTGCTAGACAGTAAAAATGTAGATATAACTAGAATATTAATGCTTTTAACTACTATAAAACTTTTATTATCAAGAAAATTCCATGGATATTTATTGTTGTAATTTTAAGTAAATCTCTGCCAATGTTGCAGCTTCTAGCATCCACCAGAAGGGACCAAGACAACCTGCAAGCAGAGCTGAATCGCCTTCAGGCTGAGAACGATGCCTCCAAAGAGGAAGTGAAAGAGGTGTTACAAGCCCTTGAAGAGTTAGCAGTCAATTATGATCAGAAGTCTCAGGAAGTAGAAGATAAGGCAAAGGAATATGAACTGCTTAGTGATGAACTCAATCAAAAATCGGTATGAAATTGGGATAAGAAGTTACTGAGGGTCTTCAGTGTAACTTCTCTTGTCTTACCTGTATTTCTTGCATGATTTCATTTAAAGGTTTTTCAGAAGGGAAAATGGGAGCCTAAGTCTAAAACTTCTTTAGGTTTGGGAAAGGATGACTTTTCTGAAACCAGTAAGCTTCAGAAAAATGCATGATGAATATTGACCTTGATAGCTCTTTTTTTAGTACCTATGACATTTTACTACCTGAAGACTATTCAGAAAAATCCTAGGTGTCAGAAGTTAACCCTTTCATTACATGCTGGTGATTTGACAGTTTTGTCTTTCTGGTGCAGCTGGAGTAATCCTCACTTAAGAGTCTGCCCCTTCCAATCTTGAAATTGCAGTGAGTGTGCTACAGCTGTTCTTGAAAAGAATGTATGTTTGCATGCTATATTTGTGGCACATAAATTATCTTGATGGCTTCAAAAATAGTTTATTTTCTGAAGGAGTGGTCCTGAACACAGAGTACAAAATCCAAAAGATGGCCCTAGTTAAAATACAGTTGCAGCATGAGCCCCATGGGATGAATGCCACATGCCTCCTTGCATACCTGCATAGTTTCTGAATTGACTGACAGTTTTGGTAGCCAGCTATTTGACAGCCTTCAGCTAGTTTTGAGCAGTTAATAAAGTATTGGGAAAGTCAGCATGTTTGCTGGCAATGCAGACAGAAGCCATGACAGTGCAAGTCTCATCTGTTCTTGAAGATGGAAATTTCATCTGGGTCTTGTCATCAATATGGCTTTCAATTTTCAGTTAGTAAGATTTGCCTAGATAGAATACTGGCCTTAAAATTGATGTTCACAAGGTCATGAAACTTCTCACTAAACTTTTAAGTATTCTGAGATCACAAATGTTTAGTAGTAGCTTACATCACTTAAAGTCAGATCATGTCCAGAATTCTTACTGTGAGCAGCATTTAAACTTAGGTGGAATGGACTAGCTGTATACGTCTATGACTGTGAAGTGTATGGTTTGTTTTTTCCTGGGTGTTTTGTTTGCTGCATTGTTGTTGTTGTTTTTAGTTTATAGACAGTCAAGTGATTCTAGATATCACAGTTAACATTCATTGTGTTATAACTCAATCCACAAGAAAACAACAGCTGTTCTGAGATGCAGTAAAATGAAGACATTTTAGTGTTCTCAGTCTGTCACAGCTACCCTGTGCAGTAACCATCCTTTGACACACCACTGGCTGAAACTTTGCTGCTGTAAAACTTCTAGCATTTTTTTTACAAATGGAGAGCAAAGAGCAGGCAATGTCTGAGTATACAAGCTGCTGAGCTGCAGCCTTTAGAACCACAGCAGCTCAAACTAGCTGAAAAACTACTCCAGAGTACACGTAGTGCTTATAAACTCTTGGAACTAGGTGCCTTTTTATTTTCAAGTAGGAAAGTGTTAAGAGCTCTGCAGGCAGAGCTGAATTTATTTTCCTTTACCAAAATATGATAAAAAAATGTTTGGCTTGCTGCCCATGTACCTTTTTTTCTATATACAGTTAAATATTGCAGAGAATTGCCTTTATAACTCTGCTGTTTTACAATGTTGACATCAGTGTCATTGCAGACTTGTAAGATGATGTTTTATGAACTGAGAGTCTCTATCCACAGTACTTGACATTTATTTCAGAAGAAATACTGTTACTCTAGAACTTCTAATATTTACTATAGGGTCCAATCACAGAGCTTGATTCAAATCTGCTTTTAAACATAAAACAGGGATGTTTCAATAGGCCACCATATTGCTCTATTTGAATAAATAGTAAAACTAGTTCTAAAAACAAGAGTGTGTTTTGTTTACTGAAGTGTAACTTCTTTTACAACAGATCACTCTTGCCAGTATAGATGCAGAGCTGCAGAAACTTAAAGAAATGACCAACCATCAGAAGAAACGAGCAACAGAAATGATGGCCTCCTTACTAAAAGATCTTGCAGAGATAGGAATTGCAGTAGGAAATAATGATGTCAAGGTAAGGATTAATCAGTGCAATTTTTAATGGCATGTATTACACATACACATTATGGACAGGTGGGGTGAGTTTCCTTAATATGCTAGAAATAACTACCATAGGAGGCCTAATGTATATTAATATTTTGGACAGAAGCTTATTCTGTCACTTAATCAGATCCCCAAAAGAGTTTGGTTATGCAAAGACAAGAGCAGATATGATTACTTTTCTGCAGTAGAGTTTTCATTCATCCTGTTGAACTGCTATCTAAAATGATCATAATCAATAGTATTGTTGTGGAAATAAATACTGACCTACAGTGACTGTCAGGATGATGTGGAATGAGAAACTGAAAGAAAAGCGAAATCTAGAGGATCACTAGGACAAGAATGTAAGTAGTGTTAGAAGTCTATAGTGAATTCTCTTCAAGTGACTCATTACCTTACTGCAATCTTCTAAATAATCAGAAAACTTAGAAGGTACATTTTGGTGTTTAAATGCTCTGTCAGTGGATGTAAGATATGTATGTGGGTACTAAGTTGCTCCAACTCATCTTTAATTCTGTTTTATCTGAGCTCTCTAACTGTGTCGCACCACACTTTTCAGCAGCCTGAAGGAACTGGCATGATAGATGAAGAATTCACAGTTGCAAGACTGTACATCAGTAAAATGAAATCAGAAGTAAAAACAATGGTAAAACGTTGCAAACAGTTAGAAGGCACACAAGCTGAAAGCAATAAGAAAATGGAAGAAAACGAAAAGGAACTGGCTGCCTGCCAGCTCCGTATCTCCCAGGTAAGGGATGCTTTATAGTGTGCTTGCTAAATGTTCTTTTGAATTCATTAACCTGCTGAGGGGAAAGAAGTTGGAATTTCTTTTTGACTCCTGACAAAATACATTGTGAGTGAGCAGCCACAAGACTCGGCTGTATCCTCAGTACGCGCTCGGGGGGTTTTTGGATGCTTCTGAATAATTGTGTGTCAGGATGCCAGAATTCCTACAGTATGTCTATGACCTGATAATGGTTTCCTAACACCTGTATTAAGTACTAGGGTCCATATGTTCTCCATCACAGGATCCTTTACAAATACAAGTCTTCCAGAAGCAGTGGCTAGTGAACATTTTGCCTACTGATGTAACAGTTTGGAAGTGGGAGAGGTAGCAATAGGACAGTAAAATGACCATAGGCTTACATGGCAGATTGAGTTGACTTCTAATGTGGTTGTTAAAGATCAGTAATGTGACTTGTAAGTTGTGAAAATTATGATCTTTGTATGCAATTTAATTTTTCTGTACTTTGTTTTACATACAGATGGATGTCTGTCCTGAAATCAGGACATATATATATTTCAGTGTAGTCTTCTAAATATGATGGCCCTCTCTTGCCTTTGCTACTATTTAACATTTAAAACAATTCTTCTCACGACTGAATATGTATTTCATTCCAATCTGGAGTAGACATTGTCTTACAGGCTACATTACTACTTAAGTAGTCATATTTTTCTTAGAGTTTATTTGGCACCATTTTTGTTTTGAGATCAGGTTACTTGTTTAAATAAGTATAATGTAATTATACAGATGTAATTTCGTGATACCTAGTTCCAAAGTAAATGAATCTCTCCATTCTACAAGCATGAAGCCAAGATCAAGTCATTGACCGAGTATCTTCAGAACGTGGAACAGAAAAAGAGACAACTGGAAGAGTCTGTGGATTCCCTCAATGAAGAACTAGTTCAGCTCCGAGCACAGGGTAGGAATTGCCTCCCTACAGCCCCACCACTGGCAGCACTGCCATTTAAAGTACAGAGTGATAAACAGGGAATTGTTCTGTTCTAATTAGATTTAAGGGCAGAGCTATAAAATGGCCTTCTGCTACTGAAAATGTAGAATTAATCAATGGGAAAGCATGTTTACTGTTTGAAAGAACTATTGTGGGTAGGATTAAAGATACTACTTTGTTGGTTTAATTGATCTTTGTGGTGTGAGGGGACTCTTTCTAAACATAACTCCCATCTTCCCTGTGATCATGTAGTTACCTGACTGAAATGGTTTTTTCTCCTCTATCCCTACTAGAAAAAGTCCATGAGATGGAGAAAGAGCACTTAAATAAGGTTCAAACTGCAAATGAAGTCAAGGTAAGTTGGTTTCATTGTTTTCTAAACATCACAAATTGAAGTGTGGCAACTTCTGCAAGTATACAATACATACTGGTTTTTTTTTAATAGCAAGCTGTGGAACAGCAAATTCAGAGCCATCGTGAGACACATCAGAAGCAAATCAGTAGCCTAAGAGATGAAGTTGATGCAAAGGAGAAACTTATCACTGAACTTCAAGAGTAAGTAATTGCACTTACTCCAGTAATGCTGAGTGTCTCTGAACTGTGTGAGTACAAAAGCACAGGGGTGGTGGGAAGGAAGTGGCAAGGATTTCCTGCAGCACTGTCTTTCTAACCTGTGTTGCTTTATTGACTGTCATGTCTGACAGATTCAGTTGATGTAATATTTACTTTCTATGTTCAGCCAAAACCAGAAGATGATGCTTGAACAGGAACGTCTTAGAGTCGAGCATGAGAAGTTGAAAGCAACTGATCAGGAAAAGAGTAGAAAACTGCATGAGCTCACGTAAGTGATAATGGTGCATAAAACAAATGCGGGTGGGAAAACTTACTAGTGACCTAATACACTGAAGTGGCTCTCACTGGATGATGTGCCTTTCAAAGAGAGATGTTCCAGAACCTTCTTGATATTAACTTGTAAAACCTTTGCACTACCTTAATATTTAACATTGGAAATGAAATGATGAAAGATATAAAGGCTACAACTCTTTCTTTGTTAATATGCTATGGGTTGCAGTAATGAATTTTTCAGTTTGCAACTAAATATTGCATGCTCTAAGACTAAGAGGCAGTAACAGTTCCCTTACTCTTTGAGGGTTAGTTTTGTTCCTGTGTTCCCTTACTCCTCTTCTTGGTTCTTGTGCAATTTAACTAGTTGGGTGGTTCTAACTGACTTATTTGTAAATTAAACAGCTGCATACTTCACTGTGTAACTGAGTACAGTGTGTTAGTGAATTAGAGACCGAAAAGTTAATGCAAAGAGATAGAATGGAATTGTGCTTGCAGGTCAAGCTGAAAGGGTCAAACTGAAAAGCAGTTCTCAATTTCTAGAAATCTGACCATAGTTTCCTGGAAATATTTCAGGAATATCAGTGGTGATATCAGTGACCTCTTTCTGGTACATATGAATTTGTTTACAGCACTTGAAAATACATAATATAAAAACTTCTCTGCAAGTGCTTTTTGGTCGTGTTTAGAAACACACAGTAGCTTTCAGGTTTTTGTCATAGAATTTGAGATACAATCAGAGGGACCTGAGTGGTCTGTACTGGTAAACAATAAGCAATTGCTTACTTTTTTTTCTTTTAGCCTTACTGTGAGATACAATGTTGATTTAACTGACTAAAATTTTAACAGTACTCTGGTCTTGTGAATCCACCTCATTTATTTGTATGCCCCAGTGATTACAAGAAGTTATTTACAACAGGTTTTCTTGTAAGATTTCATATACATACCACATTATTGCTTCTTATTTCAGTTTGCAGGCTAAACTAGACATAGCATTGATCCCTTAAGAGCACTTGCTACATTGGAAACTTTCCTGCTCAAAAGACTTGAAAAGAAGCATTAAAAATGAGTTTGGTATTCTGTGTCTTTCCCCAGCCTTTTTGAATCCAATTATATTTCTGTTGTATGTCACCAATGTGCATGGCAAATAACAGGCCAGAAACAATGCAGGTTGATCATATTTTGTTATTTTCTTTTTTTACTTAAAATTGTATAAGCTGCCTGGAACTACTTTTTCAGTGAGATCTGGACAATGAACAGCATGCTGAGATTATCCTTGGAGTTTTTTATTACCTCAAATGTTTAATAATTTAGCTGTGAACTAGTGGTTGAACTTGCTGAGTGAGGAGAAATTTCAAGAGGAAAAGAAGCTTTTTGGCTACTTAACAGGAACACTTCATTTTCATGCAGTCCCCAGCCTTACTATTCCAACGTCAACTCATGAAAAGTCCGCATTTCTTTCCTGATTCCTGACATCTTAGTAATTGTACTGCCTTATAATTCTAAGAAAATTAGCAGAGCAGTAAATGCTTTCATGTTAAATAGGAACACAGAATGTCTATAAAGCAATAATCATTAGATTCTATTCCTGTAACCTGAGATTTGTTGTTCATGCTGTCAGCTTTAGAAGGTGTGGTGAGGGCGAGGTGATAGAACAAAACAATCTAAAAAATCCTTATTTTGTAATATGGTACTTACTGTCTCTGATGGTTGGAGCTAAGACCGTTTATAGGATAACATCTCCCCAGGTATTCATCCTGGACCTGAGAGTCTTTATTTTTTTTTAACTATTCTAGCAGCTTGTAATTTTTTTATACATCTGAATGTACTTGTTTCTATTATTTCAATGTTAAAAGTACTTCCCACTTCTCCTCTTGCAATTTTCCCATGCCACCCCTTATGGTTTTGACTGCGATGTCATCTGTTGGTTATGTCATCAAGGACTTCAAGTAAAAGACATCTTTTATTCATGCCATATAGTGTTTATCACTATAGTATCCTAAAACATTGACATTTCTAGTTTTCCTTGAATGTTTCAGAATGATTTTATCCTTTTTTATCCAGGGTTATGCAGGACAGACGGGAACAAGCAAGGCAAGATTTAAAGGGTTTGGAAGAGACTGTGGTAAGATAATCAGAATATATTCCAAAGCAAGTGTCAGCACTTGCTGCTTTTTTTTTATTAGATTTTTTTCCTTTCTTTTTTAATTCCTTGTCCTCAACCATAGGCAAAAGAACTTCAGACTCTTCATAATCTTCGGAAGCTGTTTGTTCAAGATCTGGCCACTAGAGTGAAAAAGGTAACGTGGTGCTGTAATGAAACTTGATGTTTCTGAGAATGCTACATAAATCTCAGTTTAGAACCAAGTAACTAATTGATTTTGATGCAATGAAATTTTTCTGACTTGATCTTAATATGCAAGTTGGGATTTGTACTCAGCCTCCTGTCTCTCTCCCTGTGCCTTTGTTCCTGCAGAGTGCTGAGATTGACTCGGACGATACAGGAGGCAGTGCCGCACAAAAACAGAAGATTTCCTTCCTTGAGAATAATCTTGAACAGCTTACAAAGGTTCACAAGCAGGTACAATGAGGCTTAATTTCAAGCTTTAATTAAAAACAGACTGCTTAAGGAGCATTATTATAGAAGTGATTGAATGCATATTAGTTGTAAGAGTAATTATAAATCAGTTATTTTATATCTTGTTTGTCTCTTGATATAAAACAATAGGCTAAAGCTTTCCTGTAAACCTTGTGAATCTCTATTTTAAGTACTTGTGACTATGTAGTTTACTCTTTCAGTAAACTGGAAAAGTTCCAAGTTAGTGTTTAGAGTTAGTAATCTATCTAGGTGATGCTGTCCTGTCACTGACTGAAGAATGTAGATATTTGGTGCCTGTGTTGGGTAGCAGGTTCTTCCACAGTAACTGATTTTCAAATCACAGAATCACAGACTCTTACGGGTTGGAAGTGACCTTGAAAGATCATCTAGTCCAACCCCTCTGCCAGAGCAGGACCTCCTAGAGTAGGTATTGATGAACCACTAGATTTACTAAAAGACTAAGCAGAGATAATACAGTAGCCCTACTGCTTTGCCAGTTTAGGAGCAGGAGGATGTTTGGTTGGCTTTCCCTATGAAAAGAGATGCCAAGAAAATAATCTATTCTGCTTTCGTAGCTGGTACGTGATAATGCAGATCTTCGCTGTGAACTTCCAAAACTGGAGAAGCGGCTTCGAGCTACAGCTGAAAGAGTTAAAGCTTTGGAGTCTGCACTGAAGGAAGCCAAAGAGAATGCTTCTCGTGATCGCAAACGGTATCAGCAAGAAGTAGATCGTATAAAGGAAGCTGTAAGATCCAAGAATATGGCCAGAAGAGGGCATTCTGCACAAATTGGTTAGTGAGGAATCCCTTTGCCCGCTCAAGCTTCATCTGCCTCCTGATTTACTTATTTTTTTATATATTTTTATATTGTGTATCTTTCAACCCTGGTTGGAGCTGCATCCATGTACATGATGTATTTTCTATCATGACTTACAGTTTGGTTGATAGACTGTAAGTGTGTGTGTGTGTGATGGTATATGGTGGTTTGTAGTTCTTTATTTATTCTAAAAAGTCTCCTCCTGGTAGCTGGGTTTTTGTACGTGCTGGGAAAGGCTTACCAACCTAAAATGCTAGCCTGAATATGTGTTCCAGTTCCTAGAACAATACACTGAATGCAAGACTGAAGTCTGTAACATTGTTCCAGTTCCATTTCCATCTTTAAGTAGGCATTCAAAGCAAGGAGAGAGGTTAAGCCATCACCTTAAACACTACTGCCAAAATTGTTTCGCTGTCCCTTGATCTTGTAGTGGAGAGGGCCAGACAGAAACCCACAACTCACATCCTGTCCTCCTAACTAGCTTTTTGGTTCTTAGTTGCAAAACACTTGGTACTCCATAGTCCTACTTAGGGGAAAAGATTGGAGAAAAGAGAAATCTGTAGTAGCTAGGAGTGTTTCTTGCTGTGTAGTGGTCATATTCCCTTGGTCCTCCACCTGCCATTACGCTGAGAGCCAAGAGGGTATGTGACCTGTGGAAGACTTAACTCCTCCTATTACATTATTCTTGTAGAACATTTCTGCTTCTTGTAGAAGTAACTATGTGTACCAGCCTTTTTGTTGTCCTGTGTCTTATGTCACGTCTTCATTTCTCTTAATTGCTAATGCAGCTGAAAGAAGCATTGCAGTTAAACTTTGCTCATACTCTGTAGGTCTGCAAAGAGCTGCTTCAGAACAAAGTTATTGGTTTTTTTCTTTGTCACTTCGAGAGGCTGCTTGAAGACAGGTGTTTTCCTGTCTAATCTTTCAAGTGATCTCCAAGAAAACAGAGTTCTCTAGTGAGCTTACCACAGGTATAAAGCCTCTTGCTGGATGAATTAGTCAGGTCTTACCAGAGATCAGCTTCCTATAAGGCAGGAATTGAGAAGTGTTTCTTTGCAGTTGCTACCTGTAGGTGCTTTATATTGGGTCTTACCTGATGAAACTTTAAATGCTTCTGTTTAATATTACAGAACTCTGTAAAGCGATAGCATTGGACATGTCTTGTTAAGAGGTAGTGCAAAACTGATTGAAAACGTAGTTTGTTCATCAAAATGTATGCAGCTTGTGATTTATGTGTCAAAACTACTAGTTTTGAATTCAGAAACTAAGCAACTTTTATTTTTATATGGTGGTAAGAAGTTGATGAAGCAATGTTGTCTGTGGAGTAGTGGATGTGCAGAGGGGAGTAATTAGTGGCTTATGAATACAATATGAATAGGAAATAAAGCAGGGTATAATAATTCCTTAAAGGAACATAACCTGAAACTTTGTCTCTTGATATCTTATTTGAGTTCTTAGTGCCAAGAAATAGGACTCTGGGGGAACTACATTAGGTGGGACAGATAATACATATGAAGATAATCACTGTCAAAAGCTTTGCTGCCTTTAATTCTAATAGAGACCATAAAAGCAGAACCTTGTCTATTTTTTCATGATTTGTTACAGTTAACATTAATCTCTTAGGTTCTCAGAAAACCATCTCTTAAACTTGGTTTCTTAAAGGACATTGTTTTCACTATTACATTTGGGATACTGTAAACTAAAGCATTCATAAATTTTAAATAATCAAAGGTAAAATGGCATATAATTCTAAGTCCTGTTTCTTTTTCATGCAGCTAAGCCTATCCGTCCTGGCCAGCACCCAGCAGCTTCTCCAACTCATCCAAGTGCAATTCGTGGTGGAGGTGCATTCACTCAAAACAGCCAGCCAGTTGCACTGCGTGGAGGTGGAGGTCGGCAAGACAAAGTGTAAGTTTGTCTTCTGGGAAGTTTTAAATGTGCAATTAAACTGCTCTATTAGTTTTATTACAGTTCATCCTTTGGCATAAAATCACTCCAATAATCAGATTAACTTTATTTTTTACAGAATGTTACAGTTAGAGAAACATTATATATGATAGGTGGTCTTACTGGGGGCAAAACAAAATGTGAAAACAGCCCATTGGAGACAGTTACCAGTCTGAGGCAACAGCTAGTGTTTGAGAAAGGAGTGGGCAGCTTAAATTCTTTCAGTTTGCTAATATTTTTTTAATACAGTTAATTCAGGAAGCATTCAGCAGTGAAATAAAAATGGACCCTATTTGTGTTGTCTATTTGCTGTTCTTACTATGTTTACACAATGCTTCACATGTCAATAATTGGAAGCATTTAACAGAAAAATTCTTGTCCTCATCAGTAAATTTAAAATGTTAGCCTAGCTAAACTGCAGTTACTGTAATTAAAATTATGGGCACTTACTGAAAATATCTCTAATCTCCTGAGTAATTACATGCAATCTGGTACTTAATATGCTTAAGTTGCTCACAGAATCACATCTCTTCAATTAACTTCTGAAGTATAGTTGGTCTATTGGTCACCTAAAATTAATGCTTTGCTACATTTTCTGTCATCTTCACTTTTGAGCATTTCTATAAATGCCTTCTAGGCATTCCCTTAGTTAAGGTTATCTGTGTCTTCAGTTTGAAAATGCTCCTAAAACAATTGTGTGGTGCTTGAATCCTGGATGCTTCTCTTATGAAGGGCTCCAGAACAGCTTATGTTAATCTGTTTCTGTTTGTTTCTCTTTATGAGCTGCCTGACTTTTCCAAGTTTTCTCTCCAGTTTAGAGAAAACTGGGCTGTAGTGCTAGTTAGGGTACCTCGTCCTGTTCAGGAGTGTCTCTTACTAAATAGACAAGTTGAAGTAATATGTCCTTCAACCTTGAATAATGTTTACCTTGAATGACCAAGTAACTGGCAATTCATGGCTTTGTGATTATGGTGGTATGGTGAAATCAATCTTCAGATAGCTACTTTGATTACCAAGGCAATCTAGCTCATCTGACCAACATAGAGACATTTTAAGGTATGATTGGCCCAATTTATACTTTAGCATGATTTTGTACATTCTCTGATGCCTAGAGTTCTACCTGAAGAGAGCTTATCTAGTCTTATACCTCTTTAAGAATACTTAGTATCAACAACAACTAACTACATTTTGAGCTTGCATCTTGCTCTGGAAAAGAGCTTTCACTGTTGGTCCTGGGGCATTTAAATATGAGCCTTAGCACTTCGACTTTTGGACTCTGCCTAGATAGGAAGTGGAAAACTGCTAAGTGTTGGCTAGAACACCCTTCTACAAACCAACCCAAGAAACACACTCAATGTTTACAGAATCCCTTAAGCAGTTGTAAAGCTTTCATACAGTTTTTCTAATGTCAGCACATCACCTATCACTGTAGAACCAAGCAGAGTTTAGCAATTAAAGGCAGGAGAGTGGTTGTAACCTATTTCTTAATTGTGGAAGAACCTGTCCCTTACAGAAATAAAGGAACAAAACTTTTTTGAACTTTATTTTACTAGTAAATATAAACTTGTTCTGAGCTTGTGAATGCTCAGATAGCCAGTGTTGTTTTTCTCTGTCGTACTGTCTGTTATACTTTTTGTGAGGATTAATTTGGGTACTAAGCATCTGAGCTTGCAGCAAAACTGAGAAAGTGTGGGCTGGATAATCAGGTAGTGAAGTGGTTTGTTAACTGGTCAAGGGGAAGAAGGCAGAGAGGTGTGATCAATGGAGCAGAGTCAAGTTCGAGGCCTGTATCTAGTGGAGTCCCTCAGGGGTTCAGTGCTGGGACCAGTACTGTTCAATATATTCTTTAATGACCTTGCTGAAGGAACAGAGGGCACTGTCAGCAAGTTTGCTGACAATACTAAACTGAGGGGAGTGGCTGACACACCAGAAGGCCGTACTGCCATTCAATGAGATCTGGACAGGCTGGAGAGTTGAGTGGGGAGAAATTTAATGAAATTCAACAAGGGCAAGTGTAGAGTCTTGCATCTGGTAAAGAATAACTGCAGGTACCAGTACAGGTTGGGGAGTGAACTCTTAGAGAGTAGTGTAGGGGAAAGGGACCTGAGGGTCCTGGTGGACAGCAGGATGAGCATAAGCCAGCAATATGCCCTCGTGGCCAAGGTAGCCAATGGCATAGGGGGGTGTATTAGAAGGACTGTGGTTATTAGGTTGAGAGAGGTTCTCCTCCCCCTCTACTCTGCCCTAGTGAGACCACATCTGGAATATTGTGTCCAGTTCTGGGCCACTCAGTTCAAGAAGGACAGGGAGCTGCTGGAGAGAGTTCAGCACAGGGCCAGAAAGATGATGGAGTGGAGCATCTCCCTTGTGATGAAAGGCTGAGGAAGCTGGGGCTCTGCAGCTTGGAGGAGTGACCTCATTAATATTTACAAATATGTAAAGGATGGGTGTCAGGAGGATGGAGCCAGGCTGTTCTCAGTGATATCCAATGATAGGACAAGGGGCAAGGAGTACAAGCTGGAACACAAGAGGTTCCAAAGAAATACAAGGAAGAATTTATTCACTTGTGAGGGTGAGGGAGCACTGAAATGGGCTGTCCAGAGGGTTTGTGGAGTCTCCTTCCCTGGAGACATTCAAAACCCACCTGGATATGAGTTCTTGTGTGACCTACCCTAGGTGGTCCTGCTCTGGCAGGGAGGTTGGACTAGATGATCTTTTGAGGTCCCTTCCAGTCCTTAAGATTCTGTGATTCTGTTAGAGAAGAACTTCTGGTACAGTAGGAACATGATGTACTGTTTCATATTTGGAGACCTCCATTTAGCAAATTATTCTGGAAACATTATAAAGAAATACAGAGATGATAAATTGTTGTTTTCCTATGCAAATCAGACTTTTTTAGGATGTTGGATGTCAAATGATATCTTCATTCCAATTTCATCTTCCTAAAGTAGCGAAGTCAAAACTTTTCAGCAGTTGGTAAGTGGTATCCAGACAGTTTTGTGTGGCATAATTTCTTATGCTAAAGTAGATTGTATTAGCATTTATTTGAGTGGTCTAAGAATTGGGCTTTTAAAGACTGTCTAAAGAGTGGATACAGTCAACTAAATACTAGTAACTTGACCGTTTTGGCCTATAAGGTGCAAGCACTTAACTCTTACTTTTCTCATTTACAGTTGCTGAGAAGTAAATGAAGCCCGAGGAGGACTGGATACTGTGTAGAGGGAGTCATTCCATGACAATAAACTTTCCCTTTGGGGACTGTAGGATTATTTTTTGAATATGTACAAATTATACCTGGCCTGTACAGCTCTTCCCCCTTCTACAAATTCTGCTAACTGATTCCCAAAAAAACCCCAAACTAGAGTGCAATTTTGACGTCTCAAAAAATGACATGTTAAAGTGTAGCTCTGCTCATTACACAGTTTGTCTTTCATGTCTTAAATTTAGTCTGCACTGTGCCAAGCTGAATGTATGTTGAGAAAAATCTTAGTTCAAATTTTCTAGCTTAATTTGTGTACATCTTATTGTCTTAGGGAATGTGCAACAGTGTTTAAGTATACTTTCATTTTTCTCACTTCATGTAACACTACGTGTCCCACTGAATTAGAACGGCACTCTACGTGACAGTTTTCTTTTGGAATGCTACACAGAGCATTGAAACTAAATTTATTTGTACAGTGTAAGAATACTGAAGTGTGCTTATGACAGCTGCCATAAGGCATAACTGTGACACCACAGAACTTAAAGAGTTCAATATGAACAAGGCTGTTTAACTGTTATCTGATTAAATGCCCGTTTATCGGGTAATTTAGGATTAAATATTGTACAGTAATAAGAGAAAACCTAAGTTTACAAAAAAAAAGACTTTGGCAATGGACTATCCCATCTGTCCTGTTCCTGATTCTACACACAGTACAGTCTGGTGGAGTGAAATCATTCTGCTTCATTCTGATGACACTGTCTGCCCATTTGTCTGTATCTGTGACGGTTCATTTTTGCTGTTTTAATAGCAAAATGAGCGCAATCTGAAATTTAACTTGATGTTCCACTACATATACAGTACTGGAATTCTTGGCTAAAATTTTAACTTTCGATTAAAATAAGTTTTTTTCGGCACCTGGCCAATGGATTCAGACATGCTAATAAAGGATGCAGCTTTTTAAAACTTGATGTATCTGGATATCCCAGAATCATGTGTTTAAAATAAAATAATAAAATCAAGTACCCTTGAGTACCCGGAATTGTATTTGTAATCCCTTTGTAAGTAGGTATATGACATGTCCCAAGTAGTAGGTGTTGAATATTTTTCTTCTCTTTGCAATAAAGACCTGTAAAGTGGCTAACAAAATGAAACAGGAGGGGTGGGGTGGGTGACGTTTGTTTTTGAGCTCTGGTACTCCCACTGAGCTGAACCTGGGTTAGAATTTTATAGTGTAATTTTGCCTAACTTATTCATAGGGTTTAGCCACTATACATTTTAGAACAGCCTTCTTCTGGATAGAGGTTAGTTACCAGGTCTTTGAGAAAGAAGGAACTTAATATTACTGAAAGAATTGAGTGAGCTTTCCAGGCCCAGTTGGTACCACAGTGTGCTGGCTCGAATATTTTGCAGGGTATTCACCAGTTATTGTGGAAACAGCAGAGTATGACTATTCAGACAGCAAATCACTTTCAACTTTTATAAATAGACACAATATTTATATTATGGAGTGTAGTCAGATTTTAGACCTTGAACCACTTTTTTCTATATCTACAGTAGTCTGAATTTTCAGTAGTTTGATTTTTAAAGGTTGGGTATATCAGTCAGAAATCTCACTACTTAGGAGTTTTCAGCTTTTAAGAACATTTTGTTCATTCAGGCTGCCAAACACTCCAAACTTGCGGTTGTTTTAAAGTACAATTAAAGACAACATAGTGAGGAAGGAAAAATAAAGGAACAGCAAACTATTGTGAATGAAATTTCCCATAATGGAAACAGCACCGTTAGTTTTGTTTCTCAATATTACTACAGGGTTTCAGACCTTCATTTGTTAATATGCAATCATAAAAACAAAAAACCCACGTTCTTTAAAGTACATACAAGTGAAGCAGGATTTTTTTCCTCATGCCTGTGAATGGGGGTTTCATTCCTGTAGGTAATGGTGATGGGTTTTGGTGCTGAAAATTGCTGTGGATTTTTTTGTTTTGTTTTAAAGTAACTAGCTTGTAACTCAGTGTCCGTCACCTTTTGTATTTAAACTTTTCTTTTTTTATTTTGAACCTTCTATGAAGTTTACCAAGAACTGCCTCTTAAAATGTAAAAAGCAAACAAAACAAAAACACAACTCTTTTCTGGTTTGGCTGTCATAGGTTAGCCAGACAGGACAATTACTGGGTTTTGTAAATGAAAACATTCAGCCTTTACGGGGAATGTCCAACACTGCTGTTTCAACTCGCAGTCTTTGAATGGTTCTTATTTTTATGTTCCCCTAGATCATATTTTTTAAAAGATGGTTTAGGATAGGAACTTGGTGAAATAGTATTTATTTCTCGTGAACAACTAAATTATTTACATAACTTAAATGCTGACTCACTGCTGTGTGTAACTCTAAATTGGACATGATGACAAGTCTACCTGTGGAATATGATTTAACCTCAGTATGCTTAAGATGTATTAAAACAATTGGTTTGGGGAAGATGCCATATAGTTTTAACTTACCTGCATGCTGTAAATGTATTTGTGTTTAAATAAAGAGAAGAAAAATCTTTGAACTTCGTGCATTGATTCAGTCTCTACATCTCTTTGTTAACTTGGCTCCGTATAATCTGTGGAGCCATAGGTAAT
Source organism: Colius striatus (assembly GCF_028858725.1). Classification (NCBI taxonomy): domain Eukaryota; kingdom Metazoa; phylum Chordata; class Aves; order Coliiformes; family Coliidae; genus Colius; species Colius striatus. The sequence continues at coordinate 48,501,963 of NC_084763.1, forward strand.
ATGTAGTCTTTCACTACACACAAGTATGAATACTCAAATCTTAGTCTTCAAATACTGTTCAAGATAGAAAAAAACCATACAAACGACAAAACCACAAACCAACCTAAAAGAACAAACCCAACCTCCAACAGTTGATGCTTGTGAAAACTCTCAGAGATTGAGTACAGGCACAAGCATATCAGAATTTGAACCCCTGGGCTCTGGGATTGCTTTAGTCTCTTTCAAAGGCATACACCATCTCTAGTTCATAAATGTGTTAACCTTTTTTTTAGTGGTTTCTCTTGTGTATGTTTCAGTTTGCATGTGGGTCTTTAAGAACAAAAAAAACTTCCACCTTATCTCTCTTGGATACAGTAAGTGACACACTTGGAAGAATTCTCCCAGGGCGTAGGGTGCAGACACAGGCATCCTTTCCCTTAAAGGAACAGTTGCCTCTTTTGCTCAGAGTTTTGATCTGAGTTCAGCTGCTTTTGAAAAACAGACCTGAAAAACAAACCCTGAAACCTGCACCACCAAACCCAACCCTCCCCTCCTGAAGCCATGTCTTGTGAAGCTATTTCTTAGCTGTAATTGGGAGTTAAATTTTGTAAGGTTACTGCTATATCCTATTCATCAAGGTTTTGGGGTTTTTTTTCCAAATGTTGCATTCCAGAGTAGCTGGTCAGGTTAGAGTCAGCTAGACTGTCTTCTTCCAGGAGCAGAAGGAAATATAACCACTGGAGGAGACTTCCTTAGCTGAGGCACTGGCAAGGGAGGAAGCATAGATGCCCTTGCATTCCACCCTTATTCTTGGAATGGAACTTTAAATAGCTTAGAAGGTGATTGAAGGTTTGGGCACATAATGTGTACTTGATTTAGTTCATGAACAACTTAAAGTCTAATTTAAAAGGCTTTCTAAGATGACAATGCATTTCTCTCTTATGGGATGCATGAAGAATGGGTGCCCGTTTGCAGTGGTTCAGCGGGAAATGAGAGATGCTGAAAACTACTTCTGTAGCACCTGCTGCCTACTGTATTTTCAGCCTGAGCTGTAGCTGCTTGTGCTTTATGGATGCTGGGTTAGCCACTGAAGGAGAGAAGTGAAATGGAGTTCTGTTCTGCCAGTCTGACACAACAAATTGTTGGTCTAGTTCAGACCAAGAGCTCATCTAAATACATCTGTTTCCTGAGGTGCCAGATGTATCGGTTGCCCAGAATATGTCAATCATGACTCCTCAGTAGCCTTTCTGTAAATGTCTTACCTTGGGGGCTTTCCTGAATATGGTGTCAATTTCTGTATGGTGGTGCTCGGTTCTCCTTTCAGTCACATGCTTGGATAGTCTTTAAAATCCATGTCAACTTGTTTTGGTTGAAAAAGAATTTCCATGAGTTACCACTTCATGAACCTCTTTTTTTTTAAATTGGCTTCTGGTGACCTGGTGGCCCTTTCCAACATTTCTGTGCCATGCAGACTTTTGTAGTCTCCTTTCCTTTCCTTTCCTTTCCTTTCCTTTCCTTTCCTTTCCTTTCCTTTCCTTTCCTTTCCTTTCCTTTCCTTTCCTTTCCTTTCCTTTCCTTTCCTTTCCTTTCCTTTCCTTTCCTTCCCTTCCCTTCCCCTTTCCCGTTCCCTTTCCTCTCCCCCTTAAGACTAATCTTCCTTTCCCAGTAATCTGTAACAGTTGACTCTGCTTTTTCTGAGTGCTATTGAACTGATGGGGTTTTTTTATGGAGCAGTCTGGTTATGTGAGGCTGCAATCATCTTCTGAATAATTCTCTCAGAAGAAGATTTCACTACATTTATAGAGCTTTGATATATAAATATATATTTAAAGAAAGCATAAGGGAGGTCTAAATTTAAGTCTGCCAGTAATGTAAAAAAAAATCTCAGAAGGAAGAAGTTGCATCTCTAAAGCTGCTCAATAATGAGCTAATCTGATGCTATAAAATATTTCATAGTGTATCCTATTAAGGGAAGATGGCTCAGTCACAACAGTGAAGTGCTCACTATGAATACATCTGTCTCTCTACTAGGGGATGACCACCTCAAACCCTTTTAATTGCAAACAAAGACTAAGAGATGGTCAAAAAGAAAAGTAAAACTCTCACTCTGAAATGTCTTATGAGCAATGGCATGAGCTGAAATTACTTCAGAAATGAAGAAAAAAATATTACTGTGTCTCTGACAAGGAAAACCTGCTGTTACCTGCACTGATAACCCACAAGCTGACAAGGAAATAATTGACACAAGAAGTTTGTTCTGTTGGCTGGCTTGGGCTGTCTTCTCTCTTGAATGTGCCAAGTTGTAACACTGATTTAGGAAGTGTCAAAATGCATCACTATATTTAACATGTGCTATATGCAAAACTGTCTCTAGGCATTTAGGTACGTGATAAAACCTCGCTAAACGACAGAGAAGACATGTCTGGAAGATGGTTATTGAAGACTGATGGGTACATCAGAATTTTTTTCCTGTGGAGTTTTTTGATGATGAATTTTCCTACAGGAATTCCCTACAGGACTGTTCATCACTTAAACAATCCTTGCTGGGGGGAATGCCAAGTGAAGTGGGACTGTGCAGGGAGAGTAATGTGAGCTGCTAACTCTTTTTTGTGTTTCATTAGGGAGGTTGAAGGTGCAGATGGTATCAGCTAGGCTATTCAGTGTAGTGGGGACAGGAAGCTTTACCTGAAGAGGAAAACTACAATGCGAAAGAAAAGAAGAAAAAAATACATGAAAATGAGACTATTGTCATAGAGCATATTTAGCTTATTTAACTTTGAAAAGGAAAATAAGAGGCCCATGACTGTAAATGGAAAAGCAGGTGTTGCATAGCATGATGTGGCATATCTGCATACCAGATGCAGCAGCTTACTCCCTGTAGAGTCCCTTGTTACACAGCATAGGCATACCAGAATTGTTGAATGGAGCTAAATCCATCAACTGTCTCCACCTAAGGTACCAAGGGAAATGTTGACACATAGCTCCAGCAAGTAAGGAGAGCAGCATAATCCACATTCTCCACATTCCTAAATCCACAAAAGTGGGTGTGGAAATGACTCAGAGGTGCCCCCAGGTGTGTGTTTCAGTGAGTTATTTTCACAGTGTCTGTTTTGAGTAATAAGGAGGCCCTGTCCTGTTCTGAATGTCAGCTCCATTTGTTTGCTGCAGTTGGAGACAAATACACTTCACAGCTGATAACACCATTTTGGGGATACCTGAGAAGCCACTTGTTGTTCAGGAAATGCCTGATTAAGCTTTTGTCACCAGCAGCATTAAAAAGTGTGTTGAAAAGTAAATTAGCTCAGCAAAAGTGTCAATGTCTTATCAATAGCTCCAGCTCTGATCAGCTTGGGGATGTTATGCTGCTGACAGGCGTTTTACATGATCACTCAGCATCCTAAGTAACGTGCAGGTAATCCTTTTGTGTGAATGACTTGTCCCTGTGCTGTAGGAAGGGAGGAGCTGCCTGCTTTTCCTGAAAGAAAGGTGTATTCCTGCTCCTACAGGTCTGATTTCCTCTGTGAGGCCCCGTGCCACAGAGCCATGTAACAGGAGAGGAGCTGAAACGCAGATCCTCCAGCAGAAGAAATACAGGCTGGGCTGCAGAGTGAGACAAGTTTCAAGTTTGATGTGTAACACTTTCCAGGTCTGACAATAAACAATGAAGAGTTCATCCTCTGTCGTGGCTGAGGTCTTTCTTGGTGCCCAGGAGAGGGCTATTTAGTTGATGAGCCTACAAGGTCATGATGAAGTGTGAGCCACGCTTGGGGCAGGAAAAACTGCTTGGGACAGGAAAAACATAATTGCCCGTCTGGAGTTAAAATTCCATCAAGAAATTTTAGCAGAGCTAGTTATTAACAACCAGACACTAACCAACCCTGTGCAAGCCCTTGCTGTGATTATGTTGAGACCCCACGGGTGCGAAGGAGAAAGGCATGGGATCCCTCAGGGGAGCAGGGATCTTGCACATCGGAAACCGTTGTCCCAGGATTCAGCTGCTGAGGCTGAGGGATTCCCAAAGCCCTGCTGTGTCCCGTGGCTGAGGCCTCTTGCCCAACGCTCCGCTGCAGCCGCGGTTTGGCGGCCAGGCCGCGGGCCCGTCGGAAGCCGAGGCGCGGGCAGGCGGCGCCAGGGGGCGGCGTGGCGCCGCGGGGCCGAGCGGCGGGGCGCGCCGCGGCCTCACACCGCCGCGGCCTGAGGCGCGCTGCCGTCCCTGACGGGCGGCCGTCCATCGGCTGCGTTTGGCAGCCGGGGGCTCCCGAGCCTCGCCGCTTATCTGCTCCTATTAACGAGCCTCTCTCCTCCCGTCCAAAAACAAGCTGGCCCTCAGGCTGACATCAGCCGCCTCCTCGGAGAGCCGGAGCTTTACTGGCTGCCCTCAGGCTGCCCAGGGGGTTTCTTCATTTAAACGTTTTCATTTTGCGTATGAGTCCTTCCCGTCCCGCCTCTCTGATTTCAGGAGGTTTGGCCTACTGGGTGCTGGTGTAAGTAGTGCCTGCCCTGGGCCCTGCTTCCCCGCAGCTGCCCAGCAGGCAGGTGGCCTTTCCCATGAGTTGGTGGCCCAAACGGAGCCTCGCGTCCCCTGGAAGCTCCATGGCCTTCGGTGCAGGGCTGCTGCTCAGCACCTTGGTTCCCAGTCTGTGTAGATGCATCCACCAACCCTGGGGAGAAGCCCTGCAGATTTTCTTCAGGTACAGTATCACTGTGGAGTCTCCCGATGTGTGGCCTTTCTAAAATCACTTAAACAGCACCTATAGAATTCATATTTATGCTAAATACCCAACTAGCTCTACGGCCACCATGCAGAACAACTGCCATTTGTCATAGAGAAATGTACCAGGAGCAGTGGGTGTTTCTCGAAGCAGTGACTGTAAAACTCTTCTGTCCCACAGAACTGAATCTTGACATTGAAATATGCTGAAAAGCTGCATATTATGTTTCTGAATAAGTACCTGAATGTTGTCCTAGGCATTTTTCCACTCTATTTATACTTCTTTTTTTCATGGGAAGATACTTGAAAATGTCACAAAATCTGGCATCTTTATTTGAACTGCAAAATAGTGATATAAGATGAAGAAACTCAGACCTGTGCAGTGGATGAATCACTCGAATCCACTCACAGGTGAAGCTTTGAGACATTTTTGTATTTTTCTCTCATTTCCAGCTGACTTGTCTCCATTGATCCACATGAGCAGCACAAGAGAGGTGGAATTCCTGATGAGAAATGGATTTTTTCCCCCCACGCTCATTATTGTAGAGGACTGTCAGTTTCCCTTGGCAGCCCGTACAATGGGCTTGCTCTCTAATAAATGCAGATAGCATTAAATTAATGTTTCATTCCCATGGTGACAAACGGAGGCATCCACTTCCAGCTCAGGATAATTCAATGGCAGAAAACAAGTACCTCGCCTGTTATGAGCTAATCAGAGATGCAGAGTGTTCAAATTGGACTGAAAGAATTCCACATAGCTTGAAGTCAGTTGATTAACCTGGAGACACGCTAGTGAAAATGAGCTGGAAACCAGGAAATCAGAGAATGTGTGATAAAATGAGCCAAAGTGCATAAAAATAAGCATAAAAGCAGGAGTCAATTTAAATAAAAATTCTCCTTCTATTCTTCACTCAGCTCTAACTGGAACATGTGCAGGAGCTGTCAGGAGAGGAGAGAACTGTGTCCCCATGCAAGTGCAGGAGTGTAAGCGTGTGTGGAGATGAAGAGGGGGATCCTTGGTTCATATATTTGGTTGATGCAGCTGGTAGAGATTGGGCTGCCAGAGTGACAAGTGGTAGAACTTGGCTTTGTTGTGTCCTTTGGTCAGAGTTTGACAACTTAGGATAAGGCAGAGAACCAGCCCCAGAGGTGTTTGGAAACCGTTTCATGAAAGAGCTCCAATAGACAAAACAGATATTGACAGCAGAGAGACTCTAAGGGCTGTTGAAGCCCAAGAGTGACTGCAGCCCTCAGCAGCCTGCCATGCTGCTGGCAAGGGAGCCACTGGCCCTCAGGCAAGACCTGACTCTGTGAAACTCTACTGTCTGCTTCTCTGCTGCTTTTGTTCCCTCTAGGGTGGGCCTTTGTTAGGCACAGCAGTGAATGTACCTTTCTTTTGTATTTAATATATATATGAGTAGACACTCTAGAGGGAACAAGATACTGAGCTCTTGAGACAACTTGCAAAGAAGGAGAGATTTTGCAAGGACAGGGGAATTCAGCCTTCATTATTACTGCTTGCCCCCGGGGTTTTGTTCTGCACATCAGCACTTCTGCAGGAGGGGAACGAGAGGCAGCAGCCTCTTAGAACAGAGGCTTCTGCTTTCACTTGTGCTCAGCTGTACACACTGCATGTTTCTGGAAAGCCATTTTGCTGCATGTGTTCTCAGTGAGAGCAATGCTTCAGTTAGTGCTTGGGAAAACACCTTCTGGGTGCTAGTCGCTGTTTTCTTTCTGCCAGATTAGTTATTTAAAAGCATCTCACTTGCGTCCCCTAGAATTATTCTAAAGATTCTGGTCACACTTGGGTTTTTTATTAATGTAAGCTCTTGGAGCCACATCTGGCATGTTTTATTGATCATAATCTCATGGCTGGAAGCTCATCTTGGTAGCTATAGCAACCGAACTTTTTTTTCCCCCCCTAAATGTCAACAAAAAGTGGAGTAAGAGGGAGCAGATAATTGAAATTATTGAAGAGCTAATAACTCTTTTTTTTTCTGTAACCATTTCTGAGCTTTCTAATGTGATCCAGTAAATAATGGATAGAAACAAACTCTTTTGACAGCTACATCTGCTGTGGAAGCTCATGAAAGAGAAAAATGTGGATGCACACAGTGTCTTGAGCATCCCTTTTGCTGGTTGTTGCTGTTCTTTGCGGATCTGCAGGCACCACGAGCAGGCTGAGGGTATAGACCTCAAGGGAGTGGCACCAGGGAGCCCTCCCTCTGCTACTGAGCCAGACAGTGGTCTCAAACACTGCCCATGGCAGCAGGCCTTGCTCCAGCTCTTGGGGGCAACAGGCATTCCTGAAATGTGCCCAGGGGTTAAGGTGAAATGATGTAGGCCAAAATGATAACTTTCTATAAGTGCATTCTGATGCCTAAAGATCCCTGTGAGGTCAACACTGCCAAGTTGTTCTTAGAGATTTTCTCAGATGTCTACTTAGGCACAAGTCACCCTGAAGCAAGGGACCTGGCCATTGCAGAATGGCTGCCATGTTTGGCTCTGAGAGCATTTGGAGCTCTGTTTCTCCATCCTGCCTAATAGCAGCATCCTGCTAGCATTTGAAAATGGTGATGCTGGGACAGTGAAATGAAGCTGTGGGTGGATGCTGTTGCCTCCCTTGCTTTCCCTTAGGGCTTTCCAGCAAGGCAAGCAAAGAACAGCCCTCAGCCTCCAGACACAGCAGAAAGTCAGATCCAGCTGTGGCTGCCTGCCGTTTGCAGGTCTGCAAGAAACTATGTATGGCTATAGACAGCATTTCTACAAAAAATCTAGAGATTCAGCCCTTAACATCATCTTTTCAGCAGCCCAGAATGCTGGAGAGCACAGCCCAGAGGAAATTGCAGGGGCAAAGGGCAAGCTCCTTCCATGGAGCCCTCCACTGCCCCCCAGCTAGGGACTGGACCCTGTTCCCATCAGCTCCCTGGTTGGTGATCAGTGCAAAATACTTCAGTGGCCTCGATGTGTACCCCCAGGTCCCACTTCTAGCATGGGAGGTCCCCCTGGGGCATGTGGCCTCAGGCAGGGCTGAGGTTCTTGGCAGCATTCCACAAAGGGCCTATATTTATTATTATTATTATTGAAATCAAGCTCGTAGCTGGAGGGCAAAGCATCCAGGGGCTTTGCTGATATCACCAGGCCCCTACTTCTGTGCAATCCTCCTTCCTACAGCCCCACCAGCAACATAGCACAAGGCTTTCCCTGCAGATGCTCATTCCGCCCAAGAATCTGCATAGATCAGCCTCTTCATCCTACTTAAAAAACAGGGTGGGTAGGTTTTAGGGGGTTTTTTTTGGCAAGGTGTTGTGTTAAGTCTCCATCCATCCCAGTGGATGGATCTGCCCCTGCCCCAGCCACTTTCGCCCGGCCACGGCCCCGGCCCCGATGTTTTTACCCCGTGCAGTTGATGCAGCTGCTCATGCGTGTTAATCCCAGCGCCAGGTCAGTGAGTGGGAACAAGGCGAGGATTGTTCCCCCGGAGCCCGGGGAAAAGCAGAACGCAGGGCATGGGGAGGGGAGAGGAGGGGGGAAGAGAAGAGGGGAGGGAAGAAGAAAGACGTGCTGCCCCACCCCAGGCAGCAGCAGAGAGGGAATCTCATCTCCGTTTTACTGTGGGTAATGCCAACGGCTGGTTGCTGGAAGAGATGCTCAGACCTTGTTGCTGCTGAATGAAAGGGTGAGTTAGTGTGGGTTGGCGCTGACTTGGTGAAACACATTTCCACCGTGCTGCACTCACAGACAACTCTGGGAAAGGAGATAACCGTTTGGAAAATATGTAACTATGGTGCTGCCCGGGATTTAACACAGCAGAAAGGTTTCTGTTGTTATCAGGGTCTGTGGTTGAAGCTGTACCCCCCTGCCAGGACAGGTGCCCTGCTGCTTCAGTGCTTGGCAACCTGAGAGGCGAGGTGGTGGGTACAATGTCAGCAGGAAGGACCAGTCTGATGCGTGGTTAAGGGTGGGCCCTGAGATACTTTGCTTTGAGTTCAGCTGGCCAGGTGAATCACTCTTGAAGGTTTGCAGTTCTATATGGTGAGAGCAGAAAGGGAAGTATAAAGCCCATTCATGAGAGCAGACAAAGCCAGTGTGCCTGGAGAAAATGTCAAAGACAAAATGGCTCACGTGACTGAGGGAAAGTCAAGGAGACTTCTTCAGAGAACTGGGTGTTGTGTTGGGCTGATAGGAATAAAGGTATAGCAAGCTTTTAGTTCCTCAGTTTCATTTCTTCCCCTGCCCCCATATTTACTGAATGCTCTTCCAGGAAAAGCCTTTCACCTTAAGCAAATACCTTATTGTATTAGCATAGCATAGGGTCTCTAACAGAGCAGAGCTGGCAGAGCTTGCCTGGTGCTGCTACTAGCAATGGGCAGAGTCATTGTCAGGACAGAAGATTCAGTGTCCACTGGGAAGTTTTGGACTCATGCAGACCTCAGAGATTTTAAAAAAGGTTAATGAGACCACCTTTTACTTTAATTCCTGTTGTGTCTTTAGAGCAGTGCAGATTACATCTGCCTGCCATTTAGGAGTACTCTCAACAACCCCCACTGGTGATGTAAGGATCTAGTTTTGTTACCTCCTACTTTCCCATACCCACAGTCATCAAAGTCCCTGCATGGTCTGTCACCTCCCAGGCCACTGCAGCCAGGGAAAGGGGGTGTGCTGACCCCTCTTACACCCAGATTAGGAAGTGTTGATGTAGGGGAATGTGCTGCAGGGGATGTTTCAGTATTTGGTAGTCAATAATTACAGGAGTGAGGGTGGGAGAGGGCTTGTTTGCCTCTGCTGATGAGTGGTGACCTCTAAGCCAGAGATTCATTCGGACTTGACCCAATAAATAGTTATTGAGTCTGTACAAAAAAGGGAAAGCTTCCGAAGGTGGAGCAGGTTAGAGAACATTCATCTGCCCTTGGGCGAAGGAAGGGGCTGGACCAGGGTTTCCCACATCTTAACTGACTGTTTTAACCACTAAGCCACTGGGTGAAAGTAGCAGCAATTAAAACCAAACCCAGCATTTAAATAAGCCAAAACAGAAAGTCATGATTCATGTGTGGGTCTACAGAGAGGATTCCCTACTCCCACTTCTTATATAGCTTCAAAGAGCTGAAAAACCTCCCCCCTCTTCCTTTCCCCCCCCCCCGACCTTTGTTTTTTTTATAGGTGGTTACAAAGAATATTTGCAAATAAATGTTCAAGCCCTCATGGGGAGTGGAGCTGGGCTTTATCCTCCCCAGCAGCTATTCCAGCAGCTGCCTGGGGCACAGTGTGCTCCCTGCATTGGGTTTTCATCTCCCAGGTGGGTACCTACCCCTGTGTAATTGGGATGCTGTGAGTGCCAGATGAAAAGTTAAGTATCACAGAGTGCTGTTGCAGCCTAAATCATCCCTCTGACTCTAGTCCATGATTGTAGGTAGTTGTGTGTGATGATTGTAGCATAACTGTTGTCTAGACTTGGAGCCTGAAGATGCCAGGTAGAGGAGAGTCAGGCAATGCCTTTAGCTGAGGGGTTAGGTTTGTCTGCTGCAGGTGTTACTGATCTGATTGTATTCCACTCGGTCAGTGTTCATTGAGTGCCTGCATGTTAATACATGCATTGACAAATACTCATTGAAGTCAGATAGAAGCCCAGTGTTGTCTAATACACCAGATATTCAGGCTGCTCACAGCACTACACAATGCATGCAATATTTATTCAGGATTGCATACAGATGTGTAAAAACACCCATGTGTGTACACATACGTGTGTGAACGGATGCAGGTATATGTCTGGATTTCTTTTTCCTCGAGTCAGTTATGTTTCACTGATCCTTTGATGCAGAGACATCCTTGTGGAAGCTCTCTGGTGAAATGACCTAATTCAGTTTCCATGAGTGCAGGGTCAGGCAGGGCCATTGTGTGCTGCCTGTGCGGGCCCAGCCCACGCAGCCTGAGGTCAGCAGCAGCCCCACCAGTGCGCAGGGAGGCTGCGGCCGGAGATCCTCCCACTCTTGGGAGCAGAACATCCCTGGGCCAGCGGGAAGGGAGCAGCTCCTTTGCCCCAGCAGGCCAGTAGCTGCATAAACCAGCTCAGTGCAGACAGGGCCTGGTGCCAGCTGTCAGAAGAGCTTGCATTTTAGTTAATATGGCCACTTCCAAGGCAGAGCCTGAGTTGGCAACGGTCCTTCATTGCTGGCTCCCTGCTGTGAACTTGCTGTCTGTTGGCTAAAGAGAACGGTGGTACCAGCATGGCTGGTGACAGCAACAGAGCCCGAGGGGCCACCAGCAATTCAGGCACTTCGCTGTCAGGTAGCATTGGTAGCTGCTGCCACTTTTGGGGATGGCTGTAGGAAACTGCTTGCTACCACGTCTCTTTCTGTACAGGCATCCCCTGAGCATCAGTAAAGTGAAAGATCTTGTCCTGTACTCTGATTACTTGGAAAAAGATAGGTCACTACATATTGAGTCACTCTGCAATGAGACACTTTCCAAACAGCTGCAGGTTTCTCCAGCCCTCTGAAGTATTCTTGTGGGGGAGTGACGTGGAATATGTTCCCCTCCAAAATGTTACTTTCATTTGATGTGTGTGCTAATGTGTGTGCAATACTGTCACTGAGATTACCCCAGGCTGTCATGTGTTGGAGACTCTGAACACTTTGTTCCTATAATGGCACCTCTTACTAAATATTTTAAACTGTGCAAAGCAAATATTGGGAAAGTCTTGCTTGAGACAGGGAAAACAGCTCCTGGGGGAGAACTTGTTTTGTTGCTCTTAGTTTATGAAACACATCACAGAGGTCAGCCTTCTTCTCTGTGTAAAGATCAAACCTGGGGGCACATGGGAGTCCCCAGCTCAAGAGGGACAGAGAACCTCTGGAGAAAGTCCAGCACAGGGCCACCAAGATGATCAGGGGACTGGAGCGTCTTTATGAGGAAAGGCTGTGGGAACTGGGGCTGTTTAGTCTGGAGAAGGGGAGACTGAGGGGAGATCTCATTAATATTTACAAATATCTAAAGGGTGGGTGTCAGGAGGTTGGGGCATCACTTTTTTCTCTGGTATCTAGCAGCAGGACAAGGGGTAATGGGATGAAGCTGGAACACAAAAAGTTCCATTTAAACATAAGAAAAAACTATTTCACTGTTGAAGTGAGGGAGCCCTGGCACAGGCTGCCCAGAGAGGGTGTGGAGTCTCGTTCCTTGGAGGTTTTCAAGACCCACCTGGACACGTTCCTGTGCTACCTGATCTAGATGGACCTGCTTCTGCAGGAGGGTTGGACTAGATGATCTCTAAAGGTCCCTTCCAACCCCTATGATTCTATGATTCTATGAGAATGATTTTCTGAAAGTCTCATGGTATATTAGTAGCAGAGGCAGAATATCTGTTGTTAGTTAGGCAGACTAAAAGCACTAAAGCACCTTGCTCTTAGTCTGCCTCTAAACTGTTCTGAAAGAGATTCACACAGTATCTTGCCTCTGCCTGTACGACTCAGCTGTGCAAGCTGGGCTGTGTCCCAGCCCTCACTATCTCCCCTTGCAAAGGAGAGCAGGCCTTTGCCCAAAGGAAAAGGCATATTAAAAAAACCAAACAAACCAAAACCCAGCAATCCCCAAACCTCAGGAAAGGACATTGTGCTGTGAAGGGAGCCCAGCCCACACACCCGCTCCCCGCTGACTCATGTCCTTGGTGGCTGTGAGCAGCAGCCCCGGCAGGAGCCTGAGCCAGGATGCTGATGGATGCCACGGGCATGTTTAGCCTAAGCCGAGGGTTCATGTCTCAGGTAGCTCTGCACTCTCCTACCCCAAAACAAGCATGTGCCAGGCTCCACACAGGTGCTTTGGGGCACTGCATTTGCTTTGCAAACACTCTTTGAGTACTGCTTGTGACAGTGTCCAGAGTGTCACTTGTGTGAGAGCCATACCCTGAACTGCCTGATGGGTAGGTAACTCCAGGAGAGGAGGTGTTGGGCAGGGAGGAGCCCTGACACGAGGTGACTCAGCGGAGCGTGCTGCCGGTCGAGGCGCCCAGCCAACATCGCTCCTTCCTGGAGGGAGCCACTGCCCACGTTCCTCTGTAAAAGTTATGAAATTAGCTTATTCAGGGGAGTGTTATTCATAGTCATATTTCACTAGATAAACCTCCAAGTTGGGTGTGATGCCAGGAAAAGTGAGAAGTCAACGAGTTGGGGCATCAAAGCCTGCTCTTCCTACTTGATGAATGCACTTATAAATTTCACTCTCACACCATGAGATGAGGATATACCTTCATCTGGCCCTGGCCTTTTGTTGCTACTACTTGCCTAAGATTCATTGCAGTTTTATATGTCTTGAATCACTGGCTTGGACAGATCAAATATTTGATGTAGTTGTACTCACCCTGTGTGTGCAAACAGGAGGAAGTTTAGAAGCACTCGTCAGGACAATAGCAATTAGATGTAACTTCTGAATCAAAATGCACAATTAATGCTGTGTCACATAGTGAGTATGTCATGCAAAGAGAGGGTTGTGATGGCAATTAGGCATTTCAGAGTTTTAAGGCAATTGCTGTGCCAAAAATCCTGGTCAGCTTTTGCCATTTGTCCTGGGCACGATTAATCGTTGTGCAGCATCGAGCAGAGGGACTGTTTGCAACTCATAGTAACTCTCTTGCAACCCAGTCTCCAAAGAGATGGCAGTTCCTCTGTCCTGGAGCATATCTCAGGGTGATAAAATAAACCTGAGCCCAGCTGAGAGCCAGCTCTCTCCCTGCAAATAACAGTGAATACTGAAGGTCCTCCTGCTTACCTGTCTTTGCTTGAAGTCTTCTGTGCAAACTGCAATGGCTTCCTCATTCCCTCATGAGCTTCTCCCCTTCCACAGAGAGCAGGGAATGGATGTATAACAGGTATCTCTGAGCTCCAATCCACTGACCCATCAAAGAGCAAGGGCACTGTGCTGTCAGCACCTGAGCAGCACTTCTCTCCAACACAGTCACTGCCAGGTTATGTCAGCATTGCACACACAAGACTGTGAGTGTTTCTCCTGTTGGCATCTGGGGAGAGATCTCCTCACCTGTCCTACAAACATGGAGCACAGACAGCTCTACAAGTCTTGTGCTGTGCTGTACTGTGCTGTGCTGGAGGGGCTTGAATCCCAAGAGCTTCACAAAATCATGTGGTTTTGCTCTCCGAGGCCAACAGGCCAGTTTTACAAATGCCAGCAGCCCTTATCTGTGTCCTACAAGTCTGGGGAACACATCTCAGACTCGCCTATGTCATCACAGATGTGTCAACAAAACTGATCTGTGCCTGCCTCAGTACCCATGGTCCAGCAATGCTGCCCACTGTGTTATACAGCCTGGCCGTGGGCATCCTGCCTGCACTGTTACACATCCACAACACTTTAGCAATGACTAAGCTTCCAAGTCATCTGCCAATTATATTTGCCATTGCAAAAGACATCCTGAAGGACAGATCTGCCTGGCTGATGCCACCATGTTCATTCTCTAGTCCTGTTGAAAGCTTTGAGCATCACGGGGGGCTGCCTGATGTGTTAGGTTGGGGAACCCAGCCTGGGCTTCTCCAGTGTTTGGGTTTCCTCCGTCGTGGTGAATGTTGGGGCATTTTCATGATCAGCATCAAACACAGGGAAGGCTGGACTAGCTGCTGCCTTTTCACCAAATGCCTCCCACCTCTATACCTCAAAGTATTTCATGGCTTGTTACTGTTTTTCCTTATGCATTTTGAACTAAATTCTGCTTTCAAACCCATCTTCAAGCCCTGCTGGTGCTGCTGGATTGGCATTTTTTAACCTTCCACCCCTTAATGGTCCTCTTAAAATATTTACTGCTCTGCCTTTGAATAAATGGAGATTAATTTAATTCTGCATCTTTTCACTTGGTAATTGTTACTGAATCTCTGAATCCTGATGCAGTATTATCAATGGGCTTCTACCAGCTGCTACAGCAGTGGAGCTGAATCCACAGACCACTCATCTCTTTCATTTTGTGGAAGTCATACAGGCCTCAAGAAGAACCAAAGATTACTTTCACTGCACTTTCCACATGTCACTAAACTGACTCCTGCATTAAACCAACCACTGTTACTGTTCTGAAGAGCTAGGCAGCCTCATCCCAGCATTATGAACTGGTTTGAGAAAATTACTGAGTTTTTTTTCAGTTCAGTACCTGAACCAAAATGTTTATAGAAGAACCAAAGATCCAGGTGAGCAGTATGTAAAATTTACAGGTATTTCTTTTAGGTTTAAAAAAAGCTCTGTCCACAGAAACTATCTCATCTGACCCAAAGCAAAGCATTTTCTTTCCTTGCATTTTATTAAGGAAAAAAGCAAGGAAAAGGTCCATACTCAGGTCTGTTCCTACACACCCACATTTCTCCCTCAGCAATAGCACCTCACAGCAGGTGGAAAAGGTGGCAAAATGAGGGAAATTTAAAGCCATATCTGCCATTTAGGGTCAGTGGAGACTTCCCTGGAGTGGGCTAGCCCAGAGGACAGACATCTATTTGGGGGAGATACAGTTGTTCCTCCTGCTCTCCTCCTCCTCCCCAGCAGGTTTCCAGGAAGTCGTGTGAACAAAAGCCTTTGTAGGGAGAAAGGAGAGAGGGTCATGGAGACAAGCTGGAGAGGACGATGCCAGCCGGCACCGTGCTGATAAGTCCTCCCTCAGAAAGCAGCTGTGCCCTCATTGTGCTGTGTGAATAAGGCGGCTCTGCCAGGATGTCATGCTGACCCAGAATGTTGCTGCTCCGTCCAGTTAACCAATAAATCATGTCTTGTCTGGGGATGCTTTCCTCAATAGCTGGATAATAGTTGCTCATTGGCTAGATGTTCCCTGATGGGAGAGTTTTCATTTGGAGTAGATGTGAGGCTTGATGCCTAAGAGTGAGTGTTTTTCAGTGGTGAAAATGGGAAGAGCCTGGGAGAAAGTGGGGCCAAAAGCATCCTGCAACATCCCCCCTCTGCAGTGGGGAGAATTGACACCAACAGTTAATCATGGTTTTGTTTGGTTCCTTTTTGTCCTGGAAGTAACTACGTGGTTCAAATTTATGAACAGTTTTGGGATGCCTGAATTGCTTTTGGGGGAGAATTTGCAATTTTCTTCTAAGAAACTGCTGAGATTTACCTGTTAATTACTATTAGCAGCTCAGAGGATCCTTTAGGCAGGCAGAGACCATGTAGAAGAGACAGAAATGAGATGAAACATTTTCCAAGCAAAGATATAATTAGGGATTAGAGAGACTGATCCTACTGCACAGTATAATTAGGAGATTATGGTGTGGCATTGGCCTGGATTAGATGTGCCAGAAAAATCTACCCTGCTATATAAAACCCTCCAGGTTTTGAAACAGAAACTTGTAAACAATAGGTCTTTGCTGTGTTAAAGCCGTGCTCTACATCAGCCTCATGCTGCTAAGGCTTGCGTGGTGAGAAGCCAATGGAAACGTGTGTGGTCTCTTGGGTTAGAGGCAGAGAAACCTCTGACAGGAAGTGGCCACCAGCTCTCTCTGCTGCTTCCCCTTCCCTGCAGGGAACTGGACCCAGCTGAGCCTCCTCTGCTCTTACCAGCCCTCCCAGGCTGAGCCTTTCTCTGAGCCCCTCCTGAGTTTTGGCAGCACAGGGCAGTGGGCTTGAGGACCACCTACTCTGGCTTTTGGGCTGGTTTCTGCTGGAATCTCCTCTAGGATTTTGGAAGAGGCTTGAAGGGCACCTGCCACCCCCGCAGCCCTGGGCATGGTGTGGGAGGACAGAACCACTGTCTTACGTGGTAAGTGGAGCCAAGGAAGGCACCCTGGGGGCTGGTGAGCAAGGAGAGAGGGAGAAACCCACCTGTGCACAGCTCCAGTATCGCAGAGCTCTGCATCAGCAAAGCCAGCCCCTAAATCAAATAAACACAAATAAATCTGAGAGAATGAGCAACATGGTATACATTCCCTTCCCTCCTACCCTAAAGCATTCCTAAATCAACTACTCCAAAAAAAGATTGTATCATACTTCTAAATGGTCCACAAGCAGGATAGGCTTGGTGTGCTCTTGGTACAGTAGTTGATTAATTCTTGATAAAAGTTAATAAACCACTTCAGTGAAACATCCCCCAAGACAAGCAGTAAGACCAATTCTGCCAATCAACTGCAGTACTTTTTTGTGGTGCCCATAGCCATGTACTCCTGAGGAGAGGAGTGGAGGAGTGTGCTGCCCTCCCACAGCTCCAAGCACTATGGGTTTCTTGGTCATGCACTATGGCTGCAGCTGCAAGGCTGCTCAGTTCCCACAGCATCTTCTTCTCTCACTGTACCACATTTTTCTTTTATCTAGTATTAATTCTTTGGGACAGAAGCTACCTTTATACTGTGTTACATTTATCACTTGTTCATGACAGTGTAGGCTGTAAATGCGAACAACTCTGAGTACTTCACTTCCCTCAGTATATCCTCTCCAGCACACAGGTGGATAATAAAATAATAATCTGCATCTCATTGTCAATTAACAACAATAAATCTGTGGATGAAACTCATGTGACAAAATCCCAGTGTGAGAAGGCCCTGCAGCCTCCATAGATCCGTTTCCTGTTTCTGAAGCTCAAAAATCAATGTAAATTTTCAACAGCCTTCACTTCTAACTGACAGGTAATAAGAGAAGATCTTGACCGTATCAAACGCTTCTTTTACTTTGAGGAGCATTGATTTTAACAAGGTCACTTGTCTTTCTCTTGCTGTACAATCACAGAATGAAAAATGGCAGAATTTATAGAAAATAGGGAGTCATCAGCACATCATCTTGTCAGACTATGATTTGTCTGGAAACAAACGACTGTCAGGTTTCCTCAGCCTAGGAAGCTAATCTGAACACTGTCCGTGGTCTAGTAATTTTGCTAAATGTGCCAGCACTCAAAATATTCAGGATGCTAAAATGAAGATAATAAAACATGTGATTTTAGTTTAACGTTATTCCAGAGCAAGTGCTTGCCTTCTCACATCCATCCTTTTTAAAGATATTGTTTGGAGTTTTTTGCAATTTTATCTATAATATAAATGAAATCTTTGTAATACTCCACAGGCTTCTCTAGAAAATGTAGTTGTCTCCCCTTTACATTGTATTTTCCTTGGTCAAGATTATTACCTCCTTGAGAACCTTGCTTAGCCTTTTGCTATCTGACAAGCCAATCTGACAAGCCAGTTAAAAAGTTATTTGAAGTTGTAAGTAAAGAAGTAAAAAGAAGATTTAGAACTATAAAAAGTAATCCATAAACTTCTATAAAAGCACCTATCTGGGGGCTATTAAATGACTGTAATGCATAGGTAACACGGCAAATTGGAGCTGTCATTTCATCTCCCATTAAGAGATTAATTAGTTTTCCCTTGACAGTGATAGCAGTTGAGCTTCAACATAAGGACATGTGATACAAAAGCATAAAAGCTTCCTTTTAAAATGCATATTGATAGTCATCTGCCTGGGGTCCTACAAAGTACAGTAGATGTTTTTTTTCCCATGTTTGGCCCAGCAGGACCATTGGGTGGTTCATCAGGTGCTGTGGAAAGGCTCAGGAGCTCCTGAAATCAGAACCCATCTCTATTTTCAGTGGGTTTATTGGTTTTGTAATATGTTGAAGATCTTATTGTTCTTATCTGCTAGTTTAGGGGAATTTCAAATGTGAGTCTTCTCACTTGTGTTTGGGACTAATTAACCCTTGGGAGAAAGAAGTCATTTTGTGTATCTAACAAAATGACCTGAAAAGGTCTGTATTTAGAGGAAAACTTACCACCTGCATGACAGCCTAGTTCTGTGCAACAATCCTGTTGCCACTGCTTGGCGGTTGCTTTGGCATTCACCCAGAGCCCTGAGGGCAACTTGTTCCCCCAAAGATGCTACTGCAGCGAGCCCCAGCTCACAGCTCAGCTGCCCAATTTAAGAGGCCTGACTTAACTTCCAGGAGCTGGGATGAGTTTCTCTGTCAGTCAACCCTGGTTTTCCAGCAGATGGCAATAACGGGTGACCGCAAGGAGTGGGGGGCCTGCTCACTGCACTGGTGGGGCAGGAGCCTCCCTAGGCCCTGCCGCAGCCCGGCAGTGGGGAAAGAGGGAGAAAAGCAGGAAGGGAGAGCAAGCCAATGAATAATAGATTACTAAAATCTAGCCAGCTAGAAAGTGCATACCCAGGAAAGGGGAAGAGTGCATAATTCATTTATAATTGCTCAGGGGAGAATATTAAATAAAAGAGAGAGATGGGATGCACATTCCCTTCGTTTCATTTTAGTATTCCAGTGGTGGAACTGTGGTTTTGTTCACCCATCTCAGCCCTGTGGCTCTAAGGTGACCCAGCTACAGTCCTGCCATCTGTCAGGTGATGTGGCTGGTTGCACGAGGGATGCCAGAGCGTGACTGAAGCGTGACCTAAAAATGATTGTTGCCAGTAACACTGCAGGCAAAAGGTGGTGAGTGTACAGCACAAACCATTAACAAGACAGGGAAAAAAATTCTGGTACTATCTTGTCAATAGCTATTCCAGAGCTCCTGAAAATACTCTGGGGGAATTGATATCTTGTGATTCAGGGTTCATCATCCTGCTAACTTTGCAAACCATCAAATTTTTGTGACATTAACTTTTATCACGGTAAATGGAAACTCATTCAACTTTCTCATAGTCCTCCAGAATAAACAAGGTAACAGGAGAGAACACCACGGGATGGCTAACCTGGAGTCCATAAAGGGTGTTTTCTTGGGAACTGAGCGTGTTTGTGTCTAGAAAGGATGTTTTTTGTGTCAGAAACTTACACCCTGCATCTGAGGAGATTAAATACTTCAAGTTTCTTATTGTCACTACAGAAAGCAACATATAGACCCACACTCTCAGCTCAGAGGTCAGTTTGTGTCAACATCCCATCTCTGAAAGTAAAAAAGTCAAGCTTTTCTGGGGGAATAGCAAATGAGGCAGCATGAAGACAGCCTGCCTCCCTGTTCACTGGGAGGGAGATACAAAAGATTGGTGTATGCTGTAAAACCTGAGCGTTTAAAACCCCACGGCTACCTGCGTAAAGCTCCTTTTGTTTTCTCATCTTGATACACTCTTGGCCTCAGTGAAAGACTTTGGCAAGAAGTTTATGTTCTAGTTTCTGTGAAAACCTTTCTCAGTTTCTACTTTGTAACATTTCAGTATCACTGAAGGTTCCCTTCTTTTCTTTTATGAAAGAGCACACTTGGACACTTTTGATCTGCTTTCTTCTTACCATGATGTCATATTTTTTTCTTAGTGTTTTCTCGCACTGTTATCTCCCAAAGATTCATCTTTTCAATCTCTTAAAAAAAGGCATAATAAAGTGGGACGAATGGGTAAGACCCACTCATAAAACACGCAGAAAAATACTGAGCTACTCTTAGAAAAAAGAGTAAACTCATCCATTTTTATGTTTCCATTTCCCTCTTCCAAGAAGCAGATTAAAAAGGGATGAAAAAGACAATTGTTTTGGGTGGATATGTGATCAACATCCTAGTAATAATGCACTTACAAGAGCAATAGTTGAAGACCTATATCTGTTAAAAATTAGTAACTGTTTATGGTATCAGCAGACCTATTTTAACTTCTGCTGGCACAATATCTTCTCAGCCTCTACATCAACAACTGTTTCATGCTCATTTTTTAATTATTGTCTATTCTGCACCTGATGAGACACTCAGTTTGTGCACACATGGAGTATGTGGTCCAGATTACCAGCTCTGCTTTTATTTTACTGTTCTCATATGCCAAAGCTGATGCAGGGAGGTGAACACTGACATTTGATTCAATGCCAGATGGACTGGCACAGAAAATTGCAGTCTGAGAGACCTGCTCAGAAGTAACTGTCTTGCGCTTTATTTTCTGACCAAGAGACAAGGTGCCTGTAGACACTGTGTTTCTTTTAATGATAATTTGTGGTTATTAATGCACTAAATAATCTCCATTAAATAACTGTAGGAATGGATGATCTATTTCCCAGTGAATAGTAAAATCACAACAAATACCACCTCATTCATTCAAAAACCTCATAGATGGGATCAGAAGTCATTCAAATGGTACTTCCTAGGGAGAGCAAAGGAAAAGCAATGTCACCATATTCCCATCACAGCGCTGGGGGAGGGGGCCACCTCTCTTTGAACATTCACTCTCAGTGTGAAAGACACAGGTTCAGTGTTTGTTTGAGGGGATTTAAGCCCCCTCCACCACCTCTTTCTTAGCCCTTCATCACTAACTGCCACGTCATTAAATATTCTGGGGTGCTTGCAGTCCTGTTGCTGCTGTTCCACTTAGCATTAATAATTAAATCTTCACTGGCAGAGGGACTGAGCTTCCCCTATCTTCCATCCTCGAGGAGTGCTCCAGGCTGCAAAGCGTTCACGTCCTTTGTTGAAATGACTGCTCATATATTTTCCACACAGCGAAACTGACAGCCAGAGGGAGTGAAGGTGGCCCACTTTAGAGTGCCAGTCTCATGGCTAGGATGCAAATCTGGAAGAGATGGTAAACATGATTTTGAATCAGTCTCTGCTTCATTAGAAATAAAGAACAAGGTATTTGTTTTGCTATAAAAACGCTGCCATTTGAATTGGGTTTGACCGAAGTCGGAGCCTGGTTTTGATTTGTCAACCCCCCTTGCTTTTTTTTTTGTCTCAGCAGGAAGCCTGAGAACTCTCTCTCCCTTCTCATTAATAGCAAACATGGTGATAAGAAATCTGTGAGCCAGTGAACATAACTCACTTGTCTTTGGAGTTTATTCATCCCTAAGGTATAGCTATTATTTCGTAATTGGGAGCACCTTCTAGGTATTCTTTTATCAGTAGCATAATACGTACTTACAGCTCTGCTGTTACTTCCTTGTGAACCTGCCTTGGTGTGAACAGCTTTTATCTTGGCTCAGCTGTTTGCAACAGCTCTGGGGCTCCTCCCTTCCAGGACATAGTTTCATCCTGACCGAAACCAGCATCCTACACAGCGTCGTTGCTGTGTTGTTAGGGCAGACAGGTGCTGCCCCATATTTCTTCCCACTCTGCAGGAAGAGATCAAGACCTCAGTTATGTAAAACAGCGGATGGAGCGTACGTATTATGTGCAGTTAAAGACCTACTATGAACAAGGCTTCTAGACTTTCTATTTAGGGACTGAGCTAATTAGAACTGGCTAAAATGTCCGTATGTTCTCCATATATATCACAGGCTTCAAAGGAGACATAAGTCTCCCATTCAAAAATGTTTACATTTGCCATCAACATTTTCACAACGAGCTTTAGTGTTTACTAAATTGAAACCTGACTTTTCAGATGTGGTCTGTGATTACATGTATCAGTGGTTTTGATGAAAATAAGAGAGTTTGGGGACTGGCTTAATGACAGCCTTATAGGTAAGCTTAAAGTTTTCAAGAACTTTAGAGAGTGCCAGCACAGTGAATGGCTGAGCCTGGGGGAAGAGACATTGGGTACATGTCACAGCTAACATGGTCTTTCTTTTCCCTCTTTCTTTATCATGGAGCAATCATAAGGTCAAGCTGTGATCTACCCAAAACATTCCAGGGGATCTTTCACATCAGCTTGGGGTGCAAACCTCCACCAGTCCAGCCAAAATACTACACATTTCCATTCTTTCTGATGACAAATCCATTTGACTATTTAAAAAGCCCATACAAATCTCAAAACCCCAGCCAATCTCTTTTTATGTGTTTCTCCCAAGGTTTGCTCTCTAGTGAAAAATTTGAGTGACTCATTTCTGGCTATAAGCAGCTGAGACAACAGAACTAACAGCACCATTGACTGTGTGATCTACAGTGTTATTGCTATGCCAGTCTTAGAGCAATGAAAAATTTTGTATGAATTTCTTTCCTTTTTCAGTGGAAAACAATTGGGCAAACAGAAAGTGCAAGGAAATCCACCAGAGAAACTCATAGGAAAGCAAACATATGACAAAATTTGGACTTGGATTCCCAAAGGTATCTCTATTTGAAGAGGAGCGACAGGATTGGAAAGGGTTTGATCCCTGAACTCCAGTGACTCCTTGGGAATAGCAATGATATGCTGAAATTATTCTGAGCCAGCACGTAATTTCCTTCATACCAGCCCACTCAGGCACTTGAAATAACGTTTTTTTTTTTTTGTCAGAAGCAAAACACAGAGCTGAAAGAAACACATGGAAATGTCATAACCTACCTGACTCTTTCTGCAATAGCTATTGGCACAGAAGGTTTCTCTTTTATGAAGCAAAATGAAATAGAGAAGAGCTGGTGCAGGGGCTATAACGGAACAGAGGAACTGGAGAAGGAAGAATAAAAGGTGGCATCTGTACTAGTAAATTAAACATGGTCACAGGCACGGGAACTTGATCATCTATACTGTGAAATTGTTAGAACAGTCCTTCCTATGGTTTTGGTCAGAGGCTAGCTTGCTGTCTGCCATGTGTCCTGCCATATGACCTTTCCCAATAAGGAGTTTACATGTGAACACCAGATTTTGAAGTGTAAGGGTGCTACGCCTGTGAGCCCTTCTGGGCCAGTTTGCCTCATTGCCTGAGAGATGCTCAGGCCTGTTTAACTCAGTGGTATCGACACAGCCATACAGAATTTAGAGACCTTCACATCCTTCTTCCTTTGACATAAGCAACCAAGTCACATCTTTTCTCTGAATATATCTAACAGCATCTTGAAACGAGTAAAGATTTTTCCTGATTCTAATGGTCTCTCTGAAGCTATTTGAAATGTCTCCCCTCCTGATAGCAAGGAACTTTAACAAAATCCAAAAAAGCCAATTTGCATCCATTTTACTTAGAGAGAAAAGCTTCTGTTGGTGTTTCCCCCAACATATTTACAGAGAGGAATCAAAATCCCTCTTCACGTTCAACTAAGTATGAGAGTACAGAAATGGTTAGGGACCTTGCAGAAGATGGAGTGAACTGTTCACCTGATTCAAATAGTGTCTCCCATACTGAATGATAAAAAAATACTTTTTGCCCTTGCTACTACTGACTACTATTCTACTTTATATCTCTGTTATGAGTAGAATGCACCTCCTAATTTCCAACTCGTTTCTATTCACAGCTCAAATAGAAGAGCCACCCTCCACATAAGAGTATTTAATGCAGCAGCAGCTTGCCCAGTCACACAGAGAGCCCTGGACACCAAAGCTGTGCCTGTGGGAATAAAACAGGATAAAGCTGTTCTGTGGCTTTGGTGAACTGGCAGTGTCCATCAGCTAAGTCCTGCACCCTCACCAGAGTGGATGCATCCAAAGTGCCTAATGGGGACAGTCTCTGGGCCATGCTAATTCTCAAATTGCTCAAACATGGAGAAATACAATTTGTCCAAAACCATGTGCCAAAACCATGCCAGGAGGCATGCTAACAATTTACACTACACGGTGGGTGGCCACATTTGTCTACCAGCACAGCCATTGCCTTAGGCTGTGATTCCCAAGGATGATTACTGAGTTGAATATCACAGTTCTCAGATTAAACACTTTTCTGAATCACATGGGCTCCATGAAGTGAAGCCTCTTCCATGAGGATTGCTCTCTGGCTCTGTTTTCTTCAACACCAACCCCATGGTGACCAAGCAACAAAATATCATGCTTATAGAACAAAAGATTCAGCCAAGATGGAAATACAACACATCCATGTCTGTTTTTTTGAGGATAGGTAGGTTAAATTAACTTCAGGTAGGTAAAAATTAAAAGTCACTCCATTTTTTTTTCTCATGAATTCTTCTTGTACATAAAAACTTTGGATATTCACCAATACCAGTAGCAATGATTTCCACTGTTTAACTACATCTCCAGACTCTAGAGTGCAATTGTTCTGATCATATATGGGCACCTGCTTTAAGATGAGATGAATTTTCTCCAGATTCCTTTGACTGTAACCAATACAACCAATACAACGGATTCTCAAGGGATCTTAGATATCTACCTTTGATGTAGATACTAATAGATACTCAAAAAACTTGGGCAGGATAAACCTCTCCCTGGGCTTTTAGCTCGCTTGTTAAGCTGAGATAAATCCCATTAGGTCTATATTTCTGCTGTTCCTCGGAAATAGCATTCAGTATAAACTGGATAACATCATTCTGACCCATCTACTGGGACCTTTCTTGGACCTTGAGAAGCCTCTGTGCCTACGTGAGATTAGCAACCCCCACTGTGAGTTTGAACTTCCAGTTTCAGAGTACCCAGAAGCGAGCATGTTGCCCGCTGAGCTATGCCAGGCCCTTGCACAGGAGAGAATTCTGAACTTGTGTGATTTGGGGAACCAGTAACTCCCTTGTGTATCTTTTCTAAGCCAGAATTTTGTGCAGTGAAATAAAATGGATTCAAGTAAAACGTGTAACACCCAAGGTTTTGTTTAATTCTTTTTGCACAGCTTTAGGTAATGTCTTTATTTAGATTCTGCTTATCAATGGTTCATAAACACAATTCCTTCCTTTGCATTAGCCAAAAAATAAGCTACTTAGAAATGAAAGACACTGTGAGGGTGAGGAAGCACTAGAATGGGCCGCCCAGATGGGTTGTGGAGTCTCCTTCTCTGGAGACGTTCAAAACCCACCTGGATGAGTTCCTGTATGACCTACTCTAGGTGGTCCTGCTCTGGCAGGGGAGTTGGACTAGATGATCTTTCAAGGTCCCTTCCAGCCCTTGAGATTCTGTGATTCTGTGTACAGGACTCTCCTTCATTCTTCAAGGAATAAACAGACATTTATATTGCGCTTTTTGAATATCAACACCTTTCTTTAAAGGTTTATCCCAGGAAAGAGATGTTGATATTTAAAGGAATAATTGTGCCTTTTGTATGTTGTGCCAGTTAGTTCAGGCCGTGGCTAGATGAAGACACGACTGGTTGTGCAGCACTGACTAAGATTTAGCACTGGCAAGGGTCTTAAGTGAAGGCAGCACAAAGAAATGTTCTCCTTTACCTGTTGTCTACTTCAGCAGTTTTGTCAGAAAAGTATTCAATACTTTTCTCCACTTTTAATTCTGTGCTGTGACACAGAGTTATATTTTCATGCCCAACACAGAAGTGATACAGTTTGGAATACTATGCTGAAGAAGAGAAAAGCAATAAACAGTGTAACTTCACAAGTACATAGTGAGCCTGGTCTTGGCAAGCACAGAATTAGAGGATCAGTTGGACTAAAACAAATATCGCTTTGTTCTTTAGCAATGCTGACAATCAGATGGTTGTGAAAAAATGTTCTTTACTTGCAAATTGAGGCTGCTAATACAAACAGTAGGCACATCTGAATTTCTGACACAGCTTCCATCAGATGATCTTAAGAGAGAGATACAAATACTGAATGCCACGATGACCACGTGGCAAATGAACAGAGCAAAGTAAAAACCGCGTGTGTTGGCCACAATCCCTTCTGGCTAATACGGTTAGAAAAATAATCTGCTGGCAAGATGGAAAAACCTTACAAATTCCTCCCTGATTTTTCACAGTAAAACAAATTATCTTCTCGGAACTGTGAATAAAAAGTTCCTCCTTATGGCAGAGCATTCCTTTGCAGTGTCATGGTGAAAGAAGTTCTTCTCTGAACTTCTGAGAAATCTGTTCCATTTTCTGTATTCTTTACTTTCTTTGTTCCCTTTCAATTAATTTTCCTCATAATGTGCAGTTATATAAATAAAAATGGCTCATCTGTAGCTGACTCAGGAGATAGGCAGTAAATTGACAAGTTGCTGCAAAAAGCCCACAGTACCTGCACTTTGTTCAAAAGTGCTTTTGCAGTAGTGAGAAAGAACAGAAAGGAGGGATTGATTGTATGTATATGTGTAGGTGGTAAAAGTATTTTTAAATCAAGGTGAGAGGCTAGAAGCTGTCAAAGAACTGAGAGTAGGAGCAGAGTAGACAGATGATGCCCCAGGTAACGTGCTTTGTATCAGGCAAGTTGAACCATTTCATAAAATACACTTCTAAGTAGTATTTGAAGCAAAATAAAAATGTTTCCTATCAGAAGTGTTTGCTTAATTAAGTGCATTTCTTTGTCTAAATTCAGCATAGTTTCTCTAACACGTACAACTACTAGGTTGTAAGACCAAAGACAGAAAAAGGTGTGAAACCCCAAGGAAACACCAAAATGAGCAAGGTGGATATTTGCAGTGTCTGCCTGTTAGATGTGAGAAAGGTTTTAGTATTTGCTTTCTCAGTCATTTCCAAAAGAAAGAATCAACAGAGTTCATAATGAGATTAGTCTGTTTGGTAAGGCGGGGTGGCAAGCAACGAATAAACAACCCAGATTTAATTGCGCTCACGTTTGAAGCAGCACATTCCTGTTGGTTACCCAACGGCAGCCTTGGCACTATGAGTAACAGGATGGACACGTCCAATCTCAGATACGTGTTTCCAATTCATTAAAACAGGGCATGCATCTAGAATTACTGCAACTGAGGCGTAAAATAATGGACAGCTGAACTTGTGGAGGTTTGAAATAGAGGGAGAAAATGAATAACAGGGAAGTAAAATGGCAATTTGCCCTTCAAATGTAATAGGCTCAGATTTTTACACTCGTGACCTGGTATTTCAGAACTTTTGACTCTAAGGAGAGAAAGCATCCTTTCTACGCCTAATTCAAACACCAGGAATGGATATTTCCCAAGACTGGATTTTCAGAACTGTGAAACTTACTCTCTGTGGATTTATGTTTTATGATGTAAGCACTGAGTCCACTTTTTCTCCACAGTTGTGGCATTTATGTTGTCACTTTCCTTTGTGGCTTTTCCTGCACCTCTTTCACAAATGGCAGCCTACTTTCACAAAACCTGTGGGAGCTTCATTACCTTTGAGACAACTCCCTTTTGGCAAACATTTAAATTTGGACAGAAGCTTTGAAAGTTTGGAAGAACAGGACAGACGGACACAGTTCAAAGTAGTTCTGTATTCACTGACATAAGACATCAGTTTACAAAAACAGAGATTGATATCTTTGTAAGTTACAATGCAAAACATTCAGAAAGCAAGATACACGAATTAAGAGTGCTGTAGTTTCTACTATAGCTCACATATAATATATAAATCAGTTGTAACTGGCGGTTATTTCAATGAGATTTGTGAGGTTGCTATGTGTACTGGATCATTCCACTGAACTGATACATATAGGCCCATCTGAGGTGTCAGTAAGGCAGCCACCCTGCATCTCCAGGACCAACAAGCCACAGTGAGTAAAGATTGCCAACTCTAGCTCTTTCTGCTCCAGTGATATGATAGAGAAATCCTTTGTAAGCAGAATATTTTGCAGATACTAAAATTGGAACTTGGGCTGGACAGTTTATTTGTAATGTGGAATCTTTCATGACTGCACTTGGGCAGGGACTCAAAATTACATATCTTCTGGCATCTTTGGCTCTATTATGCATGTTGATATTATGTGGGACCATTGGTTCAGCGCTGACTCAGAGGGAAGAGTGCCTCAGCCTGAATCACTAATGCCATATCCTGCAGCACTCTAGTGAAGCCTTGGCACTACGGAAGGATAATTACAATGCGGTTACTATGACTGATTTTTGAGGTGCTTTTATGCATACCTCAGGCATGTCAGTAGGTAAAATGCAGCCAGCTTGCTCAGATATACCCAAGTGTCCTAAATACAGCATTTTCTGCCACAAAACTGGGCATACAGATAGAATCCTATTAGACAAAACCATCCAACTGAACATGGTACCCTGAATTAGTCTGCATCTTTTTCACATATATAACTTACAAAAGAGTAAGTAGAATACAGAACTACTGTCTTTTTACATGTTTCTTTTGCCTTTTAATGATAAATAATGGACATCTATATACAAGATGTTGTTTCCCTTACAACAGAAATGCCAGTCCCAGTCTGGGTTTTTTTTCCAGACGCTGAATAACTGCTAAATGAGTAGGTGTGACAGTGGTATCAGCCTTATAACATCAACAAAATCTTAATAACAATATTCTGTGGACAGACAGCCCAAAGTCAAATGATCTGTAGTGTCAAGGGGACATTTCCACAAGTGTTTGGGCCAAGATACACAGAAGCAAAGCTTTAAGATACTTGTGGTGTTTACTACTTGTCTTGCATGTTGTCACATACCACCTGATACGAGTCATCAAGGAAGTACTGATACTGGAAATATCAGTCAATGTGAAAGTGTGTCCACATACCCATTGATGTCATTTTAACCTTTTCATCGAACAGTTCCTTTCTCTTGCTTGCACTCCTCAGGTCTCTTCCCATGGTCTTTCCTTCAGCAAACCTGTTATTCCCACCTTTTGAGGATTTTATTGTCTCCTTCCTTTTTCTGTCAGTTAAAATAATCAAGAAGTTAGGGCCAGCATCAGGCTTGATTAGATTAATAGAGCACAGTTTACACATCTCAGTGCCATTGTTTCAGGATGTTTGTAGATACCACTGTATCAGTTACAGTCAGTTCATGCTTTCAAGGTTATCTTTGTAACTAGGAGGACTAGATAGCTTTTTTTTCTTTTAAAGGGAGAGATAAGATTACTTACAATTTGAAAATGCTGTGAAGGCCACATAAATGTTCCCAAACTGGATGTTTGGCAACTTTTACTAATACACCAAGAGTTAACAAACAAGTTAACTCAGGGTAACTAATTAGGGCTATTTCTTTCTTATTCCTTCTTTTTGGTCAGACCATTAAAAAATTGTGGGCTTCTCCAGCTCTCATTAAAGACTCCGACAGGCCCCCAGCTGCAGTGAGGAGGACCATTTTTCCATCAGTTCTTTTTATTCCAGACAGAAAGGCCTAGCTATTTCACATTACCATGGGAATTAGAAAATGATCTTACCACTCTGGCAGTCGCACAGGATTACTTTAGCAGGCCGTCATAAGAAAGACAGAGGGTGGGATGTACGGACTAACCTGTGCACTATCCAAGACCTAATTCTGAGCAACACCTCCTTCTGGGCTCAGGACCCGCAAGATTCGTCAGGATGCGGCCCCTCCAGCTTTTCTTTCGGCGAAGGGGCTACCGAAACAGCCTCAGCCATAGTGCTGAGGGTGGCTCCGCGAGCCCCGCGGCGAGCCCGCTGTCCCGCACACCGCGAGCCCACCCCACAGCGCTCTCGCTGCAGTAAAGCGCGAGGTCGCCGCGCCGGGCCGGAGGCGCAGGCTGAGGCGCGGGTTCGTGGCCCGCGGAGCCCCGTCCCGCACGGCACGGCCGCTGCAGCGCTCCCAGAGGCGAGCCCCGTGCCGGCGGGCCGTGAGGGGAGCGGCGCGGCGGCGGCCGGACCCCGCCACACCCCCCCCCACCTCCGCCTGGCGCCGCCCCGCGCGCCCCGCCCCCGGCACGTGACGGGGAGCGGTGACGCCGCCGTGCCCCGGAGCTGACACTGGGCGCGGGGCGGGCTCGCGCGGGGCCGCGGCCGGCGGGGAGCGCGGCAACGGCAACAGCGAGCGGAGCGGTGCCTGGGCCCGGCCGCGCCGCCGAGGCAGGTGAGGGGCTGCGCTTCCCGGTCCGGCGGGGGAGGAAGGAGGAGGAGGAGGAAGAAGATGGGCGGGGAGGAGCACGGTGCCGCCGCCGCCGGGACAATTGGGCAGTGTAGGGCAGGGTGGCCCTGCAAAGGGTACGTCCGCGCCCGGGCCGAGGCCGGCTCCCTCGCAGCGATGGCTGACACCCCTCCGGCGCCGCTCGCCCGCCCTCCCTGCCGCCCTTTCCCGGGGCGCCGCCGGGAAGTGCCCGCCGTGCCAGGCTGCCGGCGGGGGGTCTGGGCGGCGCCGCCCCGCGGTGCTCCCGGCTGCGGCTTCGTTCCCCGGGCGCTGCCGGGAGCGCCGAGTTGCCGACGGCGGCACTGCGAGGCAGCTCCGCACCTGGGCGCTGCCGGTGGGCCCGCGGTGCCGGGGGCTGCGCGGAGGCCGGGCAGGGCCGCCCGACCTGCCTTGTGGAGCCGCCGCTCACCTGCTGGGGCCGCGGCCGGCGGGAAACAAAGGGAGCCGGCGGGCAGCGGTGCCTGGGCGGCCTTTCCCCGGGCGCTCCCGCTGACCCGGGGCGGGTAGGGGGTGGTATGATGCATTGGCTTTAACTTGATCGCGGCAACTTGGGGCGGCTTGGCTGGGGTGAGTCGGTGCGGGCGTGCTGTGTTATTTATAGCCGGTCGTCGGAGCCAACAACTTAACAAAAGCCCGCAGCGAGGAGCAGGTGGGCTGGTGATGCGCTGGAAGCTCGTTAAGGTGTGGGGTGCTGCAGCGTGGCTTGAAAAGTTGTCCTGACAGTTGTTTAAAATGCATCGCTTATTCAGTGCTCTGAGTCACAGGCAATTATTCAATGGCTACTTATTATGCCTTTAATTTTTAAGGATGTGTATGCTCTTGGAAGGTAGATGACTTGGAAGCAGTGCTCGATTTTTAAGCTATGTTAGTAATCTCTGCGGAAACAGTAAAGAATTAAGCTGCTTGTTAAAAAGGTTAGAAATTCTCTGTGTTTTGTCTATATCTGTTGTTTGTATTTGCATCTATTTTTGTACAACTTTTGTGTGCTTTAGGTGCATGTTTTGCAGATGGTGGTTTTTACAGGCACTGGTGAGGCCGGTTGTCTGCATGAAAATATTGTCTGAGGGGTTGGTTGTGCAGAATGAAGAGTGGTGCCCCATGGGAAGAAAGGTGTGAGTGGGGCTGGGAAAGTTGTTGTGGGACCAGTCAGTCTCCCAAGCAGTGGCCACGCAGTACAGCTGGAATCTTGAAGAAAACTGCCCAAGGAGAAGCAGAATCCTAGACTCTGATTGTAGCCAGGGCATCTCATCTGGCCTGAAGTGATAAGAATTTATCCTAATTTAGCCTCAGTAATTGAGTTTATTTCTGTATCAGCACTGCGAAAGGCTTCATTTCAGTAGTGGGTGATGTTTGATGTGCTGAAAATGGAAAAAGATTACACAAGTCAACTGCTACTGCTTTGTAGGACACTGTGAACAAGGTCACACAAAGAATTTTAAGGCGAGCTGTTAATATCCTCAGTGTTATTTTTGAATAACTTATCATGTGTTTATATTACGAAGTAAGTAACAATTCCATAGCCATAGCAAGTAAGGGCTTTGGTATTGTTCCAAGAGGGAAATAATAAACTAGTCTTTTTAGTGTATCTCAAGTCTCAATTACCTGGTTTGAGAACATCAGAAGGAAATATTCTGTGCCTGCTGGTTTCAAAGAGAGGCATGAAACACCTTTTTTCCTTTCAGCCATGAGTTCTAGGTTAATGCTGAAGTCAAGAATGACTATATCTAATGTGATACATGGTCACGTTATATACCTGTCACACGATCATACTTAGGATTCTATGTGTGGGCTAGGACCATGCCTCTTTCCAGACCGTTTACAAGTGCTTCAGGATGTGTTTGGGGGGCACGGTGCGGCAGTTCTGAGGGAGCGCTGTGGGGAGGTGACCCTGTTGCTGTGGGTGTAGGCTGCCCTCGGGAAGGCGCAGCTCGGAGCAAAGCTCACCCCCCGCCCAGGGACGGCTGAAGCGGTCACACTGGGATCAAATTAGCCAAGATCTCGCTCAGAAAACCTAACTAGAGTCAAACTCCAGCATGCAGAACCCCTGTTGCATGCCCCCGTGGGGAGAGGCCCCAGTTTCCCCGGCGGTGTTGGCGGCGGGCGCGGGTCGGGCCCTGGCCCCGGCCCCGGAGCGGAGCGGGCGGTGCCGGCCCGGGAGAGCAAGGAGGGAGGAGCTGACCTGTGCAAACACTGAGGGCTGCCAGCCTTACTCAGCAGGGAAGAGGTGGGGATGGCCCCCGGCGGAGGTCGGGGCCCGGAGGGGTCGATGGGTGGGTGTGGAGTGGAGGAGCCGGGGCGCGGCGGGTGCCGGGCTGCTCACCCGCGGTCGTGGCTGTAGTCACCCGTGGCTCCTCTCAGGGCAATTTGAAGGCTCTATGAGACGGTGAGTGTGTTTCTGCGTGGGGCTGTGGCTCACCTTCCATTAGCTGCCCTATAGGAATCGAGGTTTTCTTCACCAGAACTGTGGCCACGGTCAGATTTTTTGGTGTTCATTTTTCTTAGGTTTTCATTGTCAGTGGGGCCGTTCATTATTAATCTCTTAATCAGGTATTGAGACTTTAAGATTTTAAAGCTTACGGACGTTCTCTGTGGAAGTAAGTAATTTTTCATGCTTATTGTCCTCTAATTGGGAGTCACCACTCTTTACCAAGTGGGTGCCAGCCAGCATTACGGGTAATGGCCAAGGAAGAAAAAAATACTGTGAATTTACAAGGTCTGACCTGCTGTGTCACTTCAGTTGTTGACCAGTAGCACAATGAAGTTGGTGCTTCAAATATCAATATTGTGCGTTCACATCTGAATTAACTCTAAGACGCTTACTGTGGTGGCTTGGCCAAGGCTTCCGTGGCTCTTTAACCTGAATCTTATGAGTCAGATACAATTAGTCATCCCCTGGGCTGTTCGTAGGGTACAGGCAGCCTACCTTCTGTGGCACAGCAACCACGTTGAAAAAATTGAAACAAAGTCAAACTTAATGTACTTGGATTTGTGAAATCAAGGCCATGTTAGTTGTTTACAGACGTATAGGGTTAATGTTGATCTTTGTTAACCTACCAAGACAGATTTCCCACCTGTACCATAGATATCTCTTGCTTTTCTCTGTTGAGGTGGAGAATTAGAGCCTTGCCTGATCCTGATGATAAGATCTGTTTATAAAACTGTCTTGATGTTCTGGGCAAACATAGAACACAGCCTGTCTCTTTTTGATTGTGTGTTCAACATCACCAAATGTTTGCTATTGACTTAATAATTTTGCAGCTTGGATGAAAGAACATAAAAAATTGTGCCGCTTATTTTTGTTTGAAAGGAATGAGATTGCAAAATGGACTTCAAAAGTGAATAGAGCTATTTTTGTAGCGTTTTATTTGACTTGTATTTCTCAAAATTCTGAGGGTTTTTTTTTAAGCATAAAATGCAACTTATTGAACCTTATTGGAACTAGCAAAATAGAAATAAAAAATCCCAGCTTTTAAACGCTTCGTAGTCCTGTCAGGAACCACAGGCCTTGCGTTCTCTTTTTGGTTTCTGTATGTGAGAAGGAAAAATGCTGAATAGGTCTTCGTCCTACATTTCAGCTTCCAAGGTAGCAGACCTTAAAGGTAGACTGTGACTTGGAAACAGTTGCATTTTTCTGGTATATGACCTTGAAGCTGTGAAAGGGCTTGGTGACAGCTTTAAAGAAGCATTGAGAGGAATCAGGATTAGTAACAGGGAAAAAGAAGCACCACGTTTGCATGGCAAAGCTTCCAAAACTAGGAAGGTATTGGGAATAGCTGCAATTGGTTCATGTTTATCTTCTGCTACAGTTGCTAAACAACTGACTGTAGAGCTGCACTTAAAAATACCTATTTATGTATGATGGCAGGTAAGCAAGTTGTTTTGTACCGAGGCTGTAGATAGACTGTAATGCTGTGAATTTCAATGTAGCTTTTTTTGGTAGGGAGAGTAAACACCATTTTATTCCTACTGTCAACAGTGTTGAATGTGGTACCTCATTCCCTCTGCCAAATCCTCAGTAAAGTTGCAAGTCCGACCTTGTGATTCCCTTTGGAGTCTTGTAAATTATGGTAGCTTTCAAGTTACCTGTAGGAAATGCTTCCTGAAAGTAAGAGAAGATGAACTGTTGGAGAGAGGAAGCTGTAGTGTCTTGGCATCATACTTGAGCTTTTTAGCTGCTTCTTTTTCTGCTGAGTTTTGTGGGGGTTTTTTTCTTCCCAAAGCTCAGATCAAATAGCAGAAATGATGAAGGAAAACATGAAGAACTGTTAAAGGTTTCTGCTTCATTTCTCCCCAGAAGTCCTTTTTTGTGTCATTGTTTCTGTCCATAGTTCTTTTCAGGGTAGTTGAGTTCACTGCATGTGTATGCCTGCATGGAATTGCATTAGTTCCACTCTGTGGCAGGGTAAATGCTACAAATCTCATCACAAAGTCTTAACTTGCAGAGCTGCAAGTTTCTACAGATTTTTTTCTCATTCAAAAAGATTTATTTGTTAATCTTTAAGACTTAATGGAACAGCATTTTTCTTGAAGTCTTCTACATTCCAATTGAATACTAGAGTACTTCCCATTTACATACATGCTTTGTTTTTCAAGATTAAGAAATTATATCTTTAATGTTAATTTACTATGTTGGATTTGGTGTAAATTGGTAAAACATGCTTATCCACTCATGAGTTGTGACATTGGTGCTATGTGATTACGTAGAACTTGTAGCTCATGGATGTGGATACATCAGTTGTCTGGATTTAAGATACTGAAAGCCATTTTCAAAATTTTCATGTATTATCCTTTCATTTATTGTCCACTTTTGATTTTGGTTTGTAGCATTGTTTCATTATTGTTGCTTTTTTTGTTGTTTACTGTTTTAGCCCTTAAACTTTTGGTTAGATCATGTCTTCTGTAAGGTAAATATCACAAAAAGGTCTCTTAAGAGTAAATATGTAGAATTTAAACCACTGAAACCAAAGTATCTTGGAAAGATTGAATACTTTCATCTACAACTATGATAGTATTAGATAAAATTCTATGTTGCAGTTACACTAGCAATTTACAGAAATAAAGAAGTGATTATAACCACCTGTTTTATAATCAACAGCTAGATGTAGAGGCAGTGTGACCTGCAGCCTCTGGCAGCGTGGATCACACAGCTCCCTGTCATCTCCTCCTCCATTTAGCTCAAGGTTAGAAGGTTCTGTTTGGTGTGCAGCCTGTGTGGATCAAGGATTACCAGCCCATGCTGAACCTGGGGTGTTGCACTGGAGGAGGATGTCAGGGGTTTTTACAATGAGGAACTGAAAGGACTCTTGATCTGAAAGAGAAGAATCAAAAAAAGCAAATAATGATGTTTTCCTTTAAACTGGTAACACAGTTCCATGAAGGAATTAAGCCTGTGTATAAGCAACAGATTGACTTAGACTAGGCCCTCCACCAAATCCCTAATGATCAAGCAGCGTTATTTGGTAATAGAACCACTTGATAGCAGGAGGCTTGTGTGAACAGGGGAGTTAAACTAATGTCAGTTTTTATACTGACTTTGTTGCTGAGAAAAGTATCTAAAAATCTTGCACTTTGCCACCAGTTAATCAGTCTGAGGTTGACACACATATTTTTGAAATGATCTTTCTCTGAAGTGGTCTTAAACATTTGTTACAGATGTATTTTTTTTTTCCTTACAGCTCTGATTATTAACAGGAAAATAAAACTTCTGAAGCAGAAAGAATGTGGCTTACCTTTTGCCTGAAAAGGTGAAACTTTTCGAGTAGAAATGGCTGATAAAGGTGGAAAGATCATTCCAGGACAATTGTACATTGAAGTAGAGTACGACTATGAGTATGAGGCCAAGGACAAGAAAATTGTGATTAAGCAAGGGGAGAAATACATCTTAGTGAAAAAGACTAATGATGATTGGTGGCAAGTCAAAAGAGATGAGAATTCCAAACCCTTTTATGTGCCAGCACAGTACGTGAAGGAAATACCACGAAAAGCACTGATGCCACCTGTAAAGCAGGCAAGCATGATGCCAAATAACGCTTTGAAGTTGACACATGGATTACAGAGATCAACAGAAAATGTGAATAAGTCACCAGAACTTTCTAGTTTTGGAAAATCTTCTCCAGTTCAAGTGTCTTGCCTAGTTCGAGATGCCAATCAAAATCTGGGACCAAACAATAGCCCTGGTCAAACTCTTGGTTTGAGTCTGGACCTTACCCAAAACAATGGAAAACTTAACAATGAGTTGCAGTCTCCGAAGGTTTCCAATCAGTATAGAACCATCTCCATGGGTCAT
Organism: Colius striatus; assembly: GCF_028858725.1. Lineage (NCBI taxonomy): Eukaryota > Metazoa > Chordata > Aves > Coliiformes > Coliidae > Colius > Colius striatus. The sequence goes on from NC_084763.1 coordinate 48,538,385, forward strand.
TTCCCATGTCCAGAGTTCTTGGAAATAGAGAAGACCAGCTTTTTACATGAACAATCTTGTGATTCAGCAGGAGAAGGCTCAGAAAGAATTCACCAAGATTCAGAGTCTGGAGATGAACTCAGTAGTAGCTCCACAGAACAAGTGCAGGTAAGCTAAAAAATGAGCCCTGTAGATTTGTGTGTGTTGTGATGTTTGTTTCTTTATTACCATAATTGCTTGCTACTGTTTTGAGATTAATTCCTAATAAATTCAGATTCTTTAAGTTACAATGTTGTATCTCAGCATGAACTGAATATTGAAGTCTAAACTGTTGATGTGTATAGCTCTATTCCTTGCAGAAGTACTTTGCTTCGGGGATTAATTCCATTTACATTGTCTTGTGATTGAATGTTACAGAAATGCTTTTGTTCTTTATTAAGATTGCTTTGAGATGATGCTGAATTTGGGTTATATTTTCTTCCAGAGAAAGGGAGCCTACTTCAGTAACTCCTCGCTTCTTGGCTTGTTGAAAGAATAGTGCTAGTTACTGTCAGCTTTTCCTAAGTACGCATGTAGATAGGGTAAGAGCTTTAAATGGATGTATTAGTGGGTTTAATAGTTTAAAAATGGTACACTGAAGATTTATATGGAATTTAATTACAAGCTTGATTATTTTACTTGTAGGCTCTTGTTTTAATGAGTCATCCTTGCCAATTCTGCTTCTCACAACTTTACTCTGGATTAAAACTCAAAACATGTGAGTTTGTTAATTAGTATGGAAGAATCTCAGGAATGATGTACTCCCACTTCAGGCTAAAACTGAGCATTGATGGTCTTTTTCTGTAGTAAGTTAGTTTCTCTCATGTTTTAAGTCTTTCTTTTTTTTTTTTTTTGGTGGCTTCCCCCACCCTTAACAAAAGATTAGCACTTTGATTTAGATAATCAGGTCACTTCTGGTAACCAAGTTAATTAGTCTGTTGTAATCCAGATTTGTTCTTGAATGTACGTGTACATATACATAATTATGTATGTGTGTATACAGATAATTCCCCCAACCTCACCCTCACCTCCTCTTTCTGTAGGGAAATGTTAAATGATTTTAAAATTCTGAAGTTAAAATCTCTCTAGTCTTGCACTTTTTTTACTCTGTTATGGGAAACTTTTGTTGTGTTGGTACAAACTAATCACTACAGTAAATTGCATTTGCCACCATGTATTCAGAGTACCAAAGGAACTCACTCAAGTGTGATATTCAAATAAAAGTTGATACTAACTTCAGAAGTAAAAATTTTATCATGGAAAGCTGGGAATCGGGACTTTGCTCATAAGATTTAGTTGAGATGGAGCTGCTTAGTGGACTAGTATTGGAAGATCTTTTGTTGGATCATTTGTGTAGTATGAGCTTATATGTATATTATAGAAATAACTCAGAATTCATAGCTTTTCAATATCCTAATCTAGGCTCATTCTTGAAATTCAGGGTTTCTCTAGTCACAGAACTTAATGCCTCTTAACATTTATATATTTTATAACAATTCTACCTCCTGCCCCTCCTCCCAAAAAGGATTACTGAATTTATTTTTTTTTTAGTGATTTCTCACTTCATGTGAAGATTGATCAGATTTCTTGCACTTTCTTTGCATCTATGTCTTAGCTCATTGTAATTGATAGGGAACTACTGTAATTATTTTATCCATCAAGTTCTTTGAGGGATGTGTAGTAGCTCATATACTGCCATAGTAATTGGTTGCCAAAAAAACCATGAAAATGCTAAGGAATGTTGAAAAAATATACCCTATTTTAAATATTTACCACACAAAAGTTTATATTGTAAGACAGTTACTTGGGTGTCTTTTGTTAAACAATAATAAATATAAGACTTATAAGACTTGTTGCTCTGTTTCCATTGGAATTTGTGACTGTTGATGCAGTGAAAGTCTTCTCACCTTTCTCCACATTCCCACCCTCTCAAATACACTTTACTCTTTATAAGTTTGAGTTTGAGTGGGGTGTCTATGCAGACTTCACTGGGTTATGGATGCTGTGAAGATGAGTGTTTTCACAGTGCTTAAAAATTGCAAAGCCTAGAAATGCAGTATTTTGACTGTGGAAAAAGCATGGCAGTTTCTGACTGATGTTATTGGAGACCTTGCCATTACTGTGGTCTTGGGTGAAAAGAAGGCAGATGCTCACTGTGTTTTACAGTTTTCTTGATTTTAAAACTGAATTTTAAAAGTTAATCTCATTATGTGTAGTCACAAACTCTTTAAATGCAATGAAAATGTTTGACATTTAGTAGCCATGGGGATTAAAGCAGTAGTAGCACTGATGTCACTGTTAGCTCAGTCTAGATATTCAGAGTGCCAGCCTTCTCACTGGAACAGCCTGGCATTTTTTTTAGAATTCTTTCAATAATGAGCATTGTTTAGTAGAAATCAGCTGTGCAGAAATTAATGGCTTAGAAAGCTGTTTTTATTGCTCTTAGTCTGTAGTGAGAACATCAAGTTCCCAGCTTTCACGCACAAACAGGATTTCATTTCACAAGACTGACTGTGGTTCTTTCTCCCCTGCCTGCTGTGGAATTCAGTTTTATGCAGTCTGCATTATAATAAACTCTAAGCTACAGGTGCTTTCTCTTAAATTTGTAAGATTATGGGATAGAATGACCTTAATACCTTTGTGTAGGTGATTTGTTTTTTTGAGGGGTTGAGGTGATAATATTCAGCACTAGCCCAACCTTCAGTGTGTTTTCAGTGTCCTGTGTACAAATGTATGACATGCAAAAGAATGCTTCTGTTAAGAGATTCTTCTAAAAGATTATGCTCCTTCTCCTTTCCAGTAACGAAGTGCAGGTTATGCATCTGTACAGTCTTGAGCCCATAGACTTGCTGGCTGTGGAAGTACTGGGAGATCCAGAGTCTCCAAAGTAGTGCATAAAGGAAGGATTTTTTTTAGCATCTGCAATATCACACAAAATGAAGGAGAGATGATAGCGTGAGCAGAAGACTTTGCTAATGAAGATGTAAGCAAATGATCTGGGCAAGGCAAAGATCAAATCTAGGTAATGAAAAATCTTAACGTTTTTTGCAGAGGAATTCAAACTGTTGGGTACAACTCTGGTGCATAAGGCAAGAATTAGCTGTTAGTTTATGAACTTAAACTGTTGGAAGGCAGTTGTTGGTAATTAGAGGAAGTAAGTCTTGAAGAAGCAAGTTCCAGTTTAACCAGACTGAAATCTCCAGTGGAGACAGTAACTGTAGGGAGAATTAGACTTGAGTGAAATGGCTCAGGAGTGCACAGCTGCATGTAAGAATTGCTGACGTGGTGGTGCTTGAAACCGTGAGATTCAATGAAATGAAATACAGTTTTAGGAAAAGGGTGTTAGGTATGATGGTCCTGATCATCATAGAAAGGACAGGAAATGCTCTCAGAAAGGCCAGGAATTGGGGGGGTGGGGGAGGAGAGTTTCAAGATAGGAGAAATCTGTATCAGAAGATGGACAGTGTGTGAAAAAGCATGTGGGAAGTCCCAGCAGATGAAGCAGAGCCCTGAGTAGTTGTTTTGAAGAAGAAAATTTACATGTTTAGGCATGCCTGAACAGGAAAGAAAAGTTGAAGTAAAAATGGAAGACAGTAGAAGTGGTCTTGAAAAGGAGCTTTGAGTGATGTTTGCAGGTAAACTCTACTAACAAGTTTAGAGAGAGAAGGCATGCAGACGGGAAAAAAGGTGGGTAGATTCAGAGATCATGTCAAGAATGATTAGGTGTAATCTTTTTGAGGATGATACGTTGGAACAAAATTGTTACAGACAGAAATTAAGATCTGCTTTCAGCAATGCCAGTGCATAACCTATGTGAAATAACTTTGTTTCTGGTGGGTGTTACCTGTTCTGTAATAGGAGACATAGAATGTATGTAAAATACATACACTGTGTTAATGCTATTTTTTATGCTTATTAAAAGTTACTTTGAGTAGCTGTCTGGTTTTAGTCATTATAAATATAGACAGTGACCTATTTGCAAAGATTGTTCGGTGTTTCATCCTCTTTAGTAATTGACTATTGCATAAACTGTGAAGCACTAAAGGGGATTATCACTAGGATAGTTGGTTTCATTTGATTAATTCTGAGTAGTAAAGATCTCACAAAGAGATCTTTTTGTCTTACCTCTGCAGTTTCTGTGGGATTGCTGTTACTTTTAGTAGATTGAGAAAATTTTCTGTGTTTCTGTAGAAGATGTGAGAACATATCTTCTAGGGATCTTTGCATTCCCAACTTTGCCATTTAGTTGAAAGACTGGTGTCAGGCCGTTACTGTTTGATTGCCTTGTTGGTCAAACATTAAACCTCTAAAATAAATGGCTGTTACTAGTTTTGTGGGGCCCAGAATGAATTTGCTTCTACTGTAAGAAATTTAATGCTATTTGTATTTCGTTTACCCCAGGAATAAATAATTTGGCACTGTGAAGGAAGGATGCTACATACAAGTTTTTTCTTGACGAAACTGACCTGCTTTGCAGATCCATGGTGACATGTATGATGTCATCTTTTGAATTATGCTTTGAGTACTATCTTTTTAATCTCTTCTTAAAATCAGCATTTGTTATTCTAGTGATGTTAAATTCTGAAATATGTCCACTATAATGAGGTGAAGAATAACTTTGAATTATAAAGCTTTTGGCTGCCTGTCATTTAAAGAATTTTGTAAGATGTTAAAACTTTTTTTTTTTGGTAATGCCAGTAACTGCTCCTAGAAATTTGTGAACAGCTTGTTTTCTAAGTTTCTTGAGTAGTTCTGCATGCTCTCTGTCCAGAATCTTTCAGGAATACTTTTCCTGGCTTTTTTTTTTTCTGCCCAGTGACAACTGGTCTGAATAGTTGCACTTTACAGTAGTGTTGTTTGTGATCAGCTCTGTCCTGATATTTTTAATGTGTAATGTAATCTATCAACTAGTTGTCCCTCTTGGTCCAAGTAAGTAATTCTGGATTTAAGTACTCCAGAATGGGAAGGCACTGTGTCCCACTAACTCTACCTACAACCTGTATGCTCCTCTGAATTTCTCTCATGCAAATCAGATTGATCATCTTCAAAAAACCCCACAACAACAGGACTATTATTGTTGAAAAATCGTCACTTGAGAGATGAGTTGGTTTTATTTGACTGGCTTGTTCCCATACTGGTGTCAGGATGCTCAGCTGAGTAAGCTACAGATCAGAACTACTTAGTAGTTGCAGTTTTGTGTTGTGCTTTCAGAATTGAAACAAACAAATACAGCATTATTAAAATTCTGCAAGTGCCAACACAGTCTTCTGAGTTTTCACCCCCGTTTTCCTTAATTTCACGCAGAAAATGATTATGTGGAACCTCCAAGGTATCAATGTACATTAATAAACCTGTGTCTTTCATCCTGTTAGAACCACTTACTAGCTCAAGTGAAGCTCAAGATGAAGCTTCCTCACTACTTAAGGAATATCAGTCATACTATGGAATTGTATTTATTTATTTTTTAAGTCTGGAAAGGTGCACTATCTGGTATGCAATATGAGTTTTGGTGCCTGCTCTCCCACCTACCTTTTCTTTTGAAGCAGTGCAAAATAACACCATCAGCAGGAGTGAAGGCAGAATCTTTATGGATGGTGGAGGAACTGCTTAAACAGAAAAGCAGCTCTAGGGAAAGGAATGAGTGTTTTGTCTGACTGCTGCCTAAACTGAAAGCAGCTGGAGATACCAGAGACTTACTTGATCTCCTTTGGCAGGGCTTCTGTCAGTTTCAGGTCAGGAACCTCCAGACTTAGAACAAACTTTAATTGCTTTGTAATAAACAAAAACCCATTAGAGAATATTTGATCATATCATGTTCTCGCAAATAACTCTGAAGATAAACAGTTGCATTTGCTATGTCTTTACACAGACACTATCTAGGGAGTTGTTTAATGTTGCAGTACTTGCCTATGGAATCAATGTGCTGTTATTTTGTAGAATTCTGAAGAAAGTATAATTTGTTTCACAGCAAAGTGACAAAATGGTAGAGAACGTGTGACTCATTAGAATAAAATGCAGAACACTTGTTTTGGGCTCTTCTCTCTGGAATAGTAGATGTTTGTGCTTAAAAAGAAAGTAAAAATCTATGTGTGTCCAGTGCCCAAATAGCTGATATTTCTCTGTTGTGCCTTGCTAGAAATGTTTGATTTTAAAACTGATAGAAATGGGTTTTGCCTTGATGTGGGGTTTATTCTAGAGCTAAAGGACAGTACTTTTGGACAGAAAATCAGAATAGGAGTAACTGAAGACTTTCAAAAGGCTTTTGTGATGATGATTAATCAGGCCAGTTAGTGTTACATTACATTTATCAATTTTGAATTTAGTTTATCTTAGTTTATCAGACTTCTGAGTTAGTTCTGAGAAAGGCAGTCAGAAGTGATGCAGTGAGAAGCGATGAAATAAGCATGGAGAATGAGAGTAGTAGGAAACAGAACAAACAGAAAATGTAGAACTCTTAGTTGTTTGTTATTTCTGTATTTTAAATAGTGTGTAGTTGCTGGCCTCATCTGGAAAATGAGATAATAGTACTGATAATAGCACGGAAGAGATGCAAAGTATGGGCAGTGACTGGCATAGTTCCCGTGTGAAGGCTTTGCAAAAACCTTGTATGCTACTGGGTGTGCATTTAGTACAGCATACGGAGGACTTCTGATTTTTAAGCTGATATTGTAATTGTTGATGCTGAAATAGCTGAGAGATTGTTGAGAAGGCAACCTTAATCTAGGTATATTTTTCCCCTCTCTTTCAACAGTTTTTATCGACTTGTCCTGTCTGATGTGAACTCTTTGGCCAGACACTTAGAGCTTATGTAGAATGGTGCTCTGAAGACTGGCGTAGGTGTTTGGAGTCTGTATTTCAACTAATTCTAATTCTCTGTCTGATAAAACAGTTCTGTAAATGAAAGCTAAAAGTTGAGGAGCTGGCTAATGATTTGAGCTTCTAGCTTTATGTTGGGTTTTGATGTTAAATTATCTGGCTTCAACTCCTGTTTGTAATCAAATTCATGGTTAGGGCTTACTGGCTCCTGCCTTAAATCTGAAATTACATGTTGTGCTTTGAATTTAATTAACATAGTTTTAGTTGTTCCCTTTTTTAATGGTTTGCCTGGAGCTTCTGGATGGTCTTTGGATCATCCAGTTCGTTGAAGTAGCCTCCTCATATTACGCTTAAATGCAGTGCTGAAGAGTTACAGAATCGCTGAATCTCAAGTGCTGGAAGGGACCTTGAAAGATCATCCAGTCCAACTCCCCTTGCAGAGCAGAACCACCTAGAGTAGGTAACACAGGAACTCATCCAGGTAGGTTTTGAATGTCTCCAGAGAAGGAGACTCCACAACCCATCTGGGCAGCCCCTTCCAATGCACCATCACCCTTACAGGAAATTTTTCCTCGTGTTTCTTTGGAACCTCTTAAATTCCAGCTTGTACCTGTTGCCCCTTGTCACAAGTACTATGTATGTATTATGGTTGTGTCTAGCATATGCAGTTGCCATGTTTCTCTTGCTTTCCTGGATTTCCATTCAGTTGAGTCACTTTGCTGCTACAGTCACCACCTGGCTCTACAGTTATTTTATTACCAATACACAACTGAGCCGGAGTGGTGCTGGCTTAAGGCGATATTGTGATCAAGTATGTCAACAGCCCATCCATACTCTTTTGTTGCAATTTATATAGTCATAGTCTAGTGTGAAGTCTGCAAATCTGATGGGTTGGAAGACACACTTGGCTTTTTAATGTCTTTCACATGATGAGACTTCTGCAACAACTGTGCTAGTGTAAAGAAATGTTCTATTAAAACCTCTGATAAAACAAAAATACAAACTTGCTGGACTCTAAATTAGTTGTTCAACATATCTAATAGTGTTGTTGTATACACGTTACTTTCCTGGGTAGTTTGATAGATTATCAGTTTAGAAATGATTCATGCTGCAACAGAAACTTTATACTGTGTTGCACATAACCATTTTTTGTTCCTTAAGTATTTCAAAGAAGCTTTATCCTACGGTAAAGAGTTGTAACCCTAAATCTGAAGCTCTTGAATGACTTTGATTTAGCTGCTTTTCAAGTTGGAATTTATAAAGGTGCTTCATCACCCTCCCCTCCACCCCATCCCCATGATCCACAAGCGTGCTTGATGCTATTCATGTCAATTCCTGGTTATCTGCTTGCAGTTTGAAGAGATAATAGTCATGCATAGCTACTTTGTGCTTTAGAGAAAAGGGACTGTATTGGGTATGTATATACACATTATATTCTAGATATATAAAATATATCAGACCCTGTTCTGTTTTCTTGATAGCACTTTGATATTGATTTGCACCTCATAGTGCAAATACCAACTTTTAAACTTCTTGCCAAAAACTTCATCACGTGTACTCATCAGTATTGTCTTTTTGTAATCCTCCAAATAAATCCAGTTGTCCTGGCTGTGACTTTGTCTTTATCCTCCCTCTCGGGAGCTGCATTCTTACATTTTCATGGCATCTTTGTACTACCCTAAGGCTCTGTACCATAATATGTATTATTACCTAGTGCTCACACCCACAAGCTATGCCAGGGGACCTCATACTTCCTCCTAGGCACGCTTTTCACAGCCAGGCTCTGTGGTTGTATTGCTTTAGGTGGGGAGCTGGAGCCTGAGCTCTTGGAGAAGACGCTGTGTGGCCCTGCCAATGGCCTAGCTGTTACAGTCTTGTCCTAACCTTTCACTCATTGCTGCTTTGCTGGCTGAGCTCAACCACTCATGCTTATGCCCGTAGCAGATCCTAATCAGTCTTGTACCTAAGCCTTTGGCTTTATGTACTTTCCTTCCTCTTGCCTTTACCACCCTGAAGGAGTCTGTTCTTCATGTGACTGCCTGAGAAGGTAGGACATTTAGGGTGGAGGAAGTAAAACTTCAGCAATATTTTTTCTTGTTGTTCTTCCACGCTTTTCTCACGAGGAGAGGGCTGTCTCAGTTCATTCTCTTCCCAAGTTTGAAACCACTGATTCCTGCAGCAGTTTGTGGGTGGTGATGCATCAAGGTATTGCATCTGTTTCTTTTTTTACCTAGTTCATAAGTTGCTACTGTAACCATCGATTGAGCAGAGCTTGTGTATGTGCTGATGTTAGGTTGATATTTTTCCCCCCTTGTTTTAAACCAAACACAAATCCCAGGTGCTTTGCTAAAATCTAGCTCTAAACTCTTATTCTTTTCTTGCTTTGTGAAGCTCTAAAGCCTCAGCAGATTTTGCCCAAACCTCAGGTGTGTTGATACCCTATACAATGTTTATGAGGGCTCTAAGAGTGCTTTTTAGCTGCTACATCTTTGAAACGTTGTTTATTAAAACAAATAAAGAAAATTTTATAGGCTAAGAAGATGTTAAACTGACAATTTCTTTATTTGCAAGAGAATTTGAGGCAAGTTTTTTTTTCTGAATGTAGCTTTAATGTATTTAAATATGTGTTCATAGGTGGTCTCAGGGGTTCCATATGCATATTCTGCTCTCACATCATCTTTTTGCAATTCTTCCTTACTGTCTGTCCTGAAATTGCTGTTTTACTTCACCATGTTTTACGTTAAACTTGGATTTGAGCACTGAGGACCAGGCTTCTCTGTTGTCCTTTGTATGGTTGGATCTGAGCTTGAGTGTAACCTCAGAATTGTTGTAAAGTAAATAAAATGTGATAAATACTAAGTATTTTTATATATTCTTAACTATCATTTGAGAAAAAAAGTTACTGGTTTAATATATAATGTAATTGAAATAAAATAGTAGTTGCAGACTTTCAACATTAAAACAGGTGTTAAAGTAACACACAGTCAATTGCAAAAGTATACTTATTTAGTCTAGGTGCTGAATTGCAGAAATAGCTCTTCTTAAAAATGAAAGAAATTCTTGCTAGTGTAAGGAAAATAAAGGGGAAGGAGAATTGCAGAAATGCATGAGCTGAGCATTTCATGCTTTCTGCTCTAAAACTGGGTGCCAACAAACTGTCTGCAAGTAAATAAACAGACTAAGAAATACTGTCAAGGGACAAATATGTCTCTTTTTAGTTGCTTTAATGGGGGGGAAAGATGGAACCTGGCTGAGATTCCCATGAGAGTTTTATTGCTTTGCTTAGTCCTGCTGTAAGCAGCACATATAACCTGTTGCTGAATGTTTCTGTGATTTTGAGGTAGTCTTTAACAGTACAACTGTGTACTTGCCTTTAGCATTTAAAAAAAAGTCCTCAAAAGTGACCTTAAACCTCTAACTTCTTGAAGTTGGGCACTGTGGGTTGAATGCATTTCTAAAAATATTCATGCTACTATTTTGTACACTTTTGCAGAACAGAATTGTGATGTTAGAGTGATTGTAGGTTGTTCAGTTAAAATAAATGTTGTAGAAGCACTGTGGCATAACTACTTACAGACTTTTTTGTGTGTGATCTTCAGCAGCTACAAAAGGAAGCATGCCTACTTTGTTTAAATTTGTTTAAATGTGCCAACTACTAATGTTTACTTTGTTCCTACTATTATGTGTTTTAAGGTAGAATTTTAAGCTGAAATCCTTACTTGAACTGTTGTTTCTATGTCTTGCCTTGCAAGAGACTTGACTTTCTACTTTATCCTTCATTACTAGAAAAAAAAGTCATGCATCATGCAGTAGTAGATGTCTTTTTGTCTTAAGTCATTAAAACACATGAGTGTGAGGGGATTCAAGCAGCCCCTAGAAAACTTCAAAGTTTGGATTGTGTGCTGTAGCATGTGTATTGTGGAGACAGCATCTTCCGAAAAGGACTTGTAATGTTTTGTCTTCAGTTCTTCCAACCTCTCTACTCTCCAGTATGGATGCTAATATATGTGGGATTTTTATGGTTTATTTGGAAACTTTAACAGGCAAACTAAACATGTATTCTGGAGGTGACAATACATAAACTGTCAGCTTCTACTTCTCTTAAGGGCCCAACTTGTAATGGGAATTAAACTTTAAAATGCTTTTCTAGTGAATCTGTGAGCATAATTTCTGTAAGTGCCAAAATTAGAAGTATTTTCCTTGGTTTGAAGGATTTAAAGCACAAAACACATCTAAAGTATTGGAAAAGACAAGAAATATGTTCATTTCAATGCCTTTTTTTCCCTGTTACTTTTTGCTTTAAGGTTTGTTTGCTTCAGTCAGACTGGTGAATATCCTTTCCAAAGTACTGGGAGAAAGTAAAGATGTCAAAGAAATGCAGTATCCTAAAACACCAAAGATTCCTTTGGAAATTAAGTTACAATATTTATTCTGGGTTGTTTTACAGTGACAGTCTTGCACCTTGTACAAAATCTTGCTGTCACGGAACCCACTAATTATATTCAGCGATACACGGTAAGCATGAGAGAATATTGAATCTGAATGCAGATTTAGTAAAGGATAATGCAGTATAGAGAGTAGTGTTTTTTAGACTGGAATGTCTGTTTACTGTTGAAACCTGACAGGTAAAAATGGCTTTTGATGTTAAAATTAAGAAATTTTATATAATACACTTTAATAATGAGCTAAATGAAGAAACGAGAGCTCAACATCTAATTTCAATGTCACAGTTTTAATAATTGTTAGTTAAGTTATGTTTATGTATGTGAAAAAATGAGTAGTGTATCAGAATGGCTTTCATATAATTAGTAAGCTTCAGTGATATTTGAGGGAAGGTTTATGTGGAGAAAGAAGCTTACAGAAACAAGGTATCAAAAAAAATATTTTTTTGTTCTAAATCCTTTGTAATTAGGGAGCTCTTTTAGTATTATTTTGTTATGCTAAGCATCTCAATACAGACATACTTTATGATAAGAATGATTTTTGTTTTTTGTGAAAATTGATATTTGTAACTTCTTGCAGATCCATTTTGTTATGGTATGGCAGTATGGCCAAAAGCTCTGTACCATAAAACTTCAATTTCTAATCAATGTAGATGATTATGATACTAAAATGTAGAGCATACATTTGTTCTTAGAGTTTAACAGGTGAACATCTTCTTCTATCTCTTGTCCAGCTTCGAGAAACATGGCTGCAAGGCGCATCTTACCTTGAGGTTTGTTGTGGGTTATTATTGCTGTGCTATTGCCAGATTATTTGCCCATCCTCTAATCTCCCATTTCAATGGCAATCTAAAAAGCACAACTAGCAATACTTCCGATAAGTGTTATTTAGAAGATGTAGTTAATCACCCTATGTATACTCAGTTGCCACTCTTGTGAAGATAAAAGCATTTAGAGTAGTGTTAGCTTGAAGCCTCTTCAAATATTTGAAGTTCCCAATAAGTTTAATATTTTTAACATAGCTGTTGTACTGGATGTGACTGAACAGCACAGTCTTCATAGTCATCAAGCAGAACAAGCTCTGTTTATTGGCAACTGTGTTGCAAGAAGCTCTCTGGGCAGATGGCTGATCAACTTTCAGTACTGTTGCTTTACAGACCCTCGTGGGACCTGTTAACCTCAGCTCCTGCAGTGCCTGCAGTTCATTTTAGTTCCCATTTTTAGAGGACCTCAATGGAAATGCATCTAGAAAGCAGCACAGAAAAACAAATGTGTTTAAAATTACCATATACAAGAATACTCTACCACTGATTTCTATCAGGTTTATTCATGGCAAATTATTGTTTTTCCAGACATAGTAATGCTTTTAATGTCACTTCGTTGTGAGACTGTGCTAACTCATCAAAAAAATGCAACAGGCATCTAAAGGTGCATTATTTACTCGTGACTGTAGTAGAAAAACAACACACCCTTTACCCTAGTATGTATTTTTCTGGGAGGCTCCCAGAAAGTTCAGTTTATTCAGCCTGTGTTTTCTGCAGCTGAACAACTGCTTTCTGTCCACTTTCAAGAAGAGATTTTTAATGCATACATGCCCTTAAAACCAATTTTTTTTTAATAGCTGGGCAGATAGTTCTGCAATACTTTATAACTTGTAGTTTCAATGCGAATGTTCTCTGAAGGCTGGTGGCTCCAGCTGGTCCGCTGAATGCTGAGCACGGAATTACAATTCAACAGCATGGGGGAGGGCTGTGTTTGCAGTAGTGATCGGCAGGGCACTGCTTACTGCATGTTGCTTAATCAGCATGAAACTATTAGCAAATTCTTGCCGTCTCAGCTATAATGTACTGCTAACCAGTTTGTCTTATTGCATGGGATAGTAAAAAAAAAAAAAACCTGGAATGTTTTAGTAATTTTAAATAGCATAACATTCATCTTAATGAAGTTTGACAGTTATTTTCGAAACTCCCTCACATTGTGTAACAAGAGTACTATAAATGCATTCCTCTGTACTAAGTGCTGGTAACTTATTTGAGTCTTTTCTTAATGAAAGCTTTCTTACATGAACACTTTTGATGTAATTTAAAAATTCTAGTGTATTACATAAAATAGATTCCTGGCATAGAATAGATTCTGTATAATTAGTCCATTTGAACATACTCTTTTAAAATATTGTCAAAGTTTTACATTTGTCAGAAGTGTTCGTGAATCTTGCTTCATCCAAAAAAAAACCCAAACCCCAAACAACTTTTCTGTGTGTGGTCGGGGTGTTTTTTTGGTGGTTTGATTGTGTTTTGGTTTTTAATTACCCAGTATTTTAGTATGTACTTTGTAATCTGGAGTACACTGTGCATGAGGGTGTTAGCGTGGGCTCTTTCTCTCAAACCATCAGCAGTAAATTTCAGAGCGCACTAGTGCCAGGTATCTGAATTTGACATTCTTTTTCCTCTCCTCTTTTTGCTGTGGAGGCATTATTATTATTTAACGACAATTTAATAATGTCATTTTAACTGATAAATTGGGATGGATCTCTGATATGTAGAGATTGGGATGACTTTCATTTTTAGTTTTCAGCAATGCAAAATGATGTTGCGTGGCAGAAAGCCATAGCAACTATGTCAGTTGATTTTACTTTTTAATAATTTGTGAGTTTGTCTTCTGTCTTACCATGTCTTGTCATCATCTTATCACTGTTTTTCCCTGCTTCCCCCCTTGGTACCAGACAGACTGCGCGGGTGTTTTGTGTGGTGGGCAGGGATGTGGTGAAGAATGCAACTTCCTTATTGTAGGGACTGGTTCACTTACAGCTGTGTTCGTTTGTTTGTCTCTTACATCTGAGAGAGTCTTATCTCACTCCTGGAGCAAAACTTTAAGTGAGGTTTTTACAGTCTTAATCCAGTAGTGCTGCTCATAGTCAGACCAACTCTAGTTTGAATGTGGTACCATATATGGGAAGACCAGATGTCGTCTGTATGATCAGTTCATCTTCAGCAGACCCTGTCTGGATTGATCTAACTGTGACATCAGGCCTTTAGAGATGGAGGCTGTACTTGAAAAATCAAAGTACTTGATCCCCTCACAACCCTCTTATTTCTGACAGGCTGTACCTCTTTGTTTCAACAGTTTGTAAGAAGTCTCTCATGCTATGAAAACTTTGAGAAGAACCTGCAGACAAGCAGGGTGATTTATGTTAAAGGTTTAATTATGATTAGTTGTTGAATCTTATCTGAAGGAATGAAATTAGCATAGGTTGGAATAAGATTTTTGGTGTCCTGTTACTTACACAGTTGCCTTCTACAGGAAACACAGAATTTTATATTGAACAGATAGTTGCAAGCCTTTAAGTACGGAATTTCAACTTATGATCTCAAATGTTAGGTAGTAGGCTATTTTTTTCTCCTTTCTTTTTGAATTACCACAGAACTCAAAGACTTTACAATCAGGGATAATTGCAGTGACTTCAGAGTCTGATTTAGATCAGAAACTGCAGAAAAAGTTGGTCTGGTTTACTCAGTTGCCCATGTTAATTATTAGTCCAATCTATAATTATCAATCCAATCTATAAATGTTTTAACTCAATATACACCTCTGGATGCTAAAAAACCCAATAATTAAATCCTGTGCTTAAGTTCTGGGGAGCTTGGCTGACGTGCTGTCAGGTAGGTCTTTAACCTACCTTCATTTCAGTTTTCATATCAGTGTACAGTTGGAAATACTTAAGTTGAGCTGCTTCCTGTTAAGTAGATCTGAGGAATCAGAAAAGAAAATACATGTATTTTAATTTGTTTACTGAAAGCTTGGTGAGATGCTAGCTCTCAAAACACCTAACTTCTCACTTAAAATTGCATGGCTTTTCTATGGAGTGGGCCTGTAACCGCTTAATTCTCGTGGTGCTTGACCACTAATCCGTATGGCTGCCTATACAACAGTAGTCATACTAGCCAGCAGTGGAGATACTTTCAGTGTTTCGTTTGTGGTTTTCTTTTTCCTTTTTAATAATTTTTAGTTCTATATAAAGTAAAAACTTATCATTTATATGTATAAAACACTTTAATTGCTCAATAGTTTGTGTAGGATATAAAGGGACCATTAGAACCTGTTCTGACATCTGTTTTGTAAAACATACCTGTGAACATCATACAACAATATTGTATGTTATAGGTTTATAACATTATGCTTACAGAAGATTGTTAGAGGAGGGGAGAGAAATCAGATTTAGTTTTGACTTTTGAGGGTAGATGGCTCAGCCAAGCTTCTGGGGATAGGCTTAGTCCATTGTTGAAGACCCACTTTTTATTCTTTGAATATTCTGGTAGACACTTTTTTTAAAGAAAAAGTGTGTTTCTAAACCATGTGATACTGCCTTAGTCGCTTCACGAAACCTTTTATTTAACATACGATGGACATATTGTACGCTGTATGCACTGATGCTTCTTTCTTCTATGATTCTTTCTCTGTTACCATACCATATCATCCACAGATTTTATTTATCTTAACAGACATATTGAAATTATATTTGAGCTGCAAAATTTACAAGTGACTGCTTCCGAACAGAGAAGTATTGAAGTTTTAATTGCATTGCGGTTACTCAGACACTTAAAAAAGCCAAGCAAAAGCCCCAAAGCCTAGTTCCATTAGTTTACAAGACCTCAATTTTTGTATTGCAAAATGCGATGTGTTTCATCACTTGCTTATTTGCAACTTCTCAGGGAAGACAAATGACTTGAAGTTTCCTGTCAGTGCTACAGCTGTGAAAGCAAACGGGGAAAATGGCCACAGGTCTCTGTAAAACTGCTCTTCATTAAACATGTGGGGTTTGCCATCTACTTTATAACATTTTGGATTTGTTTCTTCCCCCCTTCCCCCAAATTTTACTTACCAGCTCCAGTTCTGAGGACTGTAAATTAATAATTTGTAGTCAAGCAAGACTAATTAAAGCACATGTATTTCCAGTTGTCTGGCACATTTCAGGTTATTGCTTCAGGTGACTTAAATTCTGTGCTGGAAAGACTTTTAGTATACAGATGACTTCACTGCCTTTATGATCATCTGTGGACACAGAAATAGGTTTGTCCATTGTTGAACTTGCCTATTCTGAAAAATCTCTTATTCCCACAAAGTATAGCGTTGGATCTGTTTTCCCATGTGTCTTTTTTTTTTTTTGGATCTTATTAATTTCTTGGTTAACCACATCAGTGAACAAGACAGAAGTTACTGTGGGATGGACATGGCTGAGTGAGTGGGGACATGTCCTTTTGTTTCTGAAACCTGAGAAACTTGATTTTTCCAAAACTCATCTCTTGAATCTGTGGGAAGGTCTGAAAGTGGAAGTGTGACTAGATTTGGTGGAAACCTCATGCTTTATCCATGTCAGTTTTGCTACAAGTTGAAGAAAGTTGTTCTCAGTTTTGGGGTTTTCTTGTTGTGTTGTGTTGGGTTGTTTTTTTTTTGAAGGAGTGGGTGGTGATCTCTCCTTGCTGATATGTTTCTGAGTGTTTTATAACTTTTCTGGGTTATAACTTATTTTAAGTATTGATACACCCTGGAGATTTACAGAGGAGAGGAAGATAGCATCTTTTCTTGTTTAAATTAAGATATTCCCACCATACCTGACCCAGGTTTTTCTACTAAAAAATTAGTATTTTTTTTCTGTAAATTTTGGAGGAAGTAACTATAAGCACTCTGAACAATGCATTGTTCTTAATTTTCCTAACAATACAATGGAAATTGTCAGAGATAGCAGTCCAGCTAGCTAAGACTGTTTTCTTAGTTCTTTGCCTCACAATGCTTCTATTGTCATCAATCGAGAGGAAACAGAAAGCAAAATATCCCTCTTCTTTCTGGTTCTGTAAGGTGATGTTTTAAATGCAGAGTGACAGGCATTTTTTTGTGCTTGTCCATGCAGACTGATGGAGGACCTTCAGCGTTATCAGAATTAGTGAATGCCTCCCTTGTAAGTCGACAATCCACACCTTAGTCTGTGCAATAGCTGGGTTCCCTAGATGTGCCTCTTTTGCAGTTACCTCGATTTGCCTGTTGCCAGAGATAAGCCATAGTCATTATGACTGTCATCAGGTTTTGTCTTGTAGGTGCATGAGCTCCTAGCAGGTTACCCTTTTTCCTGTGGTTATAAGCAACTGAGTAGCTGTGAGGAAAGTGCTTTATTTTATGTTGCCAATATAAAATATTGCGTGTGTTTATATTTTGTTAAAATAATTTGTCTCAAAATACTAACAAAACCCTTTTCTTCAGAGATCATTTTTTCAGTCCAAGAGAAGGACTTAAACTGTGTTTCTCCCTTGACCCTTATTGTTTATAAGTGCTGTCCTTCCTCATCTCAACAGTCTTTGTTATTCTGTGAGCTATTTGGTGTACTTCTTTCTTCCTTTGAGAGCATAAGGCCCTGTCTACCTCAGGTATGTTGTTTGATGTTCTGCTCATTATGGCACTATATTGCTCATTCTCTTATGCTGTTGATGTTTCTTAAGAAGCAAGGGCTTAAGCCTGAGGTTTCAATTGTGCATTCTTCTACAATAAAACAGCTTCTTACTGTACACTTTTAATAACTTGTTCCATCTGTTTCTAACTTCAGATGTGAATGTGCTGCCTTTCAGGATGAGCAGGAATACCAAATGACCTGTTGAAAGTTGTTGACCAACTTGTGCTTAAACCTTCAAGGAAAGTTCCCTTTTTTGCTAATCAGGCTGTTGGAAGGTTTCATTATTTGTATCTTGCTTCTCTCCCTGTGGAAGTAGTATTTCTCACCTTTGAGGTTTCATGATGCAGCTAAACCTCTGTAGGAGCTATCAGGTTCTGAAAGAGAAGATCCTGCTCTCCTGTTAGTTAGTCAGACACTTCAAAGGCATCTCTGACTGACTTTGCAGTGACCTGCAAACATCTAAAGGGTCTAAATATGGGAGACTTTGTTCATTTTGTTTTTAAAGCCCCAATGAGGTTAATTTATTGCCATTCTAGTTTCTTTGATCAACTTGCTGCAGGGTCACATCAGTATCATGAGGCAGAGGGGAATGGAGATGGAGTTGCTTCTCTTGATAGTGGTTGACCAGTATACCAGCTTAGCTATATCTTAAGACTGTATCAGTAGTCTCTTATGAAATAAATTAGTGTTTTTCTAAACAGACAGTTATTGGCTGAGTCCTTTGGACTGTGTGCTTTATTAATTTGGGGACATGAATGAATTAATAAAAGCATTTGCTGAACTTCCAGTTAAGCAGAAGTGTCCATGTGGCTTCTGCCTTTCTGCACAAAGGAAATTCTTGTGTGCATGGAGAGATAGGGTAGCTAACTCATTTAAAGTGGCAAATTACTTTTTCTCTTCGCTTCCCTTTCTACTAAGATGAGCAAGCAGTTTTTTCTCCCAAAAGGGTAAAGAGCAAAAAAGTTGGATTTAGTGTTTTGTTGTGGCTTTTTTTTTTTTTTAAATAACAGCTATGGGACACACGAGTAGCACAGCACCTTGGGAACAGTAGTTGTAAGTGATGAACTTGGTGACAGCTCTGAGAAGCAGATGCGAATGTTAACAGCTGCCTGTTAAACTGTGTGAAGTACAGCTGCTTGGGTGTTCGGGAAAGGATAGAGCCTACCAGTTGCACGACAGAATATGTTCTTTGATACATTAGTGAGGCAAGTTAATAGAAATTAGTGTCTGACTTCATACTATACCATGGTTGCTTCCTAGGCCAGTTAGCTGTGTTTTCACTGAGATTTGCTGCCTTAATTTATTCCCATATACCAGAATTCCAGTGTACCAGTAAGTGTGCTGATACATTACTCACGCATCATGCTGATGCATTGCTCATACTGTTTGAATGCTGGTGTTCTGCAGCTGCATGTTGTTAGAAACTTTTACGCATTGCAGTTCATAAGCTCCAGAGATCTTTTGAAATTATTCTAACACCTAACAAAGAAATACTGACATAACAAATGCTCGTAGAATTTGCTGCCACAAGCAACGATTAGAGAAGCAGAGCCTCACACGAGTGAAATCTGCTTTTGCAGCAGAGCAAAAGGACAACAGTTGGAAGTTGTGTGGGAGTTCTGCATTTTCTTGTCAAGTGTTTAAACACCCTTTCTGACAGAGTACGGAATTGATGACTGCTGAGTTTTAGAACTGTGTCCTGCAAATTGTTCTTTTCTCTTGTTAAGAAAAACACCCATAGTATTTGATGAGTCATTAATATGGACATAGTTTAAAAATTCTTAATGGCTCTGGCTTTTTTCTTTACTTTCAAATAGTAGAATGTTACTTTTTTTTTGAGTACCATTTGATCAAATATAATTAAATCTGTCTTTTAGGCTTTTGAGTTGCCCGTTGATACAACTTAAGAAACTTTTGAGTAACTTCAGAGTCTTATCAGAGGTGGTGTTTACTTTCCCATCTGCTCTTTCCATGGGTCCTGGCCTTATGGTGCTTTGTGTAAGCAGTGGGCTCTCAAAAGTACACTTAATGCTATGGGATCTGTACTTTTGAGAATGTACACTGTAGAAAAAGAATTGCTATTCAGTTTAAATTGACTTAAACTAATGGAAACTTGTTCCTGACCTTCAAGCTATTATGAGTTCAAACAGCACCATTCTGCTCCATCAGTTATGTTTCATAGGAGCTGACTTTTTAGATGTACAGTGTTACTGTAATGGTGGCAACATAGAAGTGTTCCATGGAGATGTTGATAATCTCTCTTTAAAAAAATATTTTGGCCTCTGAGGCAAATGAGATGTAGACTATATGTTAAATCATTTAAAACAATAAGGTCTCTTAAATGAGGGCTCTCCAGTACTCATGATGCTAAGAGATTGTTCTCTTGTATCAGTTATTCTGCTATAACACTTCTAAAACAGCTGAAGAAATTATACTCTTGTGATACTGCACTTTTGAAAGCTGTAGCTGTTGGAATGTTACAGGACAGTTTCCCACTGGAGAAAGCAATTTAGATTTTCCTGGTGTTTTCTTGATGTACTGTCTTGGTATTTATAGCAAATAATCCTTGAGAGACCTCACAAATGACTCCCAACAACTTTATTTTTCACAAATCTGCATTCAGACTTGTACTGTGGGTTGCCCAGAAGTCAAGAATGCAGAATAAACTTGATGTTCCTACTAGTGGGATTCAAACATACTTATTACTAAACAAATGTGGTACGGCTTCCATGAAAGAGGAGGGAAAATAAATGCGTAAATCTACTACTGCATGGCTGAAAAGATGCTGGCTAAATTTCTCAAATAGGTTACAGATACTACCTTATATCTACTGGAAGAGTCATTGCTTTATATGATGAAGTGAACAGAGCAAAAAATGAGTGAAGGAAACTTACTGGCTGACTTTTCACTGTTGTTAAACTTGGCCACTCTTTTCTAATTGAGGTAAACTTGCTTTGTAAGCATGTATGAAGTAAAGTGTTTCATATGGTGTTTAAATTTTCTACTATAGGAAAAGCAGCTTTGTCTATATCCTTGGACAAAAGCTTTTTTATGGAGGGGAGAAGCTAGATTGTGCAAGTGGTGAAGTACAAGTACGTTAAACACTGTCATCTTTGTGCATGTTTTACAAAAGATCCCATTGTAAGATTGTATTTCCGTTTTTTTAAAGCATTTGACATCACTGTTGCAGTCATCCAATCAATTATATACTTTCTTTTATTGCTATACACTTCCTGAGTTAGTATGTAATAGCTTTGCTCACCCATATGGTCATAAGCACTACAGAAACAAGAATGGCAAACTGGTAGAGTGGACAGGAAAAAAGATTTTCCATCCATTTTCTTTAGTGGGTCACTTATGGTGAGTAACCTGGGAGTGTTATCTCTGGTACTCAAAACACAGCCAGCAGGCGAGGGCATATGGCAGAGCCATATGCATATGGTAGAGCCAAGAGCTTCAGCTGCTTTCCACTACTCTGTCTAAGGGCGTGTCATGTGACAGAAGAATCCACCTCTTAACTTTCTGTGCTGCAGGATTTTTGCAGTATAGTTTAATGAGTCATTGTCTTTACTTTCATACTCATTAAGTCACTTCTTTTGAATACTGAGAAAAGATAATGTAATTAGTTTTAGCAGCTTTTTTGCTTTACACCTGAATTTTATTTTAATTGATAAGGCATTAGAGTATCACTAGATAAAAATCTATGTTATAGTGTCACCAGATAAAGGTTTATATTTCTGGCAACTTTGGGGTGTTTTCTTTTTTTTCCTATTATGGGAGAGCTAAAGCAGAAAGGAACTTAAATGTCTGAAATAATACAAGTGCATTCTGGCAGAACACAATGTCCTATGTACTAGAGACTCATTGTTTAATAAAACAAAATATTAATAGATGTATTTATATTAAAATGACTTGTAAGTGAATATCTCCAGAAATAGAAGAAAGCATTAGCTCAGTCTGTAATTCAGAGTAAGTTAAATCCAAAATTAACCGAAAGATAGAATTAGTGAAAGTGAATCTGATTCTTAATTTTGCTCCTTTCAGTCCGATGGAACGTTATTGGCTAGGCATTAAAAAAAATTACTTTGAGTATATCTTCTCCATTTTTAAATGGCACACTTTAAATATTGAACTGTTGAATGGCCTTTACTAGGCAAATATATTTGAATGATTTATATGGAGTGATTTTAATTCTGCGTTGCTTTTGAATGTAATTTATTTTTTTCTTGTCAATTTTTAAAACAGTTTAACTGAACATGAGAAATTCTGTATAGTTACATAGTATTTGTAGTCCTATTACTTGTCTGAAATTTATAGTCAACTATTGACAGGCTTATACTTACTGACATCTTTTAATTTGTTCCTTAGAGTGAATAATCCTGTTAAGGTTGGAGAAGATTAGTGCACAAAAAATTGTTTGGGTTCCTGTTTCAATGTGGCTTGTTAAATTAGTTTGCTATCTTTACCTCTGAGGTAGTAGAGGACCTGCTGATTTTTGGGTTTTACAGTAAGTTTTAAATATGCACAAATATGTTAGAAAGTAAGCAGTGTCCAGAACACGTTAGTAGAAACATGAGCCAAGAACAAACAGAAAGAGGAAGGAGAAGATGAGCTAATTATTCCAATTGAAGCTGTCACTTCATGAAAATGAAACTGTGGAGTTTTTGAGATTTCTTTTCTATCATTCCTGTTGAATAAAGCTGGTATTGAAGTCCCAGGCCTTCCTAAAAGGACAGTGGCAATTCCTTGGCAAGAAGCTTGGTTGTTGAGGGAACTGGGATGCTTCATGTCCTGTCTCGGGATGCTGTGGGATGTGCCTATTCTCCTTACTTTGGCTTGCTGCTGTGAAGATACAGTATTCCCCCATTTTCCTTCAGTGTAATGCTGTTCTTTTGCTTGAGTATAGATAATGTGTTTCTTGTTACTTCATAGAAAACTGAGATTTTTTTTTTTTTAAACCAATTTTAGCAGGTGGTTTCAGCAATCCCAATGCTGCTACTGATACAAGCTTTTAACTTCATAACACTAAGGAAAGCTGCAAACAGAGACATGACAACTGAAGTAGTTTATTTGTAAGGGAGGGAAAAATCATGGGTGGTAGGTCATGTTTTGCAGGCTTTTATTGCAGTCATTCTTTATGGATTTGTTATGTTCTAGAAGTTTTTGTTTTTGATTTAATTGCTGGAAAAGAAGAAAAGTAGCTGCCAGTTTTAAGAAAACTTTGGTTTCGTTCTTTTAATTGCTAGCATCCTCAATGCAGTATGTTCTCACTGCATGAAATTAGGTGGTGGATAAAGGAAGAGATCTGTAGTCCTTGTTTCTCCCAGAACTGCAGCCTTACCCTATTGGAGAGCATGGAACCTTGTTTGAAGTTTGCTTTAATTTTGAATGATTAAACAAATATTGCTGTCTGAAAAAAGCCATCTGTATAAAGTAACATAAAAATTTCAGGTATCCTCTGAGAAGCTGATACGCGTTTTGGTAATGAAAAGTACCTTGTGAAGTATAGTATAGTCAGTTTGCTTTTCATTGCAGAGCTCAAGTGTTCAGAGGCCTGATAACATATCTACAGCCTTTGTTGAAAATGTTGACTGTTCATTCATGAATGATTAACAGGTTGTTTAAAGGCACATATCTGTTTCCTACTTCAGAATGACTTCTGAAAAAGCTCTGTGTACAGTCCCTATTTGAAGAATGTTGTGTATTTATCCTGGAAACTTTGTCCTGACAGCATGAAACTCTCTTCCTTATCAATTTATAAGGATTTAGTGCTAGCAGACTTTCTGTGAGATTTCTTGTGGACTTTAAAATGGCAACTTTCTAAAGTATTAAAATATTGAGCATTACTGAGCAGAGGGGAGAGGTCCTTATAACATTGTAGTACTTAAATTGTACAGCTCATTAGGTTGGAACAGCATGGAAGTATTTCTGCTTTCTAATTTGATTTTATAACTTCTATTTTTTAATCATTTTTCTAGCAAGAGTCCTTCACTGTTCGTAGCAAGAGAAAGCAACATGAAAAAGACTGAAATCCGTATCAAATAGCAAATGAATGTTGCAATGTTTTGAATATAAGGCATTTTCTGTGTGCGTGCATGGGCATGTTGAAGGACACGTTCTTGTGATTCTGATAGTGAAAAGACAAGGAGTCTCTTTTTGGTAGATTTAATTCCATGTTTATGAGTATTTAGAGTTTGATAGTGCAAAAATTAAGCTCAGGGAGTGATGTTCTAGCTGACAGTCTTCATGCACATACAGAGCTATTTAGTGTTTAGCATATATTTAAGTTTTCTTTAACTTATATCTGTCATAGATGTAAGTGGTCAGAAACTATTTTGATCTAGGTGATCCTCTATTTGGATTTATACATTGGTAATGTGTAATTAATTTGGTAAATGAAAAGAATAGAGTTAAATTAGTATGCTTTTTGGCTTGGAGCTAATATACTAAAGGTTTTTGCAGAACACAGTCTTGATCTTAAAACAGTCGTCTGAAATGAAAGGGGGGAGAGAGAGGTGATGCAGGGCCCAGGAGCTCTACAGGGACATCTAGTGGGATCTGCCTCTGAAGGACTCTCCTTCCCGTTGGGAGGAGAAAAGGCTGACATTCCTACCAATATCGATGTAGAAAGTACACTAAAGTTAATTTTAGGAGACTCTGAGCTTTCTAAAAGCTGTTTTTTCTCACCAGTAGATGAGAGATTCTTCACCAAATTATCCTCGATAAGGTTGGGTGCTGCTGAACTGAGCATTATTGTAGACACAACAACATACCTCATTGCGTGGCTCGAGGTATGAGGAAGTATTATTGTATGCTACATGGTTATTTAAAATAATTCCTGATAAGAAAGCTGTATCCCTCAAAGATGAACGTATGAGCTAAGCTATGTGTTGCATGTAGATTGATGGCTTTGCATTTTTTCGTGCTTTGCTGAAAGCAGTAACTTACCAGTACCTTTCAAAAATATCACCAAAAAAATCTGTTGGAAGAGAGCGCAACAGGGAGCAAATATAGCTGGAAGTCTGGTTGGCAGGGCAGTTAGCTGTCATGGGTGTTGTTCTGAACAAGAGTTCTGGTGTTCCTTTAAAAAACAGAAAATTATATATTGAGGTTGGAAGCAGCATTCAGAAGAAAACTCATTGCATTTTCATATAATGTTATTGTTTTACATGTCACTAACATGCTGTCTGAGCATATCTAAGCTGTCTGTGAATTGCCAGTATTGGCTTAGCACCTACATCTCCTGCAGCTTCATGTGGAGTTGTTCTGGTTATAATGCTGAAACCATTGAAAGCCTCAGCATGAACCTCTGAGCCATATTCCTATGTGGTGTTTGTTCTAAAAACTACATCAAGCATTCTGTGTCATAGACTTTCTTGTTGGAAAACACTATTAGTACACAGAACTCTTCTTTTAGTAGTTGCATTTCCTTGTCTTGATTAAGAAAGCAACTGGCAAATGCAGGACAGACTGCAAAGCCTTCTCACTGTTTTGTGTGGAAGAGCAATTTTAAGAGGATGCAAGTGTTGTGCAAGCCACTGGCCTCCTGCCACAGCAACCAGAGTGTTGGATGGTGCTACTTCTGCCATTTCCTTGAAATAGAGGAAGAACCTGAAGGTTTATGTGTTCCCTGATGCAGGTGTATGTTGTTGCTCTACATGAAAAGCCTAGTGTTTTAATGGCAGGATGATTTACATAGGAAATGCAGCTTTGCAGGCTGTTTGGGAAATGAATGCAGAAACTGTGCTCTTGAATGAGGAGACCATTTTGTCTCCCAGCATCCCTGGGAATTGAGGTTCATCCCTGCAGACAGTAGGGTGATACTTTGTTCATAGTAGTGTTCTTTATGCTGTTAGTGCTTTCAAGAGCAAATCTACCAAAGGCATCCATTCTACTCTCCTCAAAAGAAAAAAAGGCAGGGGCATGAGGGGGTGAGGAGACCTGGGTAGCAGAAAAGTAGTCTTTTATTGTTCATCAGTTTTTTTTTTTCTCCTTTGAATTAGTTGGAGGAGGATATGAATTAGTTTGGACTCTGGTTTTGCCAGTGCTGCAATTTTTTTTTCCCTTCTCCTCTCGTGGTTTGCCTTACTGTACTTGCTATATCTAGTAAGCTCTGTTTTCTCTTTTAAAGGCACACAAAACAAGTCCATGCCTGTTTTAATTTCATTAAGTTCCTCTCTAGCTGTTTCCCCTTTTGGTTGTGGAAGTTGCCCATATTTGGTTCTAGCTATGGTGCAATCAATTTATATCTGATTGTGTGGTATGATACGCTGTCTTGCCTGAGCAAACCCCAATAATTTATGATTAGATGTGGCCTAGATTAGCAGTTTATGATTTTAATGTTTAAAAGTACATTATAAAAGATCTTTTATGTAATGCTTTTTTTTTCCCTGTGAAAGATGCAGCTAGAGGACACAGGCACTTGCCTGCAGCAAAGCTGATGAATCAAAAGCAAGCAGGGGGAAGGGATGGTATAAGTGATATAATTCCTTCCTTTAGAGTGACTAAATAATGTGCCCTAAAATACAGAGATGGCAGTGCATTGCCAGGAAGCTATTCAATTTGGTTTAATAGCAAGATGCTTTCACAGTCTTGTAATCACAGCTCTTGTGCAAACACATGCTCTTTTATTCTGCGTGGTGCATTTCACATAATTGTAATATGCTTTAAAAATTGAACAACAGAAAGTGTATTTCTCTCCTAAACACTCTAGTGGCTTATTTGAAAGTACTCATGGTTTCAGTCAGTGTCATGGACTTTTAACTGTGCTTTCTGCTGGCTTTTATGTCGGCAAGCTATTTATTAATGAGAAACCATCATTGGTGTTCCATTTTCTTGTAGATATTTGTTGCTGTACTTGTTTGCATGTATATGAATAAAATTTGATGGATAAGAATATTCACTGAATTTCTACAGAAGAGAGCAGTGATTGGAATATTTGGGGATATTGCCTAATGTGTTTTTAAATAAGCATCTGTTTAGGAAGGCATCCAGGTAAACTGTCCAGGTGTTTTCCAGAGTATTAGTCACAACGGTGTGCTCGTCTTTCCAACTGAATGATCTAGATCTTACTGGGAAGATGGAAGTGGTGCTTTATATTCACCATCACCTATATTAGCAATGAAGGAGAAAGGATGGGGAATCATCTTTGCCTAAGAAGTGGCATCTCGGAAATGCTAAGTTGTGCCTTGAACAAGATCACATCACTTACAGTTCCTAAGCAATGTTTGAACTGTAAAGCTGAAGTTTTTCAACAAGGCGAGCCTATAATTATTTTGACAATGATTCCAGTGTATTTCAAATACACTATAAGACGTAATTTTCAGCTGTCATCTGGAAAAGTGCAGAAAAAATTGCATCAATATTAAATAGAGCTTGCGATATCTACCTTATAGTTAACAATTTCATGTTTTCACGCCCCAGCATCTTGTGGCTGTCCTTTGTGCTTTTGTACTTAACAAAAAAGGGAGTTTGTTGGTTTGTTTTACTACTGTAATCTTTTCTGATTTGTAAGGGAGCATTCTGAAATTCATTTGCTCTTTAACGATACATTTCTTCTCTCAATAGCCAACTACTCCACCAAGCCAAGGGAGGCCTGATTCACCAGTTTATGCTAATTTACAAGAACTGAAAATATCTCAGTCTGCACTTCCACCACTGCCTACAAGTGCTCCAGTCCAAATAAATGGGGAATGGGAAACCCATAAAGATACGACAGGACGCTGTTATTACTACAACAGAGGATCACAGGAACGAACCTGGAAACCTCCACGTTGGGCCCGAGATGCAAGCATTAATAAAGGGGATTCCCAGAGCCATGCAGATCATGAGGTAGTTCCTTCTGAGGTCACAAGCAATGGGACTGTAATGCATGTGAATGCTGTTGTGCTATGGAATTTGACATCACCGAGTTTTGAGGTTTCAAGGAGTCTTCATTTGTGTTTTGGTTATGTGTCTTGCTGTGAAGTAGTAAAGAGTTTAGCTCTTCAATCACATTTGTGTACAACTGTGTGGGAGAGTGTAAGTTGTAAAAAATGCTTTCCCATCCCTTAGCAGATATTGCAGCTTTTCTTATAAAGGTAAAGGAAAACTAAGATATTCTGAAAGTGATAGGACTATAGACGACAATAGAACAAGACAATCATTGTAACTTCTCTGACATGGAGTGTGTTCTTTTTGCCTACTATGTTTAGTGCATTTTGGGGGGAAAGGGAAGGGAAGTGTGATTCCAGAAGCACGATTTGTGGGTACATGTTGAAAAAGACAAGGGAGTTATGTGGCAGTAAGTTTAAACATGAGGTGTTTTTCTTATAGAGAAACTTTATAGAGAAGATCTAGGATGCAATTGGAGATTAGGATGGATGTAGAGAGCTCCAGAGTTCTAGAGTCAAAACCAGACTTAATGGAGTTCCCCAGTATTTTCTACCTGCATTAAAAATATTGACACAATTGAATCTTCTGTAAAAATAAAGCACATTGATTTTTTAATTTTCATGCTTAATCATACACATTATTAATAATTAATAATTTAATGATTTTATTTTATGATGCTTTTAAAATACTTTTTAAAAAAATGAGCATATGTAACTTCAAACTTGAATTTTATTTAATTAGTGAGTTCTTAAAGAGGTAGAATAATATGCCTATAAAAAGCAAATTTAGCTAGTTAACTTGTTGCAGCATTTTATTTAACCATTTGCTTAAGAGATTTGAATTTACACACTTGTCCATGATTTCTGCCATGGATATCTGTAGAAAAATCTACTAGAAAGAGCAGTTTAATGGGGTGATGTTTTGTTTTCAAATTATCTTAACTTTGAGAAAATGCTTTTCTTCATTCTGTGCTGGATCTAGGTCCAAGAGTAGCAAATGCTATTGAGGGGAGGAAGTCCACCCCAGCTTTTGGCAATTAGCTGTAGGAGCTTTTAACTAGATTACATTCAGGCCATAAACATATCCTTTAGATATACCAATGGAAATATTTTCTTTCATTATGTAGGCATTTTCCTTTTGCAAAACCTTTTAGCAAAGCTTTGCCCGAGACCTTGCTAAGAGAGTTGAAGGTTACCATGAAGTTATTTATGTTAAAAGATGATTTGTGCTAATATTCAGGTGAACGTATATTCTGTGCTGCTAGTTACTCGGAAGAGTCAGACAGTCGTGTATGGGAGGTGGGTATTACTATTTAAATATGCATACAATACGATTCTGATGTTCATCAGTACTTAGGTTAATCAGTTTCCCAATCGAAAGAAAAAGCAAACATTATTCAATAAATCTCCATTTCATTTTTATATACTCTTTTTCAAAGAGATATATTTTAGGTGGATTTCCTCTTGAGCCTATTACAGTGTTTAGTTTTGAAATGTAATTGTGGACTGCTAAAAAATTTTTCATTGCTGGAAGCTCTGTTGTGGAACTCTGCCTCTGGGGAGGCAGTGCCAGAAACGGCAGAGGAAGGAGAAAGGGGCCTATTCATAGCCTTTGGCAGTGGCCGTTGTAGCAGCCATGACATCCACAACCAATTAACAGCTAAATTTTCTTGCTTACAGGCTAGTGGCAGCAACAGGTAAACTGGTAAAATGTTTGTGTACACTGTTGACAATGGCCTGTTAATTTTTCACTGTCTATTCTTTAGCTGTATAATACTTGTTTTTAGTCTAAATAGAATCATAGAATCATAGGATGGTAGGGGTTGGAAGGGACCTTTAGAGATCATCTAGTCCAACCCCACTGTAGAAGCAGGTTCACTTAGATCAGGTCGCATAGGAACATGTCCAGGTGGGTCTTGAAGACTTCCAAGAAAGGAGACTCCACAGCACCTCTGGGCAGGGCTCCCTCACGGTGAAATAGTTTTTTCTTATGTTTAAGTGGAACTTTGTGTTCCAGCTTCATCCCATTACCACTTGTCCTGTTGCTAGCTACTATAGAAAAAAGGGATGCCCTAACCTCCTGACACTCACCCTTTAGATATTTATAAATAGCAGCTCTACTTGTAGTAGGCATACTTGGCTTTCTGTTGTTAGCATTGTTCCTTCTTTTGTGGAAGGACTTTGAATAATTATTTCTCTCTCCCTACCTGCAAATGATCCTGCTGACTCTTGCTCATATCTCTGTACCATGACTTCACCACATGGTTGCACATTCAGGAAGCTTGATTAAAAAAAAAATATTGCCCATAACTTAATTGATCTCAGTTCATCTGCTTATTTGTGATTGATTTGAGGGGTCACAAGTTTGCCTTCAGATAGTTATATGTGTCAGCTTTTCAGTCTTTTAGGACCAATGGATGTTGTATGTTCTGATAAATTTTTAACTAGACATAAGTTTATATTTCCAGTTGCACAAGTTCCTTAAGTAATTTGTGTCCTCTCTGATGGGGTTATCAGAGTATGAGTCCAGGGAGATATGTGTTGCAAGGTCTTAGCAATTTACTTCTCAGCAGTCATATGTTGATTCTGAAGCTCCGTTGTGAGCGGTTTTTTATTATCCTTTTCTGGTTTGCATTTGGAAATGTACTTCATGCTCCACTGTTTGTGTTCGTCCTTTTTTTTAAGACCTTGGAGTACATAAATCAAAATACTTAAAGGTTGAGATCTGAGCCTAAGCTACAGTGAAATGTAGGACATACTGAATTTGATCTGATTGTGAAGACTAAGAGCAAATATGTCTTAATGATTACTAAAAGCAGATTTAATTTATTATAATGAAGTTCACTTGGCTTTACCTACTAGTCTGAGTTATGCTCATTTCCTTCTGATTTAGTAATAAAAGAGCATAGGCAAGAAGGTTAAATGTGTGTCTCCTGACTTGTCTTCAGAGGACCTCGTATTGTATTAGGTAGCAAAATGACAGAAACTAGGTAGCAAAATGTTGAAATGAGAACTGTGAATGATCATACATTCTAATATATGTCTAATACTAGAACATAGAATCATAAAATGGTAGGGGTTGGAAGGGACCTTTAGAGATCATCTGGTCCAGTGAAATAGCTTTGAATTGGTCTTAGAATTTTGTGATTAGTAAATTGAATTTTATTGGGTAACTAAGAAGGGGCAAAATTGTCTGTTAGTTGTCAAAGAAATTTAGTGGCAGATTTGGCACAAAAAGCACAGTTGCAGGTTATAGCAGTGAGTGGAGTGGAAGGAACAATGAAGCCACGTTCATGAGGCCTTTAGAAAATGTATAAGGTGTTTGAATTACAGGTAGAATTTATCAGAGGTAGTGATTTGTCTTATGTATTTGGGGAAGAAGTGCTTAGGAGTAACTGGGAGAAATTTGTTAGATAGTGAAGTGATTAATTAAGGTAGACTGTAAAAGGAATGAGATGTCACCATATCAGAGAAAGGCAAACCTCTAGTGCCTAGCTAGGAGAACACCAACAAATTAACTAACAAGCTGTAGAAAAGCAACAGGCTTTTGTTTAAATTCAAACCTACATTTAAAACACGTGACCAAGATGTTTCAAAATACACAAAAGGCAATAAAGGAAGCCTACGTTTTTAATTTTTTTTCCTTATTTTGATTTGTAGAAGTTGTAGTAACTTTCAAAACTAGACTGTTTAAGTGATGAGAGACTGTAACCACTCCTTCTTTAATTAAATGCATGGTGATGAACTGATGTCTGCCCGCAAGGACATGGAAAAAAGCTAAGCAACACATAGAAATGATGATATGGGGCACCTTTTCTGTGATTGCCTTTAGTGTCACAGCAAAGCTCTTATGAAGTGTGAGGTTGGGAAACTGTCTTCTTAAGACGACTTTATTTAAATGTAGTATTGTATAAACAGGATGGGACTCTGAAGGAAAGCATGGACAACACATAAAAATCAGATAGTTAACTTTCACATGTTCTCAATATTAGACTAAAAATTACTTAATGTGTTTTGGCCGGCATTGTCTAAGCTCTGTTGATGCAGCTTTAGCAATCCCTCCACTAGCTGAAGGACTAGGAATGCCTTGGCTTAGTAAACTTTGTAAAAACTCAGGAATTTTGTTTCCAAGTTCGGGTCTGCAAAGGTACAGGAGATTAAGACATGATGCATTAAGACTATGACTGTATGGGCACTGTACAGGTAGACACATTAACAGTCATTCTTACTGAACAACAGTACTTTTCTTAGAGAATTTTAATTTTCAAGTCTTCTGTTTAGTTTTGTATGTACAGTGTTTTCTCAGCGTCAGGAGTTTCTTGGAAGAGGCAAATGCAGATGCATTTGTCATAATTACTGATAATAATAGATACCCAGTCTACTACTTTGAACATATGTCAATGCACTTACTATTTAACCATTAAAACCTAGTGTAAACTTAAACATGTATGAAATATATCTCTTACAAAAAAGTAGTTCAAGTGCATCCAATAGCACTCTTACCAGCTCCTTAGATTTAATTCTTCAAGAGTAAAAATGAGACTGAAGACTTTTTTTTGCCCTCGTGATTAGAAGTTGGCACTTGATGTTACCTCATGTGCCGAGAGAGGTAGCATTCTTTAATCTATAATTTATATGCTCACATTCTATAGACTGTAGAGAATACTTAGGTTTTTTTCATGTTACTATATTAATGACCTGAAAATTTCTGATGGTGCTGTGCCTTGGTAATGTGGCTTGTGACAGCATAGGGGAATTGTCACACAAGTGACAGCATACTCAGAAAGGTAACACCGAGATTGTAAAAACTTATGAGTTTCTGATACCTGGATGTTTTAGGATTTAAGATGTTGTTTTTTTCACAAGACTTTTTTTTTTTTTCTAATGTGAAATTCTGCCTTCCTCCTGCTTTGTATCTTTCCTCAAAACTCTTGTACTTGTGTTATTGAACCTTAGTTAATATTTAACTATCATAATTTCTGAGTAGCAGGATGTGTTTATGCCTCTCCCTAGCCAAGGATCCAAGATAGTGTGAAAGGAAATCTGCATGGAATTCCTCAGGAGACTCTGGCATAGAGATATTGTTGCAGGAGGTGAATACAGGAGACTTTATTTTCCAGTGCACACAATAGGTGCTTGGAATAATACTTCACTATGTTAGCGAGGAGATGAGCATAGTGTATGAGGGAACAGAAATTGTCTATGTGCAAAATCATTTTTTTACTTTATGTGTCAAGCTTGTTACTTACACTGAAATTCACTTCTACCTTCAGAAAATAATCTCTCACCTCAACTGGCTATGCCTAGTTGAAAACCTTGCTTTTGCATTGCTTATTGTCACACGCATCAGAGTTGGAAAGAGAAGAATGGAGATTCCTACTATTTTAGGATCAGTTGCACAAGTACTGTAAAGTGTTGAGACCTGCAAAAGTGTCTCTGGAGTTTCAGGTTGTTCTGAATGATTGTTGTGTATCTAGATACTATTTGGGGAAGGGAAGGAAAGGATTTAGGGATCAAATTGGGATGTGGCCAGAAAGCCAAGGTACCAGATCTCCTAAGTTGTTTTTGGTGGCAATACAGATTACTAAAGCTAACTCTCTTCATCATTCAGTAACGTAAATTTGTGGGAATAAAATTTAGAGTGGCAAAAAAAGAGAGACTTTAAATCTGAGTAGGTGAAATCTGGTATAGTACAATTGTACTGTATTTAAAAATTACTGAATTTAAAAAAAATATTTTCAGAACAGCTGTTTTATAATGATACAGTACTTTGAGTGGTCTAGCAATTGCCAAATATTTCTGTACTGTAAACACGCATCTCATCTCTGATGTGTAAGACATAAAAATGTGAACTCCTTGAATTTATTACTCTCCATTTCCAGTCAAATAATCTTTGATCTTTCAGATTTTTAAAGCACTTTCATTCTCAAAACTGCCTTGTATGTTTCTGACTACTTGTAGCATCTTTCATCAGAAGAAAACGACCACAGTTCTTGTTACAGCCAGTCAGATAGTCAGTATGGTTCTCCTCCAAAGGGTTGGTCAGAAGAGTTGGATGAACATGGTCAAACCTTATATACCAATGACTATACTAATGAAAAGGTACTTTTTCCTTCTTCTCATCATATGTTCTAAATCTTTTCCACCAATTCACCGTTAGAAATGCAGATTTTGTTTCTCAAAGTGAAAAGCGTACCCCTGTCTTATATCCTTTTGTTTCTTAAATATGCACAAAACTTTAGCAACTGAAAGCACTTAAAAAAAAGCTCTTTACTGTTTAGAAAAAGGTTATGTATTTCCAGTTGGGTATCAGATTATATTAAATGGGCATATAATGTACAATTTTTAAAATTCCTATCTTCCCTCATCCACTTCATTATGCTTTTAGGAATGAACTTCATACCAATATGTTTTTCTAACTGTCTTTTAAGAGCTGTTCTTCCAATTGGGATGGTTTTGAACTGAAAATAGTACTGCTTCATCAGTTTCATCCTTCACTATGGATTTTCAGTACTGCTTTCAGATGTAGATAAACTGTTTCATACAGCCATACCATCAGACTTAATGTTCTGTTATAATTGTCTTTTTGCTACTGACAATTCACTGGGATTCTGGGCACATCATAAACAAAATTCCCATGTAGGGAAAATGACCATATTTGTTTACATTTGTAAAGCAGCCCATTGTTCACTGATCTTGTGTTTTGTCTTTTATAACTTCAAAAAATGTTCATTGAAACAGTAGTTTGTTCATTGTGTTATGACACTGCACCTTCTCCAGTTGCATACAGGTTGCATGCAAGTTTTTTATTTTAAAGAAGTTTTTAAATAATTGAGTTTTATCTCAGTTTTGGAATTTTATTCTGCTTAATCTAGTTCTGTTAAACATCTGTAGAGCACATACCTATGTTTTGGCAAGGAGACAAACTTTGTTTTAAACAAACACGTTTTTTATCCCGTCACAAACAATGTATTGAAAGGCAATCTTGTGAAACCTACTTGACCCAAGAGCCTTGCTTTGGTTGTTTCCGTGCATGTTTTTGTCTGATCTTCTTGTAGGCTTTTGCTCATGACAATTTTTTCTTTTCTGCATAACTAGTCACAGTTGTCCTAGTTTTACCTCTTTGATTGCAGGGGTTGTTTATAGACATTACAGCAATTAACTTTCCTTCATAATGTCTTTAGGAACTGCATCTCATGTTTCTGTTGATGTTTTAAAAATTGAGTTGTTTGACATGTGCAATTATCTCTTAAATTATCAGGAGTTGCTGGTTGAGCTGCTTCTAATTCTGTAATTTTATGTACGAAACTGTTACAAAGATAACACTTCCTTAAACTGATGCTGTAACATTGATAAGAGTGAGATATACCATCTTCTAAAATATCCATGTAGTACTATCTCTTGTATGATATTGCAGGACTATTTTCTGAGGAATTACAGAAGGAAAGATTATTACTAAACCAAATTTGGGAACCTGCAAACTGTGTTGCTCTCGTGGCAAGCTAACCTTGGTTGGTTAATGGAGGCTGTGCCCTAGACACTGCTGAAGTGGTTGACACTATGTTAAAAATTAATTTTAAATCCCAAGTATCAGAGGTTTACTATGCTTTGACTGTCATTCTGATTGCATTTCCTGTCATCACATTTCTTTCTACAGTGGATAAAACACGCCGATGAACAGGGCAGACCATACTACTACAGTGCTGATGGTTCCCGATCAGAATGGGAGTTACCCAAGGTGAGCTACCTAAAAAAGAAACTTAGACCTTGGGGCTTTCCTCTCCTTTAGTAAATGTTCTGTGGGGCCTTTAATGAGAGTTATTCACAATAAGAGGTTTTAATATATTGCACTTACTTTTTCCATTTTTTGTGGAATTTCTGTTTGTGAAGAGAAAAAGTACTGAAGGACATAAAATATGTATTTATGTAATTGAAGGTCTTGTATCTTTACTGAACTGAGCTTTTCATGCAAGGCTGCAGAATAATATCTGTGTTTTTTTCCATGATAAAGAAAACCTCTATAGGAAGAAAGACGTTTTTTTTGCTACAAACTGATCTTGAGAAACTGCAGTCTGTTTTTAGTACCCTCCAAAATGCCTGTACAGATAGGTGTTAAAACCCAAAAGTTTTAGCAGAATTTTGTGATATGTTTGAAGATGATAGTTTCACTGGAAGTGTGTTCTGGTGTTTAATAATTTTGTAACGAAAATAGGAATTTATAGGAAGGTGATGGAGCTAGGGACACTAGGTAGTCTGAGGATAGGCCTAAAACTGTTTCATTATCATTTTCACTTTGGAAAACTGTAGGACATTTGTCATAATGATGTCGTTCCTTATGTCTTCAGTTAGGGCATTTGTTCAATCCTATGTAGGAAGGTGACCATAAAAAAAGAAAATCCTACACAGAATTGTGTGCCTTGAGTATATGAAAGCGTCTGTTTCTCAGTTACTGTTTTGTCAGTCCCAAAAATTGTGTCATAAGTCAATTCCAGTTAGAAAGGAGCAACCTGAATAGTGCTTTGGTAATACTTCTGAGAAAATATTTACATTGAAATTTGTGAATGAAGCTGCATACTAGACCACTTTGTTAATGTCAGTAGAAGAATTTGTATCTGAGTCACTGAAGAGTTGATTTAGCTTTATGAATTCTGTGTTGTTAACTTACATTTTGTAACATACATAAACCTAGCGTTAATAATCTGTAACTAGTGTTTTTAAAAGCTGCTTAGCTATTAATTAGCTATTAGATTAATTAGAAGTCTGAAAATCTCCTAGACCAAGTTTTCCAGAAGCAGTTGTTAGTTCAGTATGTATAACTGAAGTTAATTTTGGGGAACAATAATGTTTTGAATACTTTATTCTCACTTCTGTGATGTAGTAAGCATTGACTTTGAAGAAGTTGCTTTCCATCAAAACAGATGGGGTTTGGATTTGAACTAAATAACAAATTAAATTAATTGGCTTTAATCCAACTACAGTAAGTCACAAAGATAATCCAAAACTGTTACCTGAGGCATATTAGCATAAAGGGATAGAGTCTAGTATTTGTGTGTTAGTGCGTGGTATTCTAGTGATTCTAAACAAACCTCCACACTCTGTTGTTTTAATAGCCACCTACAAAATGAAACATAGCCTCCATTTCAGAGTGTCATCTGATATGCTTTAGTTCTTGTTTGGATGAAAATCATCATATATTGCTGTTACAAGTTTTCCTTGTAAACTATGACTCATGAGCCATTTTGGTAGAATGTACTGTTTGATTCCTTCTCGAAACTAGTATATCTTTGGTGGCAGCAAATGTAAGGTTAACAAAAGTAAATGAACAGTTTGACTCTTGGATTGACTATCTAAAAGCCTGTGTATTTCCAGGAATCTTTAGCTTTTGACTTTAAATGTTGTGCAATAGATTAGCTAAATCTTTTGCTGGAATATTTAACCTGTGTCATTATGTATCTGAAGAATGAACTGCAGAGGTGTTAACTTGTGGGTAATGGAAGCATGGTTGAAGATGAGTCCCTCAGTCTTGCTGAGGCTTGTTTCAGAAGTGCTTAGGAAAAATTGACAACATAGACTGTAGAACTGCTTTGGAGAAAGAGTTAATATTATATTGAGAACTCTCAAGAGCAGTGAGAGAAAAATGTAGAAAGACTTCAACATTGTAACTGTAGCTTAAATGAAAATGTACTACATAAAAAACCCTGCTCTTGGTTAGGTTTTTCTGAGTGCATTTAGTTCGATGATTACATTCTGAAATTTGTTGTGAAATGAAGTTATGTAGTGCTGTTAAACCAGTAAAAAATGAGAATCCTTTTGTTAGATGGTTCTTAATAGTTTGGACTTCCACTAAAACTAAAAGTCATCAAGAAGTTTCTAGAAATAGTATGTTAACTGAGCAAATACCATAACATTAAAATTCTTCAGTGTTACAACATTAAACATGAACATGCTCAGGAATAACCCTTCTAGTATTCTTGAATATGTGTTAAAAACTGTGAGGGTGTATGTTGGGGAGGAAGAACAGTTACAAAATAAATTACTTTAGACAGTCTCTTAGAAAGCCCTCCAGTCATGTATATTTAAATAACATCTAGGAATAGCTGAATGCCTGTGGCTAAACATGATGTCTCCGATGGAGTAGCTTTGACAACTACTGAGAAGTCTTATTAAGGCTCACGATGAGTGTGACCCAGCTTTTTGCAATGGAAGAGAACAACACACTGAATTATTCCTTAAAATGTGTGATAATACAGAGCCCTGGCACAGGCTGCCCAGGGAGGGTATGGAATCTCCTTCCTTGGAGGTCATCCATACCCACCTGGATGGTTATCCTTGGGCCATCCAGACCCACCTGGATGAGTTCATGTGCGACCTGATCTAGGTGGACCTGCTTTAGCAAGGAGGTTGGACTAGATGATCTCTAAATGCCCCTTCCAACTCCTACCATTCTATGATTCTGTGATAATCTTTAACCATAATTTGGACTATGTCTTACAAAAGACTTTGAGTTTTCTCCCATGCCTATGCATTCTGCTGCATTCAGTTGTTGATTCTTGCCAATTATTAAAGAAATCTCCCCCAAAAAAGAGCAAATAGAAGTTCATTCCTGTGTAGATCACTATGATAACATACGTTTTCTTCCTGTGTAGTGAATGAATAGTATCTAAATTGTGCTGAGAAGGGCTACAACTCTATTCCAGAAACATAGTTTTCTAATACAAGTTTTATATTCTAAGCAAATGAGAAATCTATATTAAGGGAGGAAAAAGTTAAATTGATGCCTAGAAAGAGAACTCTCTAATGGCTAAAGTTCAAAAAAGATAGTTGTCATAGTGACAAAATGATGCAGAAAAGTGTGTAGTAAATATTGAATAAGTAGCTCAAAGAAGAGACCAAGGGCAATCTAATAAAAAATAGAGATTAATGGTGTCTCAGACTTTCAAAATGTGTTCCAAGGCTGATGCCCACCATAACAGCACAATGCTTGGCCATTCTCTTACTAAGTTCCCTAATTCAAGAGTAGACTTGGGCATAAAAGACACATAACCCTCTGGAGAGAACTGATAGTTTTGGTGGTTTATTTACAAACTGTCGTATTGCAGCTGCACTTCCAGTACTCTAGGAGGCCCTGCTCTGGCAGGGGGGCTGGACTAGATGATCTTTTGATGTCCCTTCCAACCCTTAAGATGCTGTGATTCCCCTCTCTGTGTCTGCAGAGGAAGCGATAGATATAGGAGCTTTGTTTTTGGCAGTCTTAATAATCAGTCTCTTAATTCATGCTCTATACACTGCCAACGTCGAGGATGAGCTCAGGTACATCAATTCTGATACTCAGATGAATGATTTTCCTGCTGGAGACCTGAATGCTGTCAGAAAGAGCATACTATCTGACAGTAAAACACAATGTAGGTAATATCAAGAAAGTATCATGCAATCAAATGGTGAAAGGAAATAGATGAGAACATATAAATAGGACCTGCATGTCATATGGTAAATTTGTCTTGTTCAAAGCTGTGCCACTTGTTTTGAGGTAACATACTGCATGTGCTGGCACTTGTATCTGCTCAGGGCACTAAACAGTGTCGTTAGAAATAGCGAGTCATCTTCAAATTCTTGTTACAAGATTTGGGATTGCTTTGTGGAAGTTGAGACACTCAGCTGATATAAGGATCTAGGTGGTTTTTAAGGACAAAAGTGCAAGTGATATCACAAACCTGAGGTAAGTATGAGAAGGCAGATTTATCTTTTTCTCCTTTCTGTTTAATGTGTTTATTCATACTCAAGAGGCCTGGTTTGGATTTCTTCGTTTACCTTGGTGTTTGGTGGTTCCCCCCTGCCTTCCCTCCTCTCAAATAAGATGAGAATGAGGGGAAAAGTGCCCCCAGTTTTTGCTTGGGAAAGCAGCAGGACCTGTGGTAAATCAGGGCAGACATGGAGCTGTTATTCAAAGGTCAGCAGTCTTAGTGATCCTCAGGGTTAGAAGGTGAAGCGATAGACGTCCAAGGCAGCAAAGTTAGCAAAATGAGTTAACAGGAGGTCTTTCAGTCACTTGTAAATTTGAGGTAGAGCTCCTTGTCCAGTGGTCTCCTGCATGGGTTCTGTTCCTTCAGTGTGGCCAGTGCCTCCAGCTACTGCCATGCTGACATCCTATGGCAGAGAATGAAGAATATTTTTTTCCCTGGAGAAAGAAAGAAAGAAGATGAAAGGCCTAAATATACATAAATTTTAAAAAACCTAATTTTCATCTTTAAGAAAAGCATTATTGATTTAATTGCTAAGAAAAGCAAAAGATGTAACAGAAGTGTTACATCTATTGCAGCACCAAAAGCGGTTATTCAAAGCCAGCAACATTAGTAGCAAGAAAGTGTGGTTTTGTTCTGAGGCAACATTAAATTTTAAAAAACCTCACCACATTAATTTCAGACAGTCTGTTGGGACAACTGCAAATAACATGGTAAAGTATATAAGGTACTAAAGGGTATCGTAATGTTTTTAAATGCTGCTGGATTTGAACTCTGATTGCAAGAATGGGAAGTAAAATGCCTAACTTGGGGTCTTTCAATGTTACTTCCCACTCTTTTCTCCTTTCATCTTTCACCCAGTTCCTTTCATCTATCTGGGGATGCTGTTAAACCAAGAAGAATCTTCTTTCTGTTTCTTAAAGCTGACAGATCTGTGTCACTTCTATAAGAATGAGGACAAGTGCTGCAAATAACTCAGAGACGTTATATTTATTTCAGTCACAATCAGGCTAGGTAGGACAAAGCCTTGAGCCATGCCACGTATCTGCTTAAAATGAAATATAAATCACTTGGCCAGTTGAGAGGGGTTAGAAGATTTTAGACCAAGGCAAAGAAGGCTTTTAAGTAGCTATTGAAGGCATTGAACAAACCGAGAAATTAAAATAACCTAAACTTACATCAGTGGCATCCTTATGTTATGGCAAGGGCTGTTAACAAGAAGTCTTTGTTACTTGATGTATGCAGTCAGAGTATGAACAGCTAGCCCACATCTTCCCTTCCTGGTTGGAGATGCTCCCAATGAAATAGGGAACAAACTGAGGTCATGTGGCAGAGAGGTAAAGGTAGTGGAACAAATTTGAGTTTGTGGGAGACTTTCAAGGAGCACTGATGTGTGTGTTTGAAGTTGTGTGCTATGTTTTCAAAAGCTTCGGAATTAAGACAATAACATTACATGCTAAGAAGATGCTGTTAAGGCACATGGTGTAGCAGAGATTATCCTACCAGGCAATATGTAGTCTTGAATAGGTCAGTTTCACTGCAATGTACGGCCATTGCCTGATGTCTGTCTTTAAGATTACACCAGGATATAGGCATAGAAAGCCTGCTTAGAGTTAGGTAACAATAAGATTTTGCATGAGGGAAGGAGAGCTCAACCTAGTTGCTTGTTGTTGGTAAATTGGGAAATAGTGTTATAAATACCTGTAGGAGAGGAAGTAGCTCTACAGGCAGCAGTCCTACAGAGTGTCAATAGTGAATGTGACCCGAAACTGTTCTGCAAGGCTTTTGGAGCTAAGAAGATTGGATGAGGTCAAACCAAAGCGTAGCAGGGGTGAGTTCTTCTAACCTGGGTAGGCTACTAGTGCTGGCAGCTTCTCTCTAGCCAGTGGATGCTACCTGATGTGTAGAGGATGGCTACTTCAGTCGAATAATCCTGGATGTGAAGCAGTGTCTGTATCTCACTGATTGTCCTTAGAGATCACAGGTCAATCCATTTATTTTAAAAATGGAGACTTGTCTTAATCCCAGAAACATATATAAATATTTTATTTTTCCCTCCTTAGTAGTGTGTTCTGCTATTTGTGATGAATAACCCCCTCCAGTAGTTGGCTGTTGTGAGAAAATAAGGCAGAAACGTCAAATGTTCTCTCTAAAGACTTATCAGTTTACTAATTATTTGTATCACCAAGTGCAAACTAAGCTGCTAAGATGCAGTTTTCCTGAGTCATTAGCTGTGCTTTGTTAGTGAGCTCCATATACTATTGCTTTCTTGTTACACGTGTTTTTTGTAAAACTAGAATTTGATATTACTTTACTCATCCTTTCTCCTCCAAGAATGGTTGTCTGTTAGATAAGTTAACTCCTGATGACTTGTGATGGTACCAAAGGCACCTTCTAATTAGGCTTGTGCCCGTATGCTAACTCTTAGCATAGGCTTAAATTAAAGAGAAATTACTTTAAGGCTTTGAGTGTTTAAACTTAATTTCTTCGAGTTAGTCACATGGAAGATTCATGGAGGATTTCTATAAATGGTATTTACCAGTGTCACTGAAATGTAAATGTATTTCTGAAATAAATGGTTCTGTTTCATAGCAAGAAATAGATTTGAATTGCCCACTTGAATGTGTTAGAACTGCCACAAGGAATGTTGTTTGTGGCAACCTTCTGGGATTTAGATGTAGTTTAGTTGAAACTTGATTACATTTTGGTTTTAACAGGGGTGGGCAGTTTTGCTGCATATTGCTTAGCTTGCTGCTGCAGTTTGAGTTTGAGTATCTGTG
The DNA here is from genome assembly GCF_028858725.1 of Colius striatus. Classification (NCBI taxonomy): domain Eukaryota; kingdom Metazoa; phylum Chordata; class Aves; order Coliiformes; family Coliidae; genus Colius; species Colius striatus. The sequence goes on from NC_084763.1 coordinate 48,580,490, forward strand.
GAATGGACATTTCCATAAAGAGAAAGTAAGCTAGTATTGGATTCCTTGCAGCATGAATGATGATTCAGCTTTTGCTTTAACAAGGGGACAAACTGAGAGTTGCTTAAACCACACCATTGTAAGGAAGCAATTGAGTGTAAATGTGCTGAACCCGATACAGAATCAGTGCAGTCTCAGAAGGGAATTTCTCAGTGACTGGTATGTTTCTGTCTGTACATGAACTACCAAATTATACTCTTGGTACTGTAAAATCCATTCATCTGGGAGTGTTTTACTACTCAAGTGTATATTGAAATAATGGAATGGAACACTAACATTATTTACCTTTTAAACATCTATTGACTTACTGGAGCATTAGGTCTGTTCATAGTAAAATACAAAGCTAATATAAACATAGTGTCTGCCATGGCAGTAATATTACTGGTTCTTTATTCGGGCAATAAATGTAACTGTGTTACACAATTTAGCCTAATTTTAGCATTTGTGTTACTTGTTAAACCTTGCAGTGCTTCCTTGGTATGTGTAGGTGTAGATTGTTCTGTGTTTGAAGACCTGAGGTTCTGACCTTACAGCTGGAATCAGTAGCAGAACTGTAGAATTCAGTGTGCTTACAAAGATTATTATTACTTTGGCCTTTTTAAATAAAGAGGACTCTTGACTTTCATTTGTTAATTCTTACCCAGTGGATTTTAGTCCTTTACATGACACTGCAAGTGCTGCCTCATGCATCTTCCTATGTGTAGATTTTGGTCTTTTAATGCTGGATAGAAAGAACAAGATTTGTAATGACTCAAAACACCCCATACATGGATGTTGTCTGTTGTTTGTGTTTTCAGGATGAAAATTTCTGGAAATATTTAAATAATTTTATTGAAATTATGGAATATTTTAATGATAGTTTCTAATGTTGCTTCAGCATTGATGGTGATGGCAGTGCTACTAATAAGTGTACTGCAATGCTGAGATGTGACTAAATGCTAGATCCTTCTCATGACCTTTGTGTTTTCTCAGCCGATACATTTTTGGATGCTCTTGAGTCATTAGAAAACCTATGGTATCATAAATCCATTATCTCCTTGCTATTACAGCTCTGCTGAGTTTTAAAATGACTTCCTGCAAAATGTTTGTATTCTGTGCATTTGGTGCATTTTCACACATTCCACACCAGCTAACCCTCTTTAAAGTACTTTTATGTGATTATTCTGAAGAACCAAGTCGTCACCTTTATGTCTCCTCTCCTAGGCATCTCAAACCTCAGGTCAAATAGAATGGTATCCAGGCAATCATAACTCTCAATCTAAATAACTTACTTGCAGGATCATAAGATTTTCTTATACAAGAGTTGGACAGGTGATGTAGCACTGTCAGATTGTCAGGGCAATATGAAGAGTGAATGTTTAAATCTTTGATCCTAATTTCTCAGTGCTTCTCGTACGCTGGTTGATTGCAAAATCAACGATAGGCTGTTGCACAAGAAATCAAATGTCTCACTGTCAACAGAGAATATTATCCCAAAAGACAAGCCTTAGTTACTGCCGCAGAGAGGACTACAGTTGAAAGGATGGTTCTGAAGACTAAATGCAAAATAAACGGATTGCTATTGTCACACCTGGGGGTGAAAGTTTGTACTGTTAAGGTCTATGAGTGGTATGTCTGAGTCTTGTTAGCATGAATTAGAATCCACTTATAGCTTGATTTTTCTCTTCTCTAGTATAATGCTTCACCACAGCAGCAGAGAGATATAATAAAGAGTAGGAGTCTGGACAGGAGGCTACAAGAACCAATAGTTTTAACAAAATGGAGACACAGCACAATTGTGTTGGACACCAACGATAAGGTAGGAACAAGTTCAAACTACATATTGGAATAACAACTACTTCTGTTGTGTAAAGTGTTTATCTAACAGAAAAGAGTATGCATGCATTTCTGAAACCTCATTTTTCTTACGTTCTGTTCTGTCATTGTGTGTAACATTCAGAGAAACCAAGGACTGTTCAATATCTTCCTTACTGTTACTTTGTGACTGGCAGTTAATTTTTTGTTTTCCTTGAACTATTTCAACCAGTGTTAGTTCAGGGCTTGGCATTTTGAACAGCTATTTTACTTATTGAGAATGTCCTGATGCAGTTTAGGCTGTGGAGTGTTATTAGGGTTTGAATTGAAGAACTATGGATATGAATGAGGTTCACATATAGTGATATTTCATGCCTGAATGTTTTAATTGTTGGAAGTGACAAGTAGGAATATACCTGAAAGATTGAAGATAAATAATTGAAATATTCATAGAATTGAAATAGAAGTTGCACTTGTTTATGTAAAAATCTATACCTTAAAGATGTAAATAAGTGTTATATAAAGGATTTATCCCTTTAATGACTGTTCCGTTGATCTCCACTGTACCATCTCAAGGAAAGAGGAAAAGCTGTGTGTGTGGTTACAATAGGGTGGTAATATTGTTACTGAAGGACAGCACTGGAATTGCTGAAATGCTTGGCTTTGGTCCTGTGCAGAGCTGAGCTGGCTGTTTAGTCTGAAAAGAGCTGTGATTCAGTAACAACAAAAACTAGTTTTTGCCCATTCTCAGAGCATATTCTTGATAGCCTGTTTTGGACTGTACAGTAACAGATGCTGTTTAGGCTAGGAAAGAGACAGAGCCTCTCTCTTGCTCATATTCTGCCTGTCTCTTGCTAGTTTCATTTTTTTTTTTCCTTTTTTTTTTTCATCCCAGCTGTTTCTGCTGTGCTGGGACACTGCTCGTGGGTGAGGACAGTTGGTGTGAGCTGGGCAGGGAGGAGCTGAAAAGGGTGGTGACTTGCTGGCTTCAGAAACTTCACAGCAGTCCATCCCAAGATTCATGGAAGCTGAAGTATTTTGTAATGCTGAAATCTTAGCACAAACTACTCAGAATGAGATATCAGGAAACAGCATTCTAAACTTCCTTTTTCTAAACAAAGACAGGAAAATGAAATGAATGAAGATTTGGGAGTATGGAGAAAAGCCTGTGGGCCTGTGTAATTGCAGATGTCAAAGGCAAACTTAAATGGACAAAAACACAGTAGTTTTAATGAAAGTGGATCTACTGCCCAGAATGTTATTTGCTTGACCTGGTTGTTTCAGGCATCTTTTTATGACCTTTCGTGTTGAAATGGGTTATGGAAGAGTGGATTGTCATGAGTCGACTCAGTTCCTCACAACAGGATTTATTTGGTCTGATTTTAAGCTTTTGAGCTGTCAGTCTAGAATATATCCTGCGTGGCACTGAGGAGGCAGCGGACCGTGCTTAGCTGGAGACTTTGTACCTGTATGTGTTAGTTAAGCTCAAGCGGTTCTGAGGTCCCTCTGCTGCTCCTTTCCTTTCCCTACTCTTCCTTAGCATCTTGCTGTACCGAATGTGTTGTGGCACAGCATGAGACAGCCTAGACAGAGTGCTGATAAATTGAAGCTGAGTGGACACCTCTAGTCTCTTGTAAAGTTTACCCTTCATAGGCAATAAACAGTTCTGTGGGATGTAGCTTAAAGTTTTGACCTTGCTTTTGAAGAAAGACTTACCCATTATCTTTTGGCATAAGACTTCTGTTTGGGATGACTTTTATGTAGTGCTGCTTAATGAAGAAGTTCTTATGAAACATTGAATTGGAGCTATTAACTTTTTCTTCAAGACTCAATGTTCAAATACTGAGGCTTCAAGACATGCAGGCAGCATGCATTTTTTTAAATGGTAAGGAGACTAGATAGTTCATATAAAGCATAATGTTAATGCTCAGAGAAAATAAAAAATATCAAGTGGATCAAAAACCAAGTTTTTTGTGGAAAGATAAAATTTGTTTAGTGCATTGATGCACTCGTTTTATGACCACTGGCAGGCATATTGTTATTTATTCTGCTTTAAGTTAGTATGTGGAAAGGGAATACTTTGTGACCACAAATACTGGATATCGTGTTCTAGAGTTGCTTAGTGTGTGGAAGCTATATCAAACTCAGAATGAAACAGAAGGAAAACAGCTTCTCTAGGAATCGGCTAAAAAGCTAACTTGGGGTTGATGCACCTAGCCAGACTAATAGCAGTTGCCTTTCTATTTTCCTTATTTGTTTTTCCTGGGAAAAGATCCACAATGTAAATTTATGAAAATAGACCAGTCAAAAGAGTGCTTGAAATGTGTCAGAGTGAAAGTATGCTGTGGCTGACAAGAATTTAGTGAGATCAAATGTATTTATTATCTGTGTATTGCCTGTAGCATTTAGCTGTAAGCAGCCATCAGCTAAGAAAGTTGGTAAGCAGAGAAAAATACTCTCCTGGAATGGACACCGATTTCCCCAATTTGGTAGTTTTCTTTTTCCCTAAGGACACCTGAAAACATGGAAAATATGGCCATACTTAGGATTGCCAATGTTGTCAGTTGTTATGGTTCTAAAAGAGCTAGTGGGATGTTTCTGTAGGTAGATTTAGAAGGTAATTTTAAAGATGAGTGTGGAGAGTGTTATATAATGCAGCAAAAGCAAACCAAATTTGAGACACCTATAAAGGGAACTAAAGAGAGAGAAGAAGATATATGTATTAACAGTAACAGAGAACAAGTGACATTTATCTTCTATTTGAAGTTCTTATCAGATTTTCAAGAACTGAATTTGTGCAAAGCAATTGTTACTTTGAAGGAAATGCCTTTTTGGTTCCATGTGGACATTTTTTCTAGCTTTCAGGAATGTAGTGCTTTCTTTTGGTCCATAGCTAATGTGTAGTTTAAATAAAAGCCTGAATCTTTAGAAACTTTCAGTATTTTATTATAAGGAAATTAATGATCATGACTCACAAATTAATAGAGCTAATATGTCCTTTTCTATGTGTGTAACAATTTGTTGTACTAATCTTACATATATTAACCAGACAGAGGCATAATCTGTTCTTTAAAATCTTGGCATTTATTATATGCTGCCCTGTATTAAATCATTATAAATCTGCTTCATAATTTGAGATCTATGTCATAAAAAAAATCTGTCCCTTAATAAGGATGAAAGCTTTGATTTAAGATGATACAATATATATTAACATTTTTTTCCAAATGTATATGTGCTAATTAACTCAGTTTGAGTGTTGTCCATAAATTGTCTAGAAACTGTTTAGCAAGCAGGTTTATAATATATCTGAGATTATTCTGAATGCTTAAAAACCCAGCATGTTTTGGCAATGTGTGAGTGTGCATAAAGAGAGAGAAAGTATCTTTAGGGTTAAAAAAATTGAAGGCTTGCAAGAAAGGTAATAATTCATGTTGCCTATTTGAATATTACAGGAATCATCAACTGCCTCTAAGGCCAATTTGCCTGAAAATGAGTGTTCACCTTCATCACCAAAGCATCAAGCCACAGTCAGTATGCAAAATATTTAAATAGTTAAGTAAATGTTGTAGAAACTGACTATTCACGGTTAGGAAATTGAGGGTAAGCTTGCTTGTTATTGAGACAAATAATGGGATAAAACTATTTGAAGGCTTTACATTTTAGAAAGGAACGCACTGTATCCAACCGTGTCTTCAGAAAAAATGTCAGTGTTTTTGTTTTAAATACAGCTTGGAGATAGGAGTTTAAGTTAAAAATTCACTGTGGAATAAAACTATGTCAAATGACGCAGAATTCAATTTACTTCTTCCAAGAGTCATATCCTTCCACCTAGCAGCTTGGGAAGGTAAAAGCAGAAACACACTCACCTCTCCACAGAGTTTCTCACTTTGAGTAGTCAGTAATAGTTTGTAGTATTTGATACTCCTATGTTTTAACTTGTGTTTCATTCTCCTTGAAAAGACATAGAGGACGTGGCCTAAATAAACTGTGTCTTTTTGATTTAGTAGAATAACTACTGGGAGGAAAACTTCAGCTTGTTAAGGTCAATTTGAGTGTTTAACAGATTTTTTTGCTTCAGTTTTTATTTTAAATGCTATCATTGTTTTTTTAAACAGTGGGAAAGAATTTTAAAAAGATTTCTTTTTAAAAAAACAACTTTGGAAACTATACTGCAGTAGCAATGAAATATGTGCCTTGATCAATTTTAGCAGCTCTTTAGTAAGCAGCTCAGGGAATTAGAGGCACAATGTCTCCTATTTCCTTCTTACTGTGTGTGCAGGGGAATGGTTCTCTGGCTTATTCATGCTAATCCATTCTTAAAACTCTTCAAAGAATTTTCTGCAATAAAATAATCGTTGTTTATTAAGCAGGCATAGTTGATAACCTTACACACAAGCAATTATTGCTCATGCATTTGAATTTCTTTAAATATGGCTCAGACCTTGAATTATTAAAACTATGTTTTGTGGAAGATCTCACTGCTGCTTTAGGTAATAGGAAAAAAGAATCTTTATTTTCTTTAGCTGTCCCCTGGGATTTAATAATTCTTCTTTGGACCATTCCCACTGCTTCTACCATGAGCAATTTATTAAAACTGTAGTTGATCTGAGAAAGTGTGCATGGGTTGCACAGTCACTGTGAGAGATGGTGACAAGCTGTTGCACTTGCTAAAGCTAAAGGTTTGTTGGAAGGGTGCAATGCACAGACCTGGTAGGGGTGGTCTGCACAGACCACAGATAAGGTGATCTAAAGAAGAGGGGCTAAATTTTCTTTTTGAGTGGGAGGGAAATGACTCATATATCTTGTTGTAAATACCAGTTTTGGAAAACAATGCATATATCATTGGCTTGGGAAAGCTTTTCATTCCAGTGGATATATTAGATTGAGCAAGAGTTGCAGTGTTAGCACTGAACTGAAATAACACCTGAACCATCAGCCAAGCACTGTTATCCTTAAAGACATGTCCTTTTTGTATTTTACATACTGTGCTTGAAACATGAAGGTAAAAGTTTTAAGGTTCATGAAAAACATATCTATGTCTCTGGTAAGAGTGTTGTCACACTATTCCCTTTGATATTGTGTTCTGCAGTTACAGTCTACTTCAATTTGAGAGTTAGAGGAGAATGCTGAAGAGAATGTATCTTTCATTGGATCTAGAATTGAGGACATTTTTGTTATAATAAAATTAATTTGTATCTTTTCCCTAGTTGATCATTTCAACTAATAGCTTAGTTCTTAAATTAGGAACTGTAACAAGCTGTAACTGAAAAGGAATTGATTAAAAAAATTAATTTAACTTTCCTTTAGTACCATTCACTGGTAGGACAAGGCTGGGGTGGCAGGGGAAAGTGATAGTGTTACCTCTTCTTGAGAGTCACAAATGATTTAAATCAGGTATTTTACTTTTTATCCTAGAATATTTTTTTCAAGTATTCTTTTACATTTTACTATTTTTGCGTAGAAACTAGAAATATATACTCCAAATGTTTGAAACTTATAAATACCTCTCTTGTTCGTGCTGTTTTTTTCCAGCATTCACTGATCTCAAGAGGCATAGCAATAGAAGTGAATTTTCATCAGCAAGACATAACTAAGTAGTTAAAAATTGTAATATTTTGCTCGAGGATAGGAAGAAATAGAGCATCAAAGAAATGTTTCACTCATCTGCTTTTAAAATTAACATGTTAATATTTTTTAAACATTTCAACCATCTTTTATTTAAAATATGCAATTCTGTTAAAATAGTGTGAAGAATTTGGCAGAGAATTTAAGCTGTTTGTTTGTCAACCATCTCCTTTTTTTAGTAAAAGATACAAACACAAATGTATTATTGCAGAAATCATTATGAATCTACATTTAACATTTCCACTGTCTAGTACCACAAATGTTTTAGCTTAGCTTGTCCAAAGAACCTAGGCCTTGAAGAAGGAAAGCTTTTTACTCTGAATGGTAATGAGTTAGATTCCCCAAAGAATTTTAGATTTTGCTGATTTCTGCATATTTAAATATACTTAAGACAGTTTCTTGAAATTAGAGCAAAAAAAGCTCAGACCAGAGGCTGATTATTTGGAGGATTGAACTCAGTCCTGTGATGACAATAGAAACAGATTTTCTTTTATGTTTGTTATGTCTTTCTCTATCTTACAGGGCCAAGAGAAGTATGGGTTATTGAATGTGACAAAAATTACAGAAAATGGGAAGAAAGTTCGGTAAGTCTTGGAAATCTAGAAGTAAATATGTGTAATTGTTTGTGTAAGGTATCTGACTTTGATATTAGGGCAACATAGTGGGTTTTCCAGTTTCTTACTTTTTGTCTGAATTTGCCTTAGAGGTTTTCCTGTAAGACATAGCATTTCCTATGCTAAAGTGTTTCTCCCAGTGAGCTAAAGATAATGGATTTCAGAAAGCCAGAGACTCCTTTATGCCAGGGCTCCACACAGGGCAGTGGTTTCATGTGGGTGCACTCGGGAGAGGCAGCTTCTTAAAATGGGAGTGATTTTTTTTTTTTTAAGATAAAATCTGTATAGTTTACAGCCTGTCTTGTTCCTTGGGCAGAATTGGTGTAAGAGAAGCTCTTAGGCTTTCACTTCATCTCCTTTAATTTCCGAGGAATGTACATGTCATATTCATTAGAACACTCTAATTCTTCCTTCACTCTGCTTGTGAGGGGTTTGAAGCAGAATGTATCGTCCATCGTTGAGATCCCTGTAGGTGATGAATGACCCAATTTCTAACTTCCTTTCTCTGCCTCACAGGCAGGCATTTACATTATAAATCATAATGTCTAATCAAGTAATGCTGTCTAACTGAAATTTCTGGTGTTTTGCAAAGAGTCAGTGTTAAATACTACCTAAGTGTGGCACATCCTCGGATTTAATTTAGGTTTACTTTTTACCTCTTTTTAATTTAATCTTTTAGGTTTAATGCTGTGTTATACTCAGTGTTTATCAGAATTTTGATACATGAAGAGTGCTTTTCCTGAGGATTTAAATAGTCAGCATGTAGCTCATATTCCAGAGCCACCCTGACCTAGTCTAGTGAAGCTAGGCAGCACATCTGACTCCCAGTTTGGTTCCTCAGAGCTGCTCCTAAGAGCTTGATAGGAAAGAGTGGACAGTGACTCATGTAATCTGCTACTGCTACAGTATACTCACGCCATTTATGTTGCATCTGTTGGAATAATTGATCTTGATTACCACACTACTGTATGGAAAGATACAACTTGACCATCCTATAACTTTGAGAGCGAGCTGGTGAATAATAATTCATATTTAGGCCATGGGAATAGATAGTCAGGGCTTGTCAAGACTTTGTTTTTGACCCCAGGAGGACAAGTGCTCAGGCATAAAAGCAAACAGACAGCTGGGGAGCTTCTTACATAAACATGAGACACTTGCATCCCAGTTAAATATGATCAATCAGTTTCAGAATTCTGTGGTACTTTGACCTAATCTACTAAGTACACAGTAGATTGAGCATTCCAGATTGGCCCCTTTGAAATTATAATTGTATGGTGTTTCTCCTGATGAGCTGCTTCCACTACTAATTAGCTTTGTTTGATTTAGACTTTGATAAGTCAGGCTGTGACTGTTAACATATGTTCCATTCTACAAATACAATAGCAATTAAGACTTACTGATGGTAGTAATGACCATATATAGAGCTAAGTATATTAACATACAGGTCAGCTGGATAACAATGATTGACAGCTTAAATATTTACTTTCAAAGTCAATTTATCCTACATTTGTTTATGAATATTTACAGAAAGAACTGGATGTCATCATGGGCGGTGTTACAAGGTTCATCGCTGCTGTTCACTAAAACCCAAGGAAGTGGAACTGGCTGGGTAAGCTCAGGAATGACCCTCACCCTCATTTCAAGCATTAATCACATAAAGCACAATAAATTAAAGTCCTCTTTTTTGTAGGGCTTAAATACTGCTATGCATGCACAGAAAAAATAAGCATATGTAAGTTAGCAGGAAAAGTTTAAGCTTACAATTATAACAGGTAACGAGAAGAAAACCAGTTGTACTTCCCTAAATTTCTGTAACAGTTGTGTACTTGATAGGTAAGAAACTGGTAAAGAGTTATTCAGGTACCCTGTAAGCTTGAAGTTTTTGCTCCATGCCAAATATTTTTGTGTTTCTGACTGATGTGTTTGTCTAAACTGTTTTGATGTTCTTGGATTTTTATTTGTAAACTCCAGATAATTTGGAGTGTTGTACATCTATTAAGGAAAACAGTCTGACACTTGGCTTGTGGTGTTGGATTATTTGAATAACATAGTATTGCTGTCTTTCTTAGTCTTTGCCTTGTTGGATTCTATGTTTTGTTTTATATTTACTTAGTGCATGAGAAGTATTCGTAGCCATTTTGATGTGTGATGAAGCCCTAAAGAAAAACATCACCCCTAGTTTAATAGCACTATAATTAAATGGGTTATATTTAGCCAGCTGCAGTAATTCCTACATTAATAGAGAAACAGCTTACCTGCTGTTGGAGATCTGACGTTAAACTGTGTGGATCTACTTGCTATAGGGGCTAAAGAGAGGTCAAATTCAGTATTCGTTATTCCACCGAATTATTATGTGAATTCCAGCAAAATTGCATCTTAGATATATGCTATCTTGCTGTGCTTTGCTAATCTTTCTCCTTGGCCCACTTTTTCCTGTTTTGCTGCTTTTTGGGTAGTTAGTGAATTGGTAGTGACAATTCTTTTCTAAAGCATTGAGTTTATTACATAACTGTAAACATTTTTTTTCTCTCTTCTGTTGCTGTAGAATGGATGGTTGGAAAAGATAGGTGAGAATAAATAATTAACAACATTGGAGGTAGAAGAGAATGGAGAAAGTTGGGCAAGATGGTCAAGGAAAAGGAAGAGAGGGGAAAGCAAGAATAAAGATTAAAGGCATGAGATAAAGTGAATTTTACCATCTGGTAGGAATGGGTTTTGGTGACTTATGTAACTTACTTTCCAAATATGCATATTTATAAGTATAAAACTAAAGCGCTTTTTGGATCCTTAGCTATAAAAGTAAAACATTTTGCCTGAGCAACTGATCAAGTTCCAGAACCTTGCTTACAACTAGTACTCCTAATGCAAAGGTAGCTGTAGATAAAAACCCCCATTACTTTGACTATATGTTGATATCATTAAAGCACACGGTGCTAAACTAAGATACTGTTTGTGAATGTATTATACTGTTATGAACGAATGTGTGCCCAAGTGAATTACCCATAAAAGATAGTCATGCAGCTCTGCTAGTGTAAGTTGTTATACCTTCCAAGTACAGTTGTTTGGTGGTGGGAAAAAGAAAGTCATACACTCTTGTGATAACTAAGTAGAGCAAAAGTATCATAGTCACAGTATTTCTGTGCAGCACGGTCAGATGTGTGTCCTGTCAAATATTGGAGTGGGGTCAGCAAAAAAAGTATCAACAGTATGAACAGAATAAAGTGAAACTGGGACTACTTGGACTACTAAGGGAGAATATCTTTCGAAGACTTTGTGACATACACCTGCATGTTTGCAGTGGGGTTTGTAAATATGTAATTAAATATTCAGCACACATTCTCTTTGCTCTCCATGCAGGAAATTATTTTGGAGGTTTTAGAAATCCCCCCTCACTTCTCAAACTTCCATCTCTGTCAGTATTTTAATCAGGTGAAGTCAAGGCTACCAGTTCGACATATAATATGATTACATTTCTTCTTCATCTTTTGGAAAAATACCTGTTTAGCATTCATCTAGTGATTGATAGAACCATATCTTCTTTTTTGTGTATTGTTTTGTGACTTCATCACTTTTCTTCCTTTTTCTCATCAAGTCATTTTGCCAAGGGAGCTCAATTCCTGAGCTCTTGCTCTCGCTGCTTTCTTCTTGGAAAAATGCTCTCAGTCGTCGACCTGCTGTCACCTATGTAAAGTCTGACCAAGTTTCAGCTATGACTGTATGTGTTCTTGTTGCATGCCTCTTGTCACTCTAAGGCTACTTGTCACTAATGTCGAAAGTAAATGTTATTTTTTTCCCAAGGTTTAAGTTTTGTCACTTCATATAACACCTTGTCTATCCTGTTTGCTATTTTCTGAAAGTCATCCAAGGTGCAAATTAACACAAGTGTATTACAATAATTCTCTAATTGTTCTAATGGAACAAAATAGAAAGAGTATCTGGGTCATTGGTGCCAGAATTATAATCCCAAATTGCCTACCATCTGAACCACTAGTGGCTTGACTAATAAACAGCACGATATGCTTGGTTTTTAACATATTTTGTGTCTAATTCTTTTTAACACAACTAATTTAGGAAGTCTGTAAGATGTATGATGCCTTTGATACAATGATGCACATGTTGTTGTTTAATTCTAGCTATAAATCGAATGCACCGAAATAGAAATGTTATGCGTGAAAAGCTGAAAGGAAAAGAGTTCAAGGATGTTCTGATTGTGTGCCACATACAGAAGGATGATGTTCATTTGTAGGACCCTTTATTTATAATTTAAACATCTGTAGTTAGTCATGTTTTGTAGATGCCAAGCATAGAAGTGCTGCTTATCAGAAACAGATAAAGTGTCGGTAGCTAATGTGATACAGCTTGTTGCTTGAGGTGAGTGAGGAGGAATTTAGATAATTATACTGGCGTCAGAATAGAAAAACAGGCTTGACTGGTTGTATAATTGGTTTTTAATATTACTTTCTCAGCACTCTTTATCAGTATAAAACTGAAGCTTTAATGGAAAAAGTAATATACTGAAGACATTGAAGCGACGTTTCAATAATTTTACTACTTGAAGATTTTAAAGTACTGCTGATGTTCAAAATGATTTTGGTATCTCACCTTGTATTTCCTGAAGAGTGGAGAGTGCTATATGTTTTGAGTTTAGTTACAATTCCTGAGACTTCTAGAAGGATTGTTTTGATGACTGGTGCCTTAATCCAGTCTACACCTCATCTTGCTCCCAACAATAAGGAGTAACTGTAGGCTTATTTCATCAACCATGTGCTAAAAATTGTGCAACTGCCTTTTCTTTGTCAAGTTCATTGCTATGAATGTAGAAGTCTGGAACAGATAATTTGTACACAGTTTGGTGTCCTTAAAATGCTACTTTCTGTAAGGAAGTCTGAATTTCAAAAGTATATCTTTTCACAGAAATTTGGATTTTCAATTGTTGACAGAAAATGTCTCTCAGCTTTTGGTGTGAATGACTTGTAGTAGGTTTTTTGCAAATTTTTTGTGATGGGACTTCATAAAACAACAGTAAATGGTAACTGCTTAGAAGAATTTATCTGTCACCCTTCTGTAATAGTCACCTGTGCTCAGTGTCAGGTACAGTGGTCATAAACCAGAAGTGAGTAAACTGCTAAAACATCAAGGAAATAATTGCTTTTCAAGGTTCACCCAGGCAAACTCTTGTTTACACTACTGTGTTTATAGCCAAGAATGTTATATGTATATGAATGTCATATGTTAGTACAGTTCATCACTTTGCACAGCTGATTTATCGCAGGAGCTCAAAGGATTAACTATTTGTAATGGAAATGCTCCTATCAGAGTCTGGTTTCAAAAAACTTCCATCATTGGAAGGGTTATCTTTATATTAGTCTTTTTTTTTTTAATTAAAGCTGTAAGCTCTGAAACTCCCTTAGCAGCCACAAAGGTACATCTGTCTCCTCAACTCTGTTTCTGCAGTCCAGCTGTGGGTGAGGAGGTGTTGGAATTAAAATGTTCTACCTAACTGCAATTAGAGACAGAATTGTGGGAATGGCAGGGGTCATTTGTACATCCAAAGTCTTCCTATAAGTAATATCCAGTTCTGTTCTCAAAGAACACTGGAATGTATCATAATACAGATAGTGTGGCTTGTCCTGTGAAGGCTTCCAGGATTTGGAGAAAACTCCTGAAAGAAATAGCCAAAAGTTCTCTTAGCAATATAACTAGCATAAGTTAGCATAACTAGCATCCCATGACTATGCTTTTTTTCCTGTAAAACTTCTAGGACAGCTTCACATCTAGGACAGCTGCTAGCACAATGCACAGACCTCTTCCTCTTTTTCTTCTCACGTTGCTGCGCTTTCCAAACAACTCGAGAGAGGAATCTAGTGAGGATGCTATGTCTGCTCAGTAAGGGCTGAATTCATCCTGACTAGTGCTGACTTGGTAGTGTACTCTGTTTTGAGAAAGCAGGCTTTGTTTAGGTGGCAGCAGATGATAAAAGGAAAGGTTTTCTTTTTACTGCTTTTAACAGAACCTGCCTGCTTCTGGAGGATTCGATTGCCTTTAGCTAATCTTTGTATGCAGAGCATCTGAGCAGCTCTGGACAGGACTTCCTCCTGGAAGCTTTCAAGAAGGGCATGACAGTTGGCATCTCATTTTCATACAGCCAGAAGCAGAAAAGATCCTTGATGGGAAAGCTCTTAGGAGAGCCTGTGTGCGGAAGTTAACATTTCCTTAAATAAAGAAGTTAGGTTTTTGCTGAGTATGTGATATATTGGCATCTCAGAAGCTTTGCAGAGAGGCTAGATTATTTGCATGGCTATCCCCATCCTTGGATCTCACACAGCAGTCTGAGCACTGCTAGTGTGAAAGAGCAGAAGACTTCTGGTGTTTGGTTTGTTCTGTGCTTCTCTGAAATGCTGAAAGAAATCAGGCCAAACAGATGGGTAGAATGCAAAGATGTTTGAGGTAGTATTGTGATCTGTCAGGTGGAGAGTTCAGCAAGCTAATGTATTGGAAGGCTCTATTCTTGGTCAAAACAGCAGTGAGTGTTACATTATTTTTTGTTGTTGCTTGTTGACTTCACCTGCAGCAGGTCATCTCCTGTGCTTCTCAGCATCATCTGGTAATCATTTTTAATGATTACCCCCCGATCCTGCTGAGGACTTTGGCACTATTCTCCTGTGCTCTCCAGTGCCAGTCTCTATAAATTGATTATTTTTTTTTCCAACACGCAGTAGGATTGATCTAGGCTGTCAGGAAGTGTGTGGCTGGGGCACTTTGGTTCTATGTGAAGCAGTCATGTGAATCTCTCTTAAATGGGCAGCTGCTGCATAACTGCCCATAACTACAAGAGCCATAATGGCCCAGAGATTGTTCCTGTGGACTCCACTACTGAGCTGAGGCGCTCTCGAAAGCTCTACTGTAATTAATAAGAAGTGTTCTTGGATGAGGTATCTGAGAGTTAAGTTAGAAATTGGAAGGGATTTTTTAAAAAGTGCTAATTGGCATTGGGTCCATTAGAAATACTCCCCTATTCTGATATTTCACAGGTAAAATAAAGAAGTTAAGATTCTGCTTTCTGTCCAACACTTAGGACTCAAGGCAGGGAGATTTTGCAGCGGTAAACAGCCTTTATAAAACACAATTAGCATTAATTAACATCCATGCTGGGAATTTAATCAGAAGCAGCAGATTTAGTTCAGTTTTCTGAACTGTTTTTTTTTCTCTTGGATATGACTGTTCTCAAACAGACTGGAAACTTGTGTTCACAGCAAGGGGCTTACATCCCCCAGAGCTGTCACACGAACAGCATTTGCACATCAAAGACTTTCTAAAGAAACAGAAAAGAACCTGATGGCTTGGATGCTGCAAACTTCCTCCAGATATGTATCCATGGCATTAAATTTCTGTATTACAAACAAGTGACTTACAGCTTTCCCTGTTCCGTGTTTTACTTATTTTACTCTCAATTAGAGTTTTTTGTAGGGGTCACTGAATTGGTTTCCCTGAGGTATGATATTTCCAAGCTATGTGGTGAAACCCTAGTAAACAGACTTTATTTTCAAAATTGTGATACCTAGTAGACATGTAAAAGTAGTAGCTAAAAATAGCACTGTGATGTTTTCCTCAGCTTGTTTGAAAGGTTACTTGTGGGTCAAGTGCTTTTTTTAAAATCACTCTGTTTGTATGTTGTTTGTTTAGTAGGTAGGCAGTGAAACAGTTCTATTTACTTGCTAGGATATACTGCAGTATTGCAATGGAAGTGCTACAGAAAAATACAATATGAAAAGCATTGTTGGAAACACAAATACATCTATATATAAACCCACAACATATTTATATTAGGAAAATGTAAAAGCCGAAAGTTCAGTGCAGGAGAGTCGTGATTCTGATCTAGCAAAGCTACTATTCTTGGTTTGTTTTTTGGTTTTAGCTACAACCATTAATTGACAGAATGAAGTTGGTTTGTTCAGTTATTAGTCAGTTTTATTTAAAGCTAGGGACTATCTTGACTAAATGAAGCTATAATCAAATACTGTATGGTCTCCTGCTGTTTGGGACTGGAAAAAAAGCTCTGCTGGAATCTGGTTGTCATTTAAAGTTGCAAAATTGTAAAGGCTTTAAGATGAGCAGCTTTTTTAATAGGTATGCTTAAAGGGTGTTCTGTGTGTGGTTTTTGTTTGATTTGTTTTCCTGGTATCAAGCCTGATGATTTGTGGCAAAGTACTGTATTTGGGTTAAGTTGTATAGCCTGTAAATAATGTATGTTGTACTTAGAAGGTCTGCAAGACGTCCTAACTGTAGGAGTCTGTTTGCTTTTAAGTTTGTCATCACTGTTCCTTTTTTTCCAGAAGTTTGGTGTCAATCAGTCTAAGCCAGAATTTACAGTGGATCTCAAAGGGGCATTGATCGAATGGGCTTCAAAAGACAAATCCAGCAAAAAGAATGTTATTGAGGTGAATTATTTTATTTACATGCAAAATGATATGTACTTTAATTAATGACTTAATAAAGTATCTCTAACCTTAAAATAAAAAACTTTTGAGTTTTCTACATTTCTTCCTGCTCAAACGTAGACATATCTTAGTACCTGCAAGAAATGACCATTTCTAGTATGTCTGTATGGATTATGCTTTTAACTTTGAAGCGGCCTGTTATTTACTATTTTCACTAGTGTTTTTAAGTGCCTTTCTGTTACCTGAAAGTTTTATACTGGGGAGAAGTTTAGTTTGGCTTAGGTGACTCTTGCTATTGAATTCTAGTGTGTTTGTCAGTTCTAGTGATAGCTATTTTCATTTCTTTAAAGCTGAAAACCCGCCAAGGAACTGAGCTCTTGATTCAATCTGACAATGACAGCTTTATTAATGAATGGTATAAAGTTCTTAACTATACCATCAACAATCCGGTAAGTGAATCACAAAGGCAGCAGTTTCATGGTAATGTTTAGTAAGTAATGGATGTAATGATTCCTAGTGCTTCACATACATCTTTATGTCCTGATTTTCTTGAGTGTGGACAGGAGGTTGAAGGATATGACAGTTCCTGGTGACGACAAGTGATATATAAGGAAGATAAGTGATATATAAGGAAGAAAAGTGATCCACTGGATTAAGAACCAGGAGGTGTGGGCTGACCTCCAGTACCAAAATTACCTTTCTTCTCTCTGTGACCTGAAAGGTTCTGATAGAGAGTAAAGAGGGGAGGACAGCCAAGGGAGTGCTTCAGGATGTGCATTAGTTGGCATTTGATACTGCTATTCACTTAAGGCTGCACTAAAGAGCAAATTAAAAGCCTTGATAAAGTACTGTATTATCTCCTATGAGACAGCATAATGCCATCTGTTTAATCAACAGAAAAGTGATCAAGCATTTGCTCTTGATATCACAAAACAATATTTACCATCTTCAAATTCAGAAGGAGTTGGAGGAGATCTTGAAGAAAGTATTTCTATCAAGTTGACTTCACGTGTATTCTTAATTCATAGTTACAGACCTGGCTGCTTGTGTTGCTTTTGATGTCAGTCAGTGGCTGTCACTTCTCTTAGCTCTGATGGTGCTTTCCAGATAGGGGTGCTGCACAAATGCAGCAGGCCAAGATGAATGGTTTAGTTTCTTTGAGTGCTCATGGTTTAGGCTCCTAATATTCTGCTCTCTCCTGGTATGAAGATGTCATGACCCTTAATAACCAGGCAAGGCGGTCACTCAGGGATACTGCCTTGTGTAATGCAACTGAGGCTGCTCTGCCCTGCTTAAATATAAACAAAATTGGAAAGACTCTGGTCTCTGTTCCTTCAGGCTGCTGTTGTGGCAATATGCTGTACAAGAGGAATAGCTATCTATGAAGGATGTTGGCTGCTCTTTTTTACACAGAGAGATTTCCAAGTTGTGAGATTAGACTTGTTCCGTAGTACAAACTAGATTCCAGGTAATTATTTTTCAAAGCAGTTAACCAGTTTAAAATTTATCAGTCCTAAAGAGCTTTGAGGCCTCTTGAAGAGGGCACTGTCCAAAAGTGGGATTCTTAGTGGGAATGTGAATTGTGCACTTGATTATGTTGATCTTTCAGGTGTAAATAGGCAATCCTAAGCTTTTGAAAACCAGTGGGAATTAGGGTATTTAAAGCTAACATGTGCCCTTCAAGTTAAAGTGCATCTTAGTTGATGAAGTCATGTTTCTGCTCATTCAGTGCTCTGGAGTACACAACTTTGACCTTGTTTTTAAAATGACTTTCTTGTTAGCAAGTGACACACCACACAGCCAGAGTTTTGTAACTCTGTAGAAGTAAAGTTCACTTGAGTAGAAGGAAGAAGTATGCCGTTTTGGAAGGGAATATATTGCACTGAGACCAGAAGAGGTTTCCTTTCCTATATTCTGATATGTCTGCGGTTGTGTAGCATAAATATGAAGCTGCAGGTGTGCAGTTGAACAGACTCCTGTATCTGCCTCTGCACTGCATAGAATCCTAGAGTGATTTGGGTTGGAAGGCACCTTAAAGATCATCTAGTTCCAACCCCTTCCACTAGACCAAGTTTCTCAGAGCCCCATTCAATCTGGCCTTGAACACTTCCATAGCCTTCCTGGGCAACCTGTTCCAGTGCCCCACCGCCCTCCCATGGAGGAACTTCTTCCTTACACCTCATTTAACTCTACCCTCTTTCGGTTTCAAGCCATTGCTACATGCTATTGTAAAAAGTGCCTCTCCAGCTTTTTTGTAGCCCCTCTTTATGTATTGGAAGGCTGCTGTAAGGTCTTCATTCTCTTCACCAGGCTGAACATGCCCAGCATGACCTAAGTTTTCACTTGCCTGTGTTTAATGATTATATGCTGAGAAAGCAATAACAAAGGACAAGAACTTTAGACGCTGTTATATTTACTTTTTCAGAGTGAATTCAGTTTATGTTTTGACAGGGGTGAAATTATCCAACCAATAGTTCTGTTTTCTGTAAGGAAATTTTAATTGCAGATGTAGGAAATAAGGTAAATACTCTAGAAATGTGTGTTAGGCTTTATCAGTCAGGTGTTTCTGTAGCAGGCCATGAAATGGCTGATGTTTGTCTACTGGATTGGAAAAAGGAAAACAAAATTCTATTGTGTATTGGTTGGTGTAGTGAAGTATTATCCTGAAAAGCTGATTGTACTTTGTTCATTGTCCAGATAAACTTTCTGGGGTCTTATGATCAAGTAGTGCAACTCAAACTTACTCAGTTTGCCAGTGAGAATGGTATCACCTCTGAAGATATTTTTAACACCTAGAGTTTAGGAAAGAACCAGCTGAATATTGTTATAGGGGAAAAGCAATGTATATTCTAGAACTGTCTATGGGAAATGTGTGTGTTAATGATACATTCTATGAATTGGCAAACATCACTGTTTATCTCCTTAAATCTAATAGGTGGTAGAGTCTGATGAAGCAGTAGAAGATGAGATACCAGATTCCCCTGGGGTGGAAAAACAAGACAAAGAAAAAGAGAAAGAGAATAAGGACTCTAAGAAACTGCGTTGTGAGTTGAACATTTTCAGTTAATTGGAAATTAAGTTATTAATTAGCAGTGTCTTTTTTTTTTCATCTTCAGTATTATGGGTAAATAGAGAAGAATTCAGAAGGACAACTAGAAATGAAACTACTCAGGTTTGGAAACAGGCTTTTCTATAGTTCATGCCACATCTTGATGCCAATTAGTAGATGTTCTGTTTTTATTAATCATGCTTCAAAAGAACCCCAAAGGGACCAAATGTCTTCAGCTTCTGTTGTGTGACACATGAAAAACAGGAGAAAAGAGACAGTGGTGGAATGGATTATTTTCAAGGTGTTGTCAAATACACAAGTACACAAAATTAATTAGAGATTTATTTTACTCTGGTGTTGGATAATAATTATGTGCTTTTACATGTTCCAAACTGACTAAAATTGCTTTAGTTTGTCTGTGGTTCAGCATCTATAAATATTTGCATATTAACTGCAATTTTACTAAGTTGCTAGTGATGTTGTATTGGCCCAGTAAGAGAAACTAAACATTTTTGATTCCACCTTCAGAATTTTAGAGCTGAATTTCTTTTAGCAACAAAAATTTCTTTCTGTGCTGAGAAGTATACTAATTTGGTAGATTGTTTTCTAGGCCTTAATGTAATTTACAAGAAAGTATTTATTTCTTTTAAATGAGTCAACTTAATGAGCTGACTTTGACATGTAGGTGTATTTTCTCGAACTCCACATCAATTCCACGTGTAAGCTACCATTTAGTTTCCTGGGCAATACTTGGAAAACCAAGTTGTTTGTGATAGAGTTGCCTCTTCATGGTTTGAAAAGTGGATGCTATTTACAAGGAAGTCATAGAATCATAGAATGGTAGGGTTGGAAGGGACCTTTAGAGATCATCTAGTTCAACCCCCCTGCAGAAGCAGGTTCACCTAGATCAGGTCACATAGAAACATGTCCAGGCGGGTCTTGAGGACCTCCAAGGAAGGAGACTCCACAACCCCTCCGGGCAGCCTGTGCCAGGGCTCCCTCACCTCAACAGTGAAATAGTTTTTTCTTATATTTAAGTGGAACTTTTTGTGTTCCAGCTTCATCCCATTGCCCCTTGTGCTGTTGCTATCTACTATAGAAAAAAGGGATGTCCTAACCTCTGAAAACTTATGGAAAAATATGCATGCATTGCAAAATAGTGTTTTAATGTGGTTTTGAGCTTTTTTTGAATCATAGAATCACAGAATGGCAGGGGTTGGAAGGGACCCTTAGAGATGATCTAATCCAACTCCCCTGCCAATGCTGGTCCACCTAGATCAGGTCACACAAGTGTAGCATTTGTTCTGGGAATATTAATCTTTTTAATTTCTGGCTGTATTTCTCTTTCAGCAGTGAAAGCACCTAGCAATATAGATTCCACAGATCAGAAGAAGACCAAAACAAAGCTCAAGAAGTTTCTCACACGGCGTCCTACGTTACAAGCTGTCCGTGAAAAAGGCTACATTAAGGGTAAATGAATCTTTTTAACAAAGGAAATAATTTGCAAAGCTGAATTTAGTAGTTTGTGTATAATGGAGTTTAAATGGTCTAGTTCTAGAGTAAAACACATGTATATAGCTGGTTTAACAAAAGTCTGGTATATATAGTGGAACTGGTGTGTGATTGTTGTTCTGAGCACTGCTACCAGCCACTGAACTTGATGGGGGATGTCCTCTCCTTCAGCTCATTACCAGCAAAACTTCAGTGAAAACTGAGGCCACAGAAGCCTGCTTGGGCTTGGAGTGCTTCTTAGCTAAAGTCCATTTGGTCTGCTGTTCTGAGCTGGAAACTTCAGATAGCTGGTAATCCTGCATAGAGGGGAAAGAAAAGCCCTTTGGGTACAAAGCTGAATGTGTGTGCTCATCTGTTTCACAGGGGTGCTTTAGTCTGAGTGGAAGCAGACAATCGTGCCATCTCGTAAGAATTGATGTATTTAAGTGTAGGAATCTTAACTTAAACATCTTTTTCTCCTAGCCTTTTTCAAATGTGTACATTTCTTAAATTTTCACAAACAATGAGTCTTACAGATATTCTTGAATCAAACTCCTGAAAGAATTGATTTCCACTTGTCGCACTTGTAGACACTTGGAGAGAACAGTATTTGCACAGGTTTAAGTTAATGTGTTTGTGTAAATTATTGACTTTGGTACTCACTGTAAAACTTCACGTGTTTATTTATTTGTATGCTTTAGCAGGACTTGTAGGTGGTGCCCTACTAGGGTCAAAATAGCGTATGGGTAGGCAAATATCAGACCAATCCTACTGTGGTTTGCCTAACTGCATACTTTAACAGGTGTGCTTCTGTTGCATGCAGCATCTGATCTATTTGTGTATCTGCAAATATAACTTCACTGTAATGATTGAATTTTTGGTTGGGATAAGAAGCATTATTCCCAGACCCTGACGTTTTTGTTCTGCTTCACAGCTTAGTATTCATGTGACGTAACTTCTGCCGTTAGCAACAGCGGATGCTAAGCCAAGCTTAATTTGTACATGTGCATGCTGCTGATTGGAGTTTTAATAAAGACATTAAGGAACGCAGAGTTTGTTTTTATTTAAGAGCATGGTGTAAATGTAAGAAACTGGATCTGCCCTGTACAGTTTTACATTTACTGTGTGAATGAAAAATGGAGAAGTCTTTATTTTAGAAGCCCAGTGTTCTTCTATGGCTGATTACAGAACAAGCTTAGTAAATGGGAAACTTGGCAACCCGTTATGAACAGAAAAAATAACAAAAAGTTCAAGGAAAAACCCACTCGCAACAGCATGCACTAAGCAGAGGAGTAACTGTGTGAAACTTTTGCTATATGGAAAAGAAATATTAAGAAAGTTACTTCAAGATAAGAAAAAAAAATACTATCCCTGTTTATGTGGAAATTATCAAGTCAGAGGCAATTGTAGCAACTCAGTTTGTTACCTGCTCCTCTTTTCTTCTGCTATCTAATCTGCTTTGCTTGACCTGCTGCAACTGCATGCTTGCTTGGCTTTCTACTGTATGGACTTTCCAAACCCTTGCTACTGCTTCTGCTCATACAGCTGTCTGTGTGAGCAGCAGCATCAGGACTGAGGTGCTTCGGGCCATCAGCCTGATAACGTGCACAGCTAATAATACCCTTATCTGCCAGTTCTCATACTGTATAGTTTGGTGTGCTGTTTGGATTTCCCAAATCAGTAGTTAAATGCAAGTGGTGTTAATGAGTCCACTTAAATTACTAAATATGAAAGACAGACTAGATGCTATGCATGATGCAAATGCAAGAGCAGCATCTCTCTTGCATAAGGTCTGAAGTAAGATCACCTAGATAATGCAAAGACACCACTTAGAAAACAAAGCAAAAAAAACCCCTAACAAAACAAAACCATTCTCCCCTGTGTGAGTGTGAACTTTGCTTCTCTGTCTCAAGACCCTACATCAGTCTCATGCATCTGCACATCTATTATTTGGCCATCTTTGATGAAAACCGTAGAAATGGGTCTGAGATATTTTGGTGATAACATAATCTGAAAAAGAGGAGTTAACATGTTGCTCAAATACACTGAGATGCTGGAAGAAACTGTTCTCTACCCAAGCTGATTTTTCATTTTTGCTCCAGTTTGTGATAGAAAACACCCCCCCTGGATTGTGTAGTTTTGAAAACAAGACTCTGGGATGTAAAGGTCTCTCTTACAAATCCCCGTCAGAACTTAAAAATATTAGAAGTAAAAGACCCCACATTGAAGTAAATGAATGTGCAATGCTGGGTTAAACAGTAGGTGCAATGAAAGATGAAATTATATAGGGTTTTCCCCCAAGCAATGCCAAAACCTTTCACTTTGGTTAAAGTTCTGTATCTATTTGGATTTTTAACAAAGGTTACAGTAAACATATTTTGAACTCGGAACAGGAATGGAGTGTAACAGGACATTTTCTCATTACAGCCGTAACCATATGAGTCTTACAAGTATATCCTGATGGTTTAAAATTACTGCAGTAGCAAAAGTTCCTTCCCTAGACACTCAGCTCTGTGCAACTGCTGACATTCCTTCTTACTGGGAGCTTTTTCTTGCCGGGAGCTGCTGAGAATTCTATTCAAAACTTTCCTGTTTTCACTCTAATAGTGCGATAGTTGTACCCAGTAGGCTTTGCCCTTTGTAGAGGTTTGTTTTAACGTGAACTAGTTCTGTCACTTGAGTCCTGTTCCACTGTAAATCAGTCTCTTTACTTGGTTCCAGATCAAGTGTTTGGTTCCAATCTCACCAGCTTGTGTCAAAGAGAAAACAGCACGGTGCCAAAGTTCGTCAAGCTGTGCATTGAGCATGTTGAGGAACATGGTATGGTTGAAGTTTTTTGTTTCCAAATCTCTCTTGTTCACCACACTATCTAAGTTTGAATGTTTTAATCCTTAAAATGATGTAGATTTATTTGGGGAGAATAATCTGAAATTTGTATCTGCAGATAACAATGGGTTTTCAAGGGTGAGGAGGCAGGTGGGATCCAAACTGGGCAGAGGGGAGGAAATTTTGTATCTGGGAAATTGATGTGCTTCGATATATTTCAAGCTGAGGAAAAGGCAGGACAGCTTCCTGGCAGCAAGGCTCTAAGGAAGGAGAGGTTACAAGAAGTAATGGAAGAGCTCAGCCCGTCAAGGGTTTTTTTTTCAGATGAAAAGAGAGAGACCATCAAAATGCAACCATTGATTTCTGGAAGGTTTAAGCACGCTAACAATAATTTATATTAAAACTTCATGAAACAAACTTCTGGGAAAAAAGTTGTGTTCCTGCTCTGTATGTGTGTTGATTACCAGAAGACAAGCCTCTGATGCCCTTCAGCCAGTTACACCAATTGCTATGTGGGATTTTATGCAATTCTGGAGATAATGTCTACATACTGACTCAATTTTTGGTTGCTTTCATTGACAATAAGTCTTTTACTACCTAATAACTGAGAAAGTGATATGTTCGAAGGCTGCACATGACCTTCTGGGTTGTCTGATGTCAGGGACATCTTCACATTTTTGTTGAAAAATACATTAGTTATGACTCTTGACTTGGCTCTAGTCTGTGCTGGTTTTCTTGCTTGTTTCTTGCTGTTGTCATTACCCTGTCTCTTGGAAAAGATGACTGAGAGGGGATTGTGGAATCTCCATAATCATCATTCAAATATATGGCAGTCTGTTAATCTGAGAACGTTCTCTTGAGAATCTGGGTAAGTTTTACAGGAGAATACTACATGTGAATGTCAAGGTGTCTTCCTTTTAGGATTTTGTTGCAAACTACATGTAGTCCTCTTTCTCACTGCTGCTGTCTTATGGCCTGGGAGGGGAAAAAAGGCTGTCTTACTCCAGTTTGACAAACTACCGCCTTGCTTGTAACAGCAGGCTTGATTCCTGTGATCTGCAGGTTGTGAGAAAGCAGTTATTTTGCTTTGTTCTTTTTTTATTTTTTGTTTCTTTTTTATTTTAAAGACAGGGCTGCAGTGAAGATAGTGGTGAAGTTTTCCTTTTTTAAATACCTGAGGGGAGGCTGGCAGAAATGAACAGCTGTTTTTCCCCACTTCTCCAACTCTTCTTCCTATTGCCAATAGACTTCAAATAAGTTCTTTCTGTAAAGGGATGACTAGTGGATTATGGGGAAGAGGGATATGTCAGATGGTGCTGGTAGCTGTGCTGTGTTGCATCAGCCAACTCCTTGACGAGCCACAGGGACTTGGAGGTATTTTAGCAGCACTCACCCTTTCAGTAGCACTGACTCACATGCTGCATTCAAGTGGTGTTGCATTTAAATTCATTACTTCCTAATCACTTCTGAGTAACTGCAGTAGCAACCACAGAGACACAGTTTTCTTTTTTTCTGGTTGAGTGTGCAATACCATAAAAGCAAGGACTACCCTTTTAGTTTTGTAGGCTGTTGGGTGATGATGATGAGTATGCATGCACATCATTTCTTCTCCATGCAAACCTGGTCACTTGACAACTTTGAGATGCTCTCTGTGCATGACTTAATTTGATTTTTCTTAACCATACATTAAAAAAATTGAACATCCACAAAATACTTGGTTCTTGCATGTTGGAGTTCCATATAGTCCCTGGCACCCACTGAGTGCACCTTAAACACAATATCTGGTCTCACTGGGGAAACTTGGAGCTGTTGACTCATTCCTGCTGTTCTACTGTGTAGGAAGTCTTAGAGATTCCTTTAAGCTTGATGCTACCAAACCTCTGTCAGCAAACTAAACCTCCTCTGAAGTGCCCTGCCCATCAAAAAAGTTAGCTTTGACTTCTTTTTTTGTTTGTCATTTGTTTTTGATTTCTTTTTTGTTGAACAAAGTGTGCTTTGTTACAAGGTGGGTTTCTTGTGTTTTTAATTTTACTGAGTAGACCTATAAAGAAGCAGCCTAATGATTTCAGACTTCATAGATGTGTGTAAGGTGTTAAAATGGATTTATCCCTTTGTTTTAGGATTAGATGTTGATGGCTTGTACCGTGTCAGTGGCAATCTTGCAGTGATACAGAAGCTGCGATTTGCAGTCAATCATGGTAAGCTTCCTTCCGCTGTACTACAATTCCATATGTTTTCAGACCAATGAAGTTCATAGAAAGCTCAGGGAAAAAAAGTTCTTAATGTATAACTGCAGTCTTTCATGAGAAATGATTGTCATCTTCAAAGTAAAATTACTTCAGAATGGTAGAATTTAGTGTGTAACACACATCCTTTGAAAAACCCAGCATCCTGGAGATTTGGTCTTATGTGGAGTGTAGAGGTGGTGCTAGAACATGATTCTAAAGAGAGGTGGTAATAGAATTGGAGAGTGGAGGGGGAATTACTTCAAACAAAGTAACTTCATACCTTATGGAAAACCAATAAGCTTATTAAGCTTCCACTAGCATTGAAATTTTAAGTTAATGCTTTTTAGCGAGACTTACTGCTGCCTGTTAGTATGGGGGTGCATAACTCCTCTTACCCACACTCTGTGTATAAAACCCTTTCATGTGGCTGTATCTTAGTGTTTTGTTCAGTGGGAATCAATGGGCAGCTTGCAACTAGGGAGAGGACTGTAGCCCATCTGCAGCCTGACCTCCGATTTCCCAGCTGGCCAGGTCTAACAGTGAATTTTGTGTCACGTTATCTGCTCCTGTTCCCCTGTGGAAAACAGCCCCGGTGTAAAGGTGCTCCATGCAGTGCAGTGGGCTGAGTTTTGCCATCTCTGTCTCTAGGAGTTGAGTTTTTGTATCCCCTTTTACACTGCTGCAGCTCAGTACCTCAGCAGAGAACGGGCCGAAGTGGAGTAAGAGCCCTCACTGCTTTAAAAGCAGTAAGTGCAGAAGAGAAGCTGGATTTGTTTAAGAACGTAGTTCAATTACTAACATTATTCATTTGTCTTTCTCAGATGAGAAACTAGACCTGAATGACAGTAAATGGGAAGATATACATGTCATCACGGGAGCTCTGAAGATGTTTTTCAGAGAACTGCCAGAGCCACTCTTCACTTATAATCACTTCAATGACTTTGTCAATGCAATTAGTAAGTCTGGGAAACACGCGGGTGCTTTTTGTACAAGTCCTGCTCAGTTCGACCAGTTCAGTTAATTATTTTGGGCAGCAGAAAGGAAGCTCTTTGGCTCTGAGCGTGTGTGCGGCCTACCTGAAGTGGCCTGTCGGCAATGCGGCGGCTTGGCAGGAGGTGGCAGTGTTCGATCTCGGATTAGCAAACCCCTCGCTTCTCTGTTAAGTTTTTAATGCGAAGGTTTTAAACTAAAAACCTGAACCTTTTGTTTCTATGCCTCATCCTTTTACAGAACAAGAACCAAGACATCGTGTCCATGCAGTTAAAGATTTAATCAAACAGTTGCCAAAGCCAAACCAGGATACTATGCAGGTACTCTTTAGGCACCTCAAGAGGTAAGTAGCAGACAGAAGGAAAAGCTTTGTACTGGTGATCCTCTTTAAAACTAAGTAACCCAATTAACAGTGCTGGGTGAGTGTTGCCAGTGCATTTTTCTTGTCTGTGTTGGACTTAATGAAAACAATACATCAGTCTGTAAATAAACTATCAGAGCACCAAACAGACAGGGTCTCATAGCTATGGTGTGTACTGCCAAGTCCTTGTGTTCAAGGGATTGAGAGGATCAGGGATAGCATTTCAAAGCAAATCTCTTCCGTAGTGAGGGGAATCCCAGCAGCTCTGTGTCCTAATAAGAAGACTACTCGCTAAATAAATACTGTGGATAGTCATTAGCTTTGAACTAGGTCTTTCTCCTGTCATCCTGTCACTCTGACATTAAGTCTCTTCTTGTGGTTTTGTTTTGTTTTTATTTTTCAGAGTTGTAGAAAACGGAGAGAAGAACCGAATGACCTATCAAAGTGTAGCAATAGTTTTTGGTCCAACCTTATTAAAACCAGAGAAAGAGACTGGTAACATAGCAGTCCACACAGTGTACCAGAATCAGATTGTAGAATTAATTCTGCTGGAATTGAATTCCATCTTTGGACGCTGACATTTTTCTTGGAGTAGAAACTGGAAGTGATCGGTTGGCAGCAGTACTCCATCAGAAGGAAAATCTCTCGCTGTACATGATGTATTATGTTTGTGGACCAAGCAGCAACTTGTTTTTTTGCACTTTTGGGGAGAGGAGAAACAGGAGAAATGTTTGACCACTTTAATGCGAATTAAAGACAACACTTTGGATTTATTTGAAAAGTTCAGTGTGAAAGTGAATTGAGAAGTTTATAGTTTGCCTTTTTTTTTTAAGTAGCATTGGAAAAATGTAACATAGGTTCATACACTGGATTTCTTGGAGAGTAAAGCTATTAATCTCAAACTGGATAATCTGGAATTTAATCTTAAAGTTCTTTCACTTGATAGGGAAAAGTCCTACCAACTGGTATAGAAAAATTCAGTGAAGTTACATCTTCAGCTTGTGTATTACAACCTACTCGGATCTCTATGACGCTTTTCCAGGGGGTTTCTGCATGCAGTGACTGTCTTAAACTTGTGCTAGCAGTTTGATTTAGCTACTCCAATCTATTTCTTCACTTGATATCTGATGTCCTTCCCCCCATACCCCTTCCCCCTCATTTTCATTTCTTTTTCCTTTGCTTTCTTTGTTTTCCCCAGCAACCTTTCTGGAGCCTTGTAGTTGCTTTTCTAGAACAGCACACTATTTCAAACACTGAACTTGTAAGAATGTCCAGTAATCGATATATGTCCTGTGGCATAATAGAAGTCATATTTAATAAACATGTTCATTTTCTCAGGGTATTTCCTGAGCTAAGTTTTGTCTTATACTGATTTAAAGCTAAAGTCCTAAAGTAAATACCAACTGTAACACTGTACTGAGTTCTTGGTATGATGCTGTGGTAGTGGAAGTTTCTTGATGTAAATACAGGTGGTCCTTTTGATTCTTGTATATAATTCAGTTCCTGTATAGTTGAAGAAGGTTTTAGTCACACATTTCTAATCATGGGTAGGTTAGCTACAGTAGCTTAATGTTTCCAGTGGATGTCTGGGTTTCAGCAAGGGAAAGAGGTTATGGGGAGGGACGGGGGGACCTAACTGTGTGCACTTTTAGATGTTAATTACATTTGCGGGCAAATAACTGTAATGCAAATGGTACTGGAGAAATACTGAGTGTGCTTGCTAAATTGTTAATGCACTACAAGAGGAGCCTTTTTAGGTTATTTAATATGTACAGGATACATTAGAAAAATGTATAATGAATTCTAACATCTACAAATAGTGAAACTCATGTTTTGATAGCTAGATGTTTGATGGAACCCATGATGCTAAATTTAAGAGGTTTTTTTCTTTTTACTTTAATGTAGAATAATTTGTAAAATTGGTTTTGAAAGATTTTGTTACAGGGAGCATGGTCTGCTGAAGATTTTTTTAAATGTATTTTTCTAGACTAACTGCTGTATCTGACATATTTGTTATGTCTAACCTGAATAAAGAAAACCATTAGTTCTCTTAGAGTTTGCCATTCCCACTTCAGACAAGATGAACCCCTTAAGACCAGTGTATCTTACTGCTTAGCACGGATACTACCTGTGGCAAAGAGTTGTGCTGAATTAGAAGATAAACACTTACTTTATAATCTGATGATTTTAGGAACTTCCCAGTCCCTTTCTTTAACGACTTAAATTCTAACATAAGGCTCAGAAAGGGCAGAAGTAAGTTATGGATATAAATTTCCGGTCTTTAAAACCTGTCCCAACTTAACTTGGAACGCGCTGTGCAGAAAGCAGATACGTTGGGGAAATAATTATGTTCTGCCTTTGATCTGTTTCACAACACAGATCTGTTTGAAACAACTGTTTCACAGTTTCTGGCTTACGGCAGAGGGGATGTGTGGTGAAGTACTGAGGGGTAATCAGATGAATGGTACGAGAATAGGGCTTGCATGAAAAGTCTTCAGAGATAAAAGAGAAGATGAGTTACCTTGTGGCTTTCTCACTGTCTTCTTGTGGTAATGGTGAAGTCTTGTGGTTTGTTGCAAAGCGACCTGGGTGAGAACTCTGAAAGCTCCATCTCGACGTGGTGTTGGCTGCCATGCAGTAGGCTGCTGGGCCCGAGCCCTGCGAGGGGGGGAAAAAGAGTAGCAATGTGGAAAGCTTTTCCTCTAGATTATTGAAATCCCACCTTCAGCTGTAAAAACAAAAAGAATTGCCACTGTTGAATGAGAGGGCTTATCCATGGGTCACCTTTTCTGTACGAGTGTGTAAGTTTTTCAAAGAAAGAATGCCTTTTTAAGACAATTTGGTAACAAGGATGTCACACTTTTCCTTGTATTCCCCCCAAATAAAGCATTTTGTTACTGCAATATGTGGTATGGTTGTGTGCAGTGAAGTTGTTATATGTTTTAATGTCCTCATTTTAGTTTGGGGGAGTAGCCTTTTTTGATTGAAAGGGAATGTAGCTAAACACTTGAAACATTCAGGAAGAGGAGACCGTCCAAACTGGTGGTGTGCGTGGAACTGCGTGTGTCTGCACCTTGGGTTTCTTCACTGCTTGAAATACCTTCTCTTATGCCTGCACTTAGCTTTCTTTTAAAAAAACCAAACCCAGATTTTTGCACAAACACAGCAGGGGAAAGCTATTTGTATTCAATGAAACGTAATTGGATTTATATATTCCTCAATTTGGGCTTTAAACAGGATTTGACTGTGATTTAAAACCAGTTTACAGTCTGAATATAAACTTCTGCAGCCATGATCATTCAAAGGTACTGGAGCTATAATGTTAGGTACTGATGCAAGCTGAAATTTTGTTCCAGTACTGGAGCTGTGTTCAGCTCTGTAGTTCAGTTGCACTGTGTTATGCCAAGCAGCTCTCAGACCTGCTTGATATAGTGCAGGTACGGGTTTCTTCTTTCTTCAGCTTTCAAGTGAAGGGGACACAAAAAAAAGGGGCAAATATACACAGTAGTTTCATGTAAAGTAATTGAAAATCAGAGTTGCATGTAAATAAATCTTCCTGCATGCAAGTGATAGATCACACTTAGTGACCAGGCCCAGACTTTCCTCCCCATCTTCACAGAAAGCCATGATAAATACCCTTTGTACTGAGCCCATTGTGTCCTGCAAAGTGAATCCTCGCTTTGCAGCGTCAGAGAGAAGGGAGTTTGTAGGTAATCCAGTATCAGTTTATTCCTAGGTGGAGCCCTGACATTTTCCCCTTAAAGGGAACAGCTTTATTTAGTCCCAAAGTATTGATATTTTCAGAATCAATTGGTTAATTCATAAGCTGTATGGCAAAGTGAGCACAGTGGGGCATTCTGCTGGCGAAGGGGGAGGTACAGCATGGCTAATGAGGCCTTCTGCAGCCGCCGGCGCGAGCAGGGAGGGGAGAGGACAGGAGAGGAGAGCTCCTCTGAAGAATCTTAATTAGCCTCCACAATTGCCAAGTTCTGTGGGCAAGCAGCTGCTCAGACTGGATCAGACCTTTACAAAAGTAGCCCTATGTGATTGTGGGATGTAAATGAACATCCCTCCCCACCCCCACCCCCCCAGCATTCTTGTAAACAGAGCACTTGTAAAACAAGATCACACTGTGTAACAAACCAACATGAAAGACATTCAGAGGCGACTTGGCCTCTTGCTCCTTTTTATTGCCTTTAGAATTAAATGGCAGCTCTAATATTAGAGTTGCCTACACCTTCCTCAGTGGATTTGAGTTTAAGGTACTTGGCTACTACTTCCTTTCTAAAGAAGAAATCAGTGTTGCAGTCAGAAAACTTTAAGCTGCAAAGTGGAACAAGCAGGGATGGCATCAGGTTTATTTGTCATAGCACCTCATCTTGCAGCTTATTGCACTAAGATGTAGTTGGCTAGGGAGGGGGAATAATGCAAAGCACTGAAGGCAGCCAGACTAAGCAGGTGTGATGGACAAGCAAAGATAGCAGAGAAACAGTCCCTTACTTCGAAAATCTGCAGGAATTCAGGCCAGAGGCCTGGGAGAAAGCCAGGTTGCCAAGACTGTGAGGTTTTGGGTTTTGCTGCTTCTCTTACTTCTTTTTCCACTTCAAGATGAAGGCTTGAATATCTTTGTAAGGGTAAGTTGCTCTTTAAACAGGTGGTGTTCAAGGGACATTGCAAAATGGCAGTGCCAGCCTTTCTGGGCTCTTCCAGAGTGGCTTCTATGTGTCAGTTCCTCAGTGATGTGCTTGTGTCCAGGTCCAGTTGACCCAAACACCTGAGTGCTAACAGGAGTCAAGAACTAAGTTCTTTCAATGTAATCCTGAATTCACAACCAGCATTTATCTGATAGAAAAATGAACTTGTTCTCAGTTTGGCAGCATTATTCTGATGGCACTGAGAGCTCTATCCAAGATCCGAACCTTGTGGCACCAGATCCTGAGGAGCATGGGTAGTCCCATCTGTTACAATCATCTCAGCACACCAGAAGAATTCTGTGAAGCTGAGAAGTGTGTGTATGCAGAAAAAAAAAACCCCAAATCCAAGCTAAACTGTCTTCATAACTAGTTTAGAGTTGCATGGATGGTACAAATCTGCTCAGAATAGTTTGTCAATTTGTAGTGTGAAAGAAGCAGCTGTCCTCTAAATAAATAAATACCATAATTAAAAACTGCCATCAGGCATTGGAAGATAAATATGGGTCAGCTTGTCTAGTTCATGGTGTGTTGCAGCCAAATGGCTGGAGCAAATGGCTGGTGGTGTTGTTACCTGACCACTGATTATGCCAGCTCTCACTGCCCTTTCTTTCTGAGGAGGGGGATGCTGAGCTAGGGGGCCCTTGTTAGCTTTCTGCATGTGAGCCTCCTGCTAGCTAGTTAGTAGGTACCTGACTTAGAAACAGAGCTGAAAGCCACTTTTTTTTCCCAAGAAATCTTTCCTACCAGGCTGGGCTGAGCTGGGCAGTACTTTGTTCACCAGGACTTCTGCTGTAGAGTGCTGACACTAAGTTCACCTGCTGTCCCCAGGATGGAGCCAGCTCATCTTCTGTGGGTGCTGGCCTTGCCAAGGCCTCTGCCAACACATGTACTTGACCCACTCCTCCTTCCCTGAAGGAAAATGGAGACATGTAAGAGGCAGAGCCTCTCCCCTGGCACTTGAATATACAATGAAGATTGTCACATTTCCTGCTATGAAATAGCTGTGAAGTGCTGTTCTTGCCAATATACTAGTCCTGCTCTAGGTTTTCTCTTTGAAGTCTTAAAGACAAGTCTTCCTTTCCTGTTAATCTCCCCTTTTCCTGCATCCACCCACCTGGTATTCCTGCTGTGCTGAAAGTCAATCCGACTTGGACCATTCACTTCCTTATTTGTCCAAGAGGCTGGAGCGCGGGGGCTGGAATGTGCCGTGCTGTGCTCTGCCCTGAGCACTGCTTCTCTGCTGGGGCTGAGGCCCTGGACACTCACACACAGACATTTCAGTAACCATCAGCATTCATGCTAAATGAGAATGCAAATGCAACAGCAACGAAAGGCAAAAATCCCAGACCAGAAGAATGAAAAGATGGTCTTTTCCAGGTTTTAGTTCAGGCAAGCTGCATGCTGCTCCCCTGTTCCCCACAGTGCCCATCCTCCTCCTGTCTTGCAGGAATGTACATGAGCCAAGCAATTATGTATGGTGTGAGACTGAGGGGATTCCATGCAACCATTGAATCCCATCCATATTGTTCCTGTAGGCTGAGCAGTGAGCCAGCTGTCGAGAGGACAGCACAAGCTTCAGGTTTGCATTAAAATGCTGTAGACACAGTCCAGGATCATACTTTTCCCCTTCTTTTGCCTGAGCTTCCCAGCCTGCTCCAATCAAATGCACAAAGATACAGAACTTTCCATCCACCTTTCCTGTTTCTGGAGTAAAGCAGCTCTGTGCAGCAAGCCAGGTGCTCAGGGTGTCTGTGGGTACAGCTTCTTCCCCTATATATGCACAATTTAGTGAAGAGAGGGAGAAGACAGTTTATTATAAACATTGAACAGTGGGCGGCATCATTAGCTCTTAAAAATCATAACTAACTCCCCAGGTGGTTGTCCTAATGTGTTCTGGGCTTTCTTTGCATCCCTGAGATAAAGCCTGAGCATGTGAGGACAGTCTGCAGTGCAATGACACGTTGAGTGCTGCTGTTACTGGCAAGGCAAACTCCATTTTGCCAGCATTGGTCCTGGATGGCAGAAGCAATGCCTGTGCTGTACAAGCCAGAGGTGGGAGTAGCGTCTTTCCTTCCTTCCTGCTGCCTTTCTAATTTGCTAGGTCATGAGCTAAGGCTTATGGCATGTTGCAGGCCAGATAGTGTGGTTATAATGGTCCTCTTTGGTTTTAAGGGATCTATGAATGAAGTTGGCATATAGCCTTCCATTTAGCCATTGGGTTCCTGTTCCTGTTTAGCCATTCAAATCAAATATCAAATGAAAACACTTCTGCTGGCCAAAGCTTCATCTCCATTTCTCTCTCCTGAAGAAATTTGAGCAAACCTGTCCCATCACCCATGGCAGCACTCACAGCCTCACTGTGCCAGGGAGTGTCTGGGGACTGGGGTGGCTGTGACAGTACCAGCCACTGCCACTGGCCCCACGAATGAGCACGAGTTCAATAAAGTAGTTAAAGTTACTCTTTCTTTACCACAGCCTGAAGAGTTGTGTGCTTGCAGTCACAAAGGTTTCCCTCTTTAAAATGACTCTTACTAAAGAAATCCTCAAAGCCATGAGCTGCCATCAGGTGACCACTGGGGCAGGAACAGGCGCTGGCAGCCCCACTGGCATGTGGGCCCCAGCACTGCAGCCTCTCCCCGGCCCAGCAAAGGAAGATCTGGGAAAAAAACAAGCAAAATGTGCCTTTGAGCAGCCTTTCCAAGCTCCTGCCCATCCCTGCCCTCCCTAGCCAGCACACAGCTCTCCCCAGCCACAGGTAGGGGCATGAAGGCAACTGTGGGCACAGAAGCCAAGGCTGTGAGAGGGCAGAGTCTCCCAGACAGGCTTACCTACCACATGATTCTCATCCCACTCAGGAAGATTTTCTCTTTGCACATCCAAGTAGCCCTTGATGCAGTTTACTTTCATCTTCTTCCTTACTTTGCCTTACTTTCACCCATTGCTTTTATCCCGTTCTGCAATGTACATGCAGAGCTATTTTCCCCTGTATCTCTACTCACACAACAGCAAGCCATGAAACTATAAAAGGTCACTGTGTCTCCCTTCTCTAGACTAAGCAAACTCAATCCTCTTAATCTTTCCTTGGATGTCACACAGCCATCTGGTTTGAG
Source organism: Colius striatus (assembly GCF_028858725.1). Classification (NCBI taxonomy): domain Eukaryota; kingdom Metazoa; phylum Chordata; class Aves; order Coliiformes; family Coliidae; genus Colius; species Colius striatus. The sequence continues at coordinate 48,615,749 of NC_084763.1, forward strand.
CATGGGCAGGCAAGTGTGAGTTTACACTCTCCTCAAGGAGATGCCTTCAGCACTCACCTACTAAATAAAACAGTGTCAGAATAGCCTTCACTGCCCCTTCACCCTTCGATACTCACCCTCCAAGTATTCCCCAGCCTTTGCTTTATGGGCATGTCCAACCCCACTGATGTGTCCTGAAAACTCCCACTCCCAGCTGACACAGAAGCTCTGGTCTGAGTGTTCCTGAATCCATCCCTGAATCTCGGATTTCCAGACACTTCTGGGACTAGAAACCTTACAGCCCCTGAAGCCATACAGCAATCAAGGCATGCTTTTCTCCCTCAAGTTGCCACTTAGGCCCCTAAGCCCCATTTTAGATATAGCAGAGTGGCTTAAGGACAAGTGCTGTAGCTACCATGCCCCAGCACTGGCTGTAGGCTGGAGGTCTCTGCCTGCCTTGGTAGGATTTTGAGGAAGAGAGGTGTACAAATCAGTCTGCCTGACATCTGCAGGGGCATGTCCTTGGAAAAAGCAGAAGCTCAGCTTAAGGGCTGATATATCAAGTGCTCCAAAATTTATGCATCTACTCAGAAGCGTTGGCAAGGAAAACTGGCATTAAGTAACAGGGAGGAAAATGAAAACCATTATGGGCAGCTGCACCAGGACTCTGAAGCTGAGCTGTTCACTCTTATTCCTGTTCAGAATGACAGGTTTGGGTGACATCAACCGCCAGGCAACTGCAACTCTTGCTGTCCATGCAAGTAAAAGCTTTGCAGGAGCACCAGGGACCAGAGCACAGGTAGAAAGTGCTGCTCACAGGGGTGGGCAGTGGGCAAGGGCAATGCAGCCTGAGGCAGCACCAGCAAGCTTGCTGGCACCAGGGCACTGCAAAGGGACTGTACTGACCCCTAAAATACAGACTTTGGAGAGGGAAGGGGAAGAAGTGACAGCTTTTAGAAACTACCATGAAAAGCAGCAGCTCCAGCACAACCTGCTTCTGTCTCCCTAGAGAGTTTTGCAAAGCCTGGCGAACATCCTGGATAGGACCAGTGCCAAAAATTGGGGCAGACGCTAGAGTTCCCTTCTCCTGCTTGCTACCAGCACCACATCCCTCTGTGCATCCTGCAGTGACTTGATGCCACGTTGTCCTGCCCCAGCCCACAGCTTCTGTGAGTCAGGTCATCTGGGCAAGTGCTGCCCCGCCAGCTGCATACCAGGGAGACAAGGAAAAGCTGGAATTACATTTCTACTCACGGCATGCAAACCAGCACTTGAAGGATGCTGCTGTTAGCTGCCTTGTGGCAGCTGGAAGAGGTTTTTGGAGACACTGAACAAACACATTTAGCTTGATTATTGTTTTCAAGGCAAAGCTTGTGACAACGAATTATTTACCTTGGAGATGATCTCAGCATCTTATAATTACGTACCAAAAAAAATCAAGGCTCTGAACATTAAGAACCAACAGTAAAGAAAAAAATAAGGTACCAGCAGATCTGGCCTAATCTAGCAGATTTGTCTGACCAATTACAAGTACATACCTCTGTATTACCATTTCACCTGAGCTGGTGACCAGTACTACACCTGCCTCACTGGGAAGAACATGGCAAAGCCTGAATTTCCTTTCCAGGCACCATGAAAAGGCTGCACACTGCTGAAAAGCTGTAACTTAACCCCTGAAAAGAAACTATCCTAAAGCCATGCAGTGGTAGTTTTGGGGCTAACGATACTTTCTCCCTGGTGCATTGCTGTGTGGAAGATGTGCCTGAGTCCCCTTCCTGACAGATAGCTCAAGGTCTGAAAAACAGAGCCTCTGATTCCCTTTTTGTTCACACAAAGTGTTTCCCAACCAAGCCACAAAACTCCGGATGAAGTTGGAAGAGCTGGAAATTATAACCCAGTGCAGAGCAGATGGCGGAGTCACAGTGATTGAGTTACTGCTCCTTTGATACCATCATCTGGGCCTCCTCCCACCTGCCCTGCAAACAAACCCTGGCAAAGTTTTTGCCCTCCCCCAAAAGCCCTATTCCCCACCAAGCTGTCTGACAGCATCTCTTACGATTGCACGGAGCCACTTTTTATAGTTAAAGCACTGGAAAGGGAAGGAAGACATAACTGGAGGACTCTAGTCCTCTTTTTGCGACCTTAAACTTGCTCCTGTTCAATCCGGCAGAAGAGTGCTGTCACCTTCCCCCCAGATAATGAACTTGGGTCTGTCAGACTCTTTCCTGGGAAGGTGAAATATCTAACAAATTCTGGCCCCTGTTACCCATTAAGCACAAATCGCTTCAGAATTGCCTTGACTGGACTGCATAGGTCGTCCTTGGTCCTGGTCACCATCCTCATTACCCTCGCCTCTGCAGGGCATGCTCAGAAGTGCTGCGAGGCTGCAAAAATTCCCCCTCCTTATGCCAGCCCTGGAGCTGCAGGCAGGATGGTGCTGTGTGTGGGCAGGAGGGCCCTGGCCGCTTGCTGAACCAGCAGGGCCCTGCTGCTCGGGCACAGGCGGGAGGCAACAGCCCCAGCCAGGCGTGGGACAGATCCTCTGGTTGAATGTGGCCATGCTCTCCAGCCCAGGGACAGGCGGGGTTTCCAGGCTCATCTTGTCCAATTCCTCTCCTCACCTGAGACCTCACACTCCTTTTCTGTTTGTTGCATTGTCTCACAGGGCCTGGCTACCAGCAGACCTCAGGTCACAGTTTGGTCTGTTAAAAACACTCATTTAATTACCTGTTGGACCATGTTTATCTTTTATTTACCTGGCTGCAAGTAGTGCTGGAGGTGACAGGACTGCTCACCTCAACAAAGCCAAACCGTCTGGGCATATGGCCCTTTTATTCTCACCTGCTTTCTCCCCAGAAGTGTGTGTGAGGGCTCTGATCTATCTCCCTTTTAAAGGGGTCTCATAGTCTTCCGTTTGAGAGTGCCGCGAGGCCTGCACCACGCAGCAATCTGTTCACAGCATAATTATTCTCCAGTAAGGCCTCAGAGACCACGAGACTCCTGACATTTTTCATTGCCTGGAGAGGGGTAATTTTTCATAGCTTTCCTGAGGTCTCTTGCATCAGTAATAGAGCATCCAGCTACCCTGAGCAGCAGCCCACACTTTATCTCTCAATGGACATAATCTGAAGGACTTCCAGCTAAGATCAGGAAAATGGAGAGGGGTAAGCAAAGCTATTAAGCAAATTACTGCAGAAGCTCATAGCAGGCCTCCGAGTCTTTCATGGTGGGTGTAAGATGATTTTGGAATTCCACAACAAGATAATGCTTTAACAAACACTAAGCTGGAACTAAAAAGTAGCAGGAGAGAAGGGATCTCAAGTTACACTAAAAGAAATAAACTCTGAAATACAATCAGCAGTATCATCCACCTCTCTATCTTGTCTCCAGCTACAGATCTAGAGGCCAGATTCCTGCTGCAGCTGGTAGGGGATTGTGTCAGCTGAGCTGCTGGTGGAGGAGAAACAGCCCTTCATCTCTGGGATATACATGCGAAGGAAAACAGAGCTGAGAAGCCGTACTTTGGCAGCATCTGCACATCTCCAGCTAGTTATTGCATTTTTTCACATGGTCTGTTTAAAAGAAAGTAATTGTAACAGAAACCACTTTTGCAAGCAGCTGGTAAACAAAACAGAGAAGGGCTGAAATTGTAGCTTGGGTTTGAAATGTTGTTGCCTGTAAGAAAGGTTTTCAAATACTTCTGAAACCTAACATCTAATTTAACTTACCAAAACAGATGAGCAACAACCTACAAGTCTGAAAAAGAAAAACATCTGAGTCCTGCCAAGTGATTTGCCAAAGAAGTATTTTAGTTTCAAGTTCTTAAAGGGAATTAGCTCTGAGAACAAAACTGTAAGGCAGAAAAAGAGAAAAGGTCCCTTTTCATTTATTTTTCTGGTAGCATGCCCAGTGGTACTGAAGAAAGGCAGGTGGGCTGGGCTGCCTTCTCCCCCGTACAAAGAGTACAGTGGGGGTGGGGGACACAAACAGGGCTGGAGGACACAGCCCTGGGCAGGGCAAATCCCTGTCTCCAAGTCAGCCAAACGCCTTCCTGCCCTGCATTTCTTTCTCCCTTGTATTAGACAATCCACACTTAGGTCACAGAGTCAGTTAATTTTCTTCAGCATAGTCTAGGGCAAAAATGGGTATGATGCTGCTTTGTTCCAGAGAGGGGACTTTTTCGTCTTTCTAAACCTAACCCTAAAATTCAAATTAGCCTCCAGCTCAAAGCCTTTACCACCAGGGCATGAATGCTAAATAGCCTCCTCCTCATCCAATCTGTTCACTGCCTGGCTAATGATTATTCTCCATAGAAACCCTAACAGAGTCAGTTATTATTCTCTCCTCATGCACTTGTATCTCTCTTGTATTTATATAAGATTAAGTAGCCCTGTTAGATTTTTACCTCTCTGATTGGAGCTTATTTTAACCTCAATTAAGCCATCAGTCCAGCTTTCTGAAGGCAGAGCAGTAGCATAGCCATTATCATTCTCTCCACCTTTTGTATGAAAATGATGTTGAGGATTGGTTGCTTTGGGGACTGCTCTGTGGCAGGTAACCAACGCTGGGAGTCGGGGAGGATAAATGGTGCCAGACTCCCAGAGGTGCCGTGGCACTGTGTAATTATTGTTCCAGACAGCTGAAAGCAGCAGGGTTTCTGGTTCCCTCTGCTTAGTTTCAGTCTTCCATGATTGCTGGCATAGAGAGACGCTGATTATAAGTAAACATTAATTATGCCCTGCTACCCCACTGTTAGCAGCGCTGGGTTTGTGAGTAACAGAAGCTCGGTGCTGTGCTTGGCCCCCGCTACTCAAAAATCACCTATACAGATTTCAATGGCCACATTCTCACCTTGCTTGGTCAGAGAACATTGCTCCTAAATATCCTCCTCATGCACAGCTAGAGTTATGGTGCTTTTTGTACCGGTGCTTATGCGCTGTACTTCAGTGCTGTTGCTAAAATAACGACTAAAGTACTTTATTCTTTGAAGGTGAGCTCACAGCAAGCAATTCCGTTATCTGCTCCAGAGCAGGGGAATCATTTCAGTGTCTTTAAAGGAAAAAAAAACCACAAAGCCCAAGCCAAATAAAACTTATCAATCATCCTCTATGTCAAGGTAATTTTTTTCAGATGATGTGCTTGTTTTAAATGGCAGCCTGTGCCTTTCTCTCTTTTTTTTTTTTTTATGTGGCTTTGGGATTTCTTTTCTTCTTTGCTAAAAGGAGGCTTGAAAATGCAGAGCCTGCAGTGTGGCAGGCGGTAAACAGCGCTCCTCGAGCCGCCTGGACAGTTACAAAGCGATTTCTGTGGCACTCGAAATGCAGCCTCCGACGCTGATGGAATTTCGCTGCGCAGTGATTGCACCGCACTGCAGTGAAATAGGTTCAATTTGATTATCTGGCTATTCCATTTCGCCTATATTTACAACCTGCCTGACCTCTGGGGGAAGGGGAGGACAGGCAGCCAATCATGCTGGAGACATTTCAAAAGGTCAAAGCAATACAGCGTTTACCACTATAATTCACGGGCTCTACAATTTGGAGACCATGCTCTCATGACAAAAATTGGCAGGAGAACATAGTTAATGTGAAATATTTGTCCATTCCCAGAGCAAACATGGGAAATAGAGAATGGTTTAAAAATTCACCCCTCTCTCCTTTTGGCACACGATGACGTGCAAGTGCATAAAAGCGGCGCAGGGCCGACACCATGCTTTGTGAAAGTTGCCCTTGGCTGCTGCCAGAGCCTTGTGCTGGACTGGCTGCCTGGGAGCTGCCCCATTTTGTCCACAGCCCCAGCTCTGATGGCAACACACTCATAGCCCCACTGGGATGCATTTGATGCTCTCAGATGCCTGTTACCCTCTGTACCTTGTTTCTGCCATCCCTGCTTAGAGGCAAAAGGTGCTTTGCAAATTTGACTTAAGCTTCACGTGCAGTCCTCTCCTCCTCAAGCACTGAGTCACTGTGATAAACAACTGTGACTCCTCCAACTGGTGAGCCAACAAAATAGTGTGACTGCTCCAAAGTATTATTTTAAAAAGCTTGTGTGCTTAAAAAGCCCCAAAAGTCAGGAAGAAAAGCGGCTTCAGGCACGTGCAAGTCAGTGCAGCTACCCAGCTCTGATTTTTCCAAGCCTCCTGAGCCTGAGTCCCAGCTCTGAGTGGCCATGCAATCTGAATCCACATTTTGCACTTCTTGTCTGTTTGTATTTAAACACTGTTTAGTCCTAAATCTCCACTGAAGTTAGGCTTGCCAGGGCTCCTGGGCCCAAAGACTCTGTGAGTTGTAACAGTTTCATTGTGAAAACCGGACTGTTTTTTGTTTGTTTTAAAGTGAGCAGTTTGTATGACATCTCCTGAGAACTCCCATCTATCATCTTACATGGTATTGGATTACTACAGGAGAGTCTGAAAGGAAGCCATAAGACCTACTACTTAGCTTTTTTTATCTTTGCAGACGAGGTCTATTTGAAAGTCGTCCTAACAGAGCAGACCTGCTGGAAATAAGATACTGCAACAGCTCCGTGGGTCAGCACAGACTGGAAACATATAGTGATCTGGTGGGGAGCTGTTTAGTTTAGATGCTGTATCAAGTTCAAAAAGGATCGCTTGAGGCTCATGCTGCCTCTCCCCACAGCTGCCACGAGCTCCTGGTCCTCTTCCTTGTCCCTAACAGAGGTCTCTGGTGACACCCTGCCACTGTGCAGAGCAGAGCAGATGAGGTTTCTGTCTGTGATAGGGATGAGCACTGGCCTGATTAGTGCTGCTTGGTCTGTTGCAGGCAGAAAATACTTTCTTCGTGTAGCTCCCTCCACTCCAGCCAGCCACACTCTACACCACCACCTTCTGCCTCTTCTTAACAGGTGTATTTGATGAGACACCAGAATAATAGCAGCTTGCAGCGGTGAGACAAAGAAGAAATGAGTCCTGTGTTCTGTTGAACACGGCAAGCCAAAAGGGTGAGGAAGAAGAAAAGGAGTGTGCCAGAGATACAGAGCATGCTTGTGAAGCAGGTTCAAGTCACACACAGAGCATCTTCCCTGCATCCCAGCTCACCCTCACAGAAAGAAGTACCCAGCTAAAAAGCAGCTGTCTGGTTAGAGGGTGGTTGAAAGTAGCTTCTGCTCACACCTAGGGCTTAAAATGAGCTTCATACTAGAGGAGGTAAGTGCTGCTTTGATGTCACAGCACCTGGCACCAGCGGGGTGTGCTGCAGGGCCAGGGAGCAGGACATGGTTAGATGAGGGGCTTTGAGGTGTTCACCCACCTTCAACCATTGGTACAGCTTTGGGCTTTTTTCATGCTTGGAAAAAGCTACAATTTTCCTTCAACTTTAGTTCCTTTTAATCATCCTCATTTTTCCTCAGTCTCCTTCCATTTCTACTTCATCACCCTTCATTTTGTGTTTCCCCTCCTTCAGCAAGAATCACTCACCTTCACCGACCCTCTTTTCCAAAGCGTGTCAGTATTTGTAACTATAAACACTTCAGGCTGCCCAAGATTCTTTAACACAAGACCACTTTCTAGTGGATTGTAAAACCAGGAAAAGCAGAACATTTTGGCAAGGTTTGCTATGTAGGTTTTCTACTTTGGTTTGCAGTCTTTGAGAGGAGCGGTCACAAAACCAGAGAGGCCTCAGAAGGAGCTCAGGGGAAGACCCTGAGGTGACAGACCATTGTTAGGGAGCATTGGGACACCTATTGTTCAAGGCAGAAATTTAGAAACCTGCTGAGAGATCACTCTCATGTTAGTGATGGGCCTTTGCCATCTCCAGGCAGCCTGACCAAATTTGGCCAATTCTTGTTGCTCTGAAAACTCTCAGAGTGCACACAGGCAATAAATACCAGCTAGAGTGTGCCAGGTAAAATATCTTTGTACTGAATACGCTCCAGCTGAGGGGCAGTGAGATGCTGAGCTTTCCACACCTCCTCTCACAGGGCATGAGCACTGATGGGGCAAAGCAACCTTTATTTCAATGCTTATCTCAATAACTCTACTTAAGGCTGTGTGGACAGACAAAGATTCACACTGTAATTGAGCCTTTGGAGAAGTTAATAGTCAGTGTATTTTGAGTTCAAGTATGCAAAAATTAAGGCTTCTGCAAGAAATGTGTTCATGTTACCAAAAATGTCAGAAATGTGTCTTTATTGTTCATCAAAATAGTTGTTTAATTATTTGTAACTCTACACTGCATTGCTGAGATTGACACACTTGTTCAAACAGCAGACTTGCTTGAAAGGGCCAGATAAAGTTTTTATAGAGCAAGCTGGTGTAATTGGCACATCCTCACCTTGCCTGGGCTCTGTCATAGATTGTCTATAAAGTTAACTTACCAGGCTATGCAGTAAAAAGGAGATAAGCCCACCAGGCTGAAGTTGTGGGTGGAAGATGCTGAGAAGTGTGAGAGACAGCGGCTCCAGAAGTGAATTTCTCCCCATGAACAGTCTAGAAACCAGGCTCAGCAAAAAACCTTTGCAAACATGAAGCAAGAGATAAAAATAACAAGGCCCAAAAACCTAACTCAGTGAAAAAAACACCCCAAACAAACCACAGCAGGAAACAAACGTAATCTCCAAGGCACGATGAGAGACTAACTCAGGAAATGTTTCTGCAGATAAGACTGCTCAGTAAAAGAAGAACACACCCCAAGCCCTCTGCCCTGCCACTCACACATCCACCATGGGGCGGTTGCGTTTACCGTGCTGCCGCTAACCCCTGGGAAGGAAGGGTGCCCTGTTGCTTTCACAGCTTACAGAGGCCACGGCTGCTACAGCAATTGGCCTGCAAAAAAAGGTCAAACCCAGGAAACCCTGCCAGAGTTGTCACATCAAATGTCAGGCACGTGCACATTGAGCAGACGTGGCGGAAGGTGCCGGGGAGCAGCTGTGTGGCGTGAGGTGGAGCTGAGGCAGGCAGGTAAGAGAACAGCTGTGAGCGTTTGCTTTATAGTTAACATAAGATTACTCATAGAAAGCCTACAAAGGGAAAAAGTTGTGCTTCTTGCTAGCAAGCCTACTTCCTTAATTTGTTTCTATTTAGCTCAAGCAGTGAGCAGATTAAAAAGCTTGAAGAAGAAAGAGGACAAACCTCTAACCCAGCACAAATTCCTCTAGGCCGTTTACAGCCCTCCAAACAACTACAGCTACACAGCCTCCACATTCCTGATCTTTTACAACAAACTGGGCATTGAAACAAGATGTTCCATATTTGCTTTCTGCATGTTACAAATATTAGAAAAGAACAGGAAAAAAAAACCCCTGACAGGCTCCACCAAAACACACAGACCCAGAGGGACATTCCTGAGTGTCCAGCCTGCGTCTCACCCTGGGCTGGCACATTGCACTCAAGCTGCTCTGGAAACATCAGCCGTGTTGATGACCATCATGCAGCTTTCCTGCCATTGCTGTAATGTCAGCAGCAGGTTGGTGAGCAGCAAAAGTGTTACAGGAGCTCTGTAGTCCATACAGGCAGCTAGTGCCATCATCCCTGAGGCAACAGTATCTGTGCCTGTAGGGTCTCTGAACTTTTACGGCGCTGGAAACAGAGTCAGAACCGTAGAGTCACCAAAGGGCTGAGTTTGGGAGAGACCTCTGGATATCATCTGGTCCAGTTTCCCTGCTCAAGTAGGGACACCTAGCGTAGGCTGACCAGGACTATGACCAGACAGCTTTTTAGTATCTCCAAGGATAGAGACTCCACCACTTCTCTGGGCAACCTGTGCCAGTGCTCAGTTATGCTTACAGTGGAAAAGTGTTTCCTTGTAATCAGATAGAATCTTCTGTGTTTCAGTCTGTGCCTGTTGCCTCTGGTCCTATCACTAGGCAACACTGAAAAGAGCCTGGCTTCATCCTCTTTGTATCCTCTTTGTACCTCTCAGCCTTTCCTCATGGGACAGATGCTCCAGTTCCTTCATCATCTTACCATGGCCCTTTGTTGGACTCTCTCCTGTATGTCCATATCAGTTTGGTACCAAGCAGCCCAGAACTGGACACAGGACTCCAGGTGTGGCCTCACCAGTGCCTAGAGGGGAAAGATCACTTCCCTTGACCTGCTAGCAGTGTTTTGTCTAATGCAGCTCAGAACACCATTGACTTTTGTCCCAATGGCAAGTTGCTGGCTCACATTCAACTTGGTGACTACCATGATTCCCAGGTCCTTTCCTGCCAAGATACTTTCCAGCTGAGTGGCCCCCAGCATATAGTGCTGCACAGGGTTGGATCATTCTTCCCTACCTGCTGCTTCCCTGAAATGAGATCTGGGATGCTTGCTCTATACTCAGGTCAGACTCTACAGAAAACACAGGAGTGTTTCTAAGTCCCCTTTCCCACTTCATGCACTTCCTGGCAGTAGCAGTAATCCTGGTACCTCCCTCTCCTTTCCACCAGCCTCACCACCTGTCCTGGCTTAAACCCCGCTGACAGTGACCAAACCACGCAGCTGCTCACTCACTCCTCCCCACCTCGGCAGGATGGGGTGGAGAACCAGGAGGAAAAGGTGAAGCTTTGTGGGTTAAGGGCAATTTAATAGTATGGCACAAGGAGAGCACAAGCAGCCATACTGAGAGCAAAGGAGCACAGAAAGCAAGCACTGCCCGGTGTCATCATTGACCACCTGCAGCCCGGTGCTCAGCCCGACCAAACAGCCGCAGTTCCTGTCAGCTGTTCTGGGATGCTGAGTGTGACTCAGCACAGGAGCACATCATCTGCCCATGGCCCCTGATGCTGTGTGGGGAAACTTTATCCTATCCCTGCCAAACCCAGGGCACCATCAAAGCACTCACGTGACAGATGACGTTCAGCTCCATGCCTGGCTCAGAAGGTACCGGCGGCCCCATGCTGTGGATGCACTCCATCATGTGATGGCCTGAGCTGCAGGGATAGTGCTCACCCTCTTTCACAGGCCACACAGCTCAGCATCTCTGCTTGCTCCTCATCTCTCCTCTAGATAACCACGAGGCTTTTCCTCTGGGGTGGGAGCACCTTGACGGGAAAGCATGGTCACACTGTTAGCCTGGGACAGAGGGGAGCAATAGTGGCCACCCAGGACAGAGGCGATCATCCTTTAACACCCCTCTTCTTGAAATGGTGCTGCTTCTACCAGGAGCACAGCCCTGGAGCCATCCTGTCTTCCTCTTGCAAACAAAAGCCTTTTCTCTCAGCCCATCCTCGGTGACTACCTGAGGAAAAAGGCTGGGCAATGAATACCCAAATGGTAGGACCCATGGCACTAAGCGATACGTGTCCTGAGTGCCAGGTCACCAGCATCCCCCTGGATTATCCTTTTCTATGGAGACCACACACACCTCCACCACAGGGAAAGCAGAGCTGAAGGAGGGAGTTATGTTACATTACACATGGCTAAAGACTGGGTGCTGCAAGGAGCGTCATTGCAGTACCCAAAACTTTTTGAGCCCTTAGGCTTTAGGTTTGTGCAAAGAAGCAGAAGCAGAGGAGAATAAACCCCAGCCTGCCAAGGATTCCTTGGTGGTTGGCATGTGATGACTCTCAAGCATCTTCCCATCCCCTCACAGGTTTATTATAGACTACTGGAACTGTGGCTGTATCCGTTGGCAAAACAAAATGAACATTCGTGCCCAAATTCTTAACAGATGTTGGGAATTCTTAACAGATTCAGAAAATACATAAAGCCCAAAATTGGTCTTTCACTGAGAGATTGATATTGTAATGTCATCCCGGCACTGTGCTGCTCACAGTAAGCCAAAGAAAGTAATTAGCAAAGTTAAGACTGTGCTGTAAGTCCGAATAAGGGAAGAGGAAAATGGAAGTTTATCTTAAGCTATCCTTAGCTCACCTTACTGTGTCTAGACATGGCAGGTTGTCCGGGAATTGTCTAAACTCCTTGGGAGTGGGTGTGTAGTCCTTCAGCTCTCAGGAGAGTAAAGCATGACTTGCAGCCTGGAGTTCACTGGGAACCTCAGCAAAGCACAGCTGGGTTTGAAACCTGCATGTTTCAGTCTCCTGATGTATTGAGACACAGGGTGAATTTGAGAACAAACAAGCTTTATGCAGAAAGGCGTGAGGCTTTTGCTGCTCTCTTGTTGCCTCTTCTGTGCATTGCAGAGGGGTGTGGAGAACAGCTTGCTGGGGAGACCACCATGGAACACCCTATCACCCAGTAGCAGTTTAGAAAAGGAAGATGTTTAAATGTCAACACAAGGGCAACGTGAAATGTTGCCATAAAATTTTGCATTGGCTGTGATCTAATACTGCAAACCTCCTACACATACACAAGACCCACCCACAGGAAGGAAGATGACATTGGGTGAGGGAGAGAAGATGGTTGGTAAGGCTGTGGAGTCAACCTTTTCAAAAGGAAACAAACACAGACAGAGAAAACGGCTACTGACACCAAACTCTTCAAAGAAGATTTTCACTTTCTCCTATGTGCTGGTGCTCTTTGAAACTACATTGGTGCAAAAGAATTCACTGGAGACATGGGGTTTTAAAGAAAGGTTTTGACATGCTCTACCTTAGAAATGAATACCTAAAGATGCAACAATAGATGATCATGGTGGCAAGAGCTGGTTACAAAGAAGGAAAAAGGCAAAAGTCAAATGGAGCTGTGAACAGACAATAAGCACAAGTGGAGAATGAAGCAGCCTACAGCACCTACATAATCATTTTGCTCTTATGCCAGCGCTGTATTTTGAAAACACAGTGTTTTCTGTTCCCTGCAGCATAACCCACAAAGTCACAGGCTTGCTGTGCCAAAAGCCTTCAAGTTAACCTGCTGTGTATTTATATCATTAAAGCAATAAGAGGCCACTTCATTCATGGTATTTAAGCCTACATATTTCAAGACCTAAACAGGTTTTGAGTGACAAGCCTTAGTAAGGTTATTCCATATTTACCAACTATGAAATTCTTCTGAAACTTCTGACTGCTGCTACAGGCACATACTAGGATAGCCAGGCCACTCTGTACAGCCCATTCACCCTCCTGCAAGTCTCTGTGTTTGCACACATCCTTATGCTCCCTTCATCCCGGCTTCAGATCAAAGGCACCGCCGTGTGCTGGTTCACAGCACGGCGGGAGCTGAAACTGGAAGTGACATGTTTAGAGAGTGGTCATTTAGCACTAGCACAGGCTTCATGAGTTTCCACTCACCTTGATATTAACCAGGTGTTAAACAGTAGGCAATTTTCTAAGTTTCTTTTAACTGGAAACTGTCTTGAAAGCAACAAAAACCTCACAGAGGAGGTTTTGTGAAATGTCAGAGGGAAACATCTGTTATTCGGAAACCTAATATGAGGAAAATACTCCAGTTAGAAATTTGTCTTTTGCAGTTTTTCCCATGCTGTGAAGTGCTCCTCTGGGACTCTCACTCCTGCCTGCCTGCAGTTTTGCTGGTTGAAGGCTTGCTTGCGAGAGGGAGGATCTAGAGCTGCAAAGGGTTCAGTCAGGATTCGAGGCAGCAGAGAGCAGCCAGGGTGAGGGAGCTCAGCATCACACAACCCTTTCCAGGCGTGTGAGGTCATGCAACAGCTTAGCACCCTTTTGCCTCTTTAATTTGCTGTGCTTCCAGCAAAACCTGACTTTTGAGCACTGCTGCTTTTCATCAAATTGTGCTGCTTAGCAGGAAAAAAGGGAAAGATTTCAGGGCTTGTCCTTGAACCGAATTTTATTGAGGACACGCAGGAGGACTCCAAATACAGGGATTAACAGGTAGGAAAGAATGACGAGTGCTTACAATATGGACAGATTCATCATATTCCTCCTCTCAGCTTCCACTGCTGGCCACCAGCCATAGGCAGCTGGGCAACCCAGACAGCGATTATCCTAAGGGACAAATATGAGATGGCTCCTGAAGAACCGTCATCTCAGTTGCAGGCAGAGCCCCGGCTGCTGCGCTGGGGGCTCAGGGAGGGAAAAATGATACTTTCCAGAGTGTTATGCAACTGGTGTTGCAGTTTCAGAGCATTATGCAACTTGCTTCCCTTGACATCTTTACTGCCTCAACCTCAGGCATGAGGGTGTTGTGGGTCCTCAGTTTCTCATAGCCTCAGAAACTTTTGACAAGAGCAGTTCAAGTGGTGACGCAATGGGGCCTAGGAGAGAGCAAAGGGCTTGCTTTTCTATCTACACCAGGGGTCTGGGGTATGATCTGAGTCTGATATACACCTCGATGTTATTCATATGCAAACCTGGGAGATCTGAAGCAGATCAGTGAGACAAGACATATTCAGATTCTTGTTTCCACAGTTATTTCTTTATGCTTCGACTCAGCCTGAGCGCAGAGGGGGCTGGTATCCTCCCACATCACAGGAGAGGAACCACAGAGTTTTTTCTCTCTGTCCCATGAGCAGGTGATGGCCAAAGCAGAAAACAAACCCAGTCCTAGGGGACTTCTGTTAGCTCCATTTGGCTGAGGGCAAACTCTCAGAGCCAAAGGCTCTGGTTGTTTACTGTTGCGCTGTCAGGTTTAAACTGCTCAGTGTGACCGTTTTGGGTGGAATAAATAGCTTTTGTTTCACTCCTCCGCTGTCTTTGGCTCCTGCACGTACTGGTTTATTGGATTAAAGCACAGAGATTAAGGGGATAAGCTAATCAAGCAACGGGCATTGAACCCCACCAGGCTGGAGCAGATGGCGTTATGATGCACGCTGCCAGCTCAGCCTCCACACCTGGAGCTCCACTTCTCCCAGTGCATCAGGGGCACGTTGGCCTGAGCCATCCCTGGGCCATCACCCTCATGTGCAAGGACTACCACACACACCTGCTGAGAAGCCATGGCCACATCCTGTTTGCCTGGACCCACCTTCTTCTAGGTTTACGTGCTCCCCCATGCTCTGTGTTGAGACTTCCTGGCACGATTTCAGACCCTGACCAAGTCCTTGCAATGTCTGTCCTGGCAAAAGCCTCAGGGGAACTCATGTCAGGGCCTGTGACATTGAAACCTATAAATAGGAAATGCAGGCATTTGTTAGTCACATGTTTTCACGGGGCTCTGTTTAGCCAACAACAGATGATTGGCACAGGATGATGCTTATGTCTGAGGCAAACCCTTACCAGGCAGCCCTGCACTGATTTACACAGGCACAAAGACCATGTGCTAGCGTGCAGGCTGCTGGCAGGAGCAGAGGTGCTGGCTGACACTCATTTTTACAACACCCTAACCTTTAAATAACAACACCCCCCCCAACAATGCCTCCACTCTTTATGGAAGGGGAAGGCAAGTGACACATGTACATACACAGGACTTTTGTCCATGCGTGGGCTCAGTCAGATACCATCTTTTTCCTCCAAGTAATCTGCAGAGACACAATGTTTGGATTGCCCCAGCTTTTTGCATAGGCTGTTTGTTGCTGTGTTCCATCCTTGTGGTATTTGCTACAAATGAGGCTCCCCAAAGCCTGAGCATGAAGTCTCTTATAAGAAAGTTATTTGACATACATCTGCTGCTCAGTTCCAGGGAAGGTTGCCTTGGATAGGCTGTAAAGTTATGATGTAAATACATGTAGCTTTACATTACAGAGCTAATTCATCTCTGCCTGGGGACCCACTACTAAGCCTGCAGGAAAAATCCAGCAAATACCTCTGCAACCCGCCTGCAAAGCACCCTGTCCCAGCCAGCAGAAGCAAGGCTGCTACTTTGTCAGACTGTGCAACCCTGTGCCTCATGCTTCTCAGCTGCTACAATGCCACAGCCACCTCCTTGCTGTAAGATACACAACCACAGCCATCCTGACTACCTTTTTATGTGGCCATGGCAGTCACTCCCTCCTCCCCTCCACCTGCTCCCTTGCAGTCCTGTTTCACATGTCCTCCCCTGAACCTCTGTGGTCAGAGATACCATTGCAGGTCTACCCATAACCTGTCCACGTGGTGGTCCTAAAAGGAGCACTTCTGATGCACAGCCATCGACTCACAAGGCAAGCAGCAGCCTCAAGCACATTGGATTAACTTGACAAGTTATAAAGTAAGAATATCCATCCCATTTTCATTATTCTTCTAAAAATTCAGAGTGGAACAGGAAACCTGACCTGCATAATTGCCTTCTCCTCCAAGGCAGAGCTGATATGAGGTAAGAAGGAACCAGCTTCTCACCTAAAGACACACTTGAAACCTCCTACAAGCACTCAAAGATGATGCAAAATACCATTATTTTACCTGCAAATGTTACATTGCAGCACAGGCTGACCTAGCTGGGCATGGGTATATTGAAACATTATTTCTGCACGTGTTCCTGTTAGAAAGATGGCCAAAAGAGAAACTCTAGGCTCACCATTGCATGACTGCTTTCCCTCTAAGGGAAGTCAAGCCTGTGCTTTCCAAAACCAGTCACTGCTGCACAAACTTAAATGCCCCAACCCGTTCCTACTTGTGTTGTGCAAGTCAGTTTCTCCAGCCTCCACTCCATTTGTCTCCCTTCAATTGTCTTGATTTTGTGGACTGAAACACATGGATTCTTAGTGCAGGAGCCTTTTCCCTTGCAGAACCCTTGCAGTCTTGGGTGAAGTCACAAGCTTTGTGTGAATGGCTTAACCTTCACTAATTAGGAGACCTTTTTTTTTAAGGATATATTTTTTAGGCTATACTGACATCTGCAGGTGCACCATAATGGATTTTGGAAATTAGACATGCTATGGTTGAAAAATCAGCCTCCAAGTTTGCAAAGAAAACGATGATTGTGCTACTCTGTCTGAAGGGAGCTGTGCAGGTCCCCACGAGGGGGTGCTGCCCAGTGCATGGCCTCACTCTCCTACCAAACACCTGCTCATGAGGAAAGAGCAGACTTAATTACTCCTTGTTCATGAAATTGTTCTTGCTCGAATGGTAAATCACATTGGGCCAAACCAGTAAAGCTGCTGCAAGCTGCAGCTGCTCAGGATTGGCAGAGTTCCATGTAGGTATATTTTTGCTCATACTCAAACCTGTGTTGCCTGATATTGATCTTAACTTATTGTTAAGCTATAGCCACAAAATCTACATATGGAATAATTCAGGAGGTTGTAGGTGCAAATGCAGGTCAAATTAACTTAGGTCATTGTTACCTGAATTCAGAAACACTCATCAAAATTGTACTCAGCCAGAATATAATGTGCTTTACAAATGTTCCTAATTCTCTACAGTTCTGCTCTTGCAGTGGAGCAGCATTACACTTCTGCTTGCTTGCAAAACTGCAGCAAGAGGTCTTGTGTTCTTCAAAAGAGATAGAAAGCGTCTTGCCTTTCACAAGAATCACAGAATGGCAGGGTTTGGAAGGGACCTCTAAAGATCATCCAGTCCAATCCCCCTGCAGAAGCAGGTCCACCTAGATCAGCTCACACAGGAGTGTGTCCAGAGAAGGAGACTCCACACTCTCCCTGGGCAGCCTACCTGAAGTAGCTGAAAGATAGAGTGAAGCCCAGGCATTAAGATAGGAGGGAATTTCAGCCTGGATGTTACAGAACTGAGAGAAATTAACTGAAGCTTAACTCCTCATTACAGTAATACAGCATAACAGTTTTGCAAAGGTCATTTGTTCTTACATAAGTCCTTCCTGAAGTAAATGCACACAGAGAGTGATCCTCATTTTCCTCCCAAAGATTTTTCTAACTTCTAAAAATACTCTATTCTCAAAGTATTTCAAGGCATAAGGACAACCATTGCATTCATTCTAGGCATTCTTGAAGTATTAAAGAAGAGTAAATCCATGAAAACAACACAGAGTCCCAGTTTCAACAGAGAAACTTACAGTATCCAAGCTGTGATTTGCGTGCCTCACATCAGACTAAAATTCAGGCTCTTTGCTGACTGCTTAATGAACCTCGACAGATACTTGGGCCCACCTGGGCTCAGGGAATCACACAATCCTTGAAACAAGGGGCTGATGGGAGACAATTTGCACTCTCTCAGCTGCAAACCTTTCTCATACAGCCTGTGCTCAGGACCTACACCTCTGAGCCCACTATTCGCCTTGCACCTCATGCCAGAGGTGTCAGGGACTGACCCTGGAAGTTGGTACATTTTAAGATGAGATTGGCAGGGTTTAGTATCCAGTTATATGAGGGATTACATGCCATGCAGATGAACTCCATCAGCTGACACATAGAACAGCAGGAGAAAGCCTGAGATGAAGACACCCCTCTCTCTTATGTCAAAGGCCAGACTCTTATCACTTTGTCTGTCCAGATGGATTCACTGAAGCCAAAGCAGCTACTGTGGCAGCTGATGAGAAGGGAGTTGGAGTGTGGGTGTGCTGACCTTAGAAGGTCTTTCTCCCTCCTCAACCAGATACTACATCTGAGTGTTGTATCAGTGGCTGTGAGGGTGTAGAAATGCCTTTGCACCATTTCTGAGACTTGATGGATCTGATGGGTGCACAGGGAAGTAGATGAGGGGCCATCTCCCCTGTGAGCAGAACAGGGAAGGGACTCGGGCAGTCTTCTCTTCTGCTGAGGACTGAGTGTCCCAATAACAATGTACAAGAGGAGACAAGTCAGCTAACATGGCTGTCCTCTGCACAATTCCTGGAAGGAGCATCCCAGAGTTGGACTGATGCCTTGGAACAGCTCTCAAAAAATTACAGCAGAGCTCAAAAATGACTCCAGCATGCATGAGTACAGAGCTCTAGCCAGCTATGGATCAGTAGTGTGTAGGCATGAGAAATAAACTCCTACCAGCATCATGTACTTGGTACATATCTCTCAGGGCTTTTTTTGGGCAAGAGTTTTTTAAGACCTTGTCTGCCAACTAGAACCCATCACCCTGAGTTATGTCCCTAAGCTCTGCATGACTGCAGAGAGTCAAGCACCTATGGGTAGGGAGTGGTGAAAAGCAAACTGCAGGCTAAGGAGTAACCCTGCACAGCAGTTGGGAAACATGCAGGATGGATCTGACTTTTGTGCATCCCTGTGTACCCAGAAAACTTACAGAAGTCCTGCAGTGAGAGCAGTGGCTTATCTACATCTGAGATTCACACCCTTGGAGCTACAGAGCCTGTATCTCTAGAGGCACAGCTGTCTGCACCTTTTTGTAGGGATTGTAATGGCACACTGTCTGCTGAGGCAGGAGGTAGTGGTACAAACCTCTCTGGCCCTGATGGCTTCAGGAGGGCCCCTCCCAGCCCTGGGTGCTCTCACAGTGAGAGTCTGAGGTAGGAGCAAGTGGAGGTAGTGGCTTTTCTAGTTCCTGTAGCAGGTGCCACTCCTTTTGCAACATGAGAATAGGACAAGGTTGGAGAGCTGGTGCTAAAGTGGATCAAAGGGACAGAAAACTCACTCATCAAGTCAGGTGCTTTAGCTCTGTGACAGATTACACTAAGTATGAACTGAGCTTCTCTGTCCTTTTAAGCATCACAAAGAACTGCCTCTGCAGGAGAAAAGCTGGTCCTCTGATTTGTCTGCATTGGGGAGAGAAGCTTTCAAACATCCTGTACAGAGGATGGAGGCTAAACCACCTTGAAGATCAACAGATGTGCATTGCCTTCTCTCAGTTTATATTTGGCATCTGGACAGAGATGTGAGCTGTGAAGCAGCTCAGCTGCCCACAAGACGTGTCTCAGAAGTCCCTGGTAGCACAGCATCTCTCAGGAGTTCATCACTTGGCCATAGGTTTGCCACATGGATATGAATATCCTTGTGCTCAAATTCAGCAATGCAACAAGCAAGCTCTCAAACCAAGCCACAACTCCACAATTTCTATCATAGCTTTTACAGTCAGAGAAGAAACAAATCTCCTTATCTCTTATTTTCCACAAGGAAAGCCCTGGGGCAGGTAAGCCCTGCAGTACACTTGCCATACACTGTGTGCAGCACAGTCAACAGCCATGGACACGAGGCAGCAATGAAACAGATGAGGAGGAGAGGAGGGGTCCAGTTCTTACACTGCTGTCCCAGCAATGGCAAAGACCTTGGAAAATGATTCACAGAAGGACACAAGAGCTAACTGCTTACTTGTCTGTGATGAGAGGGAAGAGGGTTGTAGTACAAGTCACCTAACAGACAGAAGCAGGATAATAAAAGCCAGGGTGAGCCTTCCTCTTCTTGTTATGAAATCAGACATTTACTAAAACAGGGAAATTTGACTGCATGCAAGACTTGCTGAAGCCCCTATTCTGAGGACCTTGCTCACTTGTGGACATCACAGCTTTAGTTCAGCAGAGGAACATGAGAGCAGGTAAAATCTGCATTCAAACCCTACTTGCTGAAAGTGATGAAGGGCAAGAAGAGAAAGGAAATCAAATGTGACTGAGGAGCCAGAATGTATGTAGGTTTGTGTTTTGTGATGGTCTAAACCTGAAGTCTGGTCTGAGAGATTCTCCAACACAAGGAATTCAATGCATGTTAGGATCCATTCCAATTAAAACCCAACAGGGCTAAGTCTTTTGCTATCTGAAAAATAGACACCTTAACCTGCCAAACTGTCTGTAACCAAGCAGGAGTTGAGCATAATAATAACAAAAAAAAAAGAAAAAAAGAAAAAAGCAGGGTAGTAGAAAGCATTTATCTGATTTTCAAACAGGGCTTAAATAGTCTGGTTCTGAAAAATGCCATCTAGGAGGAAATAAGACACTAATCCAGCTCTGAAACTGAGAGTTTTCCAAACTGGAAACAAAGAATCTAGCACATTGTCAAAACAAGCTGCAGAGAAACAAGCACACAACAGGTGAAAAATGTGACTGCAAGCAGTGTGATGACAGTTCTGTTTGCACAATACATTAATTTCAAGGTACTTGAGCATCTGTTATATATTCAGTTTGTTTCTGCTAAAGACAATAAAGCAGGTGAGCATCACTTACACATGAGAGACCATATGTTTGTAAGATGCTGGGAGATGCACTCAGCAGAGAGAGAACTGCATTCACTTCAGGGGACAGCAAAGCTGACTAAATTTCCCTTTTGCACAAACTGCTCTTTATTATCATTAAGTTATGTAAATGCATGTGATCTGAAATCATGCACACAGAATAGAACACCTGGGCTAAATACCTCTTCCTTGCTCCCAAGACATTAAACAAGAGTCTTTGTTTTTTGGAGACAAATAAAGCATAGAAAAGAAAGTTAAAAGTGGCTGCTTCCCTCTGCATATTGTACTGCATCCTCTCCTTATTTGTCAGGAGGAGAAAGGGGACATGAAAAAGTGGTTTCCATGCAGATTGTTACTACTAAAGGGAAGTTGCCAGGTGCTTAGCTTAAAGCCTCAGCTGGGGATGGGAAAGGAAGAGGTTATTTTGCTGTTTATGATGTTCCCATTCCAAGAAACACAGTAATGGCTGCTTTTGCTTCCACTATTTGAGGTATGTTTTCATGCTCTGAGGAAGAAACTGACTGAGGAAAATGGTGACTGTCCTTTATTTAGCATATGTGAGACCACACTGGGAGTACCGTGTCCAGTTTTGGACTCTTCAGCCCCAGACAGACATTGATATACTGAATTATGCCCAGTGGAAGGCACAAAAAGTGGTTGGAGGCTGGTGTGCACGATGCTTCTGGAGAGGCTGAGAGGGCTGGGCTTTCCAGCCTGGCCAGGGATGGCTGTCAGGGCTCCTGCTGCTGTCTACAACTACCTTGTGGGAGGGAATAGGGAAGAGGGAGCCAGAGTGTTTTCAGTGGTACACAGCAAGAGGTGATGGATGCAACCTGCAACATGGGAAATTCCAGTTAACTGATAAGTTCCAAGTTACCTGCGGTGAGTGGGTTTTGGGTAAGATCTCCCAAGGTCCCTTCCAATTTATATCATCCTGTGATTCTGAAATTGAGAACTTCCCTATGGAGTACTTCCCTATCCTCTTCACACTTTAGGTTTTGTTGGGAAGTGCAAAGAAAGGGAGAGAAACCACATGAAAGTAAAGATACATTTCTATATGACTATGTGGCTTCCAGGACAATTCTGCTAGAAGGGCCTAAGTAGAGAAGTTCTCCAGTTTTTAATTTCTAACTTAATTCAGCTCAAAAAACTAAGCAGGTGAATGTACCAACTCTTCATTGGCCACTGCACTGCTGAGACAGCCAGTTCTCAACCTGGAAACAGGTTATAAATTTAGAAATGAACTATAGCTGTGTGCACTAATTGCCCAAATGATCTGGTCAGGTCAAACAGCAAGATATTGCTAGCTTTGAAGACCCCCAGACTGCATGCTGAAAGGGTTTTGAAGTGTTTAGAAAGCAAATAAGGCGATACTTTCCTTTTCCACGTCTAAGGCATGCAGATGCTACACTTCAAACCAAGGCTGTGCTACAAAGACAGAAAAATTATCTCTGAAAGACACTCAGAGGGGACTATCCTTATATGTGTATACTGAAGTACAGAAGTGTGTGTGTTATGCTGTAACCTTGCACAATAATATGTGTTAATGGGAACAGGGGAAAATCTGTATGAAAAAAAGCCAATGGATTTATTGCTTGAATGGGTTTTGTTTAGAAGTAAAGCACTTGTATTCCAAATAGTACTTAAAGGTTTGTGTTTTTCAAATGTAGTAGATATTTGTTTATTAAAGAACCATGCAGTGTTGCCTCACTGATTTTACTGGAGAAGCCTTCAGTCAGCAGCTGAGATCTGTGTAACGTTTGCTGAAAGGACAGAATTGAAGTTTGTGTTTCAGGAAAGGGTTAAACAAAAAAAGATCCCGGTAAAGGGGAGCTGGATGGTTACAGCAGGGCTGGCAGTGAAGCAGAGTTACATGGGCATGCAAATGGCGAGGACAGTTAACACAGCTAAGCACTCTGGTGCTGCCTCTGTTTCCCTGTTATCAAATCAAGACAATGTTAAACAAGCTTTGAAAGCACCATCTACAGTCCCCTGATAAGGACCCTCCCTAAACTGCAGCAGCCAGGCAGGATGGAAATCGCCTTTGGGGAGCCATGTGACACAGGAGAAGTGAGCACCACTACCTCCTCCCACTCCTTGGGAGGTCTGCCCCATAAGCTCTCCCCAGGAACAGCAAGGGGAACACCTCTCTGAGTGTCTCTGCATTTATCCCAGCCATTACCAGGGCCTCCCACTGACAGAAAGGGCAGAGGACCAACCACAGGGAGCTAAAGGAAACCTACCAGTGTTTTAGGGCTGGTGATTTAGGGATGCAGCTTTAGCATTCCCAAGCCCTTTGGAACAAGAGACAGATACACCCGGGAGCCTTTTGGCTGTGCCAAAGGGCTAGACCCTACCCAGGCTCCTTGCTTTCCCCATACCAGTGCTCCCAGCAAGGCCGTGGGGCTGAGGGGACTCATGGCTGCTGGGCTGCACTCCTCAGACAGGCCCCTGGGGCTGCAGGAGTAACACCTTGGATGGGCCCGAGGCATTTGGGCAGCATCTGAACTGTACAAGCTCCTCAGCAGAGAGCCCAGGCTGGCCTCCGTTGTGCCCTCTTGCTTTCCTGCCACCTCCTCCACTGGGCCTCCAGCAGCCAACAGCCCTCCAGCCCTGCTTCTTGTTTGTTTGTCTTGCAAAGCTAACCCTGCAGCATTTCTCCTTTCAGCCCTTCCTGTGAGGAGGTAAGCCCTGGCAGGAGATGCACAGGGTTGTCAGCCTGGGGGTCCCTCACACCGCCCTTGGAGAGCCTCCCAGAAGGGGACCACACTGGCATCAACAAACATTCAGCAGTGCTGCTGCCATTAATCCAGATGCTTTTAAAAGTTAAGAACATGAACCTAACCGAGCCCAGGGAAAGCATATGTGTGTGTATATATATCTATAAATAGCAGGAAACACTAGAGACTTGGAGTAGCATCTTTCCTGTACTGGGGGGTTTCCTTCTGCGTAAACTCTACAATAAATAACAAATGCTTCAACTAACAGCTATAAATAGCATCTTGTGTGCTCACTCAGATTATGCACATGCTTGCCCTGGAGTGATTGGGCTGGAATGAATTGCAGCCTGTTCCTCTTCCTCCTACATGGCAGGAATTCTCCCATTACCTAAGCTTCATTGTTTTTACACTTTTTATTCCAGGCCTTCAGGCATGGCTTGTTTGCTACTCAGTTCCTTCCCTTGTCCAGCTTCCCTCCTTGCCAGCATTTCCAGTGACGGAGATGACACCTGACGGTGAGCTGATCAATGGCTGGTTTCCTTCCTCTGAACTCACCCCATCCCACTCACACCACCAGCCCATCAGCTTCCCAGATGTTCCCACTTGTTTTGTTTTCATAGGATATTTGAAAACATTTCAAATCCATCGGTGTCTGGATGAAAATAATTCAGGCCTCAAGCAACTGTTCTGATTTTAGTCATATGTGTTCTATTGAAGAGGGGACACACATATCCTGCACACACTCATTTCACAGGTGTGCACATATACCTGTTTTCTCATGCAAATAACATGTTTCTTCTATTGATTTCTCTTGGAATGAGAACAGTATCTCTTGAGGCAGAAAATATCACACAGCACCAACAAAAAGTTTCTGTTATTTAGATTGTTATGACAAAAGCACTAATGAAAATTTCCCTTGCAAAAATACAGAGCAACTGAGATTTCTCCTTTATATTAATGAACATATATAAATGGGCCTTGATTTGCTAATTGAGAAGACATGGGATAACTTCCTTGCTATCCTGACTTCATAGAATTGCATTTGCTTCCTTCAAAGCTCTCCTGTCACTTCAACTAAACAGAGGCCAGAAAAAAGGGAACTACCTGAGTAAAATACACCCTTGTCCCTGAACAGGGGTTCACAGACTTTTTTAATCTGGTGTGCCAACTTTCATCCTTTTTAAACTACAGCTCCACAGATGAATGGCATCTCCTCTGCAACCCACATGTTGCTGGAGGTGGTTCAAAGGCATATGGAGAGTGAGAGCCTGTTAAAAGGAGAAGACAGCACTGCTTCTGCTGAAGGCAAGAAACAAGCCAAATGAGAGCTTGTGGTATACAGAGGCGGTTAGGACTGCTTGCTTAGCCCACTGCTCTGTCAGCCTTGGCAACTTCCACAGGCAACTGCAGAGTCACAACCATCGACTGAGAACTGTTGGCCTAGGTGAAGTCACACACTGCTTTGATATTTCTTGTCAGGAGATACAGAGGCAGAGCTCCTAGTTTATCCAAGTCCATGAAGATTCACATTTTCTCAAGTGGCAGTAGCAATTGCAAAGAGGATATGCCTGTGCTGTGGCTCCACACATCTGCTGGGTGCTGTAGAAAGGCTGGAGGCACTCCCACTGACAACAATTGTTTGCCTGCAGCTGGATTATGCACATGGTTGCTTCCAATGTCCACAAAAGGTTGAAGAATGCAGAGAAAACAGCTCAGATCTTGTTTATTTGTGTCAAAAAAGGAAAAGAAACAGACTCTCTCAGTGGAGAGCAGCAATTCATGGCCAAGCACGTATCTTTGGGACTGGAGTAAGTGGTGCCTCCAACAAAGGAGTTAAAGGTGATGTCTCCTGCCAGGCTGGGCCATGACACCACCTCGTGCTTCTGCCTCACCACAAGTGACAGAACAGCCTCCCTCGGAGCCGAGTCCAGCACAATTAGGGTCTCAACCTCTTTGTATATCTGTCAGCAGAGGGCAACGTAGCTACAAACAAGTGACCCTCTCCAGGTCCCCACCCGGCAGAAGTCATAGACCTTACCTAGCGTTTTATATTGCCATGTCTGACCTAACAGTGTATCCTGCTGTTATGCGCTGTGTTTAACATACCAGAAACACTATGTCACGCAGCTGATACTAGAATTAAGGTCTAGGGTATTTGTTTATGAAGGCAGGTTCCCTTGTGCTCACTGCTGTTTGTGGCAGGGGGAAAGGAGGGGACACAGCACTGGAATGGGTTTCCAGTGGGCGTTTGTTTACTGTACTTTTGATGCACTGGTTTATCAGCCCGGGGAATAAGTTATAGCTTCCCAGCCTGTCTGTCTGGTTACAGATTCCAGTCTGTTCCTCCAAGCTCAATATAGAGAGCAGCTGGCTGAAGCTAAATGAATAATACTGCCTCACAAAACAATAGTGCTGGGCTCAACATGTTGCACAGACATCTATTTTGAGTTTGGATATTTAAAGACTAAGGAGGCATGACAGGCACATTTATGGGGCAGCAATTACCAGCGGCCTGCAGACTGTGCCTTGGATTTGAACACATTAACACCTTCCTCCCTGTGTGCGTCAAATATTCTAGAAATTTCCACAGTTTCTACAAAGAAACCCTCTCTGAAGAGCTAACAGGGCCTTCCACTTCTTGTACATCCAGCATCTGCATGTTGGATAGCCTAAAGAAAAAAGTTTCTGTGCTACAACCAATCCTATCCAGAATAAAGCGAGGACATGTAATGCTGTTATTTCATCCCATCCTGTACCTTTTACCAGTGGGAAAAGGCAGAAAGATCTAAGGGGCTTTTATGGTTTATAATGTTTTAATTTTAGGGCAAACTCCCCTCTCTGGAAGAATGAAAGCACTGCTAAGAACGTCCTTAGCACATGCTGTTCTTCAAAAGCTAATTGGCAAGAGATGTTATTTTATGTTTTTCAAGATAGTCAGAGATAGAATACAGATGCACAGGTTGCTCCTGGAGATGCTTCATTTCTTTTTGTCACCATCTGAGTACAGCTATGAATGACTGCATATACCTATATTCCAGAAGGAGATTGGATTCTTATTGTGGGCAGAACCTGCTAGCCTCAATCCATTTCAGATGAAGCTGAACATGTGCAGATGAGTGATTTGTATAACTTTGTGTCCTGAGCTTGCAAGTATGTACTGAAAAGCATGGGTCTGAGGACACTGTCACGACAGATTGAACTACTGTCATGCAGGACAGTCCTAGGGTGAGGTCTTAAAATATATTTGTTTTACAGTTCAGTGCCATGAAAGTGGATACAAGCAGTCATAGGAACTTGTCAGAGGTTTTATAAGGTCATGTACTTTATAAGCTCAGGTACTTGAAAACTCCAAATTTGGACTATTTTCTTCGGTAGGAAGGAAAAATACTCTTGTTTAAACGATGCTTAAGGGAAAAAAATCAGTGTTTCTTAACAACCTCACTGGCCAGTGACCCTGGGGTTAGAAAAATCTTCTGATTGTAGTAGGAACTAACGTTATAACCCAAGTTTAGGAGCTGAGATATAAATGAGCATAGGATAAGAGAGTTCTTGGTTCAGCCTTAGCTAATTAGCCATGTGGACTGGCCTGCAGATAGCTTGTGCACCGATGCATTAGTTTCCTGACAAGTAGCTCAAAATACCTTAGCAAGAGATACTGAGGTAGGTTAAAAAAAGAATGCTAGAAAATCTAAAACAGCTATTCATACCAGCTTTTCTGTCTTTTCCTCCAGTTTTGAAACCAGCACAGTTCTCACATCTCATCATGTAGTTCTGCACTCAGCAAACAATCAGGATGGTGAAAACAAGCAATGGACAGAAAATCCCACTGAAAAATACAGTCTGGCACACTTTTGTCTGAAGATGGCACATAATACAAATGCTTTGGCCTCACCAATAATGTCCATTTTAATTAATCTGAGCATGTGATTAAATGCTTTGCAGTACTAAGAGTATTTAGCTGAGGCTTTTGGAAAGCTGAAAAAAGAAGTATATAATCACGTTGTGAGAAACAAAAAAGATTCAGGTTTGGATTGTGATTTCCAGAAAAAAAAGTAGGACTAGCAGTGCAGCAGAATTAAATATTCACAGCTGTATTTGTGTTATAAGGCTTGCAGGAGGTAAGTAATGAGCATATTCCCATAATCCAATACTGCACACCTATTTACCTGGTTAATCTCTCTAAGGTCTCAGTAAAGAGTGAAAGGTTTCTTAGAGTGGACAAAGCAAAGAACCTGACCTGAAACTCTTGTCTGGCATACAGGCTTGAGGGGACCAGCTGTATCCATTATCCCACCCATTTTGGTATTGTCTGCAAACAGGAGGATATAGATACAGGAAACAATGAGTGAAGCAACGTGCATCCAACTTGTCCAAACAAGCCATGCTTGAGGTCTTCCCTGCACAACACAGTGTGGCAGCAGCCACACACAGCCATCCCGTGAGTCAGGTGTGGGGACAGACACTCAGCACCTGGCAGTGCCGGGTCCACTGGTGCAAACTATCCTGCAGCTTTCTGACAGTCTTTCTAGGTGTCTGCCATGTTTCAGAGTTGGAAGTGTTGGACTGCAGTGACCACACGACTAGGATGTGCATCTGGCTCTATGAAGATTTATTGTCACAGTAATGTAATATTAGGACAGTAAGCAGGAGACAAAATGTCATCATGTCTGTTATCAAGCCTTTTGCCATCAGTCTGCACTGTCAAATTTGTAATGACCAAGGGCATGGGAAGTAACTGAGAATCATTAATTGAGCTGACAGTTTTCCCTGATTTCAGCAGTTTCCTATCCCAGTATTTATCCTGGTTTTAGAGGGCTTTTGCTGGGACCAGCTCTGTCCTCCACTGACAAGATTGCAGCTTGTCCAAATCCAACATGCTAAATGCTCTATTCTTGTCTCTGACAATGTTTTACTGCTCTGGAAACTTTGCCAGGGCCATATCTTCAATCTGAGTTTGATCCAACAGAAGTTGCAATGTCTAAGACGGTGAAGGGGCACATCGAGCCCAAGCTCCACTCACCACCACCACAATGCAGCAAGGTGTCTCCTGCCTGACTGGATGGGAATGAGTCTTTGTGTCCAGTGGAAGACACCAAACCTTCTTCTGTACCAGGGAGAGCCCTCAAGCAAGAACAAACCACTTCTCCTTACCTTGTGCAAATGTCATCCAATAGAAAAGGCTGCACAGTTTCCCAGGGATGTAATTACAAAGCTGAGGAGACACACTCACTGTGCCTCTAACTAACTGTTTGGTTAGTTAGACAACTTAAATCTCCTCTCTGTGTGCTGACTTCTGGCAGCACTGGCCACACAGAGCTCACAGCTTCAGCCTGCAGTGTGCACAGCATTCCCTGACTCTACAGTAAATGGGTTCCCACCTGTTCCCACCTGCAAGACCTGAGGAATCATTTCTTGTTACTTGCTTATAAATAGCATGTACCTAATCTGAGTGCTAAATTAAATTAGCTTAAAATAGTCACACAGTCTACACCTGGTTCCCTGCTAATGGTGGCTAGCAGCTACATCAGTAAATGCTCTTTTTCTCTAGCAAAGCTCTCCCCTCTGAGGCAGCTCTGGTAGAACTGTTCACTTTGAGTGAGCGAGGCTGGGCTGAGGCATGTGTTCTGCCTCCGTCCCTCACTGGTTCCAAGGCTGCCATCCAAGGGGGCCTTCCCTACAGGCTGCTGCCCAGGAGATCCTAAGTTTGCTGTTCTTGTGTTATGCACAATGTACCAGCTCCTTTTGATTTGAAATATTGAGAAATAGAAGAAAAGCTCTCACATCTTGCAGTTTCAGAGATGCTGCACTGAGTAATTCCAAAAACACAAGCCAATATTTCCTGAAGGTATCTAAAAAGTCTTTACCTAAAATCTCTCATTTTTCAGTGGAACACGGCATACAGAGATTGATGACATGTCTTCTAATTTAAAGATTACTGTGTAATGCTTTCCATGTAATAATACCATAACAGCTGCTGTATTTTCAGTACATAAGTTTGGTCTAAAAGGCAACTTGCCCTGCTAGACTTCCAAGGAGCTGCTGCAGGAGAAAACAGCTACTGCTCTACAAGGGGATAAGCAGAGCCTGCATCTGAGCAAGTTATGCCCAGCCCAGGTGCTTGCCTTCACCAAGATGCACAGTCCAGAAGTTCCCAGAGAATCAAAGTTGTTAGCAGGTTGGAACAGTGAACAGCCTGAGCCAAAGCACAACAAAGGCCATCACCCCAAAATAGGAAAAAACCATTCAAAGCTCTGAAGAATTAATTTTTATATTTAAAAAATAAAAGCACTTTTCATTTTTATTTCAACATTCACTTATGCTTGCTAGAAAGTAAGGAAAGACAATTCAGAAATAAAAGCCTTTATCTCTGGCCTGAGGGAAATATTTGGGGATTCATTCTTTTGTAACAGTTTTGGCTGCCAGATAAAAAGAAATCCATTATTCATACAGCTCTATTCAGGATCTCTTAGCCTACATGTCCCATATGGCAAGGTTTAGGCTTTGAGTAGTAGCAAGTATCAAATATTTGATGCAATTTTGGGGTGGAGGGGAAAAGTGAAAGACTAAGCAAATGTTTATAATTCAGTCTCTGTTTAATCCATTTAAAAAAAAGAAAAAGTCTTTGAAAGTCACTATGGAAGCAGCGTTTAATGTGTTTAACTCAGGATTGTATCTCCTGGCAAGCTAGAAGTGAGTGAAAAGCATTAAAAACAGCCTTCACAAGCTCTATAAAGCCTTTGTACAGTTCCTTTCTGCTGGTAGTTATGAGTCTTGCTCTTAGTGGTGTGGAAGCTATGCCAAAAGCTGTATCCCTGTAAACAGGGCTTCTGACTTGATCACTTTGGAAATGATAACATAGCAGTAACACTCAGGGCACCCAAGTAAATGACTGGCAGAGTTAAGAATAACAGGTATAAAATACTAATCATCTGCAAATTGCCTATTATTTACTGAGTATTGTGTAAAAATAGAGACATTGTCTGTTCTGACAAGCATACAAACCCTGAGTTTTAAACAGTAGCATGCAGCCAGACTGCTGTGGCTGAAGGGCAAACCACTGCTTTCATGTGCACTTTTCACCAGCAGACCTACATATTAAACACTGCTGCCTGAACAGCAAAGCCACCCAGTAGGAAGAATGGAAGGAAACCCAGGATTTTGAAAATGGTCTGTCTGTTCCTTGTCTGTCCCCTAAGAGATGCAGGACAAGCCAAAGGCTCTTCTTCCCCATGTTTAAAAGGCTGGTAACATCACTCTGCTGCCCTGCAACAATGGTGGAGAGATGTACATTTAAGACTACGGGACTCTGACACTAAAAAGAGAGAAGCATCCTAGACAGACACATAGTAGACAGGCTGCCCTGGAAAGCCCCAAGTGAGGAACGTGGCTCAGTATTTGCAAATTACAGTTGACACTGTTTTTAGGACTTAGTATTTTCTGGCAATGATAACACTCAATGGCACAGACTCACAGTCTCTTGCAAATCGTGCACTAGAGCTTATGTCGTATTTCTGATGCTTTGATCCATTACACATATTTTTGGAACTCTAAAAACTCCAAAATCCTCCAAATCTAGATTGAACACCCTGTCTGTGTTGTAACATAAATATGCATAGCTGAAACCCTGGTTATGGCTGTCAATACTAACTAGAGAACCTTAATGTGCTTAAATTTAAGCCCACTTAATTTGCAGAAAGCTATTCAGGTGCTGTCAGTCAAGCTGGGAATTTGAAGAATATTTAAGTTGTTGATTAAGTACTTAATGTTACAGGTTAGAGCAAAATTGTCTGTCCTACTTTTCATGCAGTTATATGATGACCTGTATAAATATTGGAGTTCTGTCTCATTGCTTCCACTGCAATCAGACCCACGTCACCCCAAACAAGCCAGGACTGGAGGAGGTGCAAATGTGCATTCTTGTGTCAGGCTACCCACTAGCAGCTCCCCTGTGCTGCCCATTTGCTTTCATTAATGAGATGCAGATGTTCACTGGTTGTCCATCTGAGACCCAAATTAGGCAGGAGGAGAAAAGTAGAAAGTCCACAGAGCTATTCCTCTTTCCAGACCTGCAGTGGAGCATGGAGAGAGGACAGTGCCAGCAAAGGCATGGATGGACACAGGCATCCTCTTCCAAAAGCCTGGGTTTTAATAGATCTGCAAAGTACTGAGTTAAGGTGAAACTTTCAACACTAGATCTCTCTCTGCCCAAAACAGCTTCCACCTGAGAAAATCCTGACC
The DNA here is from genome assembly GCF_028858725.1 of Colius striatus. Classification (NCBI taxonomy): domain Eukaryota; kingdom Metazoa; phylum Chordata; class Aves; order Coliiformes; family Coliidae; genus Colius; species Colius striatus. The sequence continues at coordinate 48,647,437 of NC_084763.1, forward strand.
CTGTCATCATTTTGCAGATGAAAGCAGGAAGGTGAAACTCTCACCCCTCTAGAAGCTGGGGATTTGTGTGCAGGACAGCGGGTCAACATCACAGAGCAGAACAGAGCATTTGCACTGCCAGTGCCAGAGCTTTCATGGTGAGGCTTTGATTTTGTTAAAGTCATAGATTCTTAAATAAGGCTTTACAGGATGTTTTCAGCATAAAGCAAACAAACACGAGAACTCCCCATTAGCCTTCTAAGCCTTTTTCTTAAGGAGATATGTCAGAAAAGATGATCAAATAAAACATAAAAGACTTAAAATTCAGAAGGTCTCCCATCCTTTTTGTGGGCTATTGTAAAATCTTATGATTTTAGCAGATAGACCCACTGAATGCTCAGGTTGCAGCCTTGCTTTGCTGAGCATCCCATAGGCCAGGGTGATTCTGTACTTCTGGACTTAGAGGTGGAACCAGCCCAGACAATGAACCAGGAGTAAACCAAACTCCTTACAATGAAGAAAGCACAGCCCTTTGGTAGTCCAGGAGGCCAAATCTGTCCCTCCAGCCACTGTGTTAGCAGTGCAGTGCTACAAAGCTTCTATGCAGATGTGTTTGTTTCTTCTGAACCTCATTTAGGGAAGAGGCAGATGAATCCCTTAGATATGCCCTCTGTCCTCACAGGTCTCACTTGATGTGTTTGAGGCGAGGAACAGTTCACGTTTACCTCCTCCTGACATAGTTTCACAAGCTGAAAAAATCTAGTGTGGGGGCTGAAATTCATTAACTGGTTAGAGCAGAGATCACCCAGTGGCAATGTCCTCCACCTCCACACGGTCACAGAACCCACCTCCTCTCCTTCAGCTACTGACATGCCGTCCCTGTAGCTGCTACAATTACTTACTCTTCTATGTGACACTAGGGAAGGGTATAATTGATTTCTTGCTTGTTTTAACAGAGTTTAGCATCTAGAAGGGAAGTAGAACTAATGCTGCATCATCAGCAGGTTCCCACAGATAAACATCAAGTGGTCCTGAAATCATAACTGGGAAAGCAGCCGATAAAGATGATATCTACTGACATATATGTGGACTCAGTGTGATGGAGGAGTTCCTGGTACTATTCAAGGATTAGTATTTTTGGGGTTAGCCACAGAAATCTATGCATTTACTGAGTCAGCTTCTCTTCAGTTAATGAAATCTTGTTAGCAACTCCCTGTTAGACTACTGGACTGTAAGGATGCAGTGGGATGTTAAAATAATATGTTCTTACAGCACAACACACATGTTTATAACTGGCCTGAGAATTTAGGTCTTGCAACAATGACATATGGAGTATGGGCCTTTGGGTTGGTTTAGTCCTAAACAATAACTTGTTTAGTTCAGTATTAAAAAAAAATGCTCATGACTTATTCCTAGGTGTTTATTCTAGTATGTGTTCACTTCTCTGGGAGTTGTCTTTTTAACTGTATTCCCAGGGTAGTCAGGATGTTGGTAAATATTCATTGGCAAAAACATCCCCACATGACTGGAATTCACTCCCAGCAGGCATTAAATTGGAACAGAGGAACAAAGGATATGCCAGACTTGATCAGACCACTGGTCTGTCAAGCCTGGTACCCTGCCTCTGGCAGTGGCCTGTTCTTTACGCTTCAGACAAAAGCTAAAAAAGAAGAAATAATAGGAATGCACCTGTCTGGAAATGCATTCCAAATACTTAACTCAGACTTATCACCTCATCTTAAGTAGCTGAGACTGAGGTGCAGAGCATAAAATAACTTTATGACACATTGCAGGGAATTATTGCCATCACCTATTTTTTGCTGCATTTTATTGATCATCTAATTAGGAGAGATTACTCTAATATTAATGCAGTTTCTGAATTTCCCTGACACTCAAGAAAATGAACTGTGGCTTCTCAGGCAGAATTCTGGTGGGTGAGTGTCTCAGAAATCAATCAGTGTTGACTCTGGCAGTTTGACACACAAAACCTGCCCTTCACTTACAGCTCAATAGCCCAAATCCAGGAGATTTGGTGGCTCACGCACCAGCCTATCTCAGATATAACACTCCCTGCCCTCAAAGATTTCATGGTCCAGAAGAGAAATTGTGGCAAGTGAGTAAAATCAGTAAGCCCGTAGGGAAGATGGAAGGTGGACTGATATATTCATCAGGAAAAAAAATTAATAGGTTTCTCCTACACTACGTCTATGACAGACCTGATCTGCTCATTGAGGAGAGTGGTTTTATTGGCAGCACCAACAGAAAAGATGACGTTTCAGTAATGTGGAAACTGACTGATGCTCCCAGCCCAGGAGTATTGTCCTTTGGAGATGGTCTGGGACATGTTGATGAAGAAGGTGCTCAGCACCCAGGCTTGGCAAATAAAGGCTCTTAGAGAACCTTAGAGGCCTCCAACACTGTGTTCTTCATGGGGAACACATGAATAATACAATTATACCATAATTTTGTATGTATATGTGCAGATTAGATCTCTTCAGGTCTGTGAGCAAGCAGAGCATCTATTTTTCCAGGTGTGGAAAATGGGGCCTACTTTCTTCAGATTTTGAATCCCTATGCCTCAGCCCATTCTCAAGCACTTCAGCTGAGAAACCTTTGATCCCCACTGCGCTATATTACACAATGGATGTGTGTCATGAAGTCCTTGCTTTTGAGTCTAATATATTGTAACCACATATGTGTGTGCCATTCCTATGTGAAACTAGTGTGTGTGAAAAGTGATGCTCACAAAAGATGGGTGCAGTGAATGCCACTGGCACTAAATGACTGACTCCTGAAGAGGATGGGCACAGTAAAAGGGAGCAGTGATTTGACCTCAAAAGCTGTTCTGAGCATGTCCAGTCTGTATGGAAAACTCAACCAAGAATGGACATCTGTGTTTTTGGTCTGTTAACTTGTATTTGACAGCTTGTGTTTTGGCAGCCTGGAAAGATTAAAAAAAATGAAAGCAGCCCAGACAGGGCTACCCTTACACTGACACAGATAGCTGCAAAGGGATTAGAGGTGGAAGGAGGCTGAGATGCCAGGCACAGCGGTAGTGGCGGACCCAAAGCTCTGAGAACAGCCTGGTGCTCACTTTTCCTCAGCTGGTAGACGTTTCTTTGTGGATTTGAGCAGCCTGGCTGCTGGGTGAGGGTTCTCAAAGCGCCTGTGTGGAAAACATTTCCATCTGTGTTTCTTTATGCAGCTACTGGAGGAGAGGAGCATAGACTGGAAATCCAGCAAGGCTCCGCATGCCCCATCTCCCTTGGACATGCCCTGGGCTGAGCAGCTTTGCTGCTGGTTTCAAGCTCTTCCCAGTGTTTTTAGAGCTGGTAGAGACCTTTCCCTGCCTCTCAGGAGCATCCACTTGCTGAACATTACTAAAAAGAGGCACTCACATATCTGACCACCGTGAGGCATAAAAGTGGAGGAGAGGAAATAACGTTGAGCCTCCAATAAATGTCCAAGTCTGTACCCATGGCCTTATTTCATGATAAAGTTTTTTTTTGTTGTTTCATTGCCCTAAGAATTAAGATTTTTTGCCTGATCGAGCACATAACAGGACAGAAGGTTTAGAGAAAGGCATTTGTCAACTTTTTGCTGCTAGGAGGCTAAGTCCCAAGAGAGATAAATGCATGCAATACTCACACCAAGATATTTATTAACCTTTGCCACTATTAGGACTGTGTCAGACCAAAATACCTTTCACAACACTGAAGCAGCTAATGATGATATGCTGATGATAATGATATCCTAACAACAAAAGATTTTACAGACATTCTCTTTTAAGAATGAGGAAGCTCAGACCACTACTTTCGTGCTCTGAGATAAGAGCTCAGAGTACTGCTGAATGTCATTCTGAAATATGTTGATTTGGTGGAGGGGCCAACTGTTGTAACACCCAGCAGTGCTGTCTTCTGCCAGCGTGGCGAAGGCAGAAGCCAGCTGGAAGACAAGGATCTGCAGGCTGCACTGCTCCAGAAACTCACTCCATAGCTGAGCGGCAGCACTAGCTGAACCTCCCAAACCTCTGAGCCTGTGACACTCTCCCTGACAGTGAGGGTGTTTCTTACAAGCTAATATGTGCCTGTGCAGATGTTTTGAGGCTGAAAAAGAATCCAGTCAGCAAAGAGCAATAGGAAATGCCAGCCTGGCTGGTCATTGAGAGTAAACCATTTGTTTAAAGCTGTGACTGGTAAGAGGGCAGGATTACTTTTACATCTGTAATGCTTATAATGAAGTAAGGGGATAGAATAGCATCATAAGAAGCCAGTTCTAGTCTCTGGCAAGGACGGAAACCCTGAACATTTGGATATATTTTTGATTACTCCTCTAGAACAGCATGCACAGCCCTTATGGAGCTTCCAAGCTGCCATGTGGCTTGTTCAGGGGAGTCGCGAGTGTCTGAGCAGACATATGGTGAGGTGAGGAACCAGCCGGTGCAGGTTGATGCAGACACTGCCAACTCACTTTCTGCTGCTGCTGGGCAATTAGGCACATCAGGAACTCAGTGGGTTTGGGTTTTTTTTTCTTTCTCCACGTTTGTAAGTGAAAAGACATAAAATGTCTGCAGGGCTCACTCAGACTTTCCCTGCCATTGTCTTCATCTGCGTCTTCTCCCAGCAGTCACCAAAAAATAAAGACAAAAATAACACTGTTTGAGCTGAATGTATCTCTGTGCAGAGGGATCATGTAATGCCCTCCGCATATTCAAGCCTTGCCTTGGGACTGCATATGGCTCCTGGGTGAAGCAGCCGCACAAAGAAGGCTGTTGTGTTGAATAAGTTCCTTCGGCACAATAAAAGTCTCTGCAGCAAGAATAAAGCTCCTTTGTGCAGGGAGCGGAGCTTTTCCAGCATGCGGCGGTGGAAGGAACACCCCTCGAGACGGGGCAGCACCAGGCATTCGCCAGCGGCCTTTCCCACCATGAGACGTCTTCTCTGACACATAGCAGCACTGATCTCAAAGAAACAAGCTACCCAAAGAGGCCTTCTGCACCCGCCTCACCCTGGGCTGTGGCCTGTGGTAGCCACGCTGCTGTGGGAGGGAGCTCGGAGAGAACTGAGACCTTGCTGCTGGGCGGTTGTTTCTGAAAGAGAAAGAGTGAGGGGGCTGGGAACTTTTCCTGTTGCATATCCAGCCCATCCTGGGGCCTTCTAGTGAGAACATCAGGCATGGCTGAGACACCAGGAGTTTGTAATCCCTTCTGAGCCCTGCAGACACAGGGTTGCAATTCATGTGCTGGCTGGAGAAAGTGAAAGCCCCAGACAAATGTGTACAACAACCTATGCAGAGATGCCTGTGCTTAAATGCTCTTCTGACTCTGGTCCAGGTCCAGCTCATGAGCTGTGGGAGCCCCTGCTGCCACTCCTTTCCAAATGAAAAGCACTCTGTAAAGGCACGAGCACTTGTGAGGCCTGTGCTCAAAACCACATCTAAAAACAGACTGTGTCAACAGAGTATCAAGGCAGACATCAGCTACCCCTAAAACCACATGCAAGGCCTGACTTTAAGCTGAATGTTCATGGCAAAATGGCTGGTGTGACCACATTTCCTGTTGTTCCCTGGCCTGGGGCACTGTGGTGCCATGAAGCAGAGCAATCAGGGGTTGAAACATTCTCAGGCACCTTCGTACCAATGCACCCATTGCTGCCAGTGCTCTCCGGCCCCACGGCTGCTCCCCAGCAGGACAGAGGGCACATCACGAGTAGTCCAAGCCCTCAAACTCTGAGCTGGAAAATGCATAAAGGCCTGATTCCATCTGCTGTCACCAGCGTAGGACACTTTGCTGGCTCATAAGATATGAGGTGGACAGGAGCGGTCCCAAGTACGCGCAGTCTGCAGAGAAGCAGGCGTTGTCAGGCGGGTAATGCCAGTGGGCTCTCTGGGCACCTTGGCATCTCATTGAGCAGCACAGAAAATATTTTTGCTGAGGTCTAGTTATGTCAGGACCCATGGTGGGTTGGAGGACCTTTCACAGGGCCTTGGGGTGACGCAGGCAGAAGCTGCAGGTAGAAGGAAACGTTTCTGAATTTCAGATCTCTCACTGTTTTGGGGAAAGGATGTTGTTAGTGGAGAAGCCAGACTGAAGAGAGCTCTTCCCCTGCTTTGGTCACTCCTGTTGAGCAGCAGGCACAGCCCATTCTCCTCTCCTGGGCTGAGGAAAAGCCTGGCGGCTCCTGGGTACCTCCAGTGGCTTTGTGAGCAGTGGCTGCTGTGCAATGCTGGAATGCTGGGGGAATTTCTGCCTTAAAACCCACTCTGGCTACAGAGAAATCGAGTGCTGGGATGAGAGGGACCAATTAGAGGGACCCATGGAGAGTGGGAGAAGCTGCAAAGCTATTCACTTGCTGTCACTTCAAAAAGGTTTTCTTTTCTGTATGTTTAATATGCAAATATTGAACGACGTGTATTAGAGCATAACAGCCATAACTTGAGACCTTTCAGTCAAGATTAAACAGGTGCTGGGCCTTTCTTTTCAAGGCCTGGCACAGCTGCGAGCCTGCCCTCCCTGGGATGTGGTCATGGGATGCTGCTGGGGCCTTTTCCACATCCCTCCCACACAATGCTTCACCCACTCATGCAAAGACTCAGTTTTGCCTTTCTGCAAGAGACCGTCCTCACCATTCCAAACAAGCAGGGAAAAAGAATTGTGATTTATTAGCTCTGGCGTAGAGGGCAAGGTTTTGACCTCAGGTGTGAATCTGAGAAAAATTCTATTTTTCTGACAGCCAGGCCTCTGCAAGTGAATTAAAACTGCTATTGTGAGGAAATGGATTAAAGCCGTTTTGGCTTTCACGCCAATATCAAGGAGGTTACTTTATAGAGTGCCTAGGTTGTAGACTCGCCCCAAGGTGCCTTATAATCATTGCTTTAAAGGGAGAGAATTTGCCTGCAGAGATGAATCCAGGGGTGTATTTCATAAAACATTAACGACTGCTTTTGTAGATGTAAATCTGGAGGTATGTGCCTGCATCTCTCTGTGCTGTCCTGCAGCTGCAACTTAAGCTCTTTTGCTGTTAGTGAAGATCATAATCCAGCAGCGTAGTTTTGCTGGAGGAGCTTTACATCATCTTCTAATGTAAACAATATTGTAAGAGAGCCCGACAGCCCCATAGGATTTTCATTGAGCGATGATTGATGTGGAAAGGGATGGAACTGCGGTGATTCTGCATCAGTCACAGCTCTCGCTTGGCTCTAAAACTGACCCTGTTAGCACAGTCTGACTTGAATCATTTGTCTCAGAAGTACCAAGGGATTTTAAAACAGCTGTGGATTCAACCATTTCAAATGGGAACATATTTTTGGTTTGTGGTAAGAACAACATAAACCGTATGTGTTTCAGAACTCGGGCCTCAGCATTCCTGGCTTGTTTTGTCAGTGTGTCTTTGCTCTTCTTGGCAGCATTCGCACATGTGGCTCCACGGCAGCTTTGCTTTTTTGCTTTTGTTTTTCCACTTCAGCCCTTCCTCCTTTCTTTTCCCACCCTCCGGTCCCCAAAGAAAGACAGAAAGAAAATGCATCACTTTTTAGAGCTAGGCAAGGTGTAAGGTGTGAGAATGCTTAGAGCAAAGGAAATGCTTCCTTTTCAGCCTTTGATGTATCTCCCATCTGGTGTGCTTTCTCTTAGATATTGTTGATCGTACAAGTGCCCACTGGTAAAAGCGAGTACCAGACATCATGGCAGAGCCCTGTGCTGTAATTGCATGCTGCCAGCACTCTTTCTGTGTCCAGATGGGTATCCCATTTCACTAATGCAAAATTACTCTGATTTTCTGCTGCTCTTCCCAGCCCTTTCCATCACTCCTCCCCTTCCCCTTCGGCAGGTTGTTTCCCTACTGACATCTGTTCCAAGGAATGATGGACTGAGCTTTGGAGCAATTACCACAGTTTACATTTCCCAAACCAGCTTGCAGTGTGTGTGTTGAAAACACCAGCTCTAAAAGTCAACAGGGTGTAAAAGGTAACAGTCTCCCACCTCAAAGCTAATGATGTTTTGCCATGTGAACAAGAGCTGTGGATCTTAATTTGCTGGCTCCTTTCTCATTTGTACAATTTTCAGCCATTGCTTAATGAAGCCCTCCTGGTTCCCATGATGTGATATTACATTATCACAATTCTCACTTTAAAGGCCTTATATTTCACCCCAAGCACCTGTGGCTGCTCAGCAAGGAGGAAAGCTTTAATGTGCCAACTTGGATTCAGATTTTGCAGCAGAAAAGAGCTTGATTTTTGAAATCGGCTCCCTCAAGGGGGAGGGAGGCAGGAGGGGTTGGGGAGGGGTTGGGGCTGCTCGAGGTGCCTGCTGTCCACAGTGGGCTCCAAGCCACAGCCAGAGCCTGGGGATTAATATCACAGAGAGAGCAAGAGCTCAGGTATTTCCGCAATCCGTCCACATAATGGATGTGGATGTCAAGATGCCGCCATCTGAAGTATGAGCACCTTGGAACAAAACAAAAAATTACTGGCGGTGTCAGCTTTCAGGAATGCTTTGCAGAGGTGGTGGGAAGCTGCACACGCAGCACCGACTTTCTTCAGCATCTTCCTTTCTGAATAAAGGGTAACCTCAGGCCCCCTCCTTTTCCTTCACAGGCAGTCACGCACAGATCTCTTATAAGCTAAACCCTGTGCACACTTACTACAAAGTGAGCAGCTTTTCAGCAGGCAGTTTCTCAGCCCTGTTCAGGGTGGATTTGTGGTTCCAGTGTATGCAGACTCTGCCAAAGGGTTGCAAACACAGAGCATCTACAAACCCTGTCTGAGGATTTATCCCCCTTGTTTGCTGCAGACTGCCTGGAGCTCATGCTGGACACGAGACACAGGCTGATTTGGCAGTGTCCCCTGTACAAATGATATCTCTGGATCTGGAGCTCCAGGACCAAACTGAAGCTGAAGCAGCATTTAGAGCTAACCAAGAGATGGCTGTAACCACCCTGGTACTAAGCCTAACCCCTCTGTGCTCATGAGCTTCCTGACTGAAGGTTCAAATACTGTCCACATCATCACCATCACTGCAGTTGGTCAGAAGAGCTTACTCCTGCTGTGGTCTCTGATTACACTGGAGAGTCATCTACTCTCCAGCTGTTAAAATACTTCTTTCTTGATCTGGGGACACAGGTAGAGAAAGCTGTATTGCTCACATCTCGGCCTTGGAAGCCCAGCAACCCTCAGTCCCCGGGGCTGTAGTGCTGCTATATGGCATAAGTAGGAAATTTTCACTTCTATTTTCCCTAGAAAAATGCTACTAACTTTGCAGCAGGTCAGTATGTGGGAGACCACTGCTCCCCATTTGGAAAGATCCTGGCCCAAACCCTAGAAGAGCTTTGTAACAGGTTCATGGAGGACAGAAGAGAGCGAGTTTTCCCAGGAGTTCCTATATTTGGTGCCTGAACTGCACAGTGACTTACGTCTTGGAAATGAAACAGCCTGGCTGTTACATCAAAAGAGCTGTGAAAATAATCAAATTCTCCCAAATAGACTCATGCTCAAAGGTGCCACCCCAAAATTTTGTCAGTAGAGAACCCTCAAAGCCTGGATGTTGCTCCTCTCCTGTTCCAAGTCAGCTGTGAGGAGTCCATCAATACCAAAAATACCAGATGCAAAACAACTATTAGACCCTTGGATGTGAGCCTGTCCATGGCTGTCAGCACACTTCAAGGGCTGAACAGTATTTCCAGTCTCCCTCCCCATGTCATCAACTTTCCCATTATGTAATGAAGTTTCCTTTCTAGGAGAATGCAAGTGTCCTGGCATTCAGACCTGATTGCCTGATTTGAATTTAGATGATTCCATCAAGGTAGTAACAAGATCTGGGCTCCCAGTCTGCTGGAATAATTTAGTAAGCCATGCGAGGTCACTATTGCTTCTTACAAATATGACTTTAGACATAATTTACCTGGCAGTAACTTGACCTGGAAGAGAGAGGTTTATCTTCTTGGCATTCTGTGTCTGGGTAGCTCAACAATCTCTACATAAATTTGAGATCTTTCATCTTGCAGCTGGTTGTTATTACTTATAATCTCTTAATGCAAAAGTACTCCTTCCAGAGGCCCCTTTCCTTGCCTATCTTACTTTCATTTAAAAAAAAAGGAAAAAGAAAGGATTTATGGCATGTTGTTTTGTTTCAACATTTCAGGTCCACGCCTTTGCAGCCATTGCAATCTGGTCATTGCTCCAAAAGCCTTTGTTATGTTTTAGGTGCCTCTTCACTTACAAGCGTTATGTTGTATTACAACGCACGATTTTCAGGAAACATTGTTTAAAGGACCTATGTTGAAAACCTTTCCTTGTGGACATGTCCCATAGCGTTGCTTAGAATCCCTTTGAGGGGAGATTACATGCAGAACAGGGGAATTAGAGGATTACAGTAGAAATGAGGGAAAACTGCTGCACGAATTCCTGCAGGAGGCCTGATCCTGGTGTTTCTCAGGGAGGTTACAGTGCAGCTCTTACACATCCTGCTCCATTCCTCTCTGGCTGTTTGCAACCGGCAGTGGGTTGGTGTCTACCCTCACTGTGCACGTGTGCTGCCCTTTGTGCCTTGGGATCACGTCCCTGTCCCTTGGTGCCTTCCTCCGTGCCAGCAGAGACTAAGTGTCCCCGTCACAGCCGCCTGCCAGCTGCTTTCTTCTGAAGTCTGAGCTGCTGCCCCTTCTCCCACACCTACTCCTGCTGTCAGCTGAGGCACCGGGGGATTTCTGATGCCCTTCGAACCTCGATGCCTGCTGGAGCATGAAACACCTCCTCAGCATTTCCATGTTCTCGAAAGGGTAGTTTCATTTCCCTTTTGGGTTTTGGGGTTTTTTAACCCCAGGAGGGCAGCCCACTGCAGGCTCTGCTTCCTGATTCTTTACCAGAAAGAGTTGGTGCCCAAGAGTCACCCCATCCTTGAGACCAAGTGCTGTGGGAAGCCCTGTACAACCTTCATCATCCTAAAGGGAGGGAGGGAGAGCCAAAGCCCAGCTGGAGGAGAGTTGTGCCTCTGCTGTCTGCCCATCCCTGGCCAGACCCAGTATGAACTGACTGATGTGTCCTCTCTTGGGCACTGACAGCCCCAGGAAGGCACAGTGGCCACTCCTGGCTGTGCACTGGGGCTTTCCTGGGGCAATCCTGGAGGCTGGACCCACCGCTGGGATGTGTGAGGGGGGAGTCCCGAGGGAGTGGGATACAGGAGAGTGCTGTGGGGCCGCCTGTCCTGCTGCACAGACACGGCCCCTGAGAGCTGGAAGGCAGCAGGCCCTCAGTGTGCGGGCCCAGCCTCATCAACAGCATGAAGGCTCAGTGTCCTGACACATAGATGGGCACCAAAACACAGTCACCCTAAAAAGCAAGAAGATGGTGTCTGGAAATGGTACTGTTCATTTGGCAGAAACATTGGTCTTCATTGAGATATTTCACAATGCAAATCTCCTTTCAAGTTTGTTCTTGGGGGTCTCTGCATTTTCTCTCGACAATCTTTTATCTTTCATATTATGGTTATCTGGACCCCAATCATTACCAGTATCTCCTTCCAATTATTGTTGTATCCCGTTTCAGCAACATAAAGCAGCAGCCTCAGAAATGCCAATTTTAAACAGCGACTAAACCCTCACCCACACTTTCAAACTGGGACAGCTGAGAAAGGGCTTTTATGTAAGATGATGCAGAGCTTTCTGGCCATCCCCATCAGGTGGGTTGGGTTTTTTCCCTCCTCCCTCGCCTCGAGACGTTTCAATTTTAGCTCGTATTTGCTTTTTTTTCCAGCCCATGACTCCACTTCTGACTGGAAGGCACAGCCTCTGAGCAGGGCCCTGCTGATGTCTGTAGCATTAGCACAAGGCTGTCAGGGAGCAGACGGCATGTGATCAGGAGAGGCTAAACTGGGACACTGTGATTCAGATAACCAGCTTCCCTATTTCTGGCTCTGCTTCCAGGTCCAGGTTCTGCTGCTCCTTGTCTCAGAGGTATCACAGCATCATGCCATGGCCAGCAGCCAGTGCCCAGGACCATCTAGAAGCAACACATGGATGAAGCAGAGCATTGGCTATAGAAGAGGAATCAGCAAGGGGATTGGGCTGGAAATACTCCCAGGAACCAACAATTTTACTAGTCTCATTGCAGGATTTACTGCTTCTCCAGTGATGAGGGACACTCAGACCTGTGCAAGGGTGCGACTCTGTCCCCTCTGGCTCCTCACTCAGGAGCTGATTTTGTTTTTGCTGTGCGTTTCTCAGAATCTCTCCCAACAGACTGTCATGCCTTGCTTTTCCTTCCACCACTTAGGCAAGTGCCTATGATGGGTGGGAGGTGGAGGGGTGCTCCTGGGGAATTTACCTAGCAACCTTTGAACTCTGCAGAACTGTACAACTTCAGCACAATTTTAATCTGCTCCTGGAAATTGTAGGTTACTCTTTTAATTGAAAATTCAGGGTTATGTCTCCTGTTGGGTTATTACTTATGACATGTGTAAACAATTAAAGGGAATTTTACTTTGAAATTATGGGGCAGTGTCATAAGAAAAGAGCATAACTTCATTCCCATAAGAGAGCTGCCCACAGCCATGAGAGCGATGCTCTTCCTGTGCAGCCTGCTAGAGGCTGGCATCTGAAGTGCATAAACCTACAAGAGGCAGAAAGCAGAAATGAAACTATTGCCCACCAATCTGCCTTGCACAAAGTGCTAAGAAAAAAAAAGTTGCTCTAACCAAAACACTTATTTAAATCTCATCTTCTATTGCAAATATTACCAAAGCACCAACTTAAGCTGTTCTGCCATTGCAGATATTATAGCTGATGACAAGACAGAGCGGGATTAAAGCCAGTCTTGTTTGATCTTCAGTAGGTGGCTCTGGAAGAAACAGCTGCTGCTCCATTCCCACAGGTACATGATAAAAGCTTTAATGGAGCAACAAACAGTTAGAGCCCTGTGCCCTGATGTTGGCTACAGGCAGCCTCTCCCTGCCCCTGACAGAGAGCCTGCAGCACAGGCAGTCTGTTGGGACACAACACATGGCTTCTTTGGTCCAAAATCTCAGCCTAAAGTCCCTGCTCAAAGGTGTCCCCAGCCCTGTCTGTCTCTCTCCCCAGTCCCTTCTCCACAGTGGCCTCAGCCTGCTCCTGGCACAGGACTAGTTTCCTTTTTTTCCCCTTTTCCATCACAATTTCTGTATTTTTGTTGGTCTCTTGTTCATCTCGCTTGCTTATCTGTGCCCTATCAGAGGTATTTTGACCACAGCATCTCTCCCCTCTTCCTCTACTCCCTTCCCAAATTGCTGTTCTCTGGGGAAGCTATACTCACTGTATCTGGACTGCTTTGCTCCCACTCCATCAACTCTGCCCTACTTGGTCTGTCTTGTCTCCTCATGACCTGCCCCATTAAAGTCCAGTTCCACCACTGCCTGTATCTGTGTTTGCTTCAGGGAAACCTCCTTCAGCCTGCAGCCAGTATTGGATTCAGGAGGGCCCAAGCAAAAGTGGAGATTTGGGTATCCCTCCTCTGTCAGCAGATGCAAAGATGTGTCTTAGCTCGATCTATGACGACTCCTCTTCTGCCTTCACCATGGCCAATTACTCTAGCAGAAATGGCTTTCTTTCCTGACTGCTTCTCCCTCACACTCTCTTCACCTGTGGTTTCTCATGTTCTTCCTCACCATCCCTTGCCCACCAGCCATTCCCCACCAGCATCTTCTGTGGGCCATTGTATGACAGCAATGGCACCAGCAGCCCCGCTGCCTCTCAGTCACAGCCACGCCGTGCCCTGGCTGCCCTCTGTGCCTGCCCTGCATCACCCCACACCTCACACACACACATTTGCCTTACACTGTTGCTCTCTGACTCAGACCAGCCACCCATCAGAATGGCAGGGTACTGCCAGGAAAACAGGGGGCAAGGCCTTACCCTCAGTCCCTGATGAGCCTTCTCTTTGCTAGACTTTCCTTTTTCCTCATCTCACCTCACTCCATCACAGATTTTGGGTGTTAACGTGCCTTGTTTTGATTTTTCAGTCCACTCTGAGAGTCAGCAGTTCAGTTCTCTCCATGACCCAGAGTGATTTTGTTTTCTCTGGATTTTTGGTCTCATTTTGGAAATCCTTTCAGCTCTCTCCAGTTCTTGCCTTTCTGTCTGCCCCTGTGGCTGTCTCTCAAAGGACCCCTCCCATTATATTTTCCTCCCTCTTGCATCTTATGCTCAAAAGCATATTTAGATGAGAGGAACTGGGGAAGCTTATGCCTTTTAGGTTCCAGCCATGCTCTGGTCTTGGCAGATTTCAGTGATGTTGTAACAGATGAATCTATTGCCCAGGAAACTGAAGCACCCCACCTGCGTCCTGCCCTGCCCTCAGCACTGACACACACTTGGACTCGGCTGGGTTTGCTGTAATTATTCCTTCAATATGTCTCTCTGGGCTTATTATTTATCCCATGTAAGGTCCTCTCTTACCTTTTTATTTATGACACCAATCACCTCTCTCCTGCCATGCCCCCTTCCTTACCCCTGTATCAGCAGATCATTCCAGTTCATTTCTTGGCAAAAATAATGTGTCTTCATAAGTCTCTACTACCCTACTATAGTTTCCAGTCAAAGGAAAACAGAGGTGAAATGAAATGAAATGTAATTACTTCGGGTGTTTTCCTCTACATATTTGTAATCTCATTCTGAAGAGCATTTCAAAAAAGTTACCAAAGAGCTTGTCATGACTCATAAAATGCTGTCATGCAATCAGCATGACATATTTAATAATCTATTCTTAGGAATCAAACTGCAATTATACCAAGAAAATCCCAAACACATCCCAGCATCGGGATGGCAGTTTATTTTCTCTCTTTAGTCCCTCACTTCAATACAACCTGGGCTATGTGCAGCAGGTCTGCATGTGTGAGCCTTTTTCTTCTTCAGAAACGATGACTTGCTATACCATTCTTGAAGAATAACCTAGTTCAGGAGCTTTTCTCCAGTGACATTTGGTGTTGATTTTTTCAGAGGAATGTCTAATCTTTACGTGCAAGAAACAAGGCAAATTCTTCCTGCCTCTACCAGGCAATGAATTTAGATGCCTAAGGAGAAAGATTGCCTCTTGTGTAGTTTTATAGTCACTGGTGTCACTACAAGTGGAAATTGTTCCCAGTACATGGACTCTGTGCTTTTGGCTTGGCTGTTGGAAAAAATCTACCAAAGTCTACCTGAGGGAAAAGCTTTCCTTTCTCCCTGTGGTTTTGGATGCTTTCTGTCCTTCACCTTACTCCATTTCCCTCCACAGTGAGAGCTGGGAGTGAGCTGGGTGGGCTCTATGGTGCTTGTAGCATGGAACAAACCTTTCTAATCCATCTGTCTCCAGTGCAGTGGTGAGGAGTCAGTTGAAGCTGTACCAGGAATCAGAGTGGTTTTATGTGCCATGACTCCAGAGGAGAAACACATGCTGCAGCAAGTACAAGGTCTAGAATACTAGACTCCAGGGGGAAATAAAAGCACGTCAGTGGGTGGACTGCTAAGCCCACACAGGCAAATCCTGAGAGGTCTTAAGCCCTCACAAACAGCTCCTGTTGGCTTCAAGGGGACTTCAGATGCTGATTTCCCCTCAGGATCTGGCCACAGGGCTTTTACTTAATCAAAAGCTGTCCACTGACTAGGTGGAGAGTGAAAGGTTTTCAAGCACAACAAAATGATTTTCCTGGATTCATGGAAAAGGCAGCATGGATCAGGATTGCTAACAGCAGTACCTATTCCCCTGGACATGGTGGTCATGACTCCTGGAGCTGGGAATATGTTGCTGCTTCTGGACCTGCTACAGTGAAATGGTGCATAAATCAGGGAACAAACAGAGCCACTGTCAGAAGGGCTGGTAGGTAGCAGATGCCTGTATGTCTCTCTGGAGGGAGCAAATCTCTTAATTCAGACAGCTTTGAGCTTCTGACTCTTCAACAAACTGCACATTGTGCTAAACAAAACTTACAGTTAAACAAAAGAGACTTTGCTTCCATGTGGTGTGGAGGGGTTCCCATATCACTCTTCCCAGGGAAGCAAAGCGATTGCTAATAAAACACCACTTCAGTGCTCGTGCATCCCACAAAGGACAAACCTTTACCATGAGACTATCTTAACATTATTAATATTGTGTAAAGACACTGAACAGAAGTGCCCTGACTCTGAGTATGATTTTCAGTAGTTCCAACAATGTCTGGAGCACACCTGTTCTCTGTGGTCATTTCAAGCCAGCTCTTGCTCTATTGTTATTGGCTCCATACCAAGAGCCAGCAAAGCAAAAAAAAAATCACTTAAGCCCAAACTTACTGTTCTCCTGTCAGCTTCCCCATAATGTATTACTTCACCATGTCCTTTGACCTCTTGCATTTCTTTGTAGAGAAATATAATTAATTGTGAGCCACAGCTTAGCTCTGGGGGTTCAAAACAGTTTCACGTGTTTATTCAAAATATTAACTTTTTCCCTTCTTTTTAAATTTCCAGGCAGAAAAGGTGATGAGGGTTAAACAAAGCATTGCTCTTTCCAAGAGCTCCAAACCCCAGCAGGACTGGAAGAGGCTGATGGAGGGGGCGAAGAGTGAGAGGGAGGAATGAGGAATTTTCTCAGCCAGACTCCAGGAGCCAGAGCTGTGCATGGGGAGCTCAGGTGCAGGAAGGAAAGAGGAACACACTCTACTGCATAAAAAGCCTCAGCCTCAGAGCAGTAAAAAGGCAAAGAAGATGATGTTCTAGAAAAAACACAAACCAAGCTATGGTCATCTAGTACATAACTCCATTCCTGTGTGACCTGATCTAGATGGACCTGCTTTAGTAGGGAGGTTGGGCTAAATGATCTCTAGAGCTCCCTTCCAACCTCTACCATTCTGTGATTCTGTGATATGTAAGTGCTTAGTAAGTTTGGGTACAACTCTGCAGCCCTGCAAGAAGGTCTCAGGATGGACAGCGAGGTCAGAGATGCCACTCAGAGCCATGGGGACCAGCTGTGGTGTGCAGCCTTGGATAGTCCTCTCAGCTGGCAGCTTGAGTGTACAGTGCCAGCAAATCTGTCACCCAGTGTTCAGAGCACAGCCTTTGCCTTATGGCTCCAGAGGCCTGCAAGCAGAAGACCCAAAGCCAGGCCTGAAATACAGTAACCTTAGATTGATCCCATGCAGTTAGGCTGTAAATACCATCACCAGTTTCTGTGCTGGCCAGGGGAGCTGGCAGCCAAGGGCTGGGGAAAGGCTGCTACATCCAAGCTGCCAATTTTCCTTCTCTTAGGACCACAATGGTGTAGGTGACGATGGATTTTCACAGTCACTCTGGATTTGGAGGTAATATTCATTTACCTGCTGACTACACAAAGAACTACTGTTGCAAACAGCAACTTCACCCCATGTCTTTCCCTCATTGGGAGAACTCAGCTAACACAGTGACATGGCCCAGGGATCTGAGCAAACACCAGTATCCTTGTTTCCCACTGAAAAGTGAAGACACGGAGAGGATGTTAAAATGACCTGCTGCCTTCCTCATTTGTGCATTAATTCATGAGGATTTGTCATACGAATGCTGACAAGTCTTAGCACTGGAGGAAGGTCTTATTGACTTGTCACACCACTAGCACCTTTGTAGCAATCCTACTGATACTGTAGAAATTCTGCTTATTTGTGGATTATTGTCAGAGGTTTCAAGGTATTTCCAGAAGCCCTGGAGGACTCAGTTAAGCCACTTTTTCCATTCTTTTTTTCTGCTGCAGAATCATTTCTTTTTTCTTGAGGAACACACTCACAGCCCATCTAAAGGCAGCTGCTGCAAATCTGACATGTGGGTCCTGTTAATCCCATTGGAATTTTCTTAGGAAATGGAGGGGAAGGGAAATTGCATATAGATACAGGAATAAGCAAGAAAGCCCTCATAAAACTTCATCACATTGTTATTTTTCAGGCATCCAGAGCCGTCCACAATTACTGATAAACAATCAGTAACTGGAAAAAAAGATCTCTTCAGTAATAATGAGAGATGCACTTGAGTCTATGCTTTGAAATGGTTGTAAGGCTTCTAGTCCTTATGAATTTAGGAGTACTCTCATAGCTGATACTCCCATAGAAAGCTCTGATAACCCTTTGTAAGTCCAATCATCACCTTTGAAGTCAATGACAACATCACCAGAGTAATAGCTCTAAAGAGCTATGTTGCCTCTTACAGTGCTGAAAGACCATTTTATAACACTCAGGTTCTTTGAACTGACACATCTGCCACCAAGCTTCTTTTCCTCTTTCTTACTGCTTGTCCAAAGTAAGCTCTCCTATAACTTCATTTTTTTTCTTGCTTTTAATAGAAAAAAACCCACCTAGTTCTGTAATAAATCCAATGCTTAACTTGGCAGGAATGTTGCACAAACAGCCCTGCTGGGATTGAAGCAGCCACCAGTCACTGGAGAATCATGTTTGTACATCCTCTTACTTGAATTCCTTTTCTCAACAAAGTACTGACAACACTTGCATGGAAACTAGTTGGTAAAGGTCTAGTTTTAATATAATTAAAGGTGTAAAACTAGTTGGAAGACAGACTGTGGGCTGTCTTTTTAAAAAAGCAACACTTCATTGTCATATTGGGAGGATTAAATCATGTCCCAACAAGGTTTGTCACAAATCTGGTTCAGACTAGGCAAAGGCAGTTGCTGGAAGCTATTATAAAACCCAAGCTGGTGTTTAGCATCATGCATCAGCTAAGAAAACAAGAAACCTCACAGTGCAGCTCTGATCTAACCATGATACATTTGACAACTGTACACCAGAAAGTTCCTTGCAGCTTACCTAGTGGCACAACAGAGTATCAAAAAGGTGGGGTGATGTCCTGCCCAGGCCTGGCGTGACAATCTCAGCCTCGAGTCTATGGCTTGAACTGAATGTTCCACGTTAATTCACGATGCTTCACAGGAGGAGGATGTGCTAAGATGCAGGGTGTTGCATGCCTAAGGATGATCTTACCCTTGATCATTTTCTATGCATATGAGAAGCAGTGTGCTCAGTCCTGGGCACTATCTGTGCCCACAGATCCTGCTGTGCTTTGTCTGCTGCTCACCACCTACCGTGCTGACCCAGTAACCTGAGTGGCCAATCCAGTACCAAACTGAGCTTTGAGGTCACATCACATCTAGTCCTTAGCAGGGGGTGAATAAAACCCAGTTTTGGAGGAACAGCCCAGGGGCCAGCAAACAACCTGCACATTTATTTATTTTTTTAAATCTGAGAATTGTCTGCTAAACCTCCAAATCATTATGACACCTACAAAGGACAGGTAAACTAATTCTGCCTGCCTCTCAAGCACAGGTCCATGTGACCAATGCAGACTGGTTACTCTTTAAATACTCAAACGAAGATAAATGATGGTCTTATCCACAAGTCATCTATATTGTTTCCCATAGGAAGACAAGGTTTGAATTCAAATTGATCCTGAAAAGCCCAAGGGAATGGACAGAAATCAAATAGCTGATGGTAAAAAAAGCACTTAAGAGAGAAATGTCAAATGCAAAGTCCCCAGCAAACAAACCTGACCAGCAGCCCTCATCAACAGCCACCTGCCAGGCAGCAGCGTGCAGCAAGGGACCACCCTTAGAGTTCCAGAAACTGTGGGGGTCCTTGGTATTGTCTGCCCACAGCACAAGAAAAAGAAAATGTCATCCCAGGACTTACCTGCAAGAGTGTTTTATATAAGATGCAGAAGAAATTATCGTGCTCTACTTGGCACTGGTGCAGTCTCAGCTGGAGTTTGGTGTGCAGTTTTTGGCACCACGCTTTAAGGAAAGGGGAAGTTGGACAAGGACCTCACATGAGAGACAAAAGGCTTAGAGGATGCAGCCCAAGACAAAAGGCTGATGAAGTGAGTGTCTCCCACGTGGAAATGGGAAGATGAGGGAAACCTAACAACATGCAACTCTCAAGCAGAAACCTGACATCTTTCTTCCCCTTATAAAATTGTGAAGTGTGATGTCTTCTGCTTTCTATTTTCACTTGGTGGGCTTGATGCAGCAGAATTGCTTTTGCAGTGCAAATTTAGACCACCTGTTAGAGTATTTTCAGACCTTTAATATGTCCTTAGGGAAACTAGATCTTTCTCTAATCAAAGACCCTCAGGATTCCCCTCCAGATCTGGTTTTGTGGGTGGCATTCATCACAACCAACTGCTTCTGAACATACACAGTTGTGTGGGAGACTGTATGGTTTAGTCCTGCAATGCTCCAATTAAGCTGAGACAAGCTCTGGAACATGATGATTCTTACTGTGCAGCATCAATCTGACTGGGGACTTCTTGGTCTAGCAGATACAGCCTGGACAGACAAGGTTTAAGTCTTTGCCAGCATGACCATTTCCAGCGGTGCACCTGCCAGGGCTGGCATGTACAACACAGGACCTACAGAAGACCTATGTGTTTCTGGGCCAGCAGATAGATTCAAGTGGCATCTCCTAAGGCAAAATGACAATGAGTCTGTGCTCAAGAAACTGAATCATGCCTCCTGCAGAAGCAGAGGAATAAGCTTTGGAACAGCCATGAGTTTATTAAATTGCTTGTAACAGGAGCACCTGCTACATGGATAAAGAATTATACTATGCTGCAGTGACACTACTGGGCAGAAGATGAGGTTTCTGTCCATCCTACAACAGAGGCTCCCAAACAGAAGCATCCACAAGCACAACTTGGGCAAAGACCAAGTGCAATGCTGTGCCCAGCACGGCTGGCAGTGGGGTGCACATCTGAAAGCCAAGGCAGGCAACAAGACAAGGGGCATAGCTGGGAAAGAGGCTATTTCCCCAACAGGTTACTGCAGCCCCACATCCCTGTGGGCACTGCCTCCCCTTTCCTTGCTGGACCTCTTGCTCCCAAAACCTCCTCCTTACTCAGGTTGTGGAGCTGGCATAGATCTGCATCGACCCCAGATCCTGTTTCTGGGCCACGCTGACCAAGAGTGCAATCATGCACACTTCCTTCCTTGCACATTTATGCAGAAAGCATCCACCCCACACGTATTTCCACTGTATTTGAGGCCTTGTGTAGACTTGGCAGAAGTGGATGGATTTTGCCCAGAATACACAATTTAGTGCTAATTATCTCTTCCTGCTGGGCTTTAGAGCACAGAGCCTTTAGTTCAAGAACAACAGCTACAAGAGCTAATGGATTGCTCTGTTACCAGGAAGCAAACCCTTTGCAGAGTGCAGAGGCTCCTGCCCCACTGAAGGGCCCAGGGCATGCCCAGCTCTGCAACAATAGGAGGATGGAATTCATTAACTCTTCAGGGAAGGAGAGGGCATCACCAGCATCGTAATTGCCTTCCGCCTGGTGCCGCCGGGGGAGCACCCAGGGACAAAAGAGCATCTCACACCTCCCAGGGCATAGCAAATCATGTTGTAAAAGTAAGAGAAGAAAACTTCCCTTGTTGGGTCAGTGAAAGGCTATAGAAGAGAAAAGAATGGAGTAACTGTGGCTGAAATTCATTCCTTACCATGTCACATACAGTAAAAGTCCATATTTTCTGCTCTTATTTGGGGTGAGCATATGGGACGTGAATGAAACTGTTGCTTTCTGAACCCCGCTTCTCATGCATATTTATCCCACATCTAGGATGACCTACAGGCCTCTGCTAGGGCTCCACTGACAAGGCACTTCTCTTTTGGTGGTACTCCCTGAGATGGGAAGGAGTTTTGCGCCACTCTGCTGATAATTCAGCCATAGGTAATGAATCAACAGCATATGGGTGTCACGCTTGGAGCCAATAATAATGTAATTCACCTGCACTGGCACTTAACCATCCAGTAATAACTGTTGCAGAACTGCTCTCTGCACAGCTAATTTAGAAGCTTTATAGACCTACACGTGGTGATCATTTGATTCTCACGCTGACATGTTACCTGAAGGAGAGCCCAAAGTGCCTCCTAGCATAGCACATCTCAGCTTCTCTTTCATATGCAGCCTTTGAGGTGTAGATGCTCACCTACTTGAATATCCTTACAAGTGTAAGAAATAAAATACTTGAAATACAGAGCAGATGCTTCAGTACCTTGGACTAGATCCATGGTTGACATGGAACCAACGTTACACCCTTCTTAAACACGCTTTCTCACTTGCTCATATGGTGCACAGATGTAGGCTGCTGGCAGCAATGTCTAAGGCAATGTGGGCAACATCCAGATTTTAAGTTACTCTGTCTCCATTTCTTGTGCAAGATTCTGGACAGTTTATTCTCATTTGGGTCTCTACAGTTAGCACACTAAAATATCTTCATTTTTGCAGTATTTTGATTCCCTCTTGAAAACAGGGTAAGGGAAACACTGCTGGATGAAAGGAACAACATGTAGCAATGGAGGTGAAGGGTGATGTCTGGTCCTAGCAGCATTACTGCAGGACACTGAGGTAATTCTGTGGCCTGACTGTCAATATGCAGAGGTTTTAGTGGCAGCTCGACTAGCAAACCTCTTACTACCAGTAGTAAAGATCTTCATGGTATGGAATCACAACTACGAGCACCAAAAAGTAAAAGACTGTAAGGAGTGAGAATCCTTCTTTGTGAGTCAGTTGTGGAAACAGCTGGACAACAGCTGGACAACGCCTGATGCCTCTTTGCTGAGTCAGTCATGAGCATCCTCCATCACATTCAGACGCAATCTCCTGTCTCTAGAACAAGTTGTCTAGCAGTGGCTGGCTGGGAAGCACCAGAAGACAAAAAGAAAGAGGAGTATCAGGTTGATTCCAGGGAAGATTTTTCTTCTGTGCAACCAAGGTAAATGATTCTGCTGCTTTATGTCTAATGATTTTACTGTAAGGTGTTGCACAATGAGCCTAAATAATACTGAAGAATGACTGCCTTCAGTTTGATCTGGCTGTAATGTATCTCCTTACCTCATCCAGTCTCAGAGAAGGCCAGTTATGAAGAAGAAAAGCCTTTCAGAGCTGCAGTGTGCTTGCACATGAACCCTTGCAGTAATAAGCATGTAAAGTACATACTGAAGTCATTCTTCATTATGTTTTGTCTCACAGCATTTGAAATTCAAGTAATGTACTCGGCCTGTCCTCCATATAGACAGCCTTGATTTCCATCATGAGCAGGTCCATGGGGAAACAGTGTGGGCAGCCAACACAGAGGGAGTCAAAGCACACCCCATTCCCAAGCCCCTGGGAGCCCCAGCCTCAGGCCTGCAGAGGCCCATCTCTCCCATCTCCCTGCCTGGTTGACCTGTCCCTGTTTCATGCACAATTTTAGCAGGGTTGCTGTGCTCCTTTTCTGTCTGAATGATCTCTGCCTTAGTACTGTCCCAAGTGACAGGAGAGACTCAGCCTCAGAAAACCTGCTGTCCACCTTGTCCAGCAGAAAAAGAACTGCTCCTGGAAACCCTCAACAAAAGCAAAAAGCAACAAAATCACTGATTTGCCACTTCTCACATGTTACTGAGGATGCTCCAGCAACATCTTCCCCACCCATCTCCCACCCATGTTTGAAAACAGTTGAAAATCCGACTGAGAAGCAAGTCCCCACATGGAAAATCAAGCTTTGGCTAAAAAAGAGAAGCAGCTTGAAGCAGATCTTGCTGGAGGGAAGTCAAACAAGGTTGTCAGAGTGTAAATGTTGAGCAGGCTCAGAGATATACATCTGATTTTGTGCTGTATCTTCAAGCATAATACTTTGGGTGTGCTCCAATCATGGCAGAGTGGCATCACATGTGTGGGATTTAACATTCCTGCTGCAGGAAAGCCATGGCCTATCTTCCTTTCAGATGAGGCTTGGCATTGGAGCAGTAAGGACAGGCCAGCCCATATTGCACAGGGCATCTGGTAACTGAACACCAGGCAACCTCTGCACCACCAGCAATGCTCCAACCCCTACAAAGCTACAGCTTTGCTCTCTTACAGCTCCTTTGCTTTGTCGGCTGGGTGTTACTGAAATGAGATCCCACAGCACGTCAATGGATAATGATTTATACTCATCTTCCCTCTAAAGACAGAGAAGCTGGAGCAGAGACAGGGATTTTTTTTTCCCTGCTGTAGAGACATTTAAATTGCATTTATCCTTGAACTTGATGTTTGTGGTTCAGGATTTCTGCCTTCCAGCCCACTTATTCCTGCGCTGGGTTAGAACGTGGACATCTGGCTGTCTCCTGCAGGCAGCTCTGTCACCTGGCTTTGAGAGAAACGGACAGTGTAAGGCAGGAAGATCTCCTCAGACCCCTACTAAAAATGACATTGGGTTTTTCATTCCATAGGGCAGTGTACCACTCACCCCAGTGGCAAGGGCAAAAGAGGCTCATCTCTGGGAATTTTTTGAAAGCTTTGCTGACCATCAGCTGGATGGCTAGAAAGACATTTCAGTGGAGTCAGGTCTGAAAACACTGCAAAGCCATTCTCTGTGCTGAGGAGATTTTGTACAGAGACTGGGTGAAAACCAGCCAGGCAAAGGACATTGATGCATTTCTTTTTCATTGTCACAGCTGGTAGAAACAGACGGTTTATATGTTTGTTGACATGATGTAGACAGCGAAAACTAGATCTGATTTAAATGCTTGCAATAGCCCTTGGGTGCTCTGTCAGGGACCCAGAGGCACCTGCTGCCCAGGCATGCAGGGCCACCCTGTGCCAGTGGGTCAGTGCATCCTTCCTGCTTAAGGGAACAAGGTGAAGGACACTTAGTTTTTGGGAGATCTCAAAATCTTCCAAGAGCCCTGACCTGCTGGCTGTGTGCAGAGCCCATCCATGCATACTGATGATTCCTGCCCCTTGTGAAGCACAGATGCAGATGGTGTTTTCTTCTAAAGCTCAGCTGGAGGAGATACCTGTCCCTTCTGCAGCACTGACCAAGGACACTGTGCAGTGCTCAGGCTGGTGCTTGTTATCTCCCACTCCATCACAGTGTAACACAGACTGGTCCTTGGGACATAGGAGCAGCTTCTCCACCAAGGGACCACTCCTGTGAGACCAGTGTCATGTTCCCTCTGGTGCTTGTTTACAGGGCTCTTGTCTCCTTTTTGTACCTCCAAGTTCTGAAAAACTATCTAAAGAAGAAAACTTCCTCAGTGAAAGGAAAGGGAGTGCCCCAGCCCTACTCTGAAATAGCCCGTGCCCACGAGGTTACAGTTTTCAGTCACTGAGGCAGCGGGGGTGGGTGGGTTAAATAGGGTGTTGGGTTCATCCTCCAGACATGAATCATTTGATCTTTTAGAGATGGACAGGAGTGGGGTTTGAGGGAGTACAGCGAGCCCTGCCCAGTGCAGGTCCTAGAAAAATGCAGGTTTTTAGGGAAAAATGATTGTTTTGAAGCATGTGTGGACAGAAGAACCCGAGTGCATGCCTGAGCTAAGGCAGTGCCAGCTGATTTGCACCACATTTTGGTGCACATGGTTTTCCCTTTGCACTTTGTATGGCTTCCCAGCAGAGATCCCTGGACTTTATTCCCCAGTCAGGCCCTCCAGTCCTCTATTATGTCTAGCCCGTAGCCTCAGCGTGATGACATCCTGCTGCCAGCACCTCATTTGTAAGCAAGGGAAAAACCCAACCCATTCTAATTTTGAATATGCTAAATGACTAATAGAGCTAATTGTGGTCTCTGCTCTTGTAACAGCTTGAAAGTGGAAAAGAGATGTTGATGCAATAGGGCAAAGGCCATTTTCTACCTCTGACAATAACTCAGTAGCCAGGACTAAAGCAGCCCTGGGCCTCTGCAGAGACTGTGCCATGCTGCCAGCAGCCCACTCTCACTGCTGTCTTGCTTGCCTGTTATTTCCTTCAGTTTTTGCCCACCAACATGTTCTTAAACATCATTGCTCTTGGTAAATCCAGACCCATTTG
The DNA here is from genome assembly GCF_028858725.1 of Colius striatus. NCBI lineage: Eukaryota > Metazoa > Chordata > Aves > Coliiformes > Coliidae > Colius > Colius striatus. The sequence continues at coordinate 48,673,182 of NC_084763.1, forward strand.
ATATTTTTACCAGAAGCAGCGGCATACAGAGGGCAGACATAGGAGTGGGGGACTGGGGAAGCATTAAGTCAACCAACAGAGGAGGTGGTTCTTAGCTCAAAACCAAACTGATATGCTTGCATCATAAAGTAAATAGAATAAAATTAGCAAATAAGCAAGCTTTTAGCACTAACGTGAAGTCTACGCAGCCACATATATAGGGAACAAAGAAGCTTGTTTATATGACATTAGTTAACCCTGCATTCAAGGTAACAGATGGTGGTGCAGTACTAAGAGCAGAGCAAACCCAGTAATTTGGGTTTAACTAAGAGCTGTTACTGAAACTCATCGTTTCCCTCCCACCATTGGTATTGGGGATATCTTGGCCATATAAACTGTACAGGTTGTTGCTCCTTGTCAAACCAGCTTTAAATTCAAAGTGGAGAACATTTCAGAAGGGCAAACTCAAAGGCATTAAGATGATGAATTTCATCAGGAAGCATAAGACATCTTCAAAAAGCATCTCAGCTGGTTCCACTACCAGGAACAAACTGCTCCACCTGAGCTAATTCTTCATGTCAGCATCTGCACACAAAACTGTGTCCCTCAGAAGCACCAGCTGGGTACCACTGCTCTGGAGGCAGGGGTGCCCTGGGCAGCTCAGCCCAAGCTCAGTGCCTGCTTCATGCCAGTGTGAAAAGGCAACCTCACACCCCAGTCGCTCTTGCTATTGCTCTGGTGAAAGCTTTTGTGTTATGTAGTGAACTCATTCAGCTGAAAAATAGCTCAGGAAAAATGGCTGCTAACCTGTTAACTGGCTCATTCCTGATGGGTCTGTACCAGCCTGGTAGAGAGCACAGGTAGAGACCAGCAGATGAAAGGGGACCCAATTCTCCCTTCCAGCAGCAGCAGCACTGCTAATACCAACCACAGAGGTTGTTGAATTGTGGGCTCAGTGTTTGGAAATACAGTTCTTGGGAGGTTTAAACATCTGCTTCTGGCACCAATGTGCTAACTAATCCATCAGAGCACACAGATGGGGTCTTCCTTCACCAGTATTGTTTGGGGAGCATGGTGAAACAGGCTTGAACCCTCTTAAAAGGCAGTGCAATAGTCAACTACTAACTAAAAACTCATTCTTGTGTGTTCTAAAAATTCATTTGTGTGTCTTTTCTCTTTTGTCCTCCCAAATAACAGGAGAGCAACTCTATCACCTTCACCTACCTTTCTTGGATGCACAAGCTATAAATGGTTCAGAACTGCACTTACAATAGCAATAGCAAGGGATGGAATAATACCTGTCTTTGTTTAGAAAGGGTGTTTGGTTCTTTGCCTTAGGCAGCCAAGTTTCATAAGTCATGCAAGGACTTCACATCTTTGACACATCACCTTTTCTGTCAAAGTTGTCCAGGCATAAACGTATGGTCAAAATGTACTGTACGAATGAGAGAATGGACCACACAGCACAATGTCCCAAATGCCATTGCTTAGGAGACCAAGTCCAAAAACAAGGCAGGTGGTTACAAGATGTTAACAGCAAGGGATGGTATTTTACTTCATGTATTTCTGCTATTTTTTTTTACCAAAAATCATTATCCCAAACTTAGAGCATTCCAGAGATTACACAGCAGCATTTTTCCACCCCTTGCTGCCACAACCAGTCATTCAGCAGATCACCTCCATGTGCTGCAGGACACTGACACTGACGTGCACCTTTTGGAGAAACAAAGAGTTCTTTCCACAAAGAGGGCTGAGTACAAGCATGCACTTGGAAAACTCCACATCAGGTAACAGCACATGTCTAAACACCTAAGTAGAAAGGTGGGAAAAATGCACTTCAGAAGCCACAGAAGACAGCTCACTTAGGAAAAGCTAATTTGTGAAATGTGAAGGTATCGATGATGAGAAATCCCACAGAAATGTAATATTTCTGCTGGGAAGGAAGTATATGACTGGGCTATGGTGCAATGGTCTGGCTGATGGCATAAGCTGGTTCTGCTGTGACAGTGAAGCTAGGCTGCCTCTTGTCCTGGGCTTCTGAGTGCCTGCTTTTCCAGCAGTAGAGACAGTCACTGGAACATCACTGTGACATAAGGAGAATCCTGCTTACCTTCAGCAGTCACAAGGGGTGCACATGGTGGATTGGGCCTACAGGGCAAAACTGAGAGCAGCTGGTTACAAACTAAGGAGCAGGAGGAGCAGAAGATCCAACATACACTTTAAAACATCGGGAACATAAATGGTCTTTGACCTATACTTGGTTCAGGTCATGAAACATTTGCATTTTTGGCATCAGATTCTTCAGTTATTTTCAATTAGTCTTAGATACAGTAAGCTGAACAGATTCAGATTTCACTGAACCCACATACGCTTCCATTATTAGAGAGTAAGCAATGCAGTACCAACCTTCTTAAACAGAAGTGGCAGGGAATTAGATGAAATAATGAACTACAGTAAAGCAGGAATTAAGTTTTTGTTTTCCATAACATGAAAAAAAATCAGAATATTTTAACTGCAAAGGAGAAAAAACTGATGACACAATGGTTTTACTTATGTAAGCTACCGTGAGTTGAGCAATTTCTGTAAAGGATTATTCATACACGGAACAAAGTGCTGCACTGAGGTGGTTTTTCCCCTCTACTCCTCTCCCCAGGGGTTACAGCTGGAGCCCCTGCTGAGGAGCCATCAGGACCCAAAATGTCCCTGACAGGTGGCCTTCACAAAAAAACCTACAAGGAGCAAGATAATGTACTGGGCCAGCAGGAACAACAGAGAATCAGCAAAGTGTTTATTCTCTTCCATGAGTCGTCGGCAGAACCTGAACTCCCACAGCACACTCGTCACTTTGCTTGGGGCAGCCATCCCTGCACCAGCCCCTGCAGAGAGCAAAGGGGCACAGAGACTGGGGGTTTCTGGAAACAGCTCTGGAAGTAAATTGGTAGTGGCAACAACTATCTAGTCAAATGTCCCACCAGCCCTTTCTTTTGCCATCTGCTGGGCCTGTGTAAGATGCTCTAATTGTACACAAAGCGTGAGTCTTTGGCTGCTTGAGCAGAAGAACTGGCCTCTTGACTGGATGTAGTAGGGTAGGCCTGTCAAACTGTGTAGCTGCTAAAGAGTGAGCTCCACTGTACTGCTGACAATCACAGAAATGCTCCACTTGCCATACTCCTTCAGAACAACCTGCATACTGAAGTAAAAGGCAGATGGCTCTGTCATGGTAGAGACCCCTCAGTGTTGTTCACAACTGTGCCTGAATAACTCTGTGCAAGCTGTATTATTGTTCATCAGTTTTGGTTTTTTTTCCTAAGCCAGGAAAACCAGCCTCATAATCAGGGTTGGGAAACAGAGAGAAATTGTGATAACATCACAAGTGCAAATGCTAGAGTTCCTTGTTCCTTGGTTTATAGAGTGCTTCTCACTAAGCTTCAGGACATTTTAACACCACCTGACACAACAGATTGTCTTAGAGACCAAAATGACAATGTGAAGAACACCAATTAAAAAGATAATAATAAGATTCTAAAGACAATGCCACATTTTGGTGAGCATAAAGCACAGCTCTCAGGAATTTATCATCTATTGACTAAGAGGTGGCTCTTCTCCTGCCTCGGGTGATGCAGGCTGGCAGCTCCTCCAGGAATGGTTGCTGGCTCCTGCCAGAGGAATGTTTTGGAGCTGTCTAAATGGGGGAAAAAAGCTGACTTGAGGTCAACTTAGTCAGCTTGTCTTGACTAAAGCCCCTGTTATCTCTGCAACCACAGCTGAGATCATTTGACCTGGTCAGGCTGTAACCATGACCACTTCAAACACTCCCCAGCTGGTAGCAGCAGCAGCTTGTGGAAAAGTGCTGCTGGCAGCACAACCAGCTCCAACTGTTCCTCCCCCTCACTCTGACACTGCTCACAAGGTCTCAGGATGAAGTATATACAACTGAGACAGACGCTCAGCTCCTGCTTTGGAGGTGATCAGTGGCAGCATTACACTCAACCTGAGCAAAAGAAATCAAGGACTGCTGACAATAGAAGTGTTTTCTTGTTATTGGGTTGATTTAATAGAAGGGAAAACATTTCCAAGTTTTGGTTTTTTTTTGGTGTGTAACAGCACAACCTTACAAGCCAGTTGGAAGCTTTTGTTATTTTCAGAATATGGAACGATTTTTTCCCAATGAACTTATTTCTTGAACAATTCAGTCCAACAGATTTTATTCTTGCACACTGCAAAGAGCAAAATGTTCCCTCTATACCTTTGCAATAGCTTACCTGTCATTACAAATTTACCAGTTCAAGGGTTCCAGTGATACTCATCAACAGTTATGCAGGACTTGGCCTAAAGAGAGAGCTCCTAAGCAGTAAGGGATGGAAACAGGACCAAGTCATACAAAGTGCTGTCAGACTTGTGGTCTGTCTTTGGGCCCAGGGTATGCTAAAAGCAAGCAGACTTTCCAGGTAAAAGAGGAACAGAAACTTATGAGGAATAACACACAGTTAGTGTAGGTGTATTGCAGGTTTTTTAGAGTTTAACATGTTTATCCCCTTACTTCTTGAATTGACACACCATGTAAATATCGTGATTATGACACAAACTCTAGTCTACACAAAGATGAGCAAACCCCCAACACAGAAATGTTAAATTCAAAAGCAGAATCAGACAACTTGAAACTTGACAGGAAATCAAACAAAAGACCAAAATGAAATTCTCAATATATTTATTTTAAATATTACTTCTCATTGTCCTTGCTATTTTTAAAGCTCTCTGGTTGGATCTGATAGTGTAGAGGTATGGCCTTGGAGAACTTTGTAGATTAATACTACATGACTTTCACACTCAGCATGCTACTAGGACAAAGTTTGCCATGAAAGTGCTCCTGACATCCAGGTGTTTCATGTTTAATCCCAACTATCAGTTTATTTTCTAATTACAGTTTAAGAGAAGAACAGATCTTTTTTTTTGGTGAAGCAATGAAATAACAAAAGGCTGTTTCCCCTAGAGACAACACACCTACAAAACCTACCTACAATATGTATTATAGGCTTAATACACACAACTAAGAAGTCTACGTGACAGATTAGTGACTAGGGGTCATGAAAGAGCAGGAGGATAAAACAAAAGTTGTGAATGCTTGATCACTTTTAAGAGTTGAGCTGATCATCATAACCCTTTTTTTTTTGGTGAAAATCAGTCTGTGCAAATATCTTTAGGACAACTGCAACAGAAAACCATGAACAAGAAATGATAAAATACTTGAAAGACACACTACAACTGAATTTCCATTATGAAACTTAGAATTATTCTAGTAACAATTAAACAGTCTGTTCTGCCAAGGAAAGAGAAAAAACCCAACTTTTGTGTTTTAGTACCAGAATGTGACCTGCAAAACAAACAACGAAACCTCTATCCAAGCAAAGAATTGTGTGCAGGCTCATACGCTGGCAGTAAATAAATTAAAAAGAACCCCCTTTCAAGAGGTGCTCAGGACAGCACATACTAAACTCTTTCCTCTCTCCTCTGCTCTAAAGCCATCTTCACTACAGCCTCCATGAGCAAAATGGACTTTTCTCATTCTCAAATCATTACCTTCACCTCTAATGGTCTTCTGTACCCTTTCATTTCTCCACTACAGACTCTGATGTAGGTTTGGAGTGTGCACCCCTGATCTTTCATCACTTTGATGATAAAAGCCACAGTGTAGCATTTTGCTGTGGCAAACTCTGTGCTTTCAGTAGTGTCATATTTTTCTCTTGTAAATGGCTTTGCTTTCAAATTGCCACTCAGGCTCATGGCCACCACCATCCCAGGCACACTTTGCCAGCACAAACATGAGTAAAGTGCTTCTTGGGCAGACACTGGCTCTGGGTTTATTGACAATAATTGCATTAGAATAATTTTACTCAAGAGTGTGAATACAACACTTACTGCCAGCTTAAGCAATTTTTACTCAATCTGAAGAACAGTACCTTCTAGGGCAACTATATTGTGTTCTGGGTAGACCTGCCATGGTTGTTCTTCTACTAAAATTTAAGATAGCTATTGAAGCACACTGATGCTCTGAGACTACCCCAACTAACAAATCTTCCTGACTTCTCTTTCTTAGTATCTATTAATCAATCTGATTATTTTTAACCCAATGCAATTAAAAATCCCCAAACTTTCAAGATTATATGTACAGCATTGCTGAGTATTGCTGTTACCAGCTACACATATGGATAGGCTGCTCCAGAAAACCAGTAAGTGGGCAACGATGTGGCTATGGAGAATTTGAGAATGCCACCAGAATCACCAGTGGGATGCCACGTGCAATCTACTGAAAGAGGAGAAAGCAGTTACTTCTCTAATTTATCTTCTGGTTTTCTCTGTAGTCTTCAGTCCCTCCTTCTGCTTCTCTTTGCTCAGCATCTCAGGACATTCCCCATGCCAGGGCATGAAACTTAGTATTTACTTATGTAACATGTTTCCTATAGTAATTCTCTAATAGTTTTCCTATTTTCAAATTACTTGACAAAAGAGGATATACCACTGTCACAATTTTGCAACTGGAACTGATACTGAAACATAGCAATTAATGACATTTTTCATTCATAACATGGGTCAGTAGCAGAACCAAAACCAGAACATAGGGGTCAGGTCAGTGCTCTGCCTCATGCTGCAGACAAAAGACACTTTTCTTTTGCTCAGTCTGGACTAGTGACTGTCCCCTGATTACTTAGCTGAGACATGGCATGGTGAGCAGGAGGAAGAAGCAGGTACAGACAAAGGTCTGGGCACACAGTGCAACTGATGCACTTTTCATCTTCTGACCAAAGAAGAGGTCACAGGACAGTGGAGTTTTGTTAAAACTACATTTAATTTTTACTGTTGTTTTCCAATTTTTATTTATTCTTAACAGACAGAATGCAAAGGTTTTACACTTAATTTTTTTCAAGTGAAATATACTTTCCTTGAAACTTCCTTGCCATTAACTTGGAGAGAAGGTCCATGTGGCTGGCTAGACTGCTGCTGGTACTTTGCTGGACGGACTCCACAGCTGCCTAGGCTTTTCTACACCACAGATGTATCTGCACTGCAGCATCCCACTGATGGCACTGGGGATAAAGCCTGAATCTCCTAAGCAGCTTGATGTTCCAGATGAGTTTACATAGCAAAAGGAAGATGCAACACTGTTTCTGTGTTTTTCAAATGGATAACAATGTTATAATAATAATAATGTGATAATAATGTGATGTTATAAAGTCACAAACACCAGAGGCATCTCTGAGCTTAACAGATGCAATACACCAATCCATTTTCAAGCTAAAAATGTTAACAACAGTTCCATAGTCTAAGTAATGAATATATTTTTTTCCCCCCAAACCAATGATATTTCCTGAACCAAAATTGCTTGGATTTTGCTCTCTATCCAAGCACAGCTTTCTCTCACTTCATTTATGGTTCTGGAAATTGAAGTTACTGACCTTTGCATGTGTAACTGTCACTTACGTGAGTAACCTTGGATTTATTAACCTTGGATTCTTTGTTCTATTTGTAAAGACAGAAACACTTTCCTATTCCAACAAATGTCTTACTGGGTTTATTACTATAGACAAGCAAGATATTCCTGGAACATGAAAAATGTGAAAAATCAGGTGTTTCATTACCTAGAACAGAGTAGTGTCAGCTTTACCTGTGAGAAATCCTGAACAAACTGTTTGATTCTGCTATGATAACAATTACAAGGCTACACTATTGCTGCAATACAATGGTTATTTTTTCAAGCCAGCCATCTCACGTTCACCTCAATGATACTACTGAATTCAGAGCTTACTCCGCTTAAAAGTGCAATATTTGGTACATTGTAAAGAAAAATACAAAGTAAAACAGTTAATATATGGGATAAATACCTTGTAATGTTCAGATAATCATAGAATCATAGAATGGTAGGGGCTGGAAGAGACCTTTAGAGATCATCTAGTCCAACTCCCCCGCAGAAGCAGGTTCACCTAGATCAGGTCACGTAGAAACATGTCCAGATGAGACAGAGAATTATTCAAACCTTAGATATCTGAATATCAAATAACTTGCATTGTGTAAAAGTCCAAAAATTAACGACTGAAAACCTCTTTTAGAGATAACTGAAGAACAGAACCTTGCTAAAAGAACAGTCTCTAAACTTTGCTTCAACTGCAAAACACTGTAAACATGCATATGTAACACAGCCTTCAAGACTTCGTAATTACACTGCTGAAATGATATATACCTGTAAGGTTGGAGCCACATCTTTGCAAAGTTCAACACCAACATATGCATCATCCTTTTCACTTGCTTATTGCTAAATCCAGAAAGCAGTTACAGACTTACTTCCTTTAAAAGCCAGTCTTATTGAAAGAGAGCATTAAACTGTGTTATTACGTAAATAGAAGAGAAACAAATAAATCACAAACCCACATGGTTTATTTTGAAAGCTCAGTTGTTCTGCTGATGTTGGTAAATCACTAGAGTGCTGTAGCAATCCCTGCAGTCAATCCTTCCTTTCGCTTACGTGCTCCTTACGTACAACCGAAACCGAGTACCAGCACTGAGGCACGAACTGTGGCTGAGGAACATGTCACAGAAATGCTTGGAAACCATTTGCTAAATTACCATAATAATGACAGTAAGTCAGACTTGTTGACGCATTTTATTGTGAGATGGGGAGTCTGGTAAAAAACTAGAAAATGACCATGATGTAACAAGGAACTTAAAAATGAAGTTTCAGATTTGTAACATACATACATGAATACAGGAACAAATTGGCACAAAAATGTTAAACATTGTTCCCAACACTGTTTATAAGATTATTCTAATTTGGCTTACTAAGGAAATGAGAGTTTTATGGTTAGACTAATCTCTTAATAAAACTGCAGAGCATCATGCTATTAGTCACACAGTGAATTTCAAAATTTAAGAGCTTTATATTAAAAACTGGGTAAAGGTAAAATGAATTGATTGCAATTGTAAAATTAATACATTCCCATTTTAATTCTTCTGTTCTACAGTCCAAGGCAAGTATAAATGTTAACATAACACTGTTAAATCAAATCTCAATGCAAGAGAACCGATTGCATCTCTACTTTAAATCTTATCAACTTTCCAAATTTTCATACTAAAATATATTATTGTATTAATACAAACTACAGTATTATACACTACACTGTGTAATAAATAAAGAAATATAAAAATAAGACACATAAATATAAAAGTTTTCTAAAACTAAAAAGGTACATATGTCAGTAAGAAGGGTATTAATACTGCCAGGTTTGAAGACATACAGTACAAAATGTTGCACAGATCTATAAACTAAAAGAAATAAAATAATACTGATAGGTAAAAATCAGCTAAATTGTTAATAAATGGGGTCCATAATAACTAACATTTGAAAATACTTATGAGCCAGATAACATGTCATGTATGTGTCTGAAATTAAAGTAAACCAATAAAGCAGATTAGAAAATTTCCCTTGTAATTATTGTAGAGAAATTCCGCAGGTCAGGTATTAACCCAAAATACCACCGAACAATTAAATAATGAAATATACCAGTGTTCTTACCTCTCTGATGGCTGAGTGTTTTTTTCCCCATGATTAGTTCAGGAGTTTGATACAAATCAACAAATGCTAGTTATTGTAGGCCACACATTGGATAAAGGCTGCTCAGAGCCTTTATAATACTGATAAATGGCACTTACAGCACACAGGTCTTGCATAAGGCCAAAGGAGATACAAAGCTTCATATCATATCCTTCATATTGTTACTACATACTCAAAACACAATTACAAACACTAATTTTGACGACTTTGCTGTCCTTACCAGTATTAACACTGTTAGTCCCTGCAATCAGAACTCAACGACAATCTTTTCAACTACATTTTTTAATCACATGAGTAAGAAACTTCAGTTCTTCTATCATCTGCTTTCTTAAGGCTAACAATACACTTTAAATGATAATATGCTCTACTACAACATCTAATGTCATAAACTGCTACCTTCTAGGTTGAATTTACAAAGGTAGCCAAGCACTGTTTGCAACTGCATTACATGTTTCTGCAAAAGGGAATTTTGTAGTGCAGAAGTTCTCACATTTTAAAACATAAGAAAATACTGAAGTGGATTTAGGAAATGTTTTACCATTTAAAAAAAAAAAATCATATAAATCTCTCCCAATTGTACAGCTTAAAAACGAATCAACTCAAGAATGAGAATTAATACTGATAAAACAAACAATGCCAGATGCTTGTCTAATAAATCAGGTTTCCTACAACCTGTTTAAACCTTTGCTTCCAGAGTCGCTGTATTTTTCTAATCTGCTTCATGTTATAAACTTGTTCCTAACTTTGAAAACTGTGTGAAAAATTACTAAGTTTGAGGTTCAGGCACACCTGGATTTCTTTTTTTTTTCTTTTTCTTTTTTTTTTACATATATATTTTTTTTTACACAGTAGTGAACAGAAATCACAGTATGCAGATTACTGCGTTTCCATGAAAAGCATGTATAATATAGAACCAACTTCATTACCTTTTTTTTTTTCCTTATAGAAAAAACTATCATTTAAGCTTTGTTTGTTTTTTCTTCCGACACCTGCCCATTATTCTGTATAACTTCTGGATCTGCATTGCTTTCTTGATTTACAGCTTCGTCATTCTTGTTACCTTCAGTTTTCCCTTCTTCCTCTTCTTCTTCCTCTTCTTCATCCTCTACTTCTTGTAGTTTCCTACATTCTCTTTCTTCCTGAAGTCCTTCTATCTCTTTTTCTTCCTCCTCCTCTTCCTCTTTTTCACTGTCTTCCTCTTCTTCCCTGGTTAGACTCTCTCTCTCGTCCGAGTCGATCTGCGATGGAGATGCCCTGGCAGCGGTGTGCTCGTTGCTGAGGACCTCCTGGCCTGTCTCCTCCTGTTCCGTGCTGTCACGCTCTTCTGCCTCTCTTTTGCAATAGGAGTAGCGATGATTCATGTGCTGAGAGTACGACCCCGAGTGTGAAAAGCGCTTTCCACATTTGTCACATTGGTAGGGCTTCTCCCCAGAATGCAGTCGCATGTGTTCGATCAAATGGTGTTTGTGTTTAAATGCTTTTTTACAGATTCCACACTCATGAGGTCTTTTACCTACAAAACCAAGCACAAACAATTGTACATCTTGTAGCTCAAGTTTGAAAATTTCATACTATTGTTTTCATCCTAAAATGCTCTTGGTGAACTTATCACTTACAATGAATAACTCCACGCTTTATCAACCTGAGTTTCTCACCTCTGTCCAAACAAGGAGAATATTGACACAACTAGAGAGGTTATTTGTAACTTTTTTAGGCAAAGTGAACATAGAAGAACAAACATACTCAGCTGTAACCTCCAGTACAAAAAAAGAGTGACTATAAGTAGATTAGAAAAGATGTTTTTCTTGCAGTAAACATTATTTTGACTCAAACCCATTTTAACTTTCCTATATTGATGTAAACTTTAACTTAATTGCACTGCACTTAATTTAAAAGAAGAACTAAAAGAACAATGGTGTTATGAAAAGGAGGAGTTGAAAGAGCCTCAGGACAGAAAAGGTATAAAACCAGGTAGCCTTAACAAATACAACTTGAGGAACTTGATCAAGTGGAAAAGACAAAAGGAAACTTTTAATCTGTTAAAGATTAAATGAGATGAAATGAAAACATTAATATGTAGAAATGTAATGTAGGCATCTAATCAATAAAACCCAATCATGTTTTTAAAGACATCACAGAAGAAAGAAAGAGCAACAGTTATTAAAAAGAGGACCAGAACTAGAGCCAAAAGAACAACTATGAGAAATCAAGGGCAAAAGAGTGTTCTTTTGGGGTTAGGTTCCATGGCTAATGAATGGCTGTTAACTTCAGATCATTACAAACGTGGCTCAATCTGGAAACCCTTCACACCAGACAGACACACTGCCTTTTGTGTGAAGTATCATACAAATACATGATCCTTTTTACTCAATTTAGAATGTTAAACTTTTTATTTTTCTTACTTCATAACCAGGCAAGATAAATTAGAAGTAATACAGCCTCGATTACAGGCTGTGGCTCCAGATGATTATGCATGACCCAGAAGGAAGAAAGCCCCCTTTTTCTATTCAGGGTTTAAGTCTTACAAATGTAAAGAAACACAGAATTGCAATTCTGTCAAATAAATACACAACATACAGGTTTCTAAAGAAAGCTGAGCGTGGATGATAAGGACTATTACATTTCCCTACACTTTCTGAAAGCTGGACTTCAGTTGAGATTTTCAGTTACACACTACCAGTGAAATAACGATCTGCAACGGCTTTTCCTAGTACATACCTGTGTGTTCATACTTATGTCTCAATAATGAGCTGCTCTTCTGGAATATTTTGTCACATAAGTCACATGCATACATTCCATTTTCCGTCTTTCTCATCTTTTTCTTTGGAGGGGTTGAATCAGAATCATTTTGATCTTCTACATTTGATACTCCTTCTGAGCTAGTGTCTTGCCTTTCATCCTTAAGAAAAATGATGAAAAAGGTCAAGTTGAATAAAAAAAAAATGCCCTGATGCAGCACACCATTTAAAAAATAAGCTGAAGCTGCCACTGTTATTCTCATCTGATTCTTTAAATAGCCAAACAAAATTGTTTAGACTTACATAGTAAAAAAAATCTGTTGCTGCATCACTCTGTTGTCCCTGCCACCACATAGGTGCAGAATTCTCCCTGGGACTGAATGGAATCATTTCCAAAACTGACTGTTGTCCAGGTCTAAGCTACACTGACACTTCATATTTTAGAGCCCTCAAAATAAAAGCAATATTGGGAAGGAAACGAAGATTACAGACCTCTAAAGTACATTGCTAAGTTGGAAGAACAAATTGATTGTAGTTTCGATTCTGGCTATGGCTCTAGAGAAAAACCACACTTAAATGTGTGTAACATTGAGTTCTAGATGCTTCACAGAAACAATGTTTATCAAATGCAATTGTGCCTTCAAAAGTATAAACCCATTAAAATATATCTGCAGGAATACAATGTAAGCCTCCCTTTACAGTAATTCTTCTGAGATTATTTATTCACTTAGTCACAGAGTCATGGAATGGTAGGGGTTGGAAGGGACCTTTAGAGATCATCTAGTCCAACTCCCTGCAGAAAGAGGTCAACCTAGATCAGGTTGCACAGGAACATGTCCAGGTGGGTCTTGAAGACCTCCAAGGAAGGAGACTCCACAACCCCTCTGGGCAGCCTGTGCCAGGGCTCCATCACTCTCACAGTGAAATAGTTTTTTCTTATGTTTAAGTGGAACTTTTTGTGTTCCAGCTTCATCCCATTACCCCTTGTCCTGTTGCTAGATACTATAGAAAAAAGTGATGTCCCAACGTCCTGACACCCACCCTTTAGGTATTTGTAAATGTTAATGAGATCTCCCCTCAGTCTCCTCTTCTCCAGACTAAACAGCCCCAGGTCCTGCAGCCTTTCCTCATGAGGAAGATGTTCCAGTCCCCCGATCATCTTCATGGCCCTGTGCTGGACTGTCCCCAGAAGTTCTCTGTCCCTCTTGAGCTGGGGAGCCCAGAACTGGACACATTCTATGATGATTATGAACCATTCTATGATTCAATTAAGTTTTTTATAAAATACTATTTAAGTGACTGTTTGAATTTGCCTCTCTCTTTCTCCTAAAGCTATCACGAATGCTGCTTAACCCAAAATACGGCAGACTTCAAATGTTTCATTAATAAAAAGTTTTAAAAGTATCGTAACTATCATCTAAGTACTTCAAGCACTGAAGCTCACCTGTAAGAAGTACAGTACTTCCTATTGATTTCAGTCCTATCACTACACACAGAAGTAATTTCATTATGTATTATCAAATCTGAACATAAAAATGCACGTTAGCTACCTCAAATATTGTCTGCCTCATACACTTCAACATATAAGCAACCTTGTAACTCTTCAAGGCTCCTCAGTCTCTGTCAATACAGAAGCCTGAATAAAATGCCAAACAGCCAATTTAATTAGAAATGCTCAGTCTTAACGTGAGCTGCTTTTTGGTTCTGCTCTGTCCCTACCTCAACGTGCCCAGGCATTACTCAGGAGGACTGACTCTGATGAGATCACATCTGGATGCACGCAGGGAAGAACAAGGCAGGATACAGGAATGGTAGATGAAGATAAACACCTGCCCAAATTTCAATTGAGAATACATCTGAATTTTATTTCAAAAGCCATTCTGGTGTAGGATGAATTCAGCTGCTCTGCAAGCCAAGAAAGCAGAGCAGCACAAATGGAGTAGCCAAAAGTTCCAAAGAGCTTATTTTCTGGATGTGGGGAAAGGGGAGATATAGAGCCAGCAAGAAACACAAGCCATGACCTTTGCTTTTTGATCAATAGAAGGAGATTGTCTTTAAAATACTGAGCACTAAAGTCCCCGAAGACACTTCTGAATAACTGAATATAGTGAAGAACTGACTTGACCAAGCACAGAACTATATAGTTGCTATCAGTCTGGACTCAAGCTGCCTGAGCTAGATAGCTTTGCAGAGGACTTAACAGTAACATCTATCACCCATTAAAAATCAAGTTGAATAAACATGAATGAAATAAAAGTGTAAATATAAGCTATTTTGACAGTTTGCTGTTAGCTCTGCATGGACACAGAATTAATAACCACACACAATGTAAAGGAATACGGAGACTGAAGTACCTGATTTCCATTGGCTTGGGTCTGTTTTGGTGGTGTTTCTTGAACTGCAGGACTAACTGTAGCAGAATATGTATAAGCCACCTGTGGAATCAAAATGGTTTGCTTATTGGCAGCGAGAGCTCTCAAGCATGGAACACTGTTCTGGTCAGCAATGGCAACAATTGTAGGTAACTGGGCAGTGACTGTAGGTATAGCAATATTTATGGGATTGGCACTTGGTGGGATTACATTTACAATAGGATCAGAGTCTGTAACACTGTTGTCCTTTTGTGGTTCTTTTTTTGCACAAGTTAAGTTCAAAGGTTCTTCTTGGACAGAATAAACACTGTTCTGGTAAACACTAGTTATGGTAGATCTCTCCAATAGCTCTCCATGTTGCTTTGGTAGTGAAAGGTCAAGAGGTTCAACTTGTGGCTCTTCTTGTCCACCCTCTGCTGTGTATGTATAACCCTGTGAATTTCTTGATGAAGAAAGGTTTAGTGGCGATGGGGATGGCGTGCTGCTGCGTGAACCATTCAGAGTTGATCCCCCTGGTAAAGTCTGAGATTTTGTTGAATTGACAGGATTTTGAGAGTTATTTGTGCTGTTCTGGGGTTCGCTTACGTTTGTAGGTGCTGCTTGTTCATCGTTATCTGCAGGACTGCTTAATTTAACTTGTTCGGGAGACGATGGTCCAGAAGACTGCACAGAAATTTGCCCAGCTTGCATTTTTTCAAACCACTTTTTTACCACATCCAGTGGTAGGTTTACTGAATCTGCTATTTTTGAAAGCTCCTCTGCACTGGGTTGTGCATTTAATGCATAATACGCTTTTAGGAGCGATAAAAGGTTCTTTAAAGGTGGCTGACCAGGAGATAAATTGTTCTCTCCAGTTTCTGATGGGACAGGGGAGTCAGGCTTCTCAGTTTCTGTACCACTGGGCTGAGGAAGCTGAGGAGGATTTTTTGTTTCATAGTGCTTTAATTCTTGAAGTGCATTAAGATCTCCTGGACAGTCATCACAAAGGAGACAAGTGCTATCATTGGTCTCTCCTTCAAAGTTCTTATCTTTCTCAGACTTCACTGTAAGATCTTCTGGTAATTTTTCATTTTTGCAACTATTCATAGGAACGGAATTTTCTTTTTTTAGATTCTGTGGAACAACCTGAAGTTGACTTGGCTGCTCCAAGCTGTAGTTGATGATAATTTTGGTTGTCCCATCTTGGTCAACCAAAGGAAGACTGATAGCTGAAATGAGGGAATGGCCAGCTTGTGGTATAGATGCATTGCTGATTGTTTCTTGTTCTTTGGATGCAAGATTGGCATGATTGTTTTCCAATACTTGCCTTATTACATTACCATCCACTGCCACTTTAAGTACATTTTGAATGTCACTTAAGTTGATGCTTATGGGAGACACCAGACCTACTGTTGGTAGAACAACAGCTTGCACGACACCCTGAGGAGAACTGGTTGCCTGCAATGGGCTACCACCACTAAAAACCCCATTCTGCAAAGGGGTTGAACAATTAATTCCTGAAGCAACCACTATGGGCTTGAATTCATAATCCACAGGTTCAGTTTTAATTTGGTTTACGGGAAGTTGCTCTTGCAAGGGTTTATTTTCTATTTTTTGTCGTATCTGTGGTCTTGCTGGGCTACCTGGTGATGCAGAAAGGGAAGGGGAGGAGCACTGAGACGTCTTGAGCCCTGTCCGGGCTCGACCGTTAACGGGCATCAAACCAATACACTTCTTACTGCTTATGTGTGAACTGTATGAACCAGAATGGGAAAAACGTTTCTTGCAGTTTGGGCACTCATATGGCTTCTCTCCTTAAGACAAAAAAAAAAAGAAGAAGAAGAAAAAAGCATATGCATCAGTTTACTAGGTTACAGCATAACTTCATTAAGCAACAGTAACTGGAAAAAGAATACATCAAAATGACCTCTCAAAGAGTCCTAGGGAAAACAGAAAATCTTATATAGTGAATTGAAGAGTAATTATGTCATCTAGAGCTCTGATCCTAGGGCCATTTAAGAAGTTTGTGATCCACTAGTAGATACAGGATGGAGCCCACACGCTCACAATACGTTTCAGTATTTCCCAGTAACTGTCTACACATCACATAAGTGAGTCTTTCTGACGTGGATTTCATTAAACTCCATTCAAGTATTGCCTCTACTAACTTCAGAAGCTACATAAGCTACTTCAGAATGCCAAAAAGCAATAGAATGTGATTAACTAAAGAAAAAATGCCACAAATGTACATCATAGTTGTATAAGGAGGTATCGACATTTCACTGTGGCAAACTCGAATGCCATTTATCCACGTCTCCTTACAACACCCGTCAGCTGAAAAACAGGCAGTTTAAGTACAGAGAAATCAGACATATGTAGAAGACAGATGTGTGTTTGCTATCAGAGATGAATGTCAGGTTACATTGCCAGGAAGAGGCACAAACTGTGTATCATTAGACTCTAATAAGAGTTGGCTGAGCAACTGATGAGAAAGAAAAAGATGACCTAAAACCTTGTTTTCAGATTTTCTGTTAATGGGCAAATCTGGGTTAAAGCCAAAAATGGAGAATCCATTTTGAGAGACCATACTTAACTTCTGTTATATTATATATTAAAGTATATTATTATTAACTTTCTTGTAAATTGAAACTTTTCTTATAAATTGAAACTGTTGTGAGAGTATATCACAATGCCAGACCTGCATCCTGAGGCTATACGACTAGTCTTGAAGGAAGACAATCGCAACCACAGTAGGAAACATAGTTCTTATGTCCTGATTATTATCAATTAAATTTTTCTAGCAAGGTTCATGACATGCTGGATGATCTGCAAACACTGAGAAAAAAACCAAACAAGTGAAAAAGGACCAGAAGGATGCCCTTATTTCTTCTGCCACAACTGAAGTTTTCTTTAACTGTCAGAGCTTAAGCTGCAACCATAAATCCTCTAGAGTTATTCTACATACTTCCCAAGTTCCAAAGGAAACGAAAAAGAGGAAAACATTAGTGTTTTAAACTTAAGAGTTACAAGACTGATATCACAGTAGAATTATAAAGAGTAGAAATGACAACATTAGTACATAATTCAATGGTTGGTGTATTTACCACTGTGAATTCGTAGGTGCTCCTTTAGGTGATGTTTATATTTAAAAGCTTTTCCACATTCAGTGCACTTGAATTTTCGATTACCACTGGACTGCGTCACATGTCTCTGTAAGAAAGAACTTGTAATTATTGCATAGGACACCATGTTGCACAACATCTTGTATTTTCACACTGTAACAGAGGAAACGCAATACAAAACTGAAAAGAATCAATTGTAATTTTAAGAGACTGAAGGTGGTATGCGTTATGCATGAAAAAGAAACAAATTAGATGTCAGGTTAAAACTGAGCCATGTGTATCTTCTGAATCAATCTGCTGCAGTAAAAGGAAAAAAACAACCCCAAAACCCACTGAAAATATATTTGCCCCTTTTAACTTCAGATGAAGCTTGCACTGACATGTTATGTGAGTAAGAAGTTCCAGGATACGTGCTAATTCTACTTCTGAAAGCAAAAAAAACCAAGAAACACCCCAAGCCCACCACTCACAGAATATGTCACGCAGGACAGAGAAACATTAAAGTGCATCAAAGTCTGTTTAAAGTTTAATCAGTTGACTTGATTTTTCCATTTACATGCTTCCAGCGCTTACTGTTGGCCTTGGATTCCTCTATGTAATGATGCCATGGGATTGCTCAAGAAGAGATGGCTCAGTGACAACAAAGGCACTCTCATCACAACTAATTCTCAAAATAAATGCAAAAAACTTAATTAAAATAAATATGGAGGGATTTTGCAAGTACACAGCATCAAACCTCTTCGCTACTTGCACTGACCCTCTGTGGTTACTTTTGTTATCTTTTGCCTTGTAAGAGCATTTATTGTTAAGCTGCACATTATTTTTAATTTATCTTTATTGTTATATTAGTTTTAAAAACCCCAAATCTAGGAAAGACATGTAAATATATATAAATGTGACACATATATACAAGATGTCTAATCTTACCACAAACTATAAATCTATGAATATGTACTTTTAAAGACAAAAATTACATACATTTTAGAGGTTAAAGCAGTTTGAATTACCAAGAGGAAACAGAGGAATTGGAAATGTTTCTGTCAAACGAGTTATTTAAAAAAACAGCATCTCCTTTTTAAGTGGAGCTCACATTGTAAAAGATAATCTAACACCATTTGGATGCAGCTGCAGATTTTGGGTAACTGGGGCAAGTATTTTCATAAACTCATTAACAGAGCTATTCATGTGCTATGAGGAAACAGTCTGCTGGATTGGCTGGCACACATTAACTTCCTCTGGTGTGGCAGATTCCTGCGGAGCTCCTACACCTGATGGCCAGAAGCTGCAGGAGGAGACATTCCCCGAGTGCTGAATCTGAGCTCAGACAGGGTAACTGGAGGCCAAGGTCTGTGCTGGAGAAGGGGGAACGAATAACAAGGCAGGATGACGTTTGTGTTCTGAGTTAAGCTTTTAGATCTGAAGAATCCACAGCCATGCAGTTTGCCAGATGAAAGTCTGAGCACTCTGCTATGAGATATGCTGTCCAAGTTATCAGCCCTCTCCATTCCACACCCTGTCCTCCTTTATACTATACAGATGTTAACAGAGGACAAGTCGAAACAAGATAATCTAAATTGCTTTCAAGTACTCTAATTTGACAGTTCCCTTGGGATAAGCATTTGGTTAAGCTGCAGTCTTTACTTCTCTACAGATAACTGCTCCCACCCTCCATGGGATGGGCTCCTTCCCACCCCCTTCCAGGCCCTGCAGAGAGGTCTCCACTCTGACTTATCCTGATTAGACTTGACCCTTATTCCCAGGTTTGTTGGCTGTCTTTTGCTAGTCTACGTGGCTTTTCAGCTTTGTCCCTTGAAGATGATGTTCTGGATGTTTGTGCCTGACTTGCTGCATTTCACTTTAATGGTCCAACTTCACCGAGTTTAGAGGACCGTTGTCAGGATTTCCTTAAGCCTGCAGAGAATCACTTACTACTGTTTGACTTCAGATTTTACAAGTCAAAGGATCTCAGCATATACACAGCTACTGCAGATGCTGGACTACATAAATATTCATACTAAATATTAGTGCATGTATTCAATCTGTCTAACTTTAAAATTCAATATTCTGCTTCCAAGGCATGGAAGGCCACATTTCTCTTATCAAGTTTTTAATGAGTTTTCCTGTTTTTCTGGTCATAGCTATAAGCCACTTTGAACTTTCTGCTAGGCAGCAATTCCATCTATTTTGCCTTACCTTCTTATATTTAAAACTCTTTACCCAGCTTTCTTTCTATCCTATACTTCTCTTATAAATCTGGGACACCCTCAGAGTTACTCTCCAGCGTGTCTTTAAAACTAACTGAGAAATCATAACTTTCCTCTAAAGCATCCTCTTTGATAATACTTCACCTTCATTTTCTCATGTTCAAAGCCTTTTCCCCCTTTCACTAGTAAATTCACTATTTTTTGCGTCTCTGATATATTTTTTAGTGTGTTGTACATAACTGCTGTTTTCTGCTCATTAAAGGATAACTGCAGCATTCAAAGCCTACTTCTCTACATTCCTTTTAGGACTGAAAGAAGAAATATCAGCATTAAGGTCTGTAACTAGTCACTAATACATCCCTGCCTGAAATATTTACTGTGCTTAGCACTGAAGTCCACTCTCTTCATACCGGAGAACCAAAACTAATTCATGTGAATCCTCAAAGGTTTTTTGGAAGACAGGAATTACAGGTACATCAGGGTTTTTTCACAGGTGGTTTGACCATGGTCTTCAAAAAGTGCCATTTCTCAGCAGCGCTTATGGCAATATGGCATTTTAACAGATTGCCTACAAGTGCTTTGTAAATTGATGAGAAGAAAAAGAAAACAAATACAAGAAGCATTTATTCATACTTCAACATAGAGTTTTGGTGCTTGATATGTGAAAGCAGATGACAGAGATGCACCATCATCTTCTACTAGATATCATTAGTATAGGAGCAGACAGGTATCAGTGAGGGATGCTGGGGAGGGGGAGGAGGGAGAGATGGAAAAGGTGCAGGATGACTCTCAGTTCTCTACTGGAGTAGAAGTAGCCCTAGTTTGGCATATTTCCCCCTTCCTTAGAGGGAGGCATGGGATACACATACCTCTGTACTTCTTGCACTGCCTTCACTACATTAGATATTTTCTTTGCTTCCTTGTACAGAACAATTACAAAACTGTCACATGCTGGACATGAGCCAGCTAACAAAGTTGTCCAAATAATCTACTTTCAGGTGAAGTCCTTCAAGAATAAGATACTAAGTTTTGAAGATGTAGCTGTTCAGATGCACAATCACTATTCTATACTATTGAAAGTTATATTTCAATTACTCAAAGGCTTTAATCACATATATGCACATGAAGCCAATTTTGAAGTCATATCAACTTTGTGACAATAACAAACAAGTACACATTTCAAATTTAGCATGTACCTAAATGATTGTAGTTTTGATTCTGGCTATGGCTCTAGAGAAAAACCACACTTAAATGTGTGTAACATTGAGTTCCAGATGCTTCACAGAAACAGTGTTTATCAAATGCAATTGTGCTTTCAAAAGTATAAACCCATTAAAATATATCTGCAGGAATACAATTTAAACCTCCCTTTACAGTAATTCTTCTGAGATTATTTATTCACTTTAGAATCATAGAATGGTAGGGGTTGGAAGGGACCTTTAGAGATCATCTAGTCCAACCCCCCTGCAGAAGCAGGTCAACCTAGATCAGGTTGCACAGGAACATGTCCAGGTGGGTCTTGAAGACCTCCAAGGAAGGAGAGTCCACAACCCCTCTGGGCAGCCTGTTCCACTGCTCTGTCGCCCTCACAGTGAAACAGCTTTTTCTTATATTTAAATGGAACTTTTTGTGTTCCAGCTTCATCCCATTACCCCTTGTCCTGTTGCTAGATACCATAGAAAAAAGGGATGCTTTTTATCTTTCCATTCAAACTCCATGCAAATATAGGAACAGCTTCTGGCCCCTCCAACTACTTCATTCCTCTGCTTTTAAGCTTCTAGTTTGAAAAACATAAAACAAATGTGGCAGCCCACAAAAAAAAGCATTATACAAAAAGCATTAATAGATTTTATAGTTAGAAATGTAAGATGTATATAAGAGGATAGCAACTTCAAAGTGGAAGCCAAACCAATAAGAGAGTAAGACAGAAGTGTTAATGGGAAATATATTTGAAGTAAGAACTGCCATGCCAGAATAAGCTGGTAAGGTTATTCCATACCCAGTGAGACACAAAAAACTGTGCAGCATGATGGCCAACATTTCTTGTGCCAATTTTTTCCTATTTAATTTACCTGTTAATGTAAACACTAAGGTACAAAAATGTACAAAAATTTCTTATGCCCGTTAAATTCTTGGACTTAGTGGTACTTCGTAGAATGGAGGTCAATATGGAAAGTGTAAAAAAAGCATCTCCTTTAATCTGTGCCACAGCCTTTCAGTTTAATGAAAGATCTGTTGGTTTGGAGCTGCAAGAAATATTGAAGCAGCTTTACCTCTACATTATTTTCACTATTCACTGTTTTGAATTTTTCTGTGATGTTTCTCTCCTTTTTCCTCTCTGGAAAGTCTTTTTAGTTCATCCTCAGAAGAGAACATCTCCAAGCTTCCCTCTAACCTGGAAAATATGTATCATTTTCCTTAGCTAATTCCTGGCTGTTTCATTGAGTTTCAGTTAGTTCCTGAGCCTCACAGTGCTTCTGCTAAGCTATGGAAGCATGTAACAGGGGATGGATGATAGGAAATTATGGTGATAAAAGAAGAAAAGAAAAAGACGAAGAGAAGAACTGAATGTCAGGACCTTCTCTGCAGTGATGAGATGGACAAATCATGGAAGGCATTTCAGGAAACCATGCCCTCAAGTCAGCACATGAATCAACACAATGCTTTGTGTCTGGAGGGCAAAAATGGGTATAGTAAATTTTGAATTAGCCAAACAAGATTTATGAATGTAAAATGTAAGAGTTTTACTAAAGATTTGAGTCACCATTTGTATGCAACACTAGCCAAGGAACACTAAAAAAATGATTACCTGTAAATAGAAAAAAGCATTTCTGAAAACTAGAACTTAAACCCAATCATGTACCCTAGATGAATGAAAACATAGGTATTCAGACTTTATCCTTTGACAGCCACAGAAAAAGTCTGACTTCAGCAACAAGTTTAAGTGTGTGCTCCAGGGCTGGGACTTCAGCACGTAGATAACCTGACGTGAATCACTTCCTTGCTCCGTCCATTTTTGCTCACGGAACAAATCACAGTGTTGTTACGTGGATGACAAGGATTTAAGGATGATAAATCCTTAAATACCAACCCCACTTACTTGATCTCTTCCTGATTTGTGTGACGTCATGTGGCGGTCGAGCTGCGTTCGGTACGCAAACGTGTAACTGCACAAGGAGCAACTGAAGTTATCTTCGTTTTTTTCATGGCGGTACTTAATGTGTTCCTTCAGAGAGGTAAATCGCTTGTACCCTCGATCACAGTACGGGCAAGTAAGCAGCTGGGAAAATGCATCAGGTGTTCCTACACAGGAGAGACAATACATCACGCTCAAATAAATCTAAGTTCCAAACTGAGACTTACCATCAACAAGCACGCTTTACATTTACATATATTACTGTAAGCAAATGTGCAGCTGCTAGAAACTCCACCTGTTTTAGAAAGGGACTAATGATAATTTCTTTTTCCACAGGTATTATTTTGCCAACTACAGTATGGTATGGCTGCCCAGCATACCCTGGAGAGAGTCAGAGCAATATGATTACCCAAAGCCACACCTCTGTTGGACTTCCCAATATAGAAATTCTATATATATATCTCTGATTAAAAAGTGCTCTGATAAATTGCGAAACATGATTTAAGTTCTATTAATCTTTGTCAATCTGGTTAGCTCAACCACAGACAATCTCAACCCCTGTTTACAAATCTATCACTGAAACAACTGATGGTTAACCTGTTCTCATCTCCTAAGGAATAAAAAATATTTGTAAGCTGCAGAGAATATTTTTCTTTCTCTTTACCTAATACAGAATTTTATGTGAAAAGAGAACTGGGAAAAAAAAATCAGAAATGTGGTTTACAATTCTTATACCTGGAATGGGTCAGGAGGAGGCCACAAAAAATGGTTAGAGGGATGGAAGATCTCTCCTAAAAGGAAAAGCTGAGAGAGCTGGGGTTGTTTGGCCTGCAGAAGAGAAGGCTCCAGGAAGACCTTATATAAGCCTTAAAGAGGGCTTTCAAGAAAGACAGGGACAGAGTTTTTAGCTGCATCTGTTGTGATACAACAAGGTGTAATGGTTTTAAATTAAAAGATGATAGATTCAAACTAGATAAAAATTTTTCGTGATGAAAGTGGTGAGGCACTGGAACAGGTTGCCTAGAGAGGTAGTAGATGCTCCTTGCCTGGAAACATTCAAGGTCAGGCTGGATGGGGCTTTGAGCACTGTGATCTAATGGATGATGTGCCTGGTCATTGCAGGGGGTTGGATTAGATGACCTTTAAAGGTCTCTTCCAATCCAAATCATTCTGTGATTCTATGATATGCAGATATGTACCTGTCAGAAGGACATACTGCAGGACAGAAAGGAGATAGGTTATGCTGTCTGAGTGACAGAAGGGAGAGAGATGAAATATGAGGACATAATTATGATTCTAATGTGATCTGTGGAATCTATTCCGACGGCTTTCATGAAGTTACTTCTGTAACAGTACAGGGCAGAGTGAAACCACATTGAAGCTGAATATTAATTTCACAAGTCTATTTCTGAGAAGTCATAATTTATGAAGTTCTAATTCCATTCCTTATTATCAGCATTTGTTTATCCTCCATAGACAGTAACTTATTCTATCCTTAAAAATTTTTTTTACAGGATTAGAAAAACTAATAAATGTGTGCTTAAATAAATGCAAGGTTTGTTTATTTGAGCAAACTGTCAGTTTATCAGGTGTGATATCCTCCAATGACCATGCTACTCTTCCATGCTTCAAGGGAAACAGGAAGCAAATTTCACAAGGACATACCTACGCACTGTGCTGAGTGACAGCATGAGAGGAAGGTGCAAGGTCTTTACTGATTATCATTTTATGCTCTGAAGCATGAGGGGCAAATTTGTATGCACTGTCATTTTAAGCTGCAGAACTATAAGCATTATTAATACTCATAAAATTAGCCAGTACTTTATAAAAGTACTTCTGAATTATTTATCTTCATGACCTCTTGCAGCAGTTATCACCATAGATTGATTATATGCTCTATAAAGTAGCAATTCACTCAGTTTGTGTGGAATTTACTGGCTTTATTTTTCTCAATGTGCTATTGTTCCTCCAACAGCAAAAAGAAAAAGAAGAGTCAGACCAGTTTTCATTATTACTCAAAACCACCACCTTCTCTGTCATACAGGTTCTTTTACACTTGTGGGAACAAGTAAGGTAACATTTGTCTTCAAGACCCGCCTGGACACGTTCTTGTGTGACATGATCTAGGTGGACCTGCTTGAGCAGGGGGATTGGACTAGATGATCTTTAGAGATCCCTTCCAACCCCTATCATTCTATGATTCTATGATTTGTGTTGCACTGTTTTTTGAGTGGTTCTACTCTTTTTGCTTTTCCTGGATTAGCTGTGTTTTCCAAACATGAACCTTTCCCCGCATGTGCACACACGGTCTGCTTCCATTCAATTCTCTTTTTCCCATAACCTCAACTCACCTGACATAAAGAATACTCCATTTCAGCATTGAATACAACTCATTGGAAATGTCAGAGGCATGTTAAAATTCTGCTTCATTGAAGCAAATGGCTAAATGGCAATGGTTTCCTAAAGCCATTAAAGACTCTAATTCTCTGTCACTTCTCTCGTCCAGTTCTCCATTTTGGAACCACATATATTCAGCAAATATCACTATATTTTCAGCTTTTTCTGTTCCAAATGATTAAGAGACTGAACATTATTGTTCAGCATCACAATTTTCAGATACTTGCCTGTGAATTTAGTGGGCTAGGTCCAATTTAAATTATTTACACAAATGTGTATTTTTAATGATTACATGGAAATCATCTTGCGAGGCTCTAAAACTAAACTTGACAACCTGTGCCACTGCAACCACAGATCTTAAATTAGATTGTAAATTTGAGATGCTACTGTTGAGCATACATCTTACTTGAATTTTGCAAAGTTTGCAAAATTACTAAAATATTAGTAATTCAGGTCCTATTTCTATATATAAATAGGCATATAGTTCAAATTTCTCAATTTTTGGGGGGTAAAATCTCAGATAACATAAAAATATCTGGAAAAGCAGCAGAAGATTGCTGGTATTACCCCCTTCACTGCCTTCTCTTATACTCCAGTCCAATAATACAGCCACGATAACATATTTGAACAACTAGAACACAAGAGCTTCTGGTCCTTTGTGAAGGTTACTTTCTTTTGAAAAATCTGGAATACATCAATAAAGGAACATAATCTGGCTGAAACTGCAGTGGTGGTAGATTATGAAAATGGTACACTTTAGAAACCAGTGCAGACACAAAACCCATCTGAACAAGTTTTTGCCTTCAAATATTTCATGACAAAGATGCCTTCAGTGTTTCATCATCATCATAGAATGTTAGGGGTTGGAAAGGACCTTTAGAGATCATCTAGTCTAACCCCCCTGCAGAAGCGGGTCCACCTAGATTGTGATGAAGAAATGAACAAAGTATGACTTCTCATCTCACTCAAAAGAACATCTTAAGCATGAAACTTCCTTTGAAAAAAAGACATTTACTTAAAAATAACAACTTTTCCACATAAACATTTTCATATAAACAGTGTTTCCCTTTTCTCCATTGCTATCTTTTGAGGGGAACAAAACCCCCAACAATCCTATCATAGACTAGTAACCTATTAAAAAACCTCCTAATAGATTCTTTTGGATGTTTTATTTAGAAATACAAAAATAATAAAACCATACTATCTTGCTTCACTCATTATGTTTAATATATATTTGTTCTGTTCTTTCACATAATGCTACTGAATGGATTTATGAAAGTTTGGATTTTTATTACCAGTTTCTTGAGGTTATCATTTAGGTACCCACACAACTTAACCCCAGTGCATGTCCTGTTTCACAAAATCAAGCAGTAATGTCTTGTGTGACGGTCTCACGCTCTCATCATTATTTAGCTGAGTGGGGGTTTTTCTGCTATCCCCCTCACCTTCTCTGCAATTTACACATGTAAGTATTGTTGTTTTTGAAAATATAACAGAAATTTTGGGTCAAGTAGTGAGTACCACTTATTTAGTAAGAAGTGAAATGGTGGCATATTTACCATTTTCATCCTGACCACTAGCTTCTGGCGTGCCTTGTCTCTGGTCCTCCTCAGGTGCTTCAGGGTAGATAACAGCCGTATCTTCTTGTTGAAGAAATTCCTCAACATTAGGGTCATGATTTTGTTCATTTTCTGCATCAGAATCACATTCATCTTCTTTTACTAAGAGTGAAAAACAAAGTACAAGATATGGAAGAGTTTAAAAAGAACATAAATGAGGTTCGGTAATTCACATTGGCAAGTCACTCTCTACCCAAAGCTTTCAAAACTCTTTACAAATACTAGTGCAGTTCAAGCCCTTTCAGATGTAAGCTTTAAAACAAAGAACCAGTGGCACAATGACATAAAAAAATGACATAAAAGCACAGTTTGTCCCTTCAACTCTGTGCATTTTTATCATTTTAGGTTTAGCTGTTCCTCTCAACTTCCCTAAAAATATTAAATGCAACATTAATTATTATTTAGTCCTTGTAGTTTGAAGGCCAACTTACCATCTTGGCTTCTATGTTTGCAAAAGTAAATTTGCTGCCTTCAAGACATGTTTTTTTAAGTTATTAGGGGGGATCTTATTAATGTTTACAAATATTTAAATGGAGATTGCCTCAGGAGATTGAGGCATCCCTTTTTTCTGTGCTATCTAGCAACAGGAGAAGGGGTAATGGGATGAAGCTGGAACACAAAAAGTTCCATTTAAACATAAGAAAAATCTATTTTACTGTTCAGGTGAGGGAGCCCTGGCACAGGCTGCCCAGGGAGGGTGTGGAGTCTCCTTCCTTGGAGGTCTTCAAGAACCACTTGCACACATTCCTGTGCGACCTGATCTGGGTTGACCTGATTCTGCAGGGAGGCTGGACCAGATGATCTCTAAAGGTCCCTTCCAACCCCTACCATTCTATGATTCTATGATTTAAGACCTGTTCATTAGTGCAAACCCAGAAGATATTTAAACTCTGAATAAGAGCAAACTCTGAAAAGCAGCAAACTTAGAGTAGCTTGTTCTCCAGTGTTGGAAATGGCTATAATAAAGGTTTCAGATATAATAACCCTTCAACATTTTCCAGTTTAAAACTTAAGAAACAAATCAATGAACAACTGTATTTCAAACTTTAAAAACAATAAATTAAATATTTTACTTAATGTTTGAAGGACATTTTGCTCTGAAGTATTTGCCTAAATACTTTGTTCATTGAGTTTATTTTTACCATGGTAAGAACAGTCTATGTCAGCTCTCCCTGTGGCATGCTAAATCATGACAATCTCCTCCTCTACGAATAATGTGAGGTACATTTTTAATAGGAAGGAGAAGTTTTATGCTTCATTTCTCAGTGTAAAGTCACATACTCAATTTACAATTTGACACCATCATTTTAGGACATGAGGTAGTCTCACATACAGACTGTAATGCAATACATAATGTAGTTCTCCATACTTGTTTGGAGAGATATGACTTTATAGTAACTAAAAAGATTGTGTGACTTTAGAGTTTTAAACAAATCAACATTCAGGTGTTTGTTTTTTGGTTTTTTTAAGAATAAGGCTTATCCTGATAATAGCTAACTATTTAGTGTTTAGGGCAAAAAAAAGTATAGAAGTCTTTTAAAGAAAATGTTACACTTATTGTCGACCAGAGATGTAGCAAAATAACTGTTTTTGTATGGTTCTGAAACTGAAGTACACATTTTATTTTATGTTCTGTATAATCAGTACAAACAGAGAAGCTGATACAGGGTTGGCTTAAGTTTATTTTGGCATGTTTCATATTCGTTTTAAACACTATCTATTGACCTGTATTCTATGGATCTATACGTAAGGTCAGCACTGTTCCTTGTTTTGTTTCGTGGTGCTGCAGTGATGCTGTGGTCAGCCCTGGTGTGAGAGGACTGCTGTGTGTGCAGTGGGACAGCTACACCTCTGGACCCAGGACGTCTGAAAGCAGCCTGGACTATTCCTTCTCAGCTGACACACTGTTTACAATTTAAGACTTCTGGTGAGGAAGAGAAAAGCGTTGGGAGAATTTCAAAGATTTCAGAAGGATACTCACCTAGCCAAAATTCAATAGCATTTATGAATAAGGACTCAGATTAACAAAGAAATACCTGTACATCCAACTTCATCTGTCTGAGCTTCAGGCCCCAGGATTTCCTTTGCTTCTTTTCCAGCTGAAATAGTACATAGACAAAGAGAAGAATGAATATAAAAAAATACAAACCAAAACAACAAACAAGAGTCACACACAACAACAGTATAATTGAGTTATTTCTTCAGCAATTTTTTCATTTCTGTATTGTTAGAAGAACTGCATTTAAACACAAAGCTCTACCAAATATATGGATTGCCCTTTATTTCAGTAGGGTGTAATCAGATGAACCACAAAGAAATTCCATGATTGAAGAAATGAAATGTTAAAAGGAAGCAATACTAAACACTAACCATTATTTGAGAGAGAGCTAAAGACAGTGTGGTTCTCCAGCAAATACAGAGTCAGCTACTTAAATAACCCCATTCACAAACGCAGCTATTTGATAGACTGGAATATTATTTCTGGAAACCAGAGAATCATCAAATACATTTACATTATTTTCTCCAATTAGCAGTTTTCAGAAATGATTAATAATTTGCTAGTAATGTCTGCAAACAGCTATCTAATGTGTTCTGTTCATTGTAAATCATCTAGAAATCACTTACAGGCTGCAATTGCTTAAAAACTCCAGGATTTTTAAGCACTTTCTCCCCACTTTGGATGAACAGGGTGCTACAGAAATGTTTCACATAACAATTCCAGTATTCAGTCTGAGTTTGCAGGTTCAGATGCCTGTAGAACTGAAGCAGTGGAGCCCACCTACCTCTAAAGCCCCATCACCTCCTGCAGAGCTGTAGCATTCAAGAATACAGCATGTACTAGGGGTTGCTGGTTCAATTCAATAAATGGCTCAAGTTGTTCCTAATTTACGTTTGCCGGGTAGCCTAGACTGGAAAGTTCCTATTGGAAAGGCCACTGTTGCCATTTCTGTCAGTACCTGGCTTATGGCTGGAGTGCATAGGAAGGCCATGCTGGTTGTTCTGCTCCTTTACCAGTAGTATCCTATGCTAAACATTATTTTAAAGTTTTATTAGTTTTATTATGGGAACTTTAAATGCTTTAGAGCTACACTCCAGAAAAAAGACTCTTTTGCAACACAGGAGATTAGACTATACAACTGCTATGATCTGTAATGGCAACTGTTGTACTTTCATTTACCTGACTTCACTCTACTTCAGCACAGGGAAAAATTCTTTGGTTTGGTTAGTCAAAACCTCAGAACACTCCAATTTTTTAATTATGGGACAAGTCAATTTCTCTTTTATATTAATGATAAGAATTCAAGAACAGGACAAGGGGTAATGGGATGAAGCTGGAACACAAAAAGTTCCATTTAAATATAAGAAAAAACTATTTCACTGTTGAGGTGAGGGAGCCCTGGCACAGGCTGCCCAGAGGGGTTGTGGAGTCTCCTTCCTTGTAGGTCTTCAAGACCCACCTGCACACATTCCTGTGTGACCTGATCTAGGTGGAGCTGCTTCTGCAGGGGGGTTGGACTAGATGATCTCTAAAGGTCCCTTCCAACCTCTACCATTCTATGATTCTATGAACTTTAAGTTCTCAGATAACACCAGCTTCCTCAAAGGAAAAGATTGTTAATTCTGTCTACTTTGATAAAATCTTACTGACTCAAAACATCTGCAGATAGTCACAAACAAGAAACATGTTTAACAGGAAACTGTAGCTCTTACATCTTACTTTAATCGCAATTATCATTTCAAAATAATTGCAAACCAGTCTCTGTTTTATTGGCCGAGACTGGACTGTGAACTATTTATATTATTTGGCTCATGATATCATAGGCTCAGTTCAGAATTTGTAAGATGCAAATTTAAATAAAAAATATAATTTTGTGAAAACAACAATAACACAAACCCACTATTTTTCTTTAAAAAGGGTTTATGATTTTTCTGCAGTATGAAATAAGACCTATGAAAGAGGGGGAATATCAGTAAGTTATTACTCACAGAAATTTAAAATATAGTGTCTCTAGTGAATTCCACTGGCTTCAGTACAAATAAAAGCTATGCTTCCCAAGGGAATGTCAAGGAATTTATGGCATTATATGTTAATCCCAGCCAAGTTAAAAATGTTCTCAGTTCTAATAATCAGAGTCTCTGTTTGGCATTGTCTCTCCCCCATATCTAAAAGTGGGATATAAGACAAGGAGAAGCCCTTTTCCACAGGGGGAGATTTTCCTTAATGCTGAAGGAATAATTAATAATTTGAAGAATGACGTGCTAGATCTCCAAATTCAGAGCTATATATGGTCCACAGAGGATGGTAACTTTGCAATTGCGCCCTCAGAAGTCAAATTGCCATGCTGCAAATACAGCTGTTGGGAAGCAATGGAAAGGGATGTGACAACAGGGGAACAGGTCCTAAGACACTGTTTCACCAAGTAGAAGTCACAGCTCTGAATTCCAGAAGAAATTTGAGCTATCTGTTGAGTGACTGCTTAAATACAGGTCTCCACAAACAGCGTCTAGAGCAAGAATACTCATCTTGGTATTACATCTGGACATACCAGATAATTGTAAAACATATTCTTGAAATGCTGTATCTCATCACTGCTTATCAGTAGCTGCTTAGAGATATGGTGGGACTTCCATGCTAATGATTTTCAGATCACAGGCAACAGTGTATACTAGGAGTGAAAATGCATGATGTAATCGTGTCATAGGCTGACTGTAAAGATATCTGCATGGATAACTGATAAAATGTAAACCACTAGCAAAATGGAAATTTTGGTTCTATACAGAAAGACAAAATTGATTGTAATTTACACCACAGTATTATCTTTATAGAAAGGAATAAATTCTAAAGTCCATCAAAAAAGTTTCTAATTGAAATTCTTTATAATTCCTTGTCTGATATGCATGTAGCAAGCACTATTTACAGCTTACCATAGAATCATAGAATGGTAGGGCTTGGAAGGGATCTCTAGAGATCATCTAGTCCAATCCCCCTGCCAAAGCAAGTTTACTTAGATCATCTAGGTGGGTTTTGAAGTCCTCCAGAGAAGACGACTCCACACCCTCCCTGGGCAGCCTGTGTCAGGGCTCCCTCACCTCAACAGTGAAATAGTTTTTTCTTATGTTTAAATGGAACTCCTTGTGTTCCAGCTTCATCCCATTACCCCTTGTCCTGTTGCTAGATACAGTAGAAAAAAGGCATGCCTCAACTTCCTGACATCCACCATTCAGGTATTTGTAAATATTAATGAGATCCCCCCTCCGTCTCCTCCAGGCTGAACAGCCCCAGACCCCACAGCCTTTCCCCATGAGGAAGATGTTCCAGTCCCCTGATCATCTTTGTGGCCCTGTGCTTGACTCTCTTCAGAAGTTCCCTGTCTCTCTTGAGCTGGGGAGCCCAGAACTGGACAAACTTATAGTATTGCCTGGTTGGTTGCTTCTGCTTGTGAAGACTGGATTAAAAAGATGCCACACTTTTTTAGCTTTCCTTCCAAATTAAATTAATAGAAAAAAAGTGTAGCAGCCTTCTTCAGTAGCCCACCACACTGAAAGAACATAATTCATCTTACAGTACAATGGCTCAATCCCAAACTTTACGAGTTTTTTGAGTTCCAGGAAGAGCTTAAACATAAAACATAACTTCATTACTTTTTAAAGGTTATTTCAAGGTCTGGGCACTTTTTTATTACATTTTCAATTTCTCAAACATATCTTAGTTCCAAGTCTGAGATCTCTAGATTTGCTAAACACAATACATAATAAAAATGCTTTTAACGTGTATTCCTATAATAAAACAATAAGTTTAATCTTTATTTTTTTTTCAATTTAGTTTTCAACTAAAGTAAAAAAAAGAAAATATTACAGAATCATTGCACACATGAATGCTGGCACACTGCCAACAACTTGTGCAGGATACATGTGGTTCACTTTTGCAAACCCATCCAACTGTTTCAGTTAAACCTCTTGAGGTATACACCTTACATTTATAACACCTGTTCTGGAGGTCTTCTAGAAATTCAGTTAGAATGACTGGAAACGGAAGGAAACTAATCCGATACAGAAACGTTATGTATGTTGCTTCTATTCTTGGGCGTTCATGAACAGAATAAATATGTAAAAAACTCATTCTGTCAAGTTCAGCTAAACCCAGGAACTTTCAGTACTAGTGTACTGATGACACATAACTCACTAAAACTGTTGTAGTGTACATTTTCTAAAAAAAATCACTAGTCCTGAAGATGGTATCCGTGTTGCATGGACCCCAGTACCTTTCCCTGAATGAGAAAAGATCATGTATTCAACAATATCTCTCTGTTCAGGTTTCTAATGTGCAACCAAGAATGATATGATTTTCAGCTCACACCTTTCCTTCTAGGGAAGCTATAAAAAAGTAAATAGCACTTTACGACAGCAAATCAAAGCTCCATAAAACCTAATGTAGCCTTCATTTTTCTCATGCAGTTATCGCCAGAAATTCAACCATTTTATTAAAGACAAAGCTACTATCAAATAAAAACCCTCCAGACTGTTACAAAAGAGGCTTCAGAATAAACAATTTTTAACAGAAGAAATTTATGGTAGTTTGAGTAAGCCCTTATGGCAATTGTTTCATCTTTTGCCTGTCTAAACAATGATGAAAGTCAGTCTTCATCAGCAATGACCAAGGCAGAGAAAACACTGCCTACACTGCAAATGTACAATCACAGTAGAATTTGAGTCAAATGCTTAATTTTAGCAAACAAATCTGAGAAGGTTAAAAGTGGCAGATTTGAAGTAGTCAAAAAAGACATCATCACACATCTGGAGCTCTGA
The DNA here is from genome assembly GCF_028858725.1 of Colius striatus. Taxonomy (NCBI): domain Eukaryota; kingdom Metazoa; phylum Chordata; class Aves; order Coliiformes; family Coliidae; genus Colius; species Colius striatus. The sequence continues at coordinate 48,707,136 of NC_084763.1, forward strand.
AAAAATCCAGAAGATTGTCTGAGGCAAGACGCTGTGTCATGACTGCCTGTAGGTCCATACCCAGGAAATGTTCAGTCCAAAGGGATTTGACTCGGTGCTTTTCTTCACTCCCTGTTCCAGGCTGCCTACACCTACACTTGAACAGTTCAAGAAATAGTATACACACAGCCCATTTTTATGTAACTGCAATTCCTGATAGATATAGCCTGCAGCAGAGCAAAGACATTATAGGAGAACTAAGAAAATTACCTACCTAATAATTTAGCTTCAAAACACTCATTTCCCTGCACAGCACACCTAGGCAGTAACAGCTACATAAAAATAGGCTGAGTCAGTGCCATTCTTTGAACTCAGCTGCTCTCTCTCAGCTGGACTGCACTTAGGGACCATATGACTGCTTTCTGTTTATTTAGATGTGAGGTCATGCAATTTGTCTTAAATCACTAGTTTTAACAAGGCGGATGCTAAAGAATTGTGGCTGGAGTTCAGACACAAACAGGGATAGGCAGGAAAATATTCTGTATCTTTCATGGGATTAAGGCCAAATTCCACAATAAATTACACTAATTTATGCATTTAACCCAATTTAGGTCAAATGTAAGCATACTGTGTGATATTATGAAATGGGTACCTGATTCCAGAGTAAAAAAGGCCCATTTCCTGACTGTTTCAAATTTCCAATTTCCTATATGTTATGCAGCAGCTTTAGAACATTTATGTACTTACAATGGTTTCAGAATATAGATTCATTATGAATAAGATGACCAATGTGAAAACTAATAATCCTTTTTTTTTTTTTTCCTGGCTGTATTTTACAAGGGAAAAGGCAGAAACAGCTCATGGGGAGAAATTTGCATTTGAACATTATTTTGTTTCATGTTTTCAGCTTACTGCTTACTCCTCAAGCTGTGCAAACTCTGAACCTTACTGGGAAATATGTCAGAGACCTGCCACACAAAAAGACTTGGAAACACTACAAGCAAGTAACTAGCCTCTGATCACCTTTGAGAATGCCACATCTACAAACCTGAAGCTCCTATTTAACAATGCCAATGAAATGAATGCACCTACGAACCTGCCTCAAATATTAAACAAACAACAGAAACTATAGAATAATAAATGTGTTAGAAAAACTTTTTTTTTTGATTGTGGATATTAAATGCTATTAGCAAAGTGACCAAAAGTTGCATTGGATTTTCATTTTATAAACTTCTATCTACATTGCATCACCAGTGAAAATGAACATACCTTCATCTTCCCAGCAGCTGTTTGTACTCCCTTCTCTTTCACTGTTTTCTGGTAATACTGTATGGTCTGTTGGCAAGTCATCCTCTGGCACACTAGCATCACAGTCTGCTGCATCAGTTACACTTTCTTCTTCCACTATATGCAATTTATCTTCATCGTCTGAATCTGAGTTTGCTTCTACCACGTTACTATAATTGGTGACTGTGAACAGACAAAAAGCAAAATACCGATCAATATACTCCTGATTTACAGCACGGTAGTCCAAAGCTTTCAGTACTGTGGCCAGATGCTATATTGGGACATCTCCATGAAGCCACATTATTACTGCTTCTTTCCACATGAGGATGGCAGTAGCCTTTACGCAACTTGGACATAACAGCAGCATGCAAGGAGACATTTGACAACTACTCGGCTTCCTCCACAGCTAGGAACCATGATACCACTACTTCTATATACACAGTGTAATGCCACACAAGAAAAGGCACCATTAAGTCCAGAACTGTCTTCTGGGCCACACTGAAGTGTCAGGCTTCCAGCTGGTTCACTCCAATTTGGATATCAGCATTACTGTATGTTTCCTTTATGAATATTATAACCTGGTCAACAGCCTGTGAAACACTGAATACTGACAACATTTTGTTACAGACAGAAGTGCATAATGAAGACAGGCTGTATGTAATACAGCAATCACTGGGGTACAGAAGGAACTAAAGTGTAAGGAAACAACTGGCACTGAAGACCACAAACCCCAGGCCAAGCATACTCCGGAGGAAAGCTCAGACACCGTCTACAGTTGTATTTTAGCCGAGCTCACTGAGTTCATCTGTTTTCCCCTGTAACTGATGCCACTTCCAAGCTCTGGGTATGTGAATCAAGGATCAATACATGGGAACAATAAGGAGATTTGATTCAGAAGGGCTAAAGTGTTCCTGATCCAAGCTAAAATGCTCTTGTAGTTATACCCAAAGATCATACTAAAGACTCAGCAGGATGAACGTGAAAGGAAAAAATCTTAGAGGTAACTCTGAAAAGAAACCTTGCATAACATTTTCCCTAGCTACTATGAAAAAGTAATAATTCTAGTTTTTCTGCCAGGAGAACATATTTTAAGAGCCTTGTGGATAAAGGATTACATGACAATATATATATTTCTGTCATATGGGAACAGATTCTTATTAAAATGATCTTCATTTGTAAGCACAAAAGATCAGTTATGGCTGTTTCAATTTAAACTATAAGGCTAATGTCCTTAAGAAAAAATGGCTTTCACAATCTGTTGAAATGTCTTGTTATTCACACTGAAGCTAAACTATTAAACACTTACATCTATATGTGTATTACTTTTTCACTGTCAAGTTTGAACTTCTTATTGAAATGCTTCAAAATACAGTTTAAGAAAGAGAATAAATATATCAATGAAGAAACTAACAAGACTTTTCATGGCTGTGATACTCCTTCAGCAGTTATCAGATTAAACCTGGGAGGAACATAATCATGCTGCTTTATGATATCTGCATCTGGTCACTGTTAGCACATGAGAAGCCAGACTGACTCCTTCATGTGAAATCCTGCTTAATAAGGTAGATAAATAGAAAACTAGACTGCTGGTCTTCTGAAGTTAAGCCCCTCTTTTTTTTTAAGAGATATTCTAGTCATTTAAAAACACATATAAGCTGGGAAAGTGAGTAATACCCTGAACTGACAGACTGCTATCTCATTTCCTTCCAGTTCAGGAGAAGAAAGTCTCATCTGGAGAGATGTATGTATAAGCATAACTTCAAAAGGCTCTTTTGTCAAAATAATCATCCCATGTTTTTATATTCTATACACATGGTGTTGTTTGAAAAACAGTAAAGTTCTACAATTCATGGTATCAATCTCTTCTAAGAAAACTTAGGCAAATTGCCTAAATACTCCTATCTAGCCCATTTTATTTGACAATTTACTATTATTTTTATTTTCTGTAACTGATTTTGCAAAGTAAAATAGATATGGTAAAATATACTGAAATATTGTGTGAAAGAGAAGACATACAGGTATTCCCTCACTAAAGCAGAGGACATATATGAATTTACTTGCCTGAGAGGTGGTAAATGCAACTTTTAAAAAAGTGTGAGGACACAAGGAGGAAGTGGAAACATTATATTAGCCTGTTGCCTTAACTGATTTTTACTGTGATGCAGAGATTTAGAGTATTGCTGATATAAAACACCAACGTATTTACTTTTGTCACACATGAATGAGATCATAAGGGCAGTGATCAAAATTTATAGGCATAAGTTCAGACTTCAATAATGTAGATAATGAATACTTGATTTTTTAAAAAGAAATTTCCTGTTTAGTTTGGAAAATTAAGTGGAATCTCTTATATTAGATTTAGATAGATTTTCAGGGAAATTGAAAATATAATCAGAAAGTCTGGCCTGAAGAATTACACCTCTTCAGAAAACACATATCTTCTTTTCCACATCATATATTTTAAAAATTTTAAATATAACCTGTTCATTACACCTCTGTTTACCTTGAAATACTTTCATACGTACTTAATACAGTTACTAATGTGCTGACTACACAACATTTTAAAACTTCTCCATAAAAAGTGAGGAATAAACAGGATTTTGGTTTCTTACAACAAAAATCAGTTGTCAAGAAGACAGCACAATAAAATCAGCAAGAAATCTGGCTCTACCATTCCTGTTTTCATCTTATGAAGAGCTGTGGGGGAAATAAACTGCCAAACCTGCATCTAAAAGGGCTCAGCACTTTTTAGGATGGCCAGGCAACCCACCCAACAAGCACAGCAGAAAGTTGAGCACTTAAAGTGATGGGAATGTTCATATATCTATATGCAACTCTAACTAAATGATTACATGCTGTTTTCTCTCTACAGGATCCTTGCCTCATCTACTGCAGTGATGGCAAACATGCAGGGAATGCTCAGTTTTATGGAGTGAACTGAGTATTTGTAGGATCCTGTCTCATTCTTTTCAGAATGCAAAGTGATTGCTCATTCTTTTTATCAGCCAGCAGTGTTCCCAAAGCCTCACTTACAGGATGTTAGCCAAAACAAGATTTTTCATCAAATATCATCTATTAGATGAGCTATTACATATACTTATATGCAATATGAAAGTATATGATATATAATTTCCCTACATGTCATTACGCAGGAATGCTTCAAAACATGTAATTAACTGTAGTAGGGTGATGGTACCTCCATTTTACAGAGAAAGAAATGGCTACTTAAAAACCAAAGGATTCTTTTGGCCATCCTGGCATTGCCACGTTAGTGTAAGGGATTTCAGGCCTTTTCAGAAGACTTTGCATTTATGCAGCATTCTGTATCTTCACATTTGTGTTCATTCCAAATGCAGCTGTGCTCAGAGCCCAGGTACGTTGGCCTGCAAGCCACAGCAACTCAAAACAGAGATCACCTCCAAAATAAGTGACCTTCCAGAATTACATAAAATCTCCTTGAAAGTGAGAGAATAAAATCCAGTCTTTCAGTGGAGCTTTCAAATGCTTTAGAGAGTGTGCTTTTGATTCCTGCAGTCCTCTACTTAAATTACTATGCTTTCCAGCAATTAAGGCAAGTTCTGGAGACAACAGCTTCCTTTAATAAACAACCCTAATTCATTCTCTGGGCACCATTCTGCCTGTGAAAAACTCCTGTGATCATCTAATTAAAGATCTTATCGCTCAGCATACATGCACAGGACAAATTAAAACAGTTTGTTTAATTCTCATTCTCGCATTTTCCAACTTTTTTTTGAACACTCAACTTTCAGTCAAGTGTTTGATTTCAAAGAATGTATTAATATTCTTCACATAAACAACAGTTAAAACCAATCAAACCCTGTAATTTGCTGGTTTTTAGCTAATTAAAATCCCATTACATGGTACCATACTGATGTCTGCAGGCTGAAAAGCTTAGCTTTAGCAAAGCAGGTTTGCTTCTGGTGCCCTACAAGACAAAGGGGTGCTAGTAGCAGGCTGCTGTCTTCACTGCTTCAGGGACGTTTTGGCTGTTTCACAGTTCTCTGAAGACTTTAAAGAACATGTGGAACTATCCAGGGGTAACGCTTCCCCCGTCTCCCTTCTCCAATTTAATCCTAGAGTCAAATTAGACTTTCCCTATCTGCATATCATTTTGAATGTTTTCTCCTTTCTTCCTCAATGTTTCCTCACAGTAGCCACCACTGAAAGGACAACAACCTCACTTGATATGTGGCACCACAGCAACTGCTGAAGTTGGGAGGAATACATTTAATTAAACCTTTTTGGATAGAGATTGAAACATAATCAATACAAAAGCAATATGTAGAGATTACTGCTTACAACCTCTGAAAGAAATTCAATTGAACATACATAAGTGATTACTTCAGGAGGCTTCTAATTTGGTCAAGTATTCCATGCAGAAAATAAAGCAGATCTGTAAAACCTCGCTTAGAAGGACACTTAGAACTTTTCAGTGAAGTAACTACAAATATTTCAAACTTCAGTACTATTTACTTTTAATTAATGAAATTTAAAAGTAGTGGCTACCTAAACAAAATAATCCTGCCTGGATTGGAGAACACTGGATCAAACAGCAATCAGTGTCTACATGATGAAGCACTGCTCTGTGAAAAGCAAGGATGGCTAGAGAGGTTACGTCACCCTTGGCCACCCCCATTCCAGGGATGGCCATCAGCAGCAGGAGAGAAGAAGCAGACCACTGAAGGGAATCTTATCTTCAACCATAAAAGCTAAGTCTGACTCAGATCACGAACCTTGGCTGTAAGTCTCTGAAAAAAGGTCTCCAGGCAAGCATATATGATGCATAAGAGACATATAGGCTTATTCCATCTACCTTAGCACAAAATTGTTTCATAAACAGCTTCACTATTAATCTCAGCTTTACTTTCATAGATGAATAGAAAAGAAAGCCTCATTTTTAACCTATGTATTACAAATGACACTGAAGACTAAATATTTATTCAAGAAAAATATAATTTTATATCATTACTATGTATCTTCTGAAATAAAGATGAAATATTCATTAAAAACAATACATGAAAAATGCCTCTTATGAACCATAATTACTTCTTTTCCTGTTGATCACTTTCTTGCCACAGTATCCTGATTCTGAAACAATGAGCATCTGCAGCTGAAGCTTTCAATCCTCTAAGAGTAAATGACTGCAAAATAAACTGCAGAAAATAAGCTTTGCTTTCTGGATTTTTACAGTCCTAAATACAAAGAATATGTATAATGTTGTTCAATTCTAGTTAAAAAAGAAGTATGTTCAAATGGAATTAGCGACTAGAGCTAAAACAGAGAGATGTATTGTTTTGCTGGTTGAATACAGCTAGGAAACCATGATACAAATATGTCTAGTCAACTCAAACATGGTATTTAAAATGAAAAAAAACCCCTCTAGCTGTCTGATTTAAAACTAATGAACCCAGGAAATTTAAGGCGAACACTAACATTGCTGTGATGAAAGACTATAGGACTTGCTGTTTACATATCATGGGAGAGTCCCCAAAAAGGTGAGTGACCTGCATGGCAACAGAATAAAAGATTCTCAAAAAGCTAGAAACCAGAGTCCTCAGAAGGGAATAAGAAAGCAAGTCTAGCTAAGCTGTCCAGCAATATATGTAGGCAGTACTTCTAAAAGCATCTCTACCTCTAGCCTGCACATCTCAAACAATACACAAATAAAAAAAAAACCCTTAACAACCTCTCCCATCAGCACTCAAAAGAACTTTCTCTGCACCTATATGTCACCAGTACATAGTGTGAAAAAGATAAAAGCACCTGACAATGTATTACATTTAGCATATGGCAAAGCAGGATACACACGGGAGTGCAACGATGGGGTTTCCTGCTGTTAAAAATGTTGCATTTTCCATATGCAGGGGTTTAGAGAGTAGCAGGTTTGCATGAGATCAGCACACATCTAGAGGCTCTCCCTGTGGAGGCTATACCATATGCTGACACACTAACTTCTTGCAACATCTTGCCATCTTTTTGTCTAGCTCTACCTTTTGCCACTTACCTAGGACATCTACCCTTTGGTTTCTTTATACAAGTGATCTGGGCCAAGAATGCAAAAATCCCATCTGTCAGATTCAGTCACTCAGGAAGATATTTTCAGTGTCACAAAGGGCAGGTGGGAAACCAGTTCTCCAAGGCTTTCCACCAGAGCTGGGTGCCTTTTGAACTATAAAATAGATACCTTACTTGAGTAAATCCCCAGATTTCCAGATGTGCTCAGCATGCAGCAGTACTCAATTTGGAGACATGGTTCAGCTCACACACCTGAGCTCACATCTTTCCCCCTCCCCATCCAGATCTGCCCTCAGATTCATTAGGTGACATGAAAGATGACATTCTAAAAAAGAATGACTCAATCAAGTTCATATCACTCTGAACAAGAAAAAAAATATGTGGTGGAATATGCATTAGAATAATTTGAGATCAGGTGGCAACAGCACAGAATGGCACTAAAAAGAGGACAGGCTTGAACAGAACTAATCCATAATCTCTAATATGCATTACTAGGACCTGGAAATGTACAGAGGGAAGGGTGCTTTGAACCTGATCTGTTATTTACAATCTTGTCCTCAATACTTGCCTATAGTTACTGTCTTTCATGTGGAGTCTGGTCCAACAATCTTACTACCCGTAAGAGTATGGAGAGATTCTATATCTCTCTATACTTAATCCAAAATCCTGCTTACTTCCATCGAAAAAATAAACCTTTAGAAATTTATGAGTTAACAAAACCTTTGAACTTTTGAAGATTTTGGACACATGTAACCAGCACACTTGAGTTGTGTGGGCTCAGTAGCTCAACACTGAAAGCGCTGGAGATCTAGAACATGTGTGAGGGATTCTGGTCTTTTAGAAATCCTACTGTCAAAAGCTTTTCCAACAAAAAAAATTGAAGGTTTATTCATGAATACTGTTAGGAAAGAAACCTTTGATTTTACAGACTGGAGCAAGTCCTGTGCTCTGTGAAGTGCATTCTTGTGCATGGATTTCTGCTCTGACAGCCTACAATTACCTCTTGGAAACCACTTACTCTCTGTCAGCTCAACTGAAAATTTGTACCTATATAATATTTTGCTCTAGTCTTAGAAATCTTGTAAGCAAAATATGTTGCAAAGGCAAAAACATGATAATTTAACATTCAGTATTTTATATTTATATTTTAGGGTATACTATTATTACTACTCATGACTGAAATGCCCTATTTCTGCGTCTCCACTAATAAACTGTCTAGTATCTTTAGTAAAGTTACTTGAAATTTCAAGTAATTTCAAGTGTTATCTACACTTGAAATCAAGAAGTATCTTCCATGCAACAACATATACATAACCATGTTACCATCTGAAGTAGAAACATGGAGAAGAGCTTAAGACATGGGAAGGCACATGTTGATACTTCTCATTAAAATTCTTCACCCAATTTCAGGAGGTTTTGGCTCCTGGAATTCCTAGATGAGACGTGTTGTCTTCCTAATAGCCTCGTTTTCTGTGAAATTGTCTGATTACTTTTTTAAACCATGAAAATTTTGTCATACATGTTACTCTGAGGCAAAGAGTTTCACAGCTCTGTGTTGTGGGAAGAATAAGTTTCTTGTGTTGATGTTGAACGTGCTTTGCACTAGATTCAGTGGCTGTCCCACAAAATCCTCTCCACTTGCATCTCCTATGCTGTTCGTGTTTTCACATACTTTGTTGCACAGCCCTTCCTTCTAAAGAGCTCTTGTCCACTTATTACTCATACAGAAGTCGTTTCGACTGATTGTTTTTGCTGCACTTCTCTGGATCTCATTCTCTTCTGCTGCATCCCTATGTATAAATTTCCCATGGAAACATTGTCATTATTTCCCAAATACGTAGAAGCAATCCTTAGTGAAAATATTCGCTGCTTCCCAATCACTTTAGAGCCTCCATCAGGCAGCAGGGTGACTTCCTGCACTATCAGGACAGCCAGCAGCACTACAGAGGGGAGTGGAGGTAGCAGAACATGTTACATTACACAGCTCATTGAACTCATTCAAATGACACTACAATGAGATCTCGTTATGGGGAAAGTGTATTATACTCTTAATTAAGTCAAGGGATAAAAAAACCCATGAACCCTGCCAGATATTAGTTTCTGAAACAATCCATTTGAAATAATTTAAACATGTAATTTTCAGGAAAGCCATTCTGTTTTTAAGAGCAGCATATGCTATAACTATGGAGAACAGAACTGTATTTTATACATAAGAGGTTAACTCACTGTTCAGGTAGACACATACAAATGTGAGTGTAGTCACACTGGAAAACGGGAACTGGACTCAGTCCTTCCTCTGCCTGAAGGGATAAAACTTACATCTCCCACATGTGTTTACATAAATATACGAATGGTTTTTAACATATTAGTCTAAATATTTACACGTAACCAGCACATTTCTGATAATTTTGTTTAACTAAAAAAAATCCTCTTTCAAAATGTTTTTATGCCTCTTAACTGAATAATAATGTCCAGGCAAATGCAGCTTGACACATATTTCGACTGAATATTCTGACAAAACCCCATAAAATTCAAGAATCTTAATATGCACTAAGGTATATAAATCATCTTAATACTCATGTACTGGATTATTTAGTCTTTTGGTCATCTCAAAGAAGCTTTGAGTTTAAAATATATGCTTTGCAAATGGACTGCATAGGAAAACACACTCTAAAAGCTATACCAAAAGTGAGACTGAATGTTTGGCTTGGCTTACACAACAGACATTAAAATCAACAATATAAATACGAATTTGCTGCTTGTCAATTTTAAGTAATGGTTTTAAAATCAATCAGTATTTAACAGATGGGTTGCTGAGTCTCCTTCTCTGGAGACATTCAAAACCCACCTGGATGAGTTCCTGTGTAACCTACTCTAGGTGGTCCTGCTCTGGCAGGGGTGTTGGACTAGATGATCTTTCAAGGTCCCTTCCAGCCCTTAAGATTCTATGATTCTGTGATTAACAACAAACTGATCTCAATGTTGATTTTTTTTCTACTGATACAGCAAGGTCTGGAGAAAAGCCTGAATATCTATGTCAGGACTAGTTTCCCAGCATTAGGGTAATGGCTACAGCTCTGGCAATAGACACTGAGATAAGTGATACTTGGAACAAATCTGGCAAATGTTCCAGTCTCAGTGGTTATTTTTTTTGCTGCTTGACTTCGTCTATCAGATCATAGTTTGATTTAGGGTTACCTTAGTCTTTTATGCACAATTACATTTGAACAGGACAGTCTGGTAGTATATTATTTAGAACCTCAAAAGCAGAAGCAGATCCCGGTTTCCCAGCGGGGCAGACAGGGTAGGGGTTTCTGCCACCAAGGTGAATAAAGGCAGATTGCAGAGAGCAGCTGGAGAATCTGCTGCTTTGGCGGCTCCTGGTAGGCAGCTGCTTTAGCCAACTTCCTGCTTTGCCTATGAGTAAGATGAGTTCTGGGCAGGAGAATATATGTATCCTCAAACTATATACCTAAGAGATTAGATTTTACTTCTGTATCATTTCTTGGATGCTGAGTTAAACACTAAGCCAGGAAAGGGATACAAGACCAATTCTCACTGACTGTAAAGGATTTGTAAGAATTGCTGCTTCTGACAGGAAGGCCAGACTCCTGAGCACAGGACATACCAGCAATTGAAAGGAAGGCTACATGTGGTCATTCCAGACAGCCAAGAGCTTGTGGTGCCAGATACTGGCCAGAAGCAGTAACTGGTTAGAGATAAAAGGAAATTTTGCCAGGAACCTCCCTTGTCTGGTGCGGCCAACTGACTACTACCTGCTGTAGGTAACGTAGGCTGGTACTGATGAGGTTATGGAAAAGAGTTCAAAAGCTATTAAAAAGGACTTCAGGGCACTGGGGAGAATGCTCGATGGATTGGGAGCACAAGTAGTGTTCTCCATCCCTCTCATGGCAGGGAGGAATACTGAATGAATAAGAAAAGCTCAACTGATTAAAAGGTGGCTCAAAGACTGGTGCCACCAACACAACTTGCATTTTTTTGACAATGGTGAAATTTTCATGATGCCAGGTCTGGTGAGAGGTGGAGTTCATCTGTCTCAAAGGGGGAGAAGGATCCAGGCAGAGGAGTTAGCAGGGCTCATAGAAAGGGCTTTAAACCAATTTCGAAGGGAGAAGGAGATAAAAACTTATAGAACTTTTAAGGGTGGAAACAACTCTAAAAATCAATGCCAGTGCTCATATGTTTACGTGTATAACTGTCATGAGTCCAGAAATAAGAAATAGAGATAACAGACAAGTATTTCAAGTATTTAGTCTTTGTCCAATAATAACTTTAAAATATAGGAAAACATATGTTTGTGTATTTATTATACATATACATTCATACTCACAGATATAATTTCAGGTTTGATAGCCTAAAATTATATTTGGAAACATATATCTACATGTATAAATATATAATCATATGAAAATAATCTGAATTTGAGATATTTCTCTTATTAGGGTTACTTTAGGAAAGTAACTTAAGAAATGTAATTGTCAGCACATTCTTTGAGACTTTTCATTACTCTGCAGCTCTTCTGAGCTAAAAAATGTAAGCTTTATAGCTTTGTAAAAACAAAGGCTTTCAGACTTTCAGTGAAACAGAGGGACTTGTAATGTTAATTTCTCTATTGGATTTGCAAATGATGGTCCTTTTTCTAATGAAAAAGATAACTATTGTCCAAGTATTCTTTCCTTCTAGTCTCTGGACTGATGTAAATTCTGCATGCTAAGAAGAAAATTCTCAGTGGCAGCATAATTCGAAAAATGGTATTATTACATGGTGCTTATAGGTTTGGGAGTATTGAAAATGGTCCCACAAGAAAAAAAAAAGACATTCAGAAACAAGACTGCAAAAGGTATATGAGAAAATTCACTGTACCCTTTGCCTGTTATAATCGTTGCCCAAGTCAAGGTTGCAGAACTGTCTACAAATGAGAACCTAAGTCCATCTGTGTAATTCCACATCAACTGCTGCAGTCAGGAAGTTTTACAAAAACTTTTAAATTTAAAAAAACATCAACTTTGAAAGTTTAATACTTTAAAGGAATGTTTATCAAAACTTAAGAGAGTACTGAACAGAAAGAACCATATCCCCATTCCATCATTTCTTTTTAAACCTACTGAAAAAAAACCCCAAAATTAAATAATTTTCTTGCAGCTTTAAGCATTTGGTAGGAGAGAAAAGCCACACTTTCCTTTTTTACAGCTCCTCCATTTTATATGCTGTCCCTCAGGTCGCCTCATAAAATGCAGAAATGTGTTCAATCTCGGTGGCAAAAATCTCTCCTATGCAACATGGAAGTTTCTACAAGTCTTTATTATCTGTGAATGCACATGGACAAAATAGATATAAAATAAAACATGTAGCAAAAAATAAAACAATAGCCCTGTAATGCACAGGCTGCAATTTTTTACTAAATCCCCTGCTTTTTGACCATTTTTCTTCTTCTAAAGAATACACATTATTTCCCCATAAAATTATACTGACATAAATACCAAATAGATAAGATCCTGATTTTTTTAAATTAAAAAAATCCAGAATTTTCAAAGAATATACCATGGAGACCAGTTCTGGGTAGGTGGCAATGATCTAGTCATTCTCTGCTCCAAAGTAAGAAGTGAAAAGTAGAAACCTTTCCCTCAAGTCCTATTTCATTCCAGGTAAGGTTGCCTTTCTGTCACAAGTATTCCTTTTACAGTCTATCGTTTTACTCAGAAGACTGGAAAAAAACAATCTACACATCTGACTGGTGTCCCTCACAACCAAGTACAGTCTGACAGCTAGAATGGCTTACTGCCTCCAAGACAACTGAGCACCATGATCATTAAAATTAAGCATGAGATGTAAAAATATCTGAGAAGCCTTCACCTTTTAGTGCTTGCAATTACTGAACAACTAGAAACAGTAAACTCAGTTGAGGAGAGACTGAGACGAAGAAGTATTTCTAGGGTTACACAATCTGTTTTACTCTAACTTTCCACACATAAAAAAGTTTGCTAAGAGAAATATTTAAAAGGCAAGATCATTACTTTATCAGAGAGATTTTTTAAAAAAGATGATATATTTATAGTAAAAATTAACTCTTGCACACAGATACATGTCACCAAGCTTATGACAAGATAGAGAAAATTTTCTTATCATTAATTGTTACTAGGTACCAATGGCTATTGGTACAAGGTAGCAATGGCTGCCAATCATTTGAGAAAATGGGGCCAGTTACAGGAATTTATTTGATTGTAGCAAGATGGAGATGTTCATTTTAAGAGGTACATAGACAAAAAACACAGTAGCATGCTTCAAAATAACCTGCAAGTTCCCTTATACTGACCAACTTGATAAACCCTGCAATATCCTATTTTTGTTCATAACTGTAGCATAAATGGAATACAACTGTAATACAGTTGCTTTAGATTTATCCTCAACAAAGACTTAGTCTGAGTTGCAGCTTGATAATTACCTTAATGCATACTCAAACACTTGACAGTCATGTTTTTGCATAAAAACTCAGGTTAGTACAAATTATCAATGGAAAACAAAATCACTCCATGATGCCGACTCAGTCACAGTGTGAAATAATTCCACTCCCGTGGCACTTTTGCATGGATATTCACTACAGAGCACTGACTCATGCCTGAATTGGCCTGAACCTTGTACAATTAATTCCCATATCATTAGGCCAGTTTAGTTCTTCAGGAAGAAATGGCTAACATGTTTACAGAAATGCATAGTACACATTTCATAATACAGGTGATTTTATAGGATATCAATATTCAGTAAATATTTATTTCATGGATAGTAAAAAGAGCATAATACAGGAACATCAGTTTCACTTATAAAGTTCTCAGTTATAAACCAAAAGAATGATACTCCAAGTGCCAGTGTTGCACAGCAATTCTTTCTTGTCCTTAAAGTTCTGTAACTATCATAAGGAGCTATTAGAAAAATTTTTAGCATTAAGAAAATTACATCCATGGTAGAGATATCACTGTAATGAACCACATGCCTTATGAAGCCCTGATACTTATCCATACTCATTCCTAAATTAACAGAATTATAAATTATGCAACTTCTAACAGATGTTGCATAACTAGAATACACATTAATAAATTATAAAATTAAATTTATTTAGAAATGTATTTATTTTCATTTCATATTTCACACCATTAAATATACTGCTTGAAAGAGAGCTTAGTTTGTCAAAGGCATAAGGGTCAGCTACTCTGATGATAGGTTTAAACATTCCAGTATTTAAGTAACTTCCTTGGCTATCCCTTGCTTATGACACAGAAGGGACACTGTGTTTTGTTTTGTTTTCAATTTAAGTTAACAAGGTACAGTTTGGCTTCTCTCTGATTTCACATACTATCAGATGAGCATTTTTAATGGTGTTCTAAGTTTTCAAAATATGGGTCTTGAATTTTGGATCCAGGGTGATGTGCAGACATTGCACATTACTATCATGACAGATTGTTGTATCAAACATTTCTAATTCACTTTTCCCGAAAATAAAGATTAAAATGAGATGTTAGATACCAAAATGCAATTTGGATGATCTGGTCTGCTTCATGTAGCTTTACATCTTAAATAATATGAGTTTATTACACATATTCATCTATGATGTGCACATATTTTTTTCCATTTATATTCACAGCTAATCAACCAAAACATTGGCAGTAGAAAATGACTGTCTGGGATTGGGATGACAAGTTGCAAGTCTCTTCAATTTTTAATTATCTACCATATTTTTACAACACTCATCTTTATATTACAGATTTTTCACATTACTGATTTTCCATTCTTTAAAGATATTAAATCACTGACCATTTATTTAACTTATTTGTATGAAGTTGGAAATAAAGGACCATGTAAATGTGAAGTGTGGCTTGTTCATTTTCTAAGAAAATGAACAGCTAACATTGCCAGAAACCTACTGCAGTGTAGAAGCATGAATAAAGAGATAGCAAAAAAATATCCAATGGATTTTCAGTGTTTTACTGGATTTCAAGTGTAAACATTCTCTGGTGATCTATTTAAACACGTGGAACCGTGAAATTGTGAAAGGTCTCATCCTGTTTAGTTGGAAGCACGAAGCTTAAGGAAACATGTGATTTTCACAGAATGTATTCCATAAGGATAACATAAGTTGCTAAAATGACAATGGGAAAGTACATGTCAGTGAATTCTTACACACTTAGATAAAATTTTGCATATTTATCCAAGTCAGAATGCAACTCAATGGATATTTCTGATATTATGTTAAGGAAATAAACATGTTTTGTCATACTAACCTCTTTGTTTTGAAAGGCTATGAATGTAGTCCACAGCACACTTTAGTAAGATCTTATTTTTCTCTGAAGATCAAATAATTAAAGATAAGATGCTTCCAAAGGCAGGGTTGTTAGCTTCTTTAAAACTACAATCTGGATTTGTACTGTTCAATTCCTGTACACAAATCGTTCACAAATAGCTACAGAATTTCCCTGTGAAGGCCATTATATTGAGACTTTTGGACTGTGAACTAGACAAATCATCTCTTCAGCCCTCATGTCAAAGAATAACTCTCATCTAGCCATTACAATATTTCACAGAGATGCTTCAGTGTTCATGAAGATGGTATGAGAGGAGAAAGTCATGAGCTTCCAGGACTGTGATACATCGTCTCCCCATCAGAGACGAAGATTCAAACCAGTCTTGCAAAAGTGCTGCAAGAATGAAGAGGAGAATGTACAAAACCCTGTTGTTGGAATACAGACTCACAAATGCACTTTAACACCATGAAATACTAAATTTAGGTACTAGCTCAAACAAACAAACAAACAAACAAACAAATAATCTCATTCACTTCTCAACAGAACTACTTAAATGGACCAGCAAAGTAATAAATGTACTAGCAAACTATTTCAGGCTTTTCCTTAAAAAGTGGAACAACATCCTGAGAAACCAGCACTGTTGTCCTTGAAGAATAATAATCTATCTCTCTAAAACAGTCTTAATGAATAAAAAAATATCTAGCAAAGCCAGGAATTTCAGAGCACAGATATCGAAAAACACCTGCCACAAAAGAGTATGCAATTCTAAATATTGCTAACACTTTAGTCCTACCTGGACTCCTCATCACCACTTCCTGCATTCTAATCTAGCATATCCCTTCACCTTGTAACAGCTATATGCATCTATACATAGCATAAGCCATATTCTCACATGGACTTTGATGAATTGTCAATGAATACAAGCTTGAAATCCAATAAGTTCAATTATTTGAGCCTGAGCACTGTATGAGTGAGCTGGACAAACACAGCTGGTCCAGAATGCCATGGTCCACCTGCTCTGCTGTCCTGAAGGCCAGTTGCATGCATCAGGTACAGCTTCCAAGTCTTCCCTGCTCCCCTTCCTGTGCATTGTCACTTTCTGAATGGCTACATTTGTCTTCAGGCCTTGAAGTTCACTCTCATATTTCTGAATCCTACCAGTAACTGCCACTCCTATCAACTACTAAAAATTTCTGTATTAATCAATGATTTAGTCTCCCTCAAGAGAGGTGTGGACTTCACCAACAAACCCAGTACAGGAAGAAGGGGATACAACTGGCCCAGGGGCAAGTATTTCCAAAATTTGAATCTCATTTTACCTAATTTAAAAAATGCATCCAGTTTAAAGAAGCAATGTCCAAGAAAAGTATTTTTCTCAATCAGAAGAGAAATAGCTTTCATAGTATCATAGATTTCCCTACTGAACAAACCCATAGCAATTGGTTCTGCAACATGAGTTTCAGGAAAGAAGCTCCCTCAGATTCTTTGCTTCATTCAGTCTCACATTTGGTTCTTTACAAGCTCCAAAGCAAATTATTCCTTACACTATTTCAGATTTTCTTGCCACAGAAGAACTCCTCAGGCAAAAATATTTCTATTCTTTCATTGGTTTTTAACTGTATTATCTATAATTATTATTTGAATGGGAAAATGAAGTGTTGGCCCAACATAGCAGAGGTGAGAAACAAGAGCTCTTTGACATTCTTCAGTTGATGTAACATTACTGTAATATGAGGTGAATGAATAGTAGCTAACAAGCTAATGCTAAAACCTTCCTTAAATATTCATAATTACTTTTTATAGTATGCAGCTACATGATACACTGAATTTACAAGAAAGCATGCACTGATGTTTGTGCAGGATGAAGATATGGCACAGTAAAGCTTGTAAGAGATTCACAACAAATAAAAACTTTAAAAAAAGAGTTCAGTAAATGAAGATGATTTAAAATATCAGTCCATAAATGACACACATGAGATTGTAACAATATTGCCATTTACTGTATAGTAGATATGTTCCAAGATTTGTTAATAGTGATAAATAATTGTATTCAATTTATTCCAACACCTTCAAAGTCTTACTGTCTACAAAAAAGATGAAGTTAAATATTTTGAGCATTTAATTTAAAAGAGCTTATCTGTTCCATTTGACATTGAAATTCATATATAAGGTGAATAAACAGCAATGAAGAATCTATCAAAGGATCAACTATCAGGTAGTTTAAATAAAGAAAACAGTTTCCAAAAACCCCCAAAATAATATCCAATCCCCTGTTTATTCAAGTGAATGATTTGACAGGCATTCTGAAATTTAATTTACCAGCTTTTTGTAAATGAATGTAAAAGACAGTCAGAAAGTGACAGTCATGCCTGATATCAGATGAATATTGAGGAGGACTATGGGAGTTGTTTGGCTTAACAATAAACATGTTTTGTTTAGGAGGCAAACCATTTTCAAACTTACTGTACTTGGTCTCCAATGAAGAGATAGAACTTCTAAAAAAGGAGAAAAACTTCCATATGCCTTGTGAATTGTTTTTTACTGCTTCACATCCACTCTCTTAGAAATTTCTTAACAGCTATCTGGTTAGAATTACAAGCCACAGAGATAGTGAAGATAGTAAAGGCATAGTGTTACCTGTAGTTATTTTAGCATATGTAAATCTTTAATTTTATATATGGTATTTCTACAGGAGATTTTAGTTTTTAAGATTCTTATTTGCTCTATCACATCAGTCCAACTGCAATTCACTGACATGCTACACAATGGGGTAACAGCAGTAAAACAGCACCAATAAATTTAAACCATTTTAACATAGTTACTCCATTTGTGAATCTTAGTAAAGGTTAACTGGCTGTTAATATCTCAGATATTAAACATCTCTAGGCTCACAACTCTTTATTTCCTAAGGGAAAAAGAACAAGGAAACACAGAATTTGAATAAGAATTAAATATTAAAATGTGATCAGACCTGACTTTTGGATCTTCTAACATGACAAGTATGTTTTCCAATCTATCAGAGAGATTTTTTCCAAGAAGATAATCACACCCATTTTTAAGATCTATATAACCTTCTTTTTTTCCTAAAAATAGTTGAGACATTTTTATGGTTATAACTGTAACTAAAATTATCCTATCTCCTAAAACGATTACGATCAGGGAAGCAGCTAAGTCAACCCATGACTACTATTGCAAGAAACTCTTTTTTTTGAAAGCTGTGATGTCATTAGAGAAAAAGAGGTGTAGGGAAGCCTATTGAGGATTACAACACAGTCAGTGAGCAGGCAGCTACTTAGAAACCACTGAATAAGAAATCATCATGCCCATGAGAGACAAATGGCCAAAACAAAGGTGGACAGATGAGATGACCAATGTTTAAAAAGAAACTCCCCCCAACTCTGTAAGGTACCGATAGAAATAGCACTTCTGGGAAAGGGAGGAATATAGGGAAAAAGATTTGTTTCCACTGAACTGAGGACTGTATGGAAAGATTCCACATCTAACAGTTGTCCTAACTTTCCTTCACCACAGACAGTATAAAACTCAAAGCTGTTACAGATAGTATGAAGCACTGCTTGGAAAAAAGTCTAATGGAATAATTGAAAATATTATGGTATTTACCAGTAACAGTCAAATAAATCTATACTGCTCTTGAGATCCAAAGTCAGATTAACAACTTTTCTCAACTCTTAGAAAAGAGAAATATTAGGATGAACCTTTCTGGTTAAAGACACTATAGAAGTCTGAGATATCTGTTGTCGATTTGTAAAAACAGAGACATCCCTATGAAATCTCTTCCCATATTTTTTTTAAGCCCAATGTGAGACATATGAGGTGGAATAAATATTCCTCCCTGAAAATATTTATCCTTGCCTTCAGAACATTAATCTTTTTGCAAGCTGATAGAAATGATATATTGGGGGGTTTTTTTTGAGGATGGGGAAAGTAGAAAGATAAAGAGAAAAACTAAGAACAGATTCACAAGGTTTCATATTACAGTTTAAATACTACAGCACTTTAACAACTCTTCCATGTAAACGTGAAAATCATTCTGGTTTTAACAGCTAAATTTAGGTCAACTGGAAATCACTGCACTCTTAATAGGAAACATCTAGCTTTGGCCACTACAGGTAATCACTGCACTCCGGAAACCAGGAGCTGTAAAAGGTACTGTAACAATACATCATCCGGATCACTTATGAGGTCTGTTGATTAACAAACTCAAGGCCACACAAGTATTCAGTAAGAGGGGAAAAAAAAAAGTAGAGTTGGTAATTAAACTTTTCCAACCTCAGCGTTACTACACAGTGCATGGAAACACATGTGAACATTCCCCACACTGGCTTCAGTCCAGGTTCCTTCTCTGACTTATTACAATGTCATAGCACTTAAAGCATAGCAACTTAAAGTCATTAAAAACCATAAAAGCAATCAAGTTTCTTTAACATAAAAATGATTTAAACTCTGTGACTAAGGGTTTTGAAAAATGACAGGTGATTTTTGAGATGCAAAACTTTCAGGCTGGTCAGGATGCTGCAGAATTTAAGACAGTTCCATTCAATAGTTAGTCAAATCATAATGTGCCTGCTAGCCATCAACAGCATACTGAAAGGACAGCAGCAGTGCATGTCCAAATAACACAGAAGTGTTGTTAAACATAAAAGAGGAGGTCAGAAATGTTAGGAAAAAATAAAACATAAGAGTATGTACTAAAGCCTATCCTATGATGTTCAGCTCAACAGCAAATTCAGGTAATGTTTTTTTTAGATTAAAAAAGTACAATCTTAGGGCATTTTATAAGCATTATAAATGCAATATAAAGCATTTTAAGTACTTAGAAAAACTTATGTAGTTCCAGAATTTTGTTATTACAAATTTTCTTGATTTTTTAAAATGAAGACATTCTGTCTGTTTCACAAAGCTGCATATTCTTTTCTTCAAGCCATGCAATATCTGGATTCCATTCTCCAGGAGAATTTCCAGGCATTTTGATTGACTACCTACTATAGAAACACTCAATGCTACAAATGACCCCACTCCCAAGTGAAATGACACATTCATTTTGGGCCAGCTAAAGCAGAACAGCATTTTGAGGAAGTTGACTGAAGACTGCTGTTATCAACTACAATAGCTGAAAGAACATACTGTCATAATTTGAACACACCTAGGAAACTGCATCCCTGCTCTGTAAAAAGCACAATCTAATTCTTAAGATCAGAAGCAATGCAGATTAAGTTTACAATATATTTACTTAAACATTATCTAGCTCTTATAGCAGTCCATTAACTCAGTGCATTTGGAAAACTAATTCTGCACTCTCTCATTTTAATGCCTTATGGGGTAGAACTCATGAAATTATGAGCTAACACTAATGGAGAGGTATTCTGTATGATAGCATTTTGTTAGTAGCCACTTAATATAACAAGAATTTTGAAAAGTTCTATCAAAATTATAAAGTCTTTCTATAATTCTATTGCATTTTGTACCACAGAGCATTGCAGTGCAGTAATATCAGTAATATGTGCTTAGCAATATGAAAATATGAAATTATTAATTTCTGCACCACTTATTAAACACTTTGAATAAACAGTTCTGATGTGCACAGTAAGATTTAAGTATGTTTAGGTCACTGCTAAAAGAGAATACTGTAGTGAAGAAAAATGTTTGGTTGCAAGAAATTCAAGATGTACATGAAAGTCCTTCAAAGTTCTGACATAACCTTTCCAAAATAATTTAAAATGTCTCATGTTTTACACTGTCACTATGAGGTGCACAGACCTACAAGGAAAGTGGCTTTAATTACTGTTCACCTTTACAATGGGTTCCTTAGGTCAAGAGAGATACTAGTAAAGGCAGAAGATAAGCTGTAAAGTTATTTGTTCTTATCAGCTGAATGGATAAACACTGAGTATTATCTGATTATCAATCTTATCAGTATTTATGTAATTACAAAAAAATTAATTGCTTCAATGTGATTTGCAACTAAGTCACAGTCCTTTTTCCCTCTCATCTTATTTTTGAGCAACAAAAATACCTGTTTGTCTTATAGAAAAGATATTCAGGATCCTAAACTAAGATCAAAACCAGTCAGTCTTATCAGAAAGACTTATGTTTGACTACTTGACCAAATTTGTCTCTGTTCATGAAGAACATCCTCTGATGTTTCCAAGTAAAAACGGATTTGTTCACTCATTTTAATAATACACTATAGACAGATTATTAGAAACAGAGTAAGCAAATAATTAACCTTATGCACCTGAGAACTAAAATGTTTGGGGTTTTTTAACAATAATAAAAATGTCATCCACATATACCTGTTCTATGCACTTGTCAAAATGTGGCTTCCCTTCAGAAAAATGAGGTACAACTGAACAGCATAAACGTTCTAACAGCAGTTTAGCAAACAAGGAGCTGTCAACTTCCAATAAGCCATTATTCACACCTCTTTAATCACTGCCACAGAGTTGATTATAAATAGCCTCATACATTTTTAAATAAGGTCATTCTGAAATGAAACAACAAAGAGGGTAGTAAATATTCCAGTACATAAGCAATTTAAATTCTACAGCATAACAGAACTGTGCATTCTCAAACATTCAGTTTAGGGAAAGCCAACAAAACCATTTATTAACTGGTGCAGTGTCAGATGTGTAATCTCTGTGAGATCAATAAACCAGCCTAATTATACAACAGTTTGCAAACATATCTGAAAGAAATGAAACTATTAAGACTTGCTCATAAAATACAGCTCCAACTACATTATTTAAAAATATATAGTAATACAAATTAATACAATACATGCCTTGCATGAGTAAATCCACTACGAAAAATTTTACAAACAGCTCCTCTGTGCTCTCACAGAAGCAGAACACAAATAATCAAGCTATGTAGAACCCCAATTCATGAGACACCTTTTGTCAGATTTGAAACAATTAGAAATGGATATGTAAAGAAAAATAAGAAAGGGATTGCACAAGTAGAAGCAAGTTCTTTTTGTTTTCTCCCCTTCCCCAGTTTTTCTGAGGTTCAACATTACTTGATAGAAGGATATGACAAAGTGATATTAATGGCAAATATTTACAAGTTAGCTAAGGGAAAAAAAGATAGAAATTAGAATATTTATAATTATGCCGAATTTTTGTCAGA
This sequence comes from Colius striatus, assembly GCF_028858725.1. NCBI lineage: Eukaryota > Metazoa > Chordata > Aves > Coliiformes > Coliidae > Colius > Colius striatus. The sequence goes on from NC_084763.1 coordinate 48,729,899, forward strand.
AGCACTGTAATAATTTTAGATGTTGACATCAATTTAAAGAAGTTTTCTTCCAGCAGAAAAAGTCAGAAGAGAAAAATAAGCAAATAGTTCCCATTTTACTGACCTCCTACCAAGTTGTTAGTATGATAAGTACTGGAGTTTTCCTTCCTGATACTCATCTTTGTAGACAGATGCTTACCTGTGTTTTTTCAAAATCACGAATGACATGTCTACCGATACATTTCACTGTTTCTGCTCAAGTATCAATAGACTCCATTTCAGAAAATGAGTTCCAAGAGCAGGGGACTCCAAAAACCCCTTCTGAAATATTTAACCCAGTTGCAATTTAAGTCTCATTTATTTCTTAGATTTAGCTCAAAGGCATTTTGAGTGAACTTTATTTAGTTCACAGGCTGCTGTGCATCTGGTTCGGAAAAAATGCAGCATTCTGCATGGGTAGCAAACACACCTAAATCTTCCTGAAGAGAGACACATCTTGATATTACAATGTCATGTTTAAGTATTCATGTCCTTGGACATACAGGAGGCATGAGTTCATTCTGCCCATATTGCAAGTTGGCCATGCCCAAAAGCTCTATCCTCATGGCACTGTGCCTAATGTTAACAGCCCTTCTGCGTCTTCTTGCCTTTTCATGTTCTTCTCACTGTAGCATAAGAGTGAACTCCCAGGCAAAGTGCGTTCTGATCAGTCAAGAACTTCACAATTATCAAAACTTTATCTATACCATAAACACCCTAGAAATCAGTGTAAGGGATCTACTGATGGTCTATCCTCAGTCTTTTCCTAGTGTAATGTAGTACTGCTATTCTACGCAGCTATACCTTCTAACTGGATTTCCAGGTCCTAAATAAAGCATATTACAACAGTGAAAGGACAAAATTGCAGCTGACCACAGCAAGGTCTATGTAAAAGCAAGGCATGACTTCAAGTAGCAAACTTTGCTATTTCAGTTCCCAGATAATACAGAAGTAAAGGTTCAAATGTCAACATGCATCTCAGAACATGTTCATTTCCACATTAGGCATGCTACTTTTTCCTCTAGTTCAGTGTCATCTCCCTCGTGACTGCCCCTACTGAATACTTGAAAAAGGAAAAACATCAGCAAGAAGTTGGGAAATAGCTTACACAAAGAAACATTACTTCTCAGTCTTAATACCACCAAAGTCTGGTTCATGCCCCAAAGCTTCAAATCTCTGTTTTCTTGGGTGTATGCCCTCCATCTACCTTAAGTTCCAGATTTCTTTTCTAATAGCTAGGACAGTGTTCTAGATAGTTTTAAGTTTTATTCTTTGCCTTAAAAAAAAAAAAAATCTATTTCAGGGAGATGGATAAATAGAAACTAATTTTCTCTCCCTCCAAAAATACAGACTATCTTCTATGCTTTAAGTGCATCATCTTCTGATATTCAACATTCATTGAAAAACCTCTCCTGATATTTCCATTTTTTTCTACGGAAAACAGCTTTCCTGTATTCCCATCCTAGCAACTTTTGGTAATGGAAATGCCTCTTAACAAGCTGTTTATAATATGTTCACAACCAGAGTTTTCTGGAAGAAACATGGAGTCGGCTATGTGTGATTTCTTATTTGTAGAAGCATTTTGGAAAGGGAGAGTTTCAAGCTCTTAACATTGAGAGGGCATCTTCATTGAACTATCTGCAATAAAACAGAAACCTTTCTCCTCATGTGATACAGAACTAGGTTTGTGACCTTGTAATTGTGAGTCTGGTATACAGTAGCTACAGTGGTTGCTGACAGTTCCATGACAGTTTGCTTTCAGCTGCTTCACAACCCAGTAGAAGCCACGGAGGAATATTAAGTTCTGCTAAACAAAAGAAAGAATTGTGACACGTTTCCTGCCACAGTGAGAAGAGCATAGCTCGGATCCACAAAGCACAATGAAGCAGAGAAGTGACAAGTCTAAACTGTGAAGATCTTTCAGAACAAAGCTGATCAGCACTATTGGCAAGGTCCCATAGTGACACACCACAAGAAAGTAGTAACGGATCATGCAAATGAAACTGGTCAAATCCCATGACATTTGGGTACCAATAACAATGCTATATATTCCCAATACAAAATATTCACAATACAAAAGCAACTGTACTTCTAAGTACAAAAGGGCCTAGAGGAAGATGAGCCCCAAAACCAAAAAAAGGACATAAATCATAATAAAACAATACCTGTTATTTGTATTCATTACAGTTAGAGGCAATCTCTATGAAGAGTACAAAAGAGAAATATGGTTTGAGTTTTAAAAAGTGTGTGTAAAGAACACACACATACATAAACATATTGAAACATGCACATATAGAGAGAAGCAACTATATTTATTTATGAAGCCTAACATCCTTGCAAAGCATTGCAACTTATTCAACAGTCAGCTAACATACAGGGGATACAACATTATTGTAAACCCTGCAAGGAGAACGTCATCTTTGCTGAGCATTTGCTCTAACTGTGCTGAGAAAAGAAGTAGAAGCGGAAAAGGGAACAATGAACCAGAAAATATACGACTCAGCTAAAACCCAAAAGAGTTAAAAAGAAACCCAATTCTCATATGACAGAATATTACTCAGTATGTTAGAAACACGACATAGTACGTGAAGAAGAATGTGATATGTGCACAGATGAAAGTAGCACAAAGGCTATGCCTACATGAACTATAAATTAGAATGAAAACCAATACTTATACAGAAAAAACTTTAAAAACTAGCAGGTGGGCACCCCATATGGGATGAAATCTCATCTAAATCAATTCAAGTTTAGAGATAACATTCCAAAAAAGATGTCAAGGCATACGAAACAGGAATCTGCACAAGAACATAAGTTCACTGCAACTGGAACACTGCCCAAAACCATAGCCCTCCTTTTATCAACAATAATAAAATTATTTTTAACTACACAAATCTGTGCTACTAAATTGCCCTAACAGTATTAACTTAAAAGCCACAGAAGCTAGCCTGCTGACCTGCTCATGAAAAGCCTCTTCATTTCTCACTTCTCACTCGTCTTGCTTCAAAAACTTTTCAAATATCTGCTGATAGTGTAGTTCAAGCCAAGCTGTTGTTATTGTCACCTATGCCATGCAAAATACCTATCTAATCACGATACCTTATTTGGTATAGTTTGGTAGATATACTAATGCAAATTATATGGAATCAAACAGTTTAAGGACAAGCATATGTCTCACAGTCATGATGCAATGTCTGGATTGAGATACAGTACATTACCAGTTACACCTTAATGTACTCATGTTCCATTTGCTATGCAAGGAAATAATTCCACCCTTTTTTTAAACAGAACATACTTGCTGCTGCCTTGTGTACTCTGACAGCCATCCTCAGGAAAGGTGGGCTGCCCTGCAGAAGTGCTTATTTCTCTCCAAGACTAAGTGGCAGGACTAGTTTAGACTTCAGCATCTAAATTACAACTAATTAGCATAGGTGACTCTTGCCTAGTATGACAAGATACCTAAGGAATGATATACCTGGGAGACCTGGGATACCAGGCCATCACCTGAAAGGAAACAGGAGCAGTTCAACAACACGTATTAGCAAACTGAGATAACTTCCCTTGCCTAAAATCCATTCAGTGTTCAGTTTAACCTCTCATTTTCTCTAACATTCTATTTTAAATATATTTTGGAAGAGTCTGAACTACCCTAACTATGTGGAAATGGTGAATGTCACCTGCAGAAAGTATGAGAGGGGACAGCATCATGGGAGAGTAAATCCTAGCCAAGTTAAACTCATTAGGAGCTACTACAAAAGGCCAACAGTATTATCATCCCTGAATCACACTCACAGAAAACTAAAGCATGCTGTACACTACACAGAAGGGCCTATCTTTTTATACAGACCCTTCTGCACACAGAAGCAAGCTCCACATGTCCCTGTTCTGCTTGGCCGGATAGAAGCCAATGTCAGATAATATACCAAGTACAACAGATGCTTTATCAAATCCCTGGAGAAACAGATCAGGATAACCAAATGATACATTTTTTAAACAATTACTTCAACTTGACACTTGGTACAACAAAACTAAAAGGCAGCACTTCATCTTCAGTTCTGAACTGTGCTTCTCTACCCTAAACAGAAGCTGACCTGGGCTACTCAGAAGCCACTCTGTGCAACCAGCTGCGTTGTGGACCTGTCAGCCCCCGTTCAGCTGTCCTGTCACACGGAGTACGTCTTCTCTCGGCTTACCAGCACAGAATTTCCAAGAGAATTTGTAGTTTACCCTGCTGAGCAAAGGAATTAGAACGATGAAAAAAGGATTGGTGACAGAATGGCTTAATGTGGTTCTTGCCAATAATCTGAAAAGATGAGACACTTGTCAGAAAGTATCTATGGGAAGGTCCATTTTGCTTTCTGAAGTCATTCTAAATTAGCTACACACTGGTGCAGCTGCTAGGTCTGTTGAGAAGGAACATGACAGGACAGTTTTTTCCTACTCTGTATCTTAGAAGTTATGTATACCCAAGTCTGTATTTCAAACATTCTCAATGACTACGGCAAAAATACATCAAAAGGTGATTTCTACAAACATTTAATTTTAACTAATTATTAACCTCATACACTGAAGACAGACAACAAAAAGCTTATTACCAGGAAATATCAGTGAATTAATACAGTATTCTTCAATTTAATGTACAGCTTTGGGGAGTTACATAAACTGAGCAACACAAGGAAGTTTTTTAGGATCCATGCAACCTGACTGCATGAAGAAAATAAAACATGCAACTTTCATGAATAAAAAAAAACTGTTACAATATTAAAAGTAGTTCCTCTAGATGAAGGCTCACCTCTACACCTACACCAGAGCTTTAACTAACATACCAGAAAATATTTATGTTTATTAAACCTAATTAAATATTTCAGACAGTAAACCTGATCACAATTTTTAAATCATAGAATCGTAGAATGGTAGGGTTGGAAGTAAGTGACTGACTACATTTGAAATTACTTCATATGAGTAGAATTTCACAGGTTGCCTGTGTTAGGTTTGCAAGGCATAAGGATAAATTTCATTTATTTTCAGAACATAGAAAAGTTTGTTTCAGAGAACAAACTCTTTCCATCTTTGCTTTTTTACAATGATTCTAAAATAGAAAGATTGTCTCCTTTGACTAATGAAAGAAAAGCATACGTTTACATGATACGTTGTTGTGACTCTACTCTCTCTTCCCAGCTGGTAAGGGAGAACCTTTCACAGCACAAGGGAGGTGAGGGGTGCTGAGACAGAACACAAAGTTCCTCAGACCTCTGCCAGCTTTATAAAAGGTCAGAGCCTGGGGCTCCAGCTTCCCAGAGCTCCTGGCCTTCTGCCAACCACACGAGAATGAGAAGTGAGAGTAGGAAGGAGGCAGTTTTCCCAGTTAAGGGCTTGAGATGTCCCAGGACAGGTGGAGATGGCAGTGTCAAGACAGGCTGAGATGAAAAAATAAGTCTGGCATCCATGTCTGTAGATGTGTACTTACGTTTACTTTATCAATTAACAGCTTAGAGTTTGTTTTGTGCACAATTGGTAGCCTTGTCTACTTAAGACTAAAAATCCTTCTGAAGACTATCCTATTATTTCCTCTAGTGGAACCTTTTCAGGAAGTACTTACATGGCAACTCTTCCTCTCCCAGGTTTGTTAACCAAAATATGTGTACAGAAAAACCTCAAAATGCTCTCTAAAAGCAAGTTTGAAATAGTCACATTTAAGCAAATGACAAACAGGCAGGTCTGAAGGCAAGAAAAAAATTCTCATAACACCTTTAAACTTGAAACTAAGAAATGATCTCAGAGATTAGGAAAGAGGAAGTGGAAAGGTAAAGGGAAAGTTATTTTTTGCGTGGTAGCATGTGAAACTCAAGGTTTTATTTAACAAGTGCTTATACATTAACTTCAGCTCTTAAAACCCAATTATTTTCTAACTGACACCAAATAAAAACTTCCTCCAGAATCGGTGACAAGCAGTTAACAGATCAGCAACTGTGTGTCATTTGCAAGCTGTGCCAATTAGATTATTTCCAGTAATGTAACATCCTCTGTACTCCAATCATGAAGTCTTTCTTATTTCATCTGACTTTGAACAGTATCTCAATCATAAATTATAATCACAAACCAGCATCAACTTGATTATTCAAAGCATCTCTGCAGGAGTGGCTGAACCTTGTAGACTGCACACTACACATCCACGGACTGATCACATGTATGCACACTTGTGCCCATAAATTTAGGAAGCAAATCATGATAATACAACTTTGAAATCACAGGCAAGAGACTGTGGGAAATATTTCAATTTCCAATAGTAAACAGAACACTCCACCCGCTTTTTAGGTGTGATAGAAATTTCAAAGCAAAAAAGAAAGGATGACTGTCACTTTAGCAGCTAAAGATACAGTCGTAACAGCACTTGCTAGGAGAAACTGTGCATTTAGTAGCACAGAAATGATTTCAATGCTGAAAAAAGTTTTCCACAATGAGTAAAGATGAAACAGAAAGGGTAAAGTATTAGCATGTGCATGACTAAAATAAGAAGACTCAACATTTTGTCAAGGACGTCTTTATGTTTCAAGCAGAACTGGAGAGCAATCAGGTATTTCTACTTGTGTGTATCTTCAAAAATGCAGTATTTATATGAATGTCTTCCAGTGTCCACATTGGAAAACACATTCATGAGCTTCAAGGAAATGGATGTTACAGAAATCTTAGGCTTTCTCTTCCAATGGTAAATCATCATTTTGTTAATGTATAGACTAATTTCAGTTGTCTCACTACATTTGAATGCAATATCCTTAAGATGATTTCATGATATCACCTGACATTGTGTGGGAGGAAAACACCACCATTATGACAGCAAACCTTAACAGACTGGAGAAACTCTCTTAAAGCAATAGTATCTTCTACAGCTTACTTTCAGTATCTTTAAACTACAATGCATCACAAAACATACTTGAGAAATAATGTTCCATTAGATACTTGAGAGGGAAACTGATCATCCAATTGACCACATTGTGAAGCACCAAATGATGGAGTTTGTTGATGGAGTGGACATTTGTTGGATGGCAAGAACAGAAGAGGTTTCTCCTGGCCTTTATCTGTCAGTTCTATTACTTTCTTCCATGTGTGTGCCAGCCTCTCACCCTGGCAGCAAAGGACTCTTCCTCTCAAACTTTGAAAGTTTAGGGTCTTATTTGCTCTTAGATTTTGTTATGAGAAAAGGAAATTGTTACAGCCTGAGTGAAGTCAGAGACAATGCTCTCCTTCAAGCAGGACAGAGACTATAGGTGAAGAAGTAGCTGGACGAACTCCCCTGATAATGGAGTGGGCAGTATGCTAGGATGAAGAAAGCATAATGCTCTTTCCTTTTGCTTCTTCCAGGCTATTGTCTGAGTATCTTCTTCAAGACATTAAGTGGCTCGCAGCAGCAAGATGGGTATCAACATCAAATACATGCTGCTTTGCTGATGTTTCACTGTTCATTCAATGAAATCGATGCTGTTCTTCTCATTAATATTCTGTCCAATTTCTAAGTTTTTAATTAAATTAAAAATTACTTTCAGAATCTAATACATTCAAAAAACCATGCTCAACAGTCTGCTGAGCCAACAAAATTGCTATAAACACATGGGTCCTCAGTTCTGGAAGGGAGAACTCCACGTCAGAAAAAAGAAGAAACTGCACGCCAGCTCCAAGGAGCAGCTGACAGAAGTTCTTCTGGAGTTTTGAATGTTATCACTAGCTTGTTTTCAAAACAGCAAGACATAATTATTACATTGTTCCTTTTCAGGTGCAATGCTATTTTAACACTTTCTGGTTTGCTGTAACAATGGATTAATGTCCTAGATCCTTATTAAAAGCAAAATGTTGTAATCAGTTGCTACACTGTAGCCATGAGGTGAGCAAGTTGTACCTCAGAAGCACATGAAGCAGTCCTAAATTTCAGAAGTTAAAACTAGTTGGTAGCTTAAAGCAAAACTAAAATTAATGGTATTGAACACTTTTTAGTGTGTGAAGAAAAAATGGTCACATTTGGAAACATGTATTTTAATTTTAATATTGCACTAAATTCCCAATTTTATAGACACATGGCCAAGCCTAACTGCTAGCCTTGAGATGAAAAGCAGAAAATCATGCATGTGAAAAGAAAGTTAAAGCAGGTCTGAATTCTGTTTTAATTTTGAGCTTTGTCTGGGTTTTTTTCAAGACTCAAAATCTACCTTAAGTAATTTTTCTTTATGTCAGTGCTTCATTTCCCTGATTTAGTTAAAGGCATTTTTAGAAGTTCAATTTGAAATACTTAAGTCCAAGTTTTAAAAAATATTTATCATTTTGACAGCCATGTAAATGTGCAGATGAGAATTTCAGAGTGCATCTGCTCCTGTGAACACCAAGTGCTTCTACTGAAGGGATCTGAGCAGCATCTACAGAGGCAGAGAAACCTCTGTTTGGATCCCAAACAGAGAACTGAACAAGGAACAGATGTGAGTAAAGTACACAGCTATAATTAAAGGCCATTGTAACCACTACTGTTCCAAATATGGAGTGGCCACGCTTCACATTTTACGTGTGTTCTTCTCCTTCAGCTGGTGACCAGGCTGATCTCTTGGATCTTGGCTGCTCTGTGTAACAACTGCAATAACTCAGTGCTGAGACTGGATCTCAGACTTGCACCTTTCCTTTCTTCACAACACTGAGTAATATTGGTAAATTTATTTTGGTTCTCAAAAGTTTCTGATTAAAAACCTGAAATAACCTTGCACTGACATCTTCAAAACACACCATTATTTAAATTTTTGAGAGAGATATCAATGAAAGCAAAAGTTTGAAAAATGAAGCTTTACCTGCAGGAGATTCTCTGGTATGTTAAGAACCTCACAAAGATTTATGTTCCTCACGTCCACTCAAGCTTAGCTGATAGCCTCCCTGACAAAGAGACTGCTCCTTGATTGTTTCCTTAGAGCCTTCTCTTCTTTTAGTTTGCAAGTTTCCTCTGCATTCAGACAAGTTAACATAATATCAAAGTAATGTGAGAGGCACACAGAATATAATTGTCAATTAAAAAAATACTGTGCCGAGCCTTTTCTCAAGTGTATGCATCACAGGTCTGAGTTAAGATTTTGCAGGTAGTTTTCCCACCATTTAAAAAAAACATTATTGTTTTATCATTTTTTTTTTTAGATAATATCCCAAGGTAAGAAGTAGTTAAGGAAATCATGTTAAATAGAACCACACTTATCTCTGAGGGTCAGTAGCAAAACCTTGCTGAGTAGAGTGGATTTTCAGCTATGTATTCAATTTGAGAGATACTAAACACAGCTATAAATTATCATTTTGGGACTCCATAATTATAAGAACTATTACAATTAATAGCAAAAAAATGGTATTATTTAACTATTTCAGATGGGACATACCTTACTCAACAACTATCTTATGGTAACAGAACAACAGTACACATTTATAAACTGCACTTGAGGACTCTGAATTTCAAATACAGCATCATTCAAGCTACATTACTAGCTTGATTAGAACTTTCTTTCCTGATCTTGAATTTGCCATCCTTTTGTATGAGGAATATTTTTTTCAGTTAAAAAGCAATGAAAATCCTTAATCAAACCTTACAGACCATTACAATCAGAGCTGAAGAAAAATAATTTGCTCAAATTTCACTTCATCAAACTTTGCAAAGTTGTTCCACAGAAAAAAGGCATTTTTAAGAGACACATGCAAAAGTAGAACTGCAGCACAAACTCCAATGTGTATATCAAAGTTTTGAAAAAGCACTAAGCAACTGCAAAAAAAAAGGTTAAAAAAATCTTGCTTTTACAATTTAAAGTGTTACCCAGGTGCTGCATATATTTAACACATTATTTAAACTATTAGTCAGATGGCATTTGTAAGATTAAATCTCAGAATCTGGAACAGCTGTTATGACAAAAAGCTGGTGAAGCAGATATTTTAAAATTGAAAGGAAAAGAACAGATGAGGGCAGTATAGATTTTTGTCAATTAAAACTTTAGAAGATAAGGAAATATTTACAGCTATTTTTAGCCACTGCTTCCTGCTGTTTTCCAGACTTACAATGTTTAAATCAAAGTGCCACTTGCAAGGTAAAGCTGCAACTACGACAACTTTCACAAGCTGTTCCAAGGAAGGAAAACAAAAAAAAAGGGCCCAAACAGGATCCTTCTAACTCCCCCTGCCTAAGTCATCTGTGCCATATCAGGTTATGTTAGCTGGGAAGGATCTCAAAGGGTCATGGTATTAGTGCTGTAATGTAAAACTAAACACTGAAAAACAGGGGAAAGAGAGTATCGATTTCTATAGGTTAAAGAGTAGCGAACAGAAAGGAAGAAATAAGCAGTGTTAAGAAAATAAATTAACAACATTTCTAAGCAGAACAGATTAAGTTGACTAGTCACCATACCAGTCAGTTAAAAATGCCTCATATTTTGTCTCAATAAGTGCACTAAAATATATTCTGTTTCAGTTTTACAGGTGTACCTAATTTAGAACAGCATGAAACTGATAAATAGGCAAAACTAAATAATCAGTTTCCTCAAGATTGTTACTCCAGTTGTCACATCCAATTCCAGTTCTGTGTCGTGCCAGGAAATCCTAAGCTATTACCAAACCAAGTTGTTTTTTTTTTTTCTCCTCCTGTACTCACTGAAACCAGAAAGATAGAGATGGTTTGGGTTTTTGGTTTGTTTTTTTTTGTTCTTGTTGTTTTGGGGGTTTTTTTACAGTCTTAAGAAACAGGCAGAGGAATCGAGAAAAGGAACAGTTCTTACACATCAAAGGCGGAAAATACAAAGTTTGGCTGAAGTATTTTACGTTACTGTTTTTAATTGGTGGCACTTACTGTACGGTTTTACTTACTGTAATTAGATACTTAAAGAGCAATATGAATACCAGTGTAATTCAGGGTGTCAAACTAAAAATCAGTGCACTGAAATGTTAAACTAGTTTTACACATAGTGAAACCTGGGTAAAAGTAAATGTAATTCCAATAAAGGTATACAGAAACAATCACATCAAATGCCTTTTGAGTACTGCTATGGGCTGTTGGTAAAAGCAAAACTATGTTAATGAAGTTTCTAAAACAAAAAGTTAAGCATGTAAATCAACTTTCAAAGACCCATATGATACATATATAAAATAGAAAAATCAAATCTATGCAAGCATCCACATACTTGGTGTTTAATTTGTTGAGAATATTTTCAGTGCATTTTGTAATAGCTGTTTCACATTTACAGACCTCTAACTCAAAACAGATGTAAAAATCACTGCTTATTTTAACACACTAAAACCAATTATGAAATGTGTGACAGTTCAGGTAGAAATATCAGTTGTTATCCACTAAAAACAAGGTAAGTGTCATTTCATGTAATTTACTACTATACAAAATAGCTGTTACTACTGTTGGTTTGAAACTACAGAATCTCTCCCTATGAGAGAAACTCAACAATTTAGAAAAAGCAGAGTGAAATCTATAGAGAAAATGACAACATCTAAACCGAAAGGCAAGACTTTGATGAGAAAACTTTGTAAAGTGACATAATATAGCATACTATAATCACACATAAGACATTCTAAAGAACACAGAGATAAAAATCCTTCTGGTTTCTTTTAATGTATACAGAGATTTTGATTCAGGAAGTTAATGGAGCCACACACCACTGAATTTGGATAGTATGCTGTTCTCCTTTTTTCCTGCTGTCCCCTTAGCAGCTTTCAGGTTTCTCTGCCTTTATGTTTGGGTATTAGCCTCACTATAGCAAAATCAAGCAGCCCAACTCTCACATAGGAACAATAAATTAAATGATTTACAGGGTTTAGAGGCTGAAAGATGAACTGGAAGGAGACGTCAAGCAGAGCAGCCTTGCCCACACCCACTGATCCTTGAAGGTGTCCAAGGAGATGGTAGACAATGCTCAGTGGTGCTTTGCCTAGATATGAGAGTTCAGGAAGACTCGTCTGAGATAGGAGACTGTAAGATATAAGGCAGCCCTCAACTTCTGCAGGAGAGGGAGATGCAGTGGGTGGGCCAGATAAGCAGCATGGGATCCACCAAGGCTAGCTAAATACAGTCCATGAGCTCTCTACCCTTGGTGCTGTTTGCCAGAACCATCACACAGCATGGTACGGGAGCCTTCAGGCCTGCGCCTGGGGACGAGGATTGTTCAGTAGGTTCTCAACAAGGCTTTTTTCCACTCTCTCAATGACCAAGGGGGATCCAGTTGTTCTGAAATCTTTCAGGTTTTAAAGCTTTTTTTTTTTTTTTTTTTTGTGGAAGATTGGCAGCTCAGACTAGCCTTGGAAAAGAACTGTTGACAGGAGAGTAAAGAGCTACTGGTCATATTGGAGAAGGAGAAGGTATGAATCCAAATGCAGATGTAGTCCAGGTCCTGTTCCCACCGTCTATTCAGGAGGGACTTCAAAAACTGTACTGAGAACTAGTGCAGGATACTCACTAGTTAGATTCCTAGTCTGACTCAGAGCAGACAGGCCTTGTAATCAGATTTGATGACAGAGTTATAGAAAAAGAGGTAATAGGCTTGATGTGTAATTTTTCTCTTAGAAGACAATAAAAAAATTGGAGATTTTACTAGATTGGCTGTGGCTGAGCTATACACTCTCACAACTAAGGGAGCAAGAACAAAGAGAAAGAACTAGAAGAGAGGCTTTAATTATCTTGTCATCATGGTTGAGGGATGGCTCTCTCTTCTAACAGACCAGTTGGGAACCAAGACAGTTGTTGTGTTTCCAAAAGAACTGTTAAAAATTATGCAGGACAGAATGAAATTTCAAAATTGCTCATTATTCAAGTTGTTATTACAGTACCATATTTTCACTTGCTTATAAAAGTAACGTCAACAAACTTTGTTAGAGCTTTTATATATAATCTAATTTGAGGCAAATACTCAATACGGAGCTTATCTGTCAAAACCAACATTATTTCAAAAACCTTAAGTACAGGAAAAACTTTTAAAACCTGAGCAAAATGCATGTGCGCACAGAAATCTCATCTATGGTGGCACCTCTACATTTAGTATCAGGAACCTGAAATGTTTAACAGTGTACACTTTATAGTGTAGGAATTTCCTTGTTACTGTTTTTGTTGCCCAGAGCTGGGCTAAAATACATCTTCAAAGCACTGCAGGGACAGGAAATCTGTATATACTAGGGATGGATATTTAATAACAAATTTGTACATTTGGACATTAAAAAAGCTGAGATCCACAACACCACATAGCAAGTCTCAGTACTTTTTTTTCATCTTTATCAGCTAAAATTTCTAAAAACTGTGGCCACCTCCCAATATTGTCAGGGGTCTCCATGCCTAATTTCCCCCAGAGTAAAAGATTCCAAGCTACAGCACCTAAACAGTTTTACAGGGTACACAGGCACACCCCCAACAAGCGAGTATCTTTTGTGCACTGACATTATCTGGAAGAGTACTGCCACAACGGCACTACAGAAAGTTTTGGAACTTTACTAGGAGAAATTTTTATAATCTATCTTTAACAAACATGACTTCAAGGATAAAGTTGGTCATTTAAAACATTTATTTTCCCCACAGTTTTAGCCTTTTGGTTATGTTAGCATGGAAAATACAAGCCAGAAAGTTTCTCCTATGCATTCAACTACCCTGGGCTGACACCTAGGCAACATAGAAAGGAAAATGTGACTAGAATACAAAGGGCATGAATGAAGTGAGGAAAATGAAAAAAAGTAGATTGCAACAAATCTGGTGAGTGGGAAGCTGCAGGAAGCTGGCAAGGGAGGATTTGAGCCTACTTGGCAAGGCCAGTGGGAACTGGAGCGAGGGTCAGCGGAAAGCCAAATCATTTGGGCAAAGAGGATGGAAGACAGAAGAGGCAATTGACTAGAAGTTAGCAAGAAAAATGGTAAAGTACTAGCAAGCAGTTAGATGAAGAATGAGAACAGGGAAGCTGAGAAGGTGAGAAAACTTTGCTAACAGGAGGAAAGGCACAAGCACGGACTATCATCATAGCTAAAAAAATCCGGGAATGGAAGTTGAGGGACATGGAGACACCATCACCTGTACTGAAAGGCAGCAGAAAGAAGACAGTCATGTAGCTCACTTCTAGTTCTCCTGACAGACACAAGTGAGGTGAGGGCACAATCAGAAGGAACAGATAGGAGAAGAAAGTTTAAAAGAATAAAAAGAGATCCAAGGAAGAAAGTAAAGAATGGTAGTCAGAAAAATGTAAAAGAGAGAAGGGAACTGGGTAAGCTTCCATGCAGTTACAGGCGTAGACTGAACAAAGAGATTGATACAGGAACCCTGAATAATGCAGCTGGTTATCATGAACAAGAACCCAAAGATGGAACAGGGGTAAGGGAGGGTGAAAGCAAGATAGAAAGGAGAAATTCTCATGTTCAGGGCTGCAGGAAAAGACGCAGAAGCATCTATGCTTTCTAGAAAGACTTTGCCAAAGATTCTATTGGAACACTAACTCCTAAGTGTTATCCTTCTCTTGGCAAACACTATACAGCTTGTTAGAAAAGATGCCTTCTACTCTAAGTCAGTCAATGCAACTAGTACAGATAATTCAAGTAGTGTCTTTTCTTGTGGAATTTAAGGGCTCACAGTCTGCTGATGAACTGCATACAAGCTGACAGAATGAAACTGAAAGTGAAAAGGTATCAGTTGAGGCTGATAAACTCTACTTCTCCCACACCACGTGAAACAGTAATACGAAACCTTTATATATGTGGCCCTTCCCACCAAAACTATACTGCTATTCAGTGCAGAGGATGCATCTCCACTGAGAAAGAATGAAGATCTGTGACTTGAGCATCTTTGGTTCATTTACTGCAGAATCTGCAAAGTTCTGAATGACACAAGGGTTGCAGTAATTCAGTCTCTTAGCTGATATAACTGTGTGCTATTCTTGTCTTTGCTACAGAGTCTCTGTTAACACTAAAAGCAGGCCATTCAAACCATCTTTCTTAGACTCTATTAATTATGGTGCTTTCTCTGATTTTCAGATATCCAACAATTTCTGAAGCAAACATCTACTAAACAGTCAGTTGCAGCTAGTGGGAGCTGTTCATGGTTTTACATAGTATTCCGTTTCAGTGCTTAAGTCACAAGTTAAGCAGGTTTAAGCACTGAGGTATTTAAGAATGCAAAAAGTCACCCAAAATTGAAGAACCTTCCCTTTACAATCCCACCTCAGAGCAGCACTATGAGAAGAGACATTTCTGAAGTCTTACAAACATCCCTTTAGAAATAATTTTTATTTCAGAATAGCATTGAACATTACACTGTAATACACAGAGCAATACATGGAACAGTAAAGTGGAAAACTGTTTTGACTATCTTTCTATTAAACAGATACCATATATCTGCATTGGAACTGGAATTCATCCATATGTGTACATCATGCATGCACACACATTCACAGAAGAATACAGGCATCTGTGTTTGAAGTAGAAAGACAGAACAGAGGGGAAGAGTAGTGAGACATAAATTAACTCTGTAGTTTGTCCTTTTAAAACCTCTGATTGTTCACTTAAAGCCAACACCCTCCGCCCCCCCCACCCATTTAAGATCTAAGAGCATGTAGATCAAGGAAGACAGGAATTTCGAGGGGTCTCAAACTTCCAGGGATTTTTCTTGTTTTTAACAGAACATGCCTTTTTCTTCTTTTTAACAGAACAACACAATCTTCAGGCACTCCCTTTGCTGCTGTGACTCTTTCAAAGCAAATTACATTTGACAAGATTTGGATATCAACAATTAATTAAACTCAAAGTGGTAATTTATGTTCACAGCCCACTTAAAAACATTAAAAGCTTCTTTTGCTGCTAAAGTTTAACAAGTAGAATTACCAAGAAAAAGCCACCATTTTTTAAAAGCAATCCTTTTCTTGTTGGATGAAAGCATTTGTTTACTTGGTTAGAACATCCACAGATCTGCCAAAGGCTGAGAAGAAACTAATGCTATGCAGGGAACAGGTTATCTCCTCTACCTCTACAATGTGCATAAAGAATGAGTGACAGTGACTCACTTTATATGCATATCAAAGGCATGACTAAGGATAAATCTCCCTGCAAAATTTAGTAACCCTTTGTCCAAAATAAACTTCAACACTTGTCAATCAGTTCTAGAGGATAAATATAAATTAATAGAATTGCTGTTACATTCTCTCCTTTGCTGCATGCATTTTCTTGAGCTGTACTGGAAAAGTTTGGTCTTAAAGGCTTGAACTAGGATAAATGAGAAATACAGAGAAAGATTGGGATCCAACAGAGGTGCATATTTAGAGTGGGTGTGCTTCATGCAAAACAAAAATTTACATTCCTGCAGTTGAAGACCAAACAGAGAATATATTTTAAAAGAGATCTTCTCATGTAAGAGGTAACTGAAGAGGGACTGTTGACAAACAGTGGGCCTCATACTGGCCTTGAACAAGAAAGAATTTATGGCAACTAGATGGACTCTCTGGAGTCTGCAGCACTCTGGTTACGATGAAGAGTTGCTAAAAACCCATTGTTCCCATTTTCAATGTTATGTGTAGTCTCAGGGGGAAAATGTGATTTGACAGTCAATTAATCTGTTCTTTTGGTTCTTTTTACAAGAGATGTAATTCTGTGGTAGTAGTAATGTTGTAAAGGAACTATATATTGCATGATTTTTTCTTCCTTCTTGATTACACTTGCCTCTTAGACTATAATTTTTCTTATTATGGCTCTTTCCCGTTCTGTACTGGTTTTTGTATCATACTCATTTTAAATTAGATTACACTGGCTGCAGATTTGATGAAATGTTGTTGATATTTTCCGTTTATGTAATTTGGTAAATATGATAATCTCATTTATAATGAACTCTAAAAACCTTTTCAGTGTTCTGTGTCACAATCTTGGTTTAGTTTCATGGTGTATATGTAGTATCCATATCCTCAGAGATAGACACTAATCATGATGGCAGTAATCAGAACCATTTGCTCCAAATAAATGCCCAATACATAAATCTAGACTCTAAGAGAAGTCAGGAATTTTCCTATCAGTATTTCTACCATGTTTCACTCCACTACCCTCTGCTCCAGGGTCTCACTTTCTATGCTTATGAAATTTTTCTTAACACTGGCAATGGTTATACATCAGTGATTTTGTACTTTTGAAAAATAGAATTTACAAACTTGATCTGACAATCAGCTGTAATATTTAGCTTCAAAACTTAGAGTAAAATCAACTTTGATGAAGTTGTAATTTTGCTCATGTCTAAGTCCAACTGTTTTCCACCTCAGCTTTCTACTCCCGTATCTATGATCTATTTGCCATTTTGAATACACAGATTGTCATTCCACCTCTTTTGAACTGTGATTCTACTTCTCATATACTTCTTGCTCAGAACAGTGCTTACTTCGTAAGAAAACCACCTCACAGTTTTAATAGTAATACATTCAACATTTATTTTCTTGACACAGCCACTACACCACTCAACTCTATTACGTGAATGTATGTTGCAAAATATGTTATCATTTTAGATTTCAGTCTCTCTGAAAGATGAGACAACTACCTGTTCTTTTGATGCATGTATTTCGAATCACAGATCAGCTACTTGTCCTTTATAGTAGGACAAATACTCTGCTTAAGTACTAGAATTTTTAAACACACTGAATTTCACTTGTCCTTTTTGTCTTTCCAGCATGAGTTCTCTCTACAACTCCACATCATCTTTGTTTCTATGACTCTAAATAACTTTACATTATTAGCAGAATTTATCCTTTTTACTACCCACTCCCCTTTCCAGATTATTTTCAAAATTAGCATTGTACTGAACAGCACATAGTCCAGAAGAGATGCTCACAAATGTAAAAAACTATTTTAAACCACTCTTTTTTTGGTACCCCTATTTTTAAATTAAATAAAATTTCTCTATCCAAAGACCCTTCTTATCTTATTGCAGACTAGGATTTCAGAACCTTTTATAAGGGCTTCAGTTAACCAAGTCAACTGCATTCCCCCTTGACCACCTGCTCTGTGACTCCTTTGGAGAAGGCAGGATTGTGCCATCAAACCTGCTGGTCTGGAGCTCTCTGAACTTGCCCTGTAGCTGTACCCTTCTTCTCAGTTGTCCCACACTGAAGCAGCCCTGCACACTATGTTAAACGCTGCGGATAGCTCAGCCATCCCATTTTCATGAGGAAGACTACATTTGATTTAGAGTTTGTTGTTCATTTTGCTCACTCCTCCCACCTCCAAACACTTAACAACCTGTTTCAAGGCAGTTTCTTTTTGCAAGGGAGCAGAGCTGGACTGAAGTGAACTTCCCAACCTCCCACACTGTGAATACATTTCCCAAAAGCATCTTTTTTGTTCTGTGACCTTATTTTTTTCAAGTGCCACTTCTATACATTAATCAGTTTCTAGAATTACAACAAGGTTTTTGTTTCTGACACTTGAAAACCAGGCTTTTCAAGCATCTTGTACATTGTTACGCAAACTCCCATTTTGGCCTTTGCTTTGGTGTTTTTAGATTAAACCTAATTTCTTTCCCCTATACCAGGCACCATTTCAACTTTATGAGAAAGTTATCTTCCTCTTTCTGTAGCTCCATTTATTGCACCATCTAATCACAGAAACTCTCTTGATACTTCACAAAATTCAACCATTTAGAGGTTACATGGCGATTCTGAGCCTTCACATCATTTGCAGCTGTTCCTTTTCATCTCTTTTTAAGATTAAAGAATAGTCTTATAGACTTTCCAGTTGGTGAGGGGGCTTCAATAAAACTACAAAGTACTGTTTTGTACAGTTACAACATCCCTGCAGGATGAAGTTCAGTCCAATTTCTGTTAGGATAACTCCTCAATAGCAGCATTTCCAGCATCTTAACTTGGGTTGAGAATATAGTTTAAGACAAGTCAAAATCACTTTTCTTCACAAACTCCCCAACAATCTGGTCCATGACACTTTTGCTGTATGATGAAAGTGTCAAATTGTGTACTGGGATACTGACTCCTCCCACAAACTTATCCTCCCCTCTA
This sequence comes from Colius striatus, assembly GCF_028858725.1. NCBI lineage: Eukaryota > Metazoa > Chordata > Aves > Coliiformes > Coliidae > Colius > Colius striatus. The sequence goes on from NC_084763.1 coordinate 48,748,921, forward strand.
AAAGATGAGGCAAGCATGTCTGTGGTCCTTCTGGAATCTGACAGTCTTAAAATGGAACGTAAAAGTAAGCTCCAGATCCTTCAAATTACATGATCTAAAATAAAATCACTGTGGGCAACGATTTTATTGTGACCTTCAGGGGACAACAAAGTTCAAATGGGGACGAGGTTACTGTCTGTATATACATATATTTACATATTAATGTCAGAGCATAACAGCAGCCTGAACTGAAAGCTCCATCACTCCCATTCAGCAATTACAGCTTTTATTTTTGCAGGACTGCATCTAACTTGTGTGCTGCGTTCTTCAGTGTAAGTACCTAATAAAATACATATTTTTTCACCACTGTGTACTGTGTTGAAAGATTTTTTTTTGGTTTGTGAGAACACAACAATGTTTACAACCAAATTAAACATTCCTTTTGAAAACAAATTGGTCTGAGTCAAGTTTGGGCATTAATAAAATTAATGTATTCCTTTATTTAATAAAAACACAGAACACAACACTTGTATTATCATGTACACAAGAGATGCCAAGATCAATACATTGCAAACATGTTTAACCCGAATCCTACAAGTGTCAGGCTGCACTGTCAAAAAACATATAAGGTCACATCACCTCACAGAGATGTGACAACTCACAACTTTCCATGTACACAAGGAAAAAAATCCTTAGGGACAGCTGTATAGGACAAAAATTCTTACCAACAGCCATAGTAATAAACCTGTAATTAGTTCTATGCATCTCCATAGTGCTCACCAATGTTTCATAGTAACTAAAATAGCCTGCTAGCTTTTAAAAAAAGGAGTTTAAAGAGTATGTGAAAAAAAATTGTCTACTGTAATTTTTACAGAACTTTATTTTCAGACTTTGTTATTCATATGCATCTAATCAATTCCTCTGGTTTCTTCAAGCCATGAACTAAGATTTGGAGGGATTATTTGCATTCCAAAAACAAAACAAAAAACCCCATCCAAACCACCACCGTAAATTTTAAGGCCAATTTACACTCACAACCAAATCTTGAAGTTTCTTATACACCAAAGGTAACAAATATACAAATATTTCATATCCATTTTAGCAGAATACATTGAAGCTGAAGAAACTCTGAATTTCATAGTTTACTATGAAATCTGTTTACTATGCATTCTTCAAACAAGAGTTCACAAACTGCTGCAGCAAGGAAACAAAGTTTATAACACAAAAGTATTTTACAAGCAGAGGTTAGGAACAGTTTCACAGAGGGCACAGGAGGGATGGAAAAGTGTAAGAGATATCATAAAAAATGCTTTTAACAAATACATTTGGCCAAGGGGACCAAGAAATCATCTCGATATTACATCTTTATAAGTGTGTAACAAGATTTTTGATGGGCTAGCATTCTCCACCTATAAAGTATGGTAAGTCCCTTCTTCTACCTAACCTTTCTGATTTCTTTTGAATTGCTTTATTTCACTTTCTAGGGCCTCTGCACAAATGTGTGTGTGTAGGAAGTATATAGGTCACAGAAACAGAGTGATGTGTAACTTCAGCACTCAGATACTGAAGTACTCAAAGTTCTTTGAAGTACTAATTTTTTTTCTACTTGCTTTTAATAATAAAAATGTAGGGCAATACCTAATTAGAATGAAATCTGTTTGTATTCATATTATACACAGGTATTGACAATGAAAAAGTGTATTATGCATACAGCTAGCTTTTCCTCTAAAGGACCATTTGGCACCTGTAAACATAAAGCAAACAAGAATTCAGGGGAAAAACACAAATTATTTTAAAGCAAATGATGTTCACAGTTCTACGTGCAGAACCCAAACCTACTGTAAGTTTTACAGTAATTCAGAGAATGCACAACTTCCCATTTATAACACAGCAATTGCAACTCATGGCAACAGAACATCTGTATACCACCTCCATAAGGTGCATTTATACCTTATGCATTGTCTTCAATAGCTTAGCTCTTGAAACTGCATTATATAAACAATGCCATGCGGATTTCCAGTAGGCTGAACTCTTAAAATAGACAAAAGAAGGTTTTTTACTTTTAATATTTTAATATTAAAGGTCAGCCAGGGTCCAATCAGCCTGAATGCTCTTCCAGTGTGAATTAAAGGTTGCTTAATTACCTAGTATAAACAACATTTGCTTAAAGAATTGTCTTACTTATACCTAATAAACACCACTGCTGCCTAAGTTGACAATTCCCAGTTCCTAAGCATTTCACACTGCTCATGTACTCAAAACTGTAAAACAGTCTCATGGCTGAAATTCTCAACTTAATAACCAGCATACAAGATTCAGGCTAACAGTTGAAAGAAATGTCCTAAGATGACACATACTAGTCTTAGGAAGAAAACCAACAAATCTTAAAAATATCCCAATTTGCTCAGCATGCAATGAAAAGGTTCAACACGAGGAAGAGATCTTCCCAAAGGTGATATGAGAGTCCCAGAAAGCAGTATCCCAATACAAGCACAGACAACAGCAAATTCAACCTCCACTTGAGACTTGATGTAGGAGATATTCCTGCAGTGCTTTCAGGGATGAATATTTCATCCTTGCAGAGATGGCTTAGGCATCTAGTAGTCCAAGTTTTAGTTTTGTTTTTAAAAGTCAGTTTTCTAACATTCCCCCAATCTCCCAAAAGAGTAATCCATGTGGTCATGATAAGTCAATGTGCAAAAATGCTGAGCTACGAAGTTTGTCTATGAGTGTGTGTTGGGGGTGGGGTGGGAGGAGTTGGGGAGCACAAGAGATATTATCAATGTGGAGAGTACTACGTTAAGCCTGAAGCAGACAAAAACATTTAAATACTATTAAAGTGAACAACAGCCTTCCCTTAGAAGAGATGAAGCAGAGAACCAATGTCATACTTCAGAAGCTCTTTGGTTTCAAGGGATGTTGCTTGGTGTTTATTCCAGTTTCAGTTATTTTTCCCAAGTCCCACGTAAGGGGTTATTGTCTGGGTTGGGTATGTTGTCATCAATTAACATTTAAAAGAAAATGGATTATGAAGCTGTTAAGACTTTGATCTAAGGAGTAAGATAAAAACTCACAGATAAAAAAGATTTTAAACACTAGATACCACAACAAGTAACAAGGAGGTGGCCGACAAGCAATAATGACCTTCTGAGTACAAGATGGATTCTTGTTGCAAAATCTTTCTGTTACTTAAAAAAGATGTTCAGCATACAAAGTTAAGGCTGGCAAAGTACTACATCTCCATTACATCCCAAAACATTGTTTCTTCAGGTAAGTTTATCCCTCAGCAATTTTCCTGTCTCAGGGAGGACAGAGAATATGAAGTATTATGCTCTCTATACAACAGAAGGAGAAAATCAGGTTCACAATCATCAGTTTAGCTTTGCACTGAATGCCCTTGTCTCAGCTTCTTACCAACACCTACTTCCTGCAGAAACAGATAGTAGATATGTAAGATATCCTAAAATGACAGGTTTTTTGAGTTTTATTTTATTTACTTAGACATGTCTTAAAAAAAAAGCAGCAAAAAGACTTTAAAAAAAAAAAAAGATTTTATGTGCATGAGATTAAATAAATCCATGCAGTGCAACCTGCACCAGTACAAACAGCAAATCACAGGTCTGTATCTCCTAAGAAACCATAAAAGAAACACACTTTCAGCTGTGTTCCTCTTGAAAGACTGATGGCAGGGAGGAAACTTCCAAAAAAAAGAGATTCTGTGTGTGTCTGTTCATTCCAACACCACTGAAAGCTTCCCTATATATTTCTCCTGCAAACCGTCAATGAGATTGTATTGGTTTATAAAATCATAAGAACAATCCCACTTCAGCTAAATAGTGTACAGTGGTAAATCTGGGAACATTGCTAAGGTTTCTCATAAAGTTGTTTTTAGTTTGCAATATAAAAATAGCATCAAAATTCAAATTTGTACTTCATTGTGGCCTTAGTACAGCCTTTTCAGTTTACTTTGGTTCTTACAGACACAGAGACAGACAACAGCCAAGGGGAAAAGTCTGTGAGTAGTGTATCTTGTTTTCAACATACCAACAAGATGCCCACAATCTCAAGAGAGCTAGAAAATTGTTTATTGAACCCATACATGCAGTATGCACAAGATTCCTTGACAGGGAAGTTGTATTCAGAAAGAGAGGGCAAAAAGCTAATGCTTTACTGCTCCTCTTTTGGACAGCTGGGTATTATTAAATAGTACTTAGAGAACAGTTATATTCCCTTACAAGACATTACAGATTAAGTGACCAAAAGGGAGAAACAAGAAGTAATTAAAAAAAAATCTACATTGACAGTTTGGAGCAGAAATACCTCCCTTGGCTCTACGACAAGTTCATGATCTCCGAAAAGCCATTCCAGGCAAAACCAGATCTCTCTCAAATCACAAAATCAAGAAAGAAAATGATTTACACTGGATGCTTGCAGTCCTGTCCCATCCCACTGTTTTCCCAGCCCCTCATCTTTCAGCTTAAGTGATGCATGCGATACATCAACTCTGGCAATTCTGTTTATTACATTCGTACATGAGCTTTATACAATTTTAAATCTTCTTGAGTTCAGTAATATCACTCTATCTATGCATTTGTCTACCTTTTTTTTTTCCTGAGCAGCGCGTTCCAATGCTTAATAACTCTCTTGGTAAAAAAGTCCTTTCTCATCTCCAATCTAAACCTTCCATGGCACAACTTGAGCCCATTTCCTCATGTCCTATCATTCATTACTGGAGAGATTGACTCCCACATCACTACAACTCCCCTTCAGGAGTAGGTATTTTTAAACCAGCAAGCATATGGAGCTCTTGTTTAGGTTGCTGAGAGGAAGGGTTGAACGACTTATTGTAGTCTTTGCACTATGTTTCAAAACTGCAGGCTTAACAGGATGCTCACTTGAAGTTTAACTCTTTAGTGTAAACAAGAGACAAGATAGAAGGTCTATGAGCCTATCATTCAGTAGTCATATGCATCCTCCAAAACAAAACCTGTGCTGAAGCAGGTATATGATTCCTCCTCACACATGGATCAACTAACTTCTGTCTCCAGAGTCAGAATCCACTAAACGTTTACTGTTCTTAAGGAAAGCTGCATGGCTTAATGGCAGTAACATAAAAGAAGGTCCATCCTTCAGTGACTAGGGTACTGCTACAACACGTTTTCCATCATGAAACATGGAAGTTATCTTTCTGACTGACTTCTGGGTGTCTTTGCATTACACAGCAACACAAAGGCAATGAGGAGTTAAGCTGTTTCTTTGACAAGGACTCTGGCTCATTTTGTATTTGTTAGCAGGCTCAATAAATATCTGAAACAAGACTGGAAAGCTATGCTAACAGTCTGACATTCTTCCCCACCCTTTTGTCCCTCCCAAATAGAGGAGATTGGCAGGGTTTATTGTTGCTCTGCACAGTAGAGTAATAGGAATTAATGCTATCATTGCACTGGATTTGGAACAACTTTATTTCAACGCACTCTTTAACATCAGTATGACAATAGCATTGCAGAGTCTCTTTAGTTGGTGTACAAAGCTTTAGCCAAATATTCTCATTTATTACCATCAGTTATTTTCAACTCTGAACCATTAAAGCCACAAACATACAATATAAACTTTTGACTCTATTAACAGTGAATTTAGAACATCACTTTCTATAAAGGTATGCATTTTAAATATTTCTACATGCCAAACAAATGCAAAAACTGCATCCAAGCCTGTTCCATAGAAGAACAAATGGTTTGCTGCAAGTGTTTACAAATTCAGTTCAAAATATGTAGGTTTTTAAAGCTCAGTAATGTTAGTGGCAGTCTGAACTTGAGATTGGTAAGAGTAACGTGTTCAAGCTGTACATTTGTTCCATTCTCAGACAATCCCAATCAATTATAAACAAAAATTCCAACTGAATTCCACCATCAGAAATGCATGAACTCTCTTCTTTGGAAGTCCCGCAGCAATGAGTAGGTTATAAACCATAACCTAAGAGCTGCTGTGCCAGGTTGTGCAGGGCAGAAAGCATGATGCAGCAGTTTCCATCAGCACCAATGCTTTCACACATCTTGCCAGAGCAAAGCCCCTTTAAATAGTTTGCAGGGACATTCTGTAACTTGTTCAGCAACTGAGACGTGTCCAGCTTCCTTTCCTCCTTCTTCCTGCTGCTGTTCTACACACTGATGAGGGAGATGCAAGTAAAAAAATGGAAGCTAGTACAAGGGATGGTAGTTTACACTGAGAAATACAGTTCACAATCTGAAATGATTTATTTAAATCCCTCCATAGTACCAAATGGAGATTGAATATACAAAGTGCAGACCTTCATCAGTAAGTCAGAGCACTACTCAGTTGCAGTCTTTAACTTTGTTCCATACAAAGGAGGAAGGATGTTAATAGAAGTCAAAGAGAATAAGCTTTTAATTTGGCCCAATAGCTTTACATTTCACACTATGCCTTTGTATTAGTAACAGTCTGAAGAGAAAAAGCAGTCAACATTTAAATCTACATTAGACTGCTACATTAGATTAAATATATCCCTTAAAATGAAGCATGAGAAGTTATATACAAGCAGAACAAGTATCATTTATCCAGTTTTATTCCAATCTCTTCATTTTTAAACAAATCCCTTATCCCACTTTTCCCTCCCCAAAGTTATTTAATTGTGAACACTTTTCTTCAAACTTACCTTTTATGTGTTCTTCTAAAAAATTGGTTTGTAACATGCAGCTGCTAATTAGTAACCAGATAGTATCTACAAATGTTACAAGTGAGCGGTAACTTAAATTCAAAGTAATATAAACATGGATGAGGAAAGATTACAATACAGACAGCTGAAGAATAACGAGGGAAAAGGACACAAAGTTTGTAAGAACATAAAACCTCAAGAATCTTACTTTCACAAGGTATGGGAGAACAAACTATTACACTTAAACACTTCTAAAACTTAAAGCACAGTGTGAAGTAGACCTTTATCGCCCACCAATCTGCTCCACTGAAAACCAAAGCATATAAAATTTAACATTGAGTCAAACTGCAAATGTTTCTGTTTTTCTGTTAGAGTGGGAGCTAGTTGTACTTTTCTTACAAATAGTTTTCAAGAATTTCAACTAATTCTCCATTCAAGTAAGACAAGTGCAACAGCACTTGCTTATGTACAGCAAGTGCTCAGGAAGGAATTGAAATGCCTTTGCTGTACTGCTTTTTAGGTTTTTCCATAAAACAAACACCTTTTGTAGCTTGTGATATATTCTTCAGGAACTTCACTTGCCACTGTTATCGGAGATGAATACGTAGTTCTGCAAGGACAACTGCCTTTTCAAGAGATAACATTTCTACAGCAGGCTACAGGAGACACACTGTTCTCATCGTGATGCTCTAAGTTCAAATGACTGCAAAAAGACACTTAAAAGTAGCACTTTTCAAGAGGAAAAATGCAAAAAGCTAAATAGTTAGATACAAGTGTAGGTTATCTAAACCAAGAAGATACTCAGGTAGATTTTGAAAGGCAACAACATCTATAATCCTGTAATAAAACACCTCCTCCCACCCCAACTGCCGAATTCAAGTAGCCTCATAAATTGACTGTATATTCAGCTTTATTAAACAGATTTAGACATCAATCACCAACCAATACTATCAACTTGAAGATAAATATCTCATTTTGAATTAATTAGATGTTGGAAGGATCACCTTTTATCTTGTTAATTCCCAACTTCCCCATGAACAATTCAATTTAGTTAATACACAGCTGGGCATATGAAGTTAAACACTGATGCTCAAGCATACTAACAGAAGAATCACAGGCAGTGTTTGACAAATATTAACCTATGTGAGGACGTTTTTACAGAGAGTACAGGATCAGTTTTATGGAAACCTTCTCCCTTTCTAACTTAAACAAATACTCCAAAACATCAGCATAAAACTAATGCTAGAATTGAGATAAATACATTTCAACTTTGACAACAGACAAATAGAAGTCTGCAGTTTATAAAAAGAAAAAGAAAAAAGAGAAAGGTCAAGTATAAGTCAGAATTTCAGTATCTAAATTTAAGTATCAACCTTCATTCCACCCTCTCATTCCTGCATCTCATCTAAATTAGGAGACACAGATCATTACTACTAAAGATGGAGCTACCGAATCCAAAACTAGTTAATTATTTCAGACTGCAGAACACATGCTCTTTTGTGCTAAATACCATAAGGACTTTTTTTTTTTTTTTTTGGCATTTACACACAACTCTATCAGTTATCAGACCACTCAGTTGAGCACCCAGGACAAAGCAGTTACAGATCAAGGGCATCTCCACATTTAACCACAAAAGTGGTCCAACAGCATGACACTTCCACACTTCCCATTTAAAGCTTATCTCACTTTCAGTGTGGTGTGAATACACACGACTCTGCCAACAAAGGTCTAGTGTCATTACAAACAAAACATTTTTCAGCAAAAAGGGCTGTTATTAATGCCCTCAGATCACTGGAGAGATGAGCCAGGCTAACAGGATGCAGCATTATCCTTGTTGGGAGGCTTTTCCCTCAATGTGATCTCTGCAACAGTCTTGTCAATACCGTTTAAAGTCAGGCTCCTTCCTCTGTTCAAGCTTTCCTTAAGAAAAATCACAAGATATAGAGGAATAGTATTTTAACTTTAATAGGGAGCCTATCTTCCCAGAACACAAACATCCTCTAACATATTAGGACACTGAATAGTATGATTAGCTAGTTCAGTAGCCTCCTTGCCCTCTCATAAGACGGGACATATCCAACTTGTCCTGTTTCCCAGCAACACTCCTATCCTAGATGGGTAATAACTTACATATGGTTTCTGCCTCTTCAGTTAATAAGATGATTCCTTACATTGTAGTAACTACTATGTTGGCTGCTTTTCACCTGGGAGTTGAAAATCAGGCTCCCAAGCACAACTGCAACAACAGCAAACAGAAGATGAGTTGGTAGAAAAGAACATGAATTACAGTTTCAAACAACCTCAGAATATTGCATTAACTTAATTCACGAGCTGGACTGTTAAGGACAAGCAGAAACGGGTGGATATAGAGGCCCAGGGAACTTCCACAGGTGTGGGTGCTAGCAGTACATCAAGTGAACATAGTTCTGCTGTGAGACTACAAAGCCTCCTGTAGAAGCTTTCATGTATTGGAGTGCCTCAGGATGGTACTTGAAAGCTTGACAAAACACAAACTATTACAGCTTGAAGAACCTGGATAAGCTGAGTATTTCTTTTAACTTTCTGAACAACTCCACTGCATAGCTTTCAGTGACCTTTACATGTACTAAAAGCTTTACAGTTGACAGACTTGATAGCACAAGTATCTAAAGTTATTCATCATTATTATTTCAATAATTTGTCTGCTCGGATATGCTGTCATTATTTGTCATCCTGCACAGTGTGAACAGAGGTTAATACAAATAGACACAAAAACATTTAATACATTTCTGCATATGCCTATTTTCATATCGCTCAAGCCAGAGTATTTTTGGATGTGGTCTTGCTATGAAGGTTTAGATTTAAAGTCTTGACAGGTATGATTTAGATACATTAATACCATAAAAGCCTTAATTATACTGACAAAAACTGCCTTTTAAATTCACTTTATTCAGGAGATACTGTATCATGTACTACCATAAATTATTATTTTGCTAATATAAACTGAACTTAATTTAGAAGCATCTACAGTTATTAGTAACACCACTTCTATTTATGCCCCCAGTACAGTACAGTTTTCTCCATTAACAGTATCAATCTGAGTTACACAATACTTCACCAGACATCTACAAAACATTCAGAAGAACTCACTCCAGCTCGGTATTTACTCAAACCATGAACATAAGTTGTTTTGACTTCTCTTTTGAAACTGCATTCATGAAGTTAGTTGATGTATTCTAATAATATGTCCTTGTAATATAATGCATCTCTAGAGTGTCATAGCTGAATTTAATGCTAGTAAAAACTACCATTCCAATTCTCATTTTGTGTTTCATTTGCTAAATAACCTGGTTCAAGTGCTTTAACCTTAATATTTTAGAATACAAAATAAAGAATAGTCTTGGCAAAAGCTTAAAATAATTATAATAAAGTTTCAAAATCGCTCTGCTTGAGGGATTGCTCCCAACAGCTCCAGTCCATCAACACACTTAAATAAACAGCAAAGTTTAATTTCCACATCACTTTATGGCAGCTAGAGTTGAACTTAACAGTACAATTACTGTATACGGTTAAGCATTTTCTCTATGGCCTGGAAGGATATTACCATCTCTTGCATATGCTTCCTTGAACAGATTAAAATTATAACACATTTTATGATTTCTCTCTGAACTTTCAAGAAGGATATCCATACACTGAGGAGGAATCAGAGTCGTCTAGAAAAATCAGCTCTCCAAAACCAAGTTTTAACTTCTGATCCTATATTTACCTAAAAGGGACCTGAAGTAAAGTCAGAAATTTAAAAAAGCATGAGGATCTAAATACTCCTAAGAAGTTTCAAACAATTTCAGAGACTTTTGATAAAAAGCCATTTGGTCCATATTAGTTCTTAAAATGGTAATCACAATATTTGTTATTATCATAACTCATGAACAGGTAGACAGCCATAGCAAGGAGCTACTTATGAGGATACTAACCAAGACATAAGTCCATTTGCGGAGACTCTAACAATAAGTGAAATACCTTTAGATCAAGCCTTAGAAGAGCTCTCCATATAATTCCGGGCAAAGATTAAATTTGGCCTTAAATAGACACATGGCACTTCCTCAGTTATCTACTCTACTAAAAGAAGCTGGTGACTATCTTTGTTTACACACAAACAAGTTATTCCACATTAACCTAAGCAGTACTTTTAAAGATTACATAAAAATGGCAGTCAAAAGCAGCAAGTAATATCCTAAACATTAGACAAGTATGTTCTCAATAAGTAGAGAAAGTAGATTATCATAATTGTACAGAATTTTCCATAAAAATCTAATTCCTAACCAACCATCTGCTGTAGGAGACTGGATGCTGCTGATAATACTCGGGGGCTGCAAATTATCTAAATACCTTTAAATTATGAAGTCACATCCAAATGCATGGTAAGTGGGTGACACTCTACATATAGTGTTGGTCAAATTAAAGGACCAGTCAAGCAAAATCTCAAGCCAAACATGCTCTCTTCATTCACCATCAAGTAACCTTAAGGACAATGTCTGTAATTTTCCTGGAAAATTAGTCATTCAGAAGACACAGATTAAATGACATCCAAAACTGAACACCACTACTCCATTTGAGCCTGGTGACAGGACAGGAGTCAAAAACACTAGGTAAAAATGAAGATGAGATTTGTTCTTCCTCCATAGCGTGGACAGATTCTCTCTCAATATTGTTCTTTCAGGGTAACAAGGAAGAGCAAGCATGTAATTTGTGATTAAAACACAAAGAGGACACACACCAAACCTTCAAATCCTTCAAGCTAGACAGTTCCAGCAAGCTTAAACGCAGCCACCTGTTTCCCTTTGTCAGCAAGTTCTTTACCCACACTCACACACTACCAGAAAACAAAACAAAACAAAAGGTGGAAAAACGACTAATAGAAACAGTGGCGAGATTCACTGTGGAAATATTGAAGTGGTTAGCTAGAAAATGCCAGGCTTCCTTCAGCTTACTAAGTTGAGCTCAACTTCTGTACCCTGGGAAACTTCTTGAAGAGATTGACACAGACAGGTATTAATTTCTTTGATCAGGTAGATCAAGGTTATTAAAGATAGGTTGGTTACAATTACATTAAAAGATATCTTTCAATACCATACAAATCCTTCAATACTCCAAGGCAAGATTATACAAGAAAAGAAAACCTCCTATTTTAAGTCCTCCTCGTGATTTGACCATGCATTTACACTTGATGCTTTCACAAAACTCTGGCCATGGTATATTTAATCCTTTAACTTAGTAGTTTTCTTTATTTAATGTTAGGTAAGCTATGAATTACACCTTTTCAACATAAAGAGAACCATAACTATCTCATTTCTTTCAAGTGGAGCACAAAGGTAACAAACTGATTTTTTTGTGACATTTCTTTCATATATCCTTGCTCAAGATGCAAAGGCTGCTCTGCTTAACACATTCAAAACAGACACTGTAAATGTAAACTCAGGTTTAAGTAAGCCACTGTAAACAAACTCAGGTTCAAATGGCTGTCTAGTCATAGTCTTCTAACTGAAACAGTGGCTAATAAGCAATAGAAGCGTTATCCTCCATCCTCAGGAGCTGCTGAGGAACAGCAATAACTCAAACTTAAATGATTACTAATAGCTCAGAAGCATACAGATCAAAGCAATAGTATCCCTTTCTAAACATACATACACACATAGACAAATATTCACATACAACCCCACCACTTTCAGGTCCCTACATTAAGACAGGTAACAAAAAGACCACAGGCTACAATCATTCAGGTCCAGAAGCACCACTAAGAACTCCAGGAAAAAACAGTAAGGACTCATTTTAGTCTGCCATAGAAGACTGAGTTCTTCAGTGTACCTGGAATCAGCTTTTCTAAACAGGATGAAGGCTGTATTTGAGCACTGTACATTCTACATATCTCACATCTTGGGTAGTGAAAGTGATAGACAGAATGTATATTTCAATTATTTACTGAAAACAGCTAATCCAAAGACTCATGTCAAACCATACTGCTCAAGCAGTTTGCCTGATTGCTTAAAATGTTTTACACCTTCCACAGTTATGCAGAAGTTCTGGACAGATGGGAGCAACACACCTGACACACACACATACTCTGCACAGGGAATTCCTGTTCTCAATACACATCAATGTATCTGCATAATTTGTGTGTGCATGCTACCTTGTTGTACAAAAAAAACAGATTAAAAGAAAAAACACTCTGTCCTAGTTTTCTAAATTTAGTCCTAAAAATTACAGACCCAGAATCCCAAGTTCAATACTGAAGAAGAGAAAAATGATTATACTATATCTGATGCACAAAGAGGTGTCTAGATAAAACACCATGTATCTTAAATTGAAATATAGCCATTATAGTTAAGTATAGATGTATTTTTAGATTCAGAGAAAGTATTATCACCTGTCTTCTGCTAAGAAATAGAAAATGAAGTAGAAACAAGAAAACTTAACTTCAGTTGCCTGAAGAGGCAGGTCTCTGTCCATCAGACAGAAGTTCCAAGCCAAATCTCTACCAGCAATGAGTTCATTTAGATAAATTCCATGAGGTGAAGATGTAGTTAACATGCAAAAAGACAGACGTTTAATTGTTTCCATATTCCCATGTGCTCCTGCAAAGTTTTAAATAAGGCCATTTCTTGAGGAAGTGGTGCAACAATTCAACATGTGCAAAAGTGGTTCTGGACACATCCTATCCCTTCAGAAGCATCGCTGTTCTAAAGTAAAAAGCTCTCAGCAAGGTACGAATAGTCAATGATCTCACTAGAGGTTTCTAACAGAAAAGGGATACAGCACTGACAGCCAAAACAGTCTAACAAATAGCCTCACAAATCTCATTTATATAAAAGTCAGAAACACTCTGGGACTTTACAACCCCCCTTTTTTCTCTGTCTAGTCAGAGAACATTTTCCACTTCTTGTAAGTCTGTGTCATAGTTTCTAGATCTTCAGTGATCAAAAAAAAATTTACAAAAAAACATAAAGAAAAGGAACAAGTTTCAACTTCCTCTAGGTGTGATGCTATCTTAAATTTACCTTTTTAGCCTGAGGATATTAATCTCAAGAGTGAGGGCAGGGGAAAAAACCCCAAAACCAAACAGTTAAAAATCTTCCTACTATTCTCTTGGGGTAATCCAAATAACAGGCTGATTCCTAATAAACTCCCTGTAATGGGATTCAAACAGTCTCAAAGAGCTTCCTCCAGCATCCCTTGCTCCCAAATTCTTAGATGCTTTGCATGGTTTTGTTCCTAGAGATATGAAAAGGACAATTCTCCCTGGAAAACATGAAGCAGCAAGCTCTTTTGGAGTCTGGACTTCCAGGCTACTATATCTTGTGTGCTTTACTGTAAGATTTGAGATGAGGCCTTGTGCTATTCCCCATGAGAGAACAAAGCCTTCAACATGAGGTCTATCACAAGCTGAACAGAAAGATTACAACACTGAAGAGTCACAAGGAGTACAAATATCCCATATACTTAATTTTCACATCATGGTTTGGATTACTTATAAGGATTCTCAGTGCAACAGAAAATACAAAAGTCCTTTGTGCAGAGGGCAAGTGTAGCTGAATTAGTGCCAAAAAGACTGACATGCTTTTTGCTCCATCTGCCTGATAAAGACCACACGAGCAATCAGCCAGCTGTGTCTGCTACTGTTGATCTCTAATATACAGAAGATCCTGAAATACATATGAAAGTCCCAAAAACCCTACCCAGATGCAAAACCACAGCAAAGAAAACGTAATACTGTTCTCCAGGTGAGACTGGAAGACAGAAGAATCAACGGGAAGATTGCAAGGAATTCTACAACTGCGTTTGTTACTTTTTTTGTTTGTTAGGCAAGTATGAGAGTGAGCCTTACATCATGCTACAGCAGCAAGTAACAAGCACAGCAGTCACTCAGCTTTTGACTAGTAGTGGCAACTAGTAATGTCAGTACTCTTAAAGTCAGGGATACTGAGCATAACTCAAGCAGGACATTAAGAAAACAATACACACAAGCCACTGTTTTAAAGAACAATTATCTCATTGCCACTTTATCAGCAAACCCTAAAACAATCAAAATATCCCACACAGGCAAGGAGTAAGTGGAGAGATGTCCACAACAAAAATGTTACTGCCATCTTTTCCTTTTGCAATACAACAGGGCATCAAACAGGATAAAGCATAAACAGACATCAATGTAAAGGAACTATTACAAATTTATTTAGTCCCACATCTATAAAACTACATTAGTCCACATTGTTTTCACCTGCATAAGTGAAATATTTACTTAGCCACTGGAGGGCTCTTAAATCTGAACATATACATATTGGTGCTCTACTCCAACTATTTTTTTACTTACCTTTTCATACTTGAGAAGCAGAAGCTGTGAACCTTCAGCATTTACTTAGTGTTATCATTACACTTTTATCTCCAACTTATATACTCTCTTTGCTTTAAAATGAATATTATTCCCCATGCCCACCAAAAAAAAAAATCACATAGTTATATGTCATGGTACAATGATTTGTGGTGACTTTTTAATAAGATAGGAGTAGAAGAGTGATTCGGGGTGCTGAATGTTAATGAAGCTGGAATTATGTCTCAAGGCTTGGGAAAAATAAAATAGCTATGCTTTTTTCAAAGTTACATTCAGTTCTTGGCAGAAGAACATTTCAAAAGGAACACCAGGATATAACCCAGTGTTTTCTTCCTCACCTCAAGTTTCCCTATTTTTCAGCTGTAATGGCTTTAGACTCTCTCTGCAACCAGCTACTGGAAATAAGATTTCTTCTTGGCAGTATGTGACAACTGCATGTTCCAACACGCAAGGTGGCACAAGCTTGCCTGCTATACTAGGGATTAGAACTGACACTCCAACATTTAATATAGACAGATAGCTTGTGAAAGTCTCCCAGAATGCTCTATTTTAAATTAAATGTTATAACCAGACATTGAGACAGGTGAAAGAAGATTCCTTGATGTTGGTACTAAAAGAAATTTTCAGTTACTCGTTAGGCAAAAGATTGCTCAAAGTGAAAGAATGGCACCTTTAGCTAAAGAAACTGAAGGTATCTGTTTTGAAACTGCTCCCGTTATGTTACGTGTAACTTACAAAATCTGATTAGCGTAAGAAATAAGAAGCCAACACAGAAGTTAAAAAAAACATCCTACCAAAAATAAAACAAAAACCAGAACCCTATCAGCTGTGATTACAAGTTTGGTAGTAACACTTCATTTACTTTTTGCTATAAATTAAATTATACACTACCACATAGGACCCAAATCTTCTACCAGTTCAAGAGCTGTATATACCAACTAGCAGCATGATTTAAGTACTTTACACTTTTTTTCTGCTTTTTCTTTTTTAAGTTTTCTGCTTAATAGCAGGATTTTTTGAGGGGAGAGACACAATAAGTTAGGATCTACCTACCAAATAATTCAGAAGTGCAACTTTTTCAGATTCATTACTTTAAAACAAGTATGGGTAACTAAAACCTTTTCTTTGAAATTATGTTATCATGCAGAAGTATGGAAACTCTATATAATGATTTGTACACAGTTTAAGCCTTTCAACTTTACAGTATGAGTGAGAATTTTATTTGGCCATGAATGACAAAGCTGGACCATATATGCTTCTGCCCCAAAACTTACAGTCATTGAATTATAGAATAGTTTGGGTTGGAAAGCACCTTTAAAAGTTAAATTTCTATATGAGCTATTATTGTCATCCCTCCCATGGTGTAACATGATAAAGTATTTCACTGTAACTGGCTGCAATTGAGAAAAAATGATGAATCGAGTAAGAGAGAAAAGTGGAATTTGTTGATTTCACAATTCTGATGCAGAAGAAACTTTTTTTGAAGTGGACTAAAGTCTAATTGAAGGAGTTTAGATCTGGGTGAAGTTTGAACACAAAAAAAACCCTCAACCAAAGTCAAAACTTACAAGTTGCTTCCAGTAAGCATGGGGTGTTAATTAGTTTTAAATAGGTCATAAAAGAGTCATAGTTCACATACAAAGCAATTTAACCATTCACTAAAATCCTATTCAACAGGCAATGAAGCTTAACAAACTGCTCTTCCAGAGGTCTCGAAAAGACAAGTTCCAAACACTCCTGAAGTGAAAATGTACGCGTTGACCTTTGTTAGCAAAACACATCTAACATGGAACTCACAGACAAACTGACTTCCCCTCTTTGGCTGCCTATTCCCCCCAGCAAATGGAGCATCAATAATCAATGGCAGAAAACTTAAGTGAATTTTTCCACAAGTTGCCCAACCATAAAATATAATTTCAGGAGATGGAGGAAACCATCATTAACCGTTAACATTTAGAGAAAGTTACTGCAAATCTATGTGTATTATGCCAGTCTCAAATCCATAAGACGTGTAACATCTTCCTCCCCCTAAAAGAGAAGTCAATGGACAGAAGACTCACAGGGAGAGACACCTTTGGACATAAACAGTCAACTCTTAGATATTTTTTTTTTTAATCATATAAATCCAGTTGCTTTAATACAGGTATGGTGTTAGTGATGTTAAATTTGTCTGCTTGCTGAAAATCTCATATGAATATTTTATTCTGTTACCTAATGCTTCCTTTACTCAAAGATAAATTCCAGAATCTAACGCCTTTATGTAATACAGAGCTTACAATCTCCCTCCACAACTTTCCCCCAGGTTTCACCTTAAATTAAAATGAAACACGTACACCTCAACCTTTGTCCCACAGGACAGAGCATGCCATGTCTCCTTTCATGTCTGCTTCTCTCTGCACTTATCTCACTGCAACCCACCTCCCTAGAACGGGTGCAGCAGCTTTGAAACACAAGTCCAAGTCCCTTCTTGTTGAATATACTCCAAACACTGTGAAATATTCCTACTTCTCTTGCTCACTCACAGTGAGATACAGGAGGAGATAAGCAGTTGAGAAGGCCCACTGTGGACAGCAGGGGATGAACTTAAAACCAACCAGTTACACATAGAAACAGCTTCAGCCCAGGTAAATGGAAGGGAAACAGTCACAAAATGCAGACAATAAATGATATAAAAACCATACTTCTTTCTACCAGTGCTTTTCTGGTCAAGGCCTAATAAAGTCATCCCCTTCGCTGCTCTTTGCCTAGCAGTGCTGGGAAACAAGGCTGTCAGGGGAACACAGAGCCTTCAGACACTCAAGACAGTGTTTATTGATAGTTACATACATGCTTTCCGCTAGGGCTTTTATGTTATGATAATGCCTGGGATGATTTCTTCAATGCATCATGGAGGAAGAAGGCCTTTACAAGAGACTTAGGACCATGCATCAGCTTGGCTTGAGTTCATCTTAACTACTAGATGAAAATGAGTGACATACTAAATTGTGAGTTTGAGTAAGGAAAAATACAAAACCAAGCAGGGCCAAAAAGCAGAAAAACATCTTATTCCAACACTTGCAATTCTCAGTCAGGGTGCTCTTCCATATTCAGGCTCCATAGTGTATGTTCAAACACTTTGAGTCTCTCCACTTGTATGAGACTGTTTTTATTCTGGTTTTATCAGCTATTATTCCCTCAGAAAGAGCACCACACTAACTACCTGTACTTAAAGTACAATTACTGATCATTCTTCCTGTTGTTCTTAAGCTCCTTTAAAAAAAAAAAAAAAAACAAACCAAAAAACAAAAACCAAAACACCAACTTAGAACTGATTTTCTCCACTTGAATTAAAGCCACATCAGCTATCCTGCGACTAGGCAGCTCCCAGAAGCCTGAAGCTCCAGGCCTGGGACATTTCAGCTCCACAAACTGCCTTACATTAGCTATGTCTGCCAGCTGCTCTTCTTTTTTCATCTATAAAATAATCTTTAAGCAGCATATGGCCTTGACTATGCGTGTATGTTCTGGCAGGTTTAGGCTAAAAGGGTTACAGGCCATTTGTCAAGCCGTATCACATTTCCTCCACACCCTTCCTCTCGTGAGTAACCCAATGCCGCTCTCAGCTAGAGCTAGATGCAGAAGCACGACCATGACCAAGTGAAGGCTATTATTTGAACCTAGCAAAATATGTTGGTGTGCATATAGTGAATCACAGCTATTAAAATAAAGGGCATGACACAGCAGAAGTTAAATTAAATTGATGGGAAATTAATGGTTAACCGAGCTTGAGGAGAAAAGCCTGGTTCTCCAAAATCAGTTTTATTGGGGTACAGTCCTCAGTTCTTGCCCTCAGCCAGTTGGTTAGCTGCCATACACCAGCACCAAATGGAGGTCATGCTGTGCCATCCATCAGACCATGGGCAAGGAAGCCCATGCTCTATGTCCTCAAAAATCCTGTTCCGCTCTGGGCAGTGTGAGATTTGTAATTGAAAGGCTTTGCCAATATAATACAGCCAGTTTAGTGATGACTCACCCAGTTCACTAAAGAAAAAAGACAGTTCTAGCAGCATTTACTGGCTTGTATTAGTATCTCCAAACTTGTTACAGGAAAATCAGAGCTTAGTCAACATATATTCTTCTGTGATTTAGGGAACTTTTACTGCCAGAGCTGTGTCCATCACGAGTCACAGTGCCACAGCTCTTACCACCACTGAAGCCACTGTAACCAGGACAACTTTACACTATCTTAGCTTTGGTGTCCTACTTTCTCTGAAGTACAGTAGTGTTTTGGGACTAGGTATCAATGGATGGTTGGAATGTCATTTCCCCCATCCATAGCTTCACAAACAAGCTTTCTGTAGTTTGCAATTTGACACACTGACTGAGAAAAACTTTTTCCCTTCTAAACAAAGCATTTAAAGTGCATATACTTAATGGTATATAACAGCAGAAATCTCTTCTCTTATGCTAAAGAAACACAGTAAGTTTTTATATTAACAGACCAGGGGTGACAATCATGAGATATTACACCAAAAGCTTTACCAAGAGAACCATTCCATTTCACATATGTCAGTGAACAAACACTTTACAATAGTTTAGTATGAGTAAAAGGATGTTTTTCCACCTCTAGGCCAGACATCTTTGGAGAAAAACCTTAAATTACTACTTAGTATATCTAATTATGATTGAGGAAAGTTTGTATATGCTTTCATACAGGGGAAAAGGGTAGTAAGTTTCAGAACTTGAAATATACCAGCTTTGCAACACCTCAGAAATGAGGAAATGCATCTTGTTTACTTAATGCCTCTGAGTTTGACTATTCTTAGATGACCTACAGAAACACTGACCAAACACAGGTTCATCATAATGATTAGAGACCACATAGTGTAAGAATATGCTGTATAAACCTGTTTAGACATCTAGATGGGTAAATATGAAATAACTAGTTTCATAAAACAAACGGGTAGCTATGTTTCAAAGTTTTTGTCCAAATACAAAGTTGGTCTAACACTTGAGAAACAGAAAAAAAAAAATCTGTTGTCAAAACCTCCAGAATACACACCTGTCTGAGATCATACAGCTTACAGCAAATACACAAATAAGACACAGCACATCGTGATAGAACGTGGATTTACAAACTATTCTACTAACTCTGTCCTTACAAGAAGTAATTTCCAAGTGACTACATAACACTACTTGGATAATGTGAATATATCATAGTGTAAACTTTCTTGATCTTGCTGAAAGTTAGTTCTGAGATGCCCTAAGAGGGAGGGTTCCTCTCCAGACATAAGACTAAGCACTTATCTGGTAGAAAATACTCTCCCTTTAGGACATGATACTCTTAGAATTGCTTACCTTACTTCTAATGGAAAGGTTTGAGCTTAACTAACAGAAGCAAATTACAAAACTTAGCTTCTGAAGATATTGCTGTGCAGAAAGTTTGTTGTGAATTAAGTAAGCCACTAAAAGCATTTAGAGCACAATAAAAGAACCACAGGAATGCCCACTCAAGATAAGGCTAAGTATCATTCCTACACCTCAAGATGTTAAGAGTTCAACAGTTAAAGCAGACAAAACTTCACTTCCCTGTGGCGTTCTCTCTATTCCCTCCTCTAACATTCATAAAAGTGGAGTAACTTGGGGGAAGAACAGAAAACAATCTCAGAGGCCACCCATGTCCAATTAGTATTGTCTGGAAAATACAGTCCTTTGGTGGCTTTTATGTATGCCCAAGAGGCATCCATACAAACACTATGGAAGTGCTAAAACATACCCAAGATCAGCTTCTCAATATTGCCATTAACATTGCAGTAGTCCTCTGTACTGAGATCATTGATGGCCCAGTAGCACAGAAATCAATTATTGATTTTGCCTGTCTCACTCCAGCGGTAGACTGGATGGAAGGGGCAGAGATAGCACAACATGCTTACACAATACTATAGGAGTATCACAACATTTCAAAGCTTGGTAATTTTAAACATAATTTATTAGTAAGCTGCAGTACAATCCCCAAAAATGCTGTTGACTTGACAAGGTAACAGCTTTCAGGTTTCAATCACTGAAAGTACAGCAGCAAAGTTCGGTTCTCCAGTTTAAAATACAAGTTGAGCTCTTCATTTAAAGCTCACCTCCATGGACAACAGTGAAAGACTTGCAACACAATATATTTTGTTGGCTCTGCTATTATATTAATATAACAACAGCATGTGGCAACCTGGAATCAGAAATGGCAAAACTAACACTGGTGACATTTATTTCTAAGTGGGAGTACCTAGATTCTGAAGCCCTGAATTAGTGGAGCCTGAACAACTTCTTGCAACAGCTAAATGCCACACATATATATAGCTCAAGGTATCAAAAACATTGCTAAGCATTTTAAAGAAATTCCTTATGGGTCCTTTGCAACAGTTTCTCAGGAAACACTTTGAACCTAGTCACAAACTCTTCAACAAATTTGAAGAGGCTTCACTTGACTAAACAACTCTACTAAAGCAAGCACAGACTGTAAAGGTTTTAAATGGTCCTTACCATGTAACTGGTGCTTCAGTTGTTCAAAATAGTCACTGGAAAATAGTGACCAGCTGTCCAAACTTCAGTAAACACCACAGCAGGGGTCTTACTTTACCAAAAACTTGCTTGATGTATCTCAAAGGAAGTCATTGACAGATATGATAATGTTGTTAGCTATTAAACCAGTCACAGGACAAGAGATTCCTATCAGTTACCAACACTGCTGCTGTTTAATTTTTTATCTTGATTCCATGGCAGCAGGAACTTGCTGATGTTACTTGTCAGCAAGCAAACTACTGAAATATTGAAACTGTAAGCAACAGGTTTGCTTTTTACTTTAAAAGCAACATACATTTTCCCGAATCTGTTCAAAGTAACAAGAAGGTACTTAACTAGTTCAAAGGAAGCCCTATTACAAAAAAACAGCTATTTAACACAGATGTCCCTGTCCCTAGTCCTTCACACACAAATATAATTCTACATGACTAATACAGGACCGTTCTGGATCATTACTGACCTTACAAAAAATGTTACAAGTTTAACTTGTGAACACAATTCTAGAATAGAACCAGAGGTGAAATTCACATCTGCGTATTTGGCATATTGATCACATTTAGCAATTTATATAGATGTTCTACACTTGCAGAGCTAGCAGCAGCTTTTTCCTGCTTCACCAGAAGTTAGGTTTAAACCACTGCTAGAGCTAAACACCCTCGTTAGGTTGTAGGGGGAGGGAAGAAGACTAAGGAGAGGGACAAAAACCCATACAGTTGCAGAATCAGTAAGGTCAACTTGGGCCTCATAACAAAAGGTGGGTGCTTTTCAGATATCTTTGCAATATAGACAGAAAACAGTGAAAGTGCACAAGAAGAATGCAACAGCTGGGAGAACAGAAAAAAAAAAAAACAGGAGGAACTATTTAGTCAACTCAACAGAATGTTTGGGATTAAATGGATACAGTTTGGTCTAAACTTGAGTTCCTCTAGTATAGATTATGGATTTTTTTCCCCTGCACCAGATCAACATCTCAATGCTGGAGTTACACCAACAGAGACTGCTAATATTGATTGTTTACTGTTCATGCTACTGCAACAAGAACACACCAGAACAATCACATGCTTGAAAAGGAGTAACTATAACCAAACTATAACTGTGTTACTTGCTGAAAAGTAATTTATAGAGGTGAAACTAACAATTGAGATTGTAATTCTTCACTGACTTCTGCAGAGCTACACCCATTAACAGAATTGCACTGCATGTGGATATTCCTCATCACGTAACTTTTCCTCCCCAAAAAATTCCGTTACGTTTCATTTACAGAAGAATGTTATTAAGTAAAGTTATGAAATGCTACTTGTTCATATCCAGTAAAGTAGATGTTGGTTGATCCATGGGGATTAATATCATACAGTATTACTGTCACCAAGTAGAGGTTCCCAGACAACTCCTGCACAATACAGAAAACAGACAGGCTTCTGGGGCTGGCAGTATTTCAAAGCTGATCCTGGCCAACACCAGTGCCATTTGCCAGCTGTGCAGCTAAGGGTCAGGAGGCAAGAGTCCTTAGGTATGCTGAAGCACAGGGTACACAACCACGTACATTCATCAGAAAACCATCTCAGAGAAAAAGTAAACATGCTAGATCTGCTGCACTGGAGGTTACCTTCATTATGTACTGGCTACTGAGTGCACTAGTGAAAGTCTACAGAAGCATGTGTTCAAGAGAGGAATGGGAAAAAGATGATTTCACATTGTCATTGTCACTTCAAAAAACAGACAGCAACTACTGAGTTGCAGGGATGTCACCTACCAGCACAGTTCCTTTCTCCTTATTGATTTATTGGAGCACTGCAACTGCTTTTCTTCCCTTTCGGAAGATGCAAAATCCAGAGGGTGGAGATGGTGGTGGTCTTTGCTTTCAAAACAAAAGTAGTAAACCTGTACAGTACTATAAAGACTGAAATTGCAGCTTTTCACGGTAATGGCAGAGGTTTAAGGTGTACTGGCACATAAGCAATGATCAATCACATTCACTAGTTTATTGAGTGAAATAACAGCAGAAAATAAGATCTTCAGTTTTAGCAATGCATGCTTTCCCCCTATGCCCCAGTCAACAGCATGTCATGTTTAAAGTTGACTTTAGAAAATCTTCAGAAGTCTTGGGGGAAAAAATAATCTTGTAATGGATGTTAACAGTATACTTAGTCCTTACTGAGTTCTTAGCAGCCAACAGCAACTAATACATTGTACAGTGAGACTATCTATTTTTCTTCTCAGTACAATCTTCTGGTTGAAAGATCCTTTACTTGGTCTGATACTTGAAAAGACAAATAATGTAAGTCATCTACACTTCTACCTGAGTAGAAATTTTATGTACTGTTCTCTTGATATAACCCCAAGAATCTGGACATCCTCCTACAACCCTTTAAATATCACACAAAACTCCAGAGTGGAAGTGGTGTTACCATCGGCAATTAATTCACCTCCCCTGTTTGCCTGTTGGGGCAAATAACAACTCTTTAATATCTCCCAGATTTCCCCAATACTATCTGAAGAAAGCCATCACAGATACCATCTCACCAACTA
Organism: Colius striatus; assembly: GCF_028858725.1. NCBI lineage: Eukaryota > Metazoa > Chordata > Aves > Coliiformes > Coliidae > Colius > Colius striatus. The sequence goes on from NC_084763.1 coordinate 48,773,013, forward strand.
TCTCACAGCAATGTACTTTTGCTATGGGAGAGGGATGCAGGCATATTCATTTTCAGCAATGACACATTGTGAAAGATATACAGCTAAGTTATAATCTAAAAGAATATTTAAGAAAAAGGCTGCATATATTCTCCCAACTTCAAGATGCATTATGTGTACATTATTGTAACTGAACTTCATTTCAGTAAGTTTTTAATAACTTCTATTAATCGACTAGTACTCGGAAAAGTTTCTCAGAATATGGGAAATTCTGTATCTAGATAGAAATGGGTGAAGAACTGTACTCTCCTCATCCCTGGTTAAAAACAAAACCAAACGATACCAGCTTAATGATGTAGTCTGATACTTTGAGTAGCACACATCACAGACATCTCACCCTCCAACTTGGCAAGTTAATAGTTTCTGGTTAATTTGAAGACTACTATTTAGAAAGGATTTTTAAGATCATGAAAAAATGTCATTTATGGACACCACAAGACAACTTTTGGTAAATTTTCTGATTTCAACTGTCTTTCAAGATCCGGCATACAAAAGCAGAAGGTATGCTAAAAGTAACTATGGAGAAGCAATATATATCTACCCTTGCCTGCTAAAACTACCCAACTTTTACATCTTACTTCTTTTGACCTATGACACTTATAACACTTCCCACTCTTCTTTTGGATAAACTGAAATTATGCTGCTTTATTCTCAGCACTAGTATTTTTACTGTGATTTTTATTTAAGGGTTTGTGGAGTTTTTTTTGGTGGTGGTGGGTTTAGGTTTTGGTTTTATTATGAACACAGAAACAATCTGTCTTGTGTGTTGTGCTATGCTGCAATCATTCCAAAGAGCTGACACAAGAAGCAGGCATGATACTCCAGAGCTGGTCTTCACTAGTAACATACAACTGCAGCACTATTTCCTTAGCATTCTCGTCTTAACAGGGAGCCACTTCTGAGAGTCTTGGAAGCTCACAATCAGCACCACAAACCTCATTGTCTTTCAGGACCACCTTTTCTAAGGTATGCACACATTAATCGTAGTAAGCAACTACAGTCTGAAGAAGTTTCTGGTGTTTTCTGTAATTACACTTTAGCTAAAGCTAGCTATTCAAGACTGAAATCCCTAAAAGGTCACTATGAAAAGTTGTTTGAGCAGGTGAAGAATCCTTTAGGGAAGAATCCTTCACTAACTGCAGCATATTGAACAAATTATTTTCAGGCAAATAGTTTCTTTTGTATTACATTTCATAAGCTTAGCTATCAACCATGTGGGTTTGAATTCTTCAAAAGGATACGGGGAACAGTTGAAATACAGTGGTGTTTTTTTTTTAAATGAGCATTTTCTAAAGACTTCTTAAAATTTACACTAACAGAAAAGAATCTGAAGAGATATTTGCATAGATCACTTTCACTCAAACAGTTTTCCAACTGTTGAACAAATACAGTGATTTTATTAGATTAATATCATGTTTAGTCCCTGAAATTAAACTAGTTCTTTTCAGTAGCAATTTAGAGAAATTAATGTAAAACTTCTAATTGAGTTCTGAAGACAGACTTAGCTTCTTTGGCATTTTAAATCACCTGACAATTCTCAAGAGCCACGACACAAGAAATGGATACAAACTGCTGTTTCAAAGTAGATAGATACTACTCTGATACAGTTATGGGAAGACAGAGAAGGAAACACAAAGATACTTGCCAGGCTGCATGAATTTGTATTTGCTGAACAAGACACTGAAAAATCCAGTATGAAGTTTGAGAGAGAAGGAGATTAAGGGATTCCTCTTAATTTCCTCCTGAGGAATCTACATCTGAAGGGATGGTTCCATCTCGTCACTTGGCCTTAGAATCTGGGATTTTACAAGAGACAGTCACAAACTGAACTGCTACAGGATACCTACTGTGTGTTTCACCAGACTGCTAATTTATTGCCATGGTGCAAACATACTCCTAACATAAGTCTTTTCATCTCCATAAAGTCAAATAAAGTGTAAAAAACCACTGTACAGTATGAACATTAAAAGATGGAGGAATTTCAGCTAGAAATTTGCACAATGTGGACATTTAACTAAAATCATCATTTAAGTACCACTCTTCCGGTTCTTGTCTGAGTCTTTCCCCTGCCCAGTCATGTCACTAATTAAGTACCAAATGTACCCTGTGCTTAGTGAGCACTCTCAATGTCGAGGACATAACAAAATCCAAGCTGTCTGCATATCCAGATAGATGCTCTCTGGCTACAAAAAAAAAAAAAAAAAAAAAATCTTTACAAAGGAAGTATTAATGTAATAGGAAGAAGGAACAAGGGAGTAATAAAAGACACTTTTGGGTCCAAGCTGCTCAGTTACATAATTGACCCTTCCTTGATCTGAAACAACTAGCAATCACTCTAACCACATTTAATTCAAGTCCATTGCACTGAAAAAAAATCATTGCTATTAAATATATACATAACATGTTTTTCATAGTGACCTCACACTTCAAAGTGGTTTTTCCCATTACCATATCTCCCCCTTCCAATGCCACACACATCAGTTTCACTTGTGATCATCAATTCAATACAAAAGCGCTTATTCAGTAATCAAAAGAAATTGCTATTTTAGGTTGAAACCTAGTTGTGACCAACTCTAATAGCACATGTAATTGTATAAGAGAAAACAGAACAATTTCATTGCCATTTCCAAACAAAGCTTCTAGATAGCATACTAACTGCAAGATGCTCATTTGTTTCCCCATCATGAGACAGTAGAAACCTCACTTGAGTCAGATGGCTACAGCTCAACACCAAGACATTTTGAAGGGAGGTGCAAGAGGCAGGCAGGGTGCCTACTCCTCAGCTGAACTAAGATACCAGTTTATGAGTTCCAGAGAATAGAAAGACACTTAGGCTCAGGCTGTTAAAGAAAGCAATGAAACAGTTACCATCTTAAAGATGTAGGTTTTGGCATTCAGGAATTTCAATCATGATTATAATTTTCAACAGGATGTCACACAGGAGAGAACTCATGAGGGGAGTTTTAATAGCAAAAAAGAACATTAAACAGCTTCTCAGCTGTCAGAGATACAAACAGCATTAGGGCGAGATAGAGCTCTCAGATAACAAAACCTAGGTTTAGGAATTTATACATCAACAAGCTGCCTAAGTTCAAACTATCATCAATAGTAATACTAATCAATTATTCTGCTCATCCTAAAGCTAAACCTATGATCAGTCAGCTGAACAGCTCTTTAGTTCCACCGCTTCTGCGGACTATAATGGGAGTGCAGGCAATGAGCTCACACCCTGGCATCTAAATTTAGGTGCTCCAGTCTGTGAGCCAACCCTACAGTTTATACAGCCAAAGAACATAGGCATGCTGACAGGCCAAACATACACATGCTGTAATCAACTGCGGAGAGAACGGTCCTTTAAGAAAGCCCTTTTCTGAACATGGACTCTCATAAGAAAATGTGAGTCAGTATGATAAGAAAGCCTGCTAATAGACCATGAGTTGAATTCCTGAACTACATTCAACACAAGTTTCAGTCTTCATGGTTTCTAGATAGATGTAAGGAGGGAGAGATTTTGCCCTACAAAAGTTGTCTTCAAAAATAGCAACACATCTGAATGATTTCCAGCACACAACTAGTCAGGGAAAATATCCCTCATTCATGAGCTGTGGAAGCAGGGAAGGGCTGACAAGGACTTCTCTCTTTAGTAAGCAAGCATTATAGTTGGGCCACATTTTTCACCGTCTGCTATATAAATGGATATAATGCTGGACTTACAAACTACAAAATTAAATAAAAGTTGAGTGAAAGAAAATAATCAATTCTTAAAAAAAAAAAGAAAAATCCCTACACCCCAGAAGCCAGGAGAATTTGAGTTAGGTCATATTTTAGTGTCTGAGCATGCCAACACAGTACCACTTCTGGGAATTCATGTAAATTGACGTCGGTACCACATGTCCAGCAATTATGCAAGTTAACATCCTTCTCTCAGTCCCTCAATATCACACAGTCGCAGAATAGGATGGAAGAGCAAATCCACAGGCTACATTCTTGACCCTTGAGATGCCAAAAGGTGGCCTTATTGAGGTGTTCATCTGCACTCAGCTTTCTTGGTGACGAGGATTCTCCAGAGTGCAGGATGACTGACATATTTCTCTGTAATTCCATAGTTCTTTCTCCTTTGGGTTGCCTGCAAACTTGACCAAGAATGACTTTCAGTCACAGAACGGGACTTAAAACCATAGATTCAAGCAGCAGTTACAGAGAGATTTGAATGAAATAACATTAATTCTGTAAATAACATCCAGGCTGTAAATAACATTATGTTGATTCTGCATTATTCAGGTTCTGAATATGAGACTGAAGTCTCATAAAACATGCCATTTCACTAACATTTCATCATGACTACCAAAGTTAAAGCTTTCCTTTTCTTAACTGAATTTTATTTCCTTCATCTAATACTTTAAGTCATTCCCAGTAGCACCCTTCCTGTTATTTTACCTGAGCACATAAATTTATAATTTTGATTACCCTCTATTCCATCTTAGCTACTGGGACGGGATTGGCTCCAAGAAAAAACTCAACCAACCAAGAAATATAACACCTAGAAAACAAATCCACAATACTGGCAGTGCAGAGCTGCCAGCTTCTTTAAGTCTTTTGTAGTTGTTACTTAAATAGGATCAAAGTCAGTTTTAAATGAACAGGTGAAGTAGCTTCCTAATTTGCTTTTGGAATTTAGCACTCTACAACATAAGTAAATTCTAATATTTAACAAAAGCTCAAAGAAGGAACAAAAACCTTGGAGCTGTCAGTAGTCATAGATGCTAGAGGGCTCAGCTCCCCCTGTCCTCAAAGGAAAACCTGGGTTCAAATCCACTTCTTTCACTTTTAAGATGAGGCCATTCACATGTTCACTATACATATGCTTTAAGAGCTCAAAACTATCATGGGGCACAGTGGCTCATAGTAAAGGGATATTTCAGAAGAGTTTGAAGGAACGCTTTACACCCGTGGGCTCCAGGCCTTGGAAGACAGGATTTCCAAATTTGCAAGAAGACTCTGCAATGTGGCAAGTTTCAGGGGCAGATGAACTGAAAGGACCCCCACATGGCAAGCTTCTGGTCAGCTAATTCCACTAGGAACTGTGGCTTTGAAGGCACTTCTGCCTGCCCAAATTAGACAGCCTTTAAGGCACATTAGAGTTCATTTATTCCCCTAGGCACTTGTGTTTAAAATAGTAATAGAAATGTAAGATCAGATATGCTAAGTTTACATTCCTGAATTGTCAACTGTTGGTATTACTGAAGTATACAGCTGCCTCTTTACACTAAACTGCATTTGTGATCAAATACAAAATTAGATCAGCAAGCAGCACACAGCTAGAAGGTTTTGCTGGTTTTGTGATGGATTTTGAGCATTGTTCTAAAAACAAGAGAGCTGTTCCCTCCTTAATATTCCCATCAGTTAAAACAAATGCTACTTAACCATAGGTTTGACTAGCTGTTCCTATCTGCCACTAATTTACTCCATTGCTTCATCTTTATATTGCATATCTTCTTCCCTGAAGCTGGCACAAGGAAAAAGGTCATACTGATCTTGGAAGACTCTAAGAGAAACTAGGGATGTACTACTTTGCAACCAGGTACAAATCTTCAGCATTGCTTCTCCAGTTCAGTCTTTTCACTTCACAGTTGTGAGAGTTGCTTCTCCAATCCCATCTTCACATCACTTGAAGTTAAATAAATCGCAAGAAGACACAGCAAATTTGGCAGACAATAGACCAGCCATGGGAGTGTTACTAGAAAACCTCCCTTAACATCTCAAGACTGAAAAATCTTGAAAAGCAGAACACAAAGAGAAGCTCTTACACAGTACATAGTTTCATAGCCTGACAGAAGAGGAAGGAGGCAGAAATAAGAGAAAAGTTGCTATTATGTAACGGTATAACTGACATTTTAAGAAATGGAGGCTCGATTTACCAATTAAACAAAACTCAATATGCCAAAAATGAACATTTGACTGTTGCCTTTTAGTTATGATTAATATCAGCAAAGGATTTTCTGGTATAATTTACAAGTACACAAGATTAGTAGAGGAGAGCTGATAAACAACTCAAAAAAAATACGTATCAGTTTCACTCAACTAATAGTGGAATTGTTCAGAGTTTTGTTATACTATGAAACAGTAAACACTACAGCATATATTTTTAAGTGGCTTTTCTAGATGTACCTTACTAGTTTACAGCCTGCAAGACTAAGGGAATGTTGAGATTCAAGTTTTTGCTGTCATGAATTTTATACAATTAAACTAGGCATGCAAAGACCCTACAGTTGGATACACGGATACAGTTGGATGCAGGCTGGCGACACCTCAGGTGTAACATCCAAACAAGCGCAACATCCAAAGTACAGTATGGCGGGTTGTGATGGGAAGGAGACTGAACAATCAGGAGGGAACTCACACACAAAAAAGCAAACCATGCTGCTCAGCCTGTCTGAAATTCTAAGCAAAAATCTCAGCAGTATTGAACATGGATACTAAACTTATTCGTTAATGCAGCAAGGAATGATGATGACTGGAAGCTCCCTAGAATTGCGCTCCTAGAGCAGTTACTGGTAGCACTAAGCAGACTGAAGGCTAAAAATGTCTCTCCAATACATGCAAAACTTGAAAGGACACAACTAACGAGGAATAAAACCATTACTGAAACTCTATCAGACTGTTTCCTAACCCCAAATACCTCTCCCTGCTCTCCTGCCAGTGGCTACTGCCTCCAGAGCACTGATAGCTAACATGGGCATAGGTCCAGGCCCTCACTATTTCATTTTAAAATTACTCTGCTGCGCTGGAGCCTGTTGGTTCCAGCTTGTGTGCCAGGCTGTGACCTGTGAGGCTGAGAACTCCTTCACTTGCTTCTGTGATGGAAGCAGAAGCCTGCTCTGGGTGTTCATGTTGAGCAGAGCTGCTGCTCCTCTTCAGCCACTCCAGTTCACCTGGGCTGGACAAGAGAAACAGGGTCCTGCTGTCCCCAGAGCACTCATTCCACTCTCTTCCAAGGTGGACTGAAATAACTCAAGTGTTCTTTAAAAAAAAATAAACTCCCATACCATCCAGCTCATCAGCAAGTCTTTATGTGAAAGTGTTTCAAATCTGAAAACTGGGTGCTGAGTGAGGCATATTTACTTTCAAGCAGAATTAACAGGTTTTTTAAGCACTTATCCACTAAGCTATGAAAAGAAGAAGTAAACAGTGAAACACATGGAAGAAGTTGAAGGAAACTGCAGATTTAACACAGAGAACATCAAATTTCAAAGTTTAGTTAAAAAAAATAAAACAGCACCCTCACGCTTTCAGAATGACTCTTAGTAGGTTTAGTTAGAAAAAAAGGAAAGATCTCCTTGTTGCTTAAGGTTGCTTTTAATCTCTGAAGTAAATGAGTGCAAGTTATTTCCTAGTTTGGAAGCCCTTAAAACCCAGTAATATCCCCCTCTTACTTAAAAATACATTTTGAAAAGTTGGCTTAAAAAGTAAACAGAAAAGCCTCAAAGAAGTTCACATGTAAGGTGGAAAATATTGGCTGAAGTATATTCAGAAATGCTCATCCCAAGAAGCACAGGGGGTTCAGAGGTGTGTTAAGCCATTCCAGGCAAAGGCTCAGAAGGCACAGAGTAAATCTACACAAGTTGAAAACCTCAAAGTTGGAGAGAAATTTCCCACAAGCCTCGTGTGAAAGATTGCCTCCTTATACTCAAGTCTTTCAATAGTGCTTTTCTTCTGAAACAAAGTGTATGAGGTACAGCGAACAAACTGTAAAGGTAACTAGGCCTTTTGTCATATAGTTCCTCCACCCACTTGTACTTTATTGCACAATAGCTCGTTTACAGATTCAGACCACTCCAGCTTCACACAGAAACAATCCTGTATTGTGAAGTGAATCTACCACAGGAGTAAAATCTAAAAATACTGCAAAAAGTCTATAACAATCATTTAGTAGAATTCTACGGTTCTTCCCTTAGAGACAAAGGCTTTCCCAATTTGAATGGGTAATAAGAGATTTAGTCACTCCTTGAGTATGACTAATAGCCCACAGAAGCAAAAAACACATATCTATCAAACAGTATATGAAGCTGTTCGTCTCTTAAATAAAAAGATGATTTGCACTGAAACAAAAGTAGTTGTAGTATAAAAATCCATGTTATTTCCCCTCTCATCTCTACTGGGAAGAACAAAGCACTACGTAACACACTCATTTCTGCTATTGAAAATAAGCTATATGTGTTTGTCTACATCAGTAGATAGGTGCATCAGCTGCAAAATAATGATGGGTAGAAGAATTAGCAGATCACATGGGATCAACCAGCAACCTGCCTAGCCAGCTATACATTAAAGCAAGTAAATCATAGGGGACCAGTTAGGTTGTTGGGAAAGTCTGGAAGAAAAGACGGATAACCTACCTACACTCTACTTGCACTTTCACCTCATAGAGAATAGTTACTCCATCCCCCACAAGCCACTATAATAGAATAAAGATAAACGCAGGGATTATGCCAAGTTGACCTCAGGCTTTGTTCTTTCCCTCCAACCACATCCAGTGAAAAGGTCTAAACACACATCTGATTTGACAAGCATTCAGATTCACAAAGAGCATGGTGAAAGTGAAATCATACTTGGGGCATTCATGGGTCCCTATGTCAAAGGTCATTCAGCAGCATTTCAGCTGCTGCTTGCTAGGATTTAGAATGAGCTAGTTTAAATCCCTACCACCACCACCACAGACACTAACATATAGTTTGTGCCAGACAAGAATATTTCTTGGCATGTTCAGCAAAATTTAGCTCAGAGATAATATAATTTCAGGATCAGCATTTAATCTTCACAACTGGCACCATCTGATCTAGAACGGACAAATAATTTCACTTTTTAGTTAGATTTTTAATGTCAACTCACAGCTTTCATCTGCAGAATAATATATTATTATCAGAAAGAAGGTCTGAACAAAACATTTATATGCATTCCCTCTTAAAAAAACAAACAACTGTTTTTCTACCTAACTAAAGGTTGCCAGTTGATTCAAAGACCAAAAAAGTCACATTTAAATAACTTAGCTAAACCAGAGAGCTCAAAAAGCTTTATTTAATAAACTGAGAAAAATCCATGAAAAGTTTTCAAATACTGTTCAACCTTCATTACAGATCTTCAAAGAAGGTGCGTTAGAAACTAACTTGAAACAGTAGCAGGCTCGGCAGTTTCAGGGCTATGAGAAGTGGGGTAGTAGCAACTGAAAACCTGCTGAGAAATAACAGCAGCTCAGGAAAACAAATGTATTCTTCCAAAGCCTTTGTGAAGCTCGCTCTCAGCTACAGGCAGCACAGTGGTAAGCCCAGCTGTCGATTCAGCAAGCTGCAAAACTGTCACTCCAAAACAGGTCACAGTTCAGCAAACAAGTTGTTGTTTGTTTTTACTGCAGATGAAGAGGTCTACTCACTAAAAAAAGCAGCATTTCTGAGACAATGTTTCCCTAGGAACAGCTATATGCTGTAATATAACATGTTGCCACCAGCAGACATCGGTAGACTGAAGAAAATCTCAAGCCTCACTTTTTCACAGGAGGTAGTTTCACATAAGGATGCTGCTTTATCATAGCTGGCAAGCAGATATGTTTTTGTCAATTTGTTAGAGACCCAAACATCCTCAAAGTTGAATCATGGGGTAACAACTTCCACTACTACCTGTAGCTCCTCTGATGAAGCATTTTGAGAGCATCTGTCAGAAAACAGCCTCTATTCCTTGAGTCTTCCATCACGGGCATACAATTTGGTAATAACAGACATGGTTTCTCAAGGAAGTAGCAAGACGGTCTATGTGTGCCATTAGTCGACAGGAATTAGTTGCATTACATGCTTTCATCTCATACACTCAGACATCAATTTAAATAACCTTTGGGCAGAAGACAGTCTTTATCCTTCTGACAAATGGGAATAAACCCTCTTAAGAAAGCATAAAATGTGCTTGTTCTTTTTGGCTAAGGAAACAGGCCCTCTCAAATCTCCAGATGCCCAATATAACTTCTTCATCTGCACCTTTCTCCCATAAATAACCAAGAATCCAGTTTAAATAGAAAATTGACATAATCTCAAAGACTGAATATTTTATTCCAGAGCCCTTGTGTCTAAATGGCAATCCACATGTAACAGGCTTTCCATGAGTGTCCTGACTACAGAAATGGAGAAAAACATAAAAAATAAGGACACACTTCCAAAAGGGTTGGGACAGGAGAGATGACTAAAAACCCTTTATTCTTACTCACATAACACTACAGAGATGATAACACAGACATCACAAGGCTAGGCAGGCCTCATTTTAGTCCAGATCCCTTCTGTCCCCCAGTGGGAACAAAGCACATTGCTTTCCTATTGACTGGCAGCTCATGTTCAGGATATCATGGAAATCCCTCCTATTCTATCATGCTGTGTAAGTGATCAGATTTGTCATGTTGGTGAAGTTGCTTACTAGTTTTAAAATATTCTGAGTGCTGTAGATGGCTGTATTAGCTACCAGACAGTTTAGGAATCTCTGAAGTACATAGAAACAAGATTCAATTAAAACTAAACAAACCCAAACAAAACATCTGAAGTATTGATTTGATATCATAAGTAGCATCCAAGGCAGTAATATCAACATGCTTCAGGCTGTGTGGTTTTCCAGAACATCCTTACAAATTAAAAGGAAATCTAAGAGCAAGCACATGTGAATGAATAGGAAAGATTTTGAACACGTGCTTCCACTATAGAGATTGACACTCCTTGTTCTCATACACTACAGGCTGATCTGCTGAGGATTGTATTTCAGTCTTTGCAAGTTACTCAAATTAAAGAGTTCCTAACTGAAACAGACAGCATCCACTGAAGTACTGTGCAATAGTCACATTGGTTTTGCAAAACTGCATGAACTGCTCCAAGAAACCTAAACCACCTATTACAGCAGAGATAATCATAAGCCTTATTTAAGCTCAAAAGTATTGATTTGTCTTTTTTTTTTTTTTTTGTAGCTTTTTTCCCCCCACCTTCTCTAAAATCTTGCTTAGGAAGGGAGAAAGGAGGAGATGAAAATACACTGTAACTTTGCATATCTTAACATCTAGAAGTTCTTGAACAGTTAGATGAGATGCATGACAGAGTTCACTACCTCCACCAGGAGAGGGAGAGCAATGTTGAACTGGTGCATTTAACTTCTCGTAAGAACTACTTGATTCTAGGATGAGAAAAAAAAAGATGTGAGACTTTTAAACATTTGTCTATGAAGCATGTCTAAGAGACTCTTCTAGTCACAGAAATCCTACAGCACTGGAGTCACCAGGATACACATAGGGCTTACAACACAAAAAAGATGGCAACAATATTTCAGTTCACAAAACCACACACTCTATAATTTTTCTACTGCAGAAACACACTTTTGTACTACAAGTAAAACTCAGGTAACTATATGGTTCTGGGCTGAACTAGGAAGCAACAGCAAATCAGTGTAAAACCTATGAGCTTCCACATGTTGATAGCACTGCATCTGTCAAAGATTAAGGCAACGGTTTGCCATCAGGACTTGGGAAAGCAAAATTGGGGGGAGGACACAAGAAGGCAACTTCCAGGCCTGTCCTCCAAGTATCTCATTTCCTGCCAAGCATTGCACCTTCATTAGTATAAGGTCTTCTGTAATTTCATAGTTTATACATTAGATACTTTACAGAGGAGATATTCATAACTTGCCTTCTCCTCCTCACTACAATTAGCAAGCAAAAAAAAAGGTTGTCCACAGGAAGTTTTAACATATGCTGTACTTAGCATATGGATTCCAGGTTTGAGATTTCTCCCCTACACAACCTTAAGCAGTCCATAGCCCTGTGGCTATAATTGTATCCTAAACTCAGGATCCCAACTCTGTTGCACTAGTACTTACCAACAAGGAACAAACAGATTTTAAGTATCAACCTAAAAGTCATTAAAAGGAAATTATAAACCTGTTTATTAGCAATAGGACTCTATTTAACTAGTGTATTTTTAAATATAGAATTTCGACTGTACTGGGTAAATAAAAGTTTATGTTCAAAGTAGCAAGTACAAGACCCAGTTAAAGTTCTCAAAAAATCCTGGTTGCAGTGAAGTTGTACAAAATGGACATTTGGAAATAGTCTTTGGTATTCTGTAACTTCCCAGATCTGTCCTCAGAACCAGTCATAGCACAACACTGTTGCCCTGTCAGTTCAAGGCAGCAACACCTTTCTCAATAGGATATGTGATTATATATATTTTTTTTAATTAAAAAATGAGAATAGTTCTAGATTTTTTAATTCAGATTCATAAATGCAACTTCCATAAGCTGCATTAACATGCAATGTACTGCTTTCAACAGTGCCAATTAAGTCACAGATGTTGAAAGATTTACAAAATATATAGCCACCTAATTCCCCCATAAGGGAGTTCACTTTATTTTTTTACCCAAATGTCTTTGCATTACCTACCAGTGACTACCTCCTTTTCCACCTGTGACCGCAGAAACTAGTGGCTTCCTACTGTAAACCACAGCAATCACGTGGGGCAAGGAAAGAGGAGAAAAAGCCCACAGATTCTTTCTTAATAAACTAGCCTGGAACATATTTTAGTTATCATCTACAGACTACCTACTGTTAGAGATAGTTAACTAAGCTTTTATTTTATCACTAGCTTCCTTTCTAAGCAGTTACACTCTTCAGCACCATAAAAAGCTCATATGATCACAGAAACAATTCTGAACTGCAAAATAAAAACGCATGTAGAGTGAATTAATATTGCTGTCAAGGGAGCAGCACCTGTGGAGCTCTCTTGTAGACTCTCTCAAAATCACTTTGTTGTCTCCTTTTCACTGGGGAGATGGGGAGGGGGACTTTATTAGGGGAGAGGAAGGGACAGAAAGCAGTATGCATGAAGTACACAGTTTGAGAAATGATCTTTGCTTCATAGAAAAAAACAAATCCAAGTGAATGAGGAAAAGTTGATGAGTAAAATGCAGCTAAAAGGAGATCTTCAAGGGACACAGTCCATATAGCAGACAGAATATACATCCAGAACAACCACACTCAGACCTCTCAGCAGCTGAGAGAATGAGAAAAATAACACCAAGGCTACTCAAACTGTACTCTCATTTTATTTATTACAACTTGCAATTCATACATTTTGTTGCTAAAGCATAGATTTCCACAGTCCACTTAGGTTGTATCCACAGTGACATACTGAACAGACTCCAACAAGCAAGATAGACTAAAACAAATACCAGTTAAGAGGTTTCTTTAAAATTAAGCATTTTAGGAGAAGTTTTGCATGTTTTAACAATTTTGTATTGTATATACCAAATTGGTTTATGCTGACTTGCCAGTTAGTTTGGAAGCCCACGTTTATCAGAAGCTGCCTTCACTTCCCAAATAGATGCAATCCAGGAAGATCCTCCATTTATCATAAGTGACAGTAGGGTATCTTTCTTCAGGGGGGACAGTGCACCTCTTAGAACTTGTATTACATAAACTAAACAAATATTCTTGAAAGCTGTAACTGGAAGTTAAGACAGCAAGAGCTTCCACTACAGCTTATAGATACAGTAAACTAGAAAACTGAGTGTGTTTTAAACATCAGATTCTTATAGTTAAGTATAGCTGTCAAAAATTTTGATAGGATTCCAAGTTATTTTTCCTGCTACTGTTCCTCTCCAAACAGACTTGTGTCTCTGCTTGATCCAACTCATTACAAATTTATACTTTATATCCTTCTTCAACATCTGGATTCCCTCTGTTTCCCTCTGTCAGGCATGTTTCTGGCCCGATATCCTTCAAATCTGTATTAGCACATCTTTAAAAAAACTTAATAAACCCAACATGCTTCTGCAGGGTAGATTATGTGATTCTGTAACTAATCAAAACACTAGAAATAAAAAATTGAAAAGAAAAAACCCAACCACTTGCATAGTGAAAACGACACTGAGCCATCATGCTATTACCCCCTTCCTTCCCCCACACAGGTACAACAATCGGGAACAGCAAGTAGCACATAATTCAGTTAGCTCATCGGTATTTTCCTGCTAGAAGGATCTTCAGTGGTGCTTTGTAAAGCACCTAGGAATACCTTTGACAGTTGAAAAAAAATTAAGTTTATTTTACACCTATTAACATGATCATAAACCAAAGGCTACTCTCTCCGTCTCTCCAATACAGATATCCTCCATGGCAGGCTTGTCATATTTTGCTTTATAATGGAGTCATTTTATTGCATGCAAGAAGCCTCAGGCATTTTGTACAGCCCATTACTCTTTGCTGCCCACATTCAGATGGCTAATCTGCTATCAGCCAGAAAGCTTGACACACAAAAGGAACAGGGAGGAAAACAGCATACGTGGTTACGGCATGTGTGCACACACTTCAGCTCCAAAGTGTTTCAACAGTAGACCAAAGAACCAACAAGACACACATTTGGTTGTAGTCCTACTGAATGCTTCTGTGGCTGAAGGAAGTTCTTTAAAGGTAGATAGGCTGGGGAAATTTGTTAAAAAGGGCAAGCTTAAATTAGGCTGCCTATTAAGATACATTTAGGCACAAACCTGAAGGGCTTTGCTCATAATTAAACATCTTTGAACTAGAAAAGTCAAAAGCATCTTTCCATAATGATGGTTTGGTACACAAGACCTTCAAAACACTTAAAAATTGGCAAAAGTTAGAAGGAAGAAATAAATATAAATAAATATATTGTTAAATATAGGCAATTGTAAACTATTAGAACACAACATTTCACAAGTTTTCCATTTCAGCACTTCTATATTCTTACCTGCTCAGAAAAGAACTCAGATTTTTTAAGAGTTGTATATTCTTTCCTATATCCAAAACTATTGTGACACCACACACATGTAAAACTAAATGTGGCAAAATGATTTGCATATCATGCTGCATAACAAGGATTTTTTAAATTTTTATAAAAAGAGGCTGAGACAGTAGAGAAGGGTTGCAACTTCACATTGAAATAAAGAAAATATCTGCATTTGCTGCAGTTCTAACTACAGTACTTTTTTTTGTTTCTGAAGGAAAGCATCTCTCAAGAGTCACAGGCAGTACTGGCAAAAAAATTTTTCAAGCATGAGATCTACAACCAACAGTTTGCATCAAATATCTTGTGAGAATTTTGTCAGGATCATAAACCTTAGTTGAATAAAAATCATGACATACAACAAAGTCTATTTGTATCCTTTGCAGCTGGAAAGCTAAAATTGTCCCTCTTGTATAAACTGGCTTAGCTCACAGAAACAGAAAGTCTGCCGATAGTTTTAGTTACTCATCTGCCTAGGTACAAAGCTGGCTCATCCTTTTAAGAAGTCCCTCTCCACCGTGTAACTACCGTATCAGCTATGTAGGCCAATCCCTGAAGGCATGATTAATCACGTGGTGAAATACAGAGAATGTATTTCATCGCATGTTATAGTTCACTGTGTGTCATCCAAAAACATTTTCCTATGCTACAACCACCAATTCAATTTTGCTTCTCCTTTCTGTTTAAGTTATTACTCCACTTCTGCACAAAAAGAGTCTCCCAGCATTTTGACTGCAATATAGAACTGATTCTATCTTACCTCCACTATTTGTTATAACACATATGTAGGGTTTCAGGAATACAGTATGTCAGTCAACTTAAAATCCAGAAAGAGTTCAAGGTAAGCGTTACCATGAAGAAAAGTCATCAGAAGAGACTTTCACAGAAATAGTCTCTGTGGTTTTAGTATCATTAAACACCCTTATGATCAACAGAAGTTTAACTTGTGTTGTTACAGGTGACATTTAAGCCAGTCTAATCATAGGATGGTAGAGTTGGAAGGGACCTTTAGAGATCATCTACATCTAGTCCAACCCCCCTGCAGAAGCATTAACTTATTGGATATAACAACTATACATACATCTGTCTGTTCACTCTCAGCACTCAGTAACTGGAATGTATCTAAATAGGTAATTATAATAAATCATCCAACAATCTGCTTATATCTCAGGTTTAAAGTTGTCAAGAGCAAAGTTTTCTTGTTGCCTTTGAATCACAGAAGTTCTGAAATCCCTGGGGAGTCTTGTCCTGCAGGATGAGTACTTCTCTCCTTCTGGGTCCATCTGCTGCACCTCCTCAAGAACAGCACCATCCCCGGCAGTATTCCGCAACCTTATCTTTCTCTCCCACATGTACAAGGTAAGAGGGGGAAAACACCCCTACATTTGCATATGTAATTATGGTGCAGCTCAGCAGTGAGTAAAAAAATTACTGGAAGTTGAGAACAGATATGCCTAATGACCACACCTTAGTTTTTCAAATGAAAATGCTTTGCAAGGAAGAGGAAGGGACAGCAGCAGGGAAGGAAGCCAGTCATTACTGCTCCAAATCTGCTTCAAAGTCCTTATTCATCACCTCATGCTTTTTGCAAGGCCAACTGTACCTAGGTGCTTCCTGTGAACAATAACCTAAGAATGAATTCAGCAGTATGTGACTAGTTCAATTTCACTTGAAATTACAGAATAGTTGTACTAAAAGTATTAGGGGGAAAAAAAAAGACAAAACAGGATGGAAGACTACGCAAATTAGAAATTCTGAATAGCATCTCCTTTTCTAGCCTAGAAATTAAGGACCCACAGTTGATAGCATACAGGAGCTTAAGAGAAAAAATAACATGGACTGGAGGGGGGAAAAAAAGAAAGTCTGATGCATGCCTGAAAGGACACAAGGTAAAAATTCTTCAAGGCATTAAGAAAAACTGTTTAAAAACAAGTGTATTTAGGAAAAATGGCCAACTCATCTCCCTGATCATTTGGAGCTTTCAGAAAAATTATGTTAGCTTGGAGGTGAGGGAAGGTGGTAGGAAAACAACCTGCTTCTTTAGGTCAAATATACCAGTTTAGCAAAAAGCAAGCTTATCTCTGTAATTAAGGTCTGATTTTTCTGTGCTTTGGTGTGCACTTTTTCAGATGGAATAGATTTCCCCAGGCCTTTTTCAACTATGTCACATTTGTGATGTTTTGTAATTTCATTTTGCTCTCTCCCATATAGACTCTGTGGACAGATGTCTCTACAAAATAGAACAGAAAACTGCCCTCAGTGTCTGTTAGTTGTCTGTTAGACACAATTTGAAAAGAGAGATTTGGTGAAATAATGAACACATTTCCTATTGCCATAACTGAAGGTGTTCCCTAGTGTCCCTGGCCCAAGTAGCATTTGATCCTAACAAAGACAGGCACACTAGTTTATAGGTAAAAATACCCTCTCTACCACATCAGACTCTTAACTCCTTTATTTCAAGTGTCATCAATGAAAGTCACTCTCAGGATCACAGCAGAAGGCCAGGTTTATAATCTATTTAACTCTGGTGCTCTTGCCAGCTCCTCCAATGTTCCTAATCTAATGCTTGACTTGTGAGAAGCTAAAAAACAGAAGAGCTTGCAGACAGGGATAGCTACATCAATTCCAAAAACACACTTTGAGAAAGTATGTAATATTATATGGTTACTTAGATAGTTAAGGAACAGTTGTTTCTGTTCCTTCTGATACACTCCAACACCACATGGAGTTCTTAGCATTTAAAAAAGCAATTTTACATTTCCACTCACTCAAGAGGGACTGCTACTCATGCTCACAGATCCTAATTGGATAGGATGGAATATCATCTCAGCATAGGATAGAATTTATCTTTTGTTTCCTCTCTCTCCTCAGTCATAATTGAACCCCTTAATACATCTGGAAGAATACATTCATCATTAGACATGTTCCTTTGCATCACATAGTTCTCCAAAACTAAGACAAATGGAAAGTATTGAGGGCAGAGCAATGAGGAAGATGTTATCAAACAGGAAACAAACATTTGTATGGGAATCAACAAAGGATGCCAGTTTTCAGATTTTAACCTTTGGGTGACAGCAGTTGTTAACCAAACTGCTTTGCAACAACAGGGGTAAAGTCCTCACATCAAGGAGACTGTGACAGCTGGGAATGACAGCTGAAAAGGAGAGAACTGAAACAGACTGCTTTCAAACAGCACTGGCTTCTCAAAGATGAGAATGCATATTTTTAGTTAACTTCTGTTGCTTTGAAAACGTATGTTAAAATAAAAAGACAGTTACATTACAGTAATGGCATCATGAACAAGCACAGAGCAAGGTAAAATAAAAAAGACTCCTTCCCTATTTGGGGTTCCTCTGGGGACAAATGTGTGAGTCTATAGAACTCTGGTTAATACATTCAGCACTAACCAACTGAAACATCTGAATCCCTGGCTGGCTGCTCCACACAAAGATACAAACCTAACAAGCTGCTTCTTTCTGCTCTACCACCACCTATCCTCCTAACACGTGAATGTAAGCTGTTGGGTATTCCCACAAGGAACCAGGTGTATTGGTCCAGATATAGGAAGACCCAGTAGATATATTTTTCCTGCCTGAAAGGTGTTTACATATTGTGATGATGAGGGTAGTACTTTTCTCGGGAGCACTGAAGTAGATTTATAAAGCTATACTGCATTTAACTGTAGTCAGTATTCTACCTGTCAAGTGTCACTCTTCTTAACTGGGCTTCTCATTTTCCTCGACTGTCACACAGGAATACCACTTATCTATGCAAGAAAAGGAC
The DNA here is from genome assembly GCF_028858725.1 of Colius striatus. Lineage (NCBI taxonomy): Eukaryota > Metazoa > Chordata > Aves > Coliiformes > Coliidae > Colius > Colius striatus. The sequence goes on from NC_084763.1 coordinate 48,791,648, forward strand.
AAATAGATTATTAAAAAAAGCTTCAGCTCAACACAAGAGGAAAAATAACACCAGTCTTTCTTTAAAAGAAGTGGGCAAGTAAAGACTAAAAAGTTGCAACTGTGAACAGTTTTAAAAAAATAATCAGGCTTCTGTAACCCTTTACCTTAAAAATCAGACACCAGGAACTAAACAGACAGAAAAGCAAACAAAGACTTAGATATATCCATATGCACTTCATAATTAGCTCAGGAAATTGACTTATAACATCAGAGGCAAAGGCTAAGTTTAAAAAAAAAAAAAACACAACTTTCCAACAGAACATGGAAGTATAAAGCACTAAAAAAAGCTACAGATCCCCACAAACCCTCCAACAATTCCAGTGTTTCAAGGCACCACCTCATCAACAGAGATTAGGCTATTTCCCACTGCAATCTTCTCATGCAGACAACCAGGGCCCAGATTCATTGCTCCAAGGAGGGCCATCAAGGTGCATCAGAAATAGGGCATCAGACCTTCAGCGAGAAGCAGACTATTGCCTTCCCTATTTTTGTCCTCCCTCCTTCTCACACATGCTCTTTGCCTTGTCCATGGACCCCTGCCCCCTCACACATAAACCCCTCTGCTCTCCTTAGTGTGCTTTGGTTTTTTGTCTTTTTTTTTTTTTAATTAATAAAGACTTCAAACAGCATTTCCCTCAACAACAAAAACTCCGTCTTAACTGATTTATTGCATTGTGCTGTGACTAGAGCTAGCCACACATTTTCACTAACAAAGATGCCAGACTGCTCTCCACGTCCACCTTGCCTTGCACTGTCCAGACCTCTCTGGCAGGAGCAGCACCCACCTGCACCCATAGCCACTTCCCACACAACTCTGCTTTAGCAGCAGCAGCCCCCTGTGACAAACAGTAGTGATTATAAAACATACACTTGGCTTGTGTTTGTCCTAGTCAAGTAGACTTTCCAGGCCTGACACTTATGCATTTCTGAGGACTTTTTGTTTTAAGGACTTAGGCTTTTTTAATAGATCTACCAATCATTTTTAAATAGTAGAAATACCAGCCACATGCTGAGACTCATCTTCAGCCCTTACTGTCCCAACAAAACCAGTACCTGATTAAATCATCTCTGCCCAGATATTAACCTCCAATAAAAGTCTTCTGAATACCTCACACAGATGAAAGATGTTGATGTTAACAGTGTAGGTCTTAAGTCAATTCCCTCCTGCTGTGTTTTACTTTTGTCTGCCTACACATCACTGAGCTTAAGATTCAGGAATACAAAAAAACCCACCAGAAGACAAAATTCTACTTCTCCAGCACATCATTACATCAGCCTTAACTAGGTAGACAGGATATAGAATGAGTGAAAATACCATCTTAATACCAAGTGACTGAAGAGAAAATTAAGTTTTGCATATTGACACTAGTTAGATGAAAGTACAAGTATTTCAAAGCAATAAATACAAATTGGCCTTAAATATTTAAACTGAATGAATAGTAAATGATAAACCTGTTCTTTTCCTTTAAGGCTCTAGATCAAACCAAATGCAAGGGTAGTCCCAAGGATCAAAAATGTCATGGACTTCCTGTGTGACCTTGGTTAAGTCACTTGAGAATTTAGTTCACAAAAATAACAGGCCTGTTATAGCTGCCAGAATGAAGCCCTAAAGTCTGAGATCACAGATACAAACGAGCCAGGTCCTGCTTAATTGTCCATAACAGAGAAGATCCTACCTGGTGAGTCCTTTTGAAAAATACAAGTAAGACCAGAACTTCAAGAATATCGATATTAAGTACTTGAAACTTCATCTTGAAGTGTACTTTGAAAACTGGTACGAAAGTCTACATAAAACCAGAATGATTTCCGTTTTTCAAGAGCTCTCAGTTTGTGTATTTGTGTGAAACCTATCATGAGTAGAATCTTTATGATCTCCAAAGATGCAGTATGTATAGTTAAACATTGGATTTACAGTCAACAAATCACAACATATTCCAATCAGCTTGCAATATCAATTAGTTAGAGTTCTTGACGAGACTGCAAACAGCTAATGAGTTGGAAGCAATGAGTTTACATTTTTGGTAAATAATGACAAGTGAGTTTAGAAGCAGACATTCTATGATTCAGCTAGATATTGAAGATACTGCAGTTTCCCTGCAACAGAGAGCAGTTGCTATAAAATCAATTAAAAAACATACAAGCAAAAACCCCAAAACCCAAGCTGCACAGAAGTTGGTTTTATTTCTTTAATATAGGAATAGAGTCTCATGCATGTTAAAAATGTCTGCTGTACCTTGCTGGCATTTTAAACCCTATTAAAACGGGTATTTGCACATGACAGAAAGGCATCACACTGATACTTTTACTTTAGATTATGCCAGCCTCTCCCACCACTACTGTAAAACTTCTTTTATTAGAAGTAACAATACCACCACCTGAGTCAGTAGGGAAGGAGGCTGAGGAACACCTTAGAACCCCTTCCCCCTGCACTCTCAATGGAGGAGCTCACTTAGAGAGAGCAAGGGCCTAACTGAAATCAGTAATGTCACTATTAATGGGACCTATAATAAAGCTCAAAGAAAGGCTCAGTAGGGAGGGATATCCAATATAACAGAAAGGGTTCCACAGAAAATTTGGGCTGAGTTCACAAAAGTCAAATCCCTATAGTTTTAACTTTAAATAAAACAAACAAACAAACAAACAACTGTGGAACTTCTAGATGGGGAAGCCCATGTCAGAGGGAAAGTTTCATCTACTTGCTACTTTTTGTCAACTGTTTCAAGAATACATTTACCAGAGTTCTATAAGCAAAGAAAACTATTTCAGGCAACTAATCAACTTAAAAAACCCTGCCTCAGGTAGATAATTGCCTAAAACCACCCTGCTTCACAACAGTTAAATTAACAAGCAATGACTACTGAGAGAAAAATGAAGAGTAGTCCCACTGTATTTTAGTGGTTAAAACAGAAGTATTATTTGTTTATATGAGCAAAGATTTCCCTGGACTCAAACAGTTAATTCAGTTGTCTGTATAGACCTGTTCACTGTGCCCAGAATTTTAACTCAGGTGACATTCCTCTATTCCCAAATTGCAAATTAATGCTAGAGTGAAAACACAATACTTAGTGAAAAAGAAAGGGAAGGAGGCAAGAGAAGAAAGGCACAACAAGGAATGTTGTATCCCAAGTGTCACTAACACCTGACATCCTGCCAGTAGTTAACACCTTGGAGCTAACAGAAATACATCATACTTTTGCCTTATTCAAAGGCATTTATGATCTTTTTATGGTCCTTCACTTTGTACACAAAACTTATATAAAATTATTATCTAATAAAAATAAGAAGAGAGGAATTCTAACTGTAAAGCAACTGAAACAGCTCTTTTACAAGTCAATCTACATAACCTTTTAGTAATGAGTACATTGCTTACCGGGGTAAAAAAAGAGTCTGCCTCATACCTTCTCCTCATATCTACCTGATATGAGTATGCAGAACTTACTCAGTTTCATACTTTTTAATATGAAAAATGTATCTGAAGAATAGAAGGCACACAGGTTATTTTCAGAATATCAACATTAAAGGTTGATTTTTTTTTAATCCTCTAGTAAAGGAAGTTTTAAATATCTTGCCTGTTTTACTTGTCTCATGGCATTGCTGAAGAAGATGATGTATTACTTTTAGTCTTGCTCTTAAGACAATCGTATGATACATACACGAGAGATGTAAGAAAGCAACTAATCCTGACTCTGAGAGCCAAGTCAGAATAAGAAAACCTTTGCTGATACAAAATCTATTTAAAGTCATCACAGATTTCCTAGTGTGGCAATGCAGATGACTGGCAAAAATCACATCCTTCTTTTGTCCTCCTTATTTCTCTACCAAAAGAGGAGGAGAAGAGGAAAAGGTAGATAGGAAGTGAGACACCTAATGAGCATTAGGTTTCTGTTTCATCAGAATGGTGCTGTTGCCCCAAGGCTTCACTAACTCCTTTGCTGTAGCGGACATATTCGGGTACTAGACAGAAGTAAGGAGAACAACAAAGTTTTCTTCAGGTATGAAGTGCCAGATTTTCTTGTAGGTGGAGGCTTTAATGGCAGCACCAATCAACTCTTTTTCCTGATCTCCTGTAGGGGCCAATAAACAAGACAGAAAAGGAACCAGATCTAGAGTTAAGATTTTTTTTTTTCCAGCTACAGTTAATGCATCAGGATGGCACGTAAATTCTGGCTTCCAAACACAGGGAGTAAAAGGGAAAAAAAACCCCAAAAATAAAGCCTGAAGTCTATAGTACAAGAATAACTATGTTCAGTTTATCAACAAATAAACAGAAAGAAAGTTTACAGCGCAATAAATCGATGCCATAGCTCAGTATTATTAACTAGTATTCTGGATGTCACCTGCAATCTCTAACAATCTCACATTTAGTGGAAAGGGATGGGGAGTGAGGACAAGCAACTGAAATAGCTCAAAATTGTTTTAGTATATACTATGAACAAACCACTTGCTTCACATACTGATGTCTAATTGCCAGAAGACATTCACCTATAATAGCAAAGCACATTTAGAGATTCAGGAAAAAAAAAAGGAGAAAGCTTTATACTTATTTATCTTAAAGGTTAAAGGGTTAACATTTTTCTAGTCATTTTCTTTAGTAAACATTTGCAAGTCAAACATAAGCCTACTGCTAAGAAATCTCTGTTATCCAGAATCTATTATTTAACTGATCCCGATGCTTCAATACACAGTTACTTCAGTTGCTTTTCATGCCTCAAAAAAAGGAACCAAAACCAGCCTCAAGACATACTACACTCTACATCACACAACTGGGTGATAAAAGCTCAGAGGCTTATAATAAAGAGTGCAGTGATGAGGTCCAAAAGAGATGAAGATAATAGATACCTGGAACGATAGCACATCTTGCACACCTTTTGTTTTCTGCAAGCAACACATGCTGCAGATAAAACGTTTTGTGCTAAACAGCCTCAAATCTTGTTTTCTAATATTAAGCACAAAGGAAAAACACTGACAGCAAGCGGGGTAAATAAATCCCTCCCCTGAGAACGAACACAGCAGACAGGAGGGGGCTAACATGCATGCAGGAGAAAACTAAACACCATCTTTTTTTCTACCTGCACAAGTTGCCATTTGCTGCAGCGATCAAGAATCTCTTTCCCTCGTTGATTTCAGAAGCTACATTTTCAGAAAATTTCTCTCTCAAGTCATCTGTTGATATGCTTTAAGAATATGATATTCATAGCACTGGATCTTTAAGAGAAAAATCCATTCTCTTTCCTGTTCAGGTAAACATGTTTACAGCTCCTGCACAGACGCTGGGTGGTTCAGACTGTCACACACATGTCGTCAGCAACAAGAAAAGCCCCTTTCTCTCATCATCAACATTTTTAATAAGGTAAAGAGAAAAGCACTTTCCAAACTTACCTTTAGTACAGGCAAATCGTGAACTAAATATAAATATTTACACTAGGACGAGGAATTAATAACAGGAGCATGCAAACAAAAATACTTTCTAGAAAACGCTGACAGTAAAAGCAAGAAAACCCTCCTAAGTTCAAAGCAATCAAATCAACTCGTTAGCGCCCGAGAGGTCGTTATTTATCACCACGTTACGCCCCAAACAGTCAGGATTAGAGAGAAGCACCGATCCTGACTCCGATCTATTTCGGAGACCATTCACTGCGTATGAAAACATCTCGGATCCCAAGAGAAAGCCTTCCTATCTGTGACCCCGCACAGGAAATGCCACTAAAACCTAAAATTGCCAAGGAAGGTTACAAAATCTCCTGCTTTACATCCTATTGCGAAGAGTCGCTAAGAGAACAGAACTACTTCCCATTTTTCAGAAAATAAGTAGAGAGTGGGTGTTACGAGCGTTTATTCCCCCCGCCGTGTACCTTCCAAACGCATCTTAAAGTAACACACGTACCAAAAGGAAAAACAAAACCCCAACAAACCAAAACCAAACACCCACCCCACCGCAGCCCTTAAGTCTGAAATGTAAATGTAATTCCTTATATAGACTGCACCAGTTGGTCACACACGCGCGGAGCGGGGGCCCTCGGCCAAACCGTTACCACCCATTATTATACAAACAGGTACCTCCGAAGCCAGAGGGAAGGGAAGAAACTTCGCCGCCCGCCCCCGTCGCCCGGGAGCAGCCCTCCCTTCCCCACCGCCCCGGCGGGACTTGGGGCGGGCGGGCAGGCAGCGCGGCCGCGGGGCGCCGCCGGGGACCAGCTCTCGGTGGGGAGGAGGCGGCGGCGAAAGCGGCGAGCGGGTGGCGGGGGCGCCGGCCCCCTCCCGCCGGCCCGGGGCGGCCGCGCCGCGCTGCCCCCGAGCCAATCTCTGCCCGTTGCACCGACGGTGCCTCCCCCGTCGCCGGCAGCCGCGCTCCCCGGTGTGCCCCCACCCTGCTGCCGGTTCTGGCGTTCCCCCGCCGCCGCCCCCCGAAAAGCGAGTGCTAGCCCGCCCCGCGGCGCCGGCCGGGAGCGGGCAGCCGGCCCGCTGCCGTGCGACAGAGGGGAACTCCGACGGGCGGTGTGGGGTGGGGATCCCGCCCGCAGGGCCCGGGCGAAGAGAGGAGGTGGGGGGGAAGGAAGGGTTGGGGGGCGAGGACGCAGGAGCGGCGGCGCGCAGGTAATAAGTTTCGGAGTTGGTGCTGCCGAGGCCGGCCGGGCGACAGAGGCTGCCCCGCCGCTCCCCGCGGGGCTCCGGAGCCCCCGCCTGGGCCAGAGGGCGGCGGCGCGGCCGGGGGCCCCCCGAGTCCGCTCCCCGCAGCGGCGGCGGCGGGGCGGTCGCGGGGCGTGTGGGGGAAGGCAGCGTGTAACGGTCCCGGACAAGCGGCGGAGTGCGGAGGCACCGCTAGGCGGAGGAGGGAGGCAGGCGGCGCGGCGAGGGAGGCACCAGGTAGCGGATATAACGGTGCGGAGGGAGCCGGGCTCCCGGCGAGGAGCGGCGGGGGAATTACTTTCGCGCCCGCCCGACCTCCCCCTTCCGCGCTCGGGACGGCTTCGCTCGGCCCTCGCCCCGGCCCCGCCGCCGCCCCAGCGCGGCCGAGCCGCTGCCCCGCGGGCTGACTGACCGTTATTGCGCCTCGGGTTCGCCTGCTTCCTGCGCTTACACCTGGGGCCATCCGCCATGATCCTCTCGCTTGTGTCTAAATGCTCCAGTCACCTCCTCCCCCGCCCTCCCCCCTCCCTCCCCTCCCCTCCCCCCCGGACCTGGTTTACGACACTGGGTGGTTTTACTTTTACATCACCTTCCTACACCTAGTGCTCGGCCGGAACCTTGTTGCCAGGGGAGACGGGCGCTTTACGGCAGGACGTTTGAACAGCGGCGGGGGAAAAGTTGCGGCCGCAGGTACCGGCAGTGCCGGCCACCGCCGGTGGGCTCGCGGGGCGGCCGCGGCGCTGCCCGGGACCCCGAGACCCCAGCCCGCGGGGAACGCGGCCCCCGGCTCTCCGCCGGTGGCAGTGGCCAGCAAGGGAGATCCCCGCGGGGCGGGGCGGGCCGAGGGGCGGCAGCCCGGGGCGGGCGGTGGGCGCCGGCCCCCGCGGCAGCAGAGGGGGATCCCCGCCGCCGGTGCGGCCCGCGGGGGAGGCACTGTGTTAGGGGGCCGGCCCGCCGCCCGCCCCGCTCACGGACCAGCCGCCCCGCCGGCAGCCGTCCCCAGGTAGAGCGACGGCAGCCGGGCCTGGTGGGACCGAGCCTGTGCCGGGCACCTGCCTTCGGCATTAGAGCGGCAACGGGGCTGCCACCGCCGCGGAGTCCTCCTTTCCCCGCCCCTGCTGCTCGACCCTCCCCGCCGGCTCCCTTACCGTAACCCGGCCGAGGGAGGAGGCGGCGGGGAAGGAGGGCAGCGCGGCGGTGTCAACACGGGCCGATACGCATCGTGCCTGCCGTCTTTGCCTTACCGCTCTGATCGGGAAGCAAACAGCCGAGCCAGAGTGATGCTGTTCCCTCCGTATGTTAAATCTGCTATTCTCGGGTTTGCCTTAATCGTACTTCCCGCTTTTACAAAGAGGAGGAGAGATATAAAGTTCTGTGCCCTAAAAAATTAAAAGGGAACAGAGCCTTTTTTTTCACAGTTTATTACACCAAAACGAGGTTGTTTATTAATTAACATTTAATGTGTTACAATTAAAACATTACAGTCAAACATTCTCACTATTTATTTACCCTTTTCCCTTCAGGCAATAAAATAATTTACTAAGTATCCATTTGTTTCTAGCCTTCCTTATTGCCCTTTATTTTTTTTTTCCCCTGGGATGATTCTGTAGAATTTATAATTCTGTGCTTCTGGGGAACTCTTTTATCCAAACAAATTACATCTCGGTGAACATGCTTCTGTTAATGGGATGCTTTCAATAAGTAACTGATACACTACTGAATTTGAGGCCTTTAGCTGTTCTACATTTTCTCCACATACTGTGTGTTCACATGCTGTAGCGTATCACCTTGTCTCGTGGAAGAAGCATCACATGTCTCTGGGGAATGAACTATTGAACACTGGCAGGTTGTGGAAGTACCTTGCCTCTGAAGCTTCTCATCTGAAGTCAGAAGTGCTTAGAAAAGAGGTATAGGGCTAAAATGGATGCAGAATTAGGTGAACATCTAGAGTTTAAAAAATTAATTTTACTCTCAGAAATCTATAAGTCATGGATTTAGGTACTCACATGAAGACAGTTGATGCCCTTCTTTACAGGTAAAAAAAAAAAAAGGTAATCACAGATATAAAATTAATAACATATCTGTAAATACATTTGTAGCACCATTCTCCTACCTGCCCACACAGAATTCCAGGCCCCTCTTTAAGCGACTTTCAAGTAGCTTGTTTTCACTGAGTTTTGGCACTTGTCACCTCTGGGTAAGAATTCTTGTCACTTCATTTTGAACAATTTACGTTTCCTAACAGAATGAGGAGAAAAACAGTCTCCTGGTGTTTGTTATTGCTCTTTTCAAATAGCCGTAGTGTCTGTTTGAGCATTAGTCTCTTGAGCTTTCCAAGCAGCTAGGAGAAACTGGTGACAACTCTTGGTGCCGTTATTTTCTGAAGAGCAGAACTGAAACTGGCAGGAGCATTGCTAGCTCTTCACTGCTATAGTTTTGATAAATGAGAAGAGAAAACCAAAACAATCTTTGTTATCTTTGATTCCAAGGAGGGGTAGAAACTCAACAAGCAGTGAATAGTGTTTTGCATCAAGTTATTGATTAGTCCAATCACTCTTCATTGTGGAAAACATTCACAACTGGTAAATAGATTCGTGGATGGGTTACTTTGTGGACAGCGCAGGAGGGGGTTGGTTGTTTTAACTTTGATATTTTCAGTCGAAGCAACTGGACATTTCACATCTTTGTATGCAAAGTTCTCATTACTCACTGTGCTAAAAAGCATCACAGTTCAGGATGCAGCCACTATCAGACTGTATTGACCTAATACATTCTTCTAATCCTGGATGCAAACTCACTAGTTAAAATTCCTATTTTTCCAGGTATAGCAGGACATGAGCACATTGTATATGTAATTTAAACTGGTTTATGCTGCAAGAATGAAAAGTCCTGTATTTTTTATGGTGCACAGCTTTCAATCTGACTTTTTGGTTAAGGATGTGGGAGTTAATGTACTAATTTCAAAATCCCAGCAAAGCAGTATATTTTCTGCATCTTCCTAAGTGTGGCAGGCTTGAGAATATGTTTCTTTAAAGGAAGAATTGTAATACATAGTCATCCATAGCATTCAGTTTGTCTCTAGTGCTGTAATTTGTGGGAACTTGGGCAACCTGAATAGGCATCGTGTAGCTGAAATGTCAGATTGTGTAGCTGCTCTGCTTCACCTTGTCTGAAATTCATTTCAACTGTCTGAATACAGGAATTAAAATACTTCAGTAGTCACACTGGAGTGTGGATGCTCAAAAACCAGCTAACCACTATTACAGTTTTTGCCATTTAAAAAGTAGTCATGTATGTTGTGTCACAGTTTATGATTTCTCGAGGATGTATTATTAAATAAATGCAATCAGTCCTCTGTTGGTATACTTACTTTTTCATGTTTATAAATTGAAGTTTCACATCCTGTCTTGAGTATTTTAGACTTAATGGTGTTCATTTAGATGAATGAATTTAGAATTACAGCAGAAAATGACTCAGTGAGTTGTTCCTTGTTTCATTTCTGGTTTGTGGAGATGCTTTTTTTTCCCCCTCATTTCCATTAGTGAAACTTCATTTTCACTTCCATGGAAGTGAAATATCATGTCTTGGAATATCAATTCCTAAAATTTACTTGTCAAATTGTTTCTTTTTTTTTTTTGAAATGTGATTTTACTCCTCTATGAAAATTGTAGTAGAAAGATTTATTAGGAGAACAATGACCCAGAAATAAGCAGCTTGACTGCAGCTAGCTGAGGAACTAATCTTGAATAAAATGTGGAATTTAGAGATACCAACATAAGGTTTTAGTACCCTTCCAGATGGTCTTTCAATTTCTATTTTTGCTTCCAAGTAAACCTAATAAATTTTGAAGGTGTACCCAGGCATATTGTACAGTCTAAAAAAATGGTAAAACCACTAGAAATTTGCACATTCACTTAGGACAGGATTTGTAAATATTTTGTAAACATCAAGAGAAATTACTTTTTTCCCCCCCATTTTATTCAGATTTGTTTGTTTCTGTACTTGACCGTGGCTTTATTTGTTCATTTAAAGCCTGAGTCTATGGTTCCTAATAATTTGTTGGATCTTGAACGACTTGAAGGCTGTACCTGTTTAAAGGACTTGAGTATGAGGCTGTAAACTGCCATAAAGCATCAGTGTCTACATAGCTATAATGACTTGCACATATGCAATTGACTTTGAAAACCTTCCTTGTTAAAAAAAAAAGTGTTTGTGAGGATCACAGAGACCTTCAAAAGCTTTTTTTTTTCTTGCTCTCCTTTTGCCTTACTTGTTGCATATTGCTTTTCTCTTGAAAGCAATTAACCTGTGCTGATACCTGTGTCAGGTTGGTATGCTGTATAAAATTAATGTGTGAAGGCATAACCGGGACCTACAATTCCATTCTGATGCTAATTTTAACTTTAGCTGTGATCTCTCTTTCAGAACGTTCACATAAGTAAAAAATTCTTTTAGAAAAGGAAAAAAAATTGAAAAGGCCATTCCACATTCTTCACCCAAACGGCAAATCTTGCGTGTTTGAGATGGAATTGGAATGCAAATTTGGGTACCAGCAGTGGGTTGGGAACACTTGGGATTTTTTTCATTTATTTTCAAATTTCCTGGAACTTCTGTTGAGAATGTCTGCTTCAATATTTGATTTTCTATGGCTAGATGCAGTAGCAAAATATTGTATCAAAATATTATTTTTTGTTTTCAGTTACATCTGAACTTGTGACTGATCAGATTACAGTTGTAGTGCAGTTAGATTACCCAGTTTTTTACAGTTGTAGTGCAGTTAGATTACCCAGTTTTATTAGTTGCACATTTTCCGTTCATCTGTGTTTAGGATGACTCTGCATAAGTGTCCTAATCCATTATATTATCTAATTAAACACCAATGTATTGTGAATATTTTCCCTTACGGTTCATGTTTGTTTCCTTCTGTAACTTACACTCTGTTTCTGATTTAGTTCTACTCTCTTTTGCTGTTTTCTGTCTCAACAGTTTTGTGCAGTTGCTCATTTGGCTCTCATTTGGAGTAATTCTCTCTGTTATGATATCTGTACAGCTGTCTCATCTTTTTAAATCCCAACTTAAAATTGATTTCTTAATTATTTCATTGCGTATTCTTCTCGTATTCTTCTCATTTGGTTTGGAACACATTCTAATGTTAGATGTTACTCATTTGTTATCTCTCGTTTGTCTTTTGAGGTTTTTTTCTCTCTGCAAAGTGCATAATACTTCTTCAGGAGATGTTTGTTAATACATAAAGGAAAGCTGTCAGTTTGGAGCTGCCTTAATGTGTATTCTCAATATGCAGAATTAACATAAAGAAAACAGGGAAAAAAAAAAGAGGGTCTACCAAGACCAAATAAATACAATTAAAAACCTAATTTTGTTTAAGAGACCTCAACCAATAATCAATCAATGCCATAAGGAGAAACACATGCTATAATGGTTATTTTCTGAGATGTGAACTGATGCTTTGGTGTATTCAGCATAGTTGATCTGATTCTGTTTTGTGAGGTAAGGGTCTGTCTGGTATATGCAAACATATGGACAGCAGTATGTTTGATGCAGAGACCAAAGTTTTTGGCACTATAGAGCTGTGTAAAATCTAGTGTAATTACATCAGAGTTTAGTTTACTGGAGCAGGGAACATCAGTTCAGTGCAAGAATGATCATGTGTTGATAAAGAGTTGGAAAAGGATTATGATTCTCTTGTAAGGCTATGCATATCAGGAATTTTTGGTTGCAAGATCAAACAAGGAAAGTCTAGTTTGTATCCATGCAAACAATAAACTTTTCTCTTTTTTTTTCCTTGTGGAAATAAGAGCCTAAAAGGATTTTATGTGGGATGAAATAAAATGTGTATTTTTTTCCCAAGTATTGAAAGCTTGGATTAGAGCAATTGTTACAAGCAGAGCAGGAGGTCCAGGGGTTTTACATGAACCAAACTATTTGAAAATTCCCTTTATTAGGTTCCCTGTTCTTACTGGGGAGGTTTGAACAAAGATATCTGTGGTGGTCAGTGCCTTAAGTCACTGGGGTTTAGATATTCTGAAGAACTCTTGTTTTCTCTTACTGATGCTGACTAACTGTGTAAGTACTCGAAGAAGCTCAAGAGCTCTTGAGTCATCTAGAGAAAAGTACTTTGAAATACTCTCTACTCCTCTCACCACTTACATAAATGTTCTGGCTATAAGGTTATAACATTTCTCTAGTTCAATGACTATTTTAAGTATTTTATAGAAACAAGAATCACTCATCAGTACAGATGAAGACCACCTGAACTGTTGTCTTTAAGAAGGTGAATTGGTATCATTGGTGAATGATGATGATTCAGATTTCTTTGAGGACAGGATAGAATTGAGCACTGGTTTTTAATAACCTGGAGGAACCCAGTGACTGCTGGGGTTCCATATCAAAGATGGATTAGACCCAAAATTTCACACACTCAGGGCATGTTCTGAATGACCCCAATCAATTTCTTCAGAGCAGCCAGGTAGAAAAAAGCCAAGCTTGAAGATCTGCATGTGGTTACATAGAGTGAAAAGCTAGGCAGCCGCAGGAATGACAAGAAGCAGATCTTCATGCACATGGAGAATTTAACTGAAAAATCCTGAGTAACTAGGATTTGCTAGAAGATGAAAGTGGTAATAGAGAGCTTTGTTTGGATTTAGGTGCCTTCAAGATCTTGTCTGACGATGGGTTTGCAAGTACAAAAGCTATCTGGAGCAATAAAATGAAAATTTGATGTGTTTAAGGCGGTTTTATTTCTATTTAAAAGATTCATCATTTCAGTAGCTGTTGGTAGGCGTTCACTGAAGCAGTTGTTTTCTTGCAGGCAATGACTAATTTGTGTTTAATAACTATAGTAGGTGCTCATGTTTGGGACTTAGCTGACATACGTAGAGTTTTATTTCTGGGATAGTTCCTCCAGACTGCCTTTGTAGGTAGTGAGGATCTAATTAGTTGACCCTGGTGTACCCCACAGACATCTCAAGTTAAGACATGAACCCCACCCAAGCTCTTACTCTTGTCATCAGTCCAATCAGTGAGATATTTTTCCTGATACAAGGTTCTTGTGGTTTATGAAGATGACTTCATCTCTCTGCTCTAATTTTTACATCCAGTTTTGTAGGGTGAAAAGTCCTAGAATTTGTTTCCTCACCGGCAACTGGTGTCTTTTTTGCCAAGTATCTTTAGACACTATTCCCTGATAAGCCCATACCAAGTGTGAATTTTCCCACAATGTGCCACATATCACACAACAGCAAAGGCAATAAAAGCATTTGTTATGGCATGAAAAAAAAAAGCCTTTAAAAAAAATATTTCTAATCTGGCTAAACGTTAATAAAACATTTGTGCAGTCTTAGCGTAGAGAGAGTAACTGTGAAAACCTTATTCTGCAAAGATGTGTCATTCAAAAGTTCCATGTTTGTTCCTGCACTGGGTGTGCTTGTATTTGGATTCATCATTGCAGCATCTTTAAGAAATGGGCTGAAGTATCATAGAATCATATTTGCTTAATTGTTATTAATAATAGTACTTTGGTGCCATACCATTTATTCTAAGTAATGTCAAGAACTTCATGCTAATTTTAGGTGTAAGATTGATTGGCAAAATGCAAAGGCTCCTCACTGCAATAGCATTCTTCACCATGAATCCAGAACTACATTTACTTGCGTGCTTCACCTGAGACTGCTTTATCTTTAGTTAGGGATTGCTTCATAAAGCCGGCTCTGCTCCTAAACAGTATTTATAGGTTCTGTGATGTTTTTATCTTAACATTGCTACTTGCTTAAATGTTTATTCCAGATGTGAAAAATTCTGTTTACAACAACTGTTAATATCCCCCATGAAAGGTAGCTTATGCACAACTATTTTTCACAGTCTATTTCAAGACAATTTAACTACAGTCTAGCCTTAATCTGAGTCAGACTAATTCACAGTCACATTTTCTCTTGATAGTAATGCACTACATTAGTTTTACAGCCTCTGAAACTGCATTTTAAGGAAATTTGCATTGCTTGGGGCTCCATTTTCCTCAAAGATGTATACTGATATGAATTCTAAGCAAATGGTTTTGGTGCTGTTTTCCCAGCCCATTTTGACTGTGCTATAATGATGGATAACTCTTTCTGCTGACTTGGCCAAGATTGAAGCAAAAAAAGCAAACAGACAGACCTGTCCATTGCTGTCCCTACTGAGACTGAAATGCCAAGCTCAGAGAACAAGCAACTCTTTATGCATAGAAGAAAATATTAGACAGAGTATCCAACCAGTCAGGGATCACCAAATGTACCAGAGCAAAAGCCATGGTTAAGCTGAAATGGAAATATTGTATGTAAATTTATCTGTGCTCTCTTTTTCTTGCTACTTGAAGCTGTCTCTCATATCCTACTGCATGAGAGCTTAGGGTGCTTTCACTAGCTTTTCTTACCTTTCAGAATATTAAAAAACATGCAAAACAGCTTAGATAACATTTGTGTTGTATATCTGTTACTACATTCCATCTGTTTGTATACACAAACACATGCATAAAACTATTTTTAAAGATTAGGAAGGTCACAAAGTCATGGGCTTGACCTAGATTCATGATCCCTTGGTTATACCCACATCTGCCTGGCCCATCCATTCCCATGAGATTACTACTACCACAGCCAAGGCTGCAGTTCAAATCCCCAGGTACTAGCAAACTGAGGGCATTGGTAGTTCAAATTGAAAAAGTGGTATGCTGAATGAGAAGCTGCAGATTCAGCCTTTCTCCCACGAATTCAAAGTGGCTGAAGAGGTTACTGTTTCCAGTTGTATGATCAATGTTGTTTTCATCTGTTCCAACTATATCTAGCACAAACGGCTCTATTACAGAATGGAAATGTTAATGCTTCCCTTTTCAGTCATAGAGTTTTCATTTTTATCCTATATGATGTTATTTACATTACCCCATGTCTTCCTGCATCTTGAGAAGTGCCACTTGGCAATGAATTACTAGATCTTTCCTCCTTGTTTAAAGTAGTTCCCAAATACTAATCATGTAGGTTATGCAAACCCCACTCTGAAGACAGTGTTGGAATTTCCATAGAAGACAGTTCTAGGCAAATGCTTCTGTTTGGTTTTGACTTGTGTGACATAAAATATCTGGAACGTCATACATGTCAGCCATATTTCATTCATCAGACTTGGCTTCCCAAATGCTTTGAGAAACTGGCCAAAATCACAGTGTGGGAAATTCTTTAAACAAGAAGAGTGAGGGTTTATTTGGACTTTCTTATTCCAACAGCATCTACTATAATGATAACTACCAGCTAGGTCTATACATCCCCGTAGCAGAGTAGGTATGGGAGTAGATAACAGAAGAATTCCAAGTACATTTTTTTCCATTTTCCTGCTGTGAAAAGATTCAGATTTCTCCAAACTTTTTACTCTTCCCCGTACGAATCTCAAAAAACTAATCAGAAAACACTTTCTTCCTGAATTAAAAGAACATCAAAACCACTTAATTTCCCTTTTGCAGTCCTACTTAGATCTAAATCTGCATTTGACATTTCAAGCTACACCCAGTTCCAAGAGATGTAGTCTCTGTGGCCTTACAATGAGGTACTATGCTAAGTGATGGCTAATTTTAGGAGATGCCATATGGCTTTCCCTGTATTTTCCTTGATAGTTTATGATAGGTAAGCATGCTGTTTCATTACAGAAACTTCCTGAAGTCTTGAGAAGGCTCATGCTTCCTCAAGAGGATCCAACACTCCTTGGACTACAATCAATCACCAGACTATGTAAAGCCCTTCCTATCTTGCAGTTACTGATATGATCTCAGAAAGAAAACACAGGGATTAATTAACATCAAGACATTGACCTGGAGCCGGAAAATATAAGTTTCAGGATGGTGATGTAGCAGTTATTTTTCTGTCATTCCCTTTAGAAGATGCCATTTGATTTTAGGGACTAGTAATCTCCAATATTTAAGTTAGTATTTATTTCAGTGTAAGAGACGTGTCTTCTGTTATCTCACCATCTGGGATACTTTTGTAAGAAAACTATCATTCCGGTATTAAAAAGAATATTTCAGCTTGCCATATTTAACCATAATATATTGAAGCAAGATACAAAGCAGTATCAGATGAAAGCTAAACTCCTCCTTTAGATGCTGAGTGAATATAACCTTCCTTTCTAAAAAGAGTCAAAGAGTTTAAGAAATTAGTGGCTTAATGTTGTGCAGAAAATAACAGGAGCAGTCATTTAATAATATTGACATAATTAAATATAATTCTAATAATAAACCACAAAAATATTAAGATATGTGGATTATGATATATGTTAAGACATCTTAGGGGCTAAGATATACACCAAAGAGAGTGGCAGGTTTGTCTCTGTGTGTCTCCCATTAAGGATTACATCACATTCCACAAGACTAAAGGTAGTCTCCTTGTTATCATTTTCCATAATAAAATTTTCAGTGCTGCTCTGTCAAACTCTAACCACGTGTTTCCTAAATGGAGTCCATCTGATCTGCTGTCAGCCCCTCTGCTTGCTGGTGGTGCATCTGTCACTCAGAGTGTGTTCCCTCCTCACCTGACAGCACTGCTTATCCAGCTGTTCCGGGAGTGGGAATCTACAGAGAGCAACTTAGAGAAGAGACAGAGGAGACTATTTGCCAGAAAGCAGCACTCTCTGAGATGAACACAAGGAGGTTTTTGGCCAGTGCTGCACCACATTCTGATGAGTCAAGTCAGCATTAAGCGAACAAAAATTCTCTCTTGGGAGTTATAATTACAGATGAGGATCTGAAGAAGTTATGGAAGGAACCAGGAGGGCTGGAGTGCTTTCATAACCTCTGCTTTTCAGTATCTAGCAATAATACAAGGAGAGACCCATGGCCCATGGCACCTGAGAACTGTAGCTGCAGGCTGTACCCATCTTGGCTGCATTGATTTCATCCACAGGACTCCGTTGGAGAAGGATTTCGGGGGTGACTGATTAATCAGCAGCAAGTCCCTACAGAGCTGTCTGTAGTGGGCATTACTATAGGATTTGCCAGCTTTAGTGCCGTGTCTTTTGCACACATAGCTGCTGGTACTTAGTTTCCATTTCTCCTTCCTGAAATTGATGTATGTGGCATTTGGGGTTTTTTTTCTTGGCATATTTAGCATTTTGTCATAATTGATATGAGAGTGCTTCAATGCAACTTGTTGAAAGGATTCAGACTTCATTCATCTAAGGGAAGTAAAAAGTAAAAAAAGCAGTTACAGTTCTTTCTTGGAGTGACACACCTGAAACAAATCCATTACACAAAACTTAATGGTAGGACACATTGTCTGTAGTCGGCTGTGCAGATGGAAAGAAAGATGAGTGAAAGTGGGTGTCACTGGCATAGAGCCTGCAAAGCTGTTTGTGAAAAGGCAGAGAGAAGCAACAAGAGGAGAAACAAAAATGTGCTTTGACGAGAAAGTCCAGCAAAATAACTTTCTTTTGCAAAGTGATGGCCAAAACCAGGCTTGAAATGGCAAAGAAACTGCCTTCTAGGGATTAATTCCTGCTTGGTTAGAGAGGCGGTAAATTAGAGGTTTCTAAAAACTTCAGGAGAGCACCCATTAGCACCTTATTCAGCAGAACAAAGAAGGAAGAGTAGTCTGGAAGACTTTCTAAAGCATCAACCTGTAATTAAGGATCCTCAATTAGGAAGAGCCTTGAGACAGGCTGCTGACCTATTCCTGGACAGGAGGGGTTGGTCTTTAAGTCAGTAGCATAACAGCTTTTGGGTTGGGGTTTGTTTGGATTTGGATTTCTGGTGTTTAGAGGTTTGTTTTCTTTTTGTTTTGGGTTGGGTTTTTTAGGTGTTTTTTTTTTTTGTGGTTTGCTCTCTCTTATTTTCAAAAGCTTGTTGTAGAATGAAGTGCTCCAAAATAGTGAAGCACAGATAAAGAACAAGACAATTTCCAAATATTTGAACTAGTAATCATCCCCACAATTCTGAGTCTGAATTTTTGATACATAGAGTTACAAAATAAAAATAACAAAGCTACCTGTCACGAGACATCAGGGAGACCTCCCAGAAAATTCTCTGAAAATGAGCAGTGTCTTGAATCTGTCGAAGTTTAAGTCCACGAGAGTATGATCCTCATTTTCTGGCACAGACTACCTTGCTTTCAGCCATTTTTTACACTTCGTTTTTGTCTGTCCACTTTCAGATGTAACTAATCTCCTCTGGGTGGTGATTCCAGCATTACTGCAGAAACCGTCCCACTGCACATTCCGTAAGAAAAAGTACGCCACACCGGGTTATATTTAACAAGGAAAGGAGGAATAGAAAGTAGTACATCTGCACAATGAATATAATATAGGATTGACTTGGAATTTCCTGACTTCAGCAGTCCCTCCAAAAGAATAATGCATTAGTAGAATTACACTTAGCTTTCTGCTTTTAAAAGGAAAATATTTGAAAGCAAAAGTCTTTTCATCTTCCAAGTTCTTCTGGCTCTGTGTGTGAGATAGTGGAAATAACACAGGACTGTGTAACCACAGCAAACAAGTGGAGTGGGAATTCTATAGCTGCTCTGCTGGACTGAAACACGGTGGTAGTGAAGGAGCAGCCTGGATTTTTAATTTAATAGGTGGGTTTTTTTTCCCCTCTTAATCTCCATTCATTTCTATGGGTGAAAACAGAATTACTCTGTTGTAGGCAGAACTGGTGGTGACCTGTAATTAAGGATGTCTGACATTTCCATTAAAAGAGTCAGGTTTTAGTTGGCTATAATTTCAGCTGGTGGTTGGTTTATATTTTAACTGATTAGGCAGAAGTTTCCTTTTCTGCATATCTCACGCAATCTGACATTTTAGAGAGGAATGCAGTAGAAGAAGAGTCTGAAGTTCGGCAAATTGTTCATCAATATCTAAAGACCAATTAAGAAAAAAATATATTATTTTGACCATGTATAGAAACTCTAAACTCATTGCTTTACATTTGGCAAAGAAGTCATCTACTTGTTGGGATGCCTTTTGTGCTTTCTGTGGAAAATATCAGCTGATACATAGGTGGTAGAAATGTGTTCAAATTTAGCACATGGTTCAGGAAAAAGAAATCCATCTACTCTGAGCATGCTTCAAAGTAGGGACAGAATTAACTCACTGCATAACACTTGATTGATCCACCAGTAAAAATGCTGAAATGCAGCAGAAATATGTACATATTTAACCTCCCAGTGTTTTTAACTTTAATGGGGCCTAGCTGGTGGAACGTACAAAGTTATTCCCTGATACAGACAAAACTTCAAAGTGTAGACTTTATTCTATTTCTTAAAAAAGAATTTAGTATTCAGCATCTCTGTAAAACCAAGATCATGGCTATCTCACTCACTGACTTCTTCCTAGGTGTTTTTCTAGAAGGCATTACCAAATGCTTTTTGAGCACCGAAATTTTTTTAACCATATTCATAGAAGTATTGACAATATATACTATGTCAACATATATGAGTCAACATATATGATGTGTAATTATGATATAATTTTGAAATCTTGGTCAGTGGAGATCTATCAATGTTATCTGTATATAGCACCTATCCTTAGTTCCATTCTCCATTGTCTGGTTTCTCCATTCTCTGGAATTCTCCATTCTATTGCTACCAAACAGGAATATTATTGATGTGGCATAGCCAGAAGCTCTCGTTCTGAAGCTTCCTTACTACTCTACCAATGCAAAAATATCTTCTACTCTTCATTGTACATGTATCTTCCCCATATTAGTTTTTTTTTCTGTCATCAATAATATCTTCTAAGAAATAAAAACTTGTAGGACCTGTATTACTTCTGGTAAAAATAAAAAAAAGGCCTTACACAAGTGGTTCACAAAAAGCAGTAACAATCCTTTGTTTCCATGATAAGAAAGCAAATGTGTTTGTTTTCCTTCATAAGGTACTTGGCATGTCAGTAATTTAAGATATTGGGTTTTGACACTTCATTGTTCTGTCATGGGAGTATTTGGAGGTAATGCACAAACCAATAGGTTTTAAGTACGACATAACAATCCTGGTTTGGAAATAGCTCTTAGAGCTGGGGCTACTGTGCAACCAAAGCCGTGGGCCCTCCCTGAGGGGCTAATGCCATCATTGCCAAGACTCCCCAAGACCCTGGTGGATACAGGGTCAGGAGCTAGAGGTTTTCTGTCTTCTTCTGTTTAACTACAGACTTAGAGCAAGCCTGAGCAGCTTTTCCTGCAGTGAGCTTAAGCGTGGGATCAGTGCAAACACATATGTTCTTGTGGCTTTGTTGGACCTAGAAAATCTGGTGGGAGTAGTATGCAACTTAGTCGTGATCGCTGCAAGCTGTGAGCATGACGAGGGACATTGCAGAGCTTCAAAACCTTGTTGAAGACCACGCTAAGATTAATGGTATTGGATATGCAATTGATTTTCAGCATCTCTCCTAGATAAAATATAGAAGAAAAAAGAAGTGTGAGCTGGGACTTTTTTGATGTGCAAGTTTAACAAATGGTTGTATCCTAAAATCATCTGGGAAGTTTTATTGTTTAGGGTTGGGGTTTTTTTTCAGACTAAAGATATAATCCTGATTTTCAGTAATTAAAAATATGTATGGTACTTACAAGCTCCAGAGGCTAAATCAAGGCTTTTTTGCTCTTTATGTGATATCTACCTACTGCATGTCATTATTTAGCTTAAGGGGAAAAAATGTGCTGGCATTATTTTTTTTCCATCTGTTCTGTAACCTCTGATATTGAGCTTCTAAAAAGCTCAAAGCCGACTAAACAGGTCACAGCCAAACAATAAGGTTGCTTTTCATGCATTCTTTAAATCAGATGTTTTAATTACAGTTTTTAGTTTGTTTGCTAATTAGAAAACACATCTACAATGTGGTATCTATCTTCTTCCATTTAAATCAATAAACAGAGAAGTCATGAGAAAGGGACCTCTTCCCTTCAGGGAGTCTTTTCTTGTTAATGTTGACTCAGGTTGTTAGTTCTTATTCTTTTCTCCTTTCCTCTTCTGCTTACTTCCCAGTCTTTTCTCTTTCAGTTCCCCCTCTCGTTTCCCAGTGTGAGATCTGTTGCCTCACACACAGCATGTATGCATTTGTCCTTCATATTAACCTGCTGAGTCAAAAACACGCTGTATTTTTCAGTCTGCATTGCAAAAGTAAGCAATTTGACCCAGCCAAATGAGACTTTTTAAGCCTATAAAATTTTCAAATGTGAGTTTCATTGAAAGTGAAACAAGAGAAATGCTTCAGCTATAAATAATGGATATACACTTTTAAATAACTTGTGAGACCTGTTTGGAATTATCCCAAAGGTTTGCCTCCCACCTGAAAATCACAGTGCTGGCTGGGAAATGAGTACTTCATGTGCTTGCAACTTGATTAAATTGAGATAAGTTGCTGAACGCTCTCAGGTTTTTTTTGGTTTGCTCTGTGCTTTGGACAGCATAGTCAGATTTTATAATTTTTATGGTTGGCTCAGTTCAATTCCTACAAAGACTTAACATACATATTTAACTTTATTCTGGTTAACTGTCAATGTAGACTTTTTAGATTTGGGACCCTGATTAGTCTCTTCCTTGCTGAAAAGACCGCTGTAAATTTCAATAGGGAAACGGAAAAGTCCCTTAACAATTTTTAAGGAAGCTTTAAAAACAGTTATTTGAAGATGTGCTATTTAAAGTGAATTGCATCAGGTTTTTATTTTTAAATAAAAAAAAATGTCTGACAAACAGTGATCTGCTTTTTATGTGTTGCCATTAAGTCTTGCTATTGCACACTTGGAAATTCAGAAAGTATTTGTAAAGGAGCAAATAATCAGAAATTCAAGTGTAACTAAATGCTGTGGGGTTCAAGGGCTGCAATACCTGTTTTTTTAACCACGAGTGCAGGATATATTGGGTCCCTGCAGGCTCCAGACACACCTTGCCTGTACTCTGTGTTGCTCCTACGTGTCAGCTCTGAAAGGCTCCTCCTGTGATTTGGCAGCAAAGAAAGGTCAGTTAAAACAAATACCATAAAAGCAGACAGTAGAATTTTTCAAATTTTAGAAACATTATCTATCTTCAAATCCCTTCACTAGACTTACATTATATTAATGATTGCAACCTGAATATAGAACATTTGAACTGTCCTTTTCCAGGCCAGATGTGCTGTGTTATGTAATGTCATTTTAGGGTGACTGCTGGAGCTTGGAGTAAAAGAAAAGACGACCATATAGTAGATATTGTTCCAAAGAGCAAACATCATGAAAAATGCTGTAAAAACTCAAGGCCTTGAGCAAAGAATTTTAGCAAAGGCAAGCTCTACATAGAGTCTTGCTTAAACACAGACTGAACTCTCTGGCAAGGTACAATCTAGCCACAGGCTGCAGAGGGTACGGTAAGACAAAAGCCCAAATACACATTCCTACAGTGGCACACTTTACCCAGATACAAAAGCATTGTAACTCCTAAGAGCTTTTTCCTCCAGGCGCGGCACATTTCTAAGTTAAATGCACTACAGCAGAAATTTTCTCCACATGCTTTTCAAAAGCCTATTAAATAAAAACCATCCAAGCAAGTAGTTGTTGATACGTATGTGCAACAGGCTTCCCAGAAATTCTTTGTAAATAGAGCATCAATGTTTTCCACTGTTCGCAGGGAGGAAATCTGCTGAGTTCAGACAGCTGTAATCAAATCCACATTGCAAAGTCACAAATACAGAAACAAAAGACAATCACTGTCCATTTTTTGCACTGCAGATGCATTAATCAGACTCCATTTTCTTCACTGCTTCAGATTGCATTCTCGGGGTGATGTGCCAGCCTCCTGCCTCTGTTGGTTACATAGCTGTGCTCTCTGGCACTGCAGCCAGAGCTGGGACAACACGCTCATCACTTGAAGCATTTCATAGTTGTGATCCCAAGCAGAAGATCAACATCTACACAGACCATTGAAGAGGTAGATATATCAGGGGGAAGACTTGGAACATCCACACAAAGTGTCTGAACATGTATAGGGAGCATACCCCAAGGGTCACTGAGCTCAGTCGACTCTGGAAGCATGTCTTCTCTTTCAAATCTCTTTTCACTGTGAAGAAAATTTTCTTCTTCTTCAGGAATTCTGTAGCCAGAACAAAAATAGGAACCCAGTTATGCCTGTCCTCTCTGCAGGGAGGTGAGAGCAGGCAAGGACAGCGGGTGCTGTGCTGCGGTTGTGCCTAGGGCTCAACTAGCACAGGAACTCCCTGTCACCAATGAGAAACATGACCTTTAGCAACTGGCTTGATCTGGAGATGGGGCTGGCAGAGCAGCTACACTCTGCAAGAGCAGCAGAGGAAGCTGCATCTGAGCTCTGCTCCTGGAAGGGCTGAGTGTCTGTATTTTAGGCACCCTAGACCTCCACCTCATATACTCATGATGCAAGAGAGGACAAGCAGTCTTTCCGAGGGCTATTTAAGAGAAACCTGCTTCCCTCTGGGCAAGGGACTCAGCAGTAAATGGGCAGCATTTGTAGGCTGTGGAAGTACCCTCATGACTTCAGGCTTTTTGTAAGGCTGACTAAGGTGTACGAATAGGCAGGAGTAGGCAGGTAGTTTGGGCACAGCAGACCTGGGTCATCTGCCAGCTCTTACTGCCATAGGCTTCACTCTGTCTCTAGACTCAGCTGTCTGTGCCCATTGTGAGATCTCTGACTTGGCTTTGGGAAGGCTGGTGTGACTACACAACTCTCAAGTCTTGTTCAGAAAAGCCAGCATGGGTTTTCAAACCAATTGAATTCTGCAAATGTGTTTCATTGTTACGACATTTCTAGAACTGTGCCCTTGCCCTATGCCCTTCTCCCCCCCTCTCCACTTTATTCCCCTTTAGCATCAGTAACATCAGTAAGAGAGATTTAAACAAAGCAAACATATCTCCTCTCTGGCTTTATTTAGTAGTTTTTTTGTCTCATAAGGCAGTTTACTTATAAAATAAACTGCTTAACCATGTAGCCTTCCTCTGCACCTATCTCAATTGAACCGTCTTTTCTGAATGTGAGTTATTCAAAGATGTCAGGACAGGTGTCAACAATGCCATGGACAAGAGCTTGAATTCTTCCTTATGCTCTACCAACACTATCATATCCTATTATAGTGTTTGTTGTTTCTCAGGACCACATTGACTGGTAGGCTGAAGTAATCCCGTTCATGCTTATCTCCCTCCTATATTCTTTCCATTTTGTTCCCATTATTAGATGAAGCTGTTGATCTCACACTTTCTCCTTTTAAGTTACAGCTCATTTCTATTACCTCACTCCTCCTTTCTGACTCAAAAAAAAAAAGATCTATCTTGGTGATGCCATCTTATCCTCATTATTATCCATCCATTTTCTTCAAGGCACTGGTATTTTATGTAAAATATCAATGTAAAACAAAAAAAAATCAGGAAACTTTGCTCTGTTTTGAGTTGCATCAATTCAGATAATCTTAGACAGCATATACCTGCTCACTGCACCAGGGCTGGCAGCACATGGAAAGCGAGCATTGCAGTAGCTGGCAACACACACAGAGACTGCAGCTCACAGGGAATCTCCGTAGGGCTTTTATGCAATTGATTAGATGATATTGTGCACAGTCATCAAAAGTGGAGCTTCATAATATATGTAATGATGTACTTTGTTCTAGTCTTTACCTGCATAGTACCAGAGGAACATCTATTCCGAGATAAACTACATATAAATGAAAATAACTAAGCCTGACAAAGTTATCAGACTATCCAATTGCTGGAGGTAAGCTGAGAGAATGTAATTTCCCTGTCCTGTTCCCAATAAAATATTTTAAAAACTCACAGGTGGAGGATTTGCTGCTTTAGGGGCTCAGCACAGAAGGTGTCCAAGTGGTCAAGCAGCAGAAACAGCAGTGATCCTCGTGTCCCGCGAAAGAGGGCTTGACGAAGTGTTAGAGATTTTATAGTAGCTGAAATATAAATAAAGGCGAATGTCTGAGGATGAGTCAGCCAAGAGGTGAACGCATTTCTTAGTGGGCTGATTTGTGGATCACCCAGAGACTCAGAAATCGAGATAAGGCTGCAGAGTCTATGCTTGAACTTTTTAGAAGTCTTTGACTAATTGCTAGAGGATGACATCTAAAATGTCCCTGCTGCTTTCCTCTTTTCTTTTATTCAGCTCCTATTTCTTTAGCTTTCTGTTCTCCCGCCTTTTCCTTTTATCTTTAATTTTTTTTTGCCTTAATTAAATATAAATAAAAAGGACTGCATGTTCTGTGCTGTCATGTACAATATAGAGCTTCTCACCAGCAATCCCAGATTCACTAAGTGATTTTAACTGACAATTTGTAATTAAAGCAAGAGAGAAGGTTTATGGATTTCAACAGCATGTCTGCGTTTCTTGTCTTCCGTGTGGTTTTTGCGAACTTAACAATGGGTAAACTGGGCCATTTTAACCTGTGTACATTGATAAATACTTCTGTTTCCATAACTGATTAGATTGTTATTATTCAGGTCACCTCTAGCCAAGAAAGCCATGCTGGTATTGCAATATCATTTAGGGGAGTGATTGGTTTGTTTATTTATATTTTTTTCCCCCTTTCAGACTGGGGAAATCTGAGTTTAATGTGCAGTCAAACTAGAAGAATCCCCACGAGGACGTAATAAAAAATCTTTTCTGGGAGAAAAAAAGCTTTTTCTGGGAGAGCTGATTTTCCTTTGGGTAAAGATCTACAGGTAAGATTATTCTTTTTTTTTGCCTTTCTTTTTCCCCTTCCCAGTCCTCTGTACACTGTCTCTAACTGAGACCAGGCTGCCAGCATGGCTGCGGCAGCGCAGCGCTCTCAGCAACGTACTGGGGAGCCAGAGACAGCACTTCTCTGTGGCAGCACTGCTATGGGTTGGACTTTTAGAATGAGTCAGATCCTTCCACCAGTGCCCTGGCTCTGAGCAGTGGGTCAGCCGGGGGTGAGAGGAGGAGTGGCAGGAGCGGGCTCTCCACGTCCAGGGAGGCTGGGCCACCTCCAGCCTGGCAGGAGCCAGCCTTTGGTGGGTGCTGAGCTGATGTGTTTCCCCATGTCCTGCCAGCTCCAGGCAGACAGACTGACCACAAGAACAGCTGCAGGGCAGGAAAGGAACCCAGAAAGAGCTGAAAATTGATTTTGAGCAGCAGTGATTGGGACAGAGAATGCCTGCTGCAGCTCTGCTCCCTCTACTCTGTTAGATTCCCATCAGGACGGTGCACGGACTGTTTGCTGGAACGCCTCTGTGCTAAATGTCAGGAAGCAAATCTGAATGTAGTCACCCACACTCCAACAGGAGAAAAACCTTCGAGCAGCTTGCCTCATTTAAAAAAATAATACCACCATTTTCACAATATAACATTCAATTATGTGAAGATGGAATTATTCACTTCTTTAGCCTTGCAGTGAGTTAGCTTTCAGAGGAGAGGCCTCGTCTTTTAGTATCATTCTTCGATGAGATAGCTGGCATTTCTTTCTGGAGGTGATCTGCATTGCCTCCCCAGGAGACCTGAAACAGTCCCCCGAGTTCTGCTTGGAAAGCTGTGCCACAGGGTGACCTCAGCTCCAGGTAGTCTTTCCATAGGAGAGTATACTGTGAAACAGGAAAATTGATTCCATCCTGGGTCCTATTTACATCTAACTTGTCAACCCCACTTCATGTTAGCAGAAGCACTAAACACCGGGAAAACTGAGTTTATGCTATTCCATTACAAACCTCGCTGCAGCCTTCCTATTTTGTCTGTATTTACTCCCTTTTAGTATCAGTACTGCTCACTGGGAATTTGTTATGAAGTAAAAGCCTGAAATGCAAACTACTTCCCAGGCCTGTAAGAAATATTTAAACACTTCAGGCATTCAGTCTGTGATTCAGAGATTTATTTATAAAGCTGTTGATTTTGGGACACTAAACCATTGCATTTAAACTGCAGAAGTGAGTCATATTTGTGGGAGGTAATTACTACCAGAAAGTACAACTAACTTTTGTAGGTTTCTCTGTAAAATGTCCACTTATGATCTGCAACTACTAAAAATAACATGCTTTGTTGAATTTCAGCACAAGTTATCTTTACAGAATTATGTGGCTTTATACTTTTATTCTGTTTTCCTTGCATATGATAAAATAAATGACTCACATGCCTGAGAATTTATTTGGGTATTTCATGTGGACTGTCCTGACCAGGTAACTTGTTCAGCTTATATACTTTTCATGAAAATCAAAGCCTTTGTGGTAACTACTAGAGACAAGACACTTAGCATGGGAACAATGATTGTAGCTAACATAGTGTTTCTTCATTAGAGAGGTCTCTTATTTCTTCTTTCACTCCAAAGCATGGTAATCTACTCAATCTGTGTTCTCCCTGTGGTTAACAGATCTTGGGAGCTGAGGGAGTTCCAGATGTCCAACACCTGCAGAAGCTACTTGCAGAGTAGGAGAACTTTCCTCATTATCCCTCAGTCATGACTGAGGAATTCAAGTTTATTTAACTTGTGGTCACTTAGCAGCACTCCCTACTAACAGATGAGTCAGATGCTATGCTGCCTATCTCAAGAGAATACACTGCAACCAGGTTCAGAAAAATAATGCCATCCATCCTGACATATTAGGCTTTGAACAATTTTTCCCATGTCAATCAGAGAGAACCTAAGGTGCACCATAAACCTAAGTGGCCTTTTGTTGCTAGCAGAACAAAAATGGAGTTGTTATCCAGAATTTAAACCCCAGTCCTCTGAATATCTCATTCCCCTCCAAAATATGCAGTTATAGAAGAGATAGTCCTTTAAAAACTGCAGTTACCTGTCAGTGCAGTTTTCCAGGAATCAGCTAGTCTCTTAACACATTTTCCAGGAATATGGTGACCAGATCACAGTCAGAAAGTCTTTTGCCTCTCCCTGCTCCTCCAAAGTGAATCCAGCTCCCACCATAGGCTCCATGAGGTGATGGGAGTCAGCAATGGGGAGGATGGGACTTGCACTTGCTGTTCTACAGCTTTTGAAGGAAGGGAACTAAATGTTATCATCTTAAATATGATAAATATGATCACCTGAACTATGCCTCTTTGAGGAACTCTACCCTAATCTACCTGTGGTTCTCAAACAAGCACTTAAAGGTTTTTTGATAGCTTCTTTTTTTCTCTTTCCTGGGATCAAGTTCTAATTACCAGCCAGTTCTGGGCAAATGTGCTGCACTTGGCCATGGCAGTGAGATTGGCTGGCAGAGGGTTTGTCCACATTAAGAGAGCTTCTCATGTTGCTAGGGTGCCACTTTGATTTAACCACTCAGGAGGAGGTCTGGGTGAGTGTCAACCCATAATTTGAGCCATCACATGTAGCAGGATGTCAGATGGTGGTCAGAATAGATCAGGACTGCCTCTTGTCAGTATTGAAGTGGACTTGGTCATACTGTACAATAAGTAGCAAGTTACATCTCTGAGGAGGTGTATCTACTACTTCCTACAGCAGAGCGTTGAAAGGCAAATTGCCTTTCCCCTTGAATTAATTCTACAAGAATTTAGGG
Source organism: Colius striatus (assembly GCF_028858725.1). Lineage (NCBI taxonomy): Eukaryota > Metazoa > Chordata > Aves > Coliiformes > Coliidae > Colius > Colius striatus. The sequence goes on from NC_084763.1 coordinate 48,820,796, forward strand.
ATTGTATTTTCAGTGTGATCAAAGACCCACATACTCTGGTGTCTTTGGCCAAGGAGCAAGAGTTCCCAAAGCTTCAGAGAAAGAGATAAAACCTGGCAATAAACACTTAGATAAGATGCTTTTTAGGCAAAATTCTTCTTAATATCAAAGTTATTTTTGCATTAAAGGTTCGTGAAAGATGAACACATATCTCTTCCTTTGGTGGCTTCTGCAGTGGAAGGAAACAGTTGCATCCAAACAAAATCTAATGATGGTTTTGACATTAGAAAAATATTTCACAAGATAACCATGTATTATGGCTGTTACTTCACAGGATAGTCATTACCACAATAAGCTAAAGATAAAGCAAACTTTTTTTGTTTCTATTTTCAGAGACATTTTAGTGTTTTCAGTGTTCACATTGGATGGAGGCTCAACCAGATGCTCCTTACCATACAACTGGCAAAGCACTTTAATAGCTGTGACCCTTTAACAGTCAGTGTATTAGGGATTGACTGGCCATGGGTAATAAACACACTTGCATAAATCTGAAGTATTGTTGATATGTAACTTCATTTCATAATCTCAAATGAGAGAATTTTTGTCAATAACTTTAAAACTTCCTGATTTGAGAAGTGTGACTGTACATCTTGCATAAGTTGAGGAGGGATTTTCTGTTAGTTCCTCAGCACTCTCCCCAGCCCTTCAGAAATCCTCCAAATGACTCAGGAGTTTAGGAAAGACAGCGATCAGCACTGAGCTGTCTGTAAGCTCAATGCTTTCAGGTAGTCTCTGTGTTGGTTAAAGTGGGTCTGCTTTTATGACTCCCAATTTTTCATGCAGCTGTGAAGGAGCAGCATATTCTGCTTCACTTCTGCATTTAGATTTGCCCGGCAATTACCTAGAGCTGAATTCACATATTTGCAAAATACTGTTCTCCCTGTGCTGGTCCTGATGGGTGTCAGCTGGAAGAGCTATATCCCAAGCTATATCCCAGTTGCATCCTCTCTAATGTTTCTGTACCATATCATCAGGTTTTTGCTGTTTTTTCTCTGTAGGGAGAAATATGAGAGACAAGAATCATATGAAAATGGTTTGTATTTCTTGAGACTGATGCACATCCTGTTAAAATACATTTCTGTATTATAGTTACTCAGTGTTCTTTGTGGTAGCACTGTTGTTTCAAAACAAATAATCCAAGGATTACTGGATAATATAATCCAAGGATGTTGCTGAGACTATGCTGCTAGCCCTCCATCATTAGCAGCAAGGCCAAGTACCATTTCTGGGGGATATTTACTAAAATATTGGCTTCAGCTCCCACGTTGAATAGAGGGATTGTAAGCTAGATCAGCAGAGCTCCTGCTGCCTCTATTTCTCCAGACAGAAGAGGCAAATAAAAAGCACGATCGCTCTGGAAGGACTTGGCTAGCACTGACAAGGGCTCTGCTAGAGGGTTTAAAGAGGTTACCAGTAAACCAGTGCCTCAGCTCTGTCACTTGCAGCAGCAGGGCAGGGGTGGCATGGGGCTCACACTGCCCAGCCCAGCTACTTCTCACACCAAACTCTGCTCTGCAGAGGCAGCAGTAAAGGGCTTTTCCCACTTCCCAGCTCACCTGGCTCCACAACACAGCCCTTTCCTTCTGTTCTTTCCTCTTGCTACAGACTATTACTCTGGGTGGGTGAGCACCCTCCCAGGTTTTGCTTCTGTGGGGCTTCCTCTTGAATTCTCCCCACTGCGGTCCCACTGTTTTTAGGCACAGTTAGTTGGTGCAGCCTTCTTTAGACTACCACAAGTAGAAACTCCTTTATGGTATGTACCTTTTTATAACAAAGAATACCTTACCAAAACACAGAGGTGATCAAGTCCATACATTGCACCAGGAGAGATTTACTATGTACCTTCTTGCTTCTCTGCATTTCTGACTTTGGTAAAGGAGTCTCTACCATGTAGCTTCTGCTGAGAGACTGTTGCCTGATATGTAAGGCTGCCTGTAGACAGACAGACAGACTGTATGACAACTGCATTTTGGTACAGAGCTTGGGCTCTGCAGTCTCTGCTTTAAGTATTTGTAAGGGCAGTCAGCAGCATTTTCAAGCCAGTCACTCCCAGTGATTCACCTTCAGGGGACCTAGAAGTGTAGTGAGGATTGCAGTGATAAAGATTGGTCATAGATTACTCATAAAAAGGAAGAAATTTTAGTAGAACAATTTCAATACTAGCTGACAATTTGTTTGCCAAGTTTTAGTCCAGTAGACTTGAAATGGCCAAGTTTTTAATGCCAACAATTGAGGTTTGTGAAGGAAATACCAAACCAACCTCAGCGGAAAAAGAGGTGGACATTAAATTATAGAGCAAAGATTACATTTGCTTTGAAGGTGGAGAAATAAACAAGTTACAAAAAGTAAAATCAGTTTGAGGTTTTCAGTTCAATTCCTTTGCCTAACAATTGTGCTCAAGTGAGCGTTCAGCAAGCTGTGGAGGATTGCTAGCAAGGGGAGCAGGGAAGAGGACCACTACAGGGAAGCACTGCAAAAATGCTCAGAAACTGTTGCTCGATCTCATCATGTAAAGGCTTAAAAAGAGCTCAGACCTGAAATTCTCAACTGTTCTTATTTCAGCAAGTGCCAAAATGATACATTCTTTAATGTATACAACATTTTTTCTTGGATACAACGTCGACAATGTACACTTGTCGTTGGATATTTGTGTAATTTTTCCTGTATAATGTGTAAAAGCATGTCCCTGAATTCCTGCAGCAGCAGCGGGCCAGCTAAATTCACTGTGAGCCCAATCTCCTGTCCAAGAGGCATTCCACTGAAGTTGGAGAAACTATTCACTGCATGGGGACTGCCAAGGCACACTGGAGTAAGGATAGCAAAATCTTCTCCTGAAATACTATTTCAGCCATTTCAGTTTTATAAAGGATAAAAGAAAACATTATACGTTGCATGGGCAGACTTATTTGTCTACTCCAGAAGGCCAAATGTATTTCATCCAGAAGTGACAGCGGTGCCTGAAAAACCACTTCCCAGAATTAGTAGGTTTATTTTGTAATGCAACTTGCCAAGCTGAGATTTCCAGACCTAATAATGGATACAGAGAGGTCACAGTACAGAAATGCTAAAGCATGAGCGCTGGTTCTTAAATGGGACTAACCTAGAGGTAACTTGAAAGTCCTATGCTATGTGCATCCCTAACAGATGTGATGTATGTGTAGTTAAGCAGAGTCTGGCAGTCAGTGGCCATGATTTCCAGACTGCTTTCTTCAGATTACTAATGAATGACTATGCTCCTGTTTTTAACTCGCTACCTCAATGCAGTGCTTTCCTGTTCAATTAGGCAGATGTCATGCTACAGCAGAGTATTTCTTGGGTTTCTGCTGTAAATTATTCATACCTGGAAAAAAAAAGCAGCAGCAGCAGCTAGTATTTGGGTACTCAATCACACACAGCAGTCACCTGTACACTCCTTTTGTGGTGGTCGTAGTCATTTGCAATAAGCTGCTGTACTTTCACCTACTCTGTTTCTCAATTGTTCTTTTTTGTAAAACAGTGTTAAAAAAAAAAGCAAATATGAGAGTGCTTTATCATGCACAAATATGTGAATCTTTCGATTAATAGGAATACACAGACCATTGCTACTCTTCCTTCATCAATGCATGGACTTTGCAGTTTTATCTTACCAAATAAAATCAGAGATAAGTTTTACCCATGAAACGATGTGTAGCAGCAGGAGTACATTATTTAGTTTCCGTGACATGCTCCTTGCTAGAGGTAAATAAGATATCATTGCAATACTATTCAGTCTGTTATAGCTCTGCCTGTGTCAGCATTTATGTTACAAACCTCTTCTTCCAGGGGTTTATAACTCAGCCATAAAATTCACTCCAGTCTGAAACTTGGCACACAAGGTCTCAGCCTGGCAATGAATTTATTTTACAAAAAGTGGGAACAATGCAATATCTGTCTGGCCATATCCAAGTTAAAATTGTTTAGGTTCTTAGCAGCAGAGTGGGCCTACATAGAGAAGCCTACAAAGTATCCACCTGCCCCACACATCTCTCCAACCTCACCTTTTTAAAGTCACCAAAAAATCCAGGCACGTCAAAGCCTAAAATGCTCCACAAAATTTTGCACACCATAGACAGTTTAATTAAAAAAGTGAAGTTTCAGAGGTGCTGTGGGTTGTACTTCTGCAGATGACACTACCACTCCTGTCATGAGCAGAACTCAGCTGCGCTCCTGGACAGCTTTTCATGGTTCAAACACCAGACCTGTTCTGATGGTGAGGAACAATGCCTGTTTCACTTACACTTGTACCTTTGTTTCCCAGAGCATGAGTGTTGCTTCTCATGGCCCCTGCCAGGGCCTGACTTTTCTCTCCCCTTTGCTTGTTGTGCCGCAGCAAGAGCCTGGACATCTCTTTAGCCATGGCTCCCTCAGCCTGAGGCCCTGCAGAGACCCGGCCTGCCTTCCACCTGGAGGGCCCTGCACCCACGGATGTGGATGGTCTTTGCCTTCCTATCAGTCACATAGGAAAAGGTCCCATAAACACAAGAGCTGTTAAAGTTATCAGGTTTCACGGAGATTCAATTTGCCATGTCCTCCATTGTAACATTTATACTGTTACAGTGCCCTGTGCCAGGTGTCCTTCCTCAGCTGCAGCTCTCGGCAGGCGACTGCCTGCCTCCACCACACAGCCACAAACCTCCTCCTCTGTAGCAGTTATCTACCCAAAGTCCCCACTCAAAGATCCCCTCTAAAAGACCTCCTAGTGTTATCACAAAGCTTTCTACCCCTAACAGTACTGGAACATAACTAAGGTAAGTTTACATGCTTGGATTTGCCACAAAATTACCACTTCCAGAGATGTTAGTCTATTAAAAGGTGAATACTATTAGAAGACCAGGCAAAGTGAATACTATTAGAAGACCAGGCAAAGCACATTTTTATGAAGCACGTCTACTGCCTGCTCTTGCTCTGTGCCACACCTCACGTTTTCTCCTCTGGTTTCGAGAACGTGTTTTGGCTCTCTTTTCATCCCCAGCTGAACTGAGGAACTGAGTGAGCACTAGCTGAGTTGCCAGGTTTGATACACACGTCCCAACTGGCAACTATACAAAACATTCAGAGCATGTAACATATAATAATATATATATTCTGAGTGATAGTTTTAACCAGTAAAAATGTGCTCTATTTAAATAAAAATGGAAAGGCTGATGAGATTTTATCTAGAATCTATCTTTAAGACAAAGATGTAGCTTTCAAAGATTAATTCACTTTCATCTTACGATATTTCCTTTTGGAAAGCCCTCAGCCCTCCAGGTTTTCTCCATTTCTGCACTGCAGATGGCAGAAGACTGTGATATTGATTATGTGTGTTTAACAATGAGCTGTTTGCTCTCATATCTTTAACCCAAGTAATGTAAGACTACACTTATGTGGTTTTGAACATATATATGCAAAAGCATAATATTAATAATGCCATCGTCCTAAAGTATAACTCAAATAGACACATAGTATGCAATAAAAATCAATTTAAAGAGAAACAGACATGGTGTTCTGACTTGTTTAAGCCAAAGTTTGCATTTGATGTACATTCAGGGCATATTTTGCCTGTATTATTCAACTCTTTATGTCATTTGGAATAAGATTATTTTGTCTGCAGCAATACAACTGATCTTCCAAACTCGCTGACAATCTGTATCACAGAAATAGAATCCCAGTAACTAGGTGATTAAGTCACTGACACAATCAATTCAATTAAATGTTTGGACTCCATTTTTAAATTTATGTTAACTGATAGTCAAGCTGCTTTGCTGTCTGTGGGGAACAATAAAAAAGGAGAAGGAAATCTTGATACTCACATATGCAAGCTGTGCTAACAAGGATTTGGGGAGAAAAATAGACAAAAAAAGTTATGATTAATTTCTTTAAAAACTTGAACCAAACCTAGACATTGCACACAGAGAACTCAGAGTTACAGTCATGTACAGCCTCCATCCTGAATGCAGGGTAAGACTTTGTTTCATTAGCGCTCTTTTTTCTGTCCATGGAATGCATATACATTTTGTGAGCACAGGAGAGACAAACATTAATCAAGCATGCTCACCCTTAAGGTGGGAAAGCAGGACAGTTTTTTTATTTTTGTAGTGGTAACTTTTTAAAAAGCACAGTTAGCTAAAGTGCGTATTGTCACCAACTCCTGTTCCTGAGGGAAAAAGGTAGCAGAAGCATCCACCTAGCAGATAGTGCCTGAAATGCAACATCAATAGAAATGTTGAACCTGTGAATACAAATATGAAAATACTTTTGTGACAGCAAAACTAAATCACACAAAAAACTTATAAAAATTTGTTCTGATAAATTGTTAGACTGAGTCTGAAATTGGAAGAGCTATCTCCTTTGTTGTGATGTTATTTATTTGTGGTTATGGAGACAAGATGTTTTTCTCAGTGCTGAAACCCTTGAAATTACTGGCAAAGTTCAAAGGATGAAAATATAGGTCTCAAGTGACAAACTGCATCTAAAAATCTCATCAATTTTCTTGGAAATTTTTCTTTGATTGTATGAGTTCAGGAAACAGTCTGATATTTTGAAGAGTACAAACTGGGCAATATTTCTTTTTCTACCCAAGCCTTTCCCCTCATTGGACTTAGTGGTCATGTAAAACGTAAAACTGAGATGGAATGTGCACACTGAGGGATAGATTTTCCTACCCATTCACCAAACATCTTCAGTGGGGGCCCAACCTTTTCCTCCCTATCCCACAAGCAGAGCATCATCTGCAGCCCAAAGAACCAAAATCATCAAGACAAAGTCTTGTCGCTTTTGGGACCTATTAAATCCCTGGTTTAATCAAGACACCCAAAGGCATGCCACCTGAGCAACGCTGGTTGCAATTTGCATAGGTCATCAAACGAGCACAGCCATAAGCTGAGAACAGCTTTTGGTTACTACCAGTTCTCAACATATGAAAGGTGTTGTCTTTCCTTAATAGTCCATTTCTTCTTGCTTGTCTTTTGAGTTAGTGGTGTATGCAAGCTAGACTAATTTATCTTGCAGAGGTTGTCTCTCTCTGTAATGTCTGCAGATCCAGATTAACACCTTGAAAATCCTGTTGGCTAACTGTTGAGTGCCTCTACCAGGATCAACAGCTGTCTCAATTTGCTAACATGCTTTCATCCATCACTTATGGATGATCTCTTCTTTGCTTTGTGGTCCATGATTTCTGAGAGGTTTATTTGTCACAGAATTGCTGTCTGAGCCATGGTCCAACCTGACAGAAAGACAGCATTGGTTTACAAATTATTTTATGCAACAAAAACAAACATGGGTCAGAGAATAGGGAAAAGACTCTCCACTTATTATTTTCAGCGTTGACAAACAGCTTTGAAGTCTAAGTGGGCAAGTTTTTAAAGGCAATCTCAGCTAAAGACTGCCTTGTGGCAATTTTTGGTGAAACAAACTTAAATAGATGCTTTGTGGCAGAACTCGTGCAAATCCTTTCCACGTTCTTTGTAAAAAATATGGGTTGTCAGCTAGGTGAAGGTGATGAGTATCTGAAATAAGCTGTCATCATTACAGTTCTCTCATCTTCAGACAAAAGCTGAATTTGAATGAAATTCCAAGTGAAGGCTAGTGTTCACATGCCCAGCAATCAAGTCTGGTGGTGTGGTCTTCCCATATGCTCCTTCCTTACAACTCCAAGCTCATGATAACTGTAGTATATACATTCACATTTCCACCATGAAGATGTTCTCAGAGTTGCATCTGAATCAGATGCAGCCCATTCAGCTCCCAGTCCTGTCCTTAGATGTGTTTAAGAGCCATTTCAGAGCCTCATGGAGAAAGAGGCAACTAAAGAATGAGCCTCCTCTGTACCCTGTCATGTTATAACAATCCATATTTTAAGGAATTTTACAACAAGTTCAGTCTGGAGCACTGGGCTCATCTCCCATAGATGGACATATTCTAGAGCTAAAAAGCATGAGGCTGCAGAAGTAGCTCTCCATTGTCATATTGAGATTAGAGCAGGCTTCTTGCTAATGTAGATTTAGGTGAAATACACCATTGTCACAACTAATTCCTGGGACAGAAAGGCACATGGGAGAGAAGGAATAGTCCATGTAAAGTTTTTGTTTCAATTTGCACTGTAAAGCAAGTGTACTCTTACTTGCTTTAACAAGTAAACATGTGTTTTCCCAGAGAAATGGTTCAGATTACAACGAGAATTTGATCCTACGAAAACATTGTATGAATTTTATTTGTTCAGAGATCTTTGGAAAGGTGATGGCATCCATATTCTTGACCAAGTCAGCCTGTCGTTAACCAAATTTAACCCTTCACCCCAGTAAAGAAGAAAGGGTAATGTAAATATTGCTTAGTCTCATTTTCCATATTCCCAGTGTTATTATTTCAGTGTCACATGGGCCCTCCACATATATTTAAGGCTTATATGCTGAGAGGAGCCCTTTGACTCTGCCCTTTTTGTTATTTCAATGTCCAGGAATGAAATACACTGTTTATGTGACTCCAGGCTTTGCACTTGTTCATGCGCTGTGTACACTGTTCATAAGCTGGGTTTATAAAATGGAATGACCTCAGCCACCTACTTTTCAAGCCCCAGGTCCAGATGTTGACACAAATCCTTCAGTCTCAAGCTACTTTTTTTCTTTATGTTATCGATAGTTTTTATTTTAATTTTGTATATTTTTTCTTGTTACTTAGAAAAATGCACAATAAAATTCTCAGTTATCCAGCTCTCTCCTTCATTGAAACTTTAAAACTCCCTTAGAGGTCACAATTCCTTCGTTCTTTATTTATTTACTTTTCCAAAATACGCTTCTAAGAAGTTGTGGTTTCTCCTCATTACAGAAGACAGACAGAATTCTCCTAGTTCAAGATACCAGACAGATCCTGCCCTAATACAAAACATGCAACACATTTGGAGCGGGACCTGCAAGCACCTGTGTTACTTCGATGGAGGAAACCAAAGAGCCTAGTGGAAGTAATTTTATTCTATAAAATGCTTTATATTTATGAAGTCCAAATTTCACAATGTCCCAGAATTATCCTCTTTCCCCCTTCCCAAAAATCAGGGAACATTATTATCCTTAGTTTATATTAGAACAATTATAGGATGCCGTTTGCTCTTAGCCTGAGATGAATTCAATTCAGAAATGTCTGACTTTCTAATTTGCCATTGCACTGGATCATCTTATATCACCTTATATACAGGAATAAAATATTCTTTGCCTCTTTCTTTTCCCTTGCTTTTATGCAAATAAACTTTCTCCTCTTTGTATTTTTACTTTTTGTCCTGAGAAAACTGTTGAAGTTCTGGAATTTTTGGTACCCTGTTTGTGAAATAGACCCAGGCTACCTTGGAGGAATGTTTTAATAAAATGAATGATTTCAAGGTAGGAGGTCATGCTGGTAGGAGGTCTCAAGCTCGACTCTGGATATATGAACCTGCTTGGAAGCTGGGGGAGGAAAACAGCCTGCAAGGCAGAGTATTTTGAGAAAGGCAGTAAAAGGTCAATCTGTGTGCACATGGCTCAGTGTTTGCCACAGGTGCAACATCTTTGTATATCACTGCCTTTATTTTCCCAGCTTTGGCCCCAACACTTGATATGTACTGTTACCAAGTTGTTGGATTAACAAATAGCCTCCGGGAGTAGATAAAGCAGGTAGAGAAACCGTTCTAAACCACAGAAAAAAGGCCTCAGAATTAAATTGTCCTGGGAAAAAATAGCCACAAAGGAAGAAATACTGTCAGAAACCTCATGAATTCTGGTTGTGGGTACAACCAAGTGATTGGGGCAATGCTGAGCAGCAGGATTAGGTGAAGAAAAGCCACCAAGAGCTGGGTCATACCACAAACTTGTTCTGTGGCTAGTAAGTAGGTGCAGGTGGTTGCTGAGACATCTAAAGCTATACCTGTTGTCACCAGGACCACCCAATGCCTCTGCTGGATGAATCGCTGAGCAGTGTCAAAACTGTCCTTCTGGAGGGAAGCCCCCGAGAACCTGGGATGTGGCTGGAGCTAGAAAGTCTCCCCTGCCTCCCCCCACAGGGCACACCTGTGACTGCCAAGCTGCAGACCATTTGTTTTTGTGAGATATGATGAAGGACAGGCAGGTCCATGAAAACGGGCATCATTCATCCTCCAATTCCAGCATAGAGTGGATCTGCCTGTGGCTAGGAGAAAACCATCAGGTAACCAAAGCATCTGCATCAGCCGGCAGCAGTTACACTGAATATTGAAAAGAATTATTAATGGCTGAGGAAATGCTACCCAATAGTGTAAGGAATAGCGTGTACCACTTGTGGCAGAGTGACAGGCCCTGGCTTTCTGAGACAGATGAGCCATTCAGCCACCTACCAATGCCAGGCGCAGCTCCTGGCAAGCGGCGCTTGGCAGCAATGCTCCTGGGCATCAGGCCAGGCTGATGAGAGAGGTGCTGCAGCACGAACTGACCCGCACCAGCGGCTTGCAGCCATCGCGGGGGTGTTGCAGACGGAGCTGTGTGCCAGAGGAAGCAGGCAGGAATGTGTGGCTGCACCCTGCAACCTCAGCACAAAGGTCAAAAGGAGAATATTAGGGCAACGTTAGTCCAATGCTAATCCCCTATATCTGATGTTTGTTGATTTCCAAAGAACATTGATTGACAAGCCCCAATCAAAAGAAATCTGGCCATTTGCACAGACAAGTAGCTGTCTTTCCTCACTCTGGAAAGCCCAGGAAGAGACATGGGCAGACCTTGGGGGCTTGCTCAGTGAACTACCAGGTTTAGTCCCTCTGGGACAACCAGAGCTTCAGCCTGCTGCTTCAGGAGGACTACTCTGAACAAGGCAGGGCAAAATCCAGCATCTCTGGGTATTGCAAGCAGAGTCACAGTGTACCCAAAAAGAGAGCAAGACTGAGAGAAACTTTTCTCCTCTGTTTTCTTTGGATCCTTTAGTTCAGCTTGGATTCTTGGAGCATCACTAGTGTCCCATAGAGGTCCTGATGACACCAAGCAGTACTACAGTGGAAAATAAGGTGCTGCCCTTACAATAACAACATTTTCTGAGGAAAATAAGCAGTACTTAAGACCTGAAGACACTGTGTTGGGAATGTTTAGGCATCTAACAAAGCACTGAAGAATTCCAGGTACTGTAGAGAGTAAAGTGGCTCATGGCTACTTGTAAAGGGATAGTGTCAAAGAAACTACTCCTGCTTCTTGGTAGGAGACTGTCTGAGATCATGGAAATAGTCAGATCAGTAGCCTCAGCAGCCTGTCATCAGGAGATAGACATGCAGGCAAGGCAGTGAGCATCTCTGCCAACTAGACTGGGATGCTCAGCTGATGTACATCAAACAGTGTGAGCATTGAGGCATGAGGCCAGGAAAATACCAGCTCTAAACCAGAGACAGAACTGACTTGTTCCACTTTAAAGACAGGAACTATACAGACATATTAAATTGTTACTTCTCTTTCTAAAAATTGGGCTATGAGGAGGGCATTCAAGCAGGAGCAGAGATCATGAAAAGCAAGGTATATTTTCTCAGACAGCAGGTTGTAATGCACTACAGCAAAATTCAAGTGATTCAGTACCATGGGAATCTGAGCACAAGACCTCTTCCCCTGGGTACCTACAAAACAGTGAAAGACAGCAATGACAGTAAAGAGCCAGGAGCAAAAACTGCACAGACAAGAAGAGCTGTCTACTTGGAAATGCTGTGCTCTTGCAGCAACCCTCCCAGGGACTAAACACCAGTTCAGCAAGAGATTGATGAGTAAGAAAATCAAAACCCCAGGGTGAGCTGACAAACAGACTGTCAGCAGCCACAAGCACGATGATGCAGGGACAAACTGGTGGCTTGCAACAAGAATGGGTGCTGAGGGTAAAGCCACTATAGGACAGTGACCAAGTGCAAGATCAACCACCGGGCAAAAGGCAACAGTGTGATCTGCAGCAAGACATGGGGCATAGCTGATACTCAGGGCAGTAGTGGAGGTAAAATTGAAGATAGATCAGCAGAAGGCAGTTGGCAAGCAGGGACAACAGGGAACACAGCAAGATCTCAGGAATTAGCTGATTTGACAGAGGAGTGCTGGCAAATAAGTATCCCAGGAAGCCAGAGGAGCAGCAGGTCACTAACTAGAAGAACTCAAGCAGCCAGAGAGGCTTGTAAAGCCCCACCAGTAGCAATAACACAAAATGTGGAAGGTTGGACTGAAAGGAATTGCACTTGACAGACACCAAGGCTTGAGGCACTACTGGGTGGTAGCAGTAAAAGTCAGAGTCCAGTTCAGGCTATGCAGAGGTAGCTATGCGCTCAGCAAAAGCTGCCAACATGGTGACAATAAACAGCTAAAAGGAGAGATTAACGACCTTCACAGGTCTTGGAAGGAGTATGTGTGGCTATGGCAAGGGGCTTGGAGGGGGCACCAGGAACTGCATCTGCATTTGCTTGGCTCAAATGGCTGCAGCAGTTCAGGTTTCACAAGTGTTGAGTCCTTTTATGTTGTTGTCCAGTGCCGAGAACATGAAACACTTGAGGTGAAATTGTGCCCCCACTGAAGTTAATGGGAATTTTGCCTTGAGTCTGGTTTGTCTCTGCTCACACTACCTGGTATAAAGAAAGACAGATCCCACCTCAGAGGGTGGGGAAGGGGGTGGTGGTGTGGAGAAAGGAAGAAAAAAGCATTAATGCAATTTTGTTAGTGTTTTCTGGGGTTGGGGGGACAGGGCTGGTGTCCCTTGCCACAGGGACAAAGGCAGGCCCAGGGCTTGCTAAGCTGAAGAGAGACAGGGAGTGGGGCAGAGATGGCTGGAAAAGTCTCAGCACAGAGGCAAGGAGACAAAGGGAGGAGCTGGCAGGAGAACAAACAAGCAAACTCAATTAGAAACTGCAGCGAGGAGCTCCCAAATAGCAAGGGCCAACATCCCCATAGAGCAGGAACAGAGGCATGAGCACATCACCAAAAAGGCACCCTGGCAACACCAGCAAAGACACAGCAGAGTCAAGGAAAACATGGGGACAGGTTTCCTGCAACGTCTCACTGGTGTCTTCATTTTGCTGCTGCATCATCCAGGCAGAACACGTTGCTGCTGTACTGCTTGGGTGGGTAACTTCAGTGCTTTGGCAAATGAGAAATACCTAAGTTCATTTATTTATGGTCACTAAGGGAGGAAGGCAACAGCATTACTGTTGGGTCTCTGTACTTCAGCAGGAGGCTTGAGTCATATGAATTAGTAAAAAGCAAGTGGCAGAAGCAAGGAGATAGGAAGATCACATACAAAATATAGTTCAATGTCTGGAAGTTCTGTAAGACTCTGCTAGAGCAAAAGTAGCAGCTGCATGCATCTGAGCTGTGCCAATTCCTTTGACTCAAGCAAGTAGTTTTCATTATATCTTTAGAAGAGAGCCTATGGAAGACACAATGAAAGACCTTCCAGAAGAGGTCCTTTCCTTTAGCTGAAAGCTACAATTGTGACACATACAATTCCTGATTGTCACAGTGCTGAAAGTGCTACAAAAAAAAATCAGAGAGAAAGGAAATTCCCACAGTAGAGTTGCCGGTGACAGATGACAGCAGTGCTGAGAAAGGTAGAAAAAGAGCCAGAGCAAAAGCAAGAAATGTCTGCAGGCAGACCTGCTTAGGGCTTTTTGTTTTCCTTTTGGCTGGAATATTTTCTGATGGGAAGTGCTCACTTGACTGTATTGACATTTCCTTTTTCCATTTCCTTCAAGAATGCCTGTCTGAAGCCGGTTGCTTGCCTAGAAGCCTCTTGTAACCTCTCTGGCCAAAATGACATGAATTTCCCAGGAGGCTGAGATTACTGAGTTCAGTGTCTTTGCCCCACAGGACCTGGCAGTAGTGCCAGGGTCCTCGATTCACCAATGCAGAGGCAAGGGGCTGGGCTAGAACACCATGGGCTCTTGGCAGAAGGAGTGGGCGGGCAGAAACCTTTCAGTTTTCACTCTCCTTGTTCTAGTGGAAAGTAATTTCTGGGAAAAAGACTGTAGTTTCTGTGCTCTCTCCTCCTGGACATAAAGGAGACCATCCTCCGTGCAGACCCAGCTCCTGGCACCTTGTGGCCACTGGACTATTGCGTCTAACTGGTAGCCTGAACATAGCCTGTCCCCATGTAGCCCCAACCCATCCCTCTGCACCACTGCAAAGAGTTGATCCCTGCTCACTGGGCTGTTGTGAGGCCTAATTACCAAGTGTTTATGAAGAACCTCATTCATTAGAGGAGCTTGAGCTATATAAGTGCATATCATCATTTAGAATACTTCAAGATGAAAGGCACTTAAGTGCTTGACAAACTGAGAAGCAAATGTACACAGGAGCCACATTGTTTGCCTCTGAAATGAAGCATCTGGGCTGAGACGTAACAACTGTTTGAGGTGGTGGCATGAGGCTGGAACGGCAAACCCCTGAGGGTCAGCTGAACGTCCCAAAGCAGCAGCAGTGCTGCTGCTCGGGGCACCAGCAGGGATGGGGGAGCTGCCAGAGGGGCCCCAGCGCTGGTGCTGGCCTTTCATCCCAGGGGTGTGACGGGGCCGGCTGGGCACTGCTGGGCCACCCTGGCAGAGGCTTGCTTGTCTCGAAGGATACAGTCAGTGGGTTTACAGCTGAGAGCTTCCCCTCGTGGTTCTTTCCCCAGGAGAAGAGGAGAAGGGAGAAGGACAGGGATGGGAGAGTTGTGTGCCATCTATCTGCCTCAGAGCAGGTCGTGGTAGGAGGGGCAGTGCAAGTTCCAGGCAGGAAAGATTCATCGGGCCACTCTTTTTATGGCTATTTTGCATGCGTAACTTTGAGCTGAAATAAATACTGACAGATGATTTAAGTCCCCTCCAACAGGCCCTGTAGCCCTTCAGAGGTATTAGCAGTGTGCCTCCAATAAGGAGTGCTCTGTTTTTCCGTGATAAATCCGTGCTACACCATGCCTCCCACATACACAAGTACTCGATTTCTGCAGCAAGCACAGATAGCAACAAAGAGGCCTGGAAGGAAACCAGAAAGTAGATTACTGAGTACTATACATCAATTAAAATACATGCTGTAGTGAGAATGAAGCTTTTTGGAGTGTTTTTGTGAGCCATATCCTTGTTTCTTCTTTGCCCAAGCTGGGAGTCTTGAAAAGTATATATTCAATAACGTTTTGCTAAGCTCCTGGTCAGCGTAGGATTAGTATGTATTACTTAAATTTCTTTGTGTTTTTCAATTTCTTAGACTGTGGAAAACAGTCTAATATCAAAGTAGAGTGAAAAATATACTGAACTTGATTTTGAAGACTCACTAGGGCAAAAAAAAAAGCTTATGGGAAAATTTGTGGGTACTTTCTAAGTGACTGAGCCCTAAAAGGCTTAACCAAAGGACTCCATTCATCTGATTTGTATATTGTTTCTTAAGATCTGGGACAAATTGTTCCATTTTTGCCACCTGATAATCGCAGAGCAATTTATTTCTCAAATGTCAGTGCTCCAATTTATGTTTTAATTCTCAGGTCATTCATTTTTCTCTCACTAATTAAACTCTCAGAGAAGATCATTTGCACCGTCCATCCATGCACAACTGCTCATTTTTTGCATCCTCTGCTCTGCACTTCCCTCCCATTGATCTTTTGGCCTCAGTCACATCATTATCATAACTTCTAAGAATATGTATGGTCAAATCCAAACCCCTTCATTGGCCATTTTAGCCAGGCTGTAATGTATTTTGGGCTTTGTCTCTGTTTTATTTTTTTCACTAAATCTTTTATCTCACAACAAGAGCAGATGTAAGCTGTTCAAAACCTTTGGTAGGTCTAGACAAGTTCTTTTTGGTTTGGGAATTATAAATAATCAAATCCTCTTGATAAAAGTAGAGCTTCATGACCTTGGAAAGTATCTGGAGGGCCTTCCTCTTCCAAGTTGTGTGAATGCCACAAAGCACGACCTGTGCTGAGTCTAGGGCTGAGGAGGAGGAGAATGTTGGGGGTCTCGCCTCCCCGTGCAGGACAACCAGAGACCTCTTCCCAGTATCCAACAACAGGCTTTGGCCTTTGTCTGTCAGGTCTCCCACTTTTATCATCCTTGGGGCATCGTCTGATGCCTTTAATATGCTCCCACGAGCCATTGTTATTCTCTTCCTCTATAGATGTAGCACAGAGGGGATGTTTCTGCTTTGTGCTTGCAGGGGCTGGGGCTGTTAGTTATCTACAGCACCATATGTGAGCAGGACGGCAGTTACCGGCAGGTCGCCTTGCAGCTCACCAGCCAAACAGAACTTGAGTCTAAAACAATAGTTAACATTTGCTGGCATCTGCAGTCTACTTACATCCATCTGTCTTGAAACAGATCCTCAGCTGGGAGTCTGGAGAGACATAAAACTTCCTGAGTCCTTGTACTGCTGGACACCTCCACTCCAGTGACTCCCAGGAGGGGCATTTTGCTCTCTGCACACCTAAAAGTGAAACTCTTGTTACTCATATTGCTGCATTTAGGACTAAAAGTGTTGGCCCATGCTGATAAAGACACACTGAGCTGTTCTGATACTGACATGAGAGTATATATAACAGTAAGAAATCAATATTACTGAATGCCACTTTTATGTGAATTTAAGGTTGCAGAAGTAAATCAATCTTTTGCTGTGCTGTATAAAACCAAACTTATTTTACAATGAAAGAATGTATCACAACACAAGGAGATGGAGTATTGTCTAACTGGTGCGAACATATGGATTCATCTTTTATATTTTGTTCATATTTTCTTACAAAAAATCGGTGATTTAGAGCATTTATAGTAGAGAGGATCCTCTGATGCAACCAGTACCTTCAGGTCCCTGGGGCAGAACTGTGGCACCGCTCCCAGTAATTCCCTACACACAAGCAGGGACTGGTTCTGAAGACAAATTAACTCCCTCCAGCATCATTGACACCAAACTTAATTCAGCAGGACCCTGGGTTGAAGTTAAATTTCAGCAATGTAGGATTTTTTGCAGCCCAAGGTTGAGGCTTTTCAGAACTTCAGCATCATGTAGAAAAGTTTCTGAATATGCACAAGGTGCACATAGAAGAAACATGATGCCCTCCTCAAATACATTAGCAAGCAAGTGTCTGTGAACAAAGAAAATGGAGGAAGAATGAATGGGAGGAAAAATAAGACAAAAGAAAAATCCCAGGCAAGATAATACGGCCAAGGCAAATTCATAATTAGTGTATGATGCAGTGTGGGACTCCTAAAGCTCTACAAAGTCCTGAATGTCTGAACTCATACAGCAGAAGGCACAGGCTAAGTGAATTCTTGTTAGCACTGCCGAATCAGGCAGATATCTAACTCCTTTAAATGTTGATTATTCTGAATGGAGATATGAGAAACACACTTTATCTAACCCAGAGCTTTATCTGGTGTGCCAACTTCAAAGGAACAGCTGCTACAAGTACCTTTCCCAAGAGTTGATTAAACATTGGAAGGAAATTTCCAGAGTCAGAATTTACATTGTGGAGAAGTAACTTTGAAAATAAAACACAGCCTAACTTTAACAGAATGTTTCTGTACCAGCTGCTTATGGAAAACAGCCACTCCAGTGCAGAAAATGTTTCTTAATAATGCACTGTGCTGCTGCACAAGAACAAGAGAGGGATATTAAGTAGGTATAAAGCCAAAATGTAGTCTCTCTTTCTTTATCCAACCTCCCAGGTACACAGGAGGGAAACAAGAACCCAAACCTGCTAATGAGTGAATGAAATATTAGAAGTTTTCTTCAGTGTTGATAACTGTTATTCCATGCTTGTCATAGGGGTAGGAGTAAGGAAGGATGAAGAAGGCAGATGGTGAATATAAAAAACATTCCACATCTTTTAGGGGAATCAAAAAATCCCAGAAGGGGCCATGAGGATGGATCTGCTAGAACGGACAGGAAGGTGGCATGTCGTGGTGAGAGGAGGGATGGAGAAGAGCCTTTGTCCTGCTGTGCCCTCTAAGCCTTCCCTCCTTTGCCAAAACTGAGACTAGTAGGACAAAAACACAGATAAGCCAGTGAAAATTGCATGTTCTCTATGTTTCCTTCAATCCACCTTCATTTCCTCTGTTTTACATGGATTTAAATGTGTATATGTCTTACATGTCAGGAGGCTGAAAGATGGTACAAGCCAAAGCACCATGTAAATCACAGCAGTTCATTTTCTTTTTGTCGGGTGAGCCCAAGAAGTAAAGAGGAGTCTAATTTAATTTAATGGGGAGTCTAATTTAATTTAATTTAATGGGGTCTAAGCTATGCTACTATCACATGGACATGGTCTAATGCTTCCCAAAGTTTCTCCAATCAGCAAGCACTCCTAGGGCACCTCTCAGCATGATTAAGGCTGATAGGTCTTAAAGGTTTTCCTAAAGGAAAATATTTTTACCCCTACTGCAATATCTGCTCTGGTGTATTGCATTAGAAAATCTGTGAAAATATTCAGTGAAAACAGGAGTTAGAAATTGGCCTCCCTTTATCCTGAATGAGACCTTTTTCCAAGAGATTAACAGAGGAGTTTGCTTCCCTACCACAGAGTCACAGCTTGTCAACTCGTTTATAGAGCAGACCTTCCTGCCTCACATAGACACAGTGAGGGGAAAAAAACAACCAAAAGGGGAAAAAGAAAAAGGAGACACTTGTCAGACTGTGCTTAAGGGAGCGGCATTTTCTGTTCTGTAGCATAGCAAGTCTGTGGAGGGTTCGGTCACAGTAGAGCCAGAGGTTCCTGGTGGAAGGAGAGGGACTGACAAAGCTTGCCTTCCTGTCCTGAGAAGAGACTTTTCCACTCTGCATGGAGGGAGAGCCATGCCCACTCAATGGAAAGCCCACTAAAGCATGTCCCTCAGAACTTCATGTCTTTTAAATATCTCCAGGGATGATGACTGCACCACCTCCCTGGGCAGCTCATTCCAGTGTCTAACAGTGTTCTCAGTGAAAAAACTCCTCCTGATCTCCTGTCTAAACCTCCTCTGGTGCCACTTGAGGCCATTTCCTCTTGTCCTATCACTCCTTACTTGAGAGAAGAGACCAACCCCTACACCACTACTATCTCTTTTCAAGTAGTTGTAGAGAGTGATAATGTCACCCTTCAGCCTCCTCTAGGCTAAATATCTCCAGCTCCCTCAGTCGTTCCTTTTAAGACTTGTTCTCCAGTCCCTTTGCCAGCTTTGTTGCCTGTCTCTGGACGTGCTCCAGCATGTCAATGTTCCTCTTACAGTGAGGGGACCAAAACTAAACACAGTACTCAAGGTGTGGCCTCACCAGTACCAAGTACAGGGGAACAATCACTTCCCTGGTCCTGCTGGTCACACAATTTCTATCTCAATAGTGCTGGTAGCACCATTTTCCATCCCATCTTCCACGTGCTGCATATCCACAGAATGCTAAGGCCTCGCTCCCACCACCGAGCCTTCCAACAGGAGCGCACCATGGCAGGCTACATGGGAGAGCTGGAAGTGCTTTAGCAGCTGCTCATGAGGCAGGCAGCAAATTCTCATTGTCCAGAGTTTGTCTGTGAAGCACCTCTGCAGCTGAAAAGGAAAGGGTTTGCAAAGCCCAGCTTGCAGTTTAGTGGGTTCATCCTCGATTCGTGCAGCTGAGAAAATGTGTGGGATTTTCTGTGCAGCCAGGAGAAGCTCAGTCATTTCAGCTGGAAAGCCACATTGGGGTGTTTCCCAACTTTTCTTAACATTTACATGGTGAATAAAACTATTGCAGTGATGGAAAGGGTTATAGTCACAGTATAAATCACTCTTTCAGGAAAACACTGGAGATTTTCCTATGTATTTGTGGGAAAAACTTTAGGGCCTGTGTTAAGGCATTCATATATCAAGTCCATCTCTTTACTTCTATGATGAACTGAAAAATCTCTTGGAGTCTATACCTGCAGTTCAAGGGCACTAGTAGTATTTACCATGCAGAGGATGCCCTTAGCATCACAGATGATTAGGTTCAAATACTTCAAATCTTCCACAGATTAATAAAAAGCTTTACACTCTATGCTTTTCATACTTATTTTGGGTGTGAATGAAAAGCAACTTTATTAAAGTCAGTGAATTACATTTACCAGTATGGGAAGAGAATGGTCTCTCTGGATAGACTCCAAGGTTTCATCATACCAGTTTGCAGTCTGTTTCCTCACTATGATCCGCTTTTTAGTTATTTTGTGAAGTCAGGTTGAAAGGGATTAAATCTCACCTCCAATAACTGTTCAATAGTTTAAGGTCTATAAAATATTTATGCACTCAACAGCTTGCCTCTGCATAATAACTTTCAAAGGCTGATAATGTTCCATCTTTTGAGGTTTTTGACTGATGGCATTAACTTTTAATATGCACTTATTTACTGCCCCTCACACTTTCTTCCTTTTTGCCTACTTCCAGCCCAACAGAGGCCGTCCTGCAAGAACACTGCAAGGAGAGGTGCAAAGCTCTGAGAAGCTGCTCAGGAAACATGTACAGCTGAAGGGAGCATTTCCCGCTGCAGTCATTTGGGTCACTAATAAGCTAGAATCCTGGAATTGACCTAACCCAAAGTGCTGTAGCTGTGGGGTCTGCTGGAAAAGCTGTGATCCACCTGCTGCTGGAGATGGACCCTGTCTCCAGCATGGCTGGGAAAGCAAGCAGGAGATTTTCCTTTGGCTTCACAAGCCTCTGGACACTGCACTTTCAGAGCCTCCTGGGTCTCCTTTCACATTTAGGAACAAATCACCATCATGTACAGGTACAAAAGATGGTCAGGAAAGGAAGAGAACCCCTATTTTGAGGGAAATGAACCAACAGTGGGCTTGGCAAGACATTTGTGGTGCTCTTGGCAAGACCCAGATTGCTTTTCTTCCCCGGCTCCATGCAGAGATAGAAGCAAGGCTGCAGCACTTAAGGCCTTGGCACCGTCGTCTCAGTTGGGATTTGGAGTTGCTCCAGGAGGCCCAAGAAATCTGCATCTCAGGCCAAAAACTAGAGGCTGGGAGTACACAGGGCTGTTCTGGAGGCTGGATGATTTAAGGTAGATAGCAGCAATCTGAAAACGTCTATTGCCTGGCTACTCCTTCACCCTGTGGAAATGTTTGTGAGTGTGAATGTGGTTACTTGTCTTCAGAAGCCTTATTTTTTTCCCAGGAAACCTTTCTACCTGCAAAGCCAAAGGAAAAAAATCAGTAGATTCATAGGAAAATCTTTAGAGGCATTTGACCCTCCCAGTTAAGAAGCATGAAAGCTTCTCATTCAGATAATTCCTTCTGAGAAATTAATTGTATTGGTTATTTCCCAGTTTCGTGTTGGGATAATGACAAGATCAATAAAGCACAGGAATGTCTTGACTCATTTCCAGGAACAAAGCATGTAAAGCTTAGCTATGTCCTTGGACTCACATAGTAGCATCTATCATTTGCCATGGTGGTTTCAGGGTCGTGACAAATTTCTCTGGATGAGGTTCAAGCAAAGTATTTAACCTCAGGTGGCTACTAGCAAAACTGCTGTGCTTAAGGTATTTGTCCACTTTGATTACACAGTCTTGAGTTGCTTATTCCCAGAAAATTATGAGTCACTTTGCATTCTGTACATTCACTTTTAGAACAGACTACTGCTTTTGAAAGTGTAGTGAGAGCAGCATTGTCTTTGTGGGATCTATGTGAAAACAACCACACTAACAGACATATTCCTCAAGCAGTCATTAAACTCACCTGTTTGAACATCATTTCCACACACAAAATTCACACTGTTGCTGTAATTTCCAATTAATCATCACCATTTGGAAGCTTATGGGAAAATCTTCATGGTTAAGGGATTCATTACTCTGTATGTGAAACTGCCCACAAATCACGGTGTCTTGAACCCACACCTTTCCCATATATATATGGGAAAAGTAATGCAATATTCCCTGCCTTATCCTGACATATTTTACTGATGCTGATTCTGAAAAGCTCAAATCTGATGTTTGCCTTATAGACAGATTGATCTTAAACAAAATTCTTAACAAAATACATGATGGAGAAATGTGTTGTTGTTCCATGATGGAAAATGGACAGTTTAAAACCACTATGCACATGCAATGTTGGTGTTTGAAGATGGAAACAGAAGGGTAATGAAAGTGAGACAAAGGGAAGGTGTGGGACATGGTGGGAGCTATAGCATCAAGGCTTCAGGGCTGTCATGCTTACAATTAAGATCTTGATGTCTAGATCTGCTTGATTAGTCCACAGCATTTGCCATCATCTCTTCTGCCTGCAATCACATATTCCAGGTAAATCCTGGGTTGCCAGTCCTCTGGAAACATTACACTGAGGGCTTTAACTGTGAGATAAAAGTGATCTTCCTCAGATAGAGAAAGAGCTAAGCATGATGGCTGGTAGCACTTAGACTGACACCATCAACATGCAGAAATCCAGCTCTGGTATTAGGGGTAGAAGATCTACATCTGAGCTCAAATAGCTTTGGGAATATATGTTACCTGCGGTATTTTCAGTTGCAGTGAGAGTTCACTGAAGAGACTGCCAATCTTTTACTGCAAGCTTCATGCCCATCTTCATAGAATCATAGAATGGTAGGGGTTGGAAGGGACCTTTAGAGATCCTCTAGTCCACCTTCTCTGCAGAAGCAGATCCACCTAGATCAGGTCACGTAGGAACGTATTCAGGTGGGTCTTGAAGATCTCCAATGAAGGAAACTCCACACCCTCCCTAGGTAGCCTGTGCCAGGGCTCTGTCACCCTCAAAGTGAAAGTGGCTCTTCTTCCACTGGCACTCATGGTTGGTGCTCAGCAAACCAGAAGCTCTTCCTGCCTCTTCTCAGTTCTATATTTTTATCATTTTGGGCAATTTCTAAACTCCCTGTTATGGTGCTGTAATTTTCTTGATGTTCACTATAAATGCACATGCATGAGAGAGAAAAGGAAACAAGAATAAGGAAAATTTCTCTTCTAGACACATTGTCATGCCACTGCCCTTGAAATAAAGGAGAAAACACATGATATTTATGAATCATGACTGCTGTAAATGTCCTATCATATGTACCATGTTTAAAAAAATAATTTAATATTGTTTAAATAATAACATCCTTAATAAATTCAAAGGTACAGACTCATGCCCTAAATAGAAAAATCTCTTGCA
Source organism: Colius striatus (assembly GCF_028858725.1). Taxonomy (NCBI): domain Eukaryota; kingdom Metazoa; phylum Chordata; class Aves; order Coliiformes; family Coliidae; genus Colius; species Colius striatus. The sequence goes on from NC_084763.1 coordinate 48,843,887, forward strand.
GGTTATGTGAATAAATGAAAAGCAGTGTTCAGGATAACACTAACATTTACTGGAAAAGTATCAGTCTTTAGAGAATTGCTTCAATATTTTCTGGGTTACTATTTGGACCAGCTGCTGATGTTCAGAAAATCCCTCTTTAGAATAAGGAGACTATGTGTCGGTGGGGAACGCTCTCCACTCCTACAGGGACAAGACAAACATATGCTCATTCAGAGCAATGACTGTACCCACTTCAGAGAGGTTTACTTCAAGTGACTCTCATGACTCTCAGTGAATTGTGCTTTTCATATCCTACCAGACTCTTCTACCAGGTTTAATTTCAGCCACAGCTTCTGGAAGGATTTCATAGACTATTTGAAGGTGCGGTAAACTTCAGCAGACAATTGTTTTCAGGTCATCTGTACAGTAACAACACTGCTGGACTCTGGAAAGTCTCCTAGTAAAAGGTATCACTATCTCTGTATGTGACCCTCACGGTCAGGAGGACATTACGTGAAGTCCAAGGAAGATCAAATGTGCTTGTACACAACAGCTGGTATCTTCAAAACCTCTGAGCCTTTGAGTTAAACGATGCCTGTAGATGCAACTAAAGAGTATAGCTCTGGTTCAATCAGTCTGTGAACGCAGCTAGAAGAGCTGAGTTCAGTTCCTAAAAGGCAGATCAGACACTGGTAGATGCAAAAGGCTACAGGGCTCAGTGATGTGTTACAGTGCCATCCAAAAAGCCATTCCAGATGCCTCTAATTCAGGCAATACTTTAAAATAAGGTGTTTGGGACTAGGAAGAGGATGCAGAAGCAAGAGCTAGATCTAGCCTGATTACAGGCCAGAGAATGTGTGGGAGGGTTAGTTCCTTCAAAAACCCTGACTGCTTCCAAGAGAGCTACCTAGAAAAAGGCAATGGAGAACAGCATTGCTGTCTCTGTTCTGTAGGAGCTGAAGCTGGCTCAGAGCTTCACGTCACTAGTGTCTGCCCAGGCATGGCCCTGAGTTGGGACCCTTCTACTGAGGTTCAACACCCAGCTGGGCAGGGACTGAGGACCAGGTGGCTGTGTTGTCCCATGACATCTGGCTTGATCTTGGCATTTTAGTGGTGGGAAGACCTTCCAGGAAAGATAAACCTGGTTTCAGATGCTGTCATTGCCTGAAGGGGTTCTGGCCATCATCTCCTGCTTTGAAGTGTAGCTAATTGACTAACTTCAGGTGGCAGATGAGAGGTAACAGGGAGTATCAGGAAGGCTGCAGAGCATTACAGTAGCTGTACTTCTCTGTGGATTTACTCCTCAATCACAAGGGGTCAGAGCCTTGTTTTGGAAAGTTTGTTGAGAACATTTTTCTCTCAAACCTATGGGAAGTTGGAAGAACTATTCCTCTGACTGTATGGGCTTGAACAACATGGGAATCTGCTCCTGGGGCAGTGAGAGATTGTTCCCTGCAGGATACTTTCTGGAACTAATGCAATTTTCCTGCATGTTTGAATGAGACTCTATTAATATGTATCGACTGCTCACTTAGCAATAATTGTATCTACTTCATTACTAATGGCAGTCATGCTGCCATTTAGAGATTTGATTAAAAATTTGCAGCTGAGAGGGGATCCCAGTTTAAATACTGGATTCCTATTTAACAGAGCTTAGATGAAAGACAGCCTCTCTAGTGATCCTTGAAACAATGGAGGAAGCTGGATGCTTGCAAACCAACATTCAAAAATCCCTTGCAAGTTGCTTTAATTATTGATCCATCCAGAAATTCAGAGCCAGAGTAAAAGTGAAACTCCTTTTATAACCTTGCTTTGTTGCTCCACAAAGCTCCATCTAAATTACAGTATCAAAGGCACTTCCTACTTCTCATGTTTAGCTACACAGTTGAAGTCCTGGAACCGTATGGAGACCAGACCTGAATGCATGCTTTTTCTGTTGTTGTTTCCAAAAAAAGGGCAAAGGTAAAAGAAAACTGGATCTCAGTGTTCTAGCATCATGAGTGCTCCAAGGAGCATGCCTGCCTAGTTTAGATGTAATTGGCCAAGCCTGCAGCTGCTGAGCTCTTCAGTTATGGGTCTAACCTTAGAAGTGAGAGATCAACTGTTAGTCTGCTACTTCTCATACTTCTACAGAGATACATGGTCATGTGTACCTTGGAGGTGTGATCACAAGAAATAAACCACTTCAAAGTCTGCCAGAATGTTCTTTGGAAATTAAGATCTCTTCTCTTATCTGTTTCTTATTCCGATGAGCTTTGCTACAGGGTTCACTGGCCAAAGCAGAGGCAAGGCAGTGCCCACTGTCTGCACGGCCCTTCCCACAAAAAGTGCCCACTAAGTTTTTGCAGCCCTCCAGCCTTAAAATATTACCTGTGCTCCTGCTAATAATAACCTCCCTCTAGCTGACAGAGCCTCACAATGTGCTCTGAAATTTTAACTAACATCTCGTATGCCTATTAACGTCTTGACAAATCAAAGAAATTAATGATGAAATGAAATCTTCTGCCATTAGTGGATGGGCCTTGTAAGGCTTAACTCAGCAAAAAGGCATTGGGATGTCACTCAGGCAGGCATTGCCAGGATAATAGGGGAATTTCTAATAGGATTTCTCTCCCTCTTCAGAGTTTTCTCCAACACTGGAGTAAGCATTTTATTGGTCTTGCTGACTCACACCTTTAATTAGGAAAGAGCAATGTTTTCTGTTCTCTGAATAATATGCTTAAATAAAATGTTACAAGTACTCAAATGTATTAAAATATTTAACAAAATATTCCATAATTTAATGTCATATATATTTCTTGGCAGCAGTGAACTCCAAGGGCCTGAAGCTGTAATTGAACAATAAATTTAAATCATGATTTCAGCCCATGTATTATAGATGTGTTTGGGGTCTTTACCAAGCTCCTTGCTGATACCATGTAATCAGAATTCCTGTTCTTCAGACAAATCCTTTCTGTGCATTTTTTACACACAAGTCCTGTTATTGCAGCAGTAATGCCTGCTAAGTCATATTTGATTGTAATTTTGAGGTCTTAACACATAGAAATTGGATAAAGCTATGACGCCTTTTCCTCCAAAGCTGAGAAATAGCCACTACATTTATTTTTCTGACCTGAGAGATTTTGGAGTGAGTTATTTTCTGGGTTCTTTTTATAAATACCTTAATAGTTTGTTCACATACAAAACTGGCCCTCTGCACACCTTGTTAGAACTTCACCTTTTCAATCCTCCAGAGATCTTCATCCACTGCTTATAGAATCAGATTTAATCATTGCAGATGCCCTATAAAGATTATTGAAAACACTATTCAGTAGCTATTCAGAAAGTGAGTAGAAGGCTCCTTTTCCTCTAGTCTGCTAGTGAGTGAAGATCCAAATTCTGTGTCTGTGTTGGATCTACAGTCAAGTTAGTCCAAACTACCTCCATTCAGTTTGTGCAAAGTACCTCTAGCTCTGCAAAATGCATTTGTTATTTTGCAAACACATATGCCTAGATCTGGATTCAATTGCTTGACTGTGTTGTGGCAGAGCAATATGGCAATGGAACAAATTCAGAGTCTGCTTTCAGTTTGGCTGCTGCTTCTCTTTGGGGCTTTGCAGGGTCTCAAGAGAAAAATGCTTTGCCAAAAGTTATCTGTGCCCATGCCCTCCATGGCACATGAAAACTGGCAAAATACCCCAAACTAAGCCAAGCAATGAAAGTTGTCATGTCCACATTAGGGGAAAAAGAAGCTACTGCTGTTTCTTGCTGAGGGATTTGAGAGTGCTCTGTTCCAAAACCTGTCCCTTGAGGCTGACCATCTGTTGTTCCTGAATCTGCTCCAAACCCCCTGTTTCTGAGCATGACTGTCGAGAAACTTGTGGTAAGACAGTCCTTGCAGTCTGGACACCCTCAGGTCTCCTGTGACCCCACATTGCCTGGTGCCCGGTCTGTGAGTGGTGACAGCCTGTTCTATTTGGGTAGTCAGCAGCAGGGTACTTGCCAGCACGGGGAGTTCCAGTGGCCATTCCAGTCCTGAGCCTCTGATTCACAGGAGGTTTTTATGAAGGTGCTGTTGATGTGGCACGTTCACTCTGAAGCAGAGAGTCAACTGCTAACCACTTTGTGCATTGCCCATGCAACGTGAATTTTGCCTGGGAAAAGGAGTGATATTTGGTATCTAGCTGTTTTATGTTCTGTAATTTAAGGGTGTTTTGGAGCCTCCTTCCAGCTCCAAACAATGACAATAACGTAACTCTTGTGCTAGGCTGGCACAACTGATCAAATTGCTTAGTTTGAAGCTAGCACTGAGTCTGTATGAAGACTTTTTGTTCCCAAGTGCATGAGCTCATTTTTGGTATTATAGGATTTCATCCCTTTCCTTTACTCTAGCCCTTAGGGCCATTTACTTTTTTGTATGGTATTCTGCTATTCCTCTGTATTCATGATGTTCCTTAACATTAGGTCACCAGCTGATTTATCAGCACAGTTCTTATGGTTTTGACAAGGTCATTACCAAAATACTAAGACTTTGCAGTCTCGCCTAGCAACCTCCTCCAGCCACATACCTCTTGCAGGATTACTCATTGTCTCCTTCTCCTTCCACACTCCTATCTCTAAGTCAGTTTCTTACCTTTCACTCTTGCAAATGACCCCAGCTTTCCCAGCATAAAGAAAGGATTTCCATACCACTTATAGCAAAACGCCCTACTAAAGTCCGATAGTTTGACTGGAACATTTTCTTTATTAGATAAATTAAATCTCTTATCAAAAGCAATCTGGCAGAAGCTTCCTTAAAAACACTCCTGTTGTGTTTTATCACATTTTCCCTTCACATTCATGTCTTTAATTACGATTTTCTTCAGAATCTGTTTTAAACACTGAATGCTGCTGAGACAAACTAATGAGTCTAGACTTGATCTGAGCACTTTGTTTTCCTTCTGAAACATCCGTCTTGCCTTTTTTTTTGGTGCCAGTTTTTTTTTGTTTGGGTTTTTTTTTTTTTCAGAATGCAGGGATGAGATCATCCAGTTTCTCTGAACCAAGTGCATTGAACTCCTTGAGATTTGTTCCTACCAGGTTTTCCAGCTCTTCGTCCCATCGTCTGTCTTTTCCTCTCACGATTGAGCTCATCACCCTTGTGGGAAACTGAGGCAAAGTCTGTATACATAGTGTCTCACTTAATTTGGCTCTTAGCTCAAGATCAATCTCAGTTTTCCTTCAGCTCTTAGATCTTAAGATTAGCTCTATTCCTCTGTTTTTATTTACCAATCCTCTTCCCATTCTTTATAAAGATTTATTCTCTTTCACATATCTCTAACTCCAACCTAGTCTACAGTGCACCTGCATCAGACAGGGGTGTGTGTTTCAGCTCTGCTGAGTACCTAGATTTCTCTGTTGGGGTTGCAAGCTGCAGAATGGATGATCATGGGCAATGGCTAGAGTGAAGAGGAAATCAGCACTTACTGTGATCCTGCTGTTCTCCCAGGTGCGTCTGCATTATCTTGGTCAGTCCAGTGTTTTGGGGTGAAGGTAGAAGCCCCAGAAGAATATTTTCTCAGTCATTGGTGCTCTGTGTTTGGACATGACAGAAAATGAGAAATGGGCAGAGGACACGAGGTTCACTTAGCTGTGGGATAAGCATGAGACACAAAATAGTGTCTCATGGCTTTTAACCCATGCTGTCAGCAAGGATTATTGTGGATGATCTTCTCAAGCTTCCCAACAGGGAAAAGAGGAGGAATTCAAGCAGAATCAGCACTCCATAGGCTGCAGGCCAAAGATCAGCAATGGCCAAGGTGCATCCAGTGTAGCTCAGGACGGGGAGGAAAATAGTGGACTGGTGCCATTTTTGATGTATGTAAAAGTAATCCTGAGTCTGTCTTACTGCAGCTTTGAATGTCCCAGGGCCTGTGGCAGGTACAAGACATTGGAGGGATTATAAATACATTCTCAAGACCTTTTTTCCCTTCATCATTAAGCCTGTTTTGAGACTGGGAGCTGAGATGATAAAGAAACAGCTTTTACTACTAAATGACTCCCTTGCTGAAGGAAGTCCTGGGGAGACTGAAGGAAGATTTTCGCCAGGAAAGCAACACAAAGTATTGTATCCTATCAATGTGATGGACCTGATCTTGTCCTGTATTTTTGTTCCAGAATTTGAGTCATTTATGCCAGAACTGAGGGCTGGGATGGTTTTAATTCTAAGGGTTTTAGTGTGGGTGTCTAGCAGTGTATGGTAAGTGAAGAGAGGTGGGGGGCAGGCAGGCAGAGCTGCACTGGACTCAGACACTCTACATCAGCACCTGCCATTTCCTCAATGCAGCCCTTGTTAGTATAGAAATGAAAAATAGTTTCCTCTTGAAGGAGTGACACTTGAGCACTCAGGAGCTTCTGCAAAATCGCCACTTGCATCACTTGGTGTAAACACAGCTTTCTTAGGTCGTACATATGCTGTCAGGTCACCCTTGTGCCACAAATGGGGTTGCTGTGGGTGCTGGTCCGTGTGACTTGGTCCGGTGCTGCGGGTCTCAGCTGGCCTGCCCTGGCCCTGCACACCCACAGAAGAGCTACACTGGACCCAGCATGGGGAAAATACATTTGCAGGCAGCAAGGCAGGCCATGCCCAAGCCTCAGCAGGAGGCTCACACCCTCACAGAGAAGTGAGTCGTGAGGAAGCAAAGCGCCTGTGTCCATGCAGCCTGGCAGGGCTCTGTCAATGGTCACTGCAATGGCAAACAGGGGGAAACATCTCTCTGTGGACAACACGCTTGTGTTTCAACATTAGGTACTTTGGAAACCTTTGTATACCAAATGAAACAGAAAGTATTTCCAATCTGTAACTTGCTGTACAGTACAGAGACTTCATCAAAGTCATGCAAGATGAAGTCCCAATGGATACAAACTGCCACATGCTAACCTATACAGGTGAGAGTCTGACCCTAAAGCCTTTAAAACAAGCGATAACATCTCTGTCTGCATGCTGTGCAGCACTGAGCACTTCTTCCTTTGTATCTATTGTTATGGAAAAAAGGCATATTTCTACAAAGCCAGTATTGCCAAAAGGAATAAAAAAAGTACAGCACACCATTCTCACCAGGAAAATCTTACACCCAACCTTTCAATGTTTCTGTATCTTCTGTGATCTTTGGATGCATGTTTACTGACAGGATACTTCCCAGACCATTGCCCCTCCCACAGAAAGCAGATCCTTTTTTTTTTTTCACTAACACATCTGTGATTTTCTTTCAGCAAATGGAATTTCATGTGTGTCACTGGTATGCTTTGACTACAGTTTCATTTTTGTAACACTGTGGAAAAAATGGTGATTTTTTTTTTAATATAAAAAAACTCATTGCAGAGAAGAATGAATAATAAAATGATTTTTAAAAATACTTTATATAACAGAGAAAACATAAACCCCACAGCAATGTCTGATATAAAGTAGCAGCAGGAAATTCAACAACAGTTTCCCTGGGAGATAGAGGTTAAAAAAAATCCAGTTGCATAAAACTGTTTTATTGTTTATTAGGTTATTATTTCTTTGTCTAGTGCAATACCAGACCCTGTTTGATAACTAACACAGACTGAGAGCTGTGAAGATAACAGCTTAAATTCTCTGAAATAAAAACCAAATAAAATTCTTGAGTCATTCAGAGCCATTGGACTAGAACATTGCAGCACAGAATATTACATTCTATCACAATTTATCTTCCTTTTAAGCAAATTTATTGTTCTGTTTATAAAAAAATCCAAGTCTTCTACTTGTCATATTTGATCACAGACTGTATTCTTTAATGCCAAGTGCATCACTGTGAGTGCCTGTAATTTGCCATCATCCCTGAAGATGTTCTTGAAAATGAGATGTTTCATCTCAGTGGTCATACCCTGCTGACATTTAAAAAATAAATAAATTATCAGTTCTGTAGGGCTGTTGTCAGGGTTTAAGAGGAATTTACACAGAATGCTGTGCTTCTGTGGGAATTGTCAAATCTTAATCTTACAGTATATTACAAAACTATTATTAACATATCTCTAGGTAATGCTGTTTAGTGTTAATACTCAATGGAATATACTTTTCATTAAAACACTAAAGGAGTCCAAATATATTTTACCCTCAGGCATAATATCAGCTATGCTGTTTCTTGGAATGACTGCAATACAGAAATGAAACTGGTCTTACTTCAAATAACTTTTGTGTCACTGTACAAACTCTAGATTCTTTTCTGGGAGACAAGATGATTTGAGACAGGAAAAAAAACCACAAACCCAAGCTGGAAAGAGAAGCCAATAAAAATGTGTATTATAGCCAGAAGTTTCAAAGCAAGGAGGTCTTCCCTGTGGTGTGCAATGCAGTTCCTCTGCTCTCTATGGCACATTTCATACCATCTAGAGTTCCTGTGTAACACGTTTTGTTTGGTGAATGTTTATCTCAGTCTCATCACATGAATGAGCTGTGAGAGTATAAATATGAACCTCAAGTTGGCCCTGGGACATAGCAGAGTGATTCCCACTGTGAGAAAAGCAGGCACCATATTTGGCATGAACACACAGTTCAAGGCTGTGTCCCTGCAGCAAACTATGCCAGATGGCTAAGCAGAAAGACTGAACAGGTTGTTGGAGCCATCCAGGTGTCCTTTAGAAAACAGAAATCCCTCTTTAATGTATCCACAAGATATAACAATCTCATGCTAAAAGATACAGTGAATTTGAATTGATGTACTTTGAGCAAAAGTAGTCCCAGGGAAAACCAAACAAACCAATCAAACAAAAAGAACAACAACAATGAAAAAAAAAAAGAAATAAAAGGTTTTTTTCAGTGCTGGCAACAGGCTGCCTTTGAGAAAATCAGTGAACTCACTGAAAAGTGAACAGGATAGCTTCTTATTACCATGTGGAAAAGGTTTCTTCCTAGCTGACCCTTTTACCGATGTGAATTCAGTGTAATAAAAAACTACAAATGGGAGAAACTGGTTAATTTTCATCTGGGAAAAAAAAATAACCATTGGGCTAAGTCAAAACTGTTCTAGAAAAAAGGAACAATGAAAATGTGCATTAATGACATGATTGGAAACATGGTAAAAAGTAAAAGGAAGGCAGGGTGCAAACGAGATTGCAAGGACCTTGAAATGTCTCATGACAGTTCTTGACCAGTCCTACAGAGGAGGAAAGTTATTCCCAATAAATCCAAGGCTGAGCAGTGTTAACAATGGACTCATCACTGGGCTCTGAATGCACCATAAGCAGTCAGAAAATAAAGCCTAGAATGAGGGAGGAACTGGTGAAATCTCTGTAGGAAGAGTGACTTTACACGGAACTGTGGGTTTGAATGTCCCAAAACTGTGAGTTCAACTTGAGGCACTCAAATAGTTTCACTTAATTTCTTCCTTTTTTTTTTGGCAAGGAAGCAGGGAGAAGGAAGGGAGGAAGGAGCCAGAAGGGGAGGTGTCACTTCATCCTTCTGCCTCGTCTTGGCCTTTGTCTGAGACATGGGAGATCTAGCTCTAAATTCTTTTTCCTGAAAGCACCTCATCTCACAGAAATGCCCAAAGAGATGGCCATAAAGAACTCAAGAGAAGTCTCAGCTTCTTGCATTGAAAGGTCAGTGGGACAGGAGCCCTAAGATGGTGTCTGGCTGGTGGACTAGTGAGTCCTCCTCACACTTTCAAAAACTTTTGCACCAAGCAGAACTGTTTCAACAGCAAAGGAGCTCTGGAGAAGGTTACAAGCAACAAGGTATGAGACCTTCTTCACATTCCTCCTGTAGATCAGGTTATGAGCAGAGTTGCTGCAGATCTTCTTCCTGTCCTGTGTCTCCTCACAGATAATAGCTGGGGCTGGGGATTCTCAACCCCCTAGGTTAGTGCTTTCACTCTGCACAAAGTACACAAACATCTCTCACATCAGTGTCCTTCACCTTCCAGACTTAAGGGAAATGGTACATTGCTCCTCTTTTGTAAACTGCACATGGAGGAGTTTATGGGACTAACTAATACAGATAACCTTTGGGCATCCTCAGGAAGAGAACTAGGATGGCCAGGGTGATCACTCCAAGTAAAGGGCAAGCAGAAGAGACTGGACATAGCCTGGAGAGATCACCTGAGGCTCACAGTCAGGATAACTCTGGGATCTCTGTACCGTTTTCTCTGTCCAGAGTCAGCTGGAGCACTACAGTGCTGTGGAGCATCCTTCTAGACGGTGAGAACTCACACCCTAGGTGTGGGATCAGACTGCCCAGCAACTGCCTTGGCACTGCCCCACTGTGGCACTCCTGGAGGTTTGCTAAGAGATCACTTTGTGTTGTGTGGGATAAAAGTGAGGGAGAGGGAAGAGAGTCCATTTCTGCAAGGAAGTAAAAAATAGGACTTTTGTGTCCCAGGGCTAATTTGTGTTCTCAGAGGTACAGTTTCTTACAGACACTGGTGTCTTTGGGAAGAAGATCACTATCTTCAGATGTTACTCAATACTTGTCTGAAACTAACCTAAAAGACAAATTAAATATTTGACAAAAGAAAATGCAGACTTCCTTTTCCCTTATTTTTCCTTTACTGCTCTGAGTGAACACTTTCAGCTTTTCATTTTAGACCTCACAGCCTACAGCATGCAGTAATAGCTCATTCATTATTCAAGTAACTGTTTCTGTAACTGGGTTAATAATAGTTCTCATAGCTAAGTACAGTAGTCTAGGTGGTAGAGTTGAAGTTCCCACAGAGCTTTTGTTTTCCTCAGTTTGCAATAATATTCCAAATAAAGCCATTCACTAAAATGACTGTGCCACAGCAGCTTGTGCATAACACCCAGTGAATTATTATAACAGGATTTGTTAAAACTGTGGAGGACATTGGTAGCAAGATAGTTATCTGTAACTGATCTTTTAAAAAAATAAATGCTGAAAGCTCTTATTTCAAGCCATGCTGCTTTCTCCTCTGCAGTCAATTCCTAGAGCTGACCAGGTTACTGTAATACCTGAAAGTAGTTTGTAATTAAAAAGCTTTGAGACTTTTCCCTCACACAGAGCAGAAGCTGAGGCAGAAATAGAAAATGCTCAATAAGGATCCCACATTTAAAAGATGAGCTATGGATAATTTTCGAATCAAATACTTGCAGTGCTTAGAAAATCATTAGAGTAATAAAGCACAAGAAGCGTTATAATTTGATAAGCACGTATAGGCGTGACACATATGGAAGTAAATTGTGCTTCTCCTAAACTGGAATTGTGAGAGTTTAAAAAGACAGTACATTAAGGGAGGATGATGGATATAATTTATTTAGAGTGCTGAAAAGCTTTCAATAGGATTCTGCCCATGAGACTGCAAAAGAAGTCCAGTAACAAGAAGGTGAGCTAAAACCTTGTCCTGGATTAACAACCGCTGAAGAGACAAGCTGGCAGTGGGAATAAATGTCTGAAGCCTGAGGTTGGAAAACATTAAGAGTGAAGTGCCCTGAGGATGTCTATGAGGAGTGGTTTTTATCTATCCATGTGCAGGTGTCTATGTTGCACACGTATTACACCGATTTCCTTCATTTCTTATGAGGATCTGTTTACAGCAGATAGGAGACATACAAATATGGACTTTCAGATACAGAATGCATCCCTTAGGATTTTTAGAGATTTTTTAGAATTATTTCCTATGTCTTAAGACTGTGATCGTAGTTTTGGTGGATTTGCTAAGTACTGCATTTCCTAATAACACTAAGAATTAGAAGAACAATGAAATGTCAAAATGTGCTGCTGACAAAAGCTTGATCAGAAAGGAAAAGCTGCAAAGGATTGCTTGAAACACCAGACAAGTCTAATACCACTGGTGGTTGTCCTAACATGTTGGCAGATGAACTTGAACTAAAAGGTAATGCATTTGAAAGAAATAATTTAAACTACCCTGACATGCTGATGGCTTCTGAATTAACTGTAATCTTTGGGGAAAAAGAACTAAGCTTTATTGTGAACAGCTCAGGAAAGATACTAAGCAGAAGAAGCAAAAAAATGTGCCTGAGATGCTGAAGTGGGGGGATACATTAAGGAGAGAATAAGAATGTACCTACCCCGGTGCATAGGTATGGCTGCACGTGCAGCCACATGTGCACACATAGGGGTGGCTCATCAGCCTCATTACTGTATGTGGCTTTAGATGCCACATGTAAAATGTGAGCTTGAGAGAAGAATATTTGAATGATTCATGTTTCCCAAGTGAGTAGATGGGCTGAGGATGATGGAGTTGGTCACTTGCATCTAGAAGTCAGCCAGTCCCTTTTGCAATACACCAAAAGTTGGCACCCTAAAAAGATTTGGGTTGCCATGAGAGGTGTCTGAACACTCAGAATCCTCACTACCATTGGTCATGTTGCTCCTTTTCAGGATATTTCCAATTGCTTCTGCCAAAGTTTCCCCCTCTGTTATTTTCCAAACAGATCATGGCCTGTCGTTCATATTGATTAATTACTACTCTACTTAAGGTAGGATACCCATATGGAAAAGTGAAACAGTGTCAGCCAGGACTCATGAAGAAATGCAAGGAAGGGCTGAGGGATGAAACTGGAGAAAAGCAATGCCAGCGAGGAATAAGGAATGGAGAGTGGAGGCAGCAGAAAATGCTAGAAGAGCATGAGAACCACCATCCAGGCAGTACCAGACTCTCTTCTGCAAGGTTTTACTCTGTCTCCAGGTCTGTGGTGCACCAACATCCCCGAAACATCATTTTACAGTTAGCTCCCTTTTAAGATAAATAGAGGAAGCTCATAACTCTGTGGTTTAGTTGCAGTTTCTCTGGCTTTGACACAACAAGATAACCTCCTCAAAATGTAAACTGAAGCATGGTTATCTTTACAACCAGAAGGGCTAAACATTTCATTAGCTTTTTAAATGAAAGCTTAGGTTTTGGAGAATGCAGTCAAATCTGCAGGAAGGGTCTAATTCCTCCCACATTTTCATGAGCACAGAGGATCAACATCTTTGCTAGTCAGACGCTCTTGTTCTATCTGTCCCAGAGAACAAAGACAAGGGGATGCTCACGTGTACAAGGCGACATGTTTAAAGGAGATAAAGAGAACCTTGAATAAGTAAGGTAGAGAAAACCTGTAGAATTCACTAATGAAAGTTTTTTACTGAATTCTTCAGGATTAGAAAACCACCAGCCATTTGTACAAATAACCTTTGCAGCTGCACTAGTTACCGTGGCTGCCAATGAGGAAAGCAAAAGTGCTTTCTCTTGGAGGCAGCGTGGGCCTGGCTTGATGTGTTGGGTTGGGCTCAGCTGAAGCTCTTGGAGTACTGGGAGGTATACTCTCCTGTGCAACACTCCTCACGTGCTTTGAAGCTCATCCCAGTGTTGTTTGTTGTGGCCTTTCAGTGGTGGCAATGCTGTGTGAAAATCAAGGTTTTCATTAAAAGAAGGAAGTGAATTGCTTGCTTTCATACCTGTATCAACAAGCCTAAAAATCTGATTCCTTAAGTCTCAGGAAAGTAAAAAGAAAAACACCTAATGAAATCTGTTTGGTTTTGACAGGTCCTGAGTGGTCAGTATTGGCAATACTCAGAAAAGCTCCTGGTGCTGACAGGAGTTGGGAGGAAAGTTTCAACAGGCATGAGGAGGTTCAAATAGCATTCATACCAAGGAGAGACTGAGAAAATAGGGGAAAGTGCTGAGAAAGAGAAAGTATCTCTATACCTCCCTATTCTGAAACAGAGAGGCTAGATTTCAAAGGATTACTGAGAGTGAAGATCCATTGCCACACGAAAGAAGGCTCAGTCCTGCAGAAGAACAGGTGAAGGCTTCAGCATGTTGGATTATTTCATGTTTTGAATGTGTATTCACTTGGAAGACATGGAGTTTCAACTAAAGTATCCAAATAGTGACAAAAAAGTAGCCATTGGCCAAGTGATCTCAATAAAGAACACTCTTGTATAAAGGCTCTGAGCTATTCTCTTCCAGAACTGCCACACAGGAATCAGCAATATGTGTTTTGTCATTACCAGTGTAAGTGGCAGGAGAATGCTGGAGCCAGAATGTTAGAGGAACCAATGTCCCCGTGGATCATCAACAAGGAGACTCTTGAAATCTGAAAGGTAACAACTCAGGAGCTGGATGTGTCCCTTTCTATTAAAGTGAAGAGTAAGGGGGAAATGCTTGCTTTCTCCTTTAAGTCCTACGTCAAAAAGCTAATGAGGAATTGACATGGGACCCCATTTTAAAGCATAACTCAGATAAAATCCTGTAATTGAAGCTGAGCCACTGGGAAATGTCATGCTGTATTTCCTGATGCCAACCATGCACCTGTCCCTATAATGCCATACCCCATCAGAAGATGAAGCAGTGGGGTCTGATCATAAGCCAACACCACACAGTTGCATTGCTGCTGGAAGTACTGCACAAGGTGTCAGCATCCTGCCAGGCTTATTCCCTGAACAGGCATGGCTGATGTTTCCAGAAGCTGTAAGACATCTAGGAGAATCGCCAACAAGGAGGAAAACCAATGCTGCCCGTAGCTGGATGGGATAGTGCCAGATTAGTACAGAAGTTCCTGTAGCTGCCAAATAGCTTTCTAATTACATTGTGATCAGCAAGATAAAACTGTGTCTCTTTAAAAACATATGTCTATGTTCACAGCAGGTCTTCAGTGTAGATAGAGGATGAAGAAGCAGAATGACAGACAAGAAAGGCTTGCTTGTTTTCAGATGTTTCCAGGATCCCAGTCCGCAGGACTGACCCCCTCCATTCCAAGGAGAGGAAACAAGAAGAGAAAGACGAGATACAATCCAGCAGATTAGAAAGTGACAGGACTAAATCAGTGTCTGGGCACACACAAAAACGTGCAACTCCAGCAGGTACCTTCTTCCTTTATATCAAACGAAACCATTTAGGGTTCTGTTTGTCTGCTTTTAGGTTGAACAGCATCTTATTCCAAACGCAGCATTGGACCATCAGTCCCCATTCTTTTTGTGTTTCTCATTCCAGTGTCATTTTCTCCTCAAACAAATGTAGAACATATTTCTGAGAGCTGAGTTGCAGCAGCCCAAACTTGAATGAGCTGGTCAAAATTACAAGAATGCATCTGATACTCATTAAGAAGAGGATACAAGAGCTTTTGGAACAGATAGTGAACTCCTAAGAGTACATCATGGAGGAATTTACAAAGAATGAAAAGTGAATCATGTCACTGCAGAAATAATTATTCAAGTGTGTGGTAAGTAGAATTTCATCTGGATCTTTTGTACTCTTGGATCTTCCTTGAGCTCCTCTAACTGGTAACGTAGCCACCACACAACAGAGTGATAATGAAGATGTCATGAACATGAGCTTAATCTGCTTCTTCTCTGGGCCATTATCCCTGGGGGGCAAGTACATTTTGAACCTAGCATGAAAAAAAATAAGAGGAGAAACATGAAAATAGTGATAGCTCTGTTGATTTGATGGGTGACTGTGCAGCTTTTGGCTTGGGGAGGTTAACACACAGTGAGCTATGGATCTATGCTACAGTAGCTACACTGGCTCCCCTTCTAGGCTCCTGGAAGTCACACTAAGGCAGAACAGCTCTCTCCTCTTTCAATGTCCCATAAACTCACATGTGCAAGGCTTAACTGGAGCTGTAACATGGTCAGGAATGCACAGCTGGGTAGCTGCTCATGCCTTACATGCCTCTGTGGGATTTTGGGCAATACTCACCAGCTGGGTTACAGCATATGGGCATCCTTCTGAGATAATCATGCATATTCCCTCTGTGAGTCCTTTGAGAACCAGCAGTAACTAACTGTGCCAGAGCCTTTTCCTACTCCTCCTCACATCCTCATTGAAAGTGTCCCATTCCCTTATTATCTGAAATGACTACGCTGCTTCCTCCCCCAAATCTCATTCAGAACAGGGCTGTTTGCCCTTAGATGTTGCAAGACAGTCCTTATGGGCAGAGGTACCAAACAGCCAAGTGTGCAATGCACGGTAGTGGGGTTTGTTAAGATGAAACTTTAACTGTGCATTAAGAAATAAGAATAATGAATGTATTCATTACGACCATGGTTATTTCTGGGCAGAGGGGGTGTGTGCAGGACTGCTGAGATGTAGGTGTGGTTTATCATACCTGGTTACCAGCATGCTTTTTATCCTGCAAGGCATCTATGCAGATCCAGCAGTTTGTAACAGATCCATGCATACAAAATTGAAGATAGATTTAGGGTTTTAATTACATTTTGTGGATGTTTTCAAATTTATCCCTAACAATTAGTATGAACCTGCAGTACAAAATTCTGGGTCCACCATAATTAGAGAGGGCTAATTCAGCAGAGCACCACTGCCCAGACACAACATGTAGTGCTCTGACAGCCTGTTTCCTTTAACATGTCAGGCATCCCAATATTTTGGGCTATTTATTGTAGAGGTCTCCTGGCTTCTGTTTGAGAAAAAAGGTGAATTGCTCCAACAGGAGGTAGTCCTTCACAAGGTGCATCCAGCTGGCCACAGCAGGGGCCAGCCTTGTCATTTTGTCATTTTCACAAGCAGGATATGTTTACATGCCAGAGACGGCAGAAACAAAATAGATGACATATCCATGGTCTGAAGGTTTGTAATCCCAACAAACTCAAGCAAAAGTAAGATAGGATGGGGAGCCAGGTCCAAATCAAGCATTTAGTTCAAACATTTACATGCCTGAGATCAGACTCTTGGATTGTGGATTAAATCTGTAAAATGTTTGGTAAGACAGGAGCTACCTGTGAAATGTCTCACAGACATGTCTGGGGACGTTTTGTGACATCTGTTATACAAGCTTGAGTTTGTAAAACCCACATGCAAAACAGTAGGTTTAGACTAAACTGCTGATGTCTGAAATTTTCACTCAGTTTGATATGAGACACTGAGAAATCTCCAGCAGTATCTGTGTCTGAGGCTCTTTTTTTTCTCATCCCACACACCTTGAGCTGATTGTTACTTGTGCAGCCTCTTGGTCTTGATACTTGGGGAACCATATATCAAGGAGAGACAGGTTTGGGAGAACAAGAATTCTGTCTGTGCTCTGATCCTTAATGTGTTTTTCAGCTTGAGGTGATTTAAGCCTTTCTATTAAAAAAATCTGACATCATGTCATGCACTCTCAGCCATGTGAAGTTACTCATGATTTACAGCTTTCTGTTGTGTGACCGCTCAGTTTGGAGTAGTCTTATTGTGATGATATTTGCTGCTGTGATCTGGGGACACTTTTGGCTCACCCCTGTTCTTAAGACTTGGTATCCCCATGTCCCTGCACAGAAAGCAGAAGAGCACTGTAGCACAATAGCACTCTGCAGAGAATGCTACCAGAATCTGCTGGTGAAATTGCCACAGAGCCCCAAGTCACCTTCTCTGTCTTTTGAGTATTTTTGATCACGAAAGTGCTCCTCACAGGTATTTTCAAAACTTCCACTGAAGTTTCTTGCAACTTTGTGAAGTCTTCAGTGTTGACCAGACACAGCCCTCATGATGCTCACCCCTACCAATGAGTGCCTGACTGTAGGGCATGTCCCAATCCTTCTTCATTACCCACGCCCTCCTCCCCAGCTTGAGGATGACAGCCTTGAGGGTGCAAAACTTCACAGTGCTGGAAGGAGAGAGCTGCTTTCAGTGGCACTTGGAGGAGCCAAAGATATTTGCAGATCACTGCTAAGAGCACTGAGTTTTTCCTATTTTGAATTAACTGGAGCAGGCTCTCTCTTTCATTACACAGTTTAGTTTGAGAAGGAGCCAGTGTCAGGACCTGTCCTTCATTGAGAGACAGAAAGTGTCAGATCAGGGCCTAAAATGGACCTCCCTGCAGAGCTGGCTTTTCAATCTGAGTTCAGTGGGGAGCAATTCAGAGCTTGTCTATGCTCAGTGAAATACAGCACAAGAGGTGCCCTGGCCCAGGCAATTTCAGGTGTCTGACTCATTTGAAAACTGCCTGACAGAGTTTTCCAAGGCAGTACACATAGCTGTGCTGGCAGCATGGAAGCGTGGGGTGCAGGGGAGGCCCACACAGGTGTAGCTGTGCCCACTAGCACCCAGCAGTGTGCAGAACAGTGCTGCAGTGTCTGCCTCTGAGCATGGGAGTGGGCAGTGTCCTGTCCCAGGCAGCATGGGGCTGGCTGCTGTCCATGGGGAACCACAAGCTCTGTGGTACCACCGCTGCTTCCTGGGGCTCAACAGCACCAGGGAGAATTTGCACCTAAGTCATCTTTTCCTTCCAGTTAAAAATCCACCTGATGTAGTGCACTGAGGGAAGAGTGAATTCTCAACATAAACTTCTAATGGTTTTTCAAGGCTTGTAGCTATTTGCTCCCAGCCCTGTTACTGTTTCCTGTCACCCTCCCTTCCCCCTTCCCTCTGGAAATTTCTCCTGAGGAAGCAGCCAGCTCCAGTGTCTGCTCCATGGTCACCCAGAGGTGTGTGGGGCCGGGAGCCCCATCTTGGCAAGGCTGAGCTGAACTGAGCTGAGTTGAGCTGAGCAGAACTGAACTGGACTGCACACACCCAGCTTAGCTGCCTCAGGCCCGGGATGCAGCTTTATCTACTAAGGGAGAAGCCACTCACGGATAATGGAAAGTAACTGTAGCAATGGAACATGTTACAAAACTCCTATTGACTTCCTGGGAGCCGGATGGCAGAAATCATTGTGTACTTACACTGGGGAAGTAATCTGGGACAGTAAATTAGTATCAGCAGTCCTAGCTTCAGGGGTTCTTCAAGCTATTTTGTGCAGTTTTGGTTTGCGTAGATTTGTTTCCTGTTAAATTCTTCAGTATGGAGCCAAACTTCTCTCAAACCACTGAGCTATGCTCTCTTCTGGGATTTTCAGAAAAACAGACAAAGCCAGAGTTTTGTCTGACTCCCACCTGGAAGCAGAAGTTGGTCTGTGTCTGCTGGAAGGCTTGTAACTCTGCAAAGTTGAGTCAAACTTGGCATGGGATCCATATCTGTGTCCACCTGGCTTCATGTCCTGTTACGGAAGATCCACCCAGCTGTATCTCAGGGGTACAACAAGTCAAGCTTCGTCTGTGAGCTGGACCACCCGTGATATTGGTTGGGTCAAAATGCAAAAATAATAGCCATAATCATAGCAAATAGTGGAAATTCTGTTTTCCTTTTTAATAAGAGAAATATGAAATGCAAGAGGATAAGAATAGTATGCCTACACGATGTAAGGAACACATATTTACTCATTTTACTTTTTTTGCAGCTAAAAATGGGCCCACACCAAGTGTCTCCAGGGAAGATCAGATTTGTGTCCAGACCACTGTTGGTATTCCATTTTTGAATGTCAGTGGAACAGAAAGCAATATTTTTCTTTAAAGTTGAATTTCCAGCTGTGGTGCCATGAGGAGCAACGATATGGTGAGCAAGAGAAGAGAGAGGAAATGTGTTGATGGGTGAAAGGGCTATCTCTACTGCAGTGGGAGCTGAGCTGCTTCTTAAGAGTTGCCCTTCGCTTGCTTCCTGTCTACCTACACACAACTGTCAACCAGGGTGACCTCTAGCTGAAAAGGGAGTAGGGGCCAGAGAGAAGATGCTGCCCGTGGCACAGAGCAGAGTGGTGACTGGTAGGGGATGCTCCCAGAAACGCAGGTGGCACAAGTGGGAGCACGGCCACAGTAGGGTCACCCCCACCCAGGTGGGACACTGCTGAGGCAGCCTCAGGTCATCTGAAAGAATTCTGCTCTGGAGCCACAGCTTGGCAGACACATCCCTACCTTCAAGAGACACCAAAGGCAGCAGCAGCACAGGGTAGAAGGTCTCCATCGTTGCCACTTGAAGAAGCACTTGAAGAAGCACTCCAGAAGACAGCCCATACAATCTTTTCTCCTCTACTCCAGCCCACCTCTCTATGCTTCCAGTCTGGACACCACCCAGCTTCCCCAGGGACACCAAGAGCCCTCTGGCTTTCAGGAGTGCAGCTGTTGAGTGACCTGACAATGAAACAACAAATTTGTTATGCCTGGTTTATATTTTTATTGTCACTAGAACATCTGTGACAGGAGAAAAGGAAGGTCATACTTTTTAAGAGACTGAGAAAGAAATATATTCTCACTGGTAATGGTGGAAGAGAAGTCATAGGAAGGGTCCTCACTGACTATGTAGCACCCCTGTAATTTGTAGGGAAAACAAAATGTACTCTACTGGAAACTCCTGTCTGCTTTCACATAGAATCATAGAATGGTAGGGGTTGGAAGGGATCTTTAGACACCATCTAGCCCAACCCCTCTGCAGAATCAGGTCCATCCAGATCAGGTCACATAGGAACATGTCCAGATGGGTCTTGAAGACCTCCAAGGAAGGAACCTCCACAACCCCTCTGGGCAGCCTGTGCCAGGGCTCCGTCACCCTCACAGTGAAATAGTTTTTTCTTATGTTTAAGTGGAACTTTTTGTGTTCCAGCTTCATCCCATTACCCCTTGTCCTGTTGCTAGCTACTATAGAAAAAAGGGATGCCCCAACTTCCTGACATCCACCATTTAGGTATTTGTAAATGTTAGTAAGATCTCCCCTCAGTCTCCTCTTCTCCAGACTAAACAGCCCCAGTTCCTGCAGCCTTTCCTCATATGAAAGATGTTCCAGTCCCCTGATCATCTTGGTGGGCCTGTGCTGGACTCTCTCCAGCACTTCCCTGTCCCTCTTGAGCTGAGGAGCCCAGAAATGGACACAGGACTCCAGATGAGGCCTCACCAGGGCAGAGGAGAGGAGGAGAAGAACCTCCCTTGACCTGCTGGCCACACTCTTCTTGATGCATCCCAGGATGCCATTGGCCTTCTTGGCCACGAGGGCACATTGCTGGCTCATATTTAGCTTATTATCAATCAGGACTCCCAGAAGAGAGATGAGAACTCGCAGCATGGCAAAGATCTGTCAGATCTGCTTTTGCCTCAGCACAGGCAAGAGTTTTACTGCTTGTGGAATTAAATATAGATTTCTGAATGCTTTTCTTAAAGTGTATTTTTTTCTTTCCTTTATACTTTCTTATCTGCTCTCAGAATGGTGCAGCTGGTCAGATGTGCACATTCCAACAAGCGTGAAGATTTGCAAACTTCTGTGATCTGAGACATTTTCTTTTCAAAGGTTACTGCAGCTGATGCTCAGTGTCTTCCCCACTTTATTCCTGCATCGGTGAATCATTTCCCTGTTTACCTTCTGCCTACACAGAGTCCAGGTGCTGAGGGCTTCTCTGGGATACTGAGCATGAAACCAAAGTGATTTGCTGAATCAAGACTACATTAAAGTATTTCCTTTTTATTGACTTTTTCAAAGATTTCCATTACCTTTTTATTTTTTTTTTCTCTCTGCCTATTTCTTATTTAATGCTTCATCACATCTACAAACTAGCTCATCCTACAGGCTATGTTCATTTCCCATTAATAGCCAGGCCAAAAAGAGGTGCTTTCATTTTTTTCCCCTTCAGTGGGAGGGAGTGATGTCAGCTAGGGACGAGGAGGAGTGTACGTGAACTGCTGAGGGGAAGACGGGCAAGGAGCTCATTTAATCAGTGCTAAAAAAAGGTTACCAAAAGATGAGATCTGGAAACATGCTCTTGTGAAGCCTGTGCATTCAAATGGATGATCCAAAGGAACCATGACAGTAAGGTCAAAACTCGAACACCGATGCCATCTATGTCAGCATTTTAATTTGGACCAGGAGCCAACTCCCAAAGCCAGTCTCTCAGCTGACCCCACTTCCTGGGCTTCCTTCTGTCTTGTGGAGCTGATCTGGAAGATGCAAAGCCAATGGCTTTCAGTTGGAAAATACACTTGGAAACATGTTCCAGGAGCCCATCTGGTGCACTCCATGTACAAATGCATGTCCAGTCCACGCCACGCTGCAAGTACCACATCATTCCCATGGGCTTGCTGCTGAGGGACCTGAATTTTAGACTTAAATGATTTTTAAAAAATCAAATCTTCACCAAGAACAAAGGAACAGTGGCCAATGCTCCACTGGGCATCACACAGAGAAAATCTAATTATATAAGGGAATAAGACCACCTCTGTTCAATAACTGTTTAAAATGTTTCTGAAGTGACCTATCACTCATGAGACAGTTATCAGTACAAACAGAACCATGTAAAAGATGATATATATATTGCATATGAAGCCCTTTCACACGTTTTTAGAACTCTTTTAATCCCCCTGAGAAATATATTGATATCTGTTTAATATATAGATAAGCATTTTTATATGTTACGTATACACATTAAATAGTCTCCCTGTGTATGTTGTGATTTTCTGCAGAATGGATATATTCTTCACTTGTGCTAGTCTTTGTAAGGGAATATACAGGTTCTTTAACATGTGGCTTTGTCTCAGTCCTTCCTTGTATACAGATACTCTGTAAAACTACTGATGTATAACACGAAAACAAATAAATCTTAATATGTGAAACATAAACTTTGCTGCTGCTGCCACTGCATCTTGTTCTACAAGATATAAAGATCTTGAAAAGCAGTTATAGTTGTGAAAGTTTAATTTTTCTTTGCTAATTACTGTCTGAAATAACTTAAATGTCAAGGGTGTCTGTTGTAAAAAAATGACATAACATATGATATAATTAAATACACAAAACTATGTTTAAATAGGTGTAAGTGTCTGGCTAAACCAAATCAACCAAAAAATTCAAAGGCAATATTGACAAAGGCCCTTACACCACACTGTTGTGAATAAAAGTTTGTCACAGAAACCATGTTAGTTTTAATTATTAATTTTCTGGTAGGTTAAGGTTTATTTTGTATTTTTATGATTATTCATAAGTATTTCCATGGCAATAAAAGCCAACAAGAATGTTATACTGAACAGTTCATATATTTGAGCAGGGGTTTAAAAATGAGTTGATCAGTGTATGTATGTACCTTGTTATGTAAATACAGGTACAGGTATAGATATAGACATAAAGCTACCTAAAAGCTCTGAGAAGAGCTATCTAAAGCTGTGCTGTGACTGCTACCAAGTTTCGTGTTTTCAACAATTTTTACTTCATATGATCACAATAGAATATCTTAAATTGGATACTCTTGATGTCAGCATGACTTGAAAATGTCCACATTGTCTGATCAAGGCATATGAAAGTCTGTGGCAGAGGGGGAATTTGAAGTGGCTCCAGGGGTAAGTTTGATGATCAGCTGGAGCTTCTCCCTTCCTGCAGCTTCAGCAAATCTCAGCGTTGCTCTTGCCGACAACTTTCATCTGGGGTTTCAAGATGAAGCAGATGTTATGGACATTGAAAGAAGAACTTGCTTTGTGTAAATGCAAACAGACACCCAACAGGAGCAGCGTGAGCGGTCACTGTAACAAATATCCTTAAAACAAGTGTTATAACTATGTCGTTTAATACCACAAACCTTGAGTAACTTATATTACCCCTTGACACATTTAATTTTCAGTATCAGGTGCTTTCAGATGATTTGATAAGAAGCAGCCTAGGCACCGCAGCTTCTCAGCCAAGGCCGTGGCACTGGCTGCCTGCTGGCAATCTTTCTGCCTTTGTTCCTCCCATCCCTGCTTCCCTGTCCAGACCAACCTCCCTGCAGCCTGATCATGGCTTTGCTTCTTTTTTTCATCCCCCCTTGCTCACCTACAGTCTCTGTTCATATTGTTTTATACTACTTTAGACAACGGGTTTTAACAGCTAAACATAAAAGCCACTGAGAGCATAAACAGGAAACTTGTGTTTAGGTGGGAGTGCCTAGGAATTTTATACTGCTGACCACAGAGGCCATGGGAGAAAGGAAATAGGAAAAACACCGTAAATACCTGGGTGACTAATGACTTGTGCTGCTCATCTGGCTTTTCAGAACATGAAAAGTTCAGCCTCTTCCAGGCAAAACAGTGCAGGGCAGGCACGACTTCTCAGGTCAATACTCTCCGTGCCCCTCCGCTGCCTGTTTCACTGCTCTGCTCCCATGACAAAAGTGCCTCATTCCTACAGAGCCAAATAAAGGCGCAGAGAGTTGCGGCCTGGCTTTCAAGGTGCTGATGGCGGCAGGCGGGCGGGTGGACACGTGCCACGTGCAGAGGCTGCCTGCCCGCCCTCCGGGGTCACATCACCCCAGAGGATAGAGATGAGAGAAACCATCCTTGCAGCCCCCTGTTTTGTGCTGAGGCAGCAGGTGGAGTTTGGGGGCAGTGTGTGCCTTTGTCTGGCCTCCCATGGTGGCTCCCGAAAGGACTGCCATTGTTCTGCAGGGGCCTCCACCGGGCCGCTCCTGCGCCCGCTCCCTTTTATGGCCAGCCGGATGCCTTGTAAGAGGTTTTGTCTTTCACTGATGGCAGCAGGTTTTGCCGATTGGCATCTCCCACGCAATGGCATTGGGGCAGGATTTCTGAGTTGGCCATCTGCCAACAATGCTCTAGTGCTGAGGGTGAAACTGTGACATCTGGTCACCTTCACTGGGAAGGCAGGGTCCCATTTCACTCGAAAGCCAAAATGACTTCTCACTTTGAGATGGTGACAGAGCCAGCTGAGCTGAAAGCAGGTGAGGACCCCCTAGAATTATCATGTTTCTGGTGGTAAGGATCCTTCAGGGTCCTTTATTCAGTCCTTTCTACTTCTATCTCCCATAGTACAAAATCTGACACAGGAAAACTAGTCTGCTTTTCATAAAGCTCCCATAAAAAGCCAATAACCTGCAAACAATGCTGACGTGCCCAGCCTGCTCCAGAGAAGCACCAGCACATGGGAGTCCTGGCTCAGTGGCTGGGTCTTGCCAAAATTAAGCATGTTACTAAATAGGAGTGGAATTTCACTCATGGAAGTAAAGCACATCTGTAAGCATTTCTCTGAATCCAGGCTGGGGTTTCATCCACAACGAACTTGTTTGATTGCTGAGGAGATAAAATAAGCTAAGACAAGGTTTGGCAGGGAACTGAGGAGGACAGCTTTGTTAAGATCCAAGTATGATCACTTCCAGACTGTACCAACACTAGAATTTTATTGATGGAGACGTATGTATATGCTTCTATACATGTTACTTGTATAGGTTATAGGTACATGTGTACCTATAGGTTATAAAAATACATGTGTACATACAGAGAGACCCTATCTGTTATAACACAGTTACCTTTTCCCTATGCAGTTATAAAAAATAGACAGGAAAAGTTGTCATGATCACAAAACAGGAGGCCAGACAGCTACAATTAGACTCCATTTTTCCATGACTATTGTAGCAATGAAAGATACTGGGCTCTCTAAAGTCTCATTCATAAGGACAAACTCAGATTAAGAATATGGCAATACAGGCTGACCATCACTTTGTTTCCATCCTGATCTGAGAGGACCCACTCAGGCTCTGTCTTCTCAGCAGGCAGTGCCTCACCTGCAGCAAGCACAAAACATCGCTGCTGCTGAAGGAAATTGCTAAATGCTCATTGGATAGGTGAAAAACAACACTGTTAAGGGACAACCTCAGTGCAGAAGTCACAGAAAGACTTAGCAGCAGCAGAGTTGCAATGGTGAAGTTTCAAGTCCCTGCCACAGTCTGTGCAACAATATTCTTGCCCATTGCCTGGAGGGACTGCAGCTCTCAGAGGCCAGCAGAGCACACACTACCTGCATGGCTAATTAAGGGTGGGAAAGACATCTCTCCTTCCACTGAGCTGAGTACCTAAGCCAGCTCTCACACATCCACATTGAAACTGTGACGACCGAAGAAGTGCCAAAGCACTTCTCAGACTTTGGCTTCTAAATCCTTTCTTGTGCATAATACTGAAAAGGAGCCCCAACCCAAGACTCTCCTCAGTTAAATACCCGAGTTGTCAAGCTGCAGATTTCAGGGATTCCTTTTGAAACTCTTCCACTTTGTACAAGGGATTAAATATTCATGGGTGTGGGGACTAGGAGCCAGCCTCCTGGATGAGCACCCCCACCCGAAGCCGCAGAGCCTTTTTCACTCCCACCCTCTGAATATTTAATCAGCTCATACAAAGCAGAGCGGCTGCAGCAGGGGAGCCTGGGCAGTGAGACCCACTGGTCACAGTATGCAGCAGAGGCACTCGATCCCAGTCCACTGCTCCAAAGCAGGCAGGGGAAGACTTTAAGGGTCTGTCTCAAAGTAGCTTCGAGTGTGTTAGCTATTCACAACGGAGGATGTGACACTTCCTTTCTTTTCTCTCCCCCATCCTGTCTTTTACGCCAGTTAGATGCAGTTTAACCACCTTCGAGTCCAGCAGGAAGACAGGATGAGGAATGCTTCGTTTGTGTCCTGAAAACTGTACAAAATGAATGGATGAAAATTTGATGAGAAGTTTTTCAGCCATTCAAGCACCACTCTTAATAATTCAGATGTTTGATTTTCTTCTTCAGTATGCAGTAAGGATTAATGCACTTTGGAGATGATATAGGAACTTTAGTTTTCAGAAAAGAAAAAAAGCTTCAGATTTAAAAGAAAATCCCACATAGAAACATGACATTATTATGTGAATTTCTTTCCTCCCAATTCTCTTAACTCATGGTTGGCAGAGGCTTTGCACTGAAATTTCAGCACAGAGAGATCTTTTGCAGCCAATCTCTAATAAAAAAAGTTCACAGTAGAAATGCTGACAGGCTGTGATCAAAGCAGCACCCTCAGGTGTTGCTGTGATATACTACTTGCTTACTAAAACACAGCAGTTCAAACAGCCTGGCTGTATTTAATTGGGATGTACAATATTTCCAACTCTGAGAGCTCAACACCAGAGGGTTTCTCTTAGATCTCTCACTCTGCCATTGTTCTACTATTTGCCCAGAAGAAAGACACTTAGGACATCAAGTTCTGGAGTTTCATTTGGAACAAGGACTGTAGGACTATCCATAACATCACCTGAAACTTTAAAGGAGGCTGCCCTGTGAGCAGTCATCTGCTGTTCCCATTGAGAAGACCATACTCTCCTCTTCACAGCTGTGTGGAGCAGCTCTTCCTCAGTGGTGGCTGAACATCTTTATTTCAGTCACATTAACTGTGTACGTAAAAAGGTGACACTGACAGTATGCTATAATGTAGCTTTAGTGTCTTTATTACAACAGGAGAAACCATCCTAACAATGAGCTCTTAGAATTACCAACACAGGCTCTACCAGTCACCATTCAGGACTTGCTAGAGCTTGGAACAGTGCTTGGCTCCATACCCAAAGTTCACAGCTCACTTTCTGAAGTTTAGATGTGTGGCCTTGCCTGGCCATTGGAGATATAAGCTGCATCTCAAAGATCCCAGCTGGATCCGAACTGCTCTAACCCTCAACCTGGGATTGGAGCTGAGAGTTTTCTTTCTGGACACTTAATTCAAGAGACCTCTGCAGCAGTTAGGGAGAATGCAAGGTAAGTCTTTCAGGCAGTAGAATCTGCTCCAGCCTCAGAGAAAGCAAGAAAGCCTTGCCTGCTAAGTGCTACATACTAAATATGGTGCATTCAGGTTTGGGATGAAGCCAAGTCATTTGCAGTGCGGTTGTCTCCACTCTCAACATCATGCCTCTGGATGCTGCAGATGGAGCAGAGTTCATTGGATGGGTAGGACTCACACCAAATGCAGGACTGTGAATCAGCATGGTTCTCTCCACGCTCTTTCACCACTGAGTTGGGGCAGGAGACAAGCTTTGACATCTGAAAGAAGTCTTGACAAAGATGACAGTGATGTTGTAGGAGGGAAATGTCAGAGAGAACAAAGGACTTACCAAGAAAGAATGTTTGTTTCTTGCTCAGTTCTTTCACAACATTCACCACAGCCCTAGATCCTGGCTGTTGGCCTCAATCTTCTTTAACAAGCGGTGCAGACCCCAACACTGTCAGCTATCTCCTTCTTTAGACAGTAAATTCTCATTCCTAATCAGTTCCTACTTCTTGGTCATGTCATCTATTTGTGCTTTTCCTTTAGTCAAGTTTTTGCTCCCCTCCAGTTGGTCTGAAGAATTCCTTCTTTACACTTCCTCAATGTTGACAAGGCTGTTTCTGAGGTCTCCCATCCCTGATTTTCACCTAGAGCAACTGTTACTGGAGAAATTCACTTTCTTGGACTTTGGGTGGAGTACATTCATCTCCAGGTAAAGATGGTGCATGCATTATCTTGGTCCCAGGCAGGAGCTGTAAGGGGATAGAACATTTGCAGTTACTCTGTGTGGGCAAACATCATCTTCTCTGCTCCACTCCAGCAGCCTTGAGAAGCCTGCACACGCACCTTAAAGATGGAGATATTAGTTCCTCAAATAAAAGTGTCTCTACTTAGCATGGGCAAAGTAGGTATTGTTTCAAAAGTTTAAAACTGGACCTAAATGAGAGACTTCTATAAAAATAGCATCAAGCATTTCACAACTCAGGAGACCACTTTGCCTCCACTCCTGCATTTGGAATCACTGCTGCAAACTCCTGAGAAATCCAAGCTTTTTGAAAAGCACTTTCTTATCATTTTTGTAAAATAAACAAAACAAAATGTTTTCTCAATTCCCATTCCTAGAATCTCCTAAACTGTTCTAATGAAAAGTTTTCCAAAACCTCAGCCTTAGGCACACACCTGGAATATGAAATATCAGCCCAAATGGTTAAAGTTTGACAAAGCCTTAAAATGTGGTTTTATAATAGGAAATATTGGGCAAACTTCATATTCTGCACTATTAGCTCCGCCTATTACAAATATTTCCTTATGTGTAGCAAAGAGCTTTACACAAACCAGCATTTGCAGATGGAGATGTAGTCACTATTTCCTAGTGTGCAATAACTCAGTAGTCTTGACTCTTTCAAAATTACCAAGTGCAACAAAGCAACATTAATGGAATAATCCCTTGATGAATGGATTCTTTCAAATAAAAGCTTGCTTTGAATGATGCTGAAGACAAATGAACGTTTAAATCAACCAATTCCCATTTAATTTCATGGGTATTGCATGAGAAGCAGCTGAATGGATTGTTTCTTTTTTAATTGTGAAAATTCTCTCCCAGGCTGAACTCTTCCATGCCAAGTTTCTGTGCTGAGCACATTTTTACGGTCTAGTTATAAACCCTAGAAAAACAAGGTTTATAGGAAATGTTGACACAACCTTAACTAAAGTGGTGCTAGCTGACACCTCTATATTTTCAATTTGGGGATTTCTACTGGGAAAATATAAACGCTAATGCAGTAAAGGAAGCCAACTATAATAAAACCCTCATAGTCTTCCTGTTCACCCCATGAAGACCTACTTCAAAAAGGACCAACTCAGACTGGAGATGAGTTCAAGTTAACTACATTCCTCTGAGAGTACTAAAAATTACCTGCAGGTAGTTCAGTCTTACAGTTACTTGCAAGACTTCAGTCTGGTTAAAGCCAGGTGAATATCCATTAAAAAATCCTTGAAAGAAAATAAGAATGTGTGTAAGCTTAAAAATGAGTGTGAGTCCATTTATATCCTTCCTAGTACAACACAAAAAGAGGAAAATAGACTTTACAGTTTCTAGTGAAACAACTGTAAGTACACACAAGAGAAAAAGGCCAAGATGGAAAGTGAAAAGTGAAGTTAGCTTTCCTGCTTGTATCTTTTAAGTCTGGCTTGTCTAAAATGAATTAATAGAGGAAAGGCCAGGGCCTCTGCTTAGACTTCTTTTAAAGGTGTTTCCCAGATTTATGAGTGAAGTAAAATCAGGATGATTGTCAGGACAGCTTCTTAGCCTTGGTGAAAGAGATCTGAAAGTCTTGGGTAGCCGATCCTGCCTCAAGAATGAAAACTGATCACTCTAGTGATACACTGGAAGCAATACGTAGCAAGGTAGTGCTGGAAAAGGTGATAATCTCAGAACTTAAATATGAAATTCAGAATGAAAAATGAATTCTATTGTTCAAGGGTAAATTGTATTGAGCCAGTCTTCTTGTCTGGTGATGAGATGACTGGGTCTGTATCTGAGCAGAGCACAATGGATGGCATTCACCTTGATTTAAGCAAGAATTTGAAGATGACTTTCCACAGCATCCTTGCAGCCAAACTGGCTAGATATGGACTTGAAGAAGTGTGGTAAACTGGCTGAATTATCAGACTCAATGGATAGCAGCCAGCGTTTCACAGTCTAACTGGGAACCAGTTGACTGGTTTTCTGGATTTAATGGTGGGGCTGATACTGTTAATTGTCTTCCTTGGTTATTTGGACAACAATCTATAATGTACTCTCCGCAAAACTGCAGAAGATATCAAATTGAGGAGAGTGGTCAATATGCTGGAGGGCAGAGCTGCCGTTCAGGAGGATCTTGACAAGCTGGAGAAATAGGCCATGAGGAAACTCTTAAAGTTCAACAAGGGGAACCACAGCTCCTGCACTTGGGCTGAATTAACATCACGTAGCAGAACAGACTGCAATGAGCTGGCTTGGTGGTGGCTTGTCAGGAAAGGAATGGGCAGTACTGCTGAACAACATGTTGACAGTAGAGTGCTGTGTGGCATCAAAGGTCCAGCTGCATACTTACCTGTATAAGGAAGAGTAAAGCCAACACATCAAAGGAAGTGACTATTCTTCTGTTGACAGTCATGAGACCTTGATGAAATAATGTGTCCAGTTTGGGATCCCCTGGTACAAGAGAGACATCAACAAACCGTAGAGTCCACAAAAAGGCCAGCAAGATGCTTGAGTGACTGGTGCATGAGGCACATAAGGTAAGATGGAGAGAAATGGCTTGCTGAGCCTGGGAAAGAAGATAAGGAGAAATGATACTGTTGCCTTTGATTACCTAAGGAGTGGTTCTAAAGATGGGACTGGCTCTTTCTGAAGCTGTATAGAAGAAAGATAAGAGATAAGATGAACATCATAATGGGAAATTCCAATTTTACATAGAGAAGAAAAAAATCGCTGTGAGAATAGTTGAACAGCAGCCAGGTTGCCCAGAGAAGCTGATACCTCTGTCCTTAGAGACACTCAAAACTCAACTGGACAAGCTAACCCTGCTTTGAAGAGCAAGTTAGGCAAGGTGATCTCCAGAAGACCTTTTGAATCCGAATGGTTCTATTTACTCTTTCTGACTTGCTTCCATCCTGACTTGCCAGTTCAAGAGCTGGTTGTGAAGACTTTCCACTGTCATTTCTGGCATTTACTTGCTCAGCGGAAAAGGAGCAAGTGGGACGGTGGCATTCGGAGCAGCAGCCTGCTGGGTTTCAAATGCCATTCAGATTCCTCCTTTAGACAAACTGGCTGCTGATGGAGCTGGATATTTCTCTGCTTCTGAGAGCCTTCTCTGTTTTTAAAGGAAAGCATGCCAAACTCTCTAGCAACATTACAAAGTATTGGCCTGACTTTTTTTTGGTTAATATCATATCCAACCTTCACCTCTTCAGAGATGAACACTAAAAGTTAAGTAAAAAGCCAAACTGAATCATCCCGGTAAACGAATGCAAACTGTCCTGACCTTGTCTTAGACCTGTACTGACCTACCCTTATATAGCTGTAACCCACTCCAACTCATGCAGTGTACAAACTGTAAATTTGATTCAGTGAGACACTGGCTACTTGTACCATTACTTTTGTGTTAAATCTAACTATCTATTAAGAAGGTAATTTGGGTTACACCTCAATTAAAGTCAGACATACCTAACCTTCTGCAGCTCCCAAGAGACCTTTCTCTAACATATCTCTATGAGCAGAAGAGCTTTGGATGATATGTTTTTTTCAACCTTGCTAACATTTCAGCTGTGCTGGTAGCAATTGATACAGATTCTGCCCACTGGCTCTTTCTTCTTCTGTTTCACCCCAAAGGTTTCACAAGTTATCGCAGTAACCTTGCAAAAATGTGAAGTCTGCTTTAAGGTTAATGTTAAACTTCTGTAGTACATTATTTTAAGGTTTAAAAGAAAGATAGTAAGTTCCAGTATGTACCTGTCAGTACTAAATGATTGTTCATTTCCTGTGAATTGGGAATAAAGTAATAACACACATCTGGTGAACTAAGACATGTTGCTTATTTCTTTTTCTTCTCTGAGCCATATCCTTTACCAGCTGTGAGACATCACCATGCAGAATCTCCAAATACCTTTGTTGAAAATTAAAACAAGGGAACAGAGGGCTGGAAGGGACCCCCTGTGTCTCGGAGCTCAGTCCCCTGCCAGCCCCTGGCCACATCACACAATACCTTTCATCAGCTGTGCGTATTCCATCTTACAACCCCTCCTTGAGACTGTGCTTGCATTGGACTTCTGCTCTCCCCAGTGCCTATTGCTCAACTGGCTACATAATGTCCTTCAGTTTCCAGTTAAAATACATTCACATGGGCAGTGTGTGCCCATTTGTTCTTGTGCCAACACTGTACTTTCTCTTCAAAAGATCTTTCCCTTCCTTGATGTTTAACCATCTGGTGTATTTACAGAGAGCAATGACATTCTGTATTAGCTCTTGTTTTGCTACGCCATATAAGCCAAGCTTTTCTGGTCTCCTTATGCAAAGTAGGCTTTCCATTCCCTATCATCACAGCAGCTCTCTGTTGCTCTTGATCCCAGGTCATCTCTGGCCCAAGGGCCTATTGCTGGGCACAATGTCCCAGATAAGGTCTCACCAACTTATTTTATTAGTTGCTAACCCTTTTCTAACATGAATCATGCCAGAAGATGACATGCTAAAAGGCTATACATCACCAAATGTACTAAACAGATTGAGAAAAAAACAATTATAAACCTCCTTCCCTTCTTTAATGTAATATGTCTAAATGGTAGGTGCTTGCAGGCTTCACAAGGCAGTGGAGCTCTGGTGACAGATCCTGAAGCACATATTAGAGTCTAGAATAGGAGGCTTGAAGTATGAAAACAATAGTCATGAAAATGCAGTGACCAGAATGAAATGAGTCCAAGGGAGAGGAGAAGTAGGATTTATTACTGCACTGCAATGGATGATAAAGGAGGTGATTAGAAGTTAACTGTCGAATTCAATTCTTTATGCTGTCTTGGCATGAAAAACACTTGAAACACAATGATACATATTAACATGAATAAAAATCTCAGCCTGTGGCATTTTCTCAACATCTTCCATTTGAAAACATAAAGGATGGCAAGTGAAATTTACTTCATGCTATAAATACTGTTTACTTCCTGCATATCTCCAAGTCAGAACAATAGAAAAATGTAATGAGGATGATTAAGTGGAGAACAGAAGATCCCTTGCTTTTTTCTTCACATGCTTTCAGTCTACTCAGCTCTTGTGTAACTTAATGTAAAAGTTTAAAACTTATGCTCTCATCACTCATTTCCGAGCTGTGACCTGCATAAAATCCTTGAGGAAAACATCACAAAACAAAAGGTTTTATTGATTGAAAGTTAGTATATGGTCTTTTATGGAATAAAATTCAAATGTATAAATTGTTTATTATGATACTAAAATAACAAATTTCTTCAGTCTTTCACAGCAGTTCCAGAAATTAAGACTCTTTCATGATTCCTGCCAGCACGGAGCTATGCCTCAGTAGAATAATTTTCTTTAGTATCATACACCACATAAATACCATAGTTTTATCTGATGGTAATGAATCTTAGAGGCAAATAGTACTTTGGCCAGCCCTTTCATATTATAATCATAAAGGTATGAGGGCAGCTTGAATCATTAAACATTAAGCTGAAGGCAGCATTTGGAAGAGACCTGAATGGGGACCTCCCTGCTGGATTAAATGTAATGTTCTCTTTGCAGAAAATGGCTAACTTGGCTGCACACAGGAGGTTTGCTCAGCTGCTCTGCTAGTTCACAGAGACATGAAATTGTGGTTCGTGCAATTTTGCTTTATGCAAGGAACAGATTCCCAGCCATTGTTCAAATGCAGTTGCATTACTCAAAGTCTTTGTACCTCTTCTGCCCTTTGTGGTTCTCTAGGCACATGAATGTTGTCTTTCTGCATGTAAATGTGTGTTTTCCAGATATTTTTCCTCCGTGACCTGCCTATTGGACTGGCTAAGGCTCAGATTACACTGGTTTTCAATGGACATTAAGCACATGCTGGTACTTTTTCAGGCAGGAATGACCTCTTGAATTCTGAGCTGTGAAATGCAGCTACTATGTTTACTCAGTTGAGGGACAAATTATGCTCCACAGGTCTCATATTCTCAGGTTGCTTGTAAACCTTTTTGTTTTGCTTACTCTATGTTCTGGGACTCAAATTTCTCACCCTCCTGGGGTTGCTGCCTGCATGAGACTCCTGAAAAATATGATGGATTCAGTCCTAGTTCTGTGTCAGTCACACATCCAAATTTCGATGTCAGCTTAAGCATAATGTCTGAAAACAGAGAAAACTGAGCTGCACTGGAATAAAGTTGCTCCAAGAGATCAGGTTTTTTTTAACTTTAATATCTTCAAATGAGACTATTTCAGAAATGGACAATAATTATCTTAGAGCAACAAAGTTTATATAGCCAACATAAACAAACCTATGCCTGCTTCGTGCCAGGGGAGGAGAGAGAGGATGATATTTCTTTTGCTACCAACATAGGCTCTTGTGCTTGAATAGTACTTTTGGCAGATGCAACCATATTTAACTTCCCACAATGGCACTGTTTATTTAAGGCCAATATAAAACATCCCTGGCCCTTCTCTTAGATTTTTCAGTCCCTCAGTTGACTTTCACGTATCCTTTTAAGCACTTTTTTATACTTCCAACAACAAGAACTCCATCTTAGCAGTGCAAATACATAAGCTGTACAGGCTACAATATTGGTCATTAGTTTCAGTGCTTTCTGTAAGACTTGTTCTCATGGGCAGTTTAGAGGAACCAAATAACTTCCAGACCAGAGGTCTACCTAGCCAAGTATCTTGGCAGTAAAAAAGATCAGTTGGGACTGTTTAGAGTGTAAAAAAAGTATACTAATGCTCTGCCTAATATGCACTTGAGCTTCTGGTGATCATTTTGCACATGGATGTAGTAATTTTTTTATCAGAGTGGCCTAGGAGAAATTTGCTTCTTGTTTTTTCTCTGCATTTTTGTAGTATAGAAAATGTATTTGCAGTTATAAATCTTTCCCAGATTTGCATTCAATTTTAACTCAGATTTCTGTAGCTTTAAGTTTCATATCCTTAAAGGAAGTTTTCTAGGTCCTTACAGATAATGGCTTATGATCATCCGACACAGCCTCAGCCTTCTAGAGGACATCATTACTTTTCACCCAGGATTTCAGACTGCAGCCTCCTTCTCTGTGTGTGTGTAGCAACACTGCTTTTGTTTGTACCTGTTATGTGTAAGTTTCCAGTCTCTGGCTTTGCATATATTGGAGTAGAACTGTGCTCCGACCAAAGCCACTGCCTGATGCCAGCCAGCTGCTCTGCAAGCTGGCACAGCTCCTGATAAGCCAGCACGCGCTGACTCCCAGGAGTCACCGTGGCCACAGTCATGGGACATTGCTGTCCAGGAGCACCCTGCAGGTTTGGAATTGGATGGCTCAAGCAGCCAGCACTTCCCCTGCCTGCCAGGGACAGCTGGGGAATGCAGTCTTCACCTTTCTTGCCTCTTGGAGAAAATGTGGTGGGGAAAGCCTTATCTGCATCCTGCCTAATGTGTTTTTTCTGCTAAACAGCATTTACTGTTGGCATTTAGGTAAAGCTTTGGCCCTGAGTGGTCAGAGCTTCTGAACATGCTCTTCTGCTGTTTTCCACAGGTAAAAGTATCACCTGTTACTTAAGTATCTTCATCACTACCATTGCTTTTGTGTGTGTGTTTTCCTGTGAAATACTGTGGGTGCCAAACACAACCCAAACAGCCATCTGCAGAAACAGCGTCTCCCAGAGGAGGTGCAGAATGTGCTTTGTTTTCCTAAGGACACCTGCCAGAATCCTGTTGATGCATCAAGTATGGAAAAATATTTGGCACAAGTCACGTCTCCATTTATCTCCTTGTAGGTAATGGAAAATATTCCCTCTTTTTTAACGTGCTTCTTGCTTGTTCGCTTTCTTTTTTGTGTGTTCTGCCTATATAACTGAATGCAGTTCTTTCCCTCCTGCAGTGTCCAACAAGCACAGCCACTTGTGGTTTCTCAGATCTCTCAGAGCACTTATCCAATCCCATTTTAGCTCTTGCCTCAAGGTGAGTGGTGTGAACTGTTGTCATGCTGCACTCTCTCTGCTTTGTCCTGTGTTTCTGAGAGTTTCTTTTTTTTCCCTCAGAACACTTCCTCTAATTCTTTTTTCAGTTTTTTAAGTCCTTGGACTTTCTAACAAATGCATCTTCTTAATAGCACTACGACTTTTTTAACCCATTAATGGGTACTGCTTTCACTGGTATACTCACAAATCGTACTGACATGGTGGCAGGACTACAATATTGATAAACAGAGCATTAGCTTGCTGAGGAAGTACAGGTAAGGTTGCAGAGAATGAGATATATTGCTCTGCATTCAAGGGTACATACATGTGCTGGGAGATCCAGGACCTGGAGGAAGTAACAATCTCTGAGAAGGTATACGAGAGCTTTGATCGAGGAGATTACAAAACAGCAAACAAAGACCTGAAGCATTTTGTGTCCAAAAAGCAGAATCAGCCAAAACACAGGATTTCTATTAATGAGGAATTTTAATAACCCAGGTATTTGTTGCACACATGTCACTACAACCTCCTTTCAGGTAGTTGTAGAGAGCAATAAAGTCTCCTCTCAGCCTTCTCTCTCCAGATTGCTCCCTCAGCTGCTCCTCATCAGACTCATTCTCCAGACCCTTCACCAGCTTTGTTGCCTGTCTCTGGACACACTCCAGCACCTGAATGTCCTTCTTGCAGTGAGGTGCCCAGAACAGAACACATATCCATCATCATACCCAGTTTTAACCAATGCCTTTCAAAAAGCATGGAAACTAGTTGAGAACAATCCAACAGAGACTAACATGAATGACTAGTGGTAGGAAACACAACCTCAGAGGGAAGCCTGATTAATACTCTTGCATAGCCTAAACAAAACAGAGGCAAGATAGAGGGAAAAGGACCTCTACAAGATATTCTCATACAGATAAAAGATCTCACTAAAAAAAAAGGTAATTATTTTTTTGCAAAACCATATGCTTAGATGATTGCAAAATTTTTAATTTCAGCATTAGGTAAAACTTTCTGGTTGGTAAAGAATTAGGGAGCTGGATTAGATTGTTTGTTAGTAGGAAAATTACAGAATTTCCATCACTGTAGGGTTTTAGGAACAGGTGAGACAGATAATTGTCAAAATTGACCTAGAAACAGTTTTGCCTATTAGTGGGTGAAGAGGTGGGCTACATGATCTCTTGATTATCTTTCTAAAACTATATTCCATTTTATGTAACTGTGCTCCATTTTGCATTCATTTTTGGAACTTGTTAGCATCCTGCCTTTGCAGGGAGTTCATTACTTAGAGGTCTAAATCTTACTTATTACCTCCTTTCTGCGGATTTTTAGTGTTAAAATGCACAATGATCCTGCTTTGTCCAGTATACCTCTGTCTTCCTTAAAATTTGGAACTGTCCCACTTGCTTTCAGATTTATAGGCCATGCATTTTTGATTACAAAATTTTCCAGTGATTCTATAAAAAATAATGCTCTGAACTGGAAGTGCTGTTATTGCCTTTTTCATTCCTGCTAGGCACACTTTCCTGACACTTGGTACATCTTACACAGTGATGCGGTTCTTTAGGTCTTGCATCTTATTCCACGGATCAGCATTATTTTCGCTATGTTGTCTGCACAGAATACAGCTCCATAGACTGTTCTGAAGGACAGTAATTATTAGCATCAGTTGAGACTATGTAACTCCTTTTACAAGGACAAATCCCTTTTAATTTTGGTAAATATAATTAGGAAAGACCAACTGGATCCCTGTTTCTATCTCTGTGCTGTCATTCCTAGATAGAAGATCCCAGATACATGATACTGAGCAGGTATGGATCCCGGAAAGAAAGAGTAATTTGAGACTAGATTAATGGTAGGCACATTCAAAATTTTAAGATTATGGGTGTTTTTCCTTCAAAACATAAAGAGGAGAATGGTAAGAATGAATGGTGGTATTAGGAGAACGTGGCTTGAATGCAAATTCATAGTACAGAGGTAGATTTTGTTCGTCTTTAAGACTTTCACCAGGGTAAGTGGCAAGGTAAGAAAGTGAATCAGGAGGACCTGATGACTGAGGCTCCTTCTCTTTTCATTAACCCAAATCTTCTTAGCAATATGGCCTTAGAGATTTTGACTTGTGCTCAATTTCCCTAGCATCAGAGTTCATATGTACTTGATTACTTACACAGAAGACAATTTAACCATGAAAACCTCATATGTGAGCCATTAGCTGAAGGCAAAGCAGGGCTTTTAAACCCTTAATGTTAGTGTGGTCATGACAGCACAGTTTGATTAAACTGAAACATTTCACTTGACAACGTATAGATTTAATTCTAATAACTGTAAAGGTGTCAAAAATGAAGGGGTAGTCATTTCACTCAGCACACACTGTCTGCACATCTGTCTCCCTGAGGGCAACAATGAACAAAGACTGTATGGAAAAACATAAACAATTACCTTTCCTGTACATCATTCATCTTTTGGTACTTGCTGTTACGGACACATCTGCATGGTTTCTACAAATCCTATTACACCTCATATAGAGAAATGAGGTTAGTGAAACAAACTTTTACCTGAGAGACAAGACATGCTGTTTTGTCTGTATTAAGATAAAATATAAGTGCTACAAATTCTCTTTCCTGCAGATAGAAAAAAATAACTTATTTGTAATGTCATGCAAACGCTCTTCAATATGATACTGCCATCTTTTTCACATTGTAACAGTTTCTCCCCTGACGATGGTTTTCATGCTTGATTCTTGTGTTTACCATCAGTCACGCAATTCCAATTGACATATGATTTGATTTTTCTGCTACATAAACCAATTTTACATCAGTGTACTTCCAGTAACTGAGGCTACTCACGCCATAAGAAAAGCATCGAGCCCTTTTTCATTTCTTTTAGTTTTCCTTCCCTAAAGTTCTTGGGCTGGATTCTCAGCTGATCTAATTTTTCTCCATTGCCTTCAGTCCCTCTCTGTTGACACTGTATTGGCAAAATGTGTGCTTCATTGTTACAAGTCAACTTTGAAAGGAATCAGTTAAAATTTCTGCCATTCTGTTTTACTGAAACCTTTCCTCTGGATTGAACATTTTGAGCTATCTTCCTGCCCTCCCAGGCACCCATGTGGTTTGCTAAAATAATTTGTGTGAAACTGCAGGCCCAGCTTGCCAGATAGCTCCCTAAAAATAATCGCCTTGAAAACAACGGACGGTCTTAAGAAACCTGGTTTAAACATTTTATGTGATGTGACAAATTACTGCTACACCGTATTAAGAGTTTATACTTGGAGTGACTCAGGTGGATGGTATGAACTGCTTTATCCACCAGCTAAAAATCTGTTCTCTGCTGCCTCACTTCTGCCTTATAGAGAGAGGAAGAAAACAACGCAGATTCCTGACTGGTTCTGACTTCAGTAACACAGTGAACAGCCCCCCAAGGTGTGTGGGGAGACCGGGAAAGTGTGCAACCGTCACCCTTCCACAATTGCCACAATTTAAAAGGCAATCAGCAGCAGGAACAGGAAGAGAAAAGGTCACAAGAGGACAGTGTCCAGGGCCAGCATCAGGTTTCAGAGTAGGGACCATAAGGGAGAAAATGAAAAACATTTGGACTTAATTAAGGCACTAATCTGGAAAAATGAGGAACAGTTGAAAGCTGCAGAGTTGGGGCATTGTACAAACTTCTTTTCTTGACTGCAAAGCAACCCTGCAGTAGTTTTTGCTACTGAGAATAAGGAAGAGGTTTGTAGAAACCACGGCTCCATGGTCCACCCCAGAGTACTGTTTTTTTATAGTGCAGTAGCATTAATAAAGGCCGAGGAGGGGCTACAATAAGAAAGGGGTCTGAGAGAAAATAACATACATTGCTTCAAGCTTTGCTCCTTGGAGGGTAGTGCTTCCACATCTTTGAAAATATGCATTTCTCCTAGAAGCAGCTTTTCAGTTGTCATCTTCAATTTTCTGCTAGAAAATTCTTCTTCTGTTGAAATATAGTATATAAATAGCAGGTACATCTTGAGTTATATAAAAGAATGTTCTGGCTAATATGCACATATATTTTCTTGTATTTGTCTTAAAAGATAAAAAGGTAGTGAGGGCAGCTGCACACAACAGGATGAAAAAAGACAAGATGCTGTAGTCCCTTCTACCCTTTGCAAGGCCTATCTACACTACAGCTTTAATTTGCTAAAGGCAGGAGTATCTGACTTAGTTCTAGTCTTCTGTGTTTTGTCACTACTTTGGATACAACAGTGACAAAGAACAAAATCTGGGGACTTTCTTACACTCAGTGGCCTGCCTCTACTTCACCATGAAAAACACATTAGAAAAACTATAGTTCTGGGCATCCCAGACAGGCAAACACTGAAAATGCTCAACCTCAAAGGCTGTCCTTTCAACTTCTCTAAACTGGCATAGCTATTCATCTGAGTAATGCAGTGCTGCTCAATATGGCACTGGGGTAAATTTACTCATTAAGAGCTGTATGCACATGTATGAGGTTATTGAATAAGCAGGGACTCCAGTTAGATGAGGGTCAAAATGGATGTTGTGTGTCTAAATGCACAATTGTTTAATTTTCCTTTTTTTTTACAGCTAAAACAAAGACTAAGACAAGTGTATTTTGTTCATGTGCACAGGCTAAGGCAGAGTTGCTACAAGACTGGGTAAGATTAATGCAAAACTTTCTATGGAAAGATTGATTTCTAGCCCAAGATTCAGGACAGAGGGATGCTCCTGAGTGGGAAAGAAAGGGATACAGCAATTATTATTTTTAATCAGTTATTTTCTACCTTTTAAAATCACACTTAATGATAGGAGACAATCAATTCTATGATTCTATGAATTTTCAGTATAACCAAACAGAAACTCAGACATTAAACTCTTTTTCCTGTGTAGTTCCCATCTGCAATTCCTTGGCTTTATCAGTCTGAGGACCCCTATGGCCACATCCTTATCTACAGAAAACTGGCTTCTTTAAGAACAGAATGACATTAACTTATACCATACGGATATATCTTCAGTTCAATGTAGGGCATTGATTCTCCCATGCATTACTTCATATGCAGCTGTTTGGGCAAACCAGGTGCAAACTGTGCATAGGAAGTTGCTCAAGTATCTCATATTAGCTTGCATCTATTTTGTATGATAAGTATAATACATAAAGACAAAGTAATGCAGAAGTACAACAACCTCTTGTTCCCTACTCTAACATACAGGAAAAAGATGGAGTGTTAATGTCTACTGAGGTAAAGAATTATGTAATAACCTGATATTATTAAGTGAGAAACATTAAACACAACTTATTATTTTAAATAGGAATACATATTATTCAGTAAGAAGACTTAGAATTCTGTAGGTCTCATGTGAAAGCTTTTTTAAAAACTACATTTTGTGTCAATTCTTGCTAAAAATGGCTGTGGTGTGTAACAAATAGTACAGACTTCACAGAATCACAGAATCTTAAGGGTTGGAAGGGACCCTGAAGGATCATCTAGTCCGACCCCCCTGCTGTGTCTGCAGTGGTATGGAAATAAAATTCCACATTAAAGTGCACAGTACAAGTTTACAAGTTGTCCCTGACCCACAGACAAAGGATATTTACACAATGATGTGTGTGGGGTTTTTTTCTAAGCAACGTTCTTCCATTTTGCTATTTTTGAACTGCAAATATTTTTCTTTCCTCTTGTTTTCCCATCACTGGTGAAATGGGTTCCCTTTAACCTTAGCAGAGTACTGGGTAGGTGTACCGAAAGCCCCAAACTTGCAATTGAAGAGGTGCTTGCACAGTGTACTGGAAGGTGGTAGTGGTTGTTCTGGTATCATTTCAGGCAGATCTACGCTGATGGAACACCTCTGGGTGAAATCCAGGTCTTTTTGAACTCAGAGCAAAGACTGACTCCAAGGACAGCCAAATGAAATCACCTTACAGAGAAAGCATTGGAAATACCTTTGTTATTTAAACATTTGACTTAAGCCAAGTGATCTAACTGTTGATGAATTTCAGTAACAAAAGTTCCAACTGATGCCATTAAAGCCAACTGAGCTAATCTTGTTTTACATATGTGAGACTGGGATTTGTCCCAGAGAGTTTTTCAGGTTTTTTAAGTGAAAAAAGTGAAACTAAAGGTTCTTATTTACAGCTGAATCAGGATGTAAGCCCAAAAGCAGGTTGAGGGAAAAAGGAGGATTACAGTGAAGATCTCTAAAACGTCCAGGCTTCTAGGGAGCAGATTCTGTTGCCACTGCCTCTGCCAGCTTGTATCCTCACGTTATCCTTGTGTTTCTTTTCCAAAAGCCTCATCAAGGAAGTTTCTGCTTTTTCTTATGTTACTTTGCTCATCTACATTATCAACATGCAAGTTTTCTACTTCTTTTTAGCTCTTGAAAGTGTTTGCAGCATTTTAATGTTGTAAGCGGCATCTATGTAAGATAGCTAGACGGGAACATCTTTTCTTTGTTTTTTGACCTCTACTCCTGTCTGAGGCAAATTTAGTCATGGGTGTCTGGCAGTAATCATTAATGCCCTACTATGCATGTGTGTAGACTGCTGTACAGGTCCTTCAGAAGTGGCACATTTAATTCCACCTAGGAGTTACAGAATATCTCAAAAGCACTGTCAGAGTAAATGAAGCAGAAAAGGTACTCCCAAAAATCAGTGGACACAAATATCTCCCCTCTGCTTTCTGAAGAGATGCCAGCTCCTCCTGTGCATACACCTGGTAGAGCAGCACTGCTCAAAGAAACGTCTCAATCTTCCATGGCAACAAGCCCAGAAGATGATCTGCCAGCCTCAACCTGGTTAACTACTAGCAGGCAGTAAGTGAGGGTGATCCACTTCCCAAAGATCAAGAGCAACAATTTCTTCTGCATTGTGGACAGCTTTCATATTGCTGCTCTGGTGCTGTGACTCTTAAATGACTTTTAGGACACAGATTTTTAGGAAATGCTCTCTTTCTAACAATCTGATATGACTTCCAGTCGTGTGAGTTTTGCTTCAACACCTATCCTAGGTGCCCTGCTCTAGCTAGCAATGTCCACAAGCATGTCTCACATCCTGTGCAGTGATTCCAGCAAAATAGCTCTAGAGTCTTCAACCTCCTGCTCCTCTTCCCTTAAGAATATTCCCATATTCTCAAAAGCCCCATGAAACTACCCTGCCAAATGTGCCTGCCTGCATGCCTGCCAATGCATGTACTCTGACAG
Source organism: Colius striatus (assembly GCF_028858725.1). Classification (NCBI taxonomy): domain Eukaryota; kingdom Metazoa; phylum Chordata; class Aves; order Coliiformes; family Coliidae; genus Colius; species Colius striatus. The sequence goes on from NC_084763.1 coordinate 48,886,967, forward strand.
ACATGCTCATGGCACTCAGCAGCATCCCCTATGCTGCTGGTCAGCAGGTCAAAAGCAGCACTGGCAAAATCATTAGAAGCCAGCAGAAGAATCACAGGAGTTGTTAGTTTTAAGTCCAATGTGCAAACTCCTGTAGTTTCTGGTAAGCATCTTAGAATTCACCATTACAAAAAAACACTATGGAATAGCTTCATGGAATACTGAAGGATTTTTTCATATAGATGTAGAGACTGTATGATTAAAGAGAAAAACACCTTGACTGTGGAAATAAAAACGTGCCATGAGTGCACTTTTGTTTAATATAGTTTAATTACTGCACTTTTAATGAATGAACTAATCCAATGGAACAACCCCAAGTAGACATATCCATAAATTCCCCACTGGTGTTCCCCACTTCGTACTCACTCTTTGCATCTTTCCTGTACATTATTTAGGAAAAAGGACTTCCAGTTTTGTACACTTTATTCTTCAGCCTCTTACAATTAGGACTACCCCTAAAATAATTTTGTTTCATTCTCTCTTCTGTACAGAGAAAAGCTTTTAGTTAAAAATCAAAACAACCCTTCTCCCATATTCTGGTTTTGCATCGTGTATATTCTGGCATCTTGAATTTTACTAATGCAAATTCAGACACGATCTCTCTGCATGGGGGAAAGATGTAGTTATTTATACATAACACAGAACATGATTTGGTCTGTGTTTCTAGCTAAATATATTAAAAAAGACAACTACCAACTCTGCATCTCCTGAAAAATTAACACTCTCAACTCAGTGACATTTTTCATTGTGCACATTCATTCGGCTTAGTATACTATGCATGAAAGCATCAGATCTAGAATCATTAGTGACAGTGACTAAATTTCAGCTTTTACCTCTGGTTCCTAGTTTTATGTTTGGTGTTTTTTTTGTGTGCTTTTTTTTTTAACATAATTCTGACTACATTTTCAAGTCTAAAGCATCTAATTCATTACAATATTGTCATTCACATACATTAGAACCTTTGATTTCTTCTCAGACTCAACTGTTTAATCTATCTAGGACTATACTTGTGGATTAAAACCTTTAGAATTTTGTACTGTTGATATCAATTAATTAGTGATGCTTTAAGTAACCTTTTTCTGTGACACTTGGGAAAAATCTGGTGACACCAAAACTTATATTTTTTCCTTTTTCCTTCCAGGTGTAGAACTAACTTTGACTGTCTCATACTTAGCCTCCCTTTCACATGTGTATCTTATACTCATCACATTTCATCTCTAGATACCATGCTCTGACTCTCTGTTTAATGTAACTTCAAGTATGGAACATGTACTCTCATGAATTAAAAGATATTTGCTGGTTTTTTAAAAGGGAAAAAAAATCCAACATCGTTACCAAACAGAGCTTTACTGAATCTTTGACTACAGTATGAGACATCCAACTTTAAGTCTTAGTAACTCAAGTATGAACAAATTGACTAATAAAATGCATTTCTGACCAAAGTTTCATCTATTCCAGTGTCTCATCTCCAAGGAGATTCATAGGGTATTTCAGGAAAAGCACATTTCAGTACTTCTTTGGAAGCTTCTCCCACCTCCCATAATTTGCAGCCCTGGGGCTACCTGACCCAGAGCTCATTTTCTTGCAGGTACTTGCTCCCCATGGATTTTTCTGCCAAGAATTTTTCCACTTGCTTTTTGAAGCCAGGTAGACATCTGAATAGCTCTGAAGGTATAATCAATAGAAGACACACAGTGAGCCAAATGAACTAGGAGGCCCTTGAATGCTGCCAGTAAGATTACTTTACACATTAACTGTAGCTGCAAACTGATGCTGCTTTTCTGTGTTCCCCCCTTGCACACTAACTGAAAGAAGATTGCTTCTGTACACCTCATCATTGAAATACATCAGCTTTTGGATTTACCCAGTACTCCATTCTTGTCTGTTTTTCATACTCCTTATGCTTCTAAGGGGAAATTTAGCTACAGTGAATATATTTTATTAGTATTGTTCATAAGAATATGATGTTATTAGAATGTAATATGCATTATATAGATAATAGTGTATATTATATATAGTATAGTTGTCATTATTAGGCTAACATCTTCCTTTGGCTTTACTCCACAAGCTGGAAGTCCTAGCTAGGTTTCTTGTGCCAAACAAAAGCGCCCATCTCACTTGCTTTCCAACTAGCCCTGCTGCTCTGGAACCCAGAGTAGGTGGAAGCAGCTGTGGGACACTTCACCTCTCAACAAACCCTCAGCATGGAAACAATCCCAATTCTCACAGGATTCTTCTCACATCTTGGGTGCTTCTACTACGGAATGACCAGGATCTGTCTTATTCTTTTGCTGTCCTCTATACCAGAGGTAGTGAGATTCCCAAGACTAGGCATCTCCTTTCTTCTCTCTTACATTTGCCAAGGCATTCAGTGAGTGCATTAAATCTCTCTTCATTTGTGTTCTCATAACTACGTTGACTATAACTGGTAGGAATTCCCTAGGATATCCTGCATCCTCTTTGTGACATATTTTGTCCTTAACTAATGAGACAAATTACCAAAAGGGTTCCATTGCTTTCTATTCAGGACACAGATGTCTTGGCACAGGATTTTCACTGAAGAATCAATATTACCAGTCTTTTTTTTTACTAGCTCAATATTACCAGTCTTTTTCTTCCTCTCACTGTTAGACTGCTCATGACCAAGAGCTGAACTCTCACAGGCCTTATAAGCTTCTTTTCTTAACCTGTCTGCTTAAGGAAATAAGACATTTGCAATACTGCTTTTCAACTATTGGTTTGGGATTTTTCCTGTCCGTCAGTGCCCTGGTAGTAACATAAAAATCAACTAAGAAACTTTGCCTACATCTGAAAGAGACAGAGTCTCAAATTCTTACTGAGTTTGCGGCAATAAGCAGGTAGGGAAGAACGGTGAGCTAAAATACGGCTGTTGCAGGGGATAATCAGACATAAGCTGTGGCGTATTTTAGTTGCATAGATGTATCATAGCAGTGGCTGGCTGATGAGCCAGCAGTACTGGTGCCACTTGAATAAGTGGGACCATCAGGATGGTCCTGAAGGAGACCCAGGTGGATAAATGTACAGGAGATTGAGGTTCAGGAATTTTCAGACTATTGGGATAACTTCTTTCATTGCCTTATGCTAGCCTTTTAAGAATATATTCTTTATCATTTTAAAGCTAAAATCAGGTCTTATGTTTGTATAACTTTTCTATTTGAAGACCACAAGGTACTATATGAGCACTAGGTTATTTTCACACACACCCCTTCTGAAATTAGGCATTTGCCATATTAATAAGTAAAACACGGAAACTGCCTTCGCTCATTTAAAGTAGAGCTCAAGTTGCTTTTTGCTGGACCTTATTCATTAGTAGCTTTTTAATATACCTGTGTACAAATAATACATCTGAAAAATAAAATAACAGTAAAGGTGTCAACTATGTAAAATACACAGATACCAAAGTACAAAAATTATTAGGCTTCTTTACCATTGAGCAAAAACTATACTAGTTGGTTTCTTATATATGGATGATATCAATCCAGAAAAGAACAAGAATAAGAATAGATTTGGAATGCTTTTAAACATACTGATTTTCAGAGAACAGACTGTTGTATAATCATGTTTCTGGGCTGTTGCCAGGCTGTCACTATTCCCTGGAGCCAAACCTTTGGACATCAGAGGTTCTCCCCTGGAGCTGCATCTGCAGACATTAAAGATTCAGAGTTGCTACATACCTTAAGCTACAAGAGACAGGGGACTTAGGCCTAATTACAGCTTATGCCCATTTAAGGTTCTTCAAGCTTAATGCAAAAATCTTGATGCAGATGAAAATCAAATCCTTGGTCACTTCAAATGTACACACAAAAAAGGTTAAAAAGCTGTTTAACTTCCTCTTTTTATCAAAGTCTTGGAAAAAGAGCCTTTTCATAATCACCAAGGCACTGCATGTTTTATCTGAAGTCTGCTGTTTGAAAAGGGTGATTGATTTTTCCACATTAAGGGAAAATAGCAGGAGATCTGTGCCTCACTAACTGTTACATACCTAGTAGTGATAGAGAAGCTCACTATTCAAATCAAAATGGGATTGCTGGGTTTTAACTGTAGGACTCGCAGGGCTCAATTCCTTTGGCCTTGTTTTAAAAGCCAGAAATTATTTCCTCATGAGATTTCAAGTTTGATCTTTGCCAAGGCCACAGGTCACTCGATTGCATCCAGAAGTTTACTCTAAACTTAGCTGGTGATGTGTCAATGTGATGAGCTTTCAGCTGGTTCAACCAAAGCTGGTTCCCATGATTTTTTAATTCAGCTGGGGAATAGGAGTACATAAAACCTGAATATAATTTTCAGGGTTTTATTCCATGTTACATTTTACTTCTGATATCTCATTTCTATCGTTAGGCCATAGAGTTAATCAGGGAAATGAGAAATAAAACTGCCATGTAGATGCACTGCTGTGAAAAAAAAAATTACTAATTAAACATGGAGTAAGTGACTAAGATAAAACTTCTTGGTAACATGCCTGGCCACTGTGGGACAGGAGGTCACACTTCACGTGCCAAGAATGACAGTGTGATGCTACAGGGGTTTGAGAACTAGTTGGAGAGTCAGTTCTCTAGTTCAGTGACCTCACTGCAGTGGGAACCATATAAACACAGAAGCTGACCAAATAAATTTAGATGTATTTATAACTCTCTTGTGTAGTGAAGTATACTGAAGATAAGGGATGTAGAAATTATAGGCTGTTAGTGGTGGTAAAAGAAAACAACACAACTTCAAATATCTGTTATATAGAGGAGACAAGAAAAGAGCCCCAAGTTTCCAGAGGAGACTGCCAATAGCTTGGTGACACTCAGCTGTTTCATAGCAGGATCCTTTTCCTATCTGGTTTGCCTCTAAGATGAGCCTCCATCTTATTTAACAGTCTCGGCAGAACAGATTGGCTGGGGTCCTCTGAGAAACCTTGCAATAACATCAAAGCTTCCTTGTCTCACCACCTAGATGGAAAAGGAGACTGTTGGTTTTCTTCCTCACTGGGTATCACACAGATAAATTATTTTAATTATTTCTTTAAAATGAAAGAAAGGAAATGCTAAGAGCTGCCTTAAGGGGTATTAAAGAACTATTTAAAATTTCTTCACCTTAAAATTAAGAAAATTCTTCATAGGCCAGTCTCCCATGTATCTTGTTCCCATATATTTTACTGAGACCTATAGGATGATGTGAAACAAGTCCAGAAGGGATGCAGCAGATTGCAATTTTCAGTAAAACCATTAGTCTACTTTGTGATTCGAGAGTAATTCTCTCACCCTAAACTCTGCCGTTCTGCCAGACAATGCTGCATGTATGCCACCTTTGCAGTCCCCCTACCTCCTGTGCAAACTGTATCCAGGGACAATCAGGACAAGGGGTAATGGGATGAAGCTGGAACATAAAAACTTCCACTTAAATATAAGAAAAAGCTTTTTCACTGTTGAGGTGAGGGAGCCCTGGCACAGGCTGCCCAGGGAGGGTATGGAGGCTCCTTCCTTGGAGGTCTTCAAGACCCACCTGGACATGTTCCTATGCGACTTGATCTGGGTGGAACTGCTTCTGCAGGGGGGGTGGACCAGATGACCTCTAAAAGTCCCTTCCAACCCCTACCATTCTATGATGATTCTATGAAGAAGTGAAGACCCGACAAGCAAGCCTTCTGACACCAAAACACAGAGAGGCATTTCCTATTACAGTACAGACATATTGCAAAAACACACACAAATGAGAATTTTTAGGAAAACATGTAATAAATCATCTAAAGAAGTTAGTAGTGTATCCTGCCACAGATTATCAGGTGTTAAAAGGAGGGCTGCCTGTGCAGGGTTCATGCTCTAGTCACACGGCCTGGGAGCTGTAATCCTCATTCTAGGGTTTATTTTCACGGAGTATCTCTTCGTCGTCAGTGTTAACAGCTTCATAAACTAACTCAAAATCCTAAGCAAGAATAAGGTAATCCTTTAGCCTCTGAAGCACAGCATTCCCTAGTGCTATACAGCATTTCTAGCATAAGGTACCTAGTGGTAAAGTATTATTTCCTGGATTGCAGTACAAAGGCCGTATTTGGATTTTTTCAGCCTTCTAGTGTTTGTCCCTCTTTTCAGGCTTCACTGACAGTGCCAATAGCAAATACCTTCTGTCCCCTAGGATGTGCAGCAGCTATGGCTCTGCATGTATTTCAAGTGTTTTCTTAACTGCTTTTGAGGAACAGCTATATTTACAAACCTTTTGTTACTGCTAAGTTGTCCAACCTTTATGGAAATTTCTTTCCAAATGAATATGAAACAGCCTCTTCGTTACTTCTGAACCATTCATTTCTGTCCTTCCCATTTAAACCTGTACTTCTTTTCAGTTTCCCTCCCCCCTCTTTATTCTGCTCATGAAAGCTTGTACTTCCCATATTTTTAAGCATTCATTTTTATTACCTTCCTATTTATAAAGTAGTTTTATGTAATTATATCTCATAGCTTCCCATTTCCAAAACGTTCTGCATTTGTTTTGCTTTGTTTTTTGCTTCCCATTGCTTATAGTTCATTGTAGAAGCTTTTTAGTCCACAGCAGCAGCAGAAAATATTTTGTGATGCTAAGAGAAGTGAGTCTGCTTCTTCCTGCTCGCAAACCTGCAGGCTTCCTCTCAGTCATGAGGGTTTCCTTGGCTTCTCATTAAGAAAAACAAAACAAAAAAAAGAGACAAGAACTATGTGTTCTTGGCTTGTCACAGTATTTTACTACCTTAAAGGACAGAGATCGACTTGTTGGGCACAAAATGAAAACTTTAGAACAAGCAGCTTGTTTTTTTTGAAAAATGATTTCTGTTTGGCATCACCAGTGAAGCCTTTCATGTTGCTGAAATCTATTGCTGTCTTTGAAAAATCAGTCATCTTAAGCTGGTACAAAATCAGTTCAAAGAGAGACTTTTTTCTTACTTTATGATTTCTTAGAAGCTTTTGAAAGTGTCACCTCAAAAGAAGGATAATAAATACTTAAAATATCTTCCTACTCTCTCCTGTGAAGCAATAATAATGGATATAAATTCTGGCCTTCTAAATATCACAACTCAAAAGTTGCATTGAAGGGATATTAGGAGTTTGTGAAATCACATCCTGAGCAGTTAGGAAATACCAATCAGCATTATCTTGGCTTTTGTACGCTTGTGCATGATGATACAGTTCTTAGTTATGTGTGTCTACCTGCTTTTTCTAAAACACAACAAAAGGTTCACTAAGTCAGCAATTACTGTGTCTTTGCTTTCTCTTCACTAGCTGGGTGATCCACCATACAGACCTCTCTTATTTTGGCTACTGGGATGACCACTGGCAGTGATGGATTCTCATCTTCTGGGCAATTGATGTTGTACAGTTTGGACTTTAGAATGCAAACGTGTGCTATTGAAAGGGGAAAAATGAAAATTAAGCATTTTGGGTTTACTCTAGGAACAGGATGTGTCTTTATCTGTAAGACTACTCAGTTTGTTGTCCCTAAATTCGATCCTTCCTCCTCCCTACTCCTGCAAGTCAGTCTTCTCCCACTTCAGCTGATTGAAGTGTCAGCTGCTTCACTCATGGACCTCTCCCCAGTCTGTGTCTTCTTGTGCAGCCAATCTTAAGATAAGATCAAAACTGTCACCTGAAAATCGGTCACCCCCTAACAATGGAAGTACTTGAACTCTGGCAGGGCTGGGATTCCTCTACTTGAGCTAGTTGCTGTAGGTTCCTCTTACAGTCACAAGAGAAAGAATAGGAATTTACTGATCCGTTTGAGACTTCAGGAGATAAACTGCTGCCCAGACTTCCCTGACACATTGTCTGAGCACCCATTCACTTGGAATTTTATGCAAAGATGTTTCTTGGTAACATACTAACTGCCTTTGCAATTGCTGGCAGCATTTGGTTTAGATTTTCTTCTCAATTTGCTGTGTCTTTTTAGATCTGCCTCTGTTCCCCAGATTCCCCCTCATATTTATTTTACTTGCTTGTTCTGCTTAGTTGATCTGAATCGAGGCTTCTTATTATCTTAATTGGCATTTCTCTTTTTTTTTGTTTCCCATGAGCAGTGTTTCAGCATTTAAAGGTTTGACAGGTTAACGATGACAAAAAGGAATATACTTAAACCTCATTATATTTTTCAACTTCAAAGAGTTTTCCTCATATTTATTAATGTATCTCACAATATTTAAGTCACAATTATCACTGCTATTTCAAAGCTAGGGGAACTGAAGCACAGATATTAAAGCCTACCCGTGTTATATATTTAACAGGTACAAAGAGCCAGCAGGAGGCCTAATCTGTGGGAAGCAGAAGTCTGGTACTTAGAGAGTTTTTCAAAGCTTGTGTTTGGTGTTGTCCAAGTTCCTCAAACTCTTTGAGTCTGTGCTCTAGTGCAGTGAACTGAAATACCTTTTAAAGTCCAAAGTATCCCCAAAGGCTTCTGTATTACTCCAAACTTGACCATCCAAACCAAAACTAACAAACCATTCTCTACTTGGTCTAAACTAAACTAGTACATGCCTACTGCATGTGGGTGGATTTTCTCTAAATGAGATATAAAATTCCCCCCACTAAAGTGCGAGAGAATAGAGACTGATGATTAATGTCGTAAACAACCAAGGATTATGTGAGGAAGGGAAGTATTTCAGTTGCCTGTTCGAGCTGCTCTCCTCATCAAGGTTTCGGCCTCAAGCTCTACAAAAGAGAGTGGTTTGCACCATTATTACAATGTAATGGCATTTCTACTTGCGCTGATGGATGGCAAAAGCATTGCTGTGCAAACATCTCTATTGATTGAATCCTGAACAAATACCATTTGCAAATGTGAAAAAATCAGGTGGGCTTTAATATTAAGATTTTTTAAAAGCCAATTTATTACCCTAAACTAGTGATACTAAGTAGTGCATGTTAAAACTGTACATCATGAAATCCTTAAACATGGGGGTATACTCTTCAGTTTATTCCATGTGATAGTCCACTACCACTCAGGTAGCTTACAGATGACAGAGGAAAGATGTTCTCTACACAATATTTATTTAAATCATTACCAATGCAAACTTTAAAACAGTCCACTGCAGGCTGTAAAAAGTTATATTTTCCTCAGGTATTACAGCTGTCATTTTATTCTATTGTATTGGTTTTTCATTGGTTCCTAGGTTTTGTTTACTTTCAATTCTGAGTGTAAACTTATTCTATCACTTTGCTTTGCAGAAAAAATCCTTCACAAAAACTTGTAAAATAGAACTGAGGTCAGTGACAGACATTTCTATTCAAGAAATGCTACTTCAGAATATTATAAGCCGGGGTGCTGTGGTGCTGCTCCAGACAAAATATTGTCTTCGGCCAACTACAATGAGTTATTTTTCCCAGTATTATTCTAAAACTTGATATTTCAGATTGATGTGGATTACTGCTGATACAAAGTTACTATGGTTTATAATGAATGAGGTTTAAGGAAAATTGATACATTCTCTATTAGAAATAACAGATCTTTCCTGTGAGTACTGACAACAGTCTATAATGGAAGTTTATATTGTCATCAGATCTCTTTTCATTTTCACTGGCAATGGATACATCCATCGTAGTAGTTCATTATATTTTTATATGAAAACTACTAGTTGGTAAAGGCACAAACACATTTGCACATCAGAATAGATATTTTGTGTCTTTCCAAGTGGTATGCAATATCTCAATAACCATTGAATGCTAATTATGCCCCATTTGTGGTTAGAAAGGCAGTACACATACCGAATACAGTAATGGTTTTGCTTAAGCAACAGTTAAGACTTGTGTGACTTCAAAAGAAAACATAATTATTTAAAACCACTTGGAGGAGTTTCATGGTACTTTACAGGTTCTGTAACTGCAAAACACTTCAGCTTTAGTAGGTCCAAAAAGGCAAACAACTATGTTTATTATTAAACTTTGGAGCCTTCTGAAATGATAAAGGACAATTAAATGCAGCATTCTGAGCACAGGAACAGTTATTTCAGATACAGAGACTCTAAGTGGAACAGGTGACTAAAGGACAGTTTTGTATCATGCATATACCTCAGTTCTCAAATGACTTTGAGCCAGCCTGCATGTTTTATCACCTCACATTTCAATTGCCAAGATGAAGTTACTGTATTAATAAAATTGTCTTTACATTCAAAACAACTAATTCTGATTCACATATATTTTACTGAAATCTGACTTAACCCTCAAAACTTTTAATGTCTTTTTATTGTTTGGCTATACTTGAAAAACAGTTTTCAAGGCCAACAACTTGGGGTACCTGCTTCCTTAGCTGTCACTTTGCAGTGAGCTGCAGAAACAGACCTCCAGAAAACTGCATGTATATTTCAAACACATTTCTACTTGTTAGCATAAAAGCTGACCGAAAGCACACTGGACCCCCTCATCTTATATAAAGATATTAAACAGAATAGGCCCCAACGCTGAGCCCTGGGGAACACTGCTAGTGAGCAGCTGCCACCTGGATTTAAGTCAACTTTCTGGGTCCAGCCATCCAGGTAGTTTTTTATACAGCAAAGAGTATGTCGGTCCAAGCCATGGGCAGCCAGCTCCTCAACAAGAATGCTGTGGGAAATAGCATCAAAGGCTTTACTAAAGTCCAGGAAGACCACATTCACAGCCTTCCACTCATCCACTAGATATCTTGACACAGAAGGAGATCAGGTTAGTCAAATAGGAACTGCCTTTCAGAAACCTGTGCTGACTGTGTGAAAGCACTCAAGACGATCAGCTTCATAATAGCCAATCTAAACCTTCTTTGGCACAAATTGCAGCCACTTCCTCTCATTCAATTGTTACTTGGGAGATGAACATCAATGTCACAACAACCTCCTTTCAGGTAGTTGTAGAGAGCAATAAAGTCTCCTCTCAGCCTTCTCTCTCCCAATTGCTCCCTCAGCTGCTCCTCATCAGACTCATTCTCCAGACCCTTCACCAGCTTGGTTGCCTGTTTCTGGACACACTCCAGCACATCAATGTCTCTCTTGAAGTGGAAGGCCCAGATGACTACACAATGTTTGAGCTGTGGTCTCACCAGCACCGAGTGCAGAGGCACCATCACTTCCCTGCTGGTAACACTGTTTCTGACTCATGCCAGGATGCCACTGACTTTCTCGAACACCTGGGCACACTGCTGGCTCACGTTCAGCCGGCTGTGCTTCCAGGTGTCTTGTGCCCACTTCCCAGAACAACTGTACTTTCCAGAGCCTCCTTTTCCAACCTGCCTCTCACAATCCCCAGTCTCTAGTCCATAGCACGGTGGCAGTCTGCTTCGGGGCCAGCGGTGAGCCTAACTCTCCCCACACCGACAGCGGGCGGGGAACGAAGGCAAGTACCGAGGGGGGCGTGGGGAGTCAGACATGAGACGCTGCACCGCGGGGGCGGCAGGGCCGAGGTGCGGGAGCAGCAACGAGCGTTGTCCGCCAGCCGGCCCCGCTTCTCCCGCCACGCGCGCTGCGGCGGCCGCAGTGCGCGCGCGCCCCGGGCGGGGGGGCAGGGGCCGTCCGCCGGCTCGCGGGCTGTGACGCCACACCGCGCCGTGACGTAGCGCGGCGGCGGCGTGACGCAGGCACGCAGAGGGGCGCGCTTGTAAGTTCCCTTCGCCAGTGGGGGCTGCGGCCCGGGGTGGGTGGGGGCGAGTGGCGCTGGGTATGGCGCGGGGCGCGGCTGCACCCGCTCCCTGACACACCCCCAGCCCGCGGGGCCGGGCGGCGGCGTGGGCCCGAGCAGGCCGCTGCGCCGGTGGCCGGGAAGTAGGAGGCGGCGGGGCAGCGGCTCCCGGCGGTAGCGCTGTGCGGAGTTGGGCGCTTTCGCCGACCTGGCCTCCGACGGGTCCCCGCTAGGCCCTGCTGCCCTGAGGCCTTTGAGTCGTCCAGGCACGGGAAAGCGTGTCACGGCCCTGCAGCCCGGCTGTGCCGGCGGGAGCTGTGCTCGCCCCCTGCGGCGGGGCCGGCCGGCAGCGTGCCCGCGGAAGAGCGTGGGGGCCCGCTCGTCTCCTGCCGCCGGAGCCCGAGAGCGGCCGTGCGCGGCCCGCAGAGGCGGCCGCTGGCGCTGGGGGAGCGCGGTGCGGCCCAAGCCACCCGCGGCTGCCGCGTTAGGCGGTGCCGCCCCCAGCGAGCGCAGAGCCAGCGAGCGGCTGTGACTGCGGCTGTCGGGTGTGATGTTAGAACAAAGATCTGCGGGAGGATTTCTACGAGTCGCAAAAGTTATACACTTCACTTACACTTTTCTTCTTTCGGTACACGTGGCCATAAAATGTTGCATATAGAGGGATGGCCCTTAGGTTTTGTGACGCTGAGTTGCAGAAGCGTTTGGCTGGTGTGAAATCCCCCCCTCCCGCCTGAGTCAGAGCTGTGCACGGAGCTCTTGACTCTGAGACTTGAGCACTCTGTCGTAAACCTTGCTGCTGCTTCCATAAAAGAACAAATACCGTGTGCAGCCCTCGGGCTTCTTGGGGTTTGTAAGGAACCTGACAGCCGAAGGGGTCTTTGTTCTGTGGTGTAGAAAGGGATGCAATAAATGTGTGTAATGTTTGTGTTTAACTGGGGCTGAGGCCTTCTAGCTTATGAATCCTTTAGAACTTTTTCTAATAATGAAACAGAGAACATTATCCAAGTTCGAAGTGATCTGGGGTGTCTGGCACTGGCAGAAAGAGGGAAGTGCTTGAAGGCAGCATGAGAGAGTCTTGGAAGGCCTGCAGTGATGTCTACAAGGTGGCAGATTTGAAACAGTATGAGATAGACTTGTTTAAATTTATTCTATCCAAAAGTTATGCTTTATTAAAAGGCATACCTAGTTCTGTGCCTGAATTAAAATTGATATGCTGCATCTTCTCTTTTATTGGCAGCCTTTTGCTCATCAGTTCATTCTGCCTTGTGCTCAGTTCCTTCTTTTTCTCTATGCTAACTATGTTTCATTGGAGCTTTTTAATGTGTTTTGAAGTCTCAGTCAACAGTCTAGCCCTTGAATGGTGTGTAGTTTAGTTGACTTGTATTGATTTATTTGAACCTCTAATTTGCCATTAAAAATGGTCCTTCATATTATTGTGTAACTAAAAGAGGAGGATAAATACAGTAAAGCACAGTAGTTTCTGCATGCTTTTTTTTGGTTTTTTTTCACATGGCCATTCAGAAACCAAAATGCTGAGCTGCTGCTTTTTAATTTGTTTGTTTTGTCTAACTTTGATGTAACTGATTATTTTTAGTTCTAGTTTGAGGTGGTTTTTTTTTCAAGTTACTTTTGTGCGAAGTAAGTCATGCTTCAGGGATGAGCATGAATTTTTTTTCTGCTTCAGTAGCTAGAAGAATTGGATTTTTTCAGGCAAAGTTTGTGAAAAGTTGGAAAAGGAAGGAAAAAAGCTTATGACAGTTTTGGTGTATGTTTAAAATATTTTTTGTTAGGATCTGACATTATATTCTTAGTGTTTAAATAAAAAAAATAGGTAGTAATATCTGGAGGATCAGAAGAAAATTATTACTATTGTGTGGTTCGAGTGTTTTTAACTTTTGGTCAGGCCGTTAAAGTAATACATTGTGGGCTAACTAATATTTTACATTTAAAATGTTTTTTCAAAGCATTAATTGAAGGAAGTACTAGTTTCCTATGTATTCTCTAATTCTCATTTGTGAGAATATCAGGATTAGCAAATATGATGATAGCATATGATGGAATATTTCTGATTTTCTCGCTTTATATATGTGTGTGTGTGGATATATATATATATATGTAGTAATTGTCATACACATGTGTTTCCAATGTACAGGTTCAATGATTATGCTGCATTAGACAGAAGGAGTATTCTTTATCTGTGACTTGAGGTGCCACGAGGATTTTTATGTGCAGAGGTAATATTTATGGAAGTGGTTTAATGTTTTAAATGGCCATATGAAACTGGTGATGGTTTCATTTATTTGTGTGCACCTAATGTGGTAGATGTCAGATCAAAGTGAAATGGTCAGATGGTGAAAGTACAACTTTGATCTGGTGTTTCATGAAGGTATTGCTGCAGTTACAATTACAGAAGCTTAGAGAATTTTAAAACAGTGTGATAAAATCAAGAATGTGCGAACTTTATCAGTTATTTTAGCAATGTTTATTCAAATATTTATTATGACCATTTCTGATCTAAAGTACTGTTAGTGTGTGGTAAGACTTTGAGGAGATGCCATTGTATTGTTTTATTAGTAATCTTGTGGATTCTAAAGTGTATGCCTCTGTTGTTTGTTTAATATGATTTTCTGTACTTTTCTAATTACATTTCCTGAGTTGTTGAGACTTTCTGATTTTTGTTTTCCTTGAATAGGAATTAAAGTGAATGAAGTATTTTTATTGACTGTAGCTGCAACAGGATGTATAAGGTAAGCATGTTGAAAAAAAATACCATTAATATCCTTGCAGAATATTTTTGTTTTGATTCTATGTCTGTCTGAACACAAAGAAATTACGTGCAATCAGTCATGGTTCTTTCCAGTGGTAGAAGTAGGTAGCTTCTGGTAGTGGTAAGCTGCTACATGCTTAGCACAGGCTACATGAGTAAACACAAACAACTTGAGGTAGCTGATGCATTTTAATTTTATATTCTTTATTGGAATTTTTTCAGTAGTCCTTTCCCTAAAGTTTGTGTGCTTTTCCCTATGTTAAGTTGGACTGAGAAGTTACCATAAAGCGTTTCAGAATCTTATTTTTCAGTATTAAATGTTGTCAAAGTTAAAAGCGATCAAGGGAGAAAATGATCCAGTTGCCATCTTTGTGCTTCCCTTCTTATGTAGACAGTTTTTGTCTCTGAGTTGCTATTTGTTGGTTCATTTCATTGTTTGTTTTAATTCTTTCACTTCCTTGAGGATGTACTCCAGTGGAAGTGTACTCCAATGAAACTAACTCTTTTCAGAATTTCCGTAAAAGATACTAGTGGTTCAGCAGCAAGAAAAGAAGTTTTGATGCTCATCCTCATCTGCAGTCAAGATTTTGTCCTTATTTAGACTTAATGTTCCACACGATCGTTGTAATTCAGTTAATCAATCTAGAATATGTTTTTACTTTAAAACATTTTTTAAACAAAATTTAAAACATGGACATCTATTTTTACAAGATTAACATTGGCAAATGAGAGCAGCAATACTGGAGTAATAGTTGAGTGCTTTCTCATGAAGTGTATTTACATTTTGTTGTCAAAGTTGAATGAAGTGCAAACTCCTTCACAGTGTAGCACTTAAAAGTAATATTTATGGTGAAGATTTTTAATGATTTTTAAAAGCCACAAAACAACAGAAGTGTGGGATTTTTTATTCCATGCTTTCTCTTGGTGGTGTAACAAAGAGGTTCATACTGTCAACTTAAAATGACGTTTGGAGAGTGCTGTCTTCTTTGTGTTTGCTCTGTATTGGTCTTGTCATCTTTCATGAAAACACAGAACAACTGTGTGGAAAACATCCTTTCTTCATGTGACATTTGCTAATAAAGTGCATTTTTGACTGCTTATAGTACTGTATTTGCCAATATTGGTTTGTCCTTAGTAAGCTGATTAAACCTAGTGTAAGTAGGTAGTAGTGTAGTTACTTTTTCAAAGGACTGATGTCATGGGAATTAATAGCATAAAAGTCATAGGAAATGTTATCATGGTTTGTGGAGCAATACATCTTAATCTGATAATTCTTCCTAATTAATGTAAAAAATGTTATCAAAACACCATAAACCTGACTGTGATAGAACTGTACTGTGTATTAAACAAGGATGCATTGAGAAAATATCCTTGGTTTGTCCCTTCTGTCTTTTACCATAGGAAATATATGAAAAATAGGAAAGAACTACTTCCTCTCCAAAACTATTAACTGTTCTTTTTATCGTTGGTTCTTTCTTGCATGTTTTTGAAGGTCATGTAGTACTGTAGGCCTTGTCTGAAGGGACGGTAGCCAGTGTCCTGATACCACAACAGGCTTAGTATTGAGCTGCCAGTGTACTTTCAGCTATTGCACAAATGGAAAGAGTATAATATATAGCTCAATGCATTGTGGTTACTTCATTTGTGCTTAAGCTTAAAAAGGAAATAAAAGCTTGCAGAATAATGAAGGGTTTTTTTCATAGGCTCATATAAAGAGTAAAATTATGCCGTATTGAATAATAAACATATATTTTAAAGTGTGGCTTTTACTTTGAGGAGCTGCTGTAGGATGTTAATTTCTGTATATGTGTCTTGTAGTTTCATTCTGTGGTTATACCTTTTTCAGAAAGTCTAAGCCCAAGATAGATGGTTTAGAAAAATTATTACACTTAATGCCAGAGAGGTCATATGCTGAGATAAGGTTCAGAGCTGAACTATCCCAGCCTTGATGACATGTCTCTGTCACAGCAAGTCACTGAGGAGACAGAGGGGTGGGAGTATTTTTGTGGCTTGCTTGGGTGTTTGGCAGCAGAAGCAGGTGTAAAGAGATGGAAGAGCATCTCAGAAAACTGTTGGACAGGTAAAGGAGTTGTGATGGGAAGAAATTACTCCTGGCAGACTTACTAGGACCTAGCAGTGAAATTGATTTGGGCTGTTAAGGGACTTCTCAGTTATAATTTCATGGAGAATTTTTACTGTTTATGAGCAACATTTCTGTTTTCCTCATAAAGCCCTATGTTATCAGTAACTGAAGATTGAAATGTCTATAGGAAGCATTTAATGAGGTTTTTGACCCCAAAGCAGAAACAATACTAAACAAACCCATAACCCTATGTCATCATTCTTTTTTGGTGCGGTTGCAAGGGAATCTTTCTTCTTTTCTAAGGACCTTTTTCTGGGGACAGTGTTCTAAAAATGATGTATGGTGTCAAATTACAACTTGACCAGGGTGATTTCGGTAGTATCCACACTTTGCCACTTCACTTTTCTTATATATGTATATTTATGTTTCTTTTGGATGATCTACAGAAAATAAGGATGTTACTGATTTGTGTAGTTCTGAGCACACTTCAGTATTCTGCGTGTCATTGATTTTAAATATTAACGACTCAAAACTTAATGTTGATGGCTTTTTGGCTGTCCTTGACTGGTTAGCATCCCTAAGTGAGATAACAGGCTGCCAATTTTCTATGAGTGCCTGTATTTGCAGATTTATATCTGGCTGTTGTTTCAGTGAAGTGGTGCTATATACACGAAGACATAAGCTTCTGACAGGTCTTAATTTTGCTCAGCTCAGTCAGAACAAGTGGTGAAGAAATAGGGTAGATCCTTATTTTTGGAAAGCAAGGTAGTAAAGTTTAAGTATCGACATTTGGTGCAATATCAGTCACCACTAATGATATGCATTGTCCTAAAGGTAAAAGTATATGAACCTCCTAAATACTGTTAGGGAATCAAAAAGGACTGGTCAATAAAAACCTGCAGAGGTCTCTTGTGTGTATAAGCATGCTCTGTGCATGGCAAATCAAACACTTGGAAGTTACCAGTCTACAAGTAAAATGCTCTAAATTAATAATATAGATGTTCAGTGGGTTTTATTACTTTTGTCATCAACACATTTTGAGGCTTTACTGAAGAAGGAAAACAAATTGGGATTGAATTTAGGAAGAAGGGGCTGTTCTGTATTACAGGACTGAAACTGAGACCACCCAAATGCCTTCAGCTGTTTTTTGTTATTTTCACAAATAGTTTGTTCTTTTAGCAAAGTGTTTAAGAATGGAGAGTTGGGTCAATCACTCTGTTATGTTTTTCCCTAAATGGCAACGTTGAACAAACTTTACTGTTTGTGGCTGAGAAAGAAAATCTTAGACTTTTGGTTCTCTTGTCTTTTTTAGCCCTAGAGAAAAATAGCAGTAGGCAGTTGTGATTTCAAATCTTCAAATGCACCTTTTTTCTTTTGTCTGATTTTGGCTGGATATGTAACCCTTAAGGGTCAATTTAGGGTCTATCATGTTTTATGATGTTTTAATAAGTTAATTAAGGGATGTAACGTGTTTTCTGTAGTTCTTGAAGGGTTAGTGGGATGTAGAATGTTCCCATCTTCCATATATACATGGGTTATGTTTTTAATTAAAGTCTTAATTTTTCCAAAGGCAGGTCTGCTGTATTGCGTTACAGACTTGTCCTTGCACTGAAGCATACGTCATGCCTCGTTGAAGGCCTAAAGGTGAAAAGTCCATGTGTCTGCAATTTAGAACAGTTACCTTTCTTAGTCTGTATGATCTTTTGTAAACCAGTGATTTTCTTTCTGGGAAGGTATCCTGATGGGCATATGACAAAGATTTGTGGATTGGAATGGGTGAGATTTGAGGAAGAAACTATGCTGAAGGACAGAAAAGTTAAGACTGCCTGGCCTGAAACGGTAAGTCTTCACGTATTCAGTGTTACATATTCCAAGTAGGGAGTTGTATGTTAAAAGTCTTCTTTCTGAAAGCTCTGTTAATTTCTTGTATCTGTTTGTACTTGCAATCAGGGTAAACAAAGTGTGATGGAGAATACCATGGAGAATTAAATGCTATGGTAATAATCAGTGTCTTACTGTCATACAGCATGGCATCAATGTGTATGTGCTGCTGGATGCGTGTTCTGTAAAGGAACATGTAAAGGAGAGGAGATTCAGAGAACAGGCTGAAAGTGATATACATGAGTGGAAATTTGCTCTTATAAAGAGGAATATAAAAAACAGATTGTTTTGCCTTTGAAAGACAACAAATATGATGAAATGCAACACAAGTACAGAGAACGGTGAACGGATTGAGAAAAATAATTCAAGAGGTTTTTGTCTGTTGTTTCATGCTATAGGAGTAAGGACACATTGGCTGAAATTAGGGTGCTGAACTGAGAAAAGAAAATTGAGACAGGATATATTTCTTAATAAACTGATAAGATTGAGTCTAGGGATAATTTTAATTGATGAAAATTCTAACAGAAATTGGATAATTTAGAATGCAAGAATATTTATACAGACTCGGGTAACTTTTTTTGCTAAAAGAATATAATCCCTCAGCTTTTTGTCATTTATAAGATTATTTCTTGTATCATGATTTTTAATAAATCTCATCTAAAAGCTACGTGTTGATAGTGGGAGTGGAGGAATTAAGTTTGTCCCTAATGTGTTTACAGGAGAAATTATAACATGGCAGTAGTTTGTTTGCTCTCTATCCCTGTGTTAGGTTCTATCTAGGTGAAATAACCACTAGGTACAATGTGTAGTTCTGTTGTTAGTATCCCCTGATTTACTTTGTTTTTCATGTAACTGGGGACATTGAGGAAGAAGTCTTGGGAAGTAACATCAGTGTTCTCCTCAATCTGGAGAGAAATTATGTGGGGCAGGGTATTTTTGTGACTTGCCACCACTGAGACACTGTTCCCTTCAGCTTAAATGTTTCTGTTGCCTGTGCTTATGCATTAAGTAGGCGATTCTGTGATGATTTGATCAAAGTCAGTACACAAGTTTGTTCTGTACCTAGGGTGATGGAATATTTAGGAAGGGTGAGATGAGCTAATGCTGGCCTTCTGTGTCATCCAGCCAACTTCCAGCAAGTATATAAAAAGTAATAAAAAATAGCAGTGGGGGTATCTTAATTAAATGAGCATGCTTGTCGCTCTGCCAGTCTTTTCTCTTGGCATGGTCCAAGTCCTGGAAACTGTGTTTGCTTTCAGTCTCTATCAAACTCAAATACAAAACTCCATGCTAAAAGCATCAGAAGCAGCGTTCAGCAGGAAAAGACCACAGAATCAACTTTTGCTCATTCCCACTGAAATGTCATTTTCACTCCATTTAATGGAGGCTGCAGTTTTTACTTTTCATGTGTTTAGCAACAGATTGACTTAAATTTGTTGTATTTGGCTCTAGAGAAGCAAAGAGCAGATGTCAGGGAGGTGCCGTGACAGGAATAAAAAATTTCAGAAGGCCTGTGGGAATTTGGCGGGCGAGGGGGAAATCTTCCTCCTATTTTTTTCCCTGCTAGAATCCATATAATAACATTTTGAGTTGGCATTCAGTTCAAAACTTGCCGTGCTTCAAGGGTTGGTGCATTGACGCAGGCATTCTTTCCCACAGCTCAAATAGTGGAAAGAGTTTATTTATAAAGTAAAACATGCCTGTGAAATTATAATTGATACCTTAATTATGGAGAACTTGCCTGAAAGATGGTAGCTTAGTGACCTGTGGGACGTTTTCCTGGCTTAGAAAGGCCACAATTTATACTGAAATATTTTCTCTGTATGAATCTTTAAAATGGAATTCCCATGTCAAGGCAGAAAAACTGAGAGGTACTCTGTCAGGGAGGGTAAGCCTAAAGGAGTGGTCAGCTTTTAAACATTATTTAGGGTTGGAACATTGAAAAAGTAAGCCTTGCAATTTGGGGATGGTCACTAGTTAAAAAATATGCATTTAAAAGCCACCCTTACGTGTTGCCAGTCGTTCCATGAGCAGGTGGGTGCCAGATGGATGTGGGATCCTAGAGAAGTTTGTTGCTTTGGTTTATTTCTTTTTACTTTTTTAATGAGCAGAATGCCTCAAAAGTCAGTGCCTACCTTTTTGGTTTTTTCAAGGCTGGAAGTATTTTATCTTTGCTTTAAGGAGCCATTTCTGAAAATACCTTGTGTAATTTGGTAGTTAGTAGAAGGATTACTTGTGTCTTTGTCTTTCTCACATCTTTTTTCTTTTTTTACTTATCATCTACATGCACTTCAAGACTATATATTGCCACAGTACAGTTCATAGATGAATGTGATGTAATTTGCAGTAATTTTGATTGTAGGTCGCAGTATCTAAAAGTTGTGCCAATTCTGTATGGCCATTATATTATGTATGGCAATTATACGGATAATGAGGTACTTAATATTTTGTGAAGCCTGAGGAATTTATTTTCCCCTGTGATGAAAAACTGTTAGTTATACAATAATTTGGAGGGGAGAGTAATAATCTGTCTCGGGGTTTTCCTTGAGATGATACTTCTTAGTCTTCTATTAGTGTTTTAGAAAACCATGTTGCCTCCTGCATGGGGTCTTTATATTCTAGCGATGATTGTAGCTTTTACTGATTTCTAGAGAGATAGGGTTTGAAAAAGAAAGAATTTATCTTACTGTGCACTCAATCTGAATAGAATGAAAAAGTGACTTTTTAAAAGAAGTAGTTAATATAGTGGAGTGAGTTGTCAAAAGCATCATATGCATAAAATGCATAATGTACGTGCTCTGTTCCCCTCAGGGCTTACAAAGTCATGACCGGAGTGTACTGTTCAGATTTGAGAACAAATCTTCCTATATTTTTTGTTGATGAGCAGTGTAAATCCACTGCTAAAATAAACAACTCAAACTAGCTTGCCTAGTAGCTGTAGTATGCTGGGTTTTCTCAGTTAGGTAGCTAATTTCAGCATATTGAAAGTGGTAGGCCTGGAAATAATTGTGGTCAGAGCTGTTCTAGGAGGACTGAGTGATGCCTTTTTGATTTCCTAAATGTAAAAGAAGCCAGGTTTGATCATCAGCTTCTGTGAGGGTTATTCAGACAGTAAGTCTAGTCCAGGATTTTGCACATTGACTGGTGTGGGACATGTTCTTTTGCTTAAAGGGAGATATTGAAACTGTAACAGAGTTTGATGTGTTTGATTAGCAGCGTTTATAGCCATCCTGTACTTTATTCCTTCCATGTATTTTTTACCTGGCTGTCAAATGCCTTTGTGTACTGCAGTGTCTGAAAGACATTATGACCACATAAAAAATGTCAGAAGAATTGATTAATTATGGATTTTGTATTTAAAGACTTTATTCTAGATAATTTCATTGTAAGTATTTGTAAGGTTTCTTTTACGTGATAAGATTTTTCACTTCAAAAAAAGTATGAAACTGTAGATTCCATCCAGGCTAGACCAAGATATGCAGGGATCATACCTTTCTTATCTTTCATCTTCAAACACTTGGTATATGAAATTGGTATTCATTGGCAGGTGATTTTTATTTTTTTTTCAATTTTGAGACCCAAAAGTTTATTTTCATGTTCAAGGTGAAAGTAGAGGAAGCTCTTTTTCTTTTTTGATTTTAAGATCAAACTGCACATACAGAAATGCAGATAGCTTTGAAAGATTTAGCTGATCAACTTTTGAGAAGCAGAAAAATTCATTAGGTTAAGAATACTGCTGGGTAGTTGGTGGAAACTCCTGACTCCAGAATTTGCTTGTTCTGCATATGTCTCTTCATTTCAGGAGGCTGTTAATTTTTGAAAAAAAAAAAAAAAAATAACATCCAGAGCTATAAAATCTTGATTACAGAAGCTGTGGAGTAATGGTCTCTGATCGGACTATCAAAAATGCAAGTCAAGGAAACAGAGTAATGTCTTGATGGTGATATCCAATAATTTGCAAAGCATCTTCCCCCCAGACAACAAAAAGTGAAAACGTATTGGTAATGGGAGAAATAATACTCTTGGGCAGTATAAGCTTTTTTTTGGCTAAGTGGCATTATGTTTTAAAGTGTAATGAAAACAGTTTCCTTGAATTGTCACTTTATAACATTTCATACATGAAACACTAGAAACACTATTTCTGAAATGTTTATTAGTAGTTAAAAGTTAATAGATACGTTTAAAGAAACGGTATGGGTTAGTACTGGTTGGTGCAGAATAACTGTGAGTGCCTTCTTGGAGAATATTTCCAAAGCAGAGTTCCAGGTTTTCTTTAGCATCTTCTCTCTCCAGTATTCATCTTTGAATGACACAGTTATCTGATAACTCAGTCTTTGAAAGTTACATTTAGAAAACTACTTTATGGTGGGAAAGAGAAAACTTGTAGCATGTATACTTGCAATTAGAAAGAGACTGAGTGGGAATATTAACACACGTGTTAGGTTGACTGACTATAGATATGCCCCAAAGAGGAAGTATTAAATTTCTTTAGAAATCTGATTGTATTACAAATAATTGTTTTTAAAAGCTTAATAATTGTGAAAACTGTTATCTTTGGCACACACTTTCATTATGAAGTGGATTCACAGGCCCATTCTTTACTTTCAGGTTTTTAAAGTTGATTGTATTTCTTTTTGGGAACAAGTTGAATGCTGATAAACTTTCCATTTAAAAACATTACTAGTACTGGTACTTTACTTATTTTCAGATGTAAATCCTGAAGAGGTTCTGTAAAGAGCAGATGTGCTCAGGTGGAAAATGTTGATTTGCAAAGGAATCTTATTTTAGCAGTATGCACTGTTGTGATGCTTGAGGGTCCAGCAGATGTATCAGTTAGAAATCTATGTATTGAGAGGAATTCTCAGCTTCTTATGTGTTGCCTGCACTTGGGAGGTATGAGAAGCACTTCCTAGTGCTGTTGCCATCAATTCATTTGCATGGTAAGAATCCTTGCAGTTAGCTTTTGACTTCTAACAGACTTCAGAGTGGTCAGTTCACTTTGAAAGAAAGATTGTGATTGTATACACCTTGGAACTGTGGTAGCTCACTCAGAAGGCAATAGCGATATCACTGAAAGTGTTTTTGCTTTACGTGTACAAGTCATTTGAAGACAGATTATCTTGCCAACAGTATGGCAATATTTTTCTGAACAATCACCAAACATTGTGACATTCTCTGCATAGATCTGTGTCGAGCTTATAGCCATCAAAAATGTAATGGATCATCTCCTAGTGCATTTTTTTTGTGGCTAACATCTTGGATGGCTATTGTACTGCTGAATATTTAGTCTGCTGTGGAGACAGACAAATTTAGGAGAAGGGACTTTAATCTCAGAACACATATTGAGTGAGAGAGGTAGTTCGGTTTGTTTTTCGCGAATCACCAACTCTTAGAAGTGGGATTAAGTTTAATTCAGCAGAAAACAGAACTTTCCCTTTGTCTCCAGAATGAGATCATGGTGGTTGTCTCTTTTCAACCTCCATCTCAGTAAAAAGAATTGTTTCATATTTCAGTTATATCTCCTGAAAAATGAAAGTTACAGTTACTTGTGCAGGCTATGATGTCAGCAATGACTTTTTGGCTCCTTGGCTGTTACTTCTTCACTCTACCACATCTTCCCTATTTGCATACACAAGCTCAAAATTCTCATGTGCTTTATTTGTATTTTATTTTCCTTTTTTCCCCCTCAATTTTATTTATTTATCTATTAGAGTAGCCTTTGGTCACGCAGGAGTTAGTTGTGCATGAGGTGTTAATGATGGCAAGGGCCCACCTTAGATATTAATGCAAGGAAATGGAAACAAAATAGAATCCAAGAGAACAGACGAGAAAAGGAAGACTTTAGCATTAAAGGAAGGTGGACTGGAACACGAGTGTCAAGGTGGGAAAGAAGAAACCAAAGTTCTGGTATGGAGATACATTGTACATGCAGCGTTCGATGACGCTGTTCTGATTTGCAATTTTAAGGACAACAAAAAAGTGTGTTGTTTAAATAATGTATCCTTTTTTTAATGATAAAAGTGTCTTTCTAATTTTTGGGTAGTTCACATATACATTAATATTCTTTTTTTGGGGAGCTGCTTATTTTTGTTTCCTATATTGATATATTCATAATTTTGTAATCAACAAATTAATAAAATTGCTAGTGTTTGGTTGCTTTATTGCTCATGTTTTATCTCATGAGGGTTATGTGCTAATACTTTGCAGCATTATCTGTTGGTAAATATAAAGGAATAAAGTTTTACTTAGTGGGGAGCTTAAAAAAATTCTCTTGATTTGTTAAAATGATTCTTAGGTCTATGATGAGAGCATGCATGTGTGATCACTGTTCATTTTCCAAAATGGCACTTCAAGGCTTTGCAACTAGACTGAACTACAGTCAAGTGACTCAAATTTCCTTGTGTCTCCGGAGAACAGAAATTGTTTCACCAAGAAGCACGTAGAGTAGCTTGAACCATGTTGTTGAGCTTTAGGATTTATTTCAGAATTTGAGAGATTCATTTTTATGGAATAGATAACTGAGAGAGTTAGCATTCTTGCTTGGATAATCCCCTATTTACTTTGGAAGGAAGTTCTCCATGACTAAATAAGAACAAGATGTTTGACCACCTTCTAGGGAGGAGACTGGTCATCATAAAATTAAAGAAAAAATTCAGAAGAGACATCTGACTGTTCTTACATGGTGCTCGAAATCTTTTCCTATTTCTTCTTGGCTTTAATTATACTGCATATACATGGCAGAAAGAAAGGGCAGAGGTTTTATTCTTTTCTTGGAAGTATAGCTTTATCACATCGTCGGGAATTTATAGCCTAGTAATATATAGTGTTTTTTCCATTCCTGCATTTTGCAATTGGTTTGTACAGCCTCATAGTTTGGCATCTGAGAGCTCACTTTTTCATGATTTTTTTTGGCATGAAAGGGTTACTGTTCACATTTCCTGTGTAATTCCTTCTGATCTTGCTGGGCTGTAATTACTTTCTTGATGTTAAACATTCCCAGGCTCCTATAACCTTCTAGCCTGCTTGCACTGGCCAAGTTTGTCCCAGGTGATCATGTGGGCGAACCTCCTGTTTTTAAGGATAAAAATCTCTCCTTCCTGTGTAAGATAGGCGACTCACTCCTTTGCTCTGCAATCCCAAGAGAATTTTTTTTAAGTATAATAATAAGGTAACACAGCAATCTGAAAGAGTCAGATTTAGCAGCCAAACAGATGACAAATCAAGCGTGTGGGTTTAGAATTTGTTAAATCTTGGTTGAATGGCTGCGAGTTCACATTAAAGATTAGTTTTTCTTAATACATTTAGAAAAATAGGTTAGGATATAAAAAAGACAGATTTGACTGTAGCTTCTTACTTTTCACCATACAATTGACAAATCATTTTAAGCTTACTTGAATGTAGAACTACTTAGCTGAGCCTTCAGGATTTTTTTTTCTTTTCAATTCTTTGCAGTAGCTGCATATCTTACAAAAATACTGAGAGGATGTTACTCAATCCTGTCTTTCCCACCGAGGTCAATTATACTGTATTTCTTCTGATTTGTCAGTTTGTGGTATATAAGCAGTAAACACAAGGTATCATTTTGTTTTTAAATAGAAGTGATTGCATACTGCTGAAAAATGTTGGCTTCAGAGGTGTGGGAACTGAAGCATTCTGTTCTGCAAAGGCACCGAAAGGTCCTACGTGCCACCGCTCGGCGGCTTTTCAGCTTTAATCTGGAGGAGCCACCTGTAAGAATGCAAGTGAAGTTTGCTTTCTGTGACCTTTATGTGGTTTTCTCACCGTGCCAAGAAAGATGCAAGATGGTGATGGCAGAGTTTTTTTTAGACTGTGAAGAGTTGTAATGTGCTGATGTATTGACGTTGTTGGGTGGGTTTTTTTTGTTATTGACAATGTCAGAGAAAGGAACTGGAGATTCTGTGCACCATTGTTTCAAGAAATAGCCCGAATTTTAATACTTCAAGAGGAATCTCATTAGCTTATTATCCTGTTACAGATAATTTTATTTGGTCATAGCCATGGTCATATTACCTTGTGCTTTTAATTGTCTGCTTTGTGAAATTCTGAGGCTGCAAGTATTCTGTGGCGTTTAGCTGTCGTATTTTGCTTGCAGCTCAGATACTCTGAAGTCTTCCCAGTAACTAACTGACTGAAGTCTTGTGAATGCATAGCAGATTTTTTGAGCTCAATGGAATTATACATGGAGGAAAACATTATGTAGGTAATAAATGGTAGCAGTTTGAGCCCTCTTCTTAGTTTAATTCTCATGCATGCCAATGCCTGTGCTTTACTATATAAATAGAAGTTAGAGCAGTTGGTGTGCATGTTGTTAACTATGCTGCCATGCTAGTGAAGGATAGGAAGAATATATTTTAATGAAAATGTCTTTTTAATTTTTATCAGGAAGTCTTCTTGTATTTGATAGCTTATTTGTAATTGGAATGTAGCCATTACGCTGCCATGTGCTCAAGTGCAGACTCTATCATATAACTGAGAACATGACTGTGTTATATATGCCTATTTTTGTTGTTGAACCCAGAGGTTCTTACGGGAATATTATTCAACACACAGATATCTGGTGCTGGCTTAAAATATTTATACAGTAGTCATGTGAAAAAAACCACAAACCAAATCATGAAGCACCAAGTGAGTATAACTGGACAGACAGAAGATACTGTTGATATCTTGAAATGAGACTGTTCATTTATCATTGAATCATAGAATGGTAGGGGTTGGTAGGGACTCACAGAGATCATCTAGTCCAACCGCCCTGCAGAATCAGATCCACCTAGATCAGGTCGCATAGGGATGTGTCCAGGCGGGTCTTGAAGACCTCCAAGGAAGGAGAATCCACACCCTCCCTGGGCAGCCTGGTCCAGGGCTCCCTCACCTGAACAGTGAAATAGTTTTTTCTTATGTTTAAATGGAACTTTTTGTGTTCCAACTTCATCACATTACCCCTTGTCTTGTTGCTAGCTGCCGTAGAAAAAAGTGATGCCCTAACCTCCTTTAGATATTTGTAAGTGTTAATGAGATCTCTCCTCAGTCTCCTCTTCACTAGACTATGCAGCCCTAGTTCCCACAACCTTTCCTTATAAGAAAGATGTTCCAGTTTATCCAGTTTATCATTTTACCATGGCCTGCAAATCATCTCTGGGTACCTTAGACTTTGTTGGAAACTTTATATGAATTGAATTTAATTAAACACATGTACTTGTGTATGTGTTAAACACGTTGCAAGCATTCTAAGCTTCCTGTGCAACTAAGTGCAGCAGGTTGGTTAAAGCTTTTTTCCAGACCACCTACTTTTTCCTTTGTATCATGAAAAAAATGGTGAATTTAGAGGTAGTTGAAAGTGAGAACAACTGCATTGAAGCCTGCTTTCCATCTAATAGCATGTATAGGTCATATTTCCATTCTCTTATCCTGTTTAATTTTGCTCCTGTGCAGATGAAGACAGTGAGGAATTACACAATATATTGTAATTAAAGGTAACCTGTTTTGAATTTATCAAGTGCTTAGAGTGTAACTGACCTGACTGTCCATTATAAATTTCACCTTTGTGATGAAAAATATATGATTTCGGAGTATATGAAAATACCTTCTGCATTTTGTCTAGAAGGCATGTTACAGGATGTGAGATGATGCTGCTGATTTTTGTGTGTGTATTAGTCTTCTAGTGGTTTAACTTAAAACTCTTTTGGATTATGTGTCTAATGTAATGGAGGAAAGGTGACACATGTAGCTGTGTTGTGAGGAAGAGATGGACCTAAATTGAAGTGTATTTAGTGTAGAGAAAGAAGCTGTTTAGTTTCAACAAACTCCTATAGAATTAAGGAATGATTTTAATTAGATGAGCCTTTAAGGTTTCAGACAATGTAGTCAACTCCATTTTTATATTCAGGATTCTACAAGTTCTCTTTGAGAAGACATGTAAATTGCTGTTATGACAAAAGGCATAAATATGTCTAGGATTTGATAGTAAGTGCCTCAGTTGGAAACCGACTATAAAAAGTAACATGTAAACAAATGTAACACATCAGGTTTAACAGCACTTTTTGTAGAACTGCAGACATTTTGTTTCTAAATGCAGTGGTTTCTCACTTTCGAGGTTCAGAAGCTGAAGTTTCATAACAGAGCACCTCTTGAGTAGACTTCTAAGGGCAGTTTTTATGTCTTGGGCTTTCTCAAGAATCTTGAACTATATATAACAAAGTAGTGAGTACTGCTGAAATACTGATGAGCACTCGGAGAGAATTGTGTTATTTACCACTGCTGCGCAACAAGAACGATTGATGAGTTTTCTTGGGATATCTTGTGTTTCAAAAGATTCCACATATCTATTGATGGGAGAACCTCAGAGCACATGCCCTTTGTGCAAATATCTTTCAGGATCTTTTTTTTTCTATATACTGGATTTGGTGGGCTGCTTATGAGTTGCACAACATTGGCTTCAAAATAGATTTGTATTGCACATCAGCTTTTTTGTGGTCTGCATTTCATCTTTGGTTCTTTGTATTTACACACACATTACATACATATATATTTATATGTAAATGTGTATTAACACTGATGTTTTTATAGGAATTGGCTGTAGTCTTATTCTTAGGTAAGTATTAAGTGTGCATAAAGTCTTTAAATTGTGACAGTCCTTTGTACACTGAGCGTGTATGTACAACATTTTAATTCCATCTATCTGCTTCCTGTGTATTTAGTAATGCTCACTGACTTGATCGTACTTTTTGTATTATTTATTCTTTAATTTATTTACATATTTTCATTCCTAGAGTTCTATATTGATGCTTTATGCAGAAAGAGATCCCAGTTATGAAGAGCGAGGAAATGTGAGGAATCTGTGGTAGTACAGTAAGAGGTTTTAGAATTCAGTACTATAAAATTTCATCTGAATCATCATTTGTTTTGAAGTGTTCATTGTTTAACAGATGTGTATATTGGAAAGCAAAATTACTAAGCTGAAAAAGGTTGTGCTACAAGTAAAGTGCTCTTGTTGGGTGTACATTATGTAATCATAGACTATTTTGGATAGGACCATCAGAGTCATCCACTCAAATGCCTAGCTCAGAACAGGGCTACCTTCATAGTTAAATGAGGTTAAGTCTTTATTATCTCCATGGATGGGCACTACACAGCCTCTGGACACCTTTTTCTGGTGTTTGATGACTTTCAATGTGAATTTCTTTTCTGTTATCCTGGATTCCAACATGGCAACTTGTCTGTAGCCTCCTGTCCTCCTCTTGTGCAGCCTGAAGGACAGTCTGCCCTCATCTTCCATGCATCCTCCTATTTTACATAGGTGAGATAGTGGTAAGATTCTCACCTTAGCTTTCTCTTCCTCCAGCTGAACTTTGTTGTATCTATGGGGCACCCAAACATGAGCACAGCCTTGTAAGTGCAGAATAGATGGTTGTATTCAGTTCCCTCAGATTGCACT
This sequence comes from Colius striatus, assembly GCF_028858725.1. Classification (NCBI taxonomy): domain Eukaryota; kingdom Metazoa; phylum Chordata; class Aves; order Coliiformes; family Coliidae; genus Colius; species Colius striatus. The sequence continues at coordinate 48,916,792 of NC_084763.1, forward strand.
CGTAAAGCTGTGGAAGCCTTTTTTGGCCTTTCACATCCCTTACTAGTTGCAACTCCAAATGATCTTCGGTTTTCTAACTCCATTTTCTGTATCTGTTTTCTTCCTGTCAGCTTCTTCCTCTTCTACCTTGCATACGCTTCTTTTGTCTTGGAGCTCAGCTAGGAGTACTCTGTTCATCTGTGTTGGCTTTGTCCACACCTGCTGCATGTGGAAATGCTGGACCAGTCTTGTACTTTGAAGAGGCTGACCTTGAACGTCAACTAGGTCTCCAGGACTCCTTTAGGTTTCAGGGCAGCCCTTCCAAAGGGGTCACACCAGCTAGCTTTCTGAATTAACAGAAATGTTTCTCCAGTGAAGGACTGCAACTGACTTTAACATTCCTGACCAGTTCTTTTTTTAGCCCTGTTCACTTAGGAAGACTGTATTAAATCATCACCATATTTTCCCTCTGGAAATGTTTAAGACTTATTATAAAATACTGGCAACATATATTAGGATAGAAGGTTTTCAAATGAGGCAATGCAGCTACATTTTCCTCTTCTTTGTAGAAAATAAGGTTTTTATGTCCCAAATGTTAGAAGAATTAAGTTCTCTGATGCCTGTTACTGCCTGAAAACAAAAACATCAGGCATAAAACCTTGAAAATGTTCTTGAGATGTTGATAGAAACACATTTCTTAGTTTGTCAAAAATGTGTATGAGGAAGAAAAGAGGAATAGAACAGTTTGTATAGTTGCTACTTGAGCAAAAATCTCTCCTCTATTACACTGCCCACTCAGAGTTCCTTGGTTTGAACGCTGCTTGTCAGGAAAAAAAAACAAGTATCCTGGGTAAAACTGCCATCTTTTGTTTCAAAACTGAAATGGGCATGATTTCTGTAGCTTTAAATGAGATAATACTCAGCTGACAAAAGCAACTGTGCATTGAAGACTTGGCACCGAATATAGTAATTTCAGATCAGATGAGAATCTCTACCACTGCAAAAATCTAGTTGGTGAACTCTCCTCTTGGGCTTGGTGATCTGAACAAACTGTTTTAGTTTCTGAATCATTCCCATTGAGAAAAAAAGAAATGCTGTTTATCTGAAATAATTTAAATCAGTGCATATGTTCATATTTGTTAATGAATTTCAGATGACATTGTTTTGTTCTGGAATAGGAAACAAAAAGATTAGGGTACTGAGGTGATAGTTTTCTCACACCTGATATTTAACAGTTCCATTTTATGTTTCTGGATGATTAATACAATTTTGAAAGTATCTCTTTCTACACTTCACAAAACATACATGCAGCTTATACTTATTCACTGAATTTTTACTAAATAAAATAGGCAGTGATTTCTGAAGGGGGGGAAAAAACCCGACCCTGCAAGCACCCTTGATTTCTGCAATTTATTGATGTTTATGGTAGTGTAACAAGCAAGATCCCAGGTATCTGTTGTTTCTGAACACTTACAGAAAGCATGCAAGTTCAGTGATGGAAATAGCTTATTTGAAACTCTTAGTTAGAATGGTTTTTTGTGCCCCATAGATAAATACAGGAACAAAAGATGCCTGATGGGCTTAGCTAATGTTAAGTTTTACTACTAAGTTTACCGCAGTTAGAGACTACTACTAAGTAAACGAAGAAAAGTGGACTGAGTGATAGACATGCTGGTAATTTTTCCTGTGCCAAGAGAAAATAAAGCATGACAGTTTGAACATTGAACATGAAGATCCCCCTAGAATTTTTTTAAGTTCTATCTATATTTTTAAGGCTTTTTAATTGTATGAGTTTAGATGGTCAGTCATGAAAATAGAGAACTTCAAAAGATAATTTGCAATTAGAAAGGGCTTCAGAATACACTGCATCTTTATTATGCATGTGTTTATCTCGTGTAGAATTTCTATTCTTGCTCCCTGGTCTAATGCCCAAAGTAGTTTTATGCTTTCTGTGTGATCTGCTAAATGTATACATAATTGTCTGGATTTGTTACTTACTGGAGGCTTCTTTTAAAGAAGCAATCCAAAACTTTGCATTTCAGAAACTTCAAGCTCATTCTTCTGTCTGTGTAAAACGAATTTAATTTTCCAATTTTCTTTAAATATAGTAGGTGTTATTACTGTTGCATTAGACAGTTTTGAAAATATATGCAAAGTATGTATGTATGTAGCTTGAAAGATTGAAAAAATAAGTTATTTATCTTTAAAGATAACTGTCATCAATGGAATAACCTATTTTTTAGAGTTAATTAAAGGACTATGGGTTTGAATGGAACCCTTTGTCCTTGCCATTGCATGTTTCTTTTTTAAGGTTAATTCAGTTCAAACTTTTCTCATGATCACTGACATTTGCATGCTATGGATCATGAGGCCTGCATGTAGTAAGTGAATTCACACAGATTGGGAATATCTGTGGAAGAGAAGAGGGAAATGTTTTTGGCAGCTATCATCATTATTTCTTCTATCCCCATCCCCCTTCCAGTGCTCTAGAAAAATGTAGTTGGACAGGAGATGATGCAGGTTGTTGGTATGCACCCAGTGCACCTGTGAAAGACAGAAAACTAACAATACAGATCTTAAGTTATTTCACTATTAATGAAAGGCAAATGGCCATTACAGAGAGAAAATGAATGTGACAGAAATAATATGCGGGGTTTTCTGCTTTGCAAGGGAAGCATTGATTTTTATTTTTCCAGAAATGCATTTGCTAATGTTCTTTCCATAATAAAAATTATCTAAATCTTACAAGTCAATGTGTTCTTTGTCCACATTAGTATATTTTTTCTATTTAGTCCTAGTTTGTTGAGATAAAGCAAAATGATACATTAAGAAAACCAAATCACAGCTTTGTTTATTGCGGACCCAAGTAATTTGTAAGTTAAAACATTTTTAATGAGTGTTTACTGGAGAACCTGTGTGAAAACTAAAATATCACAGCAAAACCTTATAGACTTTTACTGTAGTCTAAATGGCAAATGTTCTGTTGTTTACATCAACAGTTCCAACCATTCAGAAGACAAGTAGAGTGGTACTGGGCTGGTGTTTTAATGGACAAAATATGTTGGAGGCTTCTTACAAAAGCAATTCAGATCCTAGAAACATGAGTAGCTCCTTAAAACTTGTACAGAATAAAAGAAAATTAGTCGAATTCAGCATGTTGCATGTACAGGGACTTTGTGCTCATAAATCAAGTGGCCACTGAGCAATTTCTGAAGTTTATTCATACATATATATATGACAGTCGTCTAACAAATAAAACCCATATTATTCTGTTTAATTCTGTGCAGGTGTATTTTCTGATGCATGTAGAATAAATACTGCAGCTGTATTAGGATCTGTGACCTGACTTTGCTAAGAAGCCAAGAACAAGTTCTACTTGCACATATCTCCTCCTTTAATCTTTAAAGGAGAACCGACTTTAAAAACAAGGAATACTTGAGCGTGAGAACCTCACTAACTTGACAATTGCTTGCTCATTTATATACTCCCAGAGCAATTCTTCTCTTAGGAAGCATGATTTGTTTGGTTAAAACAAGAACAGTGGAGTTAGCAATACAGTTTAAAGAAGGGAGAGCTGATGATGGCAAGCACTATGTGGCTTGGAGATGGTTAAAAAGGTAAAGATATTAATAAAAATCTGTGGGCAGTAATGTACAATAGAGGTCTTTAAATATAGAGAGTGTTCTTGAAGGATGCAAAAGCTTAGTAATGTTAAAAGTCCAATAATGGGTAAGGATGATAAATTTTGGCTGTGCAGAAAAAGGCATAAATATTCAATAAATATTATGTTCTGTATTCAGAAAGAGACTCGATTATGCTTTTACATGTCACCTCCTCCATCATTAGTGATGGAAAGAATGTATTATCACTGTACCAGCAACTATTAATGTTAAATGTTTTAAAATCTGCTGCACTAACACCTACAGATACTTTAAAAAAAAAAGCTTAGAAGCTGTATGAATTATTAATTTTGAGTTTTAAGAAATCATGGAACAGTAGAGAAATTCTAGAAGACTGGAGAGGAAGGGGAACTAATGTGCCCAAATTTAGAAAGTATATTATGAACACCTTGAAAAGGCAGATAGTAGCATGCTGTCAGTGAAGATTTAAAGAAGAAATGCAAAATTAATGCTGATCAGAATAGGCAGGTCAGATCCTGCCTAGTACTGCTCCATGGACAGATGCTTGCATTTGCTTTCACCATTGTTGAGCTTCAGAGATTCCTGAAAGCTTTCTTCTGCAGACCTGTCTAGTTCCTTTTGGAATAGAGGCCCTGCCCTCCAGGTCCCAGTTTCATATCAGTTGCACACACTCTAGGAGTGTGTGCTATTGTATTATTCAGGTCATTAATAGAGATGTTAAACTTTTTTGGCCTCAGGATTGAGCCCAGAAGCATAGCACTGGTAACTGTTTGCCTGTTGAACTTTGCACCACTGATCACCACCGCTCTTTAGCCTGACAGTCCTGCTGGTTTTCCATGCAGTGTATCGTCTGCTTTCCCATACACATCTCACCAGTTTGACTGTGCGGATACTGTAGGACACCATGTCGAAGACTTTCATGAAGTCATGATAAGCAACACCCACTGCACTCCCTTCATCCCTAGGACTAGCCATCTCATCACAGAAAGTAGTTATATTAGTTGAGTATCACTTACCCTTGATAAATCTCCGTGGACTTTTCCCAGCTTCCTCTCTGTCCCTTATGTGTCTGAAAATGGCTTTAAGGAGGATTTGCTCCATAACCTTTTTGTGATCTGAGCTTAGACTGACTGACCTGAAGATTATCAGAACCTCTTTCTTGCCCGTCTTGAGGATAGATATGCTGTGTTTCATTTTCCAGTCTTTGGGAATCTTCCTTGATGCCATGATTTTTAAAAGATGATAGAGTGCATCCTTGCAGTGATACTGACCAACTCCCTCAGTACTCATGGATACATCCTTCTAATCCTGTGGATTTGTACATGTGCAGTTGTATTTGACCTGCTTAGTGGATGAAAGGCTGTGGATGTGGTCTGCCTAGACTTTAGTAAAACCTTCAACACTATCTCCCACAGTATCCTCCTGGAGAAACTGTCTGCCCATGGCTTGGATGGACCTACTCTGCACTGAGTAGAAAACTGGCTGAATGGCCAGGCCCAGAGAGCAGTAGGGAACTGGAGTTAAATCCGGTTGGCTGCTGGTCACTAGGGCTTGGCGTTGAGGCCTGTTCTGTTTAATATCTTTATCCACGATCCAGAGAAGGGGACTGAGTGCATCAGTAAGTTTGCAGATGACATGAAGCTAGGTGGATGTGTAGACGTGCTTGAGGCTCTTCAGAGGGACTTGGATAGGCTGAAGCAACGGACTGAGGTCAATTGTATGAGGTTCTACAAACCTCAGTGCCAGGTCCTGCACTTGGGTCATATCAACCCCAGGCAGTGCTACAGGCTTGGGGCAGAGGGACTAGAAAGCTGCCTGGTGGAAAAGGACCTGGGGATGTTGGTCAACAGCTGACTGAACATGAGGCAGCAGTGTGGCCAAGGCACCCGGCGTCATCCTGGCTTGTTTCAGGAATAGTGAGATCAGCAGGACCAGGGAAGTGATTGTCACTGTATTCTTGATGCTGATGAGGCCACATCACAAGTACTGTGTCCATTTCTGAGTCCCTCACTATAAGAAGGACTTTGAAGAGCTAAAGCATGTCTAGGGACGGGCAACAAAGCTGATGAAGGGTCTGGAGCACATGTCTTAGGAGAAGCAAATGAAGAAGCTGAGGTTATTTATTTAGCCTAGAGAAAAGGAGACCCAGAGGAGACTTTATCGCTCTCTACAACTACCTGAAAGGAGGTTGGAGCAAGGTAGAAGTCAGTTTCTCCCCCCCAGTTAGGAGTGATAGGACAAGAGGAAATGGCCTCAACTTGTGTCAGGGGAGGTTTAGATTGAAGATTAGGAAGAAATTTTGCACCAAGAGGGATTATTAAGCATTAGAATGGGCTGCCCAGGGAGCTGGTGGAGTCACCATCCCTGGAGATATTTAGAAGCCCTGTAGATGGGATGCTGGAGGAACATGGTTTAGGGGTGGGCTTGGCAGTGTTAGGTCAGTGATTGAACTTGATGATTTTAAAGGTCTTTTCCAACTGAAATGATTCTATGATTCTCTTACTGAACCACATCTTCATGTACTGTTCAGAGTGTTGAGTTAATACCTCAACCTTTTCATGCCTTCTGTATCCTAATCACCTCCATTACCCTTAAATTTGTTGTCAGCATACTTGCAGAAGTCCTGTCACCTTTCCCATATAGTTGCTAGTTGTAACTCTTAGGTGAGCTTTGCCTGTCTTAAGTCTATCTGTGCATGCTTGAGCAGTTTTTCAAGTAGTGAAAACCCTACTGAAATTTATAGACATTGAATATGGCTACCAAAGCTTTAATTTGACCATGATGCAGGAATTAGTGCCACTAAAAAACGTGATTGTTTCATTATCCTAAGTGAGCACAACTTCAGGGTTGGAATTTCCAGATTTGGCATGACTGAAGCAGTATAGGTGTCCTGCAGCATGGTTTTAATGGGAAATTAATGAAAAGGTACTGTGGGTCAAGCCACAAAAACAGAATTGATTTAAAAGCTTGGTCATGCTTAATTGTTTTTCTCTTGAAGTACTAATTCAATTTGGTCTTGCTTAGTTTGAGCTTTAACTGAATGAATTAGGAATACAAATATCCTTAGGAACAGAAGGCAAAGCTGGAGGCCCATAGAGAAAGAATGTTCCCAAGGTTAGCGTAGTCTGCACACCACAGCTGGTTGCTGGGCAGTGGCCAGGAATAATTTTGATATGTTTATTTCACATTTTTTTTCTCCATGAACATGTTTTGAGGACACTTCATTAAGTATGTCCGATAGTCTTTGAAGCTGTATGCCTTTAACATTTTTCAAACAACAAACAGGGTGGTGGATACAAAAAAGAAAATTGTGTTGGCAAGAACTGTTTGTACAATGAAAACAGCATAAGTAAGTGAAGGTAGTGAAATAGGACAGGTTAGACTTTGATTTATTCTATTTTATGTTTATCTGTGTGAAGGTTTTTGTAATAAGAAGGTATGTTTCACCAGGAGCATTGCACTGACAGACAGTAGTAAATCCTGCAAAAAGCTGTCATTTGAGTAAATCACAGAATGAGGACATACACTTTGTCTTGCAGATGTTGTCCTGTATACTGCTTGGTGAATGGCATACAAGTTTGAACAATAGCTGCTGTTTTATGTTGCTTCTGGATCCTAATCAATCAAGCAGTGTCACCAAATCTAGATAAGGCCGTGGAATAGTTTTGTCTGTCTAAATTTTGTGATTGGTATTAAGAAATGGGTTAATATTAGACTGACAAGAAAATGTACTCCACTGTGTTCTGATTGCTCTTTAAATACATGATCTATCAAGTCACTTTGGTCCAGCAGTTGCTTTATCAGTTGGGTCAGACCTCTGGGAGCTCCCAAACAGGGAATTGGGGCATTCCATGCAGGAGAACCTACTGAAGTGGTGACAGTCCTTTCCCAGAAAATGAAAGGGATATGACTGTTTGAGCAAAGAATGCGAGTGAACAGCTGAACCTCTCTGCCGTGGTCTGTGTGAAATAGTTTGGGCACAGCATCAGCAGAGAGGGAGGATGCTATATCCTCTGCATGTGCTCAGAACGCAGCTGGGTAATTACTTCTCTTGAGGTAGTTTTCACAAGGGTTTGATAGCTGTAGTCCACTTCTTGGGCTGTGGAAGTTGAACTGCCCTTAATTTTGCAAGATAATTTTGACTATATTGGTGTTATGCTGCGAATTTTTTTTACCTACAAGTAGGAAATTTATGCAATATTATGTAATGCTTACGGTACTGTTCCAGAGCTTAAAATGTGACCTTTTCAGTTTTACACTAAACTAGGAGCTGAGTTTTATGAGAGTGTTTCAGTGAGACCATGTTCTAATTTGTAAATTTAGCATTTGATGATTCTTCCAATGTAGAACAGTTTATTATATGCTAGGAGGCAGTAAAGGTGGAAGTCATAGAGGATTTAAGTTGCTTATGCTAGTCATTAGGTTTTTATGGGCTTTTTTAAGTGTGTCCTGTTAAGTATATGTTTCTTTGTGGTGACCAGGATCATGTTTGGGAAACACAGGATATCACTGATATTTGGGCAATATTTGTTATAATGTTCAGCATCATAAAAAAAAATCCAACTATTATAATTGCATCACTAGTTTTAAAAGTACATGTGTTCTTAAAGTGTACTGGGCACTCAGCTATCCAGAAAAATGGTCCTTAGCCCCGCAACACCATCTAGGTTAACAATGCTAAAGACAGAGTTTGGGGGTAGAATTAGTGTAGCACAGAATCAGTAAAAACAGGTCTTAGATACACCATCTGATTAGTTATCTGGTATATTTTTTCAGTATAAGGCAATCTGCAAGGACCAGCTGTACCTCACAACTGTTACATGTTCTAAAGTGAATTCTTGTTCTTCAGTAGATTTGGGAGGTTATTTTTTAGTTCAGTTGAAGAAAAAAGACCTTTTCCTTCAACATAGGAATCTAAGTATTTCAGTGTCTAATTTGTATTAAGAGCTTTTTTGATTGAAAAAAACTGAGGCCTTAGAATCTAGTATGCTTTGACTGGTCTTAAACATTGGGCAGTGTAATGGGCAGGGGGGGAGGATGAACTATAATACCCTTTTATTATTATTTGTTTTTCTGACTTCTGCCTTAGAATTATGTGTGTTACAGGTGAGCCGTTTTTGGCAGGGAGTTTCTCTTAAAAGTCATGAGTCGATAGCCAGTTTGAATTTGAATGTCCTGGAAATCCATACCATCTTGGCCTGGCTAACGTATTGCTTGGTCAGGCAGAGGCCTAGGGTTGCCTTCTCACTTTGTCCTCTACACCATGTAACAGCAGGTTCTTTGGTTTGTTTTTTCTTTTTTCTCCAGTTCTTGAATGCATTTGCTTGAGCCTGCAAATAAGACACATTGAAGCTACTTATGAAAAAGCAGTGTGTTGGTTTTTTTCTGTGGGGGATATTGCTGCACCAACATTGTAAATGTCAGAATGTAGCTTTCTGACTCAAAGTTGTCTAGCTGACTGTTTAAGAAACTCTGTAATGGAAATTCATATAGAAACAACTATAAATAAGTCCTACTTTACTTATTTAGCATCATGGCAAAATGTAGTACTCTGCTCAAGTTCAGTAAAGTCAGAAATGATTCTGTTATTTGAGTCACAATTGCAAAGACAATTAACCTTACAAAGTTTGGAGGGGAGTTTATTTGCTTTTTATCTGCTGTAAGTTACCTTTTTTTCCTAAGTAGAACATTAACAACATGCCCAGACTTTATTAAAATAATAAAACCCCATACAACATCCTTCCTGAATGACACAATAAGTTTTGTTTTAGTTTCATTCTGAGAGATTCACGTTGGTGTCCAAATAATGCAAAATACCATAGTCAAAATGGAGGAAGTGATTAGGGATTGATTGCTTCTTGTTTAGTCTTTACATAATGTAATGACCAGCTATGATTCTGCAAAGACTTTAGTGAGATCTTTGAAACTTAAGTTGGTCAGATTGTGCAGGTGAATGTGTCCTGCTCTCCTCTTACTCCTTACATTATTAATGGAATTTCTAGGACTGTGTTACTTGAGACATTCAAATACGTTTGACTGTGGGTAAGTTCTGAGATATCGATTATCTCTAAAATATATTAGGACTACCAAATTAAGCAAACAGAACACTTGCTCTCTTTTCAGCATTGCAGTCCTGGCTGGTTATTTCTGAAGCCTAAATTGATAATTAACAGGATACTAAAACTTCATTTTCACTGGACAGTTGTTGTTACACTACCAATAATAGCTTCTTCCTCAAATGTTAAAGTTGAGAAAGATGGAAAAAAGCAAGTAATATACAAGTAATGAGTTCTTTAGTCTTTTCTTTAGTCATCTTTCATTATTTTAGTTGGTGCCTTTGTCATTCATACTGTCATCCACTCCTTGAAATACAACCTGCTTGTCTGTAGTGTAAGAACAAGTAAAAAAAAAGTATATATGGCAATTGATTATAAAATATCTTTGTTCTCTGCCATTCAGCCAAGCTCTGTGTAATCCTTCAGCATAGCATGAAATATATGAAGACTTTTTTGAGTACTCTTTTAGCTAATTCTGAAGTGTGGTAAGAGCATTGCAGCAGGTGTTGCTGGAACAGTCTGTCCTGTGTACATAGACCCAATATTACTGTGATTTTCAGGCTATCCTTTGTTATAAGAGGTAAATATAATGTGATTTCTGAAAGGCATTTGGTGAAGTTGGAGATTTTCAAGACCCATCTGGACAAAGCCCTAAGCTCAGTGATGACCCTGCTTTAAGCAGAGAAGTTGGATGGGATGACCTCGCTTGGGTTTGACCAACCTGAATGATTATCTGAGTATCTGTGTACAATTGTTTGTCTAAAGCTGTGTATTATAGCCGCAATGAAATTGCTGCTTAGTACTTGTGATACTGTTTATCTGAAAAGAAAGGTAATGCACTGCAGCAGAAATACAGTGAAAGATAAATTATGTGTTCTATCTTTATTAGACCGAAACAGTCATTAATTATGAACAATAGCAAAGTCAAAAAGTCTCACAATTTAATCAGGCACTGCAGACTGAACACCGTAATGGTGCACTGTAATTCCACTGTGAATGACATTGCATATTGCTAACAGAATTGTAAGATACATAGATTCTGTCTGATGAAACTACGTTATTGAGAAAGCTGGCAAAACTTCTTAGCATTTTGGATGCAAACAATAAATTAATACTTAGTTTAGGACTAGGATAACATGGGGGGCAAGGAACAGGAGTAGAAAGAATTCCACAATTTTAATTTTAAAGTATATTCTAGAACAGGCATTGCAAAGAAAGAATGCTAATTGTTTGTGTTTAATTTTTGAAAATACTACATTATACATTGTAATATCTATTGACAGCATCAACTTCATGTAAGTCTTATAAAAGTGAAATAATTAGTTTGTATTTTCCAAAACTACTGTTTCTAACTGCCCTTAGAATCAAGCACAAAATGTAGCAATTTGTACTGATTCATCATTTCAGACTATCACAACTGTAAGATCCAAGACTATTATAAAATCAGGAGCTTTAACATTTTAATACAGAATAATAGCAAAGGTGTCTAAAAGAGATGTGAAACCTCCACAGGACTTTGGTTTGTGGCATTCAAAGCAGTACTACTGAGAAGGTATTTACTAAGGAAAACATAAAATGACAGACTGTCATTTAAAATTGGAAATTTGCAAAAAATGGTGTTCTTTTTTGGCATTCTGTGAATTGTCTTGTAATAGCAACTGTGCTGTTCTTCCTTCTCTTCATTCTAAAGTACTAAAAAAGTTGTTTGCTCAAATGAAAAATAGTTAGGGTTGTTCACAGTCACAAAAACCGTTGAACTACAATTTATTTAATGTACAGACATTTCATAAAATGGAAGATCAATACTGCCTCTTATTTAGCCTTCTCTTCTCCCAGTTGTCCTTTTGAGAAGCTTAGCTTTTCTAAATTTTTTCTTAGGTCTTTGTATTTACTCTCTTTGGAGATAGTTGTGAAATAAGAATTATGGGACTGTATGCTGAGCTGTCTTCTATAGTAGAAAATGTGTGTGATATCGTAATTTCTTGTCATATGTGTGCTATTCATGCAATTGAAAAACCTTACAAGTTGATTTCAAAAGATTTATCTCCTCAAGAAAAGCAGTCAGTTTTAATTTGCTTTCCAGTTTAAGCCAAATGTTGAAGTTGCCCTGTGTTGTTTCATAAATAAGCTTTTATTATCAGCACCACTTTATTGAAAGTAGCATAGAACCTGTCGCGTAGGCACAGTTCCACTCTGACAGATGGGCATAGTGTAGGCATGCCAGCCAACCATTCTCTGTATCACCTGACAGAGTATGAAAGGAAGAATTTGTGTCCAGGATTGCCACTGTGGCATTCAGTGCAGGTAAGGCTTGAAGTTCAAGAAATGCACTTGGACTGGTCCCTCTCATGATGACCAAAAATTTAAAAATAGCCTGGGTTTTAGGTTCTGCTGGGTTTGTGTTGGGAAAATTGACCAGGCTTCTGTTTCTTTTTGGCTGTCTGCTGAAGTCACCTCATGGGCTCAGCCAAAAAGATTTCTGACACGGACACACATTTCTCCCTGATTAATTACCTAAGTGTGGAAGCATAAGCAGTGTGTAATTTCTCTTGTAAGAAAGCTGTTGTTTGTGACTACATGCGTGTCTCTTTGGATATAGAACAGAAGAATGAGGATCATAGAATGGTAGGGTTGGAAGGGACCTTTAGAGATCATCTAGTGCAACCCCCCTGCAGAAGCAGGTCCACCTAGATCAGGTCAAATAGGAACTGGTATAGGATGAAATCCTACTGTGAAAATATGTTTTATAATAGAAACTTCTTAATAAGAATAACTGGGACCTCTGCAACTGAAGATTTGCATAGTGAAATGCAGAATGCTTTTGCAAGTTTTCAGAAATGCAGATCAGCTATTGCTTGGTTATTGGGGTTCAGGATTTTGGAGGGTTTTTTTTTTTTATTTTTTTTTAACTAATTGGCTTAATGCCTTGTTCTTGATTTTATAGTAGCCAAACACTACAGGCTTTTGGCACATGTACTTGCTTAAACGAATGCTTTATGTATTATACTAGTCAATCTTTTTGTCTGTCATTTTTACCTTCCTCAGTATTTTTGCATAGCTTTAATGTTTTAATCATTTATTTCAAGTCTAGCTAGGCCTTTAACCAATAGATTTTGCTAACTTGCCTGAATTTATGCTGATAGGATCCATTCATCCCTTTCGGGAACTCGTTTTCTAAACCACATTTTCTAAATTTTGGGAAATAATGGTTGCATGGCACCGTCATTTACAAGATGGCACAGTATATGAAAAAACAGGTGTGAAAAATGAAGTGAAAAAACTTACTTTTGAAATGTAAATTGACATTTAGTGGGCTTCTGTTAGGGGAATGTCTTTTCTAAATTGTACTAAGTATTTAATTTATCTTTTTAGCTGAACGTTTTCCTTCTGAAATGAAATGACATAATAATATTTAACTAATACTTCTTTACATGCCTAGTTTTAATTTAAAATTCATAATTAAGCTTAATATGAAACTACAAGATTTGATTTAATGCTCTCTTTGAGTACCTGAACTCATGCTCGTTGCATTAGAAGGTGCAGTTGTCATTGAGAAGCTTTGTTCGTTTAACAAATGGTACCAAAAATAAATTCAGTTGGGGTCATAGTGGTTTAGTTTAATACTGTTATGATAATGAGTACTATAATTACTTTCAGATAGTTCTTCCTTCCCAGAGGATGAGATTTTTAGTTTTGATGCCTGCTTAAAATGAGAATGACAGTAAAATTAATGTCATAACCTTTGCAGCCTATTTATAATTTCCTGTGGAGTATCCTAAAAGATTTTGTATAACATCTAAAATAGATGTCTTAGTCTGCACAAGCATCAAATTAGGTTAATTGAGTTCACCTGATACTCAGATTCAGTCTGTCTATCATAACACCAATTTTATATAAAAGACCCGTGGATATCTTTCTGTGAAAATTGCTTTTAAATTGTTACATGTATATACTCAACTTCCTTTGATGGTTGAAGACCAATTTATGGTGTAGTTTTTTTTCCCAGTTTATTTGATATTTTTGCTTTTTATGGTTGAAAATTAATTCTTTCATTCTATACTAACATAAAAGTATGAACATGATAGACCTTATTTGGTGACATTAAAGTAAACTTTGCTTTTTAATTCTGTCCAACTTCACTTTAAATTCTTGTAATAGATTTCTTTTCATCTCTGAGTAGTCAGCAGCAGATTTCAGATTTCTTTGAGTTCTGGAGTACTGCAACTTGAATTATTTTATTTACTGACCTATGGGTAGAGTTACAAACTGATCAAACTAGGTAGAGATTTTTTTAAAGTTTTAGCATTAGGATAGGCTCTCAAGTGGAGAAAAATTGATTATAATGCCAGATAGAAGTAATCAATATCATCTTCTGTATTTGGAAAGAACCAGTATTGGATTTGAATATAACCAAGGCATACTGTAAGAATATTTGCCTCCTCAGTATTCAGTAAAAACAACGTGGCATCTTGAATTACTAGTGATGTTCAACCTGAAATTTGTTCTGGACATAAGAGTGCAAGATGGGTACAAAATTTGGTTAATAATTTTATTTCAAAGGTTGGCTTTTTTTTTTTTTTTAACATCAACATCTTTTTTGTTGGAAGTAGTCGTGACAAGCCAGATTTATAGTCAAATGAAAAAAGCCCAATCAATTCTGCTGAGAGCAGGTATAGGTAGCTGTATGGATCGTAAAGTCATAGAATGGTAGGGGTTGGAAGGGACCTTTAGAGATCATCTAGTCCAACTCCCCTCCCAAAGCAGGTCCACCTAGATAAGATCACACAGGAGCATGTCCAGGTGGGTATTGAAGACCTCCAAGGAAGGAGATTCCACACTCTCCCAGGGCTCCCTCACCTGAACAGTAAAGTAGTTTTTTTCTTATGTTTAAATGGAACTTTTTGTGTTCCAACTTCATCTCATTGCCCCTTATCCTGCATCAGAAAAAAAGGGATGCCCTGACCTCCTGACACCCACCATTTAGATATTTGTAAATTTTAATGAGCTCCACCCTCAGTTTCCTCTTCTCTAGACTAAACAGCCCCAGTTCCCACAGCCTTTCCTCATAAGGAAGATAATAGATGTTAATATCCTTGAGCTTCTGTACTGTGCATTGATTCAGAGTTTCAGGACTTTTTGATAAGGCTGCAGTTTGATACATGCCCTAAACATTAATATATGTAGATGTTAAGCATCAGATAAACATATAAAAAGTTGGCTGAAAGAAGTCAGAAACTGCCAGTGAGAGAGGAACATGAGAAGTAAAATTGTGATGGGACTGGTTCTAAGACTAGCACAATATCACTGTTGATAAATTTGAAAATAGTGTAAAATGCAGGCAGGACTGTTACATAAAGTTATATTGTTTGTTTGTAAACTATGTTTATTTTCAAATGCTTTAATACAGTCATACATGTAATGATGGATAGGAAAACATGAAGAAATGATAAGAAGTAACTT
This sequence comes from Colius striatus, assembly GCF_028858725.1. Classification (NCBI taxonomy): domain Eukaryota; kingdom Metazoa; phylum Chordata; class Aves; order Coliiformes; family Coliidae; genus Colius; species Colius striatus. Next base: position 48,931,928 of record NC_084763.1, read on the forward strand.
GCCCCAAATTCAAAATCTTGAGCTGTTCTGCTTTTTTTTTTCCAAAAAGGAAAGTTACTTGATTAAATATCTGCAAAAATAAGTACTGAATTTTCTAGATCCAAGACCATTGTCTTACTAGAGTTATAGTTGAATTCAGATCAGAGATGTCTGTACAAAATGTTTGGATTTGTAGAGTCCAATTTTCTGTCCTAGAATTAGGCTTTATAAATCCAGTTTTCTGTCCTAGTATTAGGGTTTGTGAATGTTTGGAAGATGATGTGGAGCCTGTGTTTCCACATGGTATTCTAAGAATTATTGTTCTACAACCTGAAGTCTAGCTTGCTTGTTATAATTCTAAGAGGAAGTAGTAACCGTAAGTAGGGCATCCTTTTAGATGATTTAATGCTCTCTACAACTAGAAGGGATCATGAAAACCTATACAAATGTGACTTCAGAAATAACAATTTTCTGAACCTTTACTTGAATATAATTTCTTACATTGTTTTTTTACAAGACTATGTGTTGCTGTAACTACTTCAGTATGTTTTCAAGTGCTGGAAGTCCTAACTTTCTTTCTGTAAACAGATCTTGTTGAGCAATATGGTCCTAAAAGATGTTACAGTGTGGGTGACAAGTTGAATATCCATGCTGGTTCCTATAAGTGTTTTGCCCTTCCAAAATTACATCAGTGAGGTCTGTTTCATTGTTGTGGGTTGAGAGAGTTGTCTATATGTTACCATGATGTGAAGCTATACATGTAGGTGAGATGCCATGTGTTTGTGTGCTGGGCCTGAGGGAGCTGAGGTTGGCTGCCGTGGTACCACGGACAGAGACTGCTGGAGGCAGCTAGGGTCTGCTGACAGCCTTTGCAGATCTGTGCCAGGAGGTACTGCTTGACACACAGCAGCTTCTTATTACATATGGCCCAGCACAGAAGATGGAGGTACCAAAGAGCTTCCCCTGTTTGCTGTGTGAGAGGTCTCCTCACAGCAGACACACTCATGTGGTTTTTTTTTTTAATGCTTTAGCATTGAGCTTCCTGGAAATGAAGTTTGTTTTGCCCTTGTTGGTTCTTCTGCCCACAGAATCCTCTCCTTACGGGAACCTCTCCGCTGCTTTTTGAAGGTCAATTGCATGACAGTAAAGAAACACATGGAAACATAGACCTCTTTTTTATGTTTGGTGAATTTGTCCTAACTATTTTTTGTATTTACCCAAACCCAATCTTTTGGTACTTGATTTGCATAGAAGAGGACTCCTGAGTGCATGTCTGAATTGTTCTTTATGTCAATTTCTACTGGCTGTTAAATTGTCCAGGAAAGTAATCAAACTTCAGATCTGTACGGCTGGCTCTGCTCTATAGATATGTACTAGTAGGAAAGCCTAGATCCAAGTAAACCCCCAGTAGCTGGAGTTTCATCTGTGTTGTCGACGAACTTGTCTATTACGTTCTCAAAGCCTTCACCTGCATCAGGACCACAACAGTTTTATACCCTATGTAACTTTATAGAACATTTTAGCACAAAATGTGTTCAGCTGAACCAAACGATTATACAGCTGTTCCCAAAGCTGCATGAAGCTTTCTTACAATGAAAGAAAATCTAAGTGGATAATAACAGGATTTTATAATGTCTTTATATTTTCCTATATCTTTCTTACTTGACTGTTGCATCACACTTGACCAAAGTTTAAGAAACACGCTTGACAGCAGTAGAAAGAAATAGCCAAATCTTGAGTTACAGAGTGACCCATTGATGTAATGCTATTCTATGGCAAATATTATGCATCAATTTTGAGTACCAACGTCAAATTCAGGAGAGGTGACAGTTTAATGTGTGCCTCCCAAGTGCAAGCCAGTATCTGCATCCATGGAAGATTTTGCATGTCAGTCAGTTGCATGGGAACCATGCAGTCAAATATTTGAAGGGAAATGATTGCTCAACCTTGCATTGTCTATGAGTTCTTTAGAATGGAATAATTTCTTCATTTTGGCATTCATTACATGTCCTGAAGGTTTTCAATTACAAGAAGCTCAAGTTAATTTTACCTGGAGTTGAAATATGAAGAGTGCATGTATGGGTATGTGTGATCCAGAGAAACACTTGGTTTAAATCTCTGGTAATGTTTTGCATGAGATGTGGGCATACTGGGATCCATTCTGAAATGTAATTTCAGAAAACTATGGCCATTTTCCTGTTTTGTTTTGGTTTTTTTTTTACCAATGAAAAAATATCAGATTTTCTAAGTATCTGTATTTCTTCTTTCCAGGAATATTGTCGTAACTATTAAAGGGCATAATGCAGAATCCTTTAGCATTTTCTACAGGTATAGTATACTTTCTATGTTGGTTTCTTTTTAAGAAATTAGATGGTTGTGATTCAAAATGTGGAAGAATATTATCATCATTCATAAGTTACTGTATATCTTGTGTCTACTATTATTCCTGAAGATGTTGGCGGGGGGAGGATTATTGTTCATTTTGTTTATTTATTTTTTTAAAGCCAAAGCTGAATACTGTTACCAGCTATAGCTGAAATGTGTAAATCTGTTTCATGTTTGATTCAGCAGAAATAACTGCTCAGGTTTCATTATATTTTTTTATCCTCATATATTTGAAAATCATTGTCATGTTTGGCTGTTGTATAATTGGGGGTCAAATTGATTTGCAAGTTCTGCTACAAGACTATAGCACAAATAAGATAATTATTTTCTAAACATGAAGCAGATTTTTAGATTTTAAGTGCCTTTTTTAATGCCTTTTCTCAAGCATTCCCATGCTTACTAACATTTTTTACTTTAACTATATTTCTTCTATGTTTTATCTCTTCAAAAGTTGATTCTTCTGTTGATTTAGTTTTTGGCAGATAGCATCTTGAGTTTTTCCCTCCATTATTACTATGGTTATTTGAGCAGCCACTGTGTATTCCCAAGCCTTTAAGTGTGCAGCCATAACTTTAATTTCCCATCCCTTTTGATCTGTGTCACGATGCTAATGTTTAAATATGATATTTAACATAAATGTCATTTTTAATGATACTTTTTTAAGTGTGAGTGAATGTTTGATGGATGTGACTTAAGCTCTAATGGACCTTTCAGAACCACAGAGATTGTCAGTTGAGTTTCCATTGTTAGTACTTATGTTAATTAAGAAAAGCACTATATATTACTTAACTTGAAGCCTTGAGCTTTTACTGTCGTGTGAGTTTATACTTTACCTGTTTTGTGAAGACTGAGTATTTTTATGATACTGTAATAATTCTAAGGAAGCTATTCCACAAGAATGTCATGCAAATTGATCTTAGTTGATGAGTTCTGTGTCTAATGGGACTATTCTTTCAAAGGTGATAGTACTTGCTGTTCTGTAAAGCTATCTGCCCTGCAGTGGACTGTATGTCCTTACGTAATACTTAAAAGCCTTAGTTTAATTTTTACTTTAATAGGAATTTGACCACTGTTGTAGACAAATTGAATGTGTTATCTTTATGTCAAAGCCATTTCTGAATAACAGGAGGAGAATATACACTGTGAAAGTGTTTGCAAACTTGAAACTGATGAATCATTGGCTTTGAGACTTTTTTTTTAAGCCTTTTTTTCTCTAAAGAAAAAACACAGTCTATTCAGTATTCTGTTATCAACTTGATACCTGAGTGAATTGTTACAGCCATGTTGTAAACTTTGGAAGTGATGATTCATGTGGATATTATTTTATTCTCTTATTGTTACTCTTTTTGTCCTTTTTTCCAAGCATCACTTTTGTTTATCAAGTGTGTTAGGGTGCTTTGAAAATGTTGAGCCTATTAGCAATTTATAATGATTTCTGTACTACTATAACATTGATACATTTCTTACAAATAAAAGGTTTGAAAATAAATGATATCGAAAGTAGAACCTACCTATCCATCAGTTACATTAAGTATAGTGTTTTTGTCACTCTTTCTATACTTCAAAAGTGCTTGTTATTTTTCAGTTAGTATGAGAAGTAATGATTATTGCAAGTTCTTTGAGTGACAACATAAACCCTTCACTGCAACAGTTTGTCATATAATAGCGGGAGTTCTGTAATTTAATACATACTCCTTGGAGGCATCTGCATTATTCTCAATTTATATTACTTTATAAGAAAGGTGATTATCATTTGTATAGTAAGCAGTAGTAACTCCATGTTCAAACAGATGCACTTTTCCAAACAATGATAAATATTTCACTTCCAAGATTTGAGTTTTTTTCTGAGTTATGAAATTATCACTGAAGTACCATATCCTGTCATTCACCCTCATGTTAATATTTGCTGTTGAGAAAGTGCTAGTTTTTTTTAATACTACTTCTTAATGACTTAAAATCCCAGTGTGCCTTAGAGAACTGTAATACATTTGGTATTGTCAGATTTATAAAATGTTTTTTTTAGGTGGCTCTTACTTGAAAGAATTGTGTATCTTGTACAATTATTATGCAAAATATAAGGCTGTCCTGGTTTATCTAGGAAATTATTTAATACTGTTTTTGGCCTTTTTAAACATACAATGGAAAAATATATCCCAGACTGAAATGATAGTTTTGCTCCTTGAGTACATTTAATCTATTTTTTTCTTAATGACATAGTTTTTTGAAAAGTCATTGTATAGTTCAGAACATTTTGTATCCATGCTAGTAGGATCATTTGGTGCTGGGAGTTCTCAAACTTCAATTAGCCATGTAAATGTGTTTCTTAGCATCAACTCTCACTTTGCTGGAACCCCTGCTGCCTTTGTATCATTAACATAAATGCAGGTGCAAATAGCATTTATGTACTTTGATAGAGAGCAGTTGGAGACATTTCACTGTGGGACACGACACTTTCAGATTGTGTACATCTGTTCAAATAATGTATCCAAGCCAGTGACATGAATGCAAGGATAAAAACATCTGCCCTTGAGACCATGTGCCATACAGCAGATGCTTACATCTTTATTTATGCAGATGGTTTGTGTGATGAAGCTGAGCAATGATGAAAGCAACAAAGTTTGACAAGGATTCCAGGGTATGGCTATGGATGGGAAAATATGTTGGTATCAGGGGTTTGTTTTCACATGTTGACCAAAAGGAGAACATCTGTTATAAATACTGATGGTTTCAGTAATATGGATGTGTTATCTTTTACATTAACTAGATTAACACAAAGTCAGTGAACGTATGTTTTAAGGAGTCTTTCACACAAAACCAGTACTGCAGTTACGGCATAGTTTGGTAGAAGTAATTCCTTTTAACAGGAAGGCGTTGCTTCAAGACGTCCTCAAGCTACACAAAACCTCGCGTTGACTGGAAAGTTTGCAAAGGGAGGCTGTGTTGAAGTAACAGCGTGGCTCATCGTGCAGTTGTTCAGAGGCTATAGGTTTCATGACTTTGGGAGGTTTCAACAGAAGCCATATTTAGCATTACAAAATTATTAGTTAAGCCTTTCAGGTGTTAGAAAATTGCTGTGGGATTACGGATGGGAGTGGCTGCTCTGAGCCGAGCTGGCACAGTGAGCTGGGACGGGGGCAGCCGATGCGGCCCAGCCGGCGGCGAGGCGCGGCCCGGCCCGGCCCTGCCCGGCCCTGCCCGGCGCGGGGCGGGGCGCGGCGCCCCCTGCTGGCCGCCCGCGCTGCCGGGGCCGCGTGAGGGTGCTGAGTCGGGACTGTCAGCTTTGGCCTGCGTTCCTCTCGGCTGCATTCCCGCTTTAATGCCCTCCTGTGTGGGCACCCATTGCAAGGGTTTGCTAATACATTGCCACTTATCAGCAGTGAATTCAATCGGTTCCCTTACAGCACATCCAGTCTCTTCTTTTGAGAACTGGTGCTGCATTTAAATAATGCAGTGGCTAGCGTGGGCAAGCCTAGCAATGCCAATAAACATTGCAAGTCATTGTAATTATGCACAGGGGGAGGAAATACATTCAGATACTGTAATTTAAATTGTTTTCTGCTACTTCCTACTGCCAGGGAGGTCTAACTGTATTCAGGTTCAGCAGCAGGTGATAATTTCATATGTTCTGAAAACTACAGTCATCCTGGCCAGGACCATAGTCTTTCTCAAGATGCTTTAGTTTTCCTACACTGTACAGGGCTCTGCTTGTCTTTGAAAAAAAAAAGGTGCAGGTCTGTTTGAAGTACTGTGGAGGTCCTCTAATCTTTATTTTTGTTTTAATCTTTAGTGGAATTGACTACAGTTGGCAACGTTTTGCATACCTCAGCCAGAGTTATAGAGTCCTTTTCTGAAGAAATTTGGGTCGTGAAGAAAGAAAAGGGGAGACAGCTAGAGCAAACAAAAACCCTGGATAGAGATTCCCCATTCAAAAGTTAGATGACTGAAATATTTTTTTCAAAAGAAATGAGCAATTTAGAAAATACTCTCTTGTCATCTAAGTTTAACAATATATTCTGGCCCTTTCTTTGGGGAATGATAAACTGCACCTATAGTTCTTTTTGGAAGACTCAAAATAGGCTAGGTTGAGACTTACTCGTCTGATTTTTCTCTTCATCTTTAACGAGGGAGCACTTTTGAAGGTTTATACTGCAGAAGTCACTGTACAAATACTTATAGTGCCGCAAGTAAAATGTATGCTTTGTTGAGCCCAAGTGGTGAATTCATTGTTTACTTTCTCTTACATACAGATTCTCTTCAGAAAGAAGGGCTCAGATTTTCACAAAAAAAAAAAAAAAGTGATGCTATATAAAAGGAATAACAATTTTCCTCTTCTGTTGTGCTCTTTATTTGCACATAAGTATTGGGGAAAAAAAAAATTGTGAGTAAAAGTCCTACTTACTGCAATCAGACGTATGTGTTTTCTGTCCCGTGGAAAGGAGGCAGGTTAAACTTCAGTAAGATTAAGATAGTTTCTATTTTTAGTTGATTTTAAAAGAGAGCAAGAGTCTAGTCAGAAAATATTTCATGATTTATTAAAAAAAATGGTTCTGCTTCACCTTTTTGTGCTGCGTAGGTTCTGAAGAATTATGCCTTAACTTTTGCAGCAGACATGATCGTTATTGTTTCCTGAACTTATGGAAAAAATAAGTCTATTAATTACCACTTACATTAGGCATATCAAGATTTTGTCCAGGTTGATGTGATTTTTGATAGGTGTTTTTAAAAACACTTCACATTGACATTGACTTTACAGTGAATTAAGTTTGATTTAGGTCCATATCTTTCTGGAAGCTTACTAAAAAAATTTCAACTGGTAATTCTCCCAGAAAATAATTTTTAAAATTCCAGTTGCAATGTTTTCTTTTGAATCTTCTGTTTATCTGCACCTTCTAAAGCACCTAATTTATATTTACAATGCTATAGAAAGTTTATGAGCTTATGACCAATGCTTTTATCATCTCCCTTCAGCTGTTTTCTGAACAATTAGTTCCCCCAAGTGGCTATGTCACTGAAGCCTTGTGCTGCACATGTCTGGGGATGGTATCCTCTATTGAACAGAGTGACTGGGCAAAACTAACTAAAGTAAAACACTGGATTTGCAGTGATACCAACATAATTTCCATTCTACTCAACTGAGTCCTGTTGGAGCAGCAGGTTTCTGGATAATGTGCTTGTGAACTTTGACACGATTGTTTGCAGAAACTAGTAGAGGCATCTGGAAACTGAGACAAAGGATTTGATGATGTATCTAACAGTCGTATTCAGACAGAAGTTCCATGCTTAAACAGAAAAGAACCAATGTTTTCATCTTGAAAAGTGACTTTTGTGGTTGCAGAGGCCAGGCACCATCTTGAGCCTATAGATTTATCTGCATAAACCTTATTCCTAAATTCTCTTATTGCCATAATGAGAAAAGTCTCTGTGGGATTTCTTCATCTGTAAATGTGGAAAAAGTTGCTTGTAATTACAGGTGCTTTATGTCTAGCTCTTTTTGTGGCGGTTTTCATTTCTTGGTATGAAAATATTTTGATCTGCTTCTACCTTAAAAGACTGTGCCTTCAAAAAATGAGAGGTTTTTAAAATTCACAAACACTGCATGAGAAGTGTTAAGAGAACATGTGGATCTGCTAATAAGTGGATTTTAAACTCATAGCAAAAATGTATGTGTGCTCTGACTTTAAGGAAAGACTTCTGTGACTGACTTTATACAGTAGCCCAGAAATGGCTGGCTTTTTTTAGAAGGGGTTATGTGAAGCTGTACATTGCCCGCATTTCATATAAGATATTGCTTTTGAATACTGACTTATTCCCATGTAGCTAATACATTTGATATTACAACTCAAAGCTTTTGGCCACTTGTTATCACCTATAGAAACAGGATTTTATACATGCTTTAAAAGGTAGTTGTGTTAGATAGTAATGAAATATATGAAATCTAAATCTATGAGAAATCCCAAATGATGTCTTAGATTCTTGTTGCTAGTGATGATAGAAGTTGGGGCATCACTTTTTTCTATTATGTCCAGTGACAGGACAAGGGGTAATGGGAGGAAGCTGGAACACAAAAAGTTCCATTAAACATAAGGAAAAACTTTTACTGTTCAGGTGAGGGAGCCCTGGCACAGGCTGCCCAGGTGGAGTGTGGAGTCTCCTTCTCAGGAGGTCTTCAAGACCCACCTGGATGCCTTCCTGTGTGACTTGATCTTGGTGGACCTGCTTCTGCAGGGGATTTGGAATAGATAATCTTTAAAGATCCCTTCTAACCCCTACAATTCTCTGTTAATTCTATGATCTATATGCATTGATTTATTGATGTGTTAACTTTTGTTTCATAGATCTGGTTTTGTGGGAGTGGTTTTTTTTACACTTTTTTTCTGAGGACAGAGGTACTGGAGACAAGATGCTAGTGAGGTTGTACTGGCAGAAGCCTTAATTGCAGAAAGAAACCTTAAATAGAATCATGGGATGGTTGGGTCGGAGGGACCTGTAAAGGTCATCTGGTCCAACATCTCCATGTAAAGAGCAGGGATATCTTCAACTAGATAATGTTGCTCAGAGCCCCATCCAGCCTGACCTTGACTGTTTCTGCGGATGGGCCAACAACAGAGGAAAACAATTCTGGAAATTGAAAAGTGGAGATGGTGAATATTGTCTTTGCCGTGGGTTTTTTGTTTGTTTGTTTTTGTGGGGGTTTTTTTGTTTGTCTGTTTTTTTGTTTTGGATTTTTTTTTTTTTTGCATAAGTTATGTTAGATTCTAATTTTCTGAAAACTGGAACGGTGTAAACTTTGGCATAAATCAGCATTATGGTTGGTAGTGCAGTAAGGATTTTTGTGGAAAAAAAAGAAATAAGACTGAACTAGACAGGAAACCAAAGATCTTCCCTAAATATGAACTATGTACTCATGATCTTGGATTACTCTATGAATTATCTCTCCAAAATAACTGTTTATGACAAAAATAGTTTCAGCTTATTCCCACACTGAGGAATGTAGCTAGAAATTTTAAGGCTGAACATCTGCTTTAATGAAGTCCAGTTAATGTCAAAAAAACATATTGAGTAACTTTGTTGTGGTAATGCTCTCTTCTGCTAAGAAGAGTCTTTTGGAGACTATTTAGGGAATCCAGGAAGCATCCCACTGCTCACAGCATTTCTTGAAATGCACTATAAGCCTAATCCCTTAAGATAATAAACTTGTACAGACTTTAAAGCAAAGAAGACCTTTCCATTTGATAAAAAAGCTTAGTGCACCACTAGCACATCACATTGATGCTCAAGTAGGAATTCATTATATATGGCTTTAAAGAAGTCTATTATTCCCTTTTAGAATTTTAACGAACTGTTGTGATCTCGTACCTCCTGTGGTATATCAGAACACATTTTTTAGGCGAATTTGTACATTCTGTACTGTAGTGCTTGTGTGAATGGTGTTCTGTGACTTTCCTATCTTGCATGAGAATACTTTATTATTGATTATTTTTTTAATCTATTTTAAATTGCACAAAAAGGACTACTGTGTAGACATGATTTATTACTCTGTAAAAAATCAAGCACTAAAAGGCAAGAAATGCAAGATACAAAGTTATCACTGTGACTTAAATGCTTCTCCTTTCCAAACCACACCTAACAGTAAAGTTCCTTACCCATCTTAAGTCTGCATTTAATTCCCATGTCACAGCTTAACCTTTGACCTAGACACTTCCCAAGTTTCATTTTTAGTTCTCTTGTCCTTTTCCTGCTTGCGCAGCATATATCCTAGTTTCTCTTCCACACTGTCTGCTCAGCAGTTAAGAGATAAAGGGAGGTCATTCCCTTGTTCCAACTTGGATGTTTGGCCCTAAAGCTATAGTTTTAGGAAAAATCCAGTCCAGCATGAAGCAGGAGCATATTCAATAGAATTTAATAATTGGAAAATTTAGCTGCTTAAAGTATCTGCTGAACACATGCCAAGAGCTTACGACTTTGCCAAATTTGGACAACTTTTCACAGACAAAATCAAGATCTTTGTCTAATGCAGAGATGTGTTACGAGATTCTTCTTTTAAGAAATTATCTTTTTTTTTACAAAGGAGACATACCTAGGGATGGCTGGCACTTCTGGTGAAATCAATTATCTGAGGGGAATATCTAGAACAGAACATTCCACTCCAATACTTGATATTATTAGGCAAAGATAGAAACAACTGCAAATCGATTGTTACAATGTGTAGAGTTAGGCACTCCTGTTTTGGGGCTTTTCTTAAGGACCTTACTCAGAGGTGTGTGACAGAGGAAGCCAACTTGTACAGAAAGTGCCAATCTACATGGAATTTAGGCACTGTATTTAAAAGCCTCTCTGCAGCTACTGAACCTTTATTTTTCCGAGCTTTCTGTTTTGTAACTGTTGACCTACTGCCATGACACTGAAGCTAAGGCCTCACATCTATTTACCACGTTAGCCAGGTTTATTCAATTACAAAGCTATCACTTTGCATGTGGTGTGCAAGGTATTACATCTTCAAAGATTTTTTGAGGAGAGAAAAATGAAGCAGTAGCTTTCTTAATGCCTTAACTAGAAGATAATGTTTTACATTATATTTTGCATTGCATTTTTCTGTGTTTTGTTACTTTTGGGAGTTGTTTGGGGCATGTTGTGTTTTGGGGCTTTTTTTTTGTCCTGGGGTCTATTTATAACTGACTGAAGCACTTTTGCAGGTGGTGTTTTTTTGCATGCTAATCCTGCAGAGAAACATTGTGTCCAACAAAGTATGCTGTGTCAGCAAAACCAAGAAACTCGTGCTGGAAAGACAGTATCCACAGGTATTTAGTGTGTATGGAGATTTGGCAAAACAAATTATTAACTATGAGTGACAGAAATAAATCTTGTACTGTCTGTTAGAAAGTTGTGCATTTTTTTTGTTTCCCCATAAAACAAATATTCTTCCTTTCAAAGTCAGCAGAAGACTCAGCAGCATAACGTGCATTGCATAAAATGTTTCATGAATCTTTTTCATCTGTGTTCTGCTTTTCCTTTCAAAACAAGATGATCCCTTTTTTTGTGTTATTTTCTGTTACTTCTCCAGTCATGCACAAATGAAATACGTTACTTACACAAGTGAGGTGGTCCTACAAGGATTCTTTTAAAAAATTAACAGTATTACACAGTGGTTTCTGGCATTTGGATGGTTTATTTTAGTATTCAAAATAGACCAGATTAGGAGGGGAAAAATAAATTTCTTCTAATGCCTTCTACAGTGTTTTGAGTTCAGCAATGTTACGTTCTCTACATCGAGAACAAACTGAAGGAGGTACAAAAAGAAGGCAGAAAAGACTGTAGTTGACCAGACTTAAGGAAGGAAGGGGAAGCATGGATGAACCAAAGCCCCAGGGAAGACTTTCCTCCAGAGGACACTTCCCAGCATGACTGTATCAGAGACTTTGATTCATTATTGATATTTTGATTGGTGTATTACTGTTCAGTCCTATACAATCCTAAGGTTATTAAGAAGGGGTGAAAGCTTAGGATGGCCTGCAAGTTTCTGAGTGATATGATACTTGCTGGTATTAGCATGGTAACCATTAATCTTTTAACAGAGACTTTTAAAGTAAGTGGATTGAATTGCATTTGATTTAACCTTGTGCTTAATTATTTAAAAGGGTCTACTTGTTGCCTCAACTCCATGCCTGTTTTAAACGGTGAGAACACAGCAGTTAAAAATGAGCTTCTTCTCGTTCAGATATTAAATCTAATGTTTTACTTAATTTCCTTTATTCATAATGAAAATGTTAAAGAAAGTAGAAAAATTGTTGCCTTCCAGAGAAGGGCCTGTAGGCCAGCTTGTAGAAAGATTGTTGTCTAAAACCAAAGGCCATCCTAAGAAGGAAAGTGCCTCCCTTGACTGAACGTTTCTCTTCTTAGATGCAAGGTGTCATGGGTTTGCATAGGCATGAGGGCTTTTCCTTGGGTCACAACTGGCAGATCAAAATGAGTCCTTTGAATCAGAGACAGAAATAATTTGGAAGCAGATGTGGAATAGAAGTGGAATGTCCCTGAAAGATGCATATGAAGTTTCCATCTGGCCTTTTGGTAGCCAGACAACCAGAGAGTATTCGAGTCCTTCAGTGTCAGGGTGGCAAAGATATGACTTACTGTAGTGATCTCTGTGTGCAAAGGAAATTGTTGAAACTTTTTGACACGTATAAATGGAAAAATAGTTTTAGTCCCTGATGACACCTGCATACACTGGGTGGGGTCAGTAGGGCCTCTAGTCCGTGAGTTGACTGGTTGTTTTTTCCTGATCCAAGATGCTAAATAGTCTTCCACCAGTTCTTCCAATTAGCTTTCTCAGTCTAAAAGCAAAATCCTAACCAAGCCTGAAGGATCATCAGACAGCTCTTCTGCATCAAGCCCATCTCTATATTTAGACACTGACTAATCTGCTTAACTACAGCAGCTGTGTTGGGTGAGAGGGAAAAACAGAGTTGAGCATCCTTTGCTTACCAGGGGCACTGCAATGAATATTTCTGCATTAAACTGTCTAATGTAAACTTGGGGGAAAGTAAAAAAAAAGATACTGAAGGTTGATACCGAAAGTAGCTTGCCTGGAAGACTATTTATGATAAAATTACGCCAGCTGGAAGATGTATTTTTATAAAAATCTCTTCTCAAACAGTTACATCAATGCTTGATGTTGTGTTAACTGCATAAGAATATTGGTCTAAGTGGACCTTATTTCAAAGAGCATTTTGTGGTTGATATTCATGAAGGTCTTGGCTTCTAGAATGATACTTTCTTGTTGAATAATGAAAAAACATGTGGTAAGTTTTTCTGTAAAGAGAAGAGATTTTACTGCTTAATTTTGCAGTAGGCATGTCAATGTATTTGAGAATCATATGCTTCTTTTTAAAGTTAGTGTTATGCTTTATTTCTACAAGTTTATCTTCCTAACTTCAAAATAGTCTTTCTTTTGTGGTGCTTTGGTTGCCATTTCTGTGCTCCGTAGAGGTGGCATGTCCACAGCAAAACTTTCGTCTTTTCCTGACCTCACCTGATTTCCTATCATTGATTGGCAAGTGAGTAGCTCGGAGTGTAAAGTAGCATAGCCAGCAGTCTGCTAAGTGAAGACTTTCTTAAATAGTTTATGCATATCACTTAAGGAGATTTTGAAATAAAAAGAGAGAATATAAGCCAAACGTGACAGAGAATGGAAACTACTTTCTCTCAAACATTGTGGCAAGCTGAATAACTGTTGATTTGCAAGAACTCTTCAGTGTCAGTATATGGCAAGCATAATCTGTAAAAATAAGAGCAGACTTTGTCTCCTAAAAGAAAAGTACATGCATAACAGACTTGAGGTTTGATGCTGTAGATAGCAATAAAAAGATCAAAGGTTTTTGCCCTGCATGGTTATTACTCAATGAACCTGCTGTAGGTCAAAGAATTTTGAAAAGCATCAAACCTACTATGTATGAACTGTGCAGTGTATATGTGACTGCTTAATGAGTCTTGGATGTCCTGAAGGCAGTGGATTTACTGCACATGTGCATACCATGAGGATGCATATCTTATCTGTCCAGGATGTCTGCTCATGATAACTTACAGTACATGCAGCAAAGTCTGTGACATCTGAGAAGAACATCCAGGATTAAGATAAACTTTCTGGAGTTTCCAGTGTTGGCATTAATTCAGAGTTATCTCCTTAGATCCATAACCAAGTCTAAATGCATTGGTATTACAAGGCTTTAAAATGGTAAGGGTTGGAAACTTCCTGATGGAATTACCTTACTGAAGTATTTCAAGGTCCCAGCACGTACTTTTACAGATTCTATTCAAATATGATTCCTCTCTTTAAATTACTTTTTCTCACATTGTTGCCTTCCCAAATTGCCTTTCTGTTTGGGATCTTTGAAGCTGAATTTTCAGTGGCTGAGACTCTTGGGAATTTTTATTTTTTCTTCAGGAAACTTGTCCCAGTTTTTGGGAACTGGAAGCATCAGTAGTTGCATTTGGGAGTCAGTAATGAGGCTGTTACATGAAATGGTAGTGGTACGATTAAATGTATATCAAATCCTTTTTTTATGGGGTGTCTGAAGGGCCATCATGTATCTCTGCTGCTTAGTGCAGGTTATCTTTTTGTTTTCGTGTGTTTTACTTAATTATCTTCATATTCTTCTTTACTAAAAATGTTTGTGACATTTAAAACACAAGTAGAAAACAGGAATGAACTGTGATAAAACCTTGATAAGTTGTATCTTTCAAGAAAATATTTGAGTAACTTGCTATGTTAGTTCTGTTGTTCACTAGAGGCTCTTAAGCAATGGGGGTTGGACTAGATGATCTCTAAAGGTCCCTTCCAACCCCTACCATTCTATGACTGATTGGATGTTTAACTATGGGACATCTCTCAGTTCCTCTTTGATTGTATTGTATGTTATTTGCATGTTTTATAACAGCAATTTTTTCTAGACTTCATCAGGTAAGCCTTGTTCTGTGTCTGATAAATCCCATCAATACTAAACGTTACAGAAACTCTGAAAGATAGCGTGGCTCTGATTGAGAGTCGTGATCAAAGCAGGTGCTCAGCAAAGTTATGCATCATGGAGTTCAAGTCCTATCAATGTTTGTTCTTCCAGATGAATATTGCCAGCACGCTAGTGCAGCTTTTTCAGGGTAGAAGAGATTTTTTTTTCCAGTCTAGAAGAAGCTTACAAGTGTATTTGTTCTGCAATACCATATAGTTTCTAACCTAGAATGAAACATCCATTTAAATTTAGATTTGGGGGGTGGGGGGAGAGGGATTGGGATATCTCTATTCAAGCACATTGCTTCAGGGAGTATTTTTGTTTTGTCCATTAAACTTTCACAATTCTAAACTTAATTTAGTGGTGATTTAAATACCTAAATATTTGTAATAAGTTTGTGTATAACAGTATCCTTGGTAAGCAGTTTTATTTTTGATACAACAATTAAAACATACAATGTATTATATAACCTCTTTATTGTGTTGTTACTACAGATAAACACAAATGTCCTTCGGATACAAGACAAAGTTTTCAGAATAAAAGCCAGTTTAGGACCATTGCTCCAAAAATGGTACCAAAAATGTTAACATCTGGAGTGGTTTCTTGTCTTCAGTCATCTTTGCCTGAGCAAAATACACCAATATCAGCTGCAGGTTCTAAACCGCTGGTGGTGCCAACTCAAAACTATGCTGTCATGCAAGTGGCTGGTCATGAGGGGACCTTTTCTCTGCTGGCCTTACTGTATGTTGCCCCTGCCCTAACACAGGAAGTCCAGCAGTCAAACGTGTCCCGTCCTGAAACCCTGAAGCTGCCTATCCCTAGGTACAAGTCTGTAAGAAATAAATTGCCAAGTGACAAAAAACCATCAAAACTCTCTGGTTTGGGTGCATGTAACAAGACTCCTACCAAAGCATCGATCTTGACAGAGACTTCCCATGTGACTACTTTAACTAAAGACTGTCCTGAAACTCATTGTAGTTCACGTTCAAATGAGCAAGCAACGCTGACAGACCGTGACTCAGCTGAAATTACAGTTGCCACATTAGTAAATAAAAGCAGTTGTGTGGAGTCTGGATCTGCTTTAGTGAACAAAACTGAAATTGCTAACAGTAATGTTTCTAGACCATGTGTAGTTAAAGACTCTTTATCCAAGCCAGTGAGTACAATTAATCCCATGAAACTAAGTCTCTGCTCTGTGAAGACAGCATCTAAAACCACAAGAGAGTCATTCATAATGTCTGAGAAACTGAAGGAAAAACCCACAAATTCTGCAAATTCTGTTGCTATCCTGTCACCAGCAGGTTTTGGCAGTACAATACAGATGACTCCATCGGCACCAAAAGGAAAACTTCCTATTTTGCCTTACTCAAGGGTGAAAAATTCAGTGTTCTGTAAATCGAAGCAGAATACTAATGTGACGGCTGTATCTGGTCCTTCACTGAGGTCTGAGTGTGAAAAGATACCAGCTTTAGCAAAACCTTTCCATGTTCCTACTAAAGCATCCGATAAGCGATTAGCTGTGTCGTTTACACAAGTCTCCAAACAAACTATCCGAGAAAATACCTTCTCTCCATCCAATAAAGGGGATGCCAACGTTCTTAAAAAATTGAACAGTGCAACCTCAAAAAGAAGAGGCAAGAAAAGAAGAGCCCCTGATGATTTATTGGCTTTTCAGACCAAGCGAAAGAAATGCATACTAAATAAGATTAGAGAAGGAAGAGAGAGACCAAAAGTTGATCTTCCGCCACCTGAAGGCAAAAAGGCAGAGGCAGTGAAAAAATACCGTAGCATTAGACCAAAACCAATGGTGGCAGTACAGGCTTTTGCACCACTGATGTGTGCAGCTGTGGTAGACACCCTGTCTCCTAACCATTTAGACCAAGATATTTTTTTAAGTAGTTCACTTCCCAATAAATACTTGAGTTACAAGCACAGTGATGCTACATCAGCTAAATCAGGTGATGTGGGTAGAAATGCGTGCTCAGTCGCACCCAAGCCATCACATAAATGTCATGTGTGTAACCACACCTTCCAGTTCAAACACCATCTTCAGGACCACATGAACACACACACAAACAAACGGCCCTACAGTTGCCGTGTTTGCCGGAAGGCGTATCTTCATTCTGGAAGCCTGAGCACACATATGAAGCTTCATCACAATGAAGACAAACCCAAGAAGCTCGTTTGCTGTGAGTTCTGTGCTAAAGTTTTTGGCCACGCTAAAGTGTATTTTGGCCACCTCAGAAAAGTGCACAGGGTTGTTATCAGCACAGAGCCCTCTACCAGTGAGCAACAGCTGCAAGATGCTTTAAAGAAGAGAGACAGAAATGTGAAAGACGTGGAAGAAGCAACAGAGAGGTGAGTGTTTTCACTAATTAAATGCTAATGAAAAGGGGATTGCAGGTTGTCAGTGGAAATTCATAAACACCACTATTATGAAAATTAGTTCTTCCCCCCTGCCCCCAAGGGAGATTCCTGATGGTTTAAATATTTTGTTAAGGGATCTAACCAATCCATTAGACCATCTGATATATTGTAAATGATTTATTGCATAGAAATTAGTACTGACACTTGAATATCTGAAGCAATTTTGCGTATATTCTAGTATTACCCAATATACTGCCAGTGGAGCTATTTTGGTCAGTTGATTTCTCATGGCTAGCTCTTTTTCTGTCAATTTTCACTGTCTTCTGTGTCTACCTGTTTTGGAGTTTTCCCCAGAAGAGAAGTGAACCAACTGCAATAAATGAAAAGCAATTCAGGTTTTGGTATTAACTTGCAGATTGTATATGCCATTAAATATCCTTATCTCATTTCCTTCTCTGGAGTGCTGTGAGCTAATCTGTCTTGTATGTTGATGACTGATGCTTTTGTGATCTCTTAGAAACTTAGAAAAGTTAACACTTACCATGTTAAGACAGATAGAGCATTCTTTTATCTCTGCGTTGTGATTTTGAGGTGAAATTTCTTGACACACTGTGGATTTTGGCTCTTTTGTGCCCCATATATTTACTTTCATCACCGTACATTTTTATGCTCAAGGCTTTACCTGATACTACAGTTCAATTTTACACATTTTGCTTTGCATAGCTCCACTTTCTGGGACATCATTTAGAAATATTTTAAGGTGTTAAACCTACAAAACACCAGCACTACAATTATTTTCAGCCTTACTAGCGAACGTACAACGAAACATTCCGTTTATCTGTTTTGTTGGGTAATCTGTCTAATGTGTGTAAAGACACAATACTACGGGATCTTTTTTGTAGATATGAGAAGGTTTCTGTGCAGATCTTTTGACTGGCTTAGCTTAAACCAGGGACTTACTAGCACTGTGTGTTATCTGCTGTGTGTATCTACTGCAGAGCTGACCTAAGTCAACAAGAGAAACTGCCCAACTGTAAATTAGGTATTTAAGCTTTTAAACCCTGTTACAAACATTTAGGAAAAAGAAGGAGAAACTTTGAAGTTTCATTTGGAGGTGGGACCTGTGGTTTTGCTTTAAATTGACTTTAGATCACTCAGTCTAAACAAGTTAGTTTCTTCTAGTAGTATGCTACAGGTAGTACTCATTTTCACTTTTCTAGCATAGAGCTAAAAGTCTTTGGGTTGACCTCACTGAATCAGGAACTTTAAAAAGTGTTATTAACCTTTTATTAAAAGGTTAGCGTTGTTAAGAGATTGTTGTACCGAGCCTAATTTTGGAGACAATTCTTAAACTCAGCAGCATTGAATAACATTTGGTTTCAGTTGTTTCCTAATCAACCTCATTATTATCTTACTTCTCTGCTTTTTCTGTCCTAAATAAATTAGATACTGTAGCAACAGTGCCTGTTTTTAATTAAAATAATGTCTCATGCATGTCATCTTTTCGTGGAGCTTGGAAGGACAGAAATTGCCATCTCTGCTCTGCTCATGGCTAACACTGAAATAATTCTTATTTCCTTCTTTTTTTTTTCTTTTTACAGGGGAAATAAGTGCAATTTTGAGGACCTATTCCATAGCCCGGGAGAAGTGAAAGTACAGATCAAATGTGGCCAATGCCAGTTTAT
The DNA here is from genome assembly GCF_028858725.1 of Colius striatus. Lineage (NCBI taxonomy): Eukaryota > Metazoa > Chordata > Aves > Coliiformes > Coliidae > Colius > Colius striatus. The sequence goes on from NC_084763.1 coordinate 48,950,844, forward strand.
TGCACAGTCTTTTGGTGAAATGAAGTTTCACTTATTGTACAGTCATGGAGAAGAGATCCAGGGAAGAGTAAAGGAAGGGGTTTTGCAAGGAAACAGAGGAGCTAAGGGAGAAGCGATCAAACACACAGCCCACTTCTGGAAGCAGCGCAATGAGAGAAGACATTTAGCAAAATGTGGTGCCCGTGAGGAGCAGTTCTATACTTTTCCAAAACTGAAAAGACAGATATACTTCCACCATCAAAATAACATCGATACATTGTCTAAAGGTGAACAGACTCAGCCAGGAGGCAGTGAAGCAGCCAAGGAGATGCCAAATATTGGGTTTGGGACACCAAGCAAGAAACGAGAAGTTTGGTCTAAAGCAGGCTACAACTGCATTTTGTGTAAACAGTTATTTGGAAGGAAAGAGGATCTCCGTAACCATTGGCAGAGTCATCACAACTGTGAAGACCCTTCCACTTTATGGATGATTTTTAATTTGTTGTCGAAACAAGGAGTTATTGAACTCTCTAATAATGGTTAATATTGAAGTGTCAATCCTACAAGGCAATGGAAAACATCAATTGCCTTCCCAAATTGTTTATGCTTTTTTTGCTTTGCTGCTAAACTAACTCCAGAGATGTATCAATCAAGAGGTTTGTTTGGTGGATTTGTTGCTTTATTTTTTAAGTTATGCTAACCTTGATTTTGTTAAATATCTTTCCACATGAATACATGCAAGCTGATTAGGAAACACTCTACTTAAATTTAATGCTTAAGGAATTTACCAGCAGCAAACACTCAATGCTAATGACTAACATCAAGTAAAAAGATTTTCAAGTTAAATTAAACCATTCACACAGAAATAAATTAGTTTCTATGAAGTAATCTTGGTCTTGAATGACATGACAAATGAGACTGGATGTGTTATTTCAGTACCAACCGTGCTTGCAGGTTTTATGGTAAATATACATTTCCATGCAATTCTTGGGATCATTTGAATGTGTACACACATTCCTTCCTTGGAGGTCCTTCCTTGGGGGTCTTCAAGACCCACTTGGACATGTTCCTATGTGACCTGATCTAGGTGAACCTACTTCTGCAGGGGTGTTGGACTAGATGATCTCTAAAGGTCCCTTCCAACCCCTACCATTCTATGATTCTATGATTGTATATGTGCAGCCAGTGTTCAGGACGTTTATAGTCTATGATTTAAGAGCTTTTAATTCTTGTTTTATTGACTTCAGTGTCTTCAGCTATGTTCATTGCTTGCAGTTTTGTTATTAGCAGGTCTTCTAGGTGTTACATCTCTCCCAGTAACAGCAAGGATCTTTGGATTTTGAAAGTGAAAAACCTACATGTATTTTTTAGCCTGTAGCTCTTCAGGTTGGAGACAAGTCAGCTGCCACCCATGAAGATGGAACCCGCAAAGCTTGACTGCTTTATGACAAAAAAAACCCCCGTTTGTTTTAAAAATAGTAATCTGAGTTGGTTACTCCTGGGAAGTTTGACATTCTGCAATAGACTGCATGTTTCACAATGAACTTTTAGCATATTCCTTGCACCTCCTGTGACAGTAGCGCTACTGCTGCCAATGCTGTTAGCAATCTGTCTTTAACACTCTTGTTGTGGAGCTTTTGTACCTGTGCTGTTGACCCAGTCTGTACTTTTAGAGGGGAATTGTTCTTCTACGTCTGTGGTACAGGTAATTCTTTTTTTTCCACTTGTGTCAAGATTTACTGTACTAGAGAAATTGCATACAGCAAACCACCCATCCCTCTGCACGGTTTAAAATGAGCCACGGCAAACGCAACTCTGACATGAACAGGCACCAGTGATGGCAGAGTTGTCCCATAAAAGTCTGTTCAAAAGGTATTTGTCAAAATGGTGGTGCATCAGAGCCGGCAATGTAGATGGAGTGGTTTGGTGGTGGTTATCACACAGCAGTCACTCCCTCTCATTTTTTGTGAAAGAAGGAGGACATTCAGTGATGGGAGGAAGGAGGTTTGAGATGAGGGGGAGTGGGTTGCTTTTTTTTTTAATGGCAATTTTTATGTGCAGCCTTTTCTTTTCATCATATTTTTGTACTTCTCTCCCTTTCTGTAGTCCAGGCCAAATGGGTAAGGAGGTCTCAGCTTTCAGCAATTTAAAGTCTGAAAACATGTTTTAAAGTGTAGTTCTAAGCCACTTCTCAGTATCCTCATAAATGTTTAAAATTAGAAGCCTTTTTTTTTTCTCAGCCTGAAAGCATTCTTCTGTTTCAGGCTGTTATGATTATGGTAGATTATGAAAGGTTGGGATTTTTGAAAATAGCTTTGCATTAAATACAGATGTGTCTTTTGTTTAAAATGTGTTTGTTTTGCATTTCTGTTCATTTTGATAACATTTGGAGGTATGAAGTGAGCCTTATTTACAGCTGTTCAGCGGAAGGGTTGTTATGAGTACAGTTTGCTGTTTACCTTGAAGCTGGACAAGTTAACATCTGGTTTTGCACATAAATTATATTTTTAAATTGCTAAAACAAATGTTACTGGTTTCGTAGCTGTAGTTTTGTTCCCTTCTGATTTTTCATTAGATCTCTCTTTCAGCTTCACTCCTTGACTTTAAAGCTGTTCCTCACATGGAAACTTGTTCCTTCATCATCACACCATAAATAACCAAAGCTGGAGGAGTTCCATCGCTTCTCTGGCTTGCAGAGCATTACCCCTCTCCAGCTGCACAGCTACAGTTTCCTATGGCTAACTTGACATAGTTACTGGCAGTAAATGTTCTACTTCATTTATTCATTAGAATTTAGATCTCCGCTGTTTAGCTCCGTCAGAGTTTCTGTCATACTTCATTAGATACTTACTTTATCTACTGTTCACTGAGCTCTTTAGAGAAAGTGTCATAAGAAGGATGAACAGGTATTTAAGAGAGCAGATTCCAACCCCAACGTTGTGCAGATGATGCTGACGTTTGAGAATCAGCAGCTTATCGCGGCTCAGCCGTGTAGTATATTATATTGCTACAACACATCCACCTACACACGCATCTATTTTGGAACGAAATGTACACTTCAAATTCAGCTGTCAGTTAGTATTCTCAAACCTGTACAATGTAGGTTTGTGATTATTATGCATAAAGATTAAAATGCTATTAACTGAAGTAGGTTTACTTGTCAAATTCCTTATAGCTCTGAAAAATGAAAATCTCTGTGTGCAGAGAATGACACAGAGAAAATGTGGGATCACGGAGGAAATTCTGATGGCTTAAAGGTTGTCCTCATTTCAGTGTGTGCTTTTGTAGCTGATCTGTCACATTGTAGGATTTTCTCCATGTTTTATTAAATTGCCATAAAAAATTTTTCTTAGTTAGGAATACAGAAGACAACCTGAGCCTGCAAGCAAGTTTCAGGGGGAAAAAAAAAAGTGTTTCCTGCCTTTCTTTGTACAGACAGACATGTCCATGGAATGAAAATAGTCTTACATGCACACACACAACATGGGGCAGCATGCAAGGCTGGGCTCCTGCATGTGACTGTATGTGGCTGACTGTTCACAGGATCACAGAATCTTAAAGGTTGGAAGGGACCTGGAAAGATCATCTAGTCCAACCCAAATCATCTAGTCAACCCCGTGTAAAAATAACTTGATTTTCAGACTTAAGTGAATTTCTGGTGCCTTGTTGACAAACCTAGTAGAATTCCTAAAGAATGACAATAGCATCTTTCTCTAGTCGTGGTTTGCCATTTTTACTGACTTAGTAGTATGAGTAGTATTTTAAAATATGGTAGGTCTGGTGCTGTCCAGTACAAAAGGAGCTTTCTCCCTTCCATTTTTATCACATTTTTTTTGACTCTTATTTGTAGGCATTAGAGATGATGGGATGAATTATGATTTTTGCTGCCAACAAATACAGAAACGTTATTCTGAAATTATTTTGCAGAAACTTCCAACTTTAATCCAGAATAACAGGTGAAATCAGTGACAAGAAAATTTTATTGACAAGAGACAAGCAAACTGCCCCATATGTGGATTTTTCTGCATAATTACACAGCTGTAGATGAAAATTTATACACAATAGATCTTCCACTGGTAGGTACAAATGAGTTTGTTCTTACAAAGAGTTATTTAGAGGGATGAAGAGAAGTAAGAGCTAAAAAGTGTTCATACCTTCTCTTTGACTTGAATTTTGTGCCAGTCCTGATCATGGGCCAAGGTATGTAGATACTCACAGACTTTCCAGACATACAGCACAATTCAGTGGAGGAAAGGGGAAGAAATATGCAAAGGAAGTAGTGCTGATGAAGGCTGGCACAGCATATTGAGTGTAAAGTCAAGCTTCAGTATGACCAGCCATTGGTAATCTGTGTATGTGGGAGTATTCTGTAGCTGTAGTCTGAACTTCTCCCTCCACTCACTGTGGTTACATGGTGCCAGAGTCTGCTCCCACTTCTGAGGTACATCAGTCCTGAGCACCCTTAGCTTCCCTGGGCACGAGCTCCTCCAAATGGCACAGATGGCTTGATGAATATCCTCTTCTTTTGCTGTCTCGGTTACACACTCATAGTTAACTGAGCCTCATGCTGTCTGCTGAGACCAGCTGCTGCCAGACTTGAAATGTGGTCTTTCAGTTTTCCGAGGAAAACGTCTTTTAGCTTTAGTCCATAAAAATGAAATCAAGTGCTGCATCTGTACTTAGCAAAATGGGAAAATAGCTCACTCGGTTTCCTGCAGATACAACACTGACAAGTAGTAGGAAAAAAGTGGATTTGCTATAAGAGAAAGAAACTGCTAAATGTGATTTGGGGTCTTTATGTGCCATTGCAGAGGACCAGAATGTCCCGTCAGCTAGTTGGAATCAGAATAGAATCACAGACATTCCATAAAAATGTCTCACATGGATGTGATGGCATAAAGCAGCAATTCAGAGATGCTATGATTTCTCTTTCCTATTTCTTTTTTGTGTGTTTCTCTTCTTGCTTTTTCACTTTTGCTTTTTCTGTTTTCTCTTTGCTAGCCACCCTACCTTTTCAGCCTCCTCTGTGGGCTGTTCTGGCTGAATGCTATTTGTAAATGCCTGTTTCAACAAAGTCAACATTGTGTCTGGCATCTTTACTACTAGCCAAAAGCCTGAGCTTGAGTAGCTGTGAAGGCTGCACTGCAGAGTGTTTCAGGAAAGCTTTGGTCGAGGGGACCAGGAGGTGAGCAGGGCCAGCCTTCCTCCTGAGGTACGGCTTAGCACCAGCCTGGCAGCAGAGCAGTGCTTGGCTTTTTGGAAACCATTTCCCTTGCTGTTCCCACTGGTTCATTGCCAGCAATGGAATCATGAGTGCAAACAAGGCTTCAGTATGGCAGCTGATGCTTTACACGCTCACCTACGCAATTCTACACTATTTGTAAAGAAAACACAAGAGTTGTGTCAAAAAGAATCCCCCTAAACCCAAGTACCGTTGCAGTTTCAACTGGGGATCCTTCAGAAGTGAGAACTTCTTTTGGCACAGTGCTATGTCGTTTTTGTTGTAGACCCTGGCCAAGCCTCTTGTCCACCTGCGCCAAGCAGCTTGTGCTCCTTTGACTGCTCTGCTTTTCTGGGACTGGGGCTCTGTGCCTTTCACATGCAATGAATATACTGCCTTTTTTTTCTGCAGTTGATTTAGGACAAAAATAAAGCATTTTATTTCCTGTATGCTAAGTGATTTTGTGCAGCTTCAGATACCCAATCAAGGAGATCAATATACCTTCCTATTCCTAGAAGCAATAAATGGCACGGTGTGGGGGGAAAGCAATAAATATCCCTGTGATCATTCTTTTGGAGCAATGCACTTGCTTTCTACTAGAAGTTTAATTTCTTCAGGTTTTTAGTTAAAAGCCTTTATTAATTTTAAGTAAAGTAAATACTCTACTATACTTCGCTATTCAAATAAATCCTTTTTCAGCTCTAAGTCCTTGGAGTCTGAATCCTGTCCAGCCATTTTCTGCTATCTGCCAATTCCTTGCTAAGTGCAAACCTGACACTCTTGCCAATAAATCCACCTTTGTGTCATTTAAAGTCATCTGCCATCATTTCTGTGGAGCTAATCAAAGTTTGCAAGAAGACATTTTTTAAAGGGAACGGGCTCTGGAATTCAGGTCATTTAAATTGTGCAAGTTAACTTAAAGGAATTGCAGCAAACTGTAAAATAGAGACGTGACACAGATTGTTTGAAAGCTCACTTATTTTTATTCTCTTTTATGAGTAATTAGAGATTTCCAGGGAAGAATTTTGGGGGTTTTGCGCTGCTTTATGTACTGCTTTCCTAATCCACATCTTAAACTCTCCTGAGTACAGCACAGCAGAGCCCAGTTGAGCTTCGCAAGTCGATTGCAGCCTGTTAAACTCACAGCAGTGTTTTATTTTTACTGTGTGAGACAGCTGGACTGATAAATGGATGGGGTGCCCACACTCTGGGAGACATCCACCATATCTGCACAGGTTAATAGTCTCATGTCCTTCCAGAGCAGCATTTCCAATGTCTTTATACATGCATGCGATCCCACTCACAGGGATAAAAGGACTGAGTCTGTGGAATGTTTTTAACTTCAGTGTTTGTGTCACACTGTATAGTGTATTCCAGTTAATCTTTATTAAAATGCAGCCACATTGATGTTTCTGTGTGTCATTATTACGTTTCTAATATATCGGTGTCTGATTTGACCCTGAGATACACGGTGCCCACCCGAGTTCTTCCAGGAAATCAGATTAATTGTTGAATTGTTGGAAGTTCTGTTAAAAAACGTGCTGCTTCTGCTGGCTAACACCACGTGTAGGGTTTAAATGGTATTTCTGAGAGTGATTTATTGGTCCAGCAGAAAAGTCTGGTGCTAAACCTTTCCGCTGGGATTTGCTTGCTTTGAGAGGCAGTGCAGGTGGCAGTCTATTTCAACACGGAATGGGTTCTTTCCCCTTTTGTTCTGATAAATGAAGTGCTTATGTAAGGTGAGAGACTGGAAAAAAAAAATGAGAAGCCTGAAGCCCTTGGAGAATCCATGTGAAAGCTCCACGGGCAGGCAGAGGGACGCAGGGTAAATCTGCTGCAGTTCCTGTACCTTCTCACCTTGGGTGTGACAGCAGCATCCCGGGGACAGGGCTCAGCCAAAGCTCCTGGTGGCAGCCCAGGGTTTGTGTTTAGGAGCGTTGTGCATCATGTGCGGCACAAGAGGGTATTTTGACACCAAACCCATTGCCCATCATCTTGGTAATAACAGGTTCCTGTATCTTCACGGTAGGCACCCTTTATTCTTTGAGCTTTCAACTCATGTTTTCATTTTGTGCATAATAGATAGGATCTGTGTTTGAATTAGTGCTCAATAAACTGTCTGTTCTGAAGCTTTCTGGTGTGTGAGAGCGTTCCCTTTGGTTACCGCTGATAACGTTATCATCTTTCTCCCAAGTGATTCATTGGATGCCATTTAATGACAAACATTTGATAGTTTTTACTGTCAAGTTTTATATGTAAATCTCCTAACAGTGTCATATTCTGAAATTATCATAGTGCTTGATTAAATTAGCCCTTTACAGAGAGAGCCAGATTCACTAATAGTGCTTCCTGCAATGCACATCTCTAGAGAACACTGAGATCTGACTTTTATAGTCGGAACCAATTAGACTCATCCTTTCCACACTCCCCCTTCTCTCTACAGCATTCAGAGGAGTTACATTTTTCAGGCACAGTTCAAGCAGACTGTCATGTCTCTGAGGCTCTCTGCCTCCTGGGCTGCACATTCCCTCTGTCAGCTGTGAAAAATAATTCCCCTTTTGCAGTTGTGTCCAAGGAAAGTAAGATGATAAATCCACAAGTTAGATTGAAGAGGGGGAAAGTGCATTATTGTTTACTCGGCGTTAAATGAGGTTTTGTTCTAGGAGATACGGCTGCTGTGGGGCATGGGAAAGCATTCATGGGTTTAAAACTTTCTAGCTCGTGAAGTTGTTAGGATTCATTCTCAGTGAAAAGAAAATGTAGGGGTTTATTTTTAATCAAAGTCCTTTTGGAGTACCTAAAATGTGGCAGTGGTTTTGAAAAACACCAGCCTGAAGAAAATAAAAGAGGAATGTGTGAATTGAGTGAGTTGTAAAAAGCAGTGTAAGGAAGCCTGGATTAAAAAACAACAAAGGATCCTCCTCGTGTGCCATCTCTCTCAGTAAATAACTTCTTTCAGATACAATTCAGGATGTTGTAGACTTGCTGTTCAATTAAGAACAACTTTGTCATCAGAAGAAAATGTTGGATCTTTTAGCTTTGGAGGGATGAGATGTCCCTGAGGCAGGGGAGAGGTGCAGGTATGAAGTCAGACACTTGGAATCATTGCTGAGTTCTCTGCAGCATTTGTTTGCAATATTCTTTTCTTTGTCATTATGTGATAGTAGTGCTTTGGTGTGGAGAGTAGATGCTAGAACCTTAATCGCTGCTCAGTCTGCAAAGCAATTCAATCTTCAGTTTACACTCACAGAAGGCTCCAGTTAAAAAACATATTTTGGTGTGGTTTCTTTTTTACAGAGCCTTTACAGTGAAGCCTTAAGCCTCTTGCTAGTCACCTTTTCACCTTCCAAGTTTCCTGTCCCTCATTACATCACTGTTAGATTTAACACACATCAACACCAATTCAGTACAGTCATCCAGCATCTTTGCAGGCAAACAAAGTGGAGGTAAACCCTGTCACTATTCTAGTAAGCCTTTAAATGTATCTAAATCCTCCTCAAGACTTTGAGACAACACAGTGAACAGTGCTTTGCTCGCTGTCAGGTGGAAGTGATCAGTTTATTTCTAAATGCCAAGCTTCTGAGAAATAAAGCAGTGTGGTAAATGCAGCCACCTTCCTTCTTTAACTTGGTTTTAATAGCTTGCTGTACTAATGGCCAGAATTGTAATTGGGTGGGAGAACTTTGAGCTGCTCCATATTTCAACCAGTGGAATATTAATGTTATATTGGAAACATTTTCATAGACCACAAAAGGCTAATGTGTCTCAGGAGCAACACTGATTCCGGAGGGGCCATGGTCACCATACATCTCAGCTCACTGGCTCCCAGGCAAGCCAAGCACTGAGCCAGGCCTGCTGAGTCCTGTACCAGACTCTCCCTTATCCCAGCCTCTGTGTTTGCCTCATAATGGGGTACTGGAGCTGCACAGGACTCAATTTACTCTGCTCTTTAGCTGCAGTGTGGGCAGAGGCTGTGGTGCCTCCAGCCAGAGGACCTTCCCAGAGGAGCTGCCCACGGGGCACAGGCTGTAGCAGGGGGCTGCTGGCAGGGCACAGGCCGCAGTGGGTGCCTGGCAGGCCACGAGAGCATGTCCTGCAAAGGCTTCATCTGTAGGCTCTTGAGGTATTTCTGTGGCAGTTGATAGTCTTCTCATTGCAAGCCTCTGCAGGACTGACACCAGTGATGTGACATCTGTGACGCCAAGCCCCTTGTGCCATATGCTGGCTGCCTGTTAACCGCCAGCTGTGGTGGCCCTGGGTGAGTGTATATGAGCGTATGATGAAAAGAGAATTAATTTGATTTATGGAGCAGCATATCTTATATCTTCTAATTAATTCATGAGAAAACTGTGTGCAACAAACGACCCCGTTCCTTTTGCTGATTACAGTGATCAGAATACCAAGTCAGGAAATCCCAGTACAAGATCTTTACTTCCATCCTCACTGGTAGGTTATCTTGTGAATGTCAATAGTTACATGAAGAAGTGAATTTCTGTCACAAAGCCCAAACTGAGACAGAGCAAAACCAAGGAGTAGTTTTACTTAGTTGCACAGAAAGAAGTTGATTGCTGCGTGCAATTACAATACTAGTTGGAATAAATTGATCCAAAGTCAGCCACCAAATTGCAGTTTGCAGAAGGTACCAAACCAGGGTAATAAAAGCTGGACAGGAGTTGAAGAGATTCAGAAGTATGTCTAGAGCTGTGTATTTGGGAAGGACGAAGGCAAACAAACAAAAAGGTATATAAATTCTTTTATATCTGCCAAAGCCACTGCAAGGGATTAAAAGGCAAGAGTGTTTGGTTCTTCATCTTGGGTTAAATTCACAGGAGAGCTTTTCCTTCCCTTCTGTTTGCTCTTTCACACACGGTTGCATCCCCTGTGTGAAGGCTCGGCACAGGTACACCGTGCACTGCCTCACTGCGCTGGTACTGACTGCAGTGGGGGGTTGGCTGCTTAGGCACAAAGCACTAAAAATACCTTATTATTATTATTTTCTTTACTGTAGCCTTTAAAAGAAATCTTAGTCTCTATAAAGAACTGCAGTACCTAATGCTGAATAGAAATGAATTTGTGAAGAATGGCTGGCCCTGGATGGTAACAGTGATTTCTTTCTTGTAGATTTTAAAAGTCCACTGCTTACTTTAGATTTTTCTCCTTCACACAAAGTTTGCTTACCTGTAGCACTGGTTATTGATTGATGGTTTGTAGGCAGTAATTAAGAAGAGCAGATGTAGAAGTATTTTCAGGGATTTCAAATAGAGAAAGATGAACAAACAAACCCAGGTGTTTATTTTTTTTTTACCAGGTGATAAAACTGAGCATCAACGTTGACTGAAGTGCACCCATGGACATGTAGTGGAATCCTTTTTCTTTTGGGTAAAGATATGTGTCCAGGGATGTGGAGAAGTACAAGCACACAGAGCCTACCACTGTTATCTGAGCACTTCCCATCACAGGTGAGCTGCAGCCTTCCCAGGCATTGCCACCACTGGGGATATTTCCAGGCTCCAGTGAGGTCCAAATACAAAAAAGATGACTCATTGCTGGAAACAGAAGTTTTTATTCCATATGAAATGCCTTGCCAGTGAAGTATGATGCAGGCTTCACATTGAAATAATTGATGTAAAGTTCAATTTGATGCACTTCAACACGTAACACACAGTGCTTTGTCTGAGGAGTGAGAGTGAGGAGCACATACCCCTCTCCTTCAGCCCTGAGCCCTGTGGTAAAAGAAGGAAGGATTTTGGAGGCAGTGGCAGGTTGGAAGGAGCAGCTCATTGCTTTCACTACCCAGCTGCAAGGATGGCTTAGAGACTCAGCCAAGCTTCAGATACAGTGCAAGGGTTCATGTGGTTTTACTTTGTTGTCTCTTGCTCTCTGCATTAGGGTGGGAGTGCCCTGAGCTGGTCTTGGACGGGGGAGTGGCTTCCCCTGCGAACAAACAGCCCTGGGAGCTCTGCTCCTGCCTGCTGGGAGGGCTTTGGCAGCTCCCATGGGGGCCACAGGCAGTGGAGGAAAACGGGGCACTTTCAGCGCCTTGTAGAAGAAAGGCTGAGTGATCGTGGGTGAGGCTCAGAGCAATAGGAATAAACTTCTCAGGTCATAAAGTTTGATCGCCTTCCTTACTGCCTCATTGCTCTGGTAGCTCGTAATCCTCTTGTGAGCTAATAGCCCTCCTCTTTCACTGTCAAAGCCAATAGCAAGTCCCCATGTGAAAGCTATGGTTCCACTTAGGTGGCTCCAGGTGCACGACGGGGAGTTAGTACAATCAAATCTAATCCATTCCTCATATTCCAACCCCAAAGTCATCTAAGTCTCATACATAACGTTTTGGTATTCCCACCACCCTTACCATACCAACTAACTCTGCCAGATCCACAGGTTTCATTAGAGTTGTACTCCCTGGTTACTAAAAAGTGTTAAATCATTTGAAATGTGGAGCCTTCAAAAGGGGTGGCACCCACCTCTACCTGATTGGTCATCCTCTTCTTGGACAGCTTCTGCCCACAACAAAAGTACTTGGTTATTTAATAACTTGATGATTTAGCTCAGTTGAACGACCTCTTAACCGAGGTACAGGTAGCATGCAGCAACACACCCCATGGTGCAAAAGGTCGCTTGTCTTACAGAAGCATGGCAGGTTAGGTTGAGGGTAAACAACTTTGGGGAGCATATGCAGACCTTCATGTCTTCCATTATCTTTTCACTTCATAAATGTTTCCAAATCATAGTTCAATATTGAGGATGGGCTAGAATAGGTACATTTGTTGAGACTGCTTGATTTTCCCTCTTTCTGGTGTATTTTTGGCTCACATATTGATGCTTTTGGTTTGACAGATGTTTTGCAGCAGAGGCAGGCTGCTCATGCTTAGTTTCTGTGCAACAAAATCTTTCTCAGGTGGGGTAAGGACAGTTCCAGTTTTACACTCCCATTCACATTTGATTTCCTTGCAGGTTCTAATTTGGTTTGTCCACAGCTCTACAACTTCCTACCTGTAAGGGCTGACTTTGCTTTGCTGATCAGCTTTATTTTCAGTAACTCTTTCAGTGTTTACTCCTGCTGCCTTCTCTGGGGTGGGGGAGGAGGATAAGCTTCCCTACAAGCTTTTTCCTCCTTCTTTGAGATGCTGGCTTTTAAATAGCATGTTTATGTTTAGGAAGAGAAATGTCATGCTTGCCCCACACTCAGATTCTTCAGTTCATGTTATTAACCTGTTTCACTGATTTCTTAAAGCTTGACATTACAAACTGAAAATCTGACTCAAATGCTTACCTCTATTGCTTTTTTTTTTACTCTTTTAATTGAAAATTAGTCAAGTCATGAGGAAGTGGCAGCAATACCTTACCTAGATGCACATCGGCTAAGAAAATTTAATCTCAATTCCTTGGGTTTTTGGCATACGGAGCAATACTTGGCCAGGCTCAGTATCAGGTGGGTGCAGAGATCTCCACAGTGGGCAGGCAAACCACAGAGCAGAAGGAAAACATTAAGTGTTTTGAAACAGTTGTGAGAAGCTTTACAGAATTTATGGCCTTCAGGGGCCCGTGAGAGGTTTACAAGGTTTCTGGGGAGCACTTTTGTGTGGACTTTCGCAGGTGCCTCCCCAAGATCATATGTCTCCGTTTGCTGGAATCCCCGTGTTGCTGGAGCTGGTGCTGCTTTGGCTGTCTGAACAGCTCATCACATCTTTCTGGGGAAAGGGGCAATTTTGCTGCTCAGCAGCGAGCGTGTTCTCGGATCCGCTGTGTCAGCAGGAGGACGGGCAGGCTCCTGCCCTGTAGCACCTGTGTCAGTAATAGGTGAAGACTGAGACACTGTTTTGGAAAACAATTGTTAGTAAAACATCTGTGCAAGGCAAAAAGAAGCCTCGTATTCAGATCAGCCTTAAGAGAACAAATTCATTCCCCCAGTGGTTTTCTTTTTCAGTGAAAATTCTTGCAACCATACAGAAGATAGCTAGAGATGTTCTTGATGCACAAGTCTAGTTTTAGATAGATTCTCTGTGCTTTTCCATCAGAGGCCTATTAGATGCTTTCTGCTGTTCATTTGTTATAATCCTTTTAAATAGCAGCAATGGAATTTTAGGTGTTTTATTTAGTGTAACACACAAAGATTGCCATGAGCCAGAAGCCTCTCTAAGAACAGTGGCCATGACAGTGCCTCCTTTCCTGACATTATCCTTCCAGTCATTAGGAGCCCATAGAGCTATTGAGCACAACTGGAAAGAGGTGTCTGTGCCAATATTTCATATACTTTACATCCCTTGACCACAAAGGCTTCATTTGCCCATCCACCCTGACTCTGTGGGGGGAGGTTTGCAGCTCCACATGTGCTGTCCCCAGGTGGCTGCAAGGTTTCTTTCCTTCTGTGGATGACCTGTGCAATCTTGGGGAGCAATGCAGACATACAGGTATCTGGCTGGTGTTACAAATTAATGACAAAACAGAATTCTTCTCACAGACTTCTGGATCTTCCCGTCACAGGTTTGGAGCAATGCTTCCAGTGAGAGTGAAATCCATGGCGTCCCACCCCACCTGGCTCAGCAGCAGCCAGTCCCGGTGCTGTGTCCCAGCCCATGCTGGAGAAGCTGAGAAACTCCCACTCCAGTCCTGGAGGATGAACGTTGCTCCCATTGCAACGTTGCTTGTGGCCACCCTTGCCTCCCAGATATGTTGGGGTCTTGCTGCTTTTCTTGTCTGTATTTAGTATCTTTTTGCTTAAATCCCATTTCTTATGGCTTTGGCTGGAAAGGAGAATGATGGAGAGGGGGGCCTCTGCCATGTGCTGACATGTAGAGAACACGTGGGGCTTCCCCAGTACTTCCAGGCCAGAGCATGTCCTATTGCACATCCCACCTGGCAAGTTGCAAGCTGGTGAAGTGAGCTCAAGCCATTCCTCAGCTTCCAAAAAAATCCCTTCTGTGGCTGAGAGTCATGACTATTGATCGTATTTCACTGCAGCCTTTATTTACACAACTGCTCTAAGTATCATGGAAAAATTATTGCAGAGAGATGGGTGAGGTTGTTTAAAGTGCATTTCAGGAAGAATACAGGAATTGATAATTCAGTCTTACGAATCACAAAACCAGGCAGCTAAAACTTGGAGCAATTTGGTAACTTGTAGCGTAGCCTGCCCACCGTATAAAGGTATTATCCATCCTTGAAGAGATTGCTCTAGGTGTGGTTTAAGGGATATACCTGAATGTAGTTATTTCTCTTGGGTTTTACTCTCTTACAGCACTAGCAGCTGGAGAGCAGGCTTTCTGATCATATTTTGGTCTTATTTTTAATTCATTTCCCCTACCTTAAAGTATTCATCAGCTGCTGTAACATGTTGTTTCAGACAGCTGCTAGATCCTAGCTGATGGAGTTTATTGATTTCTGGCTCTGATCTTGCAAATCTTATTTCAAATTCATCACCTGCCAAGGCTATTCTGGGAGCCTGAGCTGAACTGCAGCATATTACGAGTGAGAGAGCTCTCTCGTGGGCTTTCCAGTGCTACCAGCTGCAAAGCCCCTCTGCATCCCCTGCTCTGGGGCAGTCCACCCTGATGCTCTGAGGAGTCTCAGAGCAGACCCTGACCCCCTGCCCTCCCACAGCTTGTGCCCGATGCCTTGGTGTGCCAGCCCCAGCTGTGCTGTGCTACATGGCAACATGGAGGAGGGGAGAGGGGAGCCATTCACGGCAGGCATCAGGCAGGGCCTTGGTGGCCCCAGCTCAGCCAGTGGCAAGCTCCCAGTCCGAGCCCACCCCCAGCCCTGCTCTCCTCACACACGAGCTATCGTCCCGTCCTCTCCACTGCAACAGAACGCCTGAAAACCTGAACCAGATGTGAGGTTTCACCTGAGTTTACAGACAGCCTGGAAGCAATAACTCTGGGAGGTACAAACTGCTGCTTTCATCATAATAAGATGTTAACAGGGGAAGGCCCCGCTGCTTCAGGCAGCCCCCTCTTACCACCACCGTAGCAACTGGGAAAGGCTCAGTCTCTGGGTGGGTTTCTGCAGTGCCCACCCCCAGCACTGTCCCTGCCTTTCCTGTTCCCATGTCCCCTGTGAGGTGATCCCGTACCACGAAGCAGAAGGTGCCCACCCATCCCTCCCCTGCTCAGAGTCCCATGGGTCCAAGGCCTTCAGCAAGGGCTCGGGGCAATGGTGCACAGAGCTCCTTGGAGGCCTGAACAAAACATCTGTTTGCCATCACTTTGGGTTGTTTATAGCAGTTCGATGCTCTCTTCTGCAACGTTTTATTTTAAGGAGCCTGGTGATACTCCCATGCAGAGTGCAACTGAAGCGCAGCTTGCTCCTGGTTTATGTATTTCAGCTAAGGGTGGCTAACAACTTGTGAAGTTCACAGAGCACACTCCCCTCTGATGCAAGGCCAGGCACGAGAGCACCATTCCCAGCTCTCGCCTCACTAGTGGCAGGCTGGGCTGCTCTACTCTCCCCTTGCTTTCTATGGAAAGGGATGTTTGGGTAAAACCAAACTTCTTTGCCTGGAAGCACAAAATATATAAGACCTGGTGTAAGTTGGGAAGGCAGACTGCAGTTTCTCAGCATGGAGCAAACCCAGGCAGTGCCTGTCATGGAAAGTCTACATGCAGCAGTGGCTCAGGCAGCATTAGGGTGAAGAGAAACAGAGAGGTAACGTGTTTTCTGTTGGGTAACCTTATCTGCTCTGAGTGTGCTGGATTTTCAGCTAAGTGAGACTGTGAAGGATAATTACCATCATGTGTTACCTGAGATTACAGGGTTGCTTTCCAACTAATGACACTAGGAGAACCAAGCAGTTGTTAATATTTAATCAGACTCTTGGCTTAACAATTGGATAAATGAGGTGTGTAATTACACAATTATAGAAGACATTTCAGATAGGAACTGTGCTGTTATTAATAGTGAAGGTGAAATCTGGTGAACATACACCGTTCAGTCCCATCAAGCACGTCATTAAAGAAGATCTTCAGCATGAGTCTAACAGCATGTCAAATGAGATGGTAAACAAAGGTTTCAGCTGCTTTTGAGATAAAAATTCCTGCTTGGCCAAGAGGTTCCAATGCAAGAAAAATACCAGACCAGATGTTTTGTTGATGTGTCAAGCTATAATCAGGGGTAACTAAGGGACATTTAAATACGTACACACGCACTTATGGCTGTGCTTAATGTATCATTTCTCAGCAGTCAGGCGAATGTTTTCCCTAGGTTATTCATTTTAAATTTTATAGGAAACAGAGAGGTACCTTTTAATTCAGTGCAGTACTTACCTGCACAGTTTAAAATAAATGTTTGTCATATAGCACATGCAAGGTGGCGTGTTTGATCGCAAAGCACCAGTCAGAATGAAAATGGAGATGCTGTCTATAATAATTGAGTTAGCCCGTTCTTTTAATCCTGTGCTTTATCTCAGCTCCTTAAGACCCTTTTCTTTTTTCAGCTGATCTTGACTTGAAAAGATTGCAGTAGTTGCAGTCCTTCAGTGCTGCACTACAGTGAGCACTAACTGTAATTCTCTCGAGAGTCAATTAGTGGGGTACTGGAAAGTTAACATCAAAATCAAAGAACTTATTGACCAGCATGATTGCAGGTTAGTGATATGAACCTGAATAATGCATGAAATTGAATCTTTGAAATGCTTTGTGCAATGCAGTGAGGCAGCATTCAGGTGTTAATGTATTTTCACAAATGAGAGGTTGTAAAAACAAGGTGCACATTTTGTTGGCAGATGCTGTGGGCAATAGTGTTTTGATCTCCTCCTCTTTCCAACTAGCATTCCTAAAAAGTTTGCAGTGATCCAGATCCGGATTCACAGACAGTGTTGAATTGTGACTAGATACCACCACCTCTGGAGTGCGCTTTGAGATCAAGGGAAGAAATGTCCTGTTGAGGTCACATTCCTGTTTTTGTTGTAGACCTATTCCTATTACGAAATCATGTAATCAGCAAGATGTTTTGCATGCTTGCTGCTCATCCGAGTGCTGGTTTTGTGCCAGTGGGTGAGCTGTGTGGTGAGCTGTCAGGTCCTCCTGGCATGTGCTTACACACCGGTTCCTCTTTAGCAATTTGTACTTGGTGTTGAGCTCATGCTGTGAAAAGAGCAGAACCCTTCAATTATAGTGATGCAGAGCCAACAGAGATAATTAGGAAAATAAGCACTCGGCCCCAACAAGGTTAAGATGTACCTATATGACTTGTTGGCACAGATCTGTAAAGAAACCATAAAGAAATGCACCTCCAGAATAATTTCCTATGGCATATTACCTTATGATCCAGTTTAGTGCAACCTGATTCTTCATCCTCTTTCTTCTCTACCTCTACCTCACTCTGCCAATCCTGTCGTACCCAAATTAATCTCACTGAAATAATTGCCCTGTATCCTAACTTTGTCATGAACCTTCTTTAAATCTGCCTCTCAGCAGCTCCCAGCCTCACTTTTGAGTTGTGTAAAGCCATGGACTGCACATTCTAACCTCCCTGGAAGACCTCTCTTGCTCACATGGGATACACACCTCCTTGTGCTCCCCCATTCCTTCTAGTACTTTCATTACATTGCCACCAAGGACATCTTTGCTAAATAAGGAGACTTGCAGCTCTCTTTCCTTTTCAAGACATGATTCCTCTGATTTGCTGTCACCCTGGGCCTACCTCCAAGTTCCTGGGTACAATATAGTTTAGAATCCCGAGAGCCTCGGAGCTGTAACGTTTGAACATTGCCCAAACAAGCCAAAATAGATCGAACCTGATTGGTGAAAACACATCTTACCCTTTTTCTGCTGAGAACCCACCTTGATGGCAACTCCATCCATGAATTGTCCAGGCTGTACGTTCCCAAAGGAAGGACCACCTATGACACTTGACTGGGAAACACTTCATGTCTTTATATCCCCATGTAAACAGACTGGAGATACTAAGACAACAGGAAGGGAAGGCTCTGTGCTCCCACCCTGCAGACCCCTTCCAGCCTGATTTCTGCAAGGCAAGGGCTGCACCTTTCTTTTGGCGCATTCAAGACACAGTTTTTCAGCGAGCAGAAGGGAACTGCTGTTGGCTGGTGGGTTTGTGATGGGGCGAAGGGAAAGCTGCCTACACTTTCCTGGCTGCTGTGAGCATGGGCACATTAATGCATAATTTTCTGTAATGGAGTCCAGCCTCCACTCAAGGCACTACTTTTAAGAGATGGTTTCATTATCTCTAAAGCTTTTCATTGCATCACATCCCGTTAGTCAAGGCATGATCTGTACTTAGTGCTACCCCAGCCGTTACAATAAAGGCCTTTACTTTTGGGTAGAAGTCCAAGACTGACAGAGAGACTTTTCTAGCTGAGGCAAGCAAGATTTTTTGGTTAATTAACTTTTGTGTCACCTTGAAAACAGAAAATGCTGTGTATATACTTGCATATTTTTCTGACGCCACAGTGGCTCACATTTAAACCTTTTGAAGCTTAAGGGCTTGGTCTGTGGACTCCTGGTCTACTCTATCTGTAAAATATTTAAAACCCCACAAATATAGTGAGTTCTGGCATCTGAAGAAGACTCCCCTTCTGCCATGTGTGGGGTATTCCCTTTTGTACCTCTTTTGAGTCCAGAAGACTGCAGTCAGTGACCATAAAGTACTTATGGCATGAAAACATACTTAATTTACATGTTAAAAGATGCTGAATGGTTCAAGGATGCTGCTGTGTCAATTCTGCTGATTGGGCACATCAGGAATTTATGTCTGGCTTTGCATGTTGCACTGGGCTATTGGCTCTTACCCTCAACTGAAACATGGACCATAGCAGGATGCTTTGCAAAGGGAACACACAGTGGCAAATGCTCTCTCATGAGCCTTTGAAGTGGTGCACACACAGATACACACGGGCAAGCAACTCTCAAAGAGAGGCGAGTCACTGTGATCATGGAGCTTGGGAGTAAATCTAGCTTTCTGCAAAGGCAGCTTTCATGAGTTTCATAAAATCAGTTTGTTTCTCTCTGTTCCTTTGAAGAAAGGCAGTGTCACCCAGACCTCACAGAGCTCTCAGCTGGAGGCAGATGTCGACTGCCCTGTTTGATCCTCACCAAGTTAAATGTGTTTGTTTGCATTTAACCTCCTTTGAAGGGAAGGGGAGCATCATCTCTGTGCCAAGCCAGGGGGATCTTTCCACAGGTTTATCCCACAGCCCCCAGAGATGGTACTCGGGGTACTTTATGATAACTTAGAGACACCAGCTGTGACATCTGGAACTGTAATAACTCCCAAAAGAAAGAAATAAAAAGAGGTTGCACAGTGTGGATAAACTTCAGGGTGCATCTTACCTTTTAATGAGACATCAAATATCAAAAGTAAATATGCTAATCATAGGCAATGGAGAGTAACTAAAAGGCTCACTCAGCTCACTTGGAAGGCTGGAATAAATAAGGGTTTCTTTCAGTGTTTCAAATTCTGGTCAATGGGCATGTTAAGTCAAATGCAGTCAATGAAGTGCAAAGAAGTAGAATGGCTGAGGGATCCCAGGGAGAGGGAAGATGAGCATTGAGCTTGTATTTTGGCAGGGAGGTTACTGTAAGCCTGAGCTCACTTCAGCACAAAGAGACAAGTGAAATAAAGCAGTGTTGGGTTCTGCAGGACTCCCTTATCTGTAGATTTTATTTTCTATTTGTAAAAGAATTAGATGGATGTTATGCAACGTTTTTGTAATACCCCAGCTGTGGAAAACAAACCACATCTGGCACATAAAATAACAATAAAATTATCTGAAAGCTGTACTGTTCTTAAAAACAGCTACAAGTATGTGTTCAAATAACTTGCTGGAAAAAAGAAAGTAGATCCAATTTGTCAGATGATAATACATAAGCTTAGAAAGAAGGGAAAATTAGGCCAAGAGAAATATTGCACTTCAGAGAGTTCAAATAAAGAGGTTCTGCAGGCTTGCAAGGCATAAATTACACAAACAGCATTTAAAAACAGGAATGCCAAAATCAAAGAGCAAAATTAAAAGCTCTGTTCACGTTCCAGCCATGCAACAAGTGTGCAGCAGATGTTGGAGGCCTGTGGGTAAGAAATCCCCAGCTCTGGATGCACAATTTCCAGGGTGTCCTGCCAGCACACAGCTAAAGGTAGGTTGCAACAAACATCCTGTCAGCTAACTACAATATGCAGGCTGTGAGAGAAGGAAATACTGCACATCTGGCAGTGATGCTTCCTCCTGTGTTTCTCTAATGAGATATTTCATTGTGTTTCACAACAAGGAGTCACTGGTGGGCCCAGAGCTGTCACACTCTGTCTCAATAAAGACCCAGCTCCTTTCCTGGCTCCTCTCTCATGCTGGTGCTGAGGTTTCCAGTGAAGCACAAGGTAACTGACTGTGTTTTCAAATGGAGCAGTTCACCTTAACTGCAGCTGACGTTTGGGTTTGGAAGATGTATCCTGCTTTCATGGTCTGTTCTACCCTATTTGGGTGAAAAGACCTGTTCTGCCAAAGGCAGAAAGAGGTAATAAAAGCTCAAGTAGCATATGGAAACAGTTTAGCTGAGGGAAGTTGTCAAAAGACTATTAATTTGTTTCTCTGTTTTTATGTTTAAGGTGATTTCTAAAGCTACACTTTGATAATGTTCTTAAAATATGTCAGACTTTACACGTTAAGTGCTAGAAAAATCACATGCCTCCTACACTCACAGCAGCACGAGAAGCATGTGATGACTATATAAAGCCCTTCCTGCAACTGAGTTGTTCTTCATTTAAATATTTTTTTTCTTCCAAACAATAATAAAACATCAGTCAATACCACACACAGATCCCAGATGAATGCAAGACTGAATGAAAATGAAAGGCCTTGCTGAAAGCCTAAACAAGAAGGTTTTTCATGCAGGTCTGTAGTTTTAACAATAATCACATTCACTTTTAAACAAACTCCCTTTTACATCCCCTCTGCGGTTGCAATGCACCTCGCTGTGGGAGGAAATTACACACCTGCTTAATCTGAGAGGGCTTAGATTAAATGCAAAGTGTCATCTTGGGGGTGGATAGGATGGGCTGCTTGGAGGGAGGCGGGTGTCAGGGGGAGATGCTGCGTGTGAGCCCAATGTGAAATCAAATCAACTAATTCTGCTCTGCCTACATTTTATTCCTCAGACTAACTGTGAGTCTGAAGTGAGTCTTGTGATGGGAAACGTCGATTGTCCACACCTTCTGCCTCCTGTTACTGTAAAGATTAAGAAAAACTGAGTTGACATCCACGTCTCCAGTATGTTTATTAATACGGAAAGTATGAAGTTTTTGGAGTCAGCCACTGCAAGAGCAAAACATGGGAAAGCAAGTGTAAAACCTACTGTTTCATGTTGGTGGCAGCTGCAGTTTCATTTCTGTTGCAGAGTGATAAATGACAAGACTTCACAATTTCCTCCCAGCTCCCTTGGAAGATATATTCTATAGAATGAAAATAGAAGCACTGAATTATTAAGAATCATCCCCTTTACATTTGAAAATGGCCCAGTGTCATGTTAAATACACCGTATTAAGAGGTCAATTAGAGACTTATTTTGAGTTAATGGAATTAGTTCTTTTTTTTTATTAATTTACATTTTAAATGCAATCTTTCAAGGTGTGCTGAGGATAGAAGGAAGAGGAATTAGAGTCATCCAGTACAAAGCAGTTAGTGCTTGCAAAATGCCTGAGAGTGATGCTGGTGAGTGAGGGTGCAATGGGCCAAGGGCTGAGCAGGCAACACTTTTCTTCCCATCTACATCAACTCCCCTGGGTGTCTGAGTGAGAAATGCTTTATTTATTTATTTATTTAGCAAATACCTGTATCTAAATAGATCATAAAACAAGGCAAGATATGCTTGGGCCATGACTCCTAACCACAGCCCTCATTTCATTGAATCTTGCAGCACTTTCTTTAAATCTTGTTTGCTTCAGTGGAAACTGAGTTTATACAGAAGTCCTGAGTGCAAGATTGTGACTGGTCAATTGTTGCCTACAGTTGTTCAGCCACAGACTTGTGCTGGAATCAGTTCCAAAGGGAAATAGCTAAAAAGAGCTACTCTACCCTTCAAAGGATTTGCTGCTCCTGTGATGCCCCTGGAATATTAATGCACATGGAAATTGGCTTCTTCTGTGTTATGAGAGATGGCAACAAAAGGGGAAGCCTCTGGACCAAAGGCCAAGTCAATAAATGAGGCACTAGGAGTATTTTGGCATCCAAGGACAGTCCTACCCACACATCCCCCAGGACCCTTCCTAATCCTCTCCTTCCAGGCTGCCCAGGCACACATCCATTTTGGCTGTGGCAGTGGGGACCTGGGTTCATCCGGAAAATCAACACAAGAGAAAAACCCAATAGTCTGGTTTTCTTCCAGTTGACTTATTCTTGCCCACGTTTCATAAATTGCTGACAAAATGGATATATATATCTATTCTTTTGTCTGGTCTCTAGATGAGGTGCACACAGCACTTTCACGTTAGGAACAGTGTTTACTGTGTACATGTGCACAATGGCAATGTTTTGTGGCCAGAGTTGCAGCTTAGCTGAAGAGGTGATACGTGCAGTGCTTGAAAAGACACATTTATGCTGGACAGAAGAGCCTGGTGATAGTTGAGCTCACACTCATCCATGTGCACGCACACTGCTGCTGCAGTTTCTCACCAAAGAGGCCAGACCCCACTCCAAACAGTACCTCTGTACTAGTGCAGTCACCATGGCTCAATTTCTGTAGCAGAGCAGGCACAAATTCTTGATTCCTCTTTCCTGGTCCCAGTTCAGGGTTCTAAAATGGTTTGGGCCGAGGATTTATTGTATTTTGTTGATTTGCCCCCTGCAGAGCCAAGTATTGGTACCTGCCAAAGAAAACCAGCAGATCCTAAGCCACCTCAATTAAGATTAAGAATGTTTCCTTTCCAGTTGGCTGAACTGTGTAACTAGGTAGGGCTCTTCTCTCTGTAGGTGCTGGGACTAAAGGATGGATATCAGTCTGAGCATTAGGAGGAGGTTTTTCACCCAGGGCTGTGTCACAGAGCCCATGTCACTCACTCCTGCTACTGCTGTGGCCAGGTCCTGCACCGCAGCGATGCCGGCAACCAAATCAGCCCTGCCAGCTTGGGAACACGAGCCACTCACCTTCCTGTAAGCTGGGCCACAAGACCACTTCTTTCCTGGCACTCTCTGACTTCTGATCTTATTCCACTGATTTTTCCTTTGCAAACAACAGGGGAAAAGCTGGGAAAGCTGTGGAAAACAGAAAGGAGAAATAGGTCACGCTAGAAATTCTGAAACCTCAGCAAAGCTCTTGTTTAAAGTGATTAATTTGGTGACCTCTGACCACAAGGCAGACCTTCAATTTGCCAGCAGAGGATAAAAGAGTCAAGATCTGAATGAGTAAAGAAGAGATGAAGGTTGAGTTAATCCAGTGACTGTGAAGGAATATTGGAAATAAAAATACTCAACATACATTCTTCTTCCCTTTAGTCCTTCTATTGCATGCAGTTTATTTCTGGATATACTGGAATATCAGGTACATTTATATTCTTTTTGATCTCTGCTGTTTGATCCGGATCCAGCCAGCTGAGCAGGCTGATGCCCTTAATGCTATTAAGCAGCACAGACTGCATTTATTTATATTTTAGAAAAGAAACTAAAAAACTACTTGCAAAATGGTACAGGGTTAAAAGAAAACAAAGTACTCCAGCCACTTGGAACATTTCTATCTGGGGTTTGGCTTTTTTTTGCCAAGGTTTCTCATCCTAAAATACACATATTTCTGTGATGGCAAGTGACATTGAACAATTTTGCCTGAGTTGCTTGCAAAACTCCCGTGTGGAATATAATCTTTCATCTACAGTCATAAGCCTATAAGCTGCTTATACTATTTTTATTCTAAATTCACCTTTCATTTGGTTAGTCTCCAGCAATTCAGACCAAATTTACACTCGGAAGTCCCCTAATAATTTCCAGTTAACATCATTAAAGTGAGAAAGGAGTCTTGAAATACACTGTCTCAGTAATGCACACAGTTTTGCTGCTGGAGAGTAAACAGTTACCTCATTTGTAGTATCTGATATCACAAAATCACAGAATCTTTAGGGTTGGAAGGGACCTCGAAAGATCATCTGTCCAGCCTCCTGCCAGAGCATAGAGTGGGTCACACAGGAACTCATCCAGGTGAGTTTGAATGTCTCCAGAGAAGGAAACTCCACAACTCATCTGGGCAGCCCATTCCAATGATCCCTCACCCTCACAGTGAAGAAATTCTTCCTTGTGTTTCTTTGGAACTTCTTGTGTTCCAGTTTATACCCATTGTCCCTTGTCCTATCATTGGCCATCACTGAGAGCAGCCTGGCTCCATCCTCCTCACACCTGCCCTTTACATATTTGTAAACATCAATGAGATCACCCCTCAGTTTCCTCCAAGCTGAAGAGCCCCAGCTCCCTCAGCCTTTCATCACAAGGGAGATGCTCCACTCCCTTCATCATCTTTGTGGCCCTGCACTGAACTCTCCAGCAGCTCCCTGTCCTTCTTGAACTGAGGGGCCCAGGACTGGACACAATATTCCAGATGTAGTCTCCTGAGGGCAGAGTAGAGAGGAAGGAGAACCTCTCTCAACCTAATAACCACAGCCCTTCTATCCTTAGTATGATAGCTTTGATTGTAAGAAGAAGACTTGTGTGAAACTTATTTTGAAAATACTACTGTCCAATGATGTTAGCAGCGTGAAGACCTCTCTGTGCTTGTTTATGCCAGTAGCAGTTTAAAATGAGAGAAAGACTCCTTGGAGTAACATAAACCACCTGACTGGTACCTCCTACAGTCCATTGCTTGGTTAAGGTTCATTCACTAAAGGTTCACACATTACTTGAACAATTTTCCACTTTCATGTGTGGTTTAGGTTCCATTTTGCAGCAGTAAAATGTCAAGCTATTACTGATTATTTGATTTTAATGTTAGGAATAAGTGAAGAAGTGAGGATAAAATAGCAATTAAAATCTCCTCTTCACAACATCATCAATGTTCTACACTTCAATCCTTTCCTTAAATAGAAAAACACTTCTTAAAGGTGTGTATTAACTCTCATTTCTTAAGTGCAGGGGTTTTTTATGGTCCTCAAAAAAGGATCCTGAGAGAACCAGCAACTCTGCACATCAAAACTACTGTTCAAGCTGTCTTTGATTAAATCATTATGTTATTTCTTCTACCTTATTCCCTCTGGAGGCATAAGAAGACATTAGTAGCAGAGATAAAGCTGTTGAGAATCCAAGAAACAAATATAGGAGATTATTTATATTCATCTGTCCAGTAAAAGGTTAGAAAACTGAGCAATTATTTTATAATATTCTAGTAAAAAATGAGGTGAAGTTTGAGTTTTTGACAAGTATGGTGTGATAAAACCAGAACTGCCTATAACTAATATTTATTGTTATGATTTACTGAGCACACTAAAGCGTGTACTGGTTTATGGGGACACACAGCTAAAATCCTCCAGACAGAAACTTTATGTAACAAAATAAATCCTTACAAAACTGATGAGGACAAGGAGTGTCCATGTGTCTCCCTCCCTTCCTGAGGAAGAACCCTGCAGCTCCTTGGAGTGCAAAAGTTCTTGCCTCCTGCTAATTAAGCCCCTGGCTGATGTGGGGTTGGTTGTGCTGGACGTGGATCACTGCCTGAATTGGAACACCACGGCATTACAGCTGCAAGGCACATTCTGCTTGTATCCAAAAAGAGGTGCCAGTATTGGATGTAATATACAGCATCCTGCAAACACAGTGGTAGGGATTGCACTGACTCTAAGTGCTGTGAGTGTGAGGAACAGAGAGGCATTAACACCATCAATCACAACAGAGCCGCAGCAGCAGTTAAGAGTTACAATGTCAACCCTATGATATAGAGCTGCTAATGAAAACAGAAGATGGAAACGATACTGATTGGTTGCATCAGGCACATGAAGGCTTTAAGGAGAGCTTCTTCCCACTGAATGGCTCCCCCAGTGCTGCAAGACCCTTGATAGTTACTGCCCTTACACATTGCCACTGTTAGCATTTTAAATGGAAAAGCTGAGAAGTTTGTGTTTTCCTCAAAACAACCCACCCCAGACTGTGGACATGGGGCTGCTGACCTTGAGATGTTTGCTTTGGGAGTTTAAAAACAATAGTAAAAGTTATAGATAAAAGACAGAAAACTGCCATTAGTGCTTAAAATGTGTGGTGGTCAGGACTAAAGTTAGCTTGGAAAAAAATGGGAGGAAAATCATCTATGCATAAAGCTGGCAGGCTGGAGGGCTTCTGTTTCCAGATATAATGATACTCAGGCTTCTGAAGTCCCCTGTTGCACAGCCAGAAACCTGTCTCATCTCAGCCCAATCTGATTCAGGAAAAGTTTGATTTGATATTTAGATCTCATTTGCACTCACTGCCAACATTAAATTCAGTAAAGAAGTAATGCCCCCTGCCTTAAAAAATGCTGAAAACCAGACAAATCCCCAATAGAGGCAGATGCCTCTCCCCTGCTTCCCTCACAGCTCACATGCCCTCGACTGGAAGGCCAAGGCAGAGCAAATGGCTGTGATCACTTTCAAATCCATTAAAAGAATTCAAATTAACAAAAAATCCTCAAAATTCATGAATTTATCAGCATAACCTGATAGTCTAAGAAGCTGTTTTCTTATTTGAAATACCATATTCCTAGTGTCAAATTTTATTCACCGAAACCAGGGAAGACACATCCTGCTTTTGAGTGTCTAATCATAGGTAGTGATAAATAAACACACCTGTCTCCCTGTTCCCCCAGAATTCATTACATATGGTGAGCAGAGTATGTGTGCACACTTGCAAACAATTTCTCAAAATAAGAGCCTCAATAGTCCACATCCACCTCATTTTGCATTCCCTTTGAGATCATACAGTCATACAACATACACAGGTCTGTAGCTAAGCACACATGCTCGTGCCTGCAAAGAGAGATATTAAAAGTGGGGCTCACACTTAAGACATACAACCCAGTAAAATGTGAGTGCTAGTAAAATGTTGTTAGTAGCCCTGAAGTGAAACATTTCTGAAGACTTAAAGCCCTGTGAAAGCACTGGATGTCCTCCATTAGTTTTGGATTATTCCAGGGGGATTGTTTTCCTGGCTGGTTCTTGCTCCCATCATGTGACTGCATTGTTAGCCTTTGGGCTCCTGAGTCAGCAAAGCAGCCCAGCAGTGCCCAGCAGCCAGAGCTCAGCCCATGCTTTCACAGACTGAACACACTGGGCTCAGGTTTGTACAACTCAGCAGGAGTCAGCACCTTGTGATTGCAGGGACCAGCGTGCTTGTTGGCAGCGTGTCTGCTTTGATGGAATGCCCCCCAACTGGGCAGAGCCATCCTGGTCCTGCTGCTGCAGGGCTGTAAAGCAGTTGGACTTTCCTCAAGCAGAGGTGATCTCCTGCTTTCCTGTGCTCAGGAGTTTCATCAAGTTTTGCCTCTGGTGTTGGCTCAGGGAAGGCTTTGTCACCTAAACCCAACATCAAGAGGACAAAGGCTCACCACCATGGACTCACCAGTGACCAGCTTACCTGCACCCTGATGAGGAGAGCATTCCCTGTGAGATCATTCCCAAAGGCTGTAGCTCACCAGGAATATGTGGACCGGTCAAGAGTTGCTCTCAAACCTCAGGTTTCTGTGTCCCCTCAGCTTTGTGCTAAGCAGCACACAGCTTTGGGCTCCCCAGACCGCCCTGCTGCTCCCCAGTGCACCATGGCTCAAGTTCATGTTCCAGCCCTGGCACGGACGAGTGTTACTTCAGGGAGCTGAGGTGCCTGGAGAAATGCTTTAGTGCTAAGATGTAATGATTTTCAAGGATAAGATCTACGGCCCCTGCCAACAAGATTCCAAACAGGAGGAACTGTGCTTGCCTTCCTCCTGCAAATCAGCACTGTAAAGACATGTCTCAGCACATAGGCCCAGTGTCCAGAGAAGAAAAGGAGAGCGTGTCCAAAGCAGAAGCAGCCCCTTTCCCCTCTGCACTGCTATCAGTGGTTTATCACTTGTACCTGCCTGTGATAGTGTCACTAATGTCTATCATCACATGGGTGCCATATCCAGCTTTTTAGACTGGAATCATAGAATCATTTAGGTTGGAAAAGACCTTCAATTCCAACCACTAATTTGATACCGCCAAGCCCACGACTAAGCCATATGTCTCAGCACCTCATCTGCATGTCTTTTAAATATCTCCAGGGATGGTGATTCCACCACCTCCTTGGGCAGCCTATTTCAGTGCTTAACAACTCTCTTGATGAAAAAGTTCTTCCTAAAGAAGGAAGAAGGAACAGAAATCCCTGGAGGCCATAGCACTCAAATGTTCATTTTCTTCCTTTAAATGTGTCCCTGTTGTGACACTTCTAGGAATCTCATGAGCTGTAAAGACCACTGCATGTCATGCAGATCACTGTTCCCTGACCAGTTCACACCTTGGTGCCCCAGGTAGTCCTGGCCACTGCCAAGGAGCAAGGAACCACTGGCAGGGAGGGCTGGCAGTAGTGGGAGGCCATTGCACACCCACAGGCCTCATGACTCAAAGATTGTTTTAAAGGAAAACCTCTCTGGATCAAGGTGAAGAATGGAATGTTTCCTTATTCCTCCATGTCCTTATGGGCACAGCAACTGCATGCAGCAGACTGGACACTGTTACGTTTGGCACCCTACACCCCGTGCCCCCTCTCCCTTGTCTCCATCTCAGATTTTACATGACTTCATGACTGTTTTCTTACCTTTAGAAGAGTCATGGTTAGTCTCACAGCATGTTTGGGGTGTTGGCTGTAACTGTGTTTGAAATGTGATGCTGACCTTGGAAGTAGCTGCAACACAGTTGCATCCCTGTAAAAGTGGTGTGACAGGCATCAGTGCTGTTATCTGCATTCAACAGCCACAGAGGTCGAAGCTGCAAAGACACAGAGAAACATGTACCTGATTAGACTTCAGCAATTCCTTCTTTACCAGCCTTACTATTAATTGTTGGACCAAGTTCTGCTCTACAACATGGTTTTTCATAGAATCATAGAATGGTAGGGGTTGGAAGGGATCTTTAGAGATCATTTAGTCCAACCCCCCTGCAGAAACAGGTTCACCTAGATCAGGTCACATAGGAACATGTCCAGGCGGGTCTTTAAGACCTCCAAGGAAGGAGACTCCACACCCTCCCTGGGCAGCCTGTGCCAGGGCTCCCTCACCTCAACAGTGAAATAGTTTTTTCTTATGTTTAAGTCGAACTTTTTATGTTCCAGGTTCATCCCATTACCCCTTGTCCTGTTGCCAGCTACTATAGAAAAAAGGGATGCCCCAGCCTCCTGACACCCACCCTTTAGATATTTGTAAATGTTAATAAGATCCCCCTCAGTCTCCTCTTCTCCAGACTAAACAGCCCCAGTTCCTGTAGCTTTTCCTCATATGAAAGATGTTCCATTCCCCTGATCATCTTGGTGACACTGTGCTGGACTCTCTCCAGCACTTCCCTGTCCCTCTTGAGCTGGGGAGCCCAGAACTGGACACAGGACTCCAGATGAGGCCTCACCAGGGCAGAGTAGAGAGGGAGAAGAACCTCCCTTGACCTGCTGGCCACACTCTTCTTGATGCATCCCAGGCTGCCATTGGCCTTCTTGGCCATGAGGGCACATTGCTGGCTCATATTTAGCTTATTATCAATCAGGACTCCCAGGTCTCTCTCTGCTTTTACATGCTTGGAAAACACATGGATTTTCCAATTGATCCTCCAGTACTTTGTCCTTGTGCACAAGACACGGCAGCGTGACTTGGGGATCGAGATGGATTGATTCCTTTTCATCAGCACTATTTACAAAACTGACTTCAGTTTCAAGGCACACACCTAGTAACAGTGAAGTCAAAGGGTGGACACGGGTAGGAAAGAAGTGTTTGATGTTTTGCTGATGTTAGGTTCTTCTATTTTAGTTACATTATAGCTTAGTTTGTTTTTTCAAATTCCCTTTATGTTAATATAAAAAGTAATTTGAGCTGAAATAGTTACCATCTGCTTGAAAACAGACAGAAAAACACGGTTACACAAGAATGTTTAAAGTGTAGACCAAAATATGGTCCTGCTAATGGCAACATTTCTGTCATTAACATTAAAGATTAAAGGCTGTAATATACAGGAAAATGTATTGCATGGCTTATCACATTTTTAATGAAGGGTTCAGTGTTACAGCAGGCAAGCCCTGGGAAGAAAAATGTACCTCTTGGGTTTTATTTGCTCTCTTGGGAAACTACCCTATCATGATTGTAGCCTGTAAGATCAGCCAAATGAATACCAGGCAGTAAGTCAGCAGTCCCCAAAAGGTTAACAGAGCTTCTTCCTAATGTTACAGCAATGATTAAAAAAATTAGCTCCCATTAACCTTTCACCTTTCAGTGGATGGTTCAGATCTGGGATGGGTTGGTAGTGATTGAGGACGGTTACCGTAAGCGTAATGGTTTTTTGGTGGCTTATGCAATGCGAGCGGGTGGTCTCGTGCTGCTTCCCAGGGGAGATGTGTCTGCTTGATTAAAACCCCAACATAACTTGCCTCAATTGGTGCTAATTGGAATCTTCCCTGGCAATTTCAGCAGAGACCCCTGCATGGGCACAGGCCAAGCTGCTACAGGTTATAGCTGCAGCAAAGGCTGCCCTTAGACATTCTGGCTTCCCAACAAGGTGTTGAAGTCCTGAATTTTTTATTAAAGCAAGTTTGCCCACCTTTGGTGCTGAGCCTCCCCTGGGACCTACTCTAGCTTTAGCCACTTCTCCCTCCTCCTTCCCTGCATTTCCCAGCTCCTCCCACAGGTGCTCCCTGACAGGTCAGACCAGACCTTCCTGCCTGAGCCTCACCAGACAGCACGTGAGGGTGAGGCCTGGCCATGTGAGATTAGAGATCTGCTCTCTTCAGCTAATGTAATTTAGTGTGGAGGTTACTTTTGCCCTGTTCTCACCGGCAATGAATGCAGCTGCAGCAACTCATTTACTCCCAGCATCTGTGCCTCTCATGCACCTCTAGCCCATGCCCCTCTCCCACTGCCCCAAACCACGATCCATGGTGAAAGTGTATCCATAAGGCAAGAGACTGCAAAGCAGCAGTTGCCATAAGGTAACAGGCACAGTATGGCCCACATAATTCCACAGCATGGAAGCTTGGCCCAGTGCTGTGGACTCAGAACTACAAGGTCCAACACACTCCCTAAGGCTTGCCATGATGACTGAGGCAACATCAGCACAACCCAAGGATGTCCTGATTCCCTGTGTGCCCTCAAAGCCTGTACCGACTGTAAATACCTAACCAATTACATATGCACAAGCTCTCTGCAGATCATGCTTGTTTGCCATGGAAAATCCTTTACCTGGTCTAACAAATCCCCCTTCCTCTTTGGTTGTATTTTGCATCTAGAAAAGAGTTATCCAACTCTGGCCATGTGTATTGCTTGCTTGTTGGGTGAGAAAGAAAGCAATCAGCACTCAGGGTTTCTTTCTTGAGTAAATAGTTCTTCTTAAACCAACCTAAGTAAGGTGATTTGCAGTATGGATTTTTCTCATCTAAGTTATTAGAATAAGTTCAGTCAGCACATTCAACCCTAGTCTCTAGTGGTACATAAATTTAATGCAACACTCAACTCTCCTTCAGTATTTTTGGTGTATATTCGAGTTTTTCTTGGCACAGAGAGAAGTGGCAGGTGGAATGATCAGAGACTTTTTCCTTCAAAGTGAGATTAGGGTTTTGTTTTTTAAGTTCCTTTGTTCTGTAAAAGCCTTGGTCTCATTCAGTACAAGCCATCTAGGACTGAGAGTGCCATTTCTTTACTAATTTATATGTTTGGTTTAAAGCTGTGCTCTGATCTCGGTGGAGTTTCTCTATTTTTAGTATCCTGCTAAGATTCTTAACCAGAGGGTTTTATGCACAAGAAGGTCAGGTTTCTTTGGGATTTTGCATTACACTGTCAAAGGCAAAAGGTTTTCTCAGTCTTCCCCCTGATAAAACCTTATCTCAGCAAGAGAAAGTGGGACACCCAGCCTAGCTCAAAGCACTTGAAACCCACCAGCATCAACGCTGGACAATGCTGGTTGGCTCGAGCCCAGGCTGGGATGGGTATCTTGAAGTTAAAATCCCCTGGTGCACGTGACGAAGGACAAATGGAAGGAGAAATAGGATTTGCAATGAGCTGTCTTCTCCAGGAATACACTAAATAGAATTCACCTGGCAAAGAAAACCAGAGAAGGCATGCAGCTTTCTTGGCAGGTGCAGGGAAGGCCTTTGACATGATTTAATGATATTTTAAAAGGCAAGCACTAGAAACAAATGGGAGTGCACTGGGATGAATTAGATGGATTAAGATTCAATGCGATAACCTACAACCTCAGGAATAACTAATGACCCACCCTAACAGAAACGTCTGCTGGGCAGGGAACAAGGCAAAGCTGTTCACTTTAATGATTTTGCTGGCACTGAAGCCTCTCATTTGGGACATTCAGCAAGAACAGCTTATAAAAAGTATTGGCTGAAGTCCTCAATTTGTGCAAACTGCCTTGGTTCCTTTGGCACCAGACGTGTGACCCTCTGCCCCATTGGAGCATCTGCCTCGTTCTGGTAACAAGGCAGAAATCGATGCAGGCCTCAATGTGAATGATGTATTGGTGGCTGAGACACTCTATAGAAATACTTTCATAATACCAGGAACAGGACAGTCAAGAATTTAACATCCAGAGGCACTAGGGACTGTCCTAAATGTTTTACACGTGAAGAAGTGGCAACAACAGTTAAACACCTAAAAGGGTGACTGGTGGACAAGCTTTGGCCTGACACCAGCACTCCAGAGGAGGAGGGATGCTTTTTACCTGTGACTTTTGAAGTAAGAAATGGAGGACAATGCAACAAAGAATTGTCCTTAAAATGAGTGCTTTGCCTCAACTTCTTTTCGGTCTGATGATTAGTCATTGCATCAGTTCAGAAGGAAAATTATCATGATCTTGGCTGAAGAAACTAAAAAGTCTCATAGCATGTCAATTAACAAATTATATAAGAGCATTGTGACTCATTTGTTTAATTGAAATCCATATTTCCTAGTGGTGCCAGGCTGATTTAGTGCCTTGAAGGACACAAATACTCTACAGAAATGAAGGGAATGCGCCAGTATGGGAATGAAAATCCCCTTTCTGCAGTCCTTTACAGAATGAGAACGCTAGGACAAGTGTCCATAAATCTCAGGTTGACTGCTTGACTTGCCAGCAAGTCAGAGCTACAGAGAATACACCTGAAAGGCAGATGGCTGTTAACGATGTGGTACATTCAGCACAGCTCTGAGGGGCTATGGGTGCTCTCTGTCAAGAGACCTCTGGGGAAAACATGGTCTCCTCTACATTCAGTGTGGTGCATATCACAGTAGCAGGTAAATATGGCTTAAATCTCTCCCACAGCTTTCAACAGGATTAGAGCAGCCCTTGGGCTCTAAGTAGCAGTAGGCAGCACCACTCCCAAAGAACCCATCTTATATTCCAAACTCAAGTGGGGTGGGGTGAGGTCAGATCCTCTCTTGTCCTATGTTCTGGTCATGTATATGCCCTGTACCAGCATCAGCTCATATTCCCTTGCACCACTCTTTTTTTCCCTTATTACAAAACACATTAGTGAGCAATGAAGAGCTGCACAGTCATCATGCCCTCGCCACTGAAACAGCGTGTACGTGTGCAGATGTGGGTGTGAGGCCGCCAATTGCAAACCATGACTGTGTACAGCACACACAATTTAAGAGGGGTGGAAGTTCAGAGCCTGACCTGCACAAAGGCAGCATAAAAACGCTTCCCTTGATCAACCTGAGCTCAGGATTTCAGACGTGGCGCCTCTGAGGCACTGCCCTGGGTGTGGAAGAGGTCTCTGTCCTGCAGCGGGGCCCTGGGTGACACTGCTCTCTATCAGCTGTTATCAGCTCCTTTAATTGCTAACAGGTATGCTAGAAAGCATCCAAATTGCAATCAGGCTGAGATGGAGTTCGGTGATATCCGATCTGGGAATTTAGTCCAAAGCTTTCCTTTTCCATGATGGTTTTCATTTCCTGTAATTTAGAGCTGGAAGCATTTATGGAATATCACATGGGTTTAGTTTACACAGGAAATCAGCTGCAGTTGCGGGAAGATACTGACTTAGGGGTTTTAGGATTTGTTTGGTTGAGGTTTTTTAAGGAACGAAGATTGCTTCAGAGGAAAACATTGCAGGCTTGTACCCCTGCTGCTTGAAGCCTGCATTCTGCAAAGCAATCTGTGATTATGTAGGAACAAGCAGTTTATTTCTGTTACATGATAATCACTTAATGTGAATGAAGCAATAAATGACCTTCTTTTTTACAGTGAAGAGATAAACCAAGTGCAGGAAAAGACATGGGGGAGGGGGAGGGGAAGGGATGCTGGGCAGCTGCTGCAAGAAAAACCTCTGAAGCAGGAAGTATCACATAGAGTGTGCATGAAAAGCCTGAGATGATCAAATCAGATTAAAATGGGAATAGGTGGCTGTGTTTCTTAAGCCACAGCCTGACATTTTAATCGCTCTCTGTGTGACTCCTGGGGAGGGGATGGAGTACATCAGGAATAACACAGTGAGATGCTGCACCACCCAGACCGCGCTGTAAAAGCCACCTCCATTCCCGGGGTGAGGAGCTGGTTCTCCCAGGGGTGAAGCCAGGCACATTTCTCCTTTGGGCTGGGATGCAAGTGCTAAAGTTTCAGTCTGAGCAGGGAAAAAGCACTTTTGAACTGCATTCCTTTTGGAATGACTCCAAGGAAAGCGTGCGTGATGTGCCAGGGACGGAGGGCCAGGCTGGGTGGGCTGGCACCTCTTGGGACACAGGCTGCAAACTGTTGGCATGGAGGTATCCAAAAGGAAGAAAGGAGAAAGGACAGGGAGTGGAAGCCAGCAAGTTGCAGTAAAAATTCATCTCTTCCCAAAGGCAGCCCTGCCCACTCCAAGGGCCTCTTTGGTGACAGAGCAGAGACAGCAGGCTGCAAGAAGAAAGAGATGGGCTGCGTAAGTCAATAGCAACTAATGAACCGTGTTGGAAACGCCATCAAAAGCAAAGCGCTGGATTTACAGGACAGGGAGAGCAGAGGAGTGCTGGCTGCTTGCTTTTTGCACACAGAGGTACATTATGATTTTAAATGAAGCCAGAACAGCTGAGGCATTTGTGGACTAAAAGCCAACATAACCATGACCATCTTAATCATCCCCTTGTAAAATGAGCAGCCATATGCGTGAAATCAGCCCATACATTTTATGGAGTATCTGTTGTATGCTGGACAAGTACTTGGACTGAGGTTTATTTTCTCAGGGCTTCAACTCCTGAAATATAAACCATGTAACCTTTCTCTTCATAAAACCAGAATTCAGAGAGGGAGGGGGAATTGCATGGCATTGCTTCCCACATGTTGCACTTGACACAGTCTAGTGCTATATGGATGCTACAAACAATGATTCTTTACCATCCTGAGGGAACAGGACAGGGAAGGGTCTTTAAACAAAGGTGGCATGGCTTGTAATATTTGTTAGTGAGATATCAAAATGTTTATGTGCACATTATTTCTTTGCTATGCCTCTCCAAATGCTGAGGTTAATCAAAAGGAGCCTGTTCCTTGTCTTACACAAGATCTTGTCCCAAGATGCCTACTCCTTAATCCCCAGACAGCAGTATTGTATTTCCTTACTAGCTGCTTCCCAGCTAATTGACTTAGTATTGGAGGCAATGTTAGGCTGCATTAGGATTTTTCAGGGCAGGAAAGTTCCTCCTTGACGGCATCTCTCCTGGGCTCTGGCTCTGCAAGCCTTTATACATGTGTTCAACCATCTGCACCAGAGTAATGCCTTGGGCCTCAGCAGGACCGTCCTTATGCAACGTTAAGCATATGCACAGGTCTATTCAGGGCCGTGGTCTGAATGCATTTATGTTGTACCATATCCTGCAGGATATCATATTGTCACTGGCTTTTACATCACAAGGTCCTTCAGCTGCCAGAGCAAACTGCTGGAAGCAGAATGCTTCATGATGGGCAGAGAGCACTCTTTGCACTCAAGGTCTCATCTTGGGCCTTTCCACTTATTTCCTTTTCATCTTGTTCCATTCTGCTTCTGCAGTGTTTCTGAAGACTTCAGGCTTATTTTGCTCTCTCTTTTCTCCTCACTGAGGTCTGTACAAAAACAGCAGGGAAAATAGTCTGTGCTACCATGTCTCAGCATTTATACAACCTGGCCATCATCAAGACAGCCAAGTGGTCTGTGCTAGATGGAGGCAAGAGTGGTGCATGGGATTCAGCACTTCAGATGTGGCCATAATTGAGAAAGGAGGAATATTTAGGTGCCACTCTTTCTATTTCTGACTCTTTCCTTTCTGACTATTTCTTCTTTCTGGGTTGTTTTGGGGGTTTTTTGGCTCAAATCCCAGAGAGCTCTTCACTTTTCCAATTGTTCTAGTTTTTTCTGAAGCACATAAAAATCTCTACTTCTGACCATACAAGGCCATTTTCTAGTTTCCCACCCCCGTAAAGGAAAAACTGTGGTAGGCTGAGGCTTTCTGGCCACTTCCCTGACCTGTCTGCAGAGAGGTGTAAAAGTGTGTGCAGACCCAGAGCTGGAAGAAGCAGGGTCCTCTCATGGTGTGAGGCAAGGTCAGCAACAAAAGCAGCCTATAGCATGCCATGGACAGAACTGGAAGGGAAATGTGGCCAGAGGAGGAGATCACACTGCTTCTGTGGGAAAGGAAGATGAGATTTTGAAAGTCAGAAGAGGATTTGATTCATATAGTGAGGAATGATTTTCCACCTGTGGTTGGTGAAAGGGGAGCAGCCAGGAGGGTGAGGAAACCACCTCCCCTTCTACAGAAGAGGACTTTTTTCTTACAGTAGTCAGCAAAAAAAAATCCTGCTCGAACAAATATTTGATTTTAGGCAACAAGCAAAGAGCAAGAGAGAGGAGCTGATCCAGAATATACCATGCAGCTTCACTACAGAGAGATTTTTGAGATGATGTTGAGGCCTCCAGGGCATCCCTCACCGTCCTCACGTGATGGACATGGGCTTGCAGCAGCAGCTGCCTGTGGCACTGGGTGTCTCAGCCCTGCATCAGCCTAGGGACAGAGCCTGGAGACAGACTCCTGCCCAGATACAAACTGCATATTCAGGGAACAGGAGGTGGATCTCAAATAAAGATCAATAGTATTTTGTGGTTGTCAATTTCAGGTTTTTTTCACCTTAAGGAGATTTCTTGGATGCTGCAAATGAAGACAGACTTGTGGGAAGTTTAATCACAGCTTCTTCAAACACGAATTAGCTCCCACTTTGCTCCCTCCCTTCTCTTGGGATCAGTCTCAAAGCTGGAGCCAGGAGTCCACACAGGACCTCTCCACTCTTGTCTCTTTCTCCAAGACCTGTCAAAGCACCTTGTCTTTAAGTAGTCTCTGTGCAAACAGCGTCTGTTGGAACACGATGAATTTGTGCAGATGTATTTACCATCCTGAACTAGGTTTTAAACAAATTGACATTTTAATATGCAGTTATTCCTGTCACATTAAAAAAACCCCGCTGGTATTCTGCCAGGATGTGATATATAATGATGTTGTTTAGCAGCAGCTCTGTCATTTGGTGTTGTTGACAGTAAAATAAATTAACATAATAAACATAATTTGTGCAAAAACAGCTAAGTAAAAACAGATGGTTACAATATTTTGGCAGGACCCGTTAGCCCAGGTTTACATGTGTGTTTAGACATCAGTTCTGTTTGCAACATATGTTACATATTTTCTTGATCACATTTAATGTGCAAATACACACCCTCTTCCACAGTTGTATAAACAGGTCCTTTACAGAGTGAGCGATGGGGAGGGTGGGGGAACGGGGTTTTTGTCTCGCTTCCCTGTGTCAGGACCAATTCTTGACTACGTAAATGGCAGAGGAAAGTAGCCATAGTGCTGTAGGAAACAAATAGGAGGGAAAGCACAGCATAACAACATATTTGTGTACTGACACAATGGATCTGCTGCTGGCTGCTCATACCTACTTGTGCAAGGCGCCGGTTTGTTGCTCGTTCTCCTGAGCACGCGGGAACGTGCTGTCCCCAGCAGGCTCCACAGCCTCCCACTTACCTAATCCTCACTGCATTGGCCTGAGCCCCGGCAGGATTAATGGTCACATCTAGTCCCATCCTTCCCTCCCTCCTGTTTCTCAGGGCCAAAGTGAGAAAAAAAACAAACCCAGGAGAAAGCAAGCTGCTCCTTTGAGAGAACTTGATGTCGGAATGTAGTATCTTTCATTATGGATGTCAGGAGGTTGGGGGCATCCTTTTTTTTCTATTGTATCTAGCAACAGGACAAGGGGTGATGAGATGAAGCTGGAACACAAAAAATTCCTTCTAAACATAAGAAAAAACTATTTCACTGTTGAGGTGATGGAGCCCTGGCACAGGCTGCCCAGAGGGGTTGTGGAGTCTCCTCCTCTGGAGGTCTTCAAGAACTGTTTGGACACGTTCCTGTGTGACCTGATCTAGGTGGAGCTGCTTCTGCAGTGGGGCTGGACTAGATGATCTCTAAAGGTCCCTTCCAACCCCTACCATTCTATGACTCTATGATTCTATGATCTTTGTCCTGCAAAAAACTAGGCACATCTTACCTGGGCATATTTTTAACAAGCTGTGTATTTTATGTAAAGCACATGTGTATGTGTACATGTACTTCATAAGCACCTTTTAATCCACAGCTCCAGAACAGACGGACCATGGACATATCGATGTAACATGCACCATCGGTGTCTCTGAGCACATAAGCTGCTGCTGGAAAGCTCTGAACCAGCACGCAAAGGAGATCTCCAGTACCCTCCTGAGAGAGTCTGGATGGGCTCATATCAGACTGCATACATCAACAACACAGGTTGATTTTTTTTAGTGTGTGGATTGGAGATAAAGATGGTAGAGAGACTAGTGCCAGTGGTGTGAGTTCTTGTCTTTAGGTCAATAGTAAACTGCTCACACTTCAGGGTTTAGTGTATATGCAAACTTCAGTACTAGATGGTCTCAGTTTGTCCCTCTACCCAAATTTGCAACTGTCTTTCACGCTCATATTTGCAGAGGGAGAACATCTGTTCATATCCCCTTCTCCACTCATCCTCCCTAAAATCCCCTGTGCCCACCTTGGAGATCTTCTGCCTGTCCCCTCCAAACACCAGCAAAACATCACTGCCCATTTCTCTCTCCCCTCCTGCCCCACATTCCTCCTGTCCCAGCACCTCCTGGCACATTGGAGGGCAATGCTGTGGAGGGATCTAGGCCACCTTTCTGCCTCCAGAGCAAAAGGGGATGAGAGAGAGAGAGGATAATGTCATTACCCTGCATACCACCCATGCTGAGCCTGAAAGCAGTGACTTAGGGAATTCATATCATGAGCAGTCAGGGCCTGGTGTGGAGGAGGGCTCAGGGTGCCCAGGAAGCACGGGCTGCTCTCTGGGGAGGGATGCAGCCTGTCCTTGCAGAAATATGGCACAAAATGTGGCACAAGGGAGTGTTTTCAGAGGTTCCTCGAAATGTCACTGTCCCTTCCTTGCGTGGCTGTGCGACATACCTAACATAAAATACTATTTGTGAAACTTCCTTTTAATTGCTGTTTAATGGCTCCTAATATATTTCAAATAGGCATCTGCAAGTTCATTTTGACATTTATTAGAAGCCATTAGATACCAATTTGATGGTGATTTTATGACAAACGTCTGACATCATTAAAAATGTGACGGTTGATAAATTATAATGTGCTGTGCTTTTGAGCGTCAGGGAATTAGTCTGTTTCCAAATGTGACTGTTTTTGACATTGTAAATTAAATTTTATTTCTAATTGATTTATGCTTGTGGGCTCTGAAAGTGAAGAGCATCAGAAGCTGAAGTGTTAGTGGTGAAGCAGGTTCTGAAGAGGGCAAATGTGGTCAGTCAAACCAGCATAGGTCCTGATGGCTTGTTTTGGGTGAAGGAAGATGGTATTTGGAACAAATTGCTTCTTAGAGGAATTGCTTGATCTCTCCTGCCAGTGTTCCAGTAAGTGCTTTCCCCTGCATTAGTCTGATTATTTGTTTACCACTTTTACTATTATCTCAGAGAGTATCACTCCTCCTGGATGATCATCTCCTTGTACCAAAGAAAAGACAAGTATTGGTCCTGCCCAGGCAGTTTTACAGTACAGCTAGGTCCAAGGCTGAGGGAACAGGGAGACAGAAGTACCATCATAAACAGCAAACACTGGTCTTTAAAAAGCTTTTCACAGACATGTTGTACATTTTACACAGATATTTTACAGGCTGCCCAAGGAGGATGTTGAGTCTCCTTCTCTGGAGGTTTTCAAAAGCCCCCTGGATGCGTTCCTGTGCGACCTGATCTAGGTGAACCTGCTTCAACAGTGGGGTTGGACTAGATGATCTCTAAAGCTCCCTTCCAACCCCTACTGTTCTGTGATTCTGTGATATCATGGCAGAAGTTAGACAAAACTGGTAAATATTCATAGGAGGCTCGTCTTGAGCATCAGAGGATAAGCAGTAGAGGAGAGAGCCGTGCAAGCTAAAAATGGGTGATAGAAGCTGCCAAGGGATCCCAAAGCCACAGGATTCAAACAGGTCATGGATGTGGTTACCAAAGGAAACCTCTGTCTCAAGTTGCATGGAAACACCACAGTCAAATTAACATGTGCACAAAGCAATGAAGCAAAACCATAAGTATATCTCAGATTTCAAAGTGAGTACAAGACCTGCAGATGTGGGAAAAGGGCCCCTGGCTTTAAGGAGAACACATTTCTAAGGCCACTGTGTATGCATAGATGAAAAACAGGACTCCTTGGAGATGGAGGTAGAAGTCAAAGGATATGGTGTCAGGAAGGCCAGGTCACCTGGGCCACTAGAAGTAATAAAGAAACTGGATGCAGTAGGGGAAAGGATGTCTTTGGGATTTGAGGTGGTTGGGATGAAAGAGCTGAAGCAGCCCTGGGATCTGGTGTAGTCCTGGGCTCTCCTGGCCTCCCCCATCTCCATATATGGAGGCAGGTGCTGACAGCCCTGAGCTGCTCTGCTGATGGAAGTCTGAACCATGTCCATCTGATGGCCTCATGCCTAAGGCACTCATTCTGCCTGTCTAATGACTGTGCCCATTGCCAGGTTCGTTAGACCTCATGGAGTGGCACAGGAACACTGAAGAGCTGCCTAGAAAAGGTACCTGTGAACTGAAGGATTATGTTTCCTTGATCATGTTTGCAAATAATGCCCTGAAGCATTCATTTTGAGGCTAAATTTCTCAAAGAACTTCATTTTTGTCCTTCCTGGTCCAACAGCTTGGCAGCCTGGTAGGACTGGCACAGGCAGGCATGACTGAGCGAGGGAAAACGCTGATGGCATGTCAGCATCTGGTTTGGCTCTATGTGCCTTCTCCCACACAGGCTCACCGCTGGCTGGGGTGAGTCTTGCAGCCAGTTTGGGTGAGAGAGTCATCAGGTCCTTCCCTGGAGTCAGCAGGCAGTTGTCATCCTTCAAACCTGGGCTGTGAGCCTTGCTCAGCTCTCTTACACACAGTGTGCAATGTACTTGCATCTTAGAGGGTCTTACACAGTGTCCTCAGTACAATTGTGCATCTTCCCAACTCTAATCTTGAGCCATGTGGCTTTCTGAAAAACAAGATTTTTGTTAAACCAGATGTCCTTTTCCATAGGTTGCAAGCAGAAACTGGAAGAGCTCCACGAAGAAATTATGCTATGTCAGATTTTTTTCAAATTCTCCTTGGCAGGAGGACTGAAGAGTCCTTTCTGGCCCATACCAACTCATTTTCCTGCCTCCTTTTCAAGTCTTTGAAGATTTTGTTCGTTTTCCTTTGGGTAAATGTTGTTTTACCATTGCATAGTTAAGGGTGGGGGTTACTTGAGTCAAGCTAGAGCAATAATGCCCTGAAAAGAGAATACTTTGCATTTCTACCACTGAGGTGCATCTGAAGGTTCTTCAGGTTTGATGAAGCTGAGCTTTGCACTTCTTGACTAAGGGCTTACCTCTGTCAGGACCATTCTACACACAACTAAGGTGGGACTTACAGCACATTCAGCATGACACACGTGCCCACGGTACTGTGTGCAAACTGCCTGTATACAAGAGGTCTAAGCACCTTTGGAAGCAGCCACTCACAAGTGCAGCAACCTGCCTTGCATTTGGGCTGATCTGGAGAGTTAGCTCAAGGTAGCTGGCACATGTTAAACATGCACTTAAAAAGTCCTGCCAAAACCTCCCCCAGGCCAGTAGATACGGGCCAAAGTGCTAAACGGCTCGTTCCAGGACACAGAGAAAATGGAAGCAGACCCAGGCTGAGCCTGAATTCCCCGATGCTGAGCCATGGTGCCCTGCAGCTGGCTGGAGCCTGGCTCCATGCTGCCAGCTTGCCAGTCTGCCCACGGTGTGATCCTCCACGGGCTCCCATGCCTCTTCCTTGCCTTGTATGGAGGTCTTCTGCACAATGAAATTTTTTTTGGTTGGGATTCTCTGGCCTTTTTCTCCCTCTCTCCCTCTTACTTTTCTGAGAGAGAGGGAGAGAGAGGTGCTGGCCAAAGCTGAACACACTATTCCAGGAGAGGAAATACCATTATACTGGCATCATGAATGAGAGGGATCCTACTGCTGTATTTAAAGCATGAGCCTGGGTACATCTGGGTTCTGTTCTCAGTTGTGCTCCGGGTCTTCTCTGAAGTTTGCCCTAAAGTCTGTGCCACAGCCTCTCTCCCTGTGAAAACAGGGCTGTAATATTTTCCCTGCATCTTAAAGGCTTGGATACTTGAGTGCAGATGTAATTAAAAATGCAAGATAGGGTGAATTAATTATACCCCAGGCCTCTGGTAACAGAAGCCAAAAGTCTTGTTCTGCGGTTTTATAAGGAAGAAATATGTGTTTGGGCTGTGCTGTGTCATTGGGGCCTCCTCCCTGGTGCTGCTGCGGGAGGCTACGAAGGCTGCAGTGGGGACAGCAGGGACAGGGGCTGCCCCTGGCCCGTGCTGCAGCTGCAGGGGCTGCTGCTGTGGTGGGCTGAGGCACCAGGGCGTGATTCAGCAAGCTGGTGAATGCATCTGGAGCTGCTGAGCGAGCAGGACACTGACTCCAGCCTGGCTCATAACCACTTCAGCATCCAACAGCCCCACTCTGGTGTACAGGGCAGGTGTGGGGGATAGGAGTCACCCACAGCCATCATGCTCTTTGCATGTATGCACGTGAGTGCACGGCTGCAACATGCACACCCTTCTTGGCCAACACACCAGATGGCAAAGGATGAACCTGAGCAGAGATCCAGCACACCAGGGTTAACCTCTGCCTCGCTGGCAGCCGGCACAGCTCCAGCAACCTTGCTTGTTTTGGGCAAAGGGAAAAAAACCACCCCAACCCTGTTTGATTTGTTCCTGTAATAGCAGCTGATCTGGATTGGATTTTATCCAAGTCTTTCTGTGATTATACGGCCCAATCCCCACAGTATGTACACAAAGCTATTAAAAAAAGATGAGGCATTTTAAAATAC
This sequence comes from Colius striatus, assembly GCF_028858725.1. NCBI lineage: Eukaryota > Metazoa > Chordata > Aves > Coliiformes > Coliidae > Colius > Colius striatus. The sequence continues at coordinate 48,994,571 of NC_084763.1, forward strand.
AGTCAGGCTTTAAAAGGGCTTGCTTACATTGTAAGAAACACTGAACTTCTGCCAGGGATTTTGGTATTTGGGCGAAAATTGAAATCCCCTTTGCAAGGTTTGTTACATTATTGAGCAATTATGAGTATCCCTAGTTAAATAATCAAGAACTCCAGTTTAACTGGTCTTCTGCTAGTGAGTTTTCAAGCGAAAATCAAACAAAACCTGCCCGTGTAGGAGCAGTGAGGCAGAGTTCCTGCAGGAGGGAGAAGCCTGTGAGCAGATTGATGGCCGTGCTGCGTCTCTCTCTTGTAGAAACACGACAACATAGAGAAAAGAGAGGACAGGGGAGCTCACTTCAGTGTGCAGAAGAATTGGCTGAGCAGCAAAGCCCTTATTTTCTCTGGATAATTTTTTCCTAAGTGAGCAAAGGCCTGCTATAGAAATGTGAAATATTTTCCAAGCAAGGTTCCAGGTAGAGAGTGTTGACTTGCATATCTGAGAATTCACTTAAAGAGCAAACTTCATGAGCAGATATCAGTGTTTTGAAGCTGTCTGACATTATTAAAGGTGCAGGTGGCACATTGGCACTACTGACTCAGCTCTGGGCAGCGACAGGCATTGCCTGGGAGACACAGTATCTCATTACTCTGGTCCTGCTCCATGAGGAAAGCCAGGCTAGGACGAACCATAAATCTCAAAATACATATTTTTAGTAAAAATTACGTGTGAAGTCCAGTTGAAAAAAAATTAAACTAATATTGATGTTACTGGAGTGAATGTCATTTTTCACGTGTAACAGGAAACACATCAGATCTTTCATGTCAGCTCAGGCCAAAGGTAGTACACTGTGAAACCCAAGAGGAGAGAGGGATTTAAAAATTGCAGTTTTGTCTCCAACCTCCTGTTTTCTTGCTGCTCTCAGATTTCCCCAGGTGCCTTCTCATTTTCATCAGCTCCCAGTGGCCAGGACCTTGTCATCTAATATGTTTTTAGAGTGTATTGAGTCCAAATGACCAAAACATGTCTGGTCAAAGCTGCCTTGCAAGGCCTTGTCTCTATGCCTGGCCCGATCCTGCAATGTGCCCAGCCCCCTCAGTATCCCCTCACTGGCTCTCTGCTGCAAGTGTCTCTCAGTCATAAGACAGTTTGGGTTGGAAGGGATCTTTGAAGATGATTTAGCCCAACCGTCCTGCCACAGGCAGGGACACTTAGCACTAGACCAGATTGCTCAAAGCCCCATCCAACCAAGCCTTGAGCATCTGTGACAATGAGGCATTTGCAAGTTCTCTGGGCAGCCTGTTCCAGTATCTCAACATCCCCACGGTAAAAAATGCCATTCTTTATGTTCAGTCTAAACCTACCCTCCTTCCATTTAAAACCACTGTCCCTTGTCCTGTCACTTCAGGCCCTTCTTCTCCACTGGCAGCAGCTTCTCTTTTGGCTGCCTCTCCACGACAAGGGAGAAGAGAGCGTGGCAGAACGTGGTGCCCAAAGGAGCATTCATTCCCTTCCTGTGGGCCCCTGGAGCACCTAACAGTGAGGCTGTGCTCCTGATTCTCCTGACCAGGACTGCTCTAACTCGAGCTGGGGCAGTGGAACAGACCTTTGCAATTCCTAGACTGGTGGTTTGAACGTCGACGCTATTCCTTACACCTAAAACAACTCATAGTGTCTCTAAAACAGTATGTAGTGGGGGGGCTGATGGGTTAGCCTGGTTTTTTTTGGTGGTTGTTGAGGGTTCTTTTTGCTATGGCTTTTTAAAAATAGGAGTGCTTTATGTCCCAAGTACAAATGTTTGCAGGGCAACAGAGGCTGCAGTAGGGGCGTGCCTGTTTCTGAGCAATGCTAGGTGAGATGTGTGCTCACCCTCTGGTTCCTGTGCAGGGCACTGCTGCTTGGCCCTTGAGTGAAGATGGCCCAAATGGGAGAAATGAGTGTGTGTGTGCTGGGCCAGCTTTGTGCCAGATGGCAGCTAAAGGACTGGGGCAGATGCCTTTCCTTAGGATTCTTTTTGTGTCAGGGCTGATGGAGATGGAAGAGATTGCTAGAGGAAGAATGTGAGGAGAAAACTCTGGAAAGCACAACAGGATCTCATAGGTTTAATCTGAACCCTCTCAAACCGTGTGAATTTGGCAAGTTGAGTTTCCAAGTTCATTTGGCCGAGACACTGAGGAATCAAAGAGAAAGAAATCTCCTTTTCACTTGGTTCCAGGTGGAACAAGATAACTTGTTCTGGCAGCCTTTCAGTGTCCCAGAAATGTGTCATGATTTATACCGACGTGCCCATCCCTCCCCTGTGGGGGAGAGTTCAGCATCTGCAAGAACCTTGCATGGTCTAACCCATGCCCAGAACAAGAGGATGCTTTTCAAAAGAAGCTGGCGAGTACTCACCGTTGCCTTCAGCAGTTGCAGTTCAGCCAGCTGATTTAACAAGGGACTTCAATGTATGTTCTGGTTCCAAAAAAACAGATTCCCCTTCTCCTATTCAAAAGGGTAACAATCAACCTAGGGAAAGGGAAGAAAAAAGAAAATATGATATTTCCCTTCAAACTGTGAAGTACCTGCTCTCCTGCTCAGCTGGCACTGTGCTGACATGTGCATGCAAGTATTTAACATGCTAATTAAATGCCCTGTGCCACACAGGCGCTGGGCCCTTTTAGCACACACCTGAAACTTCCCTGGGGAGGTCGCACCAGGACCAAACCCACGCCTTGCCCATGCCCTCTGCCATATCCCGGAGCCCGAGTCTGGTCTCAGGAATGTCTGGTGCAGATGTCTGGTGCAGCTGAAAGGGCAAAGTCAAGTACAAGCATTAACTCTTTGCTTTTCTTTGGGGAAACTCCAGGGAGAATAATTGTTCCTCGGTAATGTTCTGTAAGAGTGGCTCAGCTAAGGGATGTTGAGCAGCGCTGAGAATCACACTTTCATACATGATAAATATTACAATGATTTATTACATGAGAAATCTTTTGATTATATTTAATGAGCTTCCATTTAATCCATTTATTAGGAGAGAGATAATCCTCATTAAAATCATTTCCAGAATTAAACTGGAAAAGTTATCAGACATATTTGGGGATATGAGAGTGTCATCCATGGTAAAGGCAGGTGTTTGTCTGAATGTGAAAGGACAAAGATTCTTTTAAATATGTGAGGAAGGTGACAGGCAGCAATTGTTCAGTTTCCCAAACTGAAATTGTAGCTCCAAAGAATGCTTATTTTCAGGCTCTACATTACTTCTGGGAGCAGTCTTGTTTTCCTGTTATGAAATATGTTAGATAAGATTTGGAAGCGACTAGATGAAGAACAACTGAGTTTGCATTTGCTGCTAACTCAATTCTGTAGTCCAAAAACAAAGGATGAAGGGGTTTTGTCTCAGAGAAGCAGAGTGACAGCTTTGTGCCCAGCTTTCAGATCACCTCAGGCTTCTCTTAGAATGATTAATTTTTAACTTTACTCTGTATTTATTCCATGTTTTGTGTGATGCACTAGAGAGGTTGGGAACACCTCAGCAGAATCCACGTTCCTCGTGTACTGCCGATTGCCGGCGACCTGAGAGCCGCAGCACGGCCCGTCGGCAGCGCATGGGTGAGTGTCACACACATTTCACTCCCAAGTCACCCCAGAAGGCAAAACTTATTGAAATGTTTGTGTGCCTGCATTGGGCTGGACAGCTTGACAACTCTGCTTAATGACACGAGGGGAGTTTAAGGTAATTTAAAGCTACTCTGATCGCTAATCTCATCATAAAGTTGAGGGCTTTTTCTCCTTCCCCATTTCCCACCGACTTCATTGTCTGTTGATATCAATAGGAAGGAGCTCCCTGGGTGTGCAGTGGTGAGTCTGACATTTTAATGAGCCACAGGACAGAATGTGAGTGGCACTGAATACTCTGGCCTCTGGAGAGTCCACAGATTTAGGGGAGTGGAAGAAGAAGAGAGAGAGACAGAGAAAAAAGAACCCCCTTTCTGTTGAGCTTTACTCTGACTGCAGTGGAAAGGGCCATCAGCAGGTGATAGGATTGTATCCAAGTCTTGATTCTTTTTTTGTTTTTCCCTTAAAAATGCCTATAAAAGCCAGAGCCTGCAAAGGTCTGAATAAAACATGAGAAAAATTGTACCTCACTTCTTCTGTGAAGAAGAATTAGTGGTGGAACAGGAGTGGCCCTTTCCTGGTTTGATTGTCGCTGTAGTCCCAGAAGGTAAGTACAGCTTGGCCACTGGAGAGATAACTGGCCAACAAGTACTTCCAATATGTTGTATGGAGAATTTATTTCTAGATTTGTTTAACTGCCTGAAAACATATTTTCCTAAAAGTACTTGCTGCATTTGAGTTCTAGAATGCCTGGCCATTGATGGTATTCAGAAAACAAACACAGTGGATGATCGTACTGCATTTGTTGCAGTATAGCTTGGGCACCTGAAGCTGAGCACCTGAGCTGTCTGTGTGGTCACAGGATAACCACAAATGGCAGCCAAATACCAACCTAAGGACATCCGAGCTAGGTGCTGAAAGGCAGGAGTTGTGACTTCACCTTCTGTATCAATTCAAGTGGGAGGTGAAGGTGGACTGACAGCCATACAGGATGGACCTCTCAACAGTACACTGTATGTGTCTCTAAACTGGTCCAGCCAAGCTGGGAAAAGCTCCAGGATCTCTTTCCTTCCATGGATGGGGAGGAGGCCAACCAAACTTTCGCTCTTTGCAGGAACAATACTGCAAACTCATTTTTTTTATGTGCCTGACCACAGCATGGATGTTCCTCCTGGAAATGTGTAAAGCCTGTTTACCTCATTTCCCAGAGTGCAATCGACTGCCATGGGATAGGTGAAGCATTCTGTCACTATCACCCTGACTTAATTCAGGTTTCATTTCCAGGAAGAATGCAGCATGTGATGAAATCACCTCACCACTGCAGTCACACTGGCTGCAGCTGACTATCCCTTTTTATGTCCTCCTGGCCATCCTCAACAAAACCCACAGAAAGAAAGATGCTGCACTTCCTTCCATGTACAAGCAGGGAAAGTTCTAGGTTATGACAAGCAATGTGGGAAGAATCTTGTCACTTATTTTTGTACTCAGCTTGCTTCCGGTGAGAATTTTAAGCAAGGTATTGAATACAAGTGTTTCTTTTGTACAAAACAGCAAGCCTCACAGCAGAAGACCTAAAGCTAGAAGAGCTAGTTCATCTACTTCTCCCAGGCTGGGCTGCTCCAACAGCACACAGCCTTGCTTTCTTTTCATAGCCGGCGCAGTTTCATATGTTCCAAGGCGACTTCCACCCCTGCTTTGGGAAACTCTACCACCCACTATTACTTTTGTACCTATGTCCTTGCATAAAACACATTTTTTCCTATTCATAAATTCATCCCATTACATCTAATCTTATCCCAAATAAGCCACCCTTGGTGTTTACAGCCTTCAAATACTTGCAGAGGGTTATCATATCCTCCTCTTTTAGTCATCATTTGGAAAAGCTGTTTATACTGAATTCTTTCAGGCTTTCCTCATCCAGCCATTCCCTCCCACCTTTCATCTTTGAAAGTCCTCTAGCCTGTCTGTATCACCCAGACATAAGGTGCCAGAGCCCAGGTGCAGCCCTGGTAGAGTGTGGCTGCAGCCCCACAGAGCCTTACTCTGCCGTGTGAGACCTCGGTGGGCAGCCCCAGCTCACATGGGCTTGTCCTGTCCCATGCTGCATCTGTTGGCTGACATGCCTGACTCTGGGTTTCCTTGTCCTATTGACTAGCAGCATTTCAGATTATTTCTCCCCAAATGTATTAACTTCAGTTTTCCCAGGCATACTCTAAATTCAGCTATTTCCTGCTCGTTTTTCTAACCTCTCCAGCTTCCCCCATATTATCACTACATCCTCCCTCGTTTGCTTTCAATTGCTTGTGTCAAATCACAAAGAAAGCAGAGATGAGCCAAGGTGTGTACCCAGGCTCTCTGCTAGCTATTTTGCAAAGAAATCACCCAGGCCACAAGATCAAACCTCTCTCAAGTCACAGAGACAGACCATGAGTTAGCAAATGGCTTTGCTTTTTCCAGCCAACCTGATTCAAGGGAGAGAGTCAGTAGTAGTTCCCAGCCAACCGATGTGGTCACAAGGGCTTGAAGTTTTCCAGCTCCTACGGGGACCTACAATCATAGAATCACAGAATCACAGAGTGGTAGGTGTTGGAAGAAACCTTTAAAGATCATCTGGTCCACCCTCCCTGCAGAAGCAGGTCCACCTAGATCAGGTCACATAGGAACCTGTCCAGGTGGGTCTTGAAGACCTCCAAGGAAGGAGACTCCACTCCCTCCCTGGGCAGCCTGTGCCAGGGCTCCCTCACCCTCATAGTACAATATCCCATGTGTTCTCAGAGGGTATCAGGTATTATTTCCAAGCAGTTATTTGAGGTTAGACACAAAAATGAACATGTCCCAATTTTCAGATGCCAAGTGCTTACAGTTTTCATTGGTGATTTTGGCCATCATGCTACCCAAATAATGGAGTTCTGGCTGTGATTTGACCGAGAGAGAAAGGTTCACTACCTTTGAATTTCACCTTTCAAATTGTTTCTATGTAGCTGAATGCAATTCAGCAATTTTGGAATCATTTGCATGCATGTGTGTGCATTTGTGTATGTGTGTATGTTGTGGCTTTGGAGGCACAGACCAGGCAGAGACACTAGTATGTCCTGAGAGCCCAGGGGTAATGACAAGGGAACCACTTGGGAGTAGGATGGCCTGCACTTTAGCCAGAAAGCTGTCACATATTTTCCCTCTTCAGAAATAGCCTGAATTGCCTCACACCTTCATAAGCTGCTTTCCAGGAGGTGACCTTCTTTCCTGAATCCAGCCGTTTAATCAAACCGGGCTTTATTTCTCTTTTGGTTCTTTATGTAAAGTTCCTCCTGGTTCACGAACACTTTCAGCAGCTGTTCATGGCCTTTCATCATTGCACCTCTCACTTCCTCGGGGCTTTTTCCCACTCTCCAGCTGAGGCATGGTGCCTGTCAGGGTGCCTGTCAGTGTGAAGTGAGTGTTCCTAACCTTACTGCCTTCAGCTTGTAGAAAAATGGCTCTTTGGCAGGAAAAGGCTTAAATTTCACCAGGCTCCAAATGATTCTGCAAACCAATATTTACTAAGTTGGACTCAAACCCGTGGGGCATTCTCGGTACTCAGCTCCCTGATGCAATCTGGTGTGCCTTGTGCAGAAATTGTTAGTAGAGACCCCTGAGCCTTGGAGTCCCTCAGCAAGGCGAGGAGGATCCCAAGCTCCTGCACAGTTCTGGGAGGGAAGGAGAGGAGTCAAGCCTGTAACGGCAAGGGCTTGGGGCAGAACTCCTGTGCAGAGCACTTATGTTTCTGAGAAAACTTCAACATCTCTAAACTCCTTCTTCCTCACTCTATAATGGAGCCACATACCCCAGGCTCCTTTGTGGTCAGAGAGGAGAAGGAAAATCTTTTTGGATACAATTCCCCTGACTTGATATGCCTGTCTCCTCTAGGATGAGGTGACTCCAATCCAGGATCCAGCAGCTGAGCCAAGTAGAGCCCTGCTGACTATAGATCTGAGTGGTAGTAATTGCTTCCCCAAAACCTCCTCTCAGCCCCTGGGTGTAGCCATGAGTTGGATTCAGGTGTAAGATACTCTGCAAGTCTGAAAATGGACAAAAGGCAGAGTGGGCAGGCAGGACACTGCAGAGGTCACAGTGGCAAAACCATTTGTATCTACTTCTGTGCCTTCCCTCAGCTTCCCCATTCCTGGCTATCTCCTCTTGTGGGCAGGAGCAAAAGCTGAGGAACTATTGGAGTTTCAACTTTAGTAAGTCAAAAAGAAGGGAGATGTTGAATGATGCAGCTGTCCTGGCCTTGAAGTTGCCTATGCTTACCCAGCACCAGAGTTGGAAGAAATAGCCCAGAGGCGTCCCAGTTTGTGGGCTGAGAGCCAGCACAGGCTCCTTGACGTTAAAGTGCTGTGCCCAAGCTAACAAACCCAGGGCTTATTAGCTCAGGTGCAACGCCAGGTGATGCATCAGTATTGCTGTCAGACCCACTGCTATGGCTCTGTGTGTGTGACACCAGGCTGCACACTGTGCCATTACCAACACCCTATGCACACGCAGCCCTAGGCTGCTGCCTGGTTCAGAGCCTATGGGGCTCATAACCACTACTTGCTTTAGGCTAAATGTGCAAGAACCACCTCTCTCCTCCTTCTATATATACACAGTAATAAATCCCATGAAAAAGTCACAGTAAGTGAGAGGGATGGAAGTCCAAGCTTGCTTTTAGTCACTGATTTGGATCCACGCCTTGGCAACGAGCACACTGCCGACAGCCATCCAGCACGAGTAGTTTGCCCTCACTCTGGTACTTCCCATGCCCTTCACTTCTCACTTGTTAGAGACTGCCTGTTTCCTCCTCAGTGTAAAATGTGTCTTACAGGTTGAACTTGTTGTGGTCCCAAAATGCTTTGCAGTGACAGGATGTATGCAGGTGACAGCACACACTGTCACTGGTGTAATGGGGCAAGAAGGCTGCTGTTGGTTAGTCCACTTCACCCTTCTTAATAGTGTTTGCACTGCAAGGTAAAACCCACTTGAGTATTCAGCACATAAAGCACTTAAAAATGATAGTTTTGTGTGTGTGTGGGCTCTGGGAGGTGGCTTCTCTGCAAAGTGCTGTGCTGTGATCTGGCTGAATATTTCAGCAGCAGAATAAAAGCCCCTCTGCAACTCTTCTCTCCCTGAGCACCCAAATAAGGGTGTATGTATTCAACACAAGCACTGCTCTAAACCCAAGCCTCAAACGCTAGCAGGTGCTTCTCCCTCTCTTTTCATCATCTGAGAGTGTATGCTGTCTCCTGCCAGTTTCAAAGGCAAGCAAACACAGGGCCGACGGGGGGCAAAGCAGCTGGGGGGGTGGCAGGGTGGGGGCACAGGGGGCCCTGCTTGGCAAGGTGAGCCGTGCCTGTCGGGCTGGCAGGCGGCCCTGCCAGCTCTCTTTGTGTGGCTCTGGGAGGAAAGGGGGGAAGGCAGAGACGAAAGCAAGTGAGCGAATTCAAAGCAAAGCGGCTGGGGCCAGTGAGCCGTGGCTGATCCGTGCCAGCTGCGAGCCACTGCTCTTCTACTCAATGTGCCAATTATTTTGCTGGAGTAGGGAAGAAAGACATGTGTGTGCGGAGGAGGGTGGTGTGGATATATCTCATCCATACCCACTGACACGCAGCCATCACAAATCCCCTAGCACCAGGCATTCAGAGCGCACTCTGTGCTGAGCCGCAGCCCCGCCAGCCCAAACTGCTGCGTCCTGAGGGAAAGGGCAACCATACTACCTGTGCCTATCCCAGAGCAGGGAATGCCACAAAACCAAGCTGGTGTCTGCCAGGGAGTTGTTCTCTGAGCTGACTCAGCAGACGGGACTGAATTGCTTAGACCAGCTACCAGATAATCAGCTGGCAGGGAAAATGTTTGGCCCCAAAACTGCTGCTGAAATGCCAGTGTCAGCGTGGAGAGTAGCCCTGAGCCACTGTCTCCAAGGAGCTGCTCCTGCCTCATGGCCAAACGATGGCTTTGCCTTTTCCATGTGCTTCTGGATAGAGGAGTTCATGTGGTTCACGTCAACCACAGCTGCTGTGCCCAGACTAAGATAAGCAATGCCAGCATGGAAACAGCCCTAACGTCCCAGCAGAATGTCAGGACAGAAATGTGGCAGCTAAAGGCTTTCGATGAAGGGCCTGTGCGGAGCGAAGCAAGACCGTGTCGGGCCCGGGACTCCTGTGTAACCCTGCCAGGAGGCAGCGTGAGCTGGGCACCGAGGCCCAGCACCAGCAGCCATGGCAGGTGGATGGCAACCGCTTGGTAAGGCGGCAGCAGCAGCCGGCAGCGCTTTCTGCGCACTCCCTCTAGTACGTGACTCCTCGTACGCCGACGCCGTGGGGCAGCCGGCCTGCCGCACGGATGAGTTTAACTCCCTTCACCACAGTAAACTCAGGCGGAGCCGCGGAGTGAAATGCTACAGCCTTTGCCGGGACAGGCGGCAAGCCAGGCAGCCCGGGCTCCCAGCGCCGCCGCGTCCAGCCGCAGCTCCCGGCCCGGCCCCGCAGCCCCAGGGCCCGGCCCGGCCCGACCGCGCAGCCCCAGCTCCCGGCCCGGCCCCGCGGCGGCGCGGCGGCGGCGCCACCTGCCGGCAGCGGGACTCCATGTCAGCGGGCGGCGGGGCCCGGGCCGGCGGGCAGGGAGCGGGCAGACCGCGGGCAGGGAGCGGGCCGGGCCCGGGCTGCTGGGGGTGGATGCCGTCCCGCTGGTGAGAGGGACGGCTCGCGGGCGGCGTGCGGGCAGGAGAGGGCCCAGCCGGGCAGCCAGGCGGCGCGCTCCTGCTCCGTGACCCCCGGCTGCCTCCCCCGCTTAGCGCTCGCAGCGCCGTGGGACGGCCGCGCGGGCAACGCCGGTCCTGGTAGAGGGCACCCGGGGAAAGCCTCTGAGGAGTTCGGCAGCGGCTCCCGGCTCAGGTTTAGGCAGAGGACGTGAGTTCCTACGGGCATGACGTTCTCAGGGCAAGCCCGGGGCAGGAGGCGGCAGCTCGGCGGGAGCATGTCCTCCGGCCCGGGCAGCAGAGACGGAGACGGGGCAGGAGCTCAGCGCCGCGCCCGCCTGACCCGCGTTCCCGGGGGCTGACAGGCGCAGCGTTCGCCAGCCGCGCTTTGCTTAGCGCAGCAGCCAGTCTTCCGCACAGCCCTCTGCCCTCGTCATCTGCCCGGCCCTCGGCCCTCGCAGGACCCTGCAGGCGTGCCTCACTTGTGAAGATGGAACAAGGACAAGCTATTCAGTTCAGACAAGCCTGGCAGCCTTCTGCCACTTCTTAATATAAAATGAAAAGACAATTTAATCACTCTGTGCTGGCATTTTCCCAATGTTCTTTTCCTTGTCTGTTCCCTTCCAAGAAGGCTCAATCATTATCCCATCTACCAGGAGCACCTTGTCATTAGCAAACATCCTCCCCTGCTTTCAATGGGCTCTGCCTGCCTCTCTGCTCACAGCTCACTCTCTTCTTTGGAAAATGCTGCTCTAAGGGTTTCCTAACTTTTCTTAATGAGTTTGGCTAAGAAAGGTGAAGCTTTGGTGTGTATCTTTCAGGAAAAAACAAACCCGTAAGAGATCCCTCAAGGGACAGAGTGAGGAAGCCGAGTGCTCAAGTGTGTTTCCAAAAGCTCTACTTTCACACTTGGGTATGACTGATAAGGGCCAGCTCATTCTAGAGATACGACCTGGAAGCAAATCTGCTGCTACCAGGCTCTCACGGCCAACATCCTGTCCTATGCCATCAGAAATGAGGCAGCTGCAGCAAGAAGCTCAAATACAAACCCACATATTCTAGCACTTGCTCTTCTGGTCCATGAATATCAATAAGTGAGGTGTGTTGGATAAGGTGGTATCTTATTTGTCCAACCAAAACAAGCTTCTCGTAAGCCTTACCTTATGGAATCTGCACATATTTTAAGGATAAACTGTAGAACTTCTTCTGTGGTATCTGCTCTGGCCAAACTAGTACCAAAACTACTGGTAGTTCTGGAGGATGTTGTCTTCAGGGGTCATTCATGAAGGGCTCCAACTTGTCCCTCCGTTGCTCAGACTCTGGGCTCCCAAAGTTCACTCCTGTTGCTGCCCTGTGTAATTTTGGCCAGTGTCGAGTGCTGCATCTGCTTCTGCAAAGTTCACCTCACCAATCCTCGCTTATTCGGCAGTCATGGGTTGGCAGGATGCATGGCTCACTCTAAATAAAAAAGCATTGCAAAAATAAAGTCTGTTTTGCTGGAAATTTAGATACTGAAGTAAAACAGAAGCTTCTGGATAAAATCAAAACTTCAGACTCTTTCTGGTGGTTTTGCATTTGTGAAGTGTGCTGTGTTCCTTAGTATTTATTCCACTGTTGTGGTATAGTGCAGCACAGTCCTGCTCTGGTCTACAGTGAGATTCTGAACATCTTTTTTGAACTAGGGAATCATCTTTCCCAGATCACTAATAAACCACTTGGAAAGACTTGGGAGGAAAAAATACCCTCCCCAACTGTGCAGTAAGGCACCAGCCATCGTATTCCTGAAACACAGAAGTTAGAACCGTTGAAAAAAACAACAGCTCACAGATTTGAATGGTTAGACTTCAGTGAAATGGAGGCACCAGTTAGAGTTGGGAAAAGAACAAGTATTAGAAGTAGCTGAGGTTTTACTTGGAAACTACTTACATAAATGACATGAGTTCAAACAAAAAAAGCTATGGAAGGGAAACGATAAAATATTGCCTGGGTCCCCATAAATAAATCAAGCTAAATCAATTACTTTTCTGTCTATAAGTCATGAGCAATTTATAAAGCATAGAGTGAATGAACAGGGCCACTTCTTATAAGTATTACCACTTCAACAACATTATATACAGCACCCGATGTCTGAAGCTGGGAAGCAGGTGCCTTTCCAGCAGGTCACTATTACCAAGAGTAGCAATCGTGTCAAGGCTCCTCTGTGTTTACTGGCTGCATAAAGACAATTAATAGTCCCACATGTAAACAGTCACCAGTTTATAAGGTGCGTTTCTAAAGGGAATAAATATCAGAGTGCTGCTATCTCAGCACAGGTGGCTCAGCAATTGCCACTGGAAAATGAATGTGCTGGCTAGCACAGCGTGGAACCCACATGCTGCAGAGGGGGAGGCTGGGTGAGCAGCACCGCTCAGGGGAGTGTGAAATTGAAGCTGAGTGAGTCATATGGACAACAGTGAGTCATATGGACAACAAGGACAATATAGGTTGCTTTCTTCTGCCTCCTCTTGCTCTTCCAGCAGTGTGTGTGCTCTAGGATCATGTTCTGGTTCAGTAACTTGCTGAGTAGTTCTACAGAGAGGTCTCTGCAGAAGAGAGAGAAGAGGTTGGGGGTGGCCCAGGCAGTGTTTGCAGCTGTGGTGCAGGCAGCCAGGCTGAATAGTCCCTCAAGGGCCCTTGCAGCTTGCTTGAATTGGTAGAGCCACAGGCACAGAAATGCACAAGTGCAAGGGCTTGCCAGCACAGTGTCTGGGCTGTGTGTGAGACATGAAGCACAGCCAGGGACCTCAGATGGACATTCAGTAGCTTTTACCATGAATCTCCACAACTGACTCTATTTCCTATTGGAAAAGATAGTTTTCTTCACACTGCTCCCCCCGTCCCGTTTCCTTATGGTGATGAGAGCAGAAAATGAAGCTGTTTCTTTTTTGCATAAATACTGTACCTTTAGCAACAGAATGTAAGGAATTTTCCCAGACTCTGGTCCTTGCTGTGATAATATATTCCTGTGCTAGTCTAAGGGGCTACACTGAGCAGAAGTTACTTGCAAAGCTTTACACAAGCTGCACCTTCTGGATTTACCAAGGGAGCAAGTGTTGCTTTCTGCTTTGTCACAGCATCAGGCCTGCATGGGCACAGCAAGGCGTGGGGCTGCCCTTATGACTGAGGATGGAGGAAAAGGATGGGGTCATCTTTGCCCCTCGGGCTGCAAACCAACAAGGTTTGGCATGAAAGTGCGTGGAGATGTAGTGTCTGCTGCTGATCTCACGTGCCTGCTCTCCGGGCACTTGGGCACACCACAGCGATTCCCCAAGGAACAAAGGGCAGGGAGCAGCTGAAGGCAAAGGAGTCCAGCTGCAGGAAGGATGATGGTATGCACACAGCCTACCATGCTCCTTCTTTGTCACCATTCCTCTGAAATATGCTGCACTTCAGGAGAAGCACAAGCCAGAGATGAAGATTTACTTTGCTTCAGCTCCAGAGCAGACAGCTATGCAGGCTGCTTGGGGTTGCTTCTTCAGTGGCTCTCCAGCTCTAGGGACAGTCACTATGTGACTGGCTCCCAGTCCACCCCACTCTCAGCCACTCCAGCACTCAGAGGAACATAGAGTAGGGCTGTGTTCTCCATGGGACAGGGCTGCCAGCTGGTGCAATGCTGCCATGGGGCTGCACACTCTTCCCATCTACCCCCAGTGCTCACAACAACTCAAAAACCTCACATGAAACTTTCCTGTACAGAGCAGGGCCCAGAGCTGCCAAATGGGGAGCTGAAGACCACTAAAGTGAGTCACTTTAGCTAAACTGAGACACACTGCTGTTAAAGAGGCAGGTAGCAGGTGTGTGAGCAGCAGGTTCCCGCCCAGGCAAGCAGTGGCTGAACAGCACAGTCCCTGCCATCACTCTTCTGCCCTGAAGCTGCTGCTCTGTCCTTTTCTTCCCGTGACAGGCCCTATTTGGGCTGTGCCTCTGTCTATGAAGAGCTTTTGCATTTTTTCACCTTCAAGTTCAGAAGTCAGCACCCAGAAAATTATTGCTAATAAGAAGCCAGTACAGCACACAATCTAAAGCTTGACATGAAGGGGAAAACATTAATTACACATTTTAGCTGTTTTTTTAAACCAAGGTAGTTGGATTAGATAAACTAACACCATGACAACACCATCCCATGGTCACAGGCTTCAACAAAACTCAGCCACAACCAGTGTGCATGAGGAGGGTGCACTGACACTCCAGACTGTTCCTTGGGCAGTTTTAGCTACTAACTCCCATGGAAAGCAGCAGAAAGAGGAGTTATTGATGAGGAGCTCTTCTTCCAGGTGCTCATCTTACTCCACTGATTAATATACAGAGCATATAAATATAAGATCAGAGAAGGCAGAACCAGTGTGGCATTTCAAGCACTGCAGCACAGTCTCCTTCATCCCCATCAAAGATCATTTCACACATTCAGTCTCAGGGGAAAGGCTAAAGGTGTTTATCTACCCCTGGCAGCACCTCAGGCCTGTGTGGTCAACCCTGTGCTGTTCCTCTGTGAGAAGCAAAGGGGACCACACATCCCTAGAGCCAGGGCTGACAGACTGAGCATGATCCCCAGGGCTCCCTGAGCTGATGGCTCCCAGCATCGTAGTGGGAGAGCACAGCAGGAGATGAGGGACCTTGTGTTTGAGCAGCAACTTGGGTGTAGAAGCTGCTTTATTCTACTTGTGGGCAGCAATGACTTACTACTGCAAACTTGCTTTAGTTTCCACACAAGGGGATGTGGAAAGCAGGCACTTTGGAGAATATTATTTGAGCTATTTCTCTTCGCTTGTTACTTGATCCAAAAGGGAAATTTAGACTGAGAGTTGGTCTCAGAGACTGGTCACATTGTTCTTCCTGCCCCTCCAGGCTGCCCTGTGCCTCAAAGCCTCTCCCAGAGGGCTCCACAGCATTCAGATGTCACCCCAGCACCCTGCCCTCTCCCACAGAAGGGAGCAGCTCAGAATCAGCTGTCACCAGCTGTGCACATGGGTCCACAGCTCCTGCTCCCATTTGGTGAGACAAAAATGGAAGCAACAGGCTCGTCCAAGCTGTTAAAGATTAGATTGGGGTAGTTCTTCCCCTACTTACCTTCCATTTTCCATTTTCTTATGGCTAAAGCACAGAGGCTGCAGCTTTTTCAGACATAATGTTTAATTTGCTGTTTTGGCATAATGATATATTCCCGCTTCCAGCCCCTGTCACTGCTAACAAATCCTTACGTGCGCAGGAATGCTTGTGTAATCAAAAAGCAATGCTTTAAAGTCAGGATTGAGCAGTTTAAAACCACAGGAGATAAGGATCATGGCTTCAGGCCCAGAAGCTTTGAGGTCAACAGAAAATGCAGAATGCCATGTTCAAGGTACTGGCCTCTTCACATACTGAGTCCCTGTACCAGATACTCCATCTCTGCATTTGCCCTAGACATTAAGTCTGTTCTTGGGGGTCTATTGGAAACAAACAAACATCATCAGACAACCCATGCAAAATACACCCCCCACCCACCTACCCATAGCAGACACAACTCATTTCAGCTGCATTTCCCGTGTAGGATTGTAAAAACAGCTCAAGATAATTTTAAAGGCCTTTGGCCAAGAAGGCCAAGGGCATCCCGGGGTATATTAGAAGGGCTGTGGGCAGTAGGTTGAGAGAGGTTCTCCTCCTCTTCCATTCTGCCCTAGTGAGACCACATCTGGAATATTGTGGCCAGTTCTGGGTTCAAAAAGGACAGGGAGCTGCTGGAGAGAGTTCAGTGCAGGGCAACCGAGATGATGAAGGGAGTGGAGCATCTCCCTTGTGATGAAAGGCTGAGGGAGCTGGGGCTCTTGAGCTTGGAGGAGATTGTAGGGTGACCTCACTGATGTTTACAAATATGTAAAGGGTGGGTGTGAGGAGGATGGAGCCAGGCTCTTCTCAGTGATGTCCAATGATAGGGTATAAGTTGGAACATAAGAGGTTCCAAAGAAATACAAGGAAGAATTTCTTCACTGTGAGGGTGAGGGAGCACTGGAAAAGGCTGCCCAGATGGGTTGTTGAGTCTCCTTCTCTGGGGCCATTCAAAACCCACCTGGACAAGTTCCAGAGTGACCTGCTCTAGGTGGTCTTGTTCTGGCACGGGGCTTGGACTGGATGATCGAGGTCCCTTCCAACCCTTAAGATTCTGTGTTTCTAATTTCCAGCCGTAAATGGCATCCCCACAGAGGAGAGGGAAGGGAGCAGCAAATTAAAGCATCACCCACAATTCTGTCTGAGATCTCACCCTGTCTTGCTTTGGGTTGTCAGATTCACATTTCAGGAAAGCATTTTGATAAACAACAGGAATATTAAGGACAATAAAACTATATTTTGTGTAAAACCTTTAAGCTTTCCTAGGCAACATAATGAGCAAAGCACTCCAGTAGGAACTTGTTTTTCTGTCCACCGCTCCCTGCAACTGACACCTGAACAAGATACCAGATTATGTAAAAAAATGATGAGAACTTGGATAGCCAACATCATCACATCATGTTTCAGTGCCTGCAGGTGTCCATGATGGCTCCTCTTGACTTTCAGCTGAAGTTCTAAAGGCTTTGAGGGTGGGTGGATGTTGTCCTTCAGCAGCACTTGGAGGACTGACAGTGTTCTCAAAAAAACCAAAAGCAAATGATGCTCTCCTGCCAGAGGGACAAACAAGGTCAATCATGCTATGCAAATCATCTCTCTGTTGGAGAGAGAAATCAAAACAGAGGAACCTGCTACCCCCACCTTACAGACTGAACAAACATAAATAAACAAAACTTAATTCCTGCTTGATTTTATCGCCACGGAGGGTGAAAGAGGAAAATGTATGGGTGCAAAAACACTCAGACGAATGCAGCAATGACTTTGGAAACTTCTCAGTGCTTGAAAAAAAACCAACTTGTCACTAGGAAGCCCTGAATTTTCCATCTGATAGTGCATCCCATGCAGAAGGCATAGCTGAGGACCTCTGAGGAGGTGTCAGGCATCTCAGTGTCCCTTTGCTGCAGGCTGTATAAGAAGCATTCTGGCTCTGAATACTGTTACTAACCTTTTTTTTGGGTTACCTAATTTCAGGTTTCAACAAAAACCAGTAATGAAATACTCTGATGCTGACAATTCACCCGTAGTACCTCAGGTCAGGCGAATAACACTTGGCTCTTTCTAAGCTTTCTGTTTACTTACTTAAAGGCTAGATTACAACATTAACCAACCTGTCAAAACAAGATTCATTTTAACCACAGAACAATACTGACTGCACATCTTGATGAAAGCTATACCTCACACATTCAAAGATCCTCCTTCCTTCCCCTGGGCCTAGGGGAAAGGTAAAGGCAGCAACAAGCTCCACTAGAAGTGACCACCTTTTACCCAGGCAGGAGAAAAGTTACACTGGCAGGAATTAAAATGTGAAGTCCATGAGGCTACCAAGAGGGGAACCACTTGAGATGTTAACAGAAACACCAAATGCCTGAAAAACATGCCAAACAATAGCAGATTTGTACTCAATTACTCTATTCAATGTCTAAATTAGCTGAATGAAAACGACGTTGGCTCTGGTGCTTATAGAAAGAACAGACACGATGCCATACTCATTTTCAGTTGGAGTTTTACTGCCAATTGCACAGAGGTTGAAAGGATTTTTTCAAAGTTTTAAAACCAGCACAATAATTTTGGTTTCATGTATAAAACAGGGAAAGCCAAAGGACACAGGAGTTGTGTGACTGTCCCAACTTTCAGCACTAAAGTGTCTCACAATCTAATTTTATTTCTTACACAGATCATTTCCCACATTATCTGCTTCTCAAATTCCAGCTGTATAACACCAGCAGATACCCAAGGTTAAAATACTTTGATAAAATACTGTGTTATGGAAGGTTCCAATGACTTAGTACAAGATTACAGTACGAAATGATGACAAGATAGAGCATCGCTAAGAGTTTATTCGGGAGCTTTTACTTTCGGTTGTTATATCACAAAAGACATGTTTAATGTTTACAACAAGTATTAGAAACTGAGATGTTTTTAATTTCTACTATTACAAAAGTAACATAAGAGACCATTCTAAGCCATCTTCAAAATGCAGACCAATCTTGGTTTGTTTTGTATATAAACTGTACACAAAAAACAAGGCACTATACATTTTTGGATAGTAAAGTATAAAGGTCGAGTCGCATAGTTTCTCAAGAAATCCATGCTATAAATACAAACACTTTGTTCAGTTTAGCACCTGAAGCAGCACTGAGAACAATTCATTAACTATTGCAAAGAGAAACTTTTCAGAATGCGGAGGAGATACATACTGGTGGTCTAGCTACTTCAGTACAAGCAACTGCCATACAGCTACTTCTCTGTAGTTTTGACATGAAAGTCTTGAAAGTGAATATATATTGCATTGTTAAATACATACTTGTTCTATGTGTTTATATAAATATAAATTCTTTGTAATCCACAAACTAACAAAATAACACTTTACAAAGAGAACTTCTTCAAAAACAAAAATGGCAAGTATTGTATATAGCCAAAGGACACCTGCAGCAGTAGCTCAAGAGACTACTGTTTAAGTGCATAGGAGGGCAGAGCTTAAACACGTTACCTTTCAGAGTCAAAACTGAATTCCATTTCCAAAGAGTTCTCTTGGCCTTTTATAATATTACACACCTCCAGATAGGTAGTCACTAGTAACTTCAGATTATCTCTATTTATTTTGTAAATGTGGGGTACAATTCTTCTAAAGGGCATAGAAAGTGAAGACAGACATCCCTTTAGTGCTCACTCAAAGAAACACAACTTAGAAAAGTCCTTTTGCCTTCTTCAGATTGACCTGCTTCCAAGATGGCAGTGCATTGTACTCTTCTCTCGTCATCTCTAATGCAACCTGCAGTTAAAGCAAGAGGATATGCCATTCATAAAAACACTTCTAATCAGCAAAACTGCCAGATGACTTCATGGTATGGTTAGACACAACATGCACAGAGTACCGGTGCCCCTATTCTCTCCTTACCTCAAAGTCTGCATCTGAAAGATAAATTTCAAGCTTCAGTGGATCAACTCCCTCAGGCAGAGGCCTAGCTACGAGGTCTGCTAATGGATACACCGTTTTACACAGCTTGGCCAGCACGTCCTCTACAAGGATTATCTGATTAGAGACATCAGCGTCCTGTAGGGAGGAAAGGAAAAGAGAATTGGATCCCAATGCTGAAAGCACCAGGTGCTCCCATTGCCACCTGCAGACAGTATGGGATCATCCATTACCCGCCTGGACACGTTCCCATGTGACCTGATCTAGGTGAACCTGCTTCTGCAGAGGGGTTGGACCAGATGATCTCTAAAGGTCCCTTCCAGCCCCTACCATTCTATGATTCTATGATCCTGCCCTGCCTGGCTCTGGAGCACACGGCTACACATCCAGCACCCAACTCAGGCCAGTGGCCCTGCCCTGGGACAATGCCACAGCTGAATAAAGGTCTGCACTTAGCCCAAGGACAGACAGTATTCTCAGAATACTTAGTTTCTGCGTCAGCCATGAAGCCAGCATTTTCCACTAAGGATGGCTGGAGAAGACTTGCAAACCAGAAAATGCCATTTGCCTTGAGATGCCCCTTTACTGATGGCTTTTGAAGCACATGAAATTTGACTGATGCTCCACTTCCCAGGTGGAGAAGGCTGTGCTGGACCTCTGGGAGCCAGCTGATCTTTCATAAGGCATTTTACTCCCCTGCACTTCCAGCCTGGAGGACAGACCAGAATTGCATGTTGCTGCTTGTTTCACATGATTGAAACTGTTCTGCTAAACTCTAGCACATGTCTAAGAGATGATTCAGATAATATTTGCCTTTTGTTTGTAACAAAAGAAGAATGTGAGGAGTTACACCAAAATCCAACCAGGAATACCTCAGGTATCCACACTCCAGTCAGAATTTAGCTACATTGTTGTTTTTCTTCTGTGTGGACTCCTGAAGTGTAACTTGTAAATTCAACCTCTGGATTTGGGGACTTGACAGCACAAACAAGCAACATTACTGACAACACAAGACACAACTACTGGCAATAAGAAACAGTCCATGCAATGAAAAGATTTACCATTTCTGTGATCTCTGCGATGTCTTCCCTGTGTTCCCAACTTGGGAACATATTAGTGAAGGTCAGAGGTTCTAGGCCAGCATGAATTAAATAGGATTTTGGGGGCTTCTTTACATTTTTTCCTAAAACCAGTCAAAATAAATTTGGAAAAAAAGAAAGGAAAAAGAGTTACCAACAGCACCATATTTTACAATATCACCCACCATCCAAAGCTAACTTGTAAGCATGTTTAATTGATCCTTTCCTGAAAAGCTGAAGTAATTTAAGGCAGTAGTGATAAATTTCACCAGGATTTTTTTTAATGTAGTATGGCACCCTTTAACATGTTTTTCAGTGTTCTTAAATCTGCCTTTTACTGTATCTGATGACAAAGATCAAACCATATATGCTGAAAATTCTCTTCCCCCCCAGTTACTTCCTAACCCAATGTTTTTCTTATCTTACAAAAATAAAGTAGAGTAAGCAGAGTGTGATGGTCTGCAATTAGCCAAATTCAGGCAAATGAAGCCTTCTGGTGTGATCAGCAGAAGTGTCCTGCCAGCAGCAAATCAAGATTAAGCTTGGCAGTTTAAGTGAGAATGTTTAAGATGTTCTTAACGTGGAATACTGAGGTCTAACATCATAGGTTTTTGTTGTTATAAATTCAAAGGAATGAGATCTGAAAGTTAACAGAGGTATTGCAATAGCTGCATGGCAATGACTGATGATTTTCAAAGACAGTCTTGCTGCTTTAAAACCCACACGTGTGCACGCTGTGTCGGACACAGACATAACTCTGCCCAGGAGTGAGGCCATATCAGATTAAATGGCTAAAGTCATTATACCAAGTATTGGTAGAAAAAGGCTCTGTTGACTGAACAATTTAATTCCCTCAAGACTCAAAAGCACTGATCAGCTCCACATATTATTGGAAAGAAGTGGAGAGGGAGTTGGGGGCTGTGAGAAGCTCTCATTCCAAAAAATATCATGCCCTTATCTTACTTGGATTCAAACTCAGTCTAACCAAATCTTTCTTCCAGATAGGTAAGGGAAAAACAGAAGATGTTGTAAAATCCAGAATGAGGTGAAACTAACAGAGCAACTTGACATCACCTCACTTCTGCCTGATAGAGAACTTCTGGAGAGAGTCCAGCGGAGGGCTACCAAGATGATCAGGGGACTGGAACATGGCTCTCATGAGGGAAGGCTGCAAGACCTGGGGCTGTTCAGCCTGGAGAAGAGAAGACTGAGGGGTAATCGTGTCAATGCTTATAAATACCTAAAGGGTGGGTGTTGAGAGGATGGAATGAGTCTTTTTTCTGTGATGCCCAGTGACACAACAAGCAGGGTAATGGGCACAAGCTGGAATGAAAAAGTTCCATTGGAACATGAGGAAAAACTTCTTTCCTGTTCAGATGAGGGAGCCCTGGCACAGGCTGCCCAGGGAGGATGTGGAGTCTCCTTCTCTGGAGGTTTTCAAACCTGCCTGAAAACGTTCCTGTGTGACCTGGTCTAGGTGAACTTGCTTTAGGAGGAGGTTGGGCTGGATGATCTCTAGAGGTCTCTTCCAACCTCCCACCATTCTGTGATTCTGTGGCTGTAGCTTCCCTAAAAATTGCTTCTTGCAAAATTCTGTTGTTCCCTCCATGCAACCTCAGAGCATTTTTAATGCACTAAGATTTGCTCCACAGCATACAAAGCCATTACAGAAGACCCTGTTTTATACTGCAGTCCCTACCTGCACTAGATGCCTGTAGGCTGTCAGGCAGGAGGGTCTAAAAGAACACGGCCCCCTCCTCTCCTTTGCTGAGGAGCAGCAGAGGGAAGTGCTGCTCTCACCAGCCTGTGTTGATGCAGTGGGGGTCCTTGGCTGGGCCTCTGGGCTCTGACTGCTCTACAAACCAGAGTGGTACTGGCTTGGCTCTGCATCAGGTAGTGGAAGCAAACCGATCAGAGAGAATATGTTCACCTAAAAACCGATACTAGAGATCAAAGCTCTGTAAATGGTCCAACAAAAGTATTAGAATGTGAGTGCTTCAACTACACAATTAGGTAAGAGATTTATCATTTAAAGCCTTCTCTTCCATATATTTTCACTGTGGTGTATGTGTTCATTCTACTAGGAACGACTCAACAAGCACTTCAAAATTCTGCATTTAAAAAAAAAGCTGTGAATCTGCTCTAGTTGTGCTGCTCTACTCTCAGTAATTCAGACAAGAAATAAAAGGAGAGTGGCATTTGCTAATGTTCCAGTACAGGTAAGATGTGTTTGTATGTAAGTGAAGAAACATTTTAATTGCATGAACTCTGTCCTCAGCACAAGCTGATCTCCTCACTAAGAATCACTGAAGGGCAAACGAGATTCTTCCCTCTCCTAGCAGTCTGCAGCTCAGCTCTCCAGACTGCTGGTTTACAGAATCACAGAATCTTAAGGGTTGGAAGGGACCTTGAAAGATCATCTAGTCCAAACCCCCCTGCCAGAGCAGGACCACCTAGCAGATAAAACTGCAGAAAAACTTTCAAGACATTTTGACAAGTTTAAGATTTATGGACAAGGAGAACTGCTATGTGTATTCAGTGGATGTCCAGAGCTGCTAATCAATGTTTCATGCTATCATGTAGTTTAATACTACAAGCCAGGACAAGAAAAAAAAAGCCCCAAAACAGAGGAGGGAGACACATAGATGAAGAAAGAAATGGGGATAGAAAAATAAAGCATTTTAATGCTTCTGATTCCTCAGCTATAGTCTGGTAGTCAAAATAATTGCAGCAGCATTAGTATCTCCTGAAATTCAATTTTCCCACCTTGATAAGTAACAACACACAAGAGCTGATCAGCTCTGACAGCTTGATGCAATGAAATTCTGAAGTGGTTGTCAGAATCCCAGATGGCAAAAGTGACCAAGCTTTCCCTGCAAGAGGACATGGTTTGCACCAATTAACCTCTAGTAACAGTGGGAAATTGCTCTGAACAGCATAGTCTGAACTGTAAAAAACTGCTAAAGAAGTTCACATCAATCAGCTTTAGCATTCAAACAGTATAAGTAGAATGGGCCTTTAAAAAACTTGCTCTGTATCTATCCAACCACACAGCACAAAGCTCTTGAGAACTCATGAGCCCACGACAAAATGGGTAAAAGCCACCACTGCTGCAAAGTCATGACCAGAGGCAAAGAGAGCACTCAGCAAAAAACCCTGTCCTATGATACATATGCTAAACTTCAGACCCTGGAGGAGTCACTGAAGAGCTTTCCACTGTGCATGAAACTTGGATGCAGCAAATTCAAACCCATGCAGAAGGCATTTATACTTTTTCCCATCATTGAACTTGAAGTTCAAGAAATCCAGAAATGTATCCAAAGCTCAGCATGTGTATCTGATTCCATCTCTGTTTGGGGCCAGAAAACATGATTTTCATTACCAGATTACAGCACTGCATAAGGAACACTGAGACTGGAATCTTCCGTCTCTCTCAGTAGCCTGCTGAGCAACTCTGGGCACTTCATTGCATGGGGCTCTGTTCCTCTGTGCTGACATTCACTTCTGCTGTGAAGCACATTGTATGAAATGTTTTCAAAGAAAAGCATCTTATCACTTCTCCTGGCTTGCAAAAGAGTGGGGGTGGTAGAGAACATGTAACTAGCCTCTTCTTTAGGAATACAGCAGATTTTGCCAAAGACTTTTCCAATTACTGCCCCATCTCTAGCACTCTGTTCCTAAGCAAATGCTGCTGTTTGGCAGGGCAGTGCAAGGGAAACCAGAGGATGAACCACACAGAGCAATAATGAAGCCCAACAAAAGTCACATTTCAGTGTCTCCAGTACTGGTTTTCAGCTCTCTCCTGCCAGATGTTACCACCTCCCCCAGTGACATGAGACAACTGAGTAGAAACACAACACTTGTTCCTATTGGATCTGCAGATTGTGAGGGAGAGACTGGTTTATCCTCTTAAAAGTGGAATCCAACTAGGGTATCTCTTTCCCTCCTAAAATACACAAATATCTACAGGAGAAGATGACAGTTGTCACCAGCTGTGTCGCAAGTACTAAAGTTGATTTGCTACAGAAGAAATGAGTGGCATCACAAGGCCTGGAGGTCTGTAAATCTTCCTTGCAAGAGGACACAGTTGGCACCAGTTAAGACCTAGTGACTTTTTCATAGCGGGAAACTGCTCTAAACTAACAGAACACGGTGTTACTCATGTCTGCTTTCTGAATGGTTATCCCTCCACCTTTCTTTATTCATCCTCCATCAGAAGACACCAGGTCTACTCCCAACCTCACAATAACCTCAGACCAAGTGAGAGAAAAGCATGATGGTGTCTCAAGGAAACTCTGCTAGTGCAGAAAATAATCTTGTCACTGTCTTATGTGATCATTAAAATAATCTTACATGACCATAGACTGCAGCTTGAATCACTGAACACTGAGTGGCAGTAACTCTTGTCTTGTAGGAATGAGCAGAGACCCTCAGGCTCTGTGAACTGCCATTTCCAATGGTCACTTGTTTCTACATGAGACTTGTTCTACATCTGCAAAGTCTTTCCACCTTCCCCACTAAATCAAAACCCAGTCACACCAGCAAACAGTATCTTTGGTCAGTCTTTTGGTGCAGAAGCTTATGAAATCTGAGAGGAGCCAGACAGAAAGCATTTGGGTTTAAGAGGCTGCGTTCTTAGAATTCACTTTTAGGGATCTGATGTCTGAACTGTTTTCCCACAGTGATGGCACAGAAGAGAAGGAAAACCTTTCCTCCAAGAAATGAGTCCGTAGAGTATCTTGGCAATTTGGGAAGAATGCCATCACTAAACAAATGGTTTGCTAAGAAAGAGTGGAGAATGTATCTTCAAATATACTGATGTTTATGGATACTTCTCAGGTAGCACCTGAGTGCTCTTCAGCTGGGGACAGTGAGGCATGGGAAGGTATGCACAGAACAGCCAGGCACAGCAATCTGTTACCTTTGCAGTACTGGAGCACTGTCTCCATGGCGCATTTCCTGTCTGTAGCCCACCTGATTCGCGCTGATCCAGCGATTTTGTTTTCCACAGGCCACCAGCCTTGCCACAGGTACACTTCATGGTGATTGTCAACAAGGAACAGTGCTATGTAGTCAAAAAGTAACAAATCCACCATCAGCCACTACGTAGTTCTTTAAATCCCCAAAACAACCCCAGTCTTATATTGTCAGCATCAGGACAGGATCTTTTCAAAGCTTACCAACCCCTTTTGTTATTCATCCAGATGAATCTCAGATTCTCTGACACAAACAATATGTTTTCATAGCAAGTTTGGGGGATACACATATGTTTGATTAGTTCTCAGCATCTTTATCACAGAAAAATCACTGTTACTGCTTAATGTTGTACAAGCATCACATGCACACATTATCCTGTGACAAATCAACTTACTAGTGATTATAGTTACTGAATCACTGCCCAGTGCAGGATATAGTTATCTGTATTTTTCTGGTTACTTAAATATTTCAAAGCACATACCTGGCTGTGGGGCAGTATAAAGATCCTCTTGCAAGAATGGCATGGAATTGATGACTGCAGGGTCTCTGGAAGGGTAAACGTACTCAGTGGCTGAGAATTCTCCTGAAGAACTACTGAGGCCAAACAGGCGGGGGGTGAAATTAAACTTTCCAGGATCTTTAAAGAATTAAAATTAAGAAGATTTTCAACAGAAAATGCCAGAGATAAATAAGAAAAAAGGTAAAAAAATGAAAACATTTAAACAAACCAACTTTTAGAGTAACCACAGAGTTATCTGTTTTTTTTTTTTACAAATTCAAGAAAGATGACCAGATGTCTTGAGGGACTAACAACAGCTGCAAAGAACTTGAGCTAAAAAGCTGTCTGCCATCAGTTTGAATGGGATATTGGCTAGTTCCTATCAGCCATTTCATGCCATTTCATAACTGGCTGCTTTGCAGCTTAAGTGAAGCAAGCCCATCGTAGAGTTCACTTTTAAGCTGACAAATTTTCCACTTGGTAAATCAATCCCCCTGCTACCTTTGTTGGCAGTTACAAAGCAAAGACTGGACAGGAATGCATGCAGAACTGCCTGCTAAATCCCTTCAGAAGAGAAGCAAAATACATTGGTAACAGCGTTAACTGTTGCTCTGTGCTGCATGAATACGGAGGGGCTGCAGGAGGGGGAGAGAACAAAATGAAACACTTCATTTTCCAGCAACTTCTAGAAGAGTATTACTTAAATGAGTATATTTTTGGAAGCACCTCTCTGAAGAGATCATCTCAATTCCAGGAAGTTCTTAAAAAGTTTTACATTAAATCTCACAGTACCATAAGAGCAGTAAAGTAAAACGAGTGCCAAATCCAGCAATGTGGTTCTACCTTGCAACATGCAATCATAGGCCTTTCGATCTCTCCTTCCCAATGCGTCCCAGAATCCCAAGGGCTCTGAACCTTCATCACATTCATGTATGGTCACCTTGCTGCTGCTGTGCAGCCCTGCCTCCAGCGGACACCTACAACACACAGAGACAGAGTGAACCCAGCTTTCCTGCTCACGACACAGCTGACACAAACCTGCTGGCCACTTGCATTATCAGAACCCCAAAACAACCTATAGGCTTCTTGTATGCTTCGTATCACCATAGGCTTTTTGAAACTTATGACAAAACTGATCAATAAACAAGACAGGGAATTTCAACAACCATTCTCATAGCGTTTCTGATCATGCACCCAGAATGGAGGAGGTGCTTGCATGAGCTCTCACTGCCTGCTTTGGTAACTACTGCTGTCCTCCTTGCCTGCTTTCCCAAACACATTTCCTCTTCTTTACACACAAGGCTTGATTCTAATCCTATCAAACAGAATTTAGTTTCCTATTCAGATACTAAGCATCTCCCTCTAAATGGAGACTGGTTTCTTGCAACTGGAATTAGTACAGTAGGAAGTATAAGTGCATTTGACCTTAACTGAAAGTGATTACAGACTTCCCCACTCCACCAAAACAAGGACCCATCACTCCTCCTCCTTACCACTCATGCACATGCTGCAGTTCAACTCAGAGGACAGCTTTATTTACTTCAACTTTTCTTTGAGGCAGAATATTTTAAGTGAAGCCTGTATAAACATCTCCAAAATATAGGTCAGACACTCACTGTTCTTTTATTTTATTGGCTGCTGTTCTTCCTACATCCTTGGTGTGAGACTGTGCTTTGCAGCCATGCCACAGGTAGATAAGAGCTTTACTTATATTGAGGACAATCATGGATGTCCGGGAGCGCAGGCTGCTGCAGTGACATGCTACTTCAAGTAAGTTTCCTTCACTGGGAACTTCTCCTCGCACGCAATACAGCCTCCAGTCACCTGGAGCAGACAGGAACAGGGCAGCAGTATTATACAGTCACATGGGATTGAAAATTCAAGACCTTTGCTCTGGAACAGCTCTGTTCTGTTCTCATATTGAGTGTATTTCACATATCACATGTCTATATCGTCACAGAATAAACTAGCTAAGCAACAGGTTTGCCTAACAATACTTGAAAAACCCTGTTGCAGAAAAGATGCCTTCTGAAACCTTGCTCCAAGTGTTAAGAGATGAAAAGCTTAACAGAGAAGAAGAGTTAAGTTTCTGCTCTGTTTCTTATGGAACAAAACAGAAACAAATACAGTATTCCTTGCATTCATCTTCTCTTCCCCTGTTCACCTAAGGCAGAGGAGGTCACACTCAGATGTGAGCCAAACACGTCCGAGCTACACCTGCATGGAAATTTTCCTTCCTCAACTGCAGCATTCAAGGAATATGTTGCAAAACGTAATGAAAAACAGAAGCTTAGAGTTCTCCTTGGAGCAGGAGAACTGCTCATAAAAATACTCTTTTTACCCAGACTATGTAGAAAAGAACAGCTTTTAAAGCAAACGGGTACTTTGCTTAATTAAAAAACAACTAGAACAATTTATATGGATATCAGTACAATTAAGTCAGTTTGCTCTAGGGGTGACAAAATCCATTCTATGCTCTAAGATGAAGCAAACTACCTTGAAACAAAGTGTTACAAAGCTGTCTCATGGGTTTCATGGCATTCCTTTCTCTCTTTTCTACAGAGTATGGTACTTGAGCCTGAATTCAAAGCCTTTCGTAACAGGTAAAAAAGGATTTTGGAGCAGAAGCTCTTAACTAACAGTAATTTACTTTGTGCATTTTCTTCTTCCTCTTCCCTTCTTCCAGCATGCACAATCATCCCTCCTTGGAAGCACTGCAGGAAGCATGGCGGTTCTTTCCCTTGAAGCACTTGTACCTGCAAATTGAAAGCACCACTCTTCATTAAAAAATGAAGCCAGTATACAGACTCAGGAAAACTAGTCTCTATGGATCATTAAAAGTTATATAGTTCCAGCCACCCAGGAAGGTGGCTTTCCTTCTACTTTACAACTGCTGACTATTGTTTAAATTACCATATATATATCAGCATGAAATGGGTTTCATATTAAAGGAAACCTCTAGCTGGAATCCAAGAATCAAGAGTTTCAGAGGATAAGGAACACCAAATAAGATTTAAGTAAGTTTAAACTAACCATGATTTGAATTCTTTACAAGACTGGGACATCTTGCCTGGTGTTCTTTGGAACTGTTATGGAGATAATGTAGGAACTGAAGTAGGTTCAATAAAACTGGTTTATTAAGATGCATATTCTTTGCTCATTGACCATTGCACTGTGATTATGAAACAGAATCCCACACTCTCGATCAAGTGTATTGATGTATCTTCTCTATGAAAACCTGTCATACTGGTCCTGTCTATGCTGACATTAAAAAAACCAATTACAGCATTATCAAGGTACAGAAACTAACTTTAAATCTTTCATCTTGTATGCTGCAAACAGTCAAGCCCACCTAAACAGAGCTAGCCTGTCCTCTGTTTGAGCTTCAAACCACAGTTGCTAGAATCTGTACAGAACAAGGCAATTTAAGATGTAATTACAGAGTAAACAGGTGGAAAATTGCCAATGTATTTTCATGCCTTGGCCTGGCAGAAGGTGCTTCCCCTGTTCTCAGCGAGAGGAAGACAGTCCTATTATCTGAACGTGCACTTGAAGTGAAGGCACAAATGTGTTTAACCATGCTTCACCTATTCCTGCAAGGAGAGAAGAGAAGAGAAAATCTTCTTCATTCTCAGAAATACCATATTTGCAAGTGGAATTTGTTAATGACAATCCATAAAGAAGCTTTTGTGTCTCTGGAAGTTGGAATAAAGCCAAAAGTAATTTTGAAGTCTGGGTATTTGTACTGTCAAGAACACCTTTACAGAAAGAAAGGAGGTAAAACAGAAAATAAACCCACATTTACTGTTAGTGGCTACTTGGGCAGCAAGTCTTACCAGGACTGCTGCCTAGGTCTGTAGGAAGCTCACCTGTGCTCCTCTCTCTTCATCAAGTTCCACTGTCATCAGTGCCGAGGTCCCCTTCTCACTCACTGTGGAGTGTCTTCCTTGCCAAAAGAAATACACGCATTTCTCTTTTCCAACAGCCCTTACTTGTTGCTCTCCCTTTTGCCTGCTTCCAACTGCAAAACAAAAAGCACATGTTGAAGAAAGCACTCTGGCTATAGGTTTAAACAGCACGTGGTTTAATCTCATCTGCCAGCTCAGCAGTATCCCAGCCAGAACAGGAAAGATAAAACGTCCAGTTGGAGGAACATTAGGTCTCTAAGCCAGTATATCCCCACATAAAGTTGGCATTATCTAGTCAGATGGATGTAAGCCGACAGACAGAGATGCCTGTGTTGGCCAGAGAAAGAG
Source organism: Colius striatus (assembly GCF_028858725.1). Classification (NCBI taxonomy): domain Eukaryota; kingdom Metazoa; phylum Chordata; class Aves; order Coliiformes; family Coliidae; genus Colius; species Colius striatus. The sequence continues at coordinate 49,024,704 of NC_084763.1, forward strand.
TTGTAGAAAGAAGTGGTGCTATCTGGAGAAAAAGAACTGACATTACTTGAGCCAATTTTGCATGTGAAATGGTATGTCCAGTCATGTTACCAGAAGAGTCCATTATGGCTCATTTTCCACGACACACTGTTCTTTGGCAGCAGGCGAGTAGCTGGCTGCTGAGTGGTACTGGAAACAGCAACAGTTGAGAAAAGCTACAGGCACTAAAAAAAGCCCTTCTTGGTACAATGATGTTAGAAAGGAAAACTACAGAGCAAAAGAACACCAAGGCAGTATTCTGTAGCCATAAAAAAGTACAGGATTAAGTAAGCTTTATTAATGAATTCAGTATTTCATGTTGGTCTGGAGAGTGGGTTAGCAGTAAATTTTTTTAAGAATCAGTATTTAGTTGTTACAATGAGCAACTCATGTTTACAGCAAGTGAAATTCAACACTCCAATGGAGTTATGGAATATTTGACTTTTTCCACTGAATACTGAAAAAGCAGATATAATTAAATCAAAGCTTTTAAAATACTCTGAGAGCTTTAAATCAGACTCTTAAAAAATACTAAAACTTCTCAATTTTGCAGTGCTGAGCAGCATCCAACTGAAACACTTAGGAGAAAATGTCCTGTTTTTCTCAAGCTGAAAATACTCAAACTCCTAGTCACTTCTAAAATTTATGGGTTTCACTCTTATCTGTACATTCAGCCCATAAAAGTACTGCTCCCTACATAAAAACTTACTCTCTTTTGGAGAGATGGAATATCATTTCCATCCAACTGGACGAGGAGTCTGTTTACAGTTCAGTATTACTGTTACTCACTTCTCCTAAGACTTACAAACTTGTGTATTTTTCTTGGATTTGCCAGTATCTGAACTCAACAATCCTGAAAAGGATCTACCTACATTTTTTGGCTAACAGCTGTAGAGCTGTTATACTGCTTTCAACCAATTCTAGTACTTTCTCATTTGGAACAATCGTTTATAGACTATTTCCATTTTACTTACCACAAAAGCCATCTATTCCTAGCTCAAGGCCAGAAAGGAGAGTTTCAATGAGCACGCTGAGCTGACTGATTCTTAACATTTTACCTGCTGCTCTCAGGCTCTTTGCTGGCCAGAAACAGCAAAAGGGACAGCAAGGGCGATGAGTTGGCAAGGGCTTTCCTGTCATTGTGACTGTTCACCACCACCCAGCAAAGGCTTTTCCTTCTTGCTACACCTGTCTCTCTTGTAAGACATTTAGGACCACTATCATTGGTTCAGCTGCCTAATTATTTTGGTGTTAAGCTGTAGGCACAATTCTGGCTTAAGGAGCTGTCCTGTGAATAGATAAGACATTACTGTTGGATAAAAAGAGAAACAGACACTACTACATTTGTTGTATGAAAAATAACTACAGATTGTTTGTGTTTTAATGCTTTCTTTGAAACAAACTAAAAGAATAAGTTCTATTTCTTGATGGCCTAGGAAGGCTAAGTTACCATTTCTAACTTTTAAAACAGTTTCACATCCAAGGAAGTCTTGGACTGGATCTCACCACTAACAGCAGCAGTTTTAGCTGCATTTCTCCATGTTTCAGCAGGATGAAACGGAGCAATTGTTCACTAACCTGTAGTGCTCACCATGTACTTCCACTTCACCACATAAGTGTCTCCCTCATGGAACTGCCCTATGCTTTGCTTAGGCAGTCTGCTATAATCAAATTCCAAGATGTGCCAGACATCCACAGATGCAGTGATAATTTCAAACTGCCTCCCATCTTCTCCTTCTACAAGTCCATAGCCCCGGCCAATATTCATTCCATCCAAGACTGTTCCTACAGAAGTTTGGGGCACAGCTACCATTAGCATGACATCATACGGCTTGGAATCAGATCTGGATTCTTCCTGTCAAAAAACACAGAAGAGATCTCTTTGAGCATAGCTTTTTTCTTCTTATCCCACCGCTCCACTCAAACAGTCCAATTCCTGCGTATTTCACTACTTTGATGTTTTGTCATCATTTGGTGCCTTATCCAAATCACCTTGTCAGTGTTCATTGAGCTGCTCAGCACTAACATAAAGCAACTCTGTGGGCTCACTGCAGGTGCTGATTTTCTGATCCCTAGGTCAAAGTGTGCAAGATAAAGAAAGTGCTGTGGATCCTTGAGAACAAGCTTCCCTGGATTTCATCCCAGCTATGTCACTAGGCTGAAATAACTAGTGTGATTATAACATGCACCTTATGGTGAAGGGACTCATTAGAATTCTTCTCATTGAGTTTCTTCAGCTCTGTCCAATCCAGAAATTTTTCTTTGAACAGTATGGTCTCATTATGTTCTGTGAGTCTGCCAAACACAGCCCAGTCTGGTCGTCCTTGGCCCTTTCTGTACAGGGTAACAAAAGAAACAAAATCAAATTAAACACTGTGATAAAAAGGCAAGAAAACTAAGCTTCTGGAATGAGATCAAACTTGATACCTGGGTATCAAACTTTCCATACCTGGGGATGAGGTGATTGCATTCTCCTGGGTCCAGAGGATTTATGTCACAATTGGAGTAGTCAAAGGTACCATTCCACAAGTGTTTTGCCAGCTGGAATGCCACTTTTCTTTGTGCTAAAGTAACTTCCTTTCCATGCCATACATATACTTCACTGCCAAAATCAAACACCAGTACCTAAAAATCAAACCAAAACAAAACCAATCCTCCCATTAGGTTAAGTGACACCCTGATCCTCCAGTTCCTTGGTGCTGCAAACTGATAGCATGTTGAACACAAACTCCTCCAAACACCTGAGTTTCTGCAGTGGCATTGTCAATTCAAGTAACGTCCCGCAATGCACGTAAAGGCAGGACAGTGGCCTGCACTGCGGTGTTTCACTGTTGAGGATGCCTGGAGGCAAGTATAGGGAATGCTATGAGGTGTATCTTTAGGTAGTAGTCAGGTCACTAGCAGATTGGACAGCTCTATATTACTAAACCCCCGATTCTGCTGCATGGCTGATGGCAGCCCAGTTACAGCAGCTTTCACTGACACTCAGGACGCTTCGCCCTGCAGCTGGGGACAGCCACAGTGTGGGAAACCACTCAAACAGCCCACAACTGCAGTGCCTTCAAGCAAATGCACTGCAGCTTTAGTTAGAAATCTGCTCTCATTTCTACTTAGATGGATGAAATGGTTGTTGGAAAGGGAAAAGTCTCCTAAGTATAGAAATAAAACGCTTGAAAGGGAAAACAGCTTTTTGTTTGGATTTGTTTTTCCAAAGTGGTACCTGTTGTGCACTTCATGACTTTGGAGTGAGCCACTGTTGACAAAACGACTTACATTTCCTTAAATAGCATCTCAACTTTAAAGATAACATGATCTAATTTCTTGAGACCTGCAGCAGGGCCTAGGCAGTAAAGCATTCAGAAGCTTTTCAGAAACACTGAGGACTCAATTTACAGTAAGCCTCTCCAGGAGCATTCACAGTTACCAAAAGCCATTCTCAGCTGTATATTCCTGCACTTACCACAGGAGCAGTAAGTGGCACAATACCTCTTTTGGTTGCAGGAGGGTACATTTTGGCACCTTTCCCCAGTAGTCATCCTCAGGAATGAGTTTATCCTCTACGAGGCGGTAAATGCAATTTGTTTCTATTATTGCCGCTTCATACATTTCATCTTCTTCAGGACTTCCAGCAGCTTAAAGAAAAGATTGGCATAAATCATAACAAAATTTAACATCCAACTACCTTTACTAAAGAGAATAGACTCAACTATTTTACTGTGGTAAAACATCAGATACTGTAACTGTAAGAATGCTTACACTGGTAATTTGTCTGTCCACCAAGGAGTTTCCAGAAGTCTTTGGCTGCATGGGTATGGGTATTTATTCCTTCTTCTATAGTCTGTATATAAGAAGCTCTACAGCCAAGTTCCCTCTTTGTCTGAATTAAAGTTGCAAGTTCCGAAGCCTAAGAGATTAACAGTTATCTGAACAGGATTGTTTAAGTCTTTGGAATACTTGTGCATATCTTGTTCAGGGAGAAGGTGAAAGTAGATATGATATAATAGAGTAAATAACAGGAGAAATTATTGTTATTTGTTGCATTAAACAGACACTAGAGAAAATGTTAAAGAAATGCATTAATTCTCTCATTTGCCGTAAAACAAGACTTGATCTTCATGAATATGGGAATAAAAAGGACATCCTGCAATTCAGTCTATTTTTTGTTTGAGTGTAAATCTGTTTCCTGAGGATATCCTCTTTTCTCTTGCAGCTTCACAACCTACACACTCCCACATCAGCTTTCATTCAGTGCACAGCCTAAAACATTTACAGGAATCCTGTATTTCTACCTGTCACCGACTATCAGTTACGTGCCACTTTCTGAGACAACTGGCACATCAGAAATATATGCTGTGACAGCCTAAAAATAAATAAGAAACCCCAACCAGTGCTAACCTTTGCTTTTTCTATGACATTTGCAAACTCTCCTATCCATAAGAAACAGAGATGGGGAGTTAATAACAGGAAACAGTCTCCGCTGTTGAGCGACGAGGCTCTTGGTTCAACTAATCTTGTTTGAACATGTCTTCTTCCTAAAGAGAAAACAAAGCTAATTATATTCCTTTGACTACTGCTATCAAATGCCAAGATCTAATTTGTTTTGAATGAAATACAAACAATCCCAGCACATTTATCAAAATACATGGAAACAGACTGTTAAAGAATAATTAAATGACTACTACTGTGGAAAAAAGGTTTACTCATAGGAAGCAAAAAAACTCCCCTGTTGCCTCCTATCAACTAATCTTTCTATTATTTCCTGTTCTTGCTTTAACAACTTTGTGTCCTTCTGGAAAGAAATGAATTCAATAAATGGCAGACAGCAGCCAAATCACAGAATCTTCCACATTTGCTTAAGTGAAGCTATGGCATGGTTTTATTGGGCTGTAAAACATTTTAAGAATTTTACCTTTCCCCAAAAAGTAGCTTTTGTTTTGTAGAATCAGCTACATTACTACACACAGTAAGGGGAAGTGGAGTAAGAAGACTGACATGTCACTTCCAAGTTATACTGAGCGCTGGAAGAATAGGAGAGTTCAAAAGTTTCCACAGGAGATGGCTACAATTCCTGAAATAGTTTATTTTTTCTTTGGAAAACACACAACAAAACCTCTTTGTAAGCTTCTGCATTTGTCACACTTCCCATTCTTTAAGGTTTTGGACCCAAATCTCAGGCCGGAGATTTAGAACAAGCTAAGCACCAACTGTGGTAGCAACTCCCATATGTTACCATCAGCTTATCGTGTAGGGAAAGTAAAAGCTGTCCTAGCATACCTTTAATTTGCAGCAGCATTAGCTTCTTGTATGGCACAGCACTGTTGTTAGAGTTTTGCTCTGTTAGATTCACACTCCGCAGACTAACGTTGCTGAAGTTCTCTTTGCTTGCCAGGCCAGCAAGTGCTACTTCTGAGAAATTTGAGTTTGTAGACACTTGTACACAAAAAGAAATTGGAGAAAAAAAAACCACACAAAGGGGCAAAAGAAAGAACAAAATTACAAAAAAAAATATGGTTATTGTCTTAAAAATAATAACTTCCCCCCATTACTTCCAGTTTTCCTCCTTCTCAACAGAAACGGCAGAAGCAGGTTGAACTCAGATTAACTGCTAGCCCAAAAGCTTTGTAGGTTTAGTAGTATCTACATTTCTAGACATCATCCAAGAGTAGACAAACTGCCAGTGTCAGAACTATGTTATTTGGCAGAATTACAGACTTTGCTAGAAACATGTTTTACCCAGTGTTTTGTAAAGCACTGTGTAGATCTTCAGTGCTTTACAATTGATTAAAGACAGCAGAGTGGCCAAGGCTAATTACTGAAATTCTCTTCAAATTTGTCTCAGCCAGTGTGATGCAACAGCCATGTTTTCCTGTAAACTTAAAGCCTAAATTCTTGGCTACCTTTGCTTATTTCTCAATCAAAGATGAAGCACTTTTTGAATTTACAACTCAGGCAAATGCTTCTCATCAAATGGCAACAAAGCATTGCACACATAATTAGTGTTGGCATCAATACAGACAACATTTAAAGATGATCTCTATTTAAATTATAATGAGGAAAAACTTGTGCCCAAAAGGGTCAAGTGGCTTCAAAAACCTTTGAATAAACCTTATAATAATGTCTCTTGCTGTTTGTCTGGTTGTCAGGAGAAAACGTTGTCACAAGTAAAACACAAAGCCCTTCCACAGGGCACTGATCCTTTAATGGGAATTAATCTTTTGGAGTCAAGAAGGCTAATTCCAGCTTTTGAGAGAAAACTCAGACCTAAAATTAAGATCAATGTACCTAACCAAAAGTTTCCCTCTTGTCAGCTCTCCCCCTCAGCATAACGTAACTCTCAATTTACTTTCCTTTCTCTTCTGTCCTCACCCTGCAGGCACGGTGGCACTCTGTCTGCACAAGGTGACTGTGCTGAAAATAACTCAACCTGCACACAGAAGGCAGCTGTATGCATCTTTCCTTGGGGAAAGCCACATGTGCCCTTTATAAGACCTCCTAGATGGTCTACATTCAACCTTTTGCCTCTCATAGAATATGTCCAATTCCTTCAGTTGTAGTTTTGGTGGTGGAATATTTTCTTTCATTTAATTAAAATAGCATGACAGTGTATTGTACAAATCATCTTGTTAACTTACTTTTTTCTACTTTCATCCGCTTTGACTCCATGAAGGCAACATTCAGTCTTTGTTCAGTGTATTCATGGAGAATATCTTCTCTTGCTGCCAGCATTTTCAGGGGGTTTCTTGAGGACTGAACTCTGCGTGTAGGCCTAACTGCACGTTTGTGCTCTGCTACAGAAGATATTAACCTGAAAGGCAAGCAGTGTTTATCATCATCAGCTCATTTTCCTAGTCAGGGTCATCAAACAACAAGAGATTTGCTTTCATTTTGGATGTGACATCCATTAGGAAGTTAGGACCAGTTCCCTGATTTCAGCAACATGTAGAAGTAATGGAGGTGCCCAGTACTAAGGTATCTACAGGGTAACTTAAAGCTGAACATTTTGATCACCACCCCTATGTCTGTATTCATAACAATGGTAAAAAAACCCACCCAAACTCAATAGCTCTTACTTTGGTGCGTAGGGATCAAAGATGGCATCAAAGTCCTCATCAAGGTCCAAAGGCACAGAGGAGGAAGGGAAATCCACACGGCGGTAAAATTTGGAAAACGTTTCATCATCATCCAGCTTCATCACCTCTTTCACAGATTTTCCTGTAACTGTCAGCACTGTCTCTTGCATCCCAGCAACTGCAGGAAAAAAAACACCACCTCACTCAACAAATCATCATACTAGAGTTTTCAACTCTAGAAAAAGTAAACATGGCTTGTTTGGTAGCGGTGAGGGTGGGGGTTTTGGGATGGTGGTATTTTGGGGTTTTTTTTAGTGGTTTGGTGGGGTTTTTTTTTCCTCAAACTGATGGAATTTGAGGAAGAGATGGTAGAAGAGTCTGTTGGAGAAGAATGATAACAATAGACTGTAATACAGATTGCTGCATATGAGCAGCAGTGAAATTGGCTTGGAAATATGGTTGAATAAAAAGTCAGGAACTATCAAAAATGAGTTGTTTTGGCAACATGACATAAGCATTTTATAGTCTTGCATATTCCATTCTTCCTTTGGAAAGACCTACAAGAGGAAAAGTGACTACTTCAGACTAGCGAGAATGGCATAATCACTACCCTATGCTGGTGCCTCCTCTGCTGAAAGGTGAATCTGTTTAAGGTATTTGACTCTGCAAATTACAAAAGGATTTTTGTCTTATACATAGAGGCAGAGAACTCTGTCCAGCTTCATAGGTAGCCAACAGGCCGTACAAGGAAGCTGTGTGAGCTCGTAGGGAGCGTCAGCTTTCAAAAACACAGGAAGGTAAATGAATTATGTTTGGGAGTAGCTTAGTGTCCCATCTTGATTTTGGTAAGGTTAAACTGCAATTTAAACTGCTTCACTGTATATTGCAATATGGTTCAGACTGGCTGTCTGGTTTAAGAAATTCTGCTCAAGAATGTGTACATCATGTGTACGAAAGATGAGAGTCATTTTGGCATTTGTGATTTATTCTATTGTACATGTGTAATATAACAGCATAAGGCTTTTTGTCAAAATTTAACAGACTGAATCACAAAAACTGTCATCAGTATGTGCAATCTGAACAAAGAAATATTTACTTTTACCAGACATTTTAACAAAGTAATTTAAGTGATATACTGAAGTTGGAGAGTGGATACATTGCCATCTGTGTTACTCTACAAACCTTTGTTATTCAGCCTTCCCAAGAACGACTCCAGCTTGTCAAGCTTCATATCTGATTCTAATTGCATGTCAGGCCTGGCTTCAATCTCTAGGCAAATCAGAAAGTAAAAACTTGTTAAGTGACAGGAAGTAAAAAATGCCTAAATGTATTTCAGCCATTTTTATTCCTTACCTTCCAAGGGCTTTGTCACTGGAGTGGTAGACTTCTGCCGGTTACTGAAAGGAGATGCTACTGGTGTTAGTGCGCTTGGGGAAGCCAGACCTGCATAACAACAGAGAACATAGGAAATGCATTCCTGGGTCAGACATGTTTCCAACAGTGATGACAGGGGAAGCTATTTAGGGAAAGCAAACGAGGCTGTCCACTTGCTACAGTCCCTCACGCTTCCCCAGACCTGACAACTGTTGTCTTAGGGATGGCAGAGTACATTGCTCTGGCCTGCTTCTTAAATCACAATGGCCTCAGAAACCATCCCACTCATAAGAACAAAGCTTTGTTTCCAAGTGTCTGCAAGCAAGATAACACGAGATCCACACCTTCTCTTGAATATAGTAATTTCGTTTGTTTTCAAGGTAGCAGCAGCTCACTTGGTCTTCACATTTTGGACTCCAGGTCTACCACAAGCAGTATTGTAAAAACATGCAACTGTTCTGAACAAAAACAGGATACTACCAAGATCTTGGCTCCTTCACTACCACCACCCCTCACCTCTCTTTTACCATTTAAACTCATCTCTACTAATAGACATAGCAGGATGCATCTGACATGTGAATGCTGTCCCTGGATTAAGCAGTAATTCTTGGGCTCTGTTGTGTTTTTAAGAACATGTGGAAATGAAAGTCAGTGTCCCCACCATATCAAGCAGTACTCCCTCCTTTTCAATAACTATCATAAAGCAATTAATTCTGGACTCAGTGGATAAAATAAGATGACTTTTGTTTAATTCTTTTCATGTGAATCTATGTTTCCCCAGTAAGAGAAATAGTATTCTACAGGTTTCATGGTTTTTGTTAGGTATAAAAGCATACTGGAGCAAAGAATTGCATCTATTACCTCTTGTTGCCTGGACTTTTAAACAAACGTTTAAACTTTCCTCTAGTAACTATTTTCCATTCAGCCATAGCTTACTAACTAGTAAGCCATATCAATTTAAGCCTTTAGCTATTTTGATCAGACTAAACTGATATTGTGTTCTGAGAATACATACTAATCACCTTTCCACTATTTTTACTGCAACTCCTAGCAAGTCATAATTATCAAACACCAAGACAGATTTAGAATATAATTGAGCAGCTTTTCCACAAACATTTTTTCCCCTGTTACCTAAGGGACTCAAAATTGCAGCAGATTTTAGTTCAACTGATAAAGCCTTCATCAAGACGTACTTGAGAGGTCACAGCTCTTAAGCAGCTCTCCCAGGACTTAATCCACAAGACCACACTGAGAAGAGATATTAGTAAAGGATCATCTTCCAATGAGGACTGGAAAAATTTTCTTCCATAAGAAGAAATTAAAAATACAGCATCTGTGTACATGTATATTACAATGATTTAATTTTGCATTGCTTCCTCATCATCTCTTAAACTCATCATGATAATTTATTCTTTTAGGCAACAAAAATAACACACACCTGAATAAAATCTCACTTAGGCTACTTTTATTGATGTCACTGTCACTGGATTACCTTGTATCTTTCAAGGTATTTTTCTTTGCTCATTAAGAAGCACAAATGCTATCATCTTCTACTCCTTTCAAAAAACACTTTATTGGGCAAGAAAAAGAAAATAATCTCAAAAAGCAGTCTGTGAACAACTGAACACTTTTTTTTTTGGCTACCCTCCAAAACATGTTGGTCATTAACCACTGACCACTGATGTTTCTAGCAGCAAAATAATGTAACCAGCAGCTAAAATAGACTACTAATAGATGTAGTTCCTAATACCATATATCTATCTATCTGCCACAGAATGTGTCTTGGATTGCAATGGGAGTTACTTCTTGTTACAATACTGTCCTCACTCCACAATGATGTTTTGGATGGTTATCATTTAACCCATGGTTCATTGTTGTTGTGTTAATAAGCAAGTTCTTGTAACTAAACAATTTAGTATTCATCAATCACAAGAGACCAGTTTAGGTGCCTTTCTCCCAAATCTATCATCTTCCCAGGCATATTGCATGAGCAGCCTTATTTGTACCATGTACAGCCTTCAGAGACTCTGATCCACTTCAGAAGAATGATTGCATCTGGAAACAGTGACTGAATTCAAGAGATCCCCAAAAATGTCAACATTGTCCCCTTGCCATTTCTACTCCCTGGTTCCATGCAGAAATCTGTTCAGTGGTTTATTCAGTCAAACACAACACTTCAAGTTGTTGTCCAAAACAACATCCACAAAAATAACACATTTGCTAAATATTCCCAGTGATCCCAGCAGTGGGGAAAGTGCCAGCAATAGCAAGGTCTAGGTTTCACAACTTTCTATAGACAGTGCACATGGGTTTTCAAAGGAAGAATAAATAAGAAAGAATAATCTAACTGTGTCTTCTGGGTTCCATTAGAAGGGAAAACAAAATATATGACCATTCAAATGATTGACTCTCACCAGACAGATCTCAGTAATAACTGGATGATAGTGCAACACTGCAGAACAAAATGGATCAGTACCAACAGCCACAAGAAGCTACAGCAGATGGCATCATGACAAGATACGCAGTTGAAGATAAACAGTCCTCCTCTTGCTAAACATGGATACTGTTTCTGCATAGCTTTAGCTTGACTTTATTTTGACTAGACAGATAAGCAGTGGCTTGTTTATATTAGGATCATTTCATCACTGACCTTTTTTTACCATTCGGCCAGCTACAGTGAACTGCGTGGAGTCATTGGCTGCTCCTTTACCCTTGGACTTCCAGGCTTCTTCTCGAGCTGTAATCAAGTGTTTCCTTTCTTCAATGGTCATCTGACTTTCCTGGTTATCTGTCAGTCTCTGCTTTTTTGGGGGGAAAGAGAGAAAATGATGTTACAAAACACCCCATAAACTGACTAGGATGTAGTAAAGGACTGGCTGAACATTTCAACTGCTAGCTGTAGAGGGAAGAGAATAGGAGAACGAGCTACTAAAGTCAAGTCACAGACACAGCTTAGTGACCCTCACAAGCTTCACTGCCTTGCTTCTCCATTGCACTGTGAAAACAAGGTTCTGGTCTGTGTTCTTTGACCTTTTCTTTGAAACTACCAGTCAAGGCAAATGGCATCCCTCTAGGCAAATCAAATCATTTACTCTGTATATGACATAATTTTCCAGACCTCAATCTTTTGAAGCAGGACTTGCTTCACTAGTAAGATCACTAAACTGACTTTCAGCAAACGTTTTCAAGTGTGAAAATCTGCAGGTGGCACAGGGAATAACAATGAAGTGTAACCTCAGTTTGTGATTTCTGAATCCCTCTTACAGCAACTCAATTCTCCAGTCAGAATGAGTAGCCTTATCTGTCCAGAGGCTGCTCACTTTAGTTCCTATGTCAGCGTGCTCTACTGAATGTTTTTCCAATGACTGTGATCATCTTAGGGGTTGTTTGTTTTTTTTTAAGGTCACACTCAGCTTTCGCTGCTTGCTTTAGAGAGTAGTAGCCAACAAGTTGAGTAATTAGAAGCAGATAAGAGCACTAAGTATCTTAGTGCCCTCCTTGTGAAAGGATCAATGATGGTATATGAAACAGGAAAGGAAAGAAACTGAATTTACATACTCTGCTTTAGTTAGGTCAGTCCAAAGAAACATTGCTCAGTGCACTTATCTTTAAAAAGTAGCAACATTTCATGGATTATACTACATAGAAACCAAGTATAGAAGTATTTTTAGTGCATGGGACTGTCAGCTCTCGAATTACTTCCAAGTTGTATGGCATTTGTGCAAAACTGAGCTGCTAGAATTAAAAAAAACACATGAAAAACTAAAGCTTTATCCCAGCTCTAGCTCATACAAGCAGAGGGGGGAAATGAAAAAGGATCCAAAAGCTTGTGAGCATAAATAAACACTCTTTTCTGTTTCAACACACAAGGATAAGATATAAACATTAGATATTTGTATTTATTTTCTTAAAAACAAATGGGCTAAATAAATAAGTCACTTTACCTAGAAACTCTTGTGACTGCAGAAGACATACCAAAATAGAGATTTCGTAACTCTCAGCATTTACCAGCTGAGAGATGGTAAATAATAATCAGTCAGAAAAGCAAAGACAAGCCAAGAAGTGGCTTGTGCAAGGACTAGGCCATGAGAGCCCTCCACTCCTTCCTCTGGCTCCACGTAACTCTGCAGCCTTCTGCAGCAATGCTTGCTCTCAGTTTATTAGGAAAGACAGCTGTGCAGCCAGACACTACGACTGCAAGTCATGATAATCAAGATAAAATTCTGATTTTTCACTAGAACTCCAAAACAGTTTTGTTCAGTCTATTCAATACTGTTTCCTCCTCTGCAAAAGCACCTGAATGCTTTAAATAAAAATGCTGGAAGTAATCAGTTCACTTCCTCCAATCTCTAGCCATTTCTGTGTCCGAAAAGGCAGGCACCTCTAGGATGAACAGCTGGTAGAGAAAAACCCACAGCAATATAATCAAGGAAATCTTGGCAGGAAATCAACATACACCTAATGAAACCACAAAGTGAAATTTCATACTCAAATAGTTTTAACTTTGCAAGGACGCCAACTTCAATTACAGTATCGAGGGCAAATGAGGGAAAGGCAGGAAGAAGTAGAGTCATATGGATTCTTTCATACTTTTGTTTTGTTTTTATAAGTGTAAGGGCCTAATTTTTAATTTTGTCTCCAGCAAGTACCCAAAGCTCCAATCTGTGTAGTTACTTGAAATTCTGAAGAGACAGACCTTGAATGTGTACGTGTTAAAACACTATGCACGTACATCGTGAGAAAGATTGTGTGTCATTCTGGAACCTTGTCAAAGGACAAGAGAGAGTAAGTAGTTGTCTAATGGTAGTTACAAATGTTTTTTATTTGAGTTTTTTTGTGGTTTTTCTTTTTTTTTAAATGGAAGATGTCAAGCTGCTCTATTGGACAAAATATCCTTGGAGTCCTAAAAAAAAGTCAGTCTAGATATGTATGTTACTCAGAGAAATCCCATATGAGATCTCCTTCCCAATGCACAAAGACTCCCCACTTTACTAATAAACAAACAGAAAAGAGTTATAAGCTGAACTGACAAATCAAAAGTATATACAGAGCTTAAAAGAAAGAATTCTTTTCTATAGCTGGAAAACTAACATGAGCCAGCATAATCATCAAAAGAAATTTCAGAACAAATACACCTGGTAATTTGAAGTAGTTTAGAAAGCTTTCACAATTGCCAAATGACACCAATTATGAAGGAATAAGTTGGTCAGAGTTGATTAACATTTTGACTGGGAGAAAATATGGCACAAAGGTAAAACTCAACAAGCTTTTAAGTGCAAATTTTATCTCCAAGTTAAAAATAATTAAAAACATTGAATAAGAAAAAAAACCCCTCAAATTTGTAGTTATGACATTTTGATAAGGGCAATGAAAGACTCCAATAAAAAAACAAAACAAGAATGATTTTACTGTATCAGAAATAAACAAAAGCTTAGGAAAACCACAGCTCAATGTTGCCTTTCCATTAAAAAAAATCAGTGAAATATCCTAATTGGTTATGAAAAGATACATCCATTTGTTGATTGATATCGCTTGTTTCAGACCAATGATAAATTCCTAAGATGAAGTGCAGCAGAAAAAGGGTCAGCATGAAATAACTGGGATAGGAGATGCCCCAAACTTGAGCAGTCATTAAAAAAAAAGAAAGACACCTTTGAAAATGAGACAATGTATACAACTCATAAAACTCAGATGAGGACAATATTTAGAAGCAGAACTAAAGCTTCTAAGTGCAGGTTCCAGTGTTGTTCCAGATACTCATGGGAAGACTGCTGTAAGACAATCAATAAAGAATCAAAGCAGAGGCACGTAATTAATGCCATTCCACATGGCATTATGGAAAACAGGTTTAATCAAAATGGCAAGTTTGATGAGATCAAGTATGATTAAATATGTTAACACAGTTACCTCTGATTTCTTTAATGTATTTGACTTAATCATAGATGACATTCTGAGGGTTTTTTGAGCAAGATAAAAATATCAGTGTAGCTTACAATCTGCAAAATAGTTGACTGACTGGAAAATCATTTTTAAACAGAAAAGAGCCATGCAGTGATCTGGTTCTTCCTGATTTTGATTACAATGTTTTCATGCACATGGAAAAAAGACTTTTGCTGAGAAAACCCTCAAGACGACATCAACATACAGAGAGTGATGAAGATAAAGAAGAAATAATCAGTTGAGTAAAAAACAGGTTATCAGTAAAATTTGGTAAAACAGGCATTTTAAGAAAAAATGCTATTTGAGATGGAAAACAAACAAAACCCAGCTAATTAGAGAAGATGGAAAAAAAGGAGGAAAAAAAATCCAGTTGAACAGTTGTTCTGAACAGATAGTCTATACTGCAATAGCTCATCCATTTCCAGCTGCTACACTTCCAACCATTACAAAAGCTTTCAGGAAAGGGCTAAAATATTTTTTCAAGATATGAAAAACACCTACTTCTAATTAAATCAGATGAGTATTTTTACTGAAGAGAAGATTAAGAGGTAAGTTTTACCCAGCGAGTAATTACAAATCAAAACCAACTTAATATTGTAGTGTATTTTCTGTGTATTGACAGTTTAGAATAAAGAGTGTGTATTTTTCCAAAAGCACTGTTTCAAGACTGAGAAGGAGTTATAGACTCAATGGAAGAAGAGCTAGAAACAGGGATTACTTTTCTCCCATTGCTTGGCTAGGTTGGATGATGATGTTTTTTTTCTAGCACTGCAAGACATTTCTTGAGGGTATGCACAGACACTCCACTGCTTTTGCAGTGTCAGTTCATAGAATCACAGAATGGTAGGGGTTGGAAGGGACCTTTAGAGATCATTTAGTCCAACCCCGCTGCAGAAGCAGGGTCACCTAGATCAGGTCGCATAAGAACATGTCCAGGTGGGTCTTGAAGACCTCCAGGGAAGGAGACTCCACAACCCCTCTGGGCAGCCAGTTCATGGTAAGGAAGAGCCCACATGTATGCCATGCTCCATCTTGTACCTTAAAATTTTCCAGTCCAAGTAGTCTCTCCTTTAGGTCACAAGAACAAAACAGAATAATCTGTTTAGCATACTGGTTTCTTGTTTGAGGTTTTGTTTTGTGCTGTTTTTTGATGCAAGAAATATGATAATTCATGGTTTTTTGTGTTCATCTTCTCCTACCCTGGGGGAGTCCAAACCAAGAATGAACATAAGTATTTTTCAAAAGGGGGATCCATTTAAAATCAGTGTTATAAAAGAAGAATCCAAAAAGTATCTATTTGCTTTTTATAGTAGCTTCTCTGGTTTAGGCTCCTAAAACAAAACCAGCACAAGAAGAATCCAGCAGTTGTATGGAAAAATTTCTCCATTGTTTTCCTCTGCAACTTTATATGGCTCTTGTTAGAAGGAGTAAACTCTGTCACAAATGCACAGTTTTCTGTTTGAAAGTGATTTGAGCAAAATAGAACGTATTCCACTGGTGTTTTGTGTAAACAACAAAACAATTAATGTGCTAGAAAAAACCCAAACAATTCTGTATGCACCTTGATTCTATGGTAGAAAGAGCTTTCTAAGAGGGCAGGATGTAGCTCACTGCAGTCAATGGAAAGATAAACACTTTTTGGGTGTCCCCCTCTAAAGACAGATGGGATGAACAGCCATTGGAGGGCCGCCTCTCACTACTGGATTAATACTATGTTATTAAGTTAGCCTATATCTTTGCCTTCTAGATACACAGAGCGGCTGAACTTCGTCACAACAAAATGAATAGGTTCTCTCAAGTAAATAGTAACTCCTTGTTTTCTCATGTTTTTCTTCAACTTGTTTCTTTGCCTGCTCCTGCCTTTGCTTTTATTTTTACCTCTGATTATGTGAAACAGGTACCATTTGCTCAGATAAAGAGCCAGTATTCTACTTCAGCTCAAAACAACTTTGCTACATAGCTCTAGCTCAAGAAAGTTTATATTTGCATTATCTATTAATTCTTCATAACTCAATCCATTGTTTAGGATGGAATGACAAAGGTATGGACATGACTTTGAAGAATATTTCACATGAAGCTTCTCTAATACGAGTTGCTTTAGCAATGTGTATCCTGGATCTGAATGTAATTTTCTGTCTCACTCCTCCCTCCAGTAATTAATAACAGTTTATACAGCATTTCACCTTCCATCTCCAAGGATGACGTTCACCAGAAATCAGAGAGCTTGATTCTTTCAAACTAGTACTAGAGACCTTAAAGAAAGAGAGAGAGAAGTAGGAAGACGGGACAGTCAGAGAATAGAAGCACAATGTGCCAAGGCAAAAATCCTTTAGACAAGGACTAGGGAAAAGCACTACATGAAAGTCACCTCTGAACAAGAGCAGCTTGTTTTTTACAGTCAATAAATCAGATTATTTTATGTCCTACATTGTTTACGTGCATTGCTTACAGAGAAGACAAGGTTCTAAAATAAATGCTGTGCAGTTACATATTGTTCTTTTATGCACCCTTTCTACCAAATTGAAAGTTTTCAGTGTTTTCATCTCTGCAACAGTGTCTCCTTCATTTACTTTCTCAGCTAAATAGTCTAACAGACACAGAAGCTTTTAGAAAAGCAACCACAAGAGAAACACTAGCAGAATGCATATTGAAGAGTACACAGCATAATGCCATAATTCTGTGCTTCTTTAAAGCAGCATGTACTAAGCTGGTTATCCAGTTAAGAAGATTACTAGTTTTCCTATGTACAACAACACTGTCACAATGTTCTTACTAGAAACTGTTGAGCATTTAGATTGTGCGGACTTTTGCTCACCTGATTAATAGGTAGAAAAGGGTGAAATTTATGGAGAGCAGGTATAACAGGAGAGTAAGTAGAAGCATATACAGGTTCCTATGACAAGGACAGAAGAAAAGCAAAGGAATTAGAAAAGAATTGGACTAACAGAAATGGAGATAAGGGGAAATAACCCATCTTCCCCGAACTCTGAAAATGAAGGAAATCTGAAGTGTTTAATCTTTCTCTATTGGAAAGATAGAGGTCAAAAATGTTGTTGTAATACAATAGCATGTTTATTAAATCCACTCCATGCAGGAATTTAACAAGTTAATAACAATATCACTACAACTCAACATAGAATGGAACAGCACATCCAGAAGATACACTTTTTGTATGCTGATAATTTCTACGTGTCTGTTTTCATGCACCATTAAATTGATGAGCCACGTCAACCACAATATGAATAATTCTGCAAGAGGTTTAATCAGATGCTGCTAAAAAACAAGCCATCTATTTTCTGGATGAAAGAATGCTTACTAAACCCAGGATACTCAAAAGCCATCTGGAGGGAATTGCTAAGCCCACAGTGCTCAGCGAAGTTGAGTTTACCATTCTAAACAAAGCCTCCAAATAACCCCTGCCTCAGAGCTGGACTTACCCAAAGCTGATTAGACATGGCTTTATCATATATAATTCTTCTTTCTCTCTATAGGTTAAAGCAAATGTGGAACATGGTGCAGAACATAGGTAGGTGCAGCTGGTTAGAATGGCTCAAAATGAAGTCTATTCATTAGAGTTTCAGCTTTGAACAGAACTGGATACAGGCGCCTGGTGGATGCCACATATGAAATGGATCAAACTGCAAGGGAGTAATATTTTGCCTAAAGGTCACTTTTTAATGAAGCTGGTAATCACATTAATTAAGGACTCTGTTCAGAATGACTAACTGTAAAATAAGAATTTTCATTCCAGTAAATCTTATCATTTTAAGACTACGGAAATATTTTAAATTAGTTAATTTTTCTACCCATGAAAAAATGCAACAAAATTGAAGTTTTCCATCTAACCTAAGACGATGTATGCAAACATACTACATTCAAAATCCTTTTCCCAAATAAAAGCGATGTTTTTGTCCAGCAAGACATTCCTCAATGTACAATTGTTCCCCTGATATTAGAGGTATTCTTTGAGTTGTCCAAGTATGTTTCACTATACATATAAATAATTTAAAGAAGTCTCACAGCTTCCAAATAATTTTTCTCCTATATGCAGCAATCATCAGAACAGATGCAGGACCTCCAAGTGAATCTCAACTTCCTCTTTGTTCTGTATCTCCTTGGGTTAACTCCTTAGTCCCCTTTTTATCCCCCCTTCTTTATTTGTGGCTGCACTTACAGCTTTTCCATGAATTTTATGCTTTTTCTACAGTTTGGCCTACACAAATGACTGTGACACATTTAGAGAAATATCTCACCATGCAGAAAACTGTGCTGAAGCATTTTGTCTAGAAGTGATCAAACAGCACTAATCAACTAGTTTATTCAGAGTATGAATCTTTCATAGGAAATCTAAATGTACTCCTAACAGCTTCTATTTTATATAGCTGTGCTTCAATAATCAAATCTCCAGAACAAGTTCGATAACTTTTAAAAGAAACACACACAAAAGAAACCTTAAAGGTATCTGACTACATCCAACTAAAAATATCAGGTATTATTTGGAATCAGCAGGGCATGACAGAAGTTTACACTCCCTTGCTGTTGATGCATGACTGCCAAGTGTGGAAATAGTATTTTAACTAGCTCAGAGCAAAATAATCAACACAATCCCTCCATTTTTATTGCAATCTAGGAACAGAAAGCATTAAAGTTTGCAGAGTACATTGTAGTCTCTAAGTTTTTCTGCAAATAGAGACTTCAGTGGCACACTGCTTTATGGTCCTCAAAGGACATTAGCTATTCACATGGATTAGCTATCAATAACAGTATTTGCAGATTTAAGGGCAGGTGTCATGGTGTGTTGTACACAGTATGGTCAACTTAACGAAGCTTTACATTATTCATCGAGCATCACATAATGAATCAGCATCAGAAATATCAAAACAAATCAGGGAGTTATGTAGCTTAATAAGACTAACTTTTTCTTATACATACAAGGTTTCACTCCTTGGCAGACATGCAAATCCTTTGATTTAGACTCTAAATAGCCAAGAGCTAACATGAACCAACAGAGTGAATGACCCAGTGTCACAAACTCCCACTGCTAGCAGTTACTTCAAAGCTTATAGCCTTCAAGCACTTCATGCTTGCTTACTTGCTTTAAAAGCCTAACTTGTGCTATGCTGAGTGAAGTTGCTGCACATGGTAACACAGCAGGGAGGATATGGGTGCTGGGAGCAAGAAAAGAGAGCAAGGTTTTGCCTCTGCCTAAATCTTGGCAGCTGCTTAAAGCTTTTTTCTCAACCCCCTTGTCCTTAGCGGGAGTACATTTGTTATCTGATCTCAACAGTTGTCATTTTGGAGACTAGCCTGTTAAAAATGTGACTGCAATTTTGCTTTCCCCACTGAAACTGGTTTTGCTTTAGGACATCTTTCAAACTGGCAATTGGTTTGTTGAGCAAGTCCACAGGACAAAACCAAAACAAACCCCATAAACTGAACTGCAAGATTCAGTTTTCTTGCTTTTCTGTCCAGTTAACACACAACCTTTGATGAGTCACATGTTCAGATTTTCTAACAACTCCTTGCTTGTAATAAACTGCTGGAACAGTAGACTTTGTTACTAGCTAATTAATAGAAGCAGCATTTTCACAACTAAGTAATTGGATTCAAAGATTATTGTTCCCACTAGTAAAATTTATACCACAAATTTTATCTTTACTTGTCCTCTGTGAAAATGCTCCTTCAAAAATCAGAGTCTTCTGAAATAACCTATTTTATCCAACCCTTGTAATTTTCAAAACATTAGACTCAGTAAGGAAGTAAGTCTATGTTAGTTTTGTGGCTTGAACCAGAAGTCTCTTTTGAAGCAAATCTTCAACATACACTAACTTTCTGTCCTTTGGTTCACACTGCAGAATGGACAGACTTTTGGATGAAAACAAGCCCTGAAGCACACTCCTGCACTCCCACATAAGGCCATAGTTGCCAACAGCAGTGGGGCCACAGGAAAAGACTAAGTTTAGCCTGAAGCAAAACTTCATTGAATGGATGGCAGGTCCTCATAGCAAACGTTATTCTTTACAGACTCACTCTGCTCTGCTGGGCAACTTAACTTACCCACATACAGATGCAATTGGAATGTGCTAACAATGTGGACTTCCCCTTCCTCTACACCTTTCTATCCATCTCCCACTCTATTCACCAACACTGACAAGATAAATAAACCCCTTGTCCAGATGGTTTTGGCTATCCACAGACACCAAAGATCATGCAAAAAGCTGAAAGGCTGAATGCTCTGGTACCTGCATTTCCCCAGTGTTTCTAGGATCCAAAATTACTGCTCAAAAAAAACCAAGTGTATGCATAGAGAAAACACAGCTTTAGGAATTTGAAATGTTTACAGGCTCATCCATACTACAGAAAACATCTGAACTTAAAGTCTGTAAGTCAACTTCATTGGGGGGGAAAAAGGCTTAAATCTATACCTGTAAATGTTCCAGAAGCCTTACAGCCTCACTCATTGGTTCATACTCTGCTGATGTAAAGATGCTGTAACCAATACACATCCCAAGACAGTGAAGACATTCTTGTTTAAAGAACTTTCATGTTGGGAGAACTGTTTTTTAAACAAGCCTGACAACAAGAGGAATAGCAGGAGCTAGTGGCTAATATTAGGCATGCCTGTCTAGTTGAATGCGTTTTCAAAAAGCTGAAGCATCTCAAGCAAGATGTTTTTTCCAAAGAAAGATAGAGTTACCTTCTTCAACAGCTGCTCAACTTCTTGCACTTGCATGCTACGATCAGTGACAGACACTTTTGCATACTCCTGCTTTTTGCTGAGCCTGCTTTTCCAATCTTCTTCGCCACTCTTCTTCAATAATGCCAACCTAGAAGAAAAACCATGGCAACAAGTAGCTTTAAACATCATAATTCCCATTATCCTCAAAATCTGCCTTTATTTCAGTGATGCTGCATTCAAGAAATCAAGTTTTCTAACATTAACTACAGTTATTTACATTTCACACACATATACAAAGCTCAGTGAATACAAATATTTGTATTCAAATACTCATATACAAACAAACACCAAGCCTTTACTGAACATGTTGAATAAACTCATCTGTTGAAACAGACACCTAGATCTGAGACGGGCACCTCAGTTAATTTATAAAGTCAGTGGAAATTGCCAGTACAGTCAAAGGAGAACAAGGTACAACACAGATCATCTTAAATTAAACAAATAAATAGGTTAGAATAATCACTGCTTTTTTAACTCTCCTTCTGAAGATAAAGTACAGAGAGGGGCCAACTCAGCCATGGATGCTTCTACTGCAGATGTCCAAAGTCAGTAAGATGAATCTTAACCTTGGTCTTTATTGCACTCAGTAAAAGAAGATTAAAAAAATTATTTACTTTAAAACTTGAGAAGAAAGAGGTCCCTTCAGCAGGTACTCATCAATTAGGTCTCATCAGGCACATTAAATGACAGCTCCAGATACTGCTTTCACTGTAACTACAGCAACTGAGGTTACTATCAGTCTCCTAGGGATCACTTAGTATCTCTGCTTAGCTCAGGCATCACTGTGACACAAATCAGTAGCACCAATGCACAAGTAATTTGGTGCTAACTGTACTACAGTTGTGAAATCTATCTGCACGATCCAACTCATTTAAAGGACGCCTTCACAGAAACACCGAATGATAAGGGTTGGAACAGACCTCTAAAGATCATCTAGTCCAATTCCCCTGCTAAAGCAGAACCACTTCGACCAGATCACACAGGAATGTGTCCAGGTAGGTTTTGAAAACCTCCAGAGAAGGAGACTCCACAAGCTTTCTGGGCAGTATGTGCCAGTACTCCACCACATAAGTTTTCCCTTATGTTTAAGTAGAACTTTTTTGTGTTCTAGCTTTTGTCCATCATCCTTTGTCCTGGCACTTGAGACAACAGAAAGAAGTGCTGACTCATCTTCTTGACATACACCTTTTAAATACTTGTAAGTATTAATGAGATCTCCCCTCAGTCTCCTCTTTTCTAGACTAAACAGCCCCAGTTCCTGCAGCCTTTCCTCGTATGAAAGATGCTCCCGTCCCCTGATCATCTTGGTGGCCCTGCGCGGGACTCTCTCCAGAAGTTCTCTGTTCCTCTTGAGCTAAGGAGCCCAGAACTGGACACAACAGGACTCCAGATGGGGTCTCACCAGGGCAGAGTAGAGGGGGAGCAGAACCTCCCTTGACCAGCCACACTCTTCTTTATGCATCCCAGGCTGCCATTGGCCTTCTTGGCCACGAGGGCACATTGCTGGCTCATGGTTAGTTTATTATCAACCAGCACTCCCAGATCTCTCTCTGCAAAGCTCTCTCCGTCAGGTCAATCCCCAGCCTGTACTGGTACATGAGGTTGACCCTCCCCAGCTGCAGGACTCTGCACTTGTTGAACCTCATGAGGTTCCTGTCTGCCCAACTCTCAAGTCAGTCGAGATACCGCTCAATGGCAGCACAGCCTTCTGGGGAATCAGCCAGTCCTCTCAGTTTGGTGTTATCGGAGAACTTGCTTATGTTTAAAATGTACATTACCATTAATCTCAGGTAAATAGGATCTTTTAAATGTGCTATTTCATAACCTTGAGCAAAATTGTGAATTCAGCACAAAAGCACACAGAGTGACTCTGGTGGGGACAACATGTCTATTTCCCCTCTTCCTGCCAGGCAGACTGCACTGGCAGGCTTCACAGTGCCTGGCTGCTCCATACCTCACAACACAGGATGAGTAGGGGCGAGAAGGACTCACAATATGGAGTTTAGGCCACAGTCATTGTTTCCAGAATGTATGCAAGATTTCATTGCCCAGAACTAATGTTCTGCAGTGCATCTGTGCACATGTGAAACTGTGGAGGAACCAAGATGGGACTGAATTGCCACTATGCAGATGAATTACCTTCAGTAGCTATGTTCTCTCAGGTCAGTTTTGCTTAGAAATGATCTGTGGTAATTGAAGCTAGAAGGCTTCGGGTTAGGTTTAGCCTAAGATGGGTTTGTTTTTAAAAAATATCTATAGCTGCTCAGCATAGCAGGCAGGAAAAAAGTATTTATTGTTTTTTTAAACTGAGATTACTGCAGCATATTTGCCCTGGACCTTTGCCCCAAACAGCTTGCTTGATCAGGAACAGAAAAGCCATAACTCTGAGAATGCTTCTGTGTCTATGGAGACTTTGCTTTCTCTTCTGTTATAAGGATGGATTCACACTAGACCTTCACTCTTTGCTTGTATATGTAATGAAACAGCTTGTTCCTAGAGCAAGAACACACGCTTGTCTGTTTTTAGCAACGAAATTGTCACTTACAGAAACATGTGTATACATATATACCCTATATGCCATTGAAAACTTCTCTGCTGTGTAAAACCTAAAGCCATATATTTGTTCTCAACAACAGAAACAGCAATAAACTCTGACTGCCCTGACTCAGCAGCACTTGGAGGGCACTCTTTTGTACAAATATCAAGAACTACTAAATTGGTTCACATCAGCAAGGCTGACAGCTCAGTAGCCTAAGTCAAAGTAGACAGCAGCTGATTTTTTAGAAAGCCACAAAAGTAAGACAATTGTTTGGTGTAACCCTTGAATTTAAGGCCTGCTGTCTACTAGTTTCACTGATGCCTTTCATTTTTCACTTTCCATAAATAACGGATAATCATTCATTATTGACCTTCATGGTTCTATTCATACTGCTTTTGCTTCCAATGCTCATTTTGCTATCTGAAAAAAGGGTACTTTTCTTGAAAGAAAAAAGCTTTTTATACACCTACCCATTTTTGACAGCTTGCCCTGTACCCTTTTACCTGCTAGTGAGGTAGATATCTGCCATCGATATATAGAATGATCATCGTGCTAGAGGCATCAGAATGAGTTCAAAGCAAAAGCTTCCACAGATGAAGGCAAAACGTTGGATTAATACTGAATGGAAATACAAACAAGATTTGAACAATGGTTTTGCCTAAACAAGGAATGTTGTATGAAAGGCCTTGGCAAAAATCCTCACAAAAAAAGGTCAATAACTACACATATTTCTTCTCTGGGAATACTTTAGTATCTTCACTGCTAGGGTTATCCTTGAGACAGATCAAACTGGACACAGGCTTGACTTTCACTTGTACTCCATTAGTTGCACTTTACCAGTTCTTCTCAACTATATCATAAATCCTGGAGGCCAGTATGAGAGAAGTAACTACAGAAAGGAAGGCAATTGTTACAGAGTGCATAAATTCACTATAGTGGGGACTAGTTTGCAAAAGAAAATCTTGCTCTGGTGTCCATACATCAAAAAAGATTGACAATTAAATTTAGGCTGTTTTCCTGAGAAAGACAGAAAGAATTTGCATCAGAAATTGATTGATTATCTGCATTTTTTTAAATGGTGATCATGGCATGCAGCTGACTTCTGAAGCAGAACCAATAAGGCGGCCTTCTAGCAACTTTGGTCTCCCTAAATGCACAAAGATACATAGCTACACACAATTGATGTGTCATTCCAAGTCTTCCAAGACATTCCAAGAGGAATCTCTTTCTGAAGGCAAGACAATTAAAAAACAGGTTTCCACCACTCTTATATAACACATCAGTGGATAGGCTCTGGCTGCCTAAAACAAAACACAGCCAAAATAACTCAAAGATAAGAGCCTTTGCTTCCTCTCACTTCCAAGCTTCATGTTTGTGGAAGAAAGGAACATAGATGTCTCTTTTTCCTTGAAAAAACATGACTTTCATTCTTCCATATAATCGAGGTAATTCTGAAAATGCCAGGCTTGCACTCATGCCACAATAATAATATTAGTTTAGGAAAATAAGTCTTTGTGGAAAAATCACTTTTGTCCAGACCAGCATGCATGAATCCTGCCCAAATATCATCACATCTATGGAAAAGCTGTTCTTCTATAAGGTGAAAGAATGTCTGACACGACCAGAAAAATCCACTGGTTGGGAAGATGAAGTTAGTGAATGTAAAAGGAAAAAAAAAAACCCAAACAATCTGAAGTGTAACCTTAACTTCTGTTGGAAATGTTCTCTGAGGTTTATAAATATTTGGCCTCACCTACAAGCCAAGCAAAAGAAAATTACTGGTTGTGGCTTTTTAATTCCAGGCCAAGTCACAGACTACTGTGGTATTTTGGAAGGCTGAAACACTTTGATACTGGATCTGCCATTTACAGACATTTGTGGAATCAGGATATACAAATTCCTGACAAGACAGCAGGTATTTTCTTTTGTCAGCTTTGAGACTGACTAGATGGTCTTGGAGGCGCAAGGAAAGCAATTTCAGGTTGTGTGACTGACAGTCTTCAGTTCCTCAAGAGACTACCTCAACTGAAGCATTAAATTTAGGACTGAAACAGATGCTAACTTGTATCTATCCTTCCCTTTCCTTTTCCCCACCAGGATCACTGAAGATAGCTTACCACCTATAAACCAAAAATTACTGGTCTTAAACCTTATCTGCCCAAGCAGATGACACATTTATATAGGTGGACTGGGGAATGAAGGCTGCTTTAAACAAAAATACAGTAAATTGAAAAAGGTAAGTACATCCTTCAGAAGGAGAATTAAGACTGCACAGCTGGTGCAGCTGCCCCTGCACTCCCTCTTCACCTTAATGGGATAAGAGTGAGTGGGGATGCTGTATAAACAAGGCTGACTCGCAAATTTGTGTATTTCTTAGGAGGCAAGAAGCATCCTTTGGAATCATGTTTCAAAAAATAAAAATGGTTAGGATTTCCTGATATCACACCCACCTCACCAAGTGGGGGAATACTTTTATATAGTGAGAGTTTAATCCAGCAGCTATTTTTATCTACTGGTTCTGCCTTCACTGCAGAAAAACTGAAGTAAAAATAGGCCCATTTGTCTACCTAAAGCAAATGACAATAATTTTACTCACTGGAGCGCTACCAGATCCTTTCAGAATTTGTGTCTGAGTATAATTCTCAAAGTTTTAACTAAGTTAGAGTGACTTTTACAACTACTACAGCAGCTATTGGAGCTCACTACTGTGTCACACAAGTGCAGAACACTTAACGTTTTGTTTCAGATCAGAATGATGTTTGGTTAGATAAGACATTTATGATACTCCCATAAACCTGTCCAACATGTTACCATTGTAAAATCCCTACAGTAAG
This sequence comes from Colius striatus, assembly GCF_028858725.1. Lineage (NCBI taxonomy): Eukaryota > Metazoa > Chordata > Aves > Coliiformes > Coliidae > Colius > Colius striatus. The sequence goes on from NC_084763.1 coordinate 49,051,218, forward strand.
TTCTCAGAAGGACAAGGGGTAATGAAGATGAAGTTGCAACATAAAAAGTTCCATCTAAACATAAGAAAAAACTATTTCACTGTTCAGGTGAAGGAGCCTTGGCACAGGCTGCCCAGGGAGGGTGTGGAGTCTCCTTCCTTGGAGGTCTTCAAGACTCACCTGGACATGTTCCTGTATGACTGATCTAGGTGAACCTGCTTCTGCAAGGGGGTTGGGACTAGATGATCTCTAAAGGTACCTTCCAATCCCTACCATTCTATGATTCTATTCTACGATTCTGATTCTAAGTCAAGTTAGCAACAATGTATTTCTAAAGAAAAAAGGGGAACATCACAGAGTTAATCCCTATCTCCCTGTACTCAGCTTATTTAAGATTAGAGAGACTTCCATAGATCAACAAAAAAAATGGCTGCTCCTGAAAGTAGAACCTGGGGAAGTAGATGGAGTATATCAGTACAATGTGATCAGATGATCTCTAAAGGTTCCTTCCAACCCCTACCATTCTAGAGCATGTATTTTTAGAACTTTCATTTTCTGAATTTATTGATTATTCATGTGGGTCTTTCAAAATCAGATTACCACACTCTCTCCAACAGGAATTCTCATTCACCACCATCTGCTTTATAAGCATGTCAGGCAGATTAACTGCACATTTCTGCTGTTAGTATTTGACATCTAATAAAGCTTAATAATCACTGCTTAGCTTTTTCAGAAACAGGATTAAAGCTGCTTTTTATACCATCACTCTAATTACTGTATTTATCATTTTCAAAAAGTGAAATTTCAGTACCTTTCCTTAATTGACATGGTTTTGCCGGAATTATCAAGGACATCCTCAGTTGCTTGTGTTTTGTTCTCTCCAACGGAAAATACCTCACTGGAATTCTTACAAAATTTGCTTTCCAGTTGTTCAGAGAGCTCCTGCAGCCTACAGGATGCCGAAGCTGCAGACTGTGAAACTGTCCTCATTGCTGATGTGCTGGTGAGTTCAGAAGTAGGCTCAGTGTGGTCTGCCCATTCAAAAGAGAAGCGTTGAATTAGACTTAGTGCTATTCTAAAATACATTCTATATTATTAACGCTGAAGCAGCAAATCTGGTTTTTAACATTCAAATCACATGCTGCCTCCTAACAGAGAAAAAACATCTGGCCAAGCTAGAGTACAAAGATTAATCATGCAACATTATCTGCTGCCTAGACTGGCCACTTGTGACTGAAGTTCACAAAGTCACAGAATATCACGTTCAATACACCATTCTGAACTTCATATGGATGAGGCACAGACTGCCGCTCCCATCCTCACACCAACAGGAAAAGAAACAGACGGATGAAAGTGAGAGGGGAACAAAGAGCAGGGGAAGAGAAGCAGACAAAATTTAAATAAGAAGCTAATTTGTTGGTAAAACAATTTGAAGCATAAGAAGCGTATTAGGAGGACATTTAATAGCATAATAAAGTTATTTTGTATAAGAGTGTTGGGGGCTTTTTTTGTTTTGTTCTTTTAAGCAGCAATTAAACCTCAGGAAAAACTGCCTTGATGAAATGTAAATAAACCATTACAGTTATCCTTAAGGAAAGTGATCTTCATCTTTCTTCTTGAAATTTTACAAGCACAACACCCTTCTGATACACAACTGCTCCTGTTTTATATTCCAGTCTCCATTTGCCCTGCATTCACTGAAAGTTAATTGGCTAGAATGGACACTGCTTTTGAGGAATATAGGCAGAACTATACTTTCCTCATTACGCCTGTTTGAAGACCATTAAACTAAAAATAAATGAACTTCACAAGATAAAAATTCTTCTAGCACTACAGGGTACTGTGGTCCTGTACCTCATCACAATAAACCAGAAAACTAACCCAACAGCCTTCTAAATTCAACAGAATAGGAAGCTTTTATGCAATGACCAAATTGGTTATTTCCAAAGCACTTCAAATAAAGATCAGTAAGTTTATGTATTAAGTTTATGCTGCACATTTAGAAAGGTAATTGCTCTGAGATTACTTGGCTTATATTTCATCACCACATTGAAGACTAAATGCTAAATGAGTTATCTGAAAGACATCTACTACCAGGCTACATATGTACATATGTAGTTAATACATAACTGTATACGCTCAAGAAGGCAACAATTAAGAGCAGAAATTTGACCCAGAGCAACAAGTTTAGTTTGTTCAGCACTTTGGAGGGCAGGAGCAGGGGTGAAAAAGGAAAGGATAAATCTTAGCTTCACCATATGATATCCCTTTTTTCAAAGTAAGAAAATCTGAATAAAGTTGAGTCAGCTTTAAAGGCTGAAGAATTAAAAGAATAACAAAGAGAACACTGTAAAATTTATGATTTCACACATCTTTCTCTACTTCTAAGCAATATTTAAAAAAAACATAAGCAATCTTAGTATTGCTTGAAATGAAGATGTTTAAAACTAAAGAAATGTCACTATTTGCCCAATGAGATTACACCCACAACAACTATACACTGCACTTCTTTGCAAACTCCTGCTTCTCATAATGTTTTCCAAATCCATCTTTTCTTCAAATGACTACATTTCTTGGACTTCCCATTTACCTTGCATGCCAGTATCGATCTCCTGTTCAAGAGGCTGAAAAAGTGCTTGTGAACTAAAAAGTTCTGTGCTGCCTTTCCTCAGGAAGCTGTATGTTGTCTCTTTATGGTAGTCTCCTGTTTTTTCAGGAACAGGATGTGTGGTTTCTTCTTCAAAGGAGCTGTACTTTGTAATTTCATTAGCTTCATGTGCTAGAAACCTCTTTCTCTCTTCTTCATGCTTCTTTGGTGCTCTTTTGCTTTCTAGAGCTTCCACCGAGGTCTGCCACTGTTCTGACTTCTGTGTGTGTTTTCCTGAAGAGTCTGAGATTTCTGCTGAGGACTGGAATCTCAAATCAGCTCTAGCAGCAGCATTGACACTTCCATCGCTAGCTGGCTTTGTGTGCAGGTCTCCAGCATACAAAGGAGAAAGAGCAGATGTCATCGTTGAAATTGATGTTGCAACTGCAGATGACAGGGGAGTAATTTTTCCACTTTCATTTTGCACCTATGAACAAACAAACAAAAGACTTAAAAGCTCTGAGACTATCAGTTCCCCAAACCAGGCTAATCATACTGGATCTTCAGAGGTGTGCTTCCACATGAAAACAGTGCTCTATAAATACAAATTGAGATAATTTGGCTGCAGACAGATTAGTCCACACAGGGAAGAAATGACTGCATGTGAATGGCAACATCTTTAGTAATCAAGGGTGTATGTGTAGCATGCTCAGGACACTGTGTCAGGGCTCCATGAAAAGGCTCCTCCTGGCACGTTACTGCACAGCACTCGGGACACACGTTAGTTCAGGTTCCAGATGCCGGATGACATGCCATGTGCCCAGGCTAATCAACTCTGCATCTCAGCAGGACTAATTAGCTTTGGCACAGCTCTGCTCTGATATGGTTATGCAGCTTCCAGCTCTGTAGCCAGCTTGGTGCCAGAGATTCTGTTCCGTGCTATCCTACATAGGGCAGACATTCCTGACGCTTCTGCCACATAAATCACCTTCAAGTAGGACTGTGAGTCTAAGACTTTTTCAAATATAAACATTGGCTGTCATGTACATCTTTGAACAAAGTATTTGACTCTAAGAAACATATTAAAAAACACCTGCAAATTTGCTTTGCTGGCCTCCACAATGCAGCAATTGTCTTTTCTAGTCTTAGAATCACAGAATCACAAAATGGTGGGGTTGGAAGGGACCTTTAGAGATCATCTAGTCCAACCCCCCTGCCAAAGCAGATCCACCTGGATCAGGTTTCACAGGAATGAGTCCAGGCGGGTCTTGAAGACCTCCAAGGAAGGAGACTCCTAGTCTCCTAGTCCTCTAACAATAGTTCTGTAAAGTTTTCCTAGAGACAATTAAGATGCAATTTTTTTTTCTGAAATGCAGAGCTTGACTTTGTCTTTTCCAAAGGAGGCAAAAGCTATGCAAGACACTGACAAACATGCCTTCAAACACATCAGGAGAGATGTTGTGTTTGGCTTTTTTTTGTTGCTGTTTCCTTAAACTGAGGGCTAGTGAATAGCATGCAAAAGGAATAGACAAAATCACACCAGTAGGAGGAAATCAACTGAAATCTTAAAATGCACATGCAAATTCTGTAAAGCATGGACAACAGTTATTCCTGTAAACAAATGGGAAGCAGAGCAATGACCACTATGCTAGATCAAAGATTCCAAAGAAAGATTAAGAAAATAGTTACCAGTTTACTCTTTTTCCATTGCATCTATCAGAATTAGAAATTTAGAGGAGATCAGCAAAAGGATTTCAGCTTTAATTACAAGACATTTACATTTGCAATTATGTATTTTGGTAACACAACTTATAGTTCTCTATTTTGATACCTTTCTTTTGTTTTTTTGCTAGAAAAACTGTAACTTTATCTCAAAACATCCCGACATTCCAAGTGATCAGTTCACTATAGAAAGTCTTTCAGAAAATACACTCCCATTGAACTTGGTTCGGAGTTAACTCAAGATTTTTTGCTAAGTTCAGAGATGACAAAACACGTGTTTCCTCTGTGTTTCCTTGCTTGAAGAGCAAGTTTGTTCTGTAAAAGTCTGACAAACTAATGTGACTGTCACTTTTTCCCCCTCTGCTTCAGCCCATCTCTGTTGATCAGCTTCCTGATTCCCAAACAAGAGTGTGACACAATCAATAAAGTCAGGCTGTGACAGGGGATGGTATAGGGATAATGAATGGGAAGAGGACTATGTAAGGTCTGGAGATCTTGCTAAAATAAGTTCACTAAATATTTACTATGTCTACTTAGGCATGGAGTAGTAAAGTACAACTATATATCTGTACAGCTTTGCAATAATATGGTTAGAGAAATCCTGTGTTATAATGTGGAAAATGTATAATCATGAATGAAGCATATAGAAAGAGAAGGACAGGAGCTTCCTAACACTCAGATTGATCCAAATCCCTAGAAATACGACATGCATTGGAGTTGCGGTTCACTGTTGAAGTGATTTCTTTTAAAGCTATAACACCACGGGACTGATGTTTCTGCTATTGCGAATGTCAGCTCTGAAAGACAAATATTAAGCCCTCTTATGCTGAAACTTAACAGAAAAAGGCATTCCTTTGCACTTGCAATGATATGAAGGATTCCAGAACAGGAAGCCCAATACCACTGCACATATTAGATAATTTCGTTTTGACCATGACTTCCTGAATTTTAAAAGTATACTGCTTCTAGGGAAAAAATAACAATAGAAATAAAATCAACACCCCCTCCCAAAGGAAAATGACAGAATATGTCCTGACTAGTGATGGCAATATATTATAGTGCTCTCAGGAAAGTCTGAAATTGCACATGACAAAGCTAAAAGCCCTCTGGAAAACAAAAAACCCAAAACATCTAAAGCATGATGATGTGTGTCTCAGTTTTTACCACTTTGGTCAGGAATTTACTTTTAGAAGACATCTTATTCCACCAGTAATGACAGAAACTGTATGGCACAGCATGCACTAATCAGGAAGATGATATACTGTTGACCTACTTAAAGAAAAACACACCAGTGAAGTTGGACATTTTAGAGGGTGCTGTTCCTCCAAATCAGAAGGCTTCTTCCTGACAAGCTTTTTCCTGTCAGTATGTCATGACCCCAGTGTATAACTCAGAGCAAAGAAAAGGTCAGTTTCTTACACTGAAGCTGTCTCTCCAAGAAAAAGAATCAAATACAAAAGAGCTAAGATTGCACTTACCTGTTCAACTTCTCCAAGAGTGACTGGCTGAGTCTGGTAACGAGCATTCATTCTCCTGTGCCTAATATCTCCTCGACTCCTTGTGGAGATGGCCCTGGATACTGGTTGAGACAGTTTGTTAAACAAAGCCATCTTTTCTGCCAAACTTAAGGTGGAAGAATCTGGTTCTTCAGACTGATCTTGCCCCATTGCCTCTTTGGCTGCTCTTATCTCCTCTTTTGCTAAAATTTTTTGGTGTGCTGATGCCTGCAAGCTGAAGAAATACAACTGGAAATGAGTTTTGAAGAAGCCATGATAAAGTTTTAAAATCTCAACCTGATAGAAGCAGAACAACTGCACGTGAAGCACAATAGCCAATGTAATACAGCAGCCTAAGTGATTATGCAGTGGTTCAACATTGGCATGATGAGTTCTAATGTAACAGCTGAAGAATTAAAACAAGTTAAATTTTCATTCATCAATTCATTTTATTAGGAAACAATGATTTTTAAAAGAGGAACTCAGGATTGAACGGAGACTTTTTAGACCAATCTCTTGATATACAGGGCTATGGAGAGACATTTAAGACGTCTGGTGTAGAACAAACATGGGTCCTACAGCCCAATTTACACTAAATTCAATTTTATTAGAAAGTATTTGTTGAGCACGCACAATAAAAACATTTAAGAGACGGATTTAAACTCCAAGTTAGTGCTGATTTTAGGTTAACAAATTATAACATCTTCTATGATTTGAAGTGGAGCAGAATTCAGGTTTTCTTTTGTTTGAGTTATTTGAGGTAACTCAACAACAAAAAATCATTTTGAAATGTATTCCATTATTTTTGAAGATTGTTTGACCAATGCTGAAGGAAGACACATTCATTCATAAAAGCTGTAACTGCATTTGTCTCTACAATAACATATTAGTCACCTCTACCATAATATATTTTATTCACTTTCAAACACATTTATGGATTAAGCAGTATTCTTTTTTTTCTGTGTTGGACTGCTAAAATTCTCTCATTCAGAACAGGCAAACAGTATTCTGCAACTTTACCTATAGGTGGTGCAATTTCTTATCTTTCCTTTAATTTTGCAAGCTTAAACAAAAAATGTATGTAGAGACAGACAAAGAACATGTACTGCTTGCGGAATCAAGCACCCAGCTTTGGTGTTTTCATCTCAAGGTGATGTTACTGTATAAAAAAAGTACAAGAGCAAAGAGGGCTCTTCTAGCTTTGCTCACATGCAAATTCATGTATTTCACAAAGAATATGCTTCTAGAACAGGTTAAGTGTGGTTAGAAAGTTCCTGAAACAGATGCTGGACAAAAATAAAAGTTGCATTGTTTTATCATGCAAACATAAACGAAGTTGACAAATGCTTTAAATATACTTGAAATGAGTATTGACTTGACACATTGAAAAGACATTCAAGACTAAAGATGCATCTGCTATTGAGGATTCTTGTGCTCCATGTAACATGCATGTTTATCCCCCCCAGTACCTGATAGGTTGTACAGTGCTCTTAACTACAGTGGGACTAGGTACTCTTGTCACTACTGTGTGGGTATTCACAGAACGTGAAGCAGGGGTAGATTCACTTTAAAGAATTGCCAAGGATGGAAAATTCACAGAGAGAGAGAAGAAAAAAGCATTAAGAAAAGCAATACATTAAGTGTTAACTACAGAAAAGACCAAAAATCAAAACAAAACAAAACAGAAAAAAACCAAACAGCAATGATTTTTAATTAACTGTGTCATCTACTGTGCCCTTCACAAAATAACTTCAAATACTTGGAAAGATCTAAAAACCTAGAGGAGCAAACAGGTGGTCTCTTGAAGTTACTCATTATCCATAATGTAAGCTTTTAGGAGACCATTAGATGAATGACTATTCACCTTTGTTTCCTTTTTGCCCCCAGATGACTTCCTTTTTTTGGGAAAACTGCATGATGTATGACCAGTTTGCAAAAAGTACATTTCCAAAAGGTCCATTTGAGATTTCAGAGTGTAAAAAGCTCTTCCCTACATTCCATAAGAAATAGTGCAGACTTCCATCAGCGCAAAGTATCTTTTCCATTGGAGTTACAAACCGATTCTATGATTAATCCCATTTACCTCATCTGCAGGTTCACAAGCTTTCTGCCAAATCACAGAATGTACAAATTACTCCTCACTAGTCCCTCTTCTTCTAAAAAGTAATTCAGTACAGGTTCCCTAGAGCGTCTCAAGGAAGTTGGCCCTTTGGAATAAACGTTTTCCTTGCTACAAAGTTGTAAGCACCACATATATGGAACGTATTCCCAGGTTTAAAAGCAGGAACCCAGGAACCTGGGTTCCCAGGAACCAAAGCTAGAGTCAACATATGTACAAGACTTACGTAGCTGCAATGACCACTTCCTCACTGGTAATTGGCTGTGTGTGTGACCTGTCCTGCAAACGCCGCAGCCTTCTCTCTACTGCTGAACTTCTTGTAGGTGGTTTAGGAATATTTTTCATTTCAAATGATTTTTCCATTTCCTAAGACGACACATGTTGTAATTAAAACCATGGAAGAGAAGTTCCACAACACTATTTTCTTTCTAGTTTTCTTACATGCAAAGCAGTAAGTTTCCCAAATGCCCATCTCTAAACAAGAAGCAGATGTAATTGTGGAGTAGGAATTACGGAGTTAAAACTATCTACAGATCTCTCAAAATGACATGCTTAAAAAAGGCTTCAGAGCAACAGGTCTACTGTGTAGGTAGGCAAGACAAAGTAAAGATAAAGTTATGCAGCTTGGACTTAGTTAACTGCATTACACTTCATTCTAACACACTTTGAGTTCTTCAGCATCCTGTATATGAAATGTTTAACTCAGCCTTCTATAAAGGAAATGTCATACTTACTCTAAAAAGCAGTCTCTTTGCAGCCACGCTTAGTTTGGCTCGGTCATCCATCTTTTCTTCGTCTACACAATGGAGGAAAAAAAACCAAACAAGGAGGAAGCTGAATGTAACAAATCAAGCTCATATTAATTGCAGGGTTTTTTTGACTAAATGATTTTGGAACACCTCAAAGATCATGTTTTACTAAGGCAAGAAGCACCACCGGCAAATATGCCATCTGTTACTCCCTTTTAAAATGAAGGCTTGAACCACATTGTGTAAACTTCATTTCTATTTACATGTATTGCATCAGAGGGACATTCTTAACAGAGTTTGAGAAAAAGAGACTTGTCTTCAGGACAGTTCATGTACTTTCAAGTTATCCAAACAGCCTTTTATGAATTATCAGACTTCTTACATTAATCTATGATAACACACAGACTAAGAAAATAATTGGACTGAAAGACTGTCTTTAAGGGTCATTATTCATTTTGCTGTATAGGACAGCTGTTTTCTACTACTTGACCATACAAGATGGTCAACTGGAAGCTCTCCTGGAAGCTAGTCATTCTAATTGTCACCTTATGTCCCCATTTTTCAGATGCTCAACTGGTATCTTAAGGAGCTGAAATCAGCATCCCCCAGATCCAAGAGCCAGCATCTCAAAGCTGCAGAGAATATCAGCTTTCACATAGCATAAGGCATTAAATCTAAATGTAGCTACTCATGAGATTACCTACTTAATTTGTGCCAGACTTGCCAAGGGTGACAAGAGGGAAAACGAAGATGGTAGACTGAATTATATAATTTAAGAACCAGCATCTTGCAATTTCCTTAGCTAGAAAATATGTTACCAATATCAGTTTCACATTGTAGTAAAGGCTTTTTTAGTTATTAGTCCCTGACTACTGATTAAAATAATGCATTTTTTTCCCCACTAACTAGTGCTTTTTTCTCCCCCTTGATTTAGACAATAAATAACCACCTTGATGTTGGAAAGTGTCAAGGCATTCATTCCCTCAGTATCCATAGACAAGAATTTTGGACTTCAATGAATTTGAAATCAAGTGTGCAGTAGATATGGCTCAAGGAAAAGGCATACTTCAAACATATTGTAGGTAATTATAGTTATTTTCAAGTGGATTTTGTCTGCATTATCAAGTAGTTCTTCAGTTAAAACAAAAGACATTTGCTCCTGTTTCTTCCTTAGGAAACAGCATAGGAACGTACCTTCAGCAGTTGGTATTTCGGCACTCAAAATTGACCTAGTGAAAAATTACCAAAAAGAAAGAAGTTAGTTGGAAGCAAGACATCAAAAATGAAATTCAAACTCCATCTGAAGTAGCAGGACCCTCAATACTCCTTAAGAGTGGGATAACTTGTATCTATTTCTCATTTTTCAGTCTCCACTTTGATATCCTTTAATAAAGCAGAAAGGCATGCAATTGCAGCCAAACTTAAATACAGTAAAGGAAAACGATTTCCAGATCATCTTGTAGAAGACAAGAGTCTAAGATTTGCTGCCAGCTCTTTTAACATGAAATATGTAGATTTGGTTGTTTACAAAAAAAGTAAATGATAAAGCATAGCAGACGGAAAGGAATCTCTCTAAAAACCCAAAAGCATTTACCATTAGACAGAACCAGACAGCAGTAATACTTTATGATGATGCACTGCTCACCATTTAACGTGGGGGGTACTTGCAATGAATTGGTTTTGCCGGCGGTGTTTTGGCTTTTATTTTCTAAGCAGCTGTAATGAATACTTGATTGTCTTTAAAGGGAAACAATAACCTTGCGAAACATTTAAGCTAATACATGAACAAAGTCTCTTCACAAGCTGGTTCACGTCTACCTGCATCAGAATGCTATACAGAGTTATGTGCGTGCCTACCTATCTGTCTCCTTTCGTTCTGCTGATGTTATAGGTTGAGTTTTAAATCTCTCAGAAGTCTTTCTATTTTCACCAGGAGTAAAATATCGCCTCGGCCTTCGTGGCCCTCTTTCACGGTCACCATTGGCAGACAAAGCACTGCCTGCTGTTGACTTCTCAAACAGAGATTCACTTTTAAACCACGTGATAGAAAGCGCATAGAAAAGAAAATAGAAGAGAGAAGTAAAGCATAGATGTAAGCATCTCAACAATTCGCTAGAGATCACTCTGCATGCTCCTCCGATAACATGCGCGGACGTTCACATTCCAGCTACCCCACATCACAACCTGCACCAGCAAGCAGAAGCACAAAAGCGGGATTCAAACCATCTCAGCCTCCAGTACACACTGGTGAGAGCTAAGCTGTGTGCTTTAAGTGCCCAACACAACTGCTGTTGAGTGTGTGTAATTTTTGCCAAGGACGTGCAAGTTTCACACGAAAATACGTCTGAAATGTCACCTACAGTTCCGTTTTCTTGTTGGCATTAGCAGTCTCCAGAAAGACACTACGGAGCTGGGCAACAGAGACTTTTGTGTCAACCATGCCAATCTCACCGTTTGGTGCATTTGCTTCCATGCTCTCCTTACTTTTAAAAGCTTCTAGCTTAGGAGTCACAGTATAGTCAGACATTGAGCGAGTCAGGACTTTATGCTTTGTTGTCGACACTTTCCAAACAGGAGCTTTGGCTTTGGCTGGCTGCGATACAGACCCACTCTGTATGTACATAACAGCTTCACTCCTTTCTCTGTTCTCAGGGGCCTTAAACTGCTGCTCAGGAGCCTGCCTCTTATTGCACTCCATCTCTCTCTGAACTTCTGAGCTAACTTTCTGCTTGCTTGCAAAAGAGGAACTCCCCACGGAGGTATCCAATTCTCCTCCTCCAAAGAGGCCTTCGTGGTTCTTCCCCTGCTTGCGAATCTCAGATGGCAAAATTGGTCTTCTGCCTTTGGAAGCCTGGTCACCCTCCAACAAATCTTCCTCATCAGGCTTTGCTCCGTAACCAAGTGCCTCTTTCTTTTCATTCTCTGATGCAGTGGCTGCTGACGACTTTGTTAAGAGGCTGACACTGTCGGGTAGGAGGAGGCTGCCAACAGAGATGTTTGATGGTTCTTCTGTTGCCATCAGCTGAGCTGTGTGAGCAATGCCAGCAGGCTGAATATAGCCATGTATTGGTTGGCGGACTGAACTGACGGGCTGATTTATAACCCTATCAAAGGCAGATGTTTCTGTCTGAAGAGGCATGTAGTGGGCTGGCACTGGATGGGATTTTCTCTGAGATATTGTGTCTGTGACAAGTTCAGGGCTTCCACGAGCACTTTCCTCTTTCACCAGTTTCTCTCTAACTTTTACTCTTTAAGAAAGAAAAAGGATTAAAGCTGTGAACAGCAATACCCCATCTTGGAAGGAACACAGACACCTACTGTGGGTACAGAAAGCAACATCGTATATCAAATAAAAAGCAATCGATATATGAAAGAAAGCAAGCTTATGATGCAATCCCTTCCTCCCACCCAAATCTCAGCATAACATTGCTCTAAAACATTCACGTGATTCACAGGCCTTCAAACATGCGTGACTCCTGAGAAGGTAACTGAGCAAGCTCTGAAAACATACAGCATGTTCCCATGAGGTCACAACTGCACCTGTTAAACAGCACATATCCATAGTCTCAAACAAACAAGATAATCAAAACTGCTTTTTATATTATCAAAGTGTTGGGTTCAGCCTGAAATTGCCAGTTCCACTGGCAATTGTGTATGTAGTTAGATTTAAGAAGTCTAAATCCCAGGCAGCTTCTATCACATCAAGATGCTGTTGCATTGGAAAAAGAGATAAAAACCTCCTATGTTATCTCCACCTAATCCTTCAGATGTTTACCCAGAGGCTTTTTAACTTGTGTTTTTGTGTATCATACAGGACACCTGAAATGGTACATGTAGCGTAACCTGTTCCAGTAAGTGAGGAAAAAAACCACATTGAAAGTGCAAGCCTTAAACCCCAAAGTGAAACTATGGCATGGCTGTTGCTCTTCAGAGGGCTTGCAGGGGAAAAATAAAAAATTAAACTAAAACAAACCTCAAAAAACTCAACCCCAAAGCCAGCCCCCTACAAAACAGGCATTCTATTTAAAAACGTTTCATTACATTCTAACATGCAAAACATAAAAGGAATGTTCCCAAAAGTTACCTTACTTCAGTGTATTTTCTAGAAACACTCTAGACTTGTGTGCCATCCATGCAAAACAGAGATGGAATTCTACCTTTAGACACTTAATGCAACTGCACTACGGGAAGGTAAGCACGTGCAGCCGGAGGCAGCTTTGCTCCACCACTACAACTGCAGGTAAGCTCTGCAGCAGTTTTACAACCACGCTGAGAGTTCAGAAAGCTTACAGGGCGGGTGGTTGTAAATATTGCATACACAGGATTAAAAATGAAGGCCTTGTAAGTCCTCTCCCTCCAAAAAGGAGAGAAACTCGAGCACAATAATCCAGCTCAAAGTCTGTATGATTACAGGCCCGCTGCCAACAGAGTTTTTGGAGTTTACATTATTTTTAACACGCAATATTTAGAAAAAAAGACAAATGAATACAGGAGAGAATAATTCAGGTTATCCAAAGCTATCTGAAACACCAACCTTTCTAATATTTTGGTGTTTCTCCTCTCTGAGTGTTGGTGGACTATCAGCAAAACGTCTCAAAGTTATCTAAGCACAGAAAGTGTGTTCAGGCTGAAAAAGTGATTCTTTAATGTACCAAGCATCCTCCAGAACATTCACACTGGTTAGTAGTGGGTTATAAGAATGACTTTAATCGAGAACATGACAAAGAGTCTTCCTTCAATGCTTCTCATGGTGGGCTAACTGTATGTGTTATGAAACTAGGAGAAAGCAGCTGCTTGTAGCTCTGACCAAGATCTTGCTTTACTTTCCAATGTAGTTTTTTCACTTCTCTTGTATCACCTCCTTTGGAATTTATGGAATTATTCATAGGGAACAGTCAAGATGGATAAAAATCTGCTGGTATGCAAAGTACAAAGTGGCATAAAATAAGATGTTATAAAAATTAGGGGAAGCCAGAATGACAGTAGCTCTGGAAGAAGCTTGGGGCTTCTTCATCAAAATACCAATTGGTCGTAGTTACAACAAAAGCAGCTGCTTAGAAAAGTTTCAACAGCTGTTTATCTGCAAGAAACAACACTTCCTAACTTGCTGCTGTTAAAGGAAAAGTCAAGGCAAGTGTTAAACAAAGTAAAGGGAAAGAAGGGTTTGTAGTCTGATTGTTAGCCACACAGCTACATTTTATGATACCTGGAGGGCCAGCTGATAAGTGAAGGTGTGTCTCCTTCTGAATCTTTCTGAAGAAACCATTCAGGTTTTGCTTTCCCTGCACTACTACAGAAAACAGAACTTCAGGTAATTTTTGAGACCTCAACACATGCTCCCATTGTTTTTCCCAATCTTCCCTCCCCATCCCTTCTTTTGTTTTCTAATTACTCAGTTACAGAGGACTGTTCACCAAAATAAAAGCACAGCACATTTATCAAATTGAAAGGTGATAAACTATGAAACAACCTATCATAATAAAACCACAAACATCTAAAAAGTGTTTTGAATGTCAAATATAAAGCTAACTTTACCAGGTGTATGTTACCCAAAATTTGATAAGTGAAAGCAACTATACAATCTTAGTTTTGCAATTTGCTAATACAGTTCAGTTTGAAGGGTTTATGAAAGTTTTTAAAACCACTCCTTTATCTTGTGGTTTAAAGTGATAAAGATCACTAGGTCCAAAACAAAGTATCAGCATGAATTTAATGAAGTTAGAAATTCAGAGGGCTATCTCATTCTTCCTAACAAATTCTCAGGAGCATCTGGAACCCCTCTCCCCTCTTCAGAAATGCAAACCCAGTTAGCAGAAATAAAACAAGCTGTGTCACTTGCTAGGTGACAGGGAAAAGGAAGAGGTAAAGAAAACCTAAGCAACCCTCAGTTTGATCTTCTCTTTATTCTGTTTCCATTTTGAAGTTGAAATCATGGAAGAAAATCCAAAAGCACTGCAAACTTCCAAGAGCCTGCAGGAAAGGGTCTTTGCAGTCTACCTACATATACTTTCTTAAATACTTTTCTAATGCTCACCTTCATCTACAGCCCCTCAGCGACAGTAGATCACATCAAATGCTTTTAAACTTTGCAAAAACAGACTGTCTGGCCACACTAACTTTTACAAGCAAACTCCTTGGAGGTGACAAGTAGACAGGCTACTTTCCATTACCTATAGCTACATCTGAAAGAACTTACTGCATTGCAGTAGAGCCATTTGGGATAAAAGTCCCAAATTAAGCTCCAGGTCATCTACTTCAGTTTGTCTTAGGTGGTCTTTCATTATGAAGAAGGTCAAATCAACAACTGCTCTTAAGATAAGAGTGCATTTACTGCAAATAAATCTGAATTTGAGAACTCACCTATAGTTGTCACCTTATCCAAATCAAGCTTAGAACAAAGTCAAACCCAGACTGCTAAAAATACCTTTTGTTTTTCCAAATGTTCCTGAATTCCTAAAAGAACTGACCAAATAGGTAAGTTAAAAACCTTTCACAGTACCCGATGGTAGATGGAATTGCTTTGAAGCAAGCAAGCTTCCTTCTTGTCTCTTGATATGTACTTTGGCACATTTTTATGGTGGGCATGGCCCAAGCAGCAATTATTTGTACTTGATCATTCATCCTTTGAAGAGAGCAGTCAGAAGAACACAAGCCATGTTTTGAATTCAGAGATAATCAGCCACTTCAGCAGCCAAATGCAGACAATCCCAAATGATACCTTCTCAGCACTTTGTTGTCTTCTCAGTGATGGCTAACAGGATTGATTATTAAATCTTCTTAGGACCGAAGGCACAATGTTTTCACATGTGTTCCAAAGGAAGCTGCATTTATTTTCCAATTTGAACTTAGCAAATTCAAATTTAGTAAAAATAATTGTGCAATCTATATAATGTGGGATTGACTTCCAAGCAGCGGCTACCTGAAAAGCTGGTATTAGCTCTTCTTTGGCTTGTGCAAGTGGCCTTCTAGGAAACTATCACATAGGAACTTTAAAAAAGATTGCATGGAAGGCAAACAACTTCTTTACCACTCAAAGAGGGACAAGAGTTTCTGAGAGGTTATACTTAAATCTGAATACCACACCAGTGAGTAGGGACTAGCACTGGAAGTTGTCAAGAGTATTAAAGTGAAGAATGGGCTCTTGGCAACTTGGCCTTTAAAACACCATCTATTGTCTACATGTGTTTTCAAACAAGAGAACAAATCCTAAATTTTAACTCCTGGCTGCTGTAGGAGCTACACCTTAACTTGCAGGATGCAGATATTTCCTTCAAAAGATTAAACAGTACTCATGGGAAACCTGTTTTATGTGACTGATTTGATAATATTTTGAGCCTAGTCAGTCTGAACTTGTAACTAGTTTATAAAGATGCATCAGAAAAAAACACACTTGTTATCTTAAGATGTAAGATCTCAATAAGGACACCCAATTTATCCACATTAAAGGTCAATCTGCGAACAAGCAGATTCAAGTGTCTTTTCTGTAGCCAGCATTCTGTTTCACCAGGGCAGTCGCCATCCCACCTACACTGGGAGTAGCACAGCTTCTTGAGTTGGAAGAGATAACCTAGAGGGCGTTTCATTGCTCAGTGTTTCATTACTTTCCCCTCACATAATCAGGGACTAGGATTGTGTTTTGAGAATAAAGAAAATACAACTTGTTTTTACATTGCAGTGGACATACTATTGGCTAGAAAATTTGTTGGACTATTCTCTTTCCTTTCATAAGGCTGAACACTACGTCCCTTCCTTCAACTTGTCAAAGACCCATTGCTCCAACATACCTTCTGGATTAATCAAGAAGTTTACCTCTAACTGACCATTTGAGGCTAAGAGATACTATTTTCTACCATTGGAGTTGAGACTGATTCAGAGACAAGTGGGTTTTTTTAGCATGGAATAGCCTAGTCAGATCAAGGAGTTTCAGTACAACTCTGGTCTCCATTGTGTGGCTGACCTTGCAATGACTGTTTTCCTTACTGGAGTAGCAGAACTGTAAGCTAAACAGAAGATAGTACTTTTCAAGTATGCTGGCTTACTTTCCCTCAGATGGCTTTTTTGAAACGACAACATTCCTTTAAAATTTTAGTTTAACTGGGAAAGTCCATAAAGTTCATAAAGGCACATATCCATGCAAAAGAAGGTGAGCACATTTAGGAGTCACCTGAATGATGAAAAGCTATGAAAAAAATATTAAGGGACTACTACTGGTTTGTCCTATGCAAAAGTGAAATAAAAAAACGAAGGGCGAGTACATTTGAGCAGTTTATAGGCCCTGTAAACAGATGACTCAATCCACCACGTGGTTAATCCTTGATGTGGAAGATTGCTTCCTCATTTAACATTAAGGTATGCTTATGAGAGTGACCAAGAAAAGCTACCACAAATAAGAATCAAGTTTCATGATTTTGATGGCAAGAATAAATAAATCCAGTCAAGGCAGCTTGTTTGTGAACCTACTGAAAAAAAATGCCAACAACTGAAAATGGTTCAGTTTATGCCAGTTCATTTCAGTTTTTAGAAACAGTACTGCTCAGCATGATGCAGGTGTGTTTACAATTAAGTTCTCATTTCTTTACTGGTAACATTTTAACTTCAGTTTTTACAGTTATTTTCCATCTCTCCACCTACCCAGACATTTAAGGATCACACTTAGAGAAAACCATACTTCTAAAATATTCTTAGTCACAGGTTGCTTTCGGTCACAACACTTAGTTTGTTTTTGCACACTACAGTGTGAAACTACAATGTGGAACTAGTGAAAACTATACCTTTTTTTTCCTTCTGGAAGAATCTGGATACCCTATTGCAGGAGTAAATTTCTCACATCTCAAGTAATTCAGCATACCACAAGGGAGGTTACATTTTTGAAATTCATGATGGAATTTTAACTCTCTCTTTTACCCCTTCACATACATATGCCAATATTATCTGGAAGATTAACTATCACAGTTGAACTGGTTTTTTGAACTTTCACAGCAAGAAAACAAGCCAGCTACTATTTAAACTAATTCAAGACACTTTTCAGCATTAAATCTGAGAACTCTTTTATTTTGGCAGAATTTATCATGAAGCTGTTGGAACCTTCACTGAGAAACAATTTGCACATTTACTTGGAAACTCTCACCCAAACAATTACAGGATACAGAGGAAAAACGTTAAAAGGCTTGTTTTAACAGGTTATAGGTTTTAGAACCATAACTGCTTCAATTTCTAGTTTGTGCAATTATAGCAAACATCGGTTATTCTACTCTCCCCCCCAAAGGCCTAATTTTAGCATAGTTCTATATTTATAAAGTGAAACCCAGGACACATCTAATAATAGAAATAGATCCTTACTTCCTTATATTAGAAACACACTGTGATTCAATAAACCCAAGCAATGCAGCCTGAGATGATTCTTTGAAATACACTCTTCAAGAGTAATACTTTCTCATCAATACTGTAGATGTTATTGTTGAAGATGATTAAGACAGAGGAATCTACTGTATAACCTGATAAAAGTTATGCTTACCTTTGTCTGATGTTACTGTGCAAGGGCTGGTCATTCTGCATTTGGATTGGTGAGGCTGCCCGCTTTGGTGAAGAAAGGGAATCTCTGGGGGTTTGCTTTGCTGATATTGGCACTTCATTATAGGAGGAAGATTCTCGTCCAGAAAGTGAAAGGGAGACAGAACTATCCAAGGTTGCAGAAGGGTCAGAAGCCTGTCTAATGGCACTATCATCATCTGCTTTTCTATCACTCTTATCCTTTGAGAGGTCTTCTTTATCTGGAGCACCATCTTTTTCATGGCTGGAGTACTCTTTGGATTCAGAAATCAGAGTCTTTGATTCCTTCGTCTCAGTCCTGGACAAATACAGAGAGCCACAGTCCTTGTTTTCATCATCTTGCCTTTCGCTTTTCACTCCCTTTCTTTCCACACTGTCAGGATCTCTCCTTGACCGTGTATATCTGGATGAGTAGTCAGAATCCAAATCAGAATCAAGAGATAATCCGTATTTCTCTGCCAGCTGGCGTCGCCTCTCAGCCTTGTACCTAGCTATTCTTTCTGCTTTTGACTCTAGTTCCTGGACATCCATGTTTCCTGTACTATACAAGGGCTCGGTATTACCTCCTGTGATTTCTGCTCGGTATCGGGATGATCTGGGTTTTTTTTCTACAGAAGTATCTGAGGTTTCCTCTTCTTCATTTGATCTTCCTGTCCAAAGTACAACATACATGAGCGAATTTATCCCAAAACTACCTTACTCATCGTTCACATCGAGTGAACAAAACCTTCCCATTTTCCCATGGATGAAATGGACATATTACATTTTTGCACTTATGTCTTTAAAACCACATACAAATGATTCAGAAATGGGTATTAGTTATAACTATTTAAGAGCCTCATATAAAATTATTCTTGCTTTAAAATAATATGGATAATAAATCTTTTTCAGACAAGACCAACTGGAGAATTAAAAGGCAAGGTCACTGTCAGGTAGTACTTACCTAAGTGGGGGCTGTAGGGATCAGTTGCACGCATATATCTTGGTGTATCTTCCTCTAGTAACCGGTGAGTGACTGAGCCTGGGCAGTTTTGTAGGAGCATAGGTTGTGTATCATTTTCAATTCCCTCTAAGCGCCTAGCTATCCTCTCTTTCCTGAAAAACAAGTGAAAAATGTGAAATCAGGCATTTTTTAAGATTTGAGGGGAGAGTTTCTAAGAGGAGGTAACAAAACAAGCTGTGTGTTTTGTTTTACAAGCCAAAGACTTTTTCTTTTTTTACCTTTTCATTTCCAAAAAATCTTGGTTGTTTGGCTCAAACAGTTTTCTTAATTCTGAAACTGAGACAACAAAAGATTATACAGTTTATAAGCTACTAAGTTTCAGTAACTCAAAGAAACTTGCTAAAATGCTTTAGAATAAGAAGGAACGGTCAAATAAAGAGGTTTGAAATAGCTTTTGTTGGAGAAAATGCATTTTTGTCTTGTTTTCCTACTTTATTAAGCATGTGTTACCATAAATGCATGAGGCACACAGGTGTAAACACCAAGGAGCTCTCCCCTTCAGGTACTTCCAGGTTGAGCTAGAATCTGGTATGCCATCCTAGCAGTTTTCAGAATTTAGTATTAACTGGTCAAGTTGTAATTTGATTAGCTGAGGTCAGGCTTACACACCATAGTAACCTCTTTCAAAATCAGGTAGCATGGAATCACTGCTTACCCTGTATATCCAAAGGCTGGGGACTGACTGTGTTTAAAGAGAAACAGTGACCCCTATTCCACACTTTCCTCCACTCCCTTATATTGAACAAATCCCAAGAATCCCAGCGACTCGTGGTTGGAGAGAAAATTACCATGCACCCTCATGATATTTCTGCATGGTTAATCACTTTCTACATTGCTAATTTTTGCATGTAGTTTTAATTGGACATACTTTCCTTCTCTCCTCTCAAACTGCTTGGTGGTGTTATGTGCTAGCAGACAGCTGTCACAGTTCACAAAATAGTAGTGAAGTAACAGGAGGCATGATAGATGAAGTAATTCCTATATATACACACATATGTGCACAGTTATCAGTGATGTTTGCAAACCACACTGGAGCAGTGAGTGCTACATAAACAAGTGTGGTGTGACTTCTTGCCACCAGGAAGAGAAACCACACAGGCAGTCAGAGGATGCAGTGGGCTGGGGGGTGGTGTGTGTCTCCATGCCTAACATCTCCCCACACACACCCCCTGTACAGGTGTGGTGCTAAAACCTGCATCCTCGTGTTCTGATGCAACACACCTCAGGGCCTGATCCTGCTGACCCAGGGTTCAAAAGTTAAAGCAAGCTGAAGCCTACAGCCTGCTAAATCAGCCCTAGATTGCCATCAGAAACACCCGATGAGTCAGGAGTGTCTAGCAGACACTGTTCCATGCTGCTGCAGAACTACATCTATCAGCGTCTTTCCTTACTAGACTTCATCGCTCCAGATACTTAGAATGATAAATACTACTGAAACACCACCCTTTTAAAGGTCAGATGCATCTTCTCTCCCTTTCCTCTACTGCAAGAACTTACATGCACAGCTAAATCAGCTTCGCTGACGCATATTCAGGAAGTTTGCTGTAGTCAATACCAGTGCTCATACCTCATAGATAAAGATAGATACTATTGACATTGGCTGTCTTATCAACCTTACGTGCTGAAAAGCCACTAGGACTCCAGGTAAAATGTCTTGGATCAGCAAGAATGAATGTATTCTGATGATGACTACTCGGAGGAGCAAATGAATGAGGTGTGAATATAGTGCCCGAGGCTATGGATGAGTGCCTACTGAGAATGTGTGATTAACAGGGGAAAGAAATCAACTGGGCCACTCTCCAAAACAACTCCTTCAGCCTACATTTTTATAGAAAGCAGACTCAAGCTATCAGCTTCAATTTCTCAAGCCAGGTTTGCTCAGATAGTGATTATGTCATGAAAAAAATCTATTTAACAGGGCTAACCCAAGGAACACCTCTTCCATACCTAGTTTTGGCATCTGCAGCAAAGCTTATTGAAGCCTATGCTGTTGACCAGGTTGACAGTGCAAGATAGTCACTGAAAATCCTCAAACTCCAGATCTCTGGAGAAGGACAGGAACTGGGCTTGGGCAATGTAAAATTTGCATCCTGAACCAAACACCAAAGCAAATATGAGCCCTTATCATAGAATCAAGAATGGTAGGGGTTGGAAGGGACCTTTAGAGATCATCTAGTCCAACTCCCATGCAGAAGCAGGTTCACCTAGATCAGGTCGCATAGGAACATGTCCAGATAGGTCTTGAAGACTTCCAAAGGAGACTCCACAACTCCCCTGGGCAGCCTGTGCCAGGGCTCCCTCACCCTCACAGTGAAATAGATTTTTCTTATATTTAAGTGGAACTTTTTGTGTTCCAGCTTCATCCTATTATCCCTTGTCCTATTTCTCTCAATGCATGAGCAGTTCCCACTGCTGCCCTGCCTACTCAAGCAGAGCTAGCAGTGGAACTGTGTTGAACAGAGAACTTATCCATATCAAACCAGCCTTCATCTCACATTCACACCAGAGGAAACGATTTCTCAAAAATACTTTGCTTTCTTTTGCCAAATCTACTTCTGTGTTTGTTCCTCTGGCTATTAGAGTTTTCCTGTTCCATCTGTTGACTATACATACATACAACGGTCAAAACAAAACCCATAGTTGTTCTGTCATTTCAGACAGGTCAAAGGCCACCACAGCTCACAGTTAGTAAAACCACATTCCATCTAAATCTAAAGAATTTTTCTTCTCTAGTCCCTGTTTTATACAGTCCTTAAAACCATAATCAGAGAACAAGTCTTTTACACAACTTTTACAAGCTCTAAAGCATGGCTTCATATACTAAAGTCTTCCATTTTTTCCCTCCAAAAAAGGAATCTTGACTATAAGTTGCCTGTGTATAAGAAATGTGGAACATCCAAAGAACTCCCAGCAGCATTTGCTCAACACCCTCTTGCTACGTGTTAGTTGAAGTTCCAGAGATTCTACTACTGCTTTGCAGCCCTAAAAAGAGCAGTGGCCTCATGAAGCATCTCTCCAACACCTTCCCAAACAAGATGGGATAAAAATAGCATGGGACTACTCTATGCTGCCTTACACTTTTTCCACACTTAAGATTCCAGACAGTAATTTCAGATGGATTGGCCAAAACCTGAAGAGCTTTTTTTTGTGAAAGCAGTTTCTGTGGTAAAAAGCAGCACAAGGGAAAAAAGACAAAATGCAGGAAGTCATCTACTTGAGTGATTTCTTTTTGCTGAGTAAAATATTTGACTTCAAAACATGAAAGATGGTTGGAGAAATTTCACTCCCAAGAACACTGGTTGGCCCTTGCCAACCTAGGTGATCAAGCTTCTCTTTTTAGTTGGCAATTTGATATGTTGGTGCCAAGTTCGCAGCTGTTAGTGGGATGTTTTTCCACAGGACCACCAGAAATTACACCCTTTCAAAGACACCCGTGACAGCATTAAAGAATATCATTTCTACCTAAAATGTAGCACAAAGATCTAATTCAGCACACGAGAATAGACTAAGAAGCTTAAAATAATTAATTTCACAGCAAAATCTCCTTATCTAAGCTACTTCACGCCAACACATTTTGTAAGTACTGTTGGTCAGTACAATTAAGGGCAACAGGAAGAACAGTCACAGTTCAGGAAAAGCTCTGAATTTCAGGCTTTACTTTAGGATGGTGAGCAGGATGCTATGGCCAGATATCCTCTACGGTAGACTGTCAAGAGGCATCTTACTTTTGGTAACTGTAGAACTTCTGAGCACAATTTATCTTTTAATAATAGTGTTTACCAAAAGCAATATTGTTGCATGTCTCATCCCAGAATCAAATCCAAAAAGCACATTTGGAGTGCACCTTATAATAATGTTTTAAAACTCCTTAAATTAAGGTGAGACGTTTCTTATAGAATTCAGAAGTCTTTCAGAAGCATTTGTTACAGAATAGAAATGTTTTCTGCTGAAAGCCCTCTTTGGTAACAGCAAAGGGGATACATGTGGCTAAAGTTGCAAGCATGTGACAATAGTTTTAGTTTTTAAAATATAGAAGCTGTAAAAATTAAATCAAGCCTTCCAGAAGTAGAGAGTGAGCACATACATTTTTGAAGTCTGAATAGATGTGGATTAAAAGTGTGCCTGCCACAGGCTTAACATTTCAGAGATGGTAAATAACCACTGCAGTGCAGGTATATACATTTTCATTTTGAGGAGAATTTGACACAATCACAAAGCCTACCAGCTTCGTTCCTACCTCCTCCTCTTGTAGGAAGGTGATGGTCTACAAACCAGGTTGGAGAAGCATCTATCTTCTGTTTATGCTAGCAGAGGCATACTAACATGTTCAATGCTTAACTGCAGGCAGCAATGTGTGAGACTTCAGCTGGAGTCTTTGAACCTCAGTTCAGTCTGTATCAGTTGAAAATTAAATGTATTCCTCTGGTCTTCCACCATATGCAAATCTAGATCAAAGTTAGGCCCTGGATGGGACAAAACCTGGACTTTCAGAAAGCGTTTGGCCTCAAGTAGTCCTCTCAGAATATAACCATCAGCTCCCACTGCTAACTTTTGGTGTGTTCCAGACTTAAGGAAATCTGATCTTTTATTACAAGAATAATTTCTAGGAAATAGAGACATCTTGTAATAGAAATTAGTTCATTGAAAAGCAATTTAGAGAGTAGGTTTCTCAAGTGAAGACTCTCACAATTAACTACTTGGCCAGTGCAATTCTTAGGCTAAGTATATAGAATGAGACACTATATATTCTTACTGAGTAGTGCTCTCAGTCAAACTGTATTGTATAAGTGCATATCACTCTGTTCCATCATTCTGTCCTTTTCTGAACATCTATAATGATTATATTGAAAAAGCAAACACATTACTTAAATATCACTTAAATGTTATGCTGGAAGAAGGGCTCCTTTCAAAGGAGCTCTGGGCAAAGGTTGTTAAAAAAAGCAAGTCAGTTCCTTTACGTTGGGATTAGTGCATCTGGCCTTGCAGTTTGTCTGAAAAGGATAAATACCATCAGAACACACACAATTTTAATCGAAGTTCTGAGATACACAACATCCCTGAGGAAAGGGAACATCTTCATGTCAGTTACACATAGTTGTATCAAATGCCACCCTTTACTGGTCAAGAACTATTTCCTTTAAATAAATCAAGATAATTAGTTCTTGTATCTACTTTAACTGTGTCAAAAGATAAAGATGGAATGGCCAATTACTTCTTAAGTTATTCAGACTAAGACAGAAGTTTAAAAGAAAACTTTAAATCCCAAACCTCATATGTAGTGCAGGTCCTTCAGCATGCAAGACTAAAATTGAGTGTGCAGTCTGTTGGTCATGCAGACACAGTGATTCTACCAACCACCAAAGGGGACTGGAAAGAGCTGTAACTACAAGGCAAGGTACTAACTTTGAATTCAGTATAATTTCTAATTGTACAAAGAAATATCTCTGAAGTTTGGAATTTCACCTACTTAACCTATTGAACACCAGGTAAACAAATCTGAATTTTATGAAGGAGGGATGTGTCAAGGCCTTGTGAAAGAGCACTGTTGTTCCTGCCCTGTTTCATCCTCTATGCATACTCGACAGTGGAAAGAAAACTCATTCACAAGCCACCTGTGCCTGACTGATTTTAACTGTGCTTTGCACTTGCATAGACTAAACTTCATATACTCTTAAATTACCACTTGATAACGTGCCTCTTTTACCTACCTTTTGGAAGTACTGCTAAGAGATTAGCATCAATATCCTTTGTGCTGTTTGCAAGTTCTTCCTTATCTTCAAATGAGAACTCCTTCTGAAAACTGAAAAGCAACACCTGGTTTACAGAACTGGGGATGTTTCTGCTACAAATTAAATAAAGCCAAGATGTAGCCAATTTACTGCAAGATTTCCATAAGAATGAAATAAGAAATAACATCAAGAAACTCACAAAGCCAAACCCAACATAATTTGAAACTTGTTTGCAACTGACTGTGACACATTTTTGCATTAAATTACTGACTGGAGATTACCTTCAAAATGCTCTACTAGCAATTACATTTGAAAGAATCTGTATCAAATGATACATCATAAATATTAACATCCTTCATCAAATACAGTGCTATATGTACACTCCACCTAATATCCTCCAGCATGACTGCCCTATTCTTGTTCCTGCACTCATCTCTAGGTCTTACATGGCTCATAATACACTAACAGAAGTAGCAGATGATTTAGTTAAATACCTTGTCTTTTCAAAAAAACAAAGGTGCTCATTTAGATGAAATAAAATATTTCTTTAACTATGTTCATTTAATATACAAATTTTAACTGTAAAATGTAGGTGTCATAATGGTTTAAAGTAGATACTGTCTACAGAGATTTTTTTTGAGAAGTGAGAAAACAAAGAGATTTTATTTCCTCAAGTTATTAAGAAAAGAGAACTGTTGTATTCTGCCATTGTGACTTCTAAACTGTTTCAAACAAGCCTAAGAATACTAAAAAATTTAAAAGCAGTGTAAGTTAACTGTATAGATAGGTGTAACATACAAATCCCCACATAAAAATCCTAACCTCTTCATCTTGCCATGGTAGTGATATAATTTACTGTCATTCTGATAAGAAGAATTGCACAGCCTTACTGTTGGAAAATAGTTGCCTATGACAGTTGTCAAATGTCTTTTTAAAGAACTGAATACCCTTTCATCAAGGGTATTTGATAAGAAAATAAATTAATAAATACATAGTCTGCTCACTATCCCAGAGGAACATTTCTCATTGAAAAAGGATTTCATATATGACAAAACACTTTTTACAGGACCTCCATGAAGAATTTGCTTCTTTATAATTTATAAATAATATTTCTGGTATGACATTGAGAAGAGAAAAAACCCTTGAAATGACAATAAAGAAACTGGGCTGCATCACATTCAGGCACTATGCCACCTGCTGCAAATTGTCTCCAACAACTGCACTTACAGAAATTATTTCAGGTATTGCCAAGAAAAGCAAGGTTAGCCACTCCAGAAAATATTAAATAGAAGATGAAGAGCTGCAATAAGATGTCCATTAAAGAAAGCTGTGTATCCTTGCAGGATGAAAACACTTTAATGGAACTAAGTAAAAACTACAATAAAATTAAAAAGAGCACACAGAAGCCAGAAGCAAATGTGTGTGTGTGTGTTATCTGAGACTGGGCAGAGGCTCAGACAGTTAACTGCATGTTTCTATATGCCTAACTCCACACTGCCAACACTTTGATTCTTATTAGCCTCACAATATGTTATTTTCTTACAGACACACCTTCTAAAGAACTCCAAGGTGGAGAGATTCCCAGTTTCCATTTTAGAGTATTTTCTACTCTTTTTAGCCAAAGATGAGTTTGAAAAATTAGAATAATGTTGGCCTAAGGCTAAAAAGCAAAACTGAAACTGGTTCTGACATGTCAGTTTGAATCCTCAGACTTGTCTATAAAGTGTTGATGGATCAAGCTCAAAACTTTTGAATATCTGGGCTTTATTTAGCAGTATCTCCAACTGCTTCCATAATGTTTGTTACAGTGCAGCAGCTTAAGTTTCCATAAACATTGGACTCCATACAGAAAAGCATTCACTCATACAGCAAAATCCTTGTTTAAATCAATTGTGCACTAGTAGCCACATGAATTAATAGAATCACAGAACCATTGAATTTGGAAAAGACCTTTAAGACCATCGAGTTCAACTACTAACCTCATGCTGCCAAGCCCATGGCTAAACAGAACCATACCCTTCAGCACCTTATCTATGCATCTTTTAAATATCTCTAGGGTACCACTCTGGGCAGCCCATTCCAATGCTCAATGACGCTCTTGGTGAAAAATTTCCTCCTAATGTCCAATCTAAACCTCCCCTGGCATAATCTGAGCCTATTTCCTTCTGTCCTATGATTCATTGCTGGAGAGATGAGATTGACCCCCACCTCATTACAAACCCCTTTCAGGTAGTTGTAGAGAGTGATCATGTCTCCCCTCAGTCTCCTCTTCTCCAGACTAAACAACTCCAGTTCCATCAGCCACTCATCAGACTTGTTCTCCAGACCCTTTAGCAGTTTCAGTGCTCATCTCTGGACATGCTCCAGCACCTCCATTTCCTTCTTCTAGTGAGAGGCTTGAAACTGAACACAGATTTTGAAGTATGGTCTCACCAGTGCTGAGTACAAGGGGACAATCACTTCCTTTGTCCTGCTGGTCACACAATTTGTGATACAGGCCAGGATGCTGTTGGCTGCCTTAGCATACTGTTGGCTCGCATTCAGTCAGCTGTTAATTAACACCCCCAGGTCCTTTTCCACTAGGCAATACTCCAGCCACAAGCCTGCCTAGTCTGTAGTGGTGCATGAGGTTGTTGTGACCCAAGTGCAGGACCCAGCACTTGGTCTTGTTGAACCTCATGCAATTGGCCTTGGCTCATCACTCCAGCCTGTCCAGGTCCCTCTGAAGAGCCTTCCTGCCCTCAAGCAGGTCTATGCACCCGCCTAGCTTGGTGTCATCATTAAGCTTACTGAGGGTGCACTCAAGCATCTCACTGATGAAGATGTTAAGCAGAACAAGTCTCAACACTGATCCCTGGGGAACACAACTGGTGACCGGCCGTCAACTGGATTTAACTCCACTCACCACCATTCTCTAGGCCTGGCCATCCAGTCAGTTTTCTATCCATCTCAGAGTAGGTCCATCCAAGTCAGAGTCATCCAATTTCTCCAGGAGGATGCTGTGGGAGACTGTCAAAGGCCTTACTAAAACCCAGGAAGACCACATCTACAGCCTTTCCCTCATCCACTAAGCAGGTCATCTTGTCATAGAAGAAAACTGGTCAAACAGTACCTGCCTGGCATAAAGCCATGCTGACTGGGCCTGAACCCTTGGTTATCCTGTATGTGCCTCAGGAAGGTGCTCAGGATGATCTGCTCCATAACCTTTCCTAGCACTGAGGTCAGGCTAACAAACAGGCAGGTAGTTTCCAAGATCTTCCTTCTGATCCTTCTTGTAGACAGGTGCCACATTTGTCAACTTCCAGTCCACCAGGGTCTCCCCGGTGAGCCAGGAATGATGGCAGATGATGGAGAGTGGCTTGGCGAGCACTTCTGCCAGTTTTGTCAGCACTCTCAGGTGGATCCCATCTGGCCCCAAGGACTTGTGTGAGTCAAGATGGAAGAGCAGTTCACACATCATTTCCCCTTGGACTAATGGGACTTCATTCTGTCCCCTGCCTCTGTCTTCCACTTCAGTGAGCCAGGTGCCCAGAGAACAGCTGGTTTTACTTTTGAAGACTGAGGCAAAGAGCGAACTAAATACTTAGCCTTTTCCCCATCCTTGGTCACCAAGCTTCCCCTCACATACACTAAAGGATGGAGATTTCCCCTTTCCCTGCATTTCGAAGAGTAAAACCATAGAAAATCAGGACTGGCACTAGCTTGCTGGTTCTAAAAACAACTATATTATTGGATTTCTTGTGGATCTTCAACACCCTTTTAAGCACTGTAAACTAGTTAGGTTCACTCTGGCCCCTTCCTCCAAACTCCAGGGAGTTCCAGGGACTCTGAAGCCAGAGATCCTCTAAACCCAGTCTAAATGTCTTTCATAGGGTTTAGTTCTGGTTTTAGATTATCCATTGGTTCTCATGCCAGTGTTGTTGATTATCTTACTTTTCTTATCAGAAGGTTTGCACATCTACTCAGCTTCCTCAAAGCAGGTTCTTGATTTTGTTATCTCTAAAAATGTTCCCTACGCATTCCAGTTTTAAATCATTTTTTAATTATGGTGACCAGAATTGGACAGTCTTGGTTCCAAATTTGGATCTTAGAAGTGTCTTATCAAAACAGGGATCTACAATATTTGCCTTTTTATATTTACACTATTTGGTTGCTCAATCCTGAGTGAGCAACTAATATGCCAAGGCTTTGCTTTCATCACTTGCTAGTGATAGAAAAATTCATCAGCCCCCAATGCACAACTGTGCACTTAGCATTATTACATTACATCCTTTTTCTATTACTCCTCAAGGTCATTCAGTTCTTCCTGTGTGTGAGCTCCCTCCTCCTTTGTACTGAGGGTGGCTTCCAACTTTTGCTCACTGGCAGATTTCATTAAAATTCTTTTAATAATCACAAACACCTTGAACTTAACCCTTGCTGGGCTACATAACATCACAGGTCATCTGCTTTATCAAAGTCCGTTCACAGTTTCCCTTATGTTCTCATTTTCTGTTTTCCTCTCAATAAATTTCTTTTTACTTGTTTATTTTTAAAAGATTAACTATTTCCAGAGAGTGACTCTTTTTGACAATAGGTGAGATTTTCCTCTTGTTTTCAACATTTCAATGTAGGAGACACAAAACGTTTTAAACTGATGTATTCATTACATTGCTTTCACTTGCACAGAGAATTCAGAGAGAGCACTGCTCTGAAGATGATAAAGTCAAGCCAAACAATTAGGTATTTATAGATACATGTATAAAATTAGTTCTAAAAATGAAAGTAGGCATATTTAGGACATGTCAGAGTTATAAGAACATTCATTAGAAATCTAAATTGAGTTGCAATGATGCTAAAGCAATTCTAAATAGTAAAAAAACCCAAACCAGGACACTACTCATAAGAATTTTTAAAAACTATGCCTTATAAGTAATTCCTCACCAAGATCAGCCTTCTTCCTCAATGGGATCTATCCAGATGTCTCCCTGCTTTATTAGTTTCTCTGCTAAAGGAGCAATTGCAGCATCAGTTTAGCTGCTTAAGCAGAATCAGATAGTCAAGCTTGGACTGCCAAGCATATTATACCTTCAAACTCAGGCACAATCCTGTTCTAGAAGTATCATAACTGCATTTACTCACCTTTGTTTTTCTTAATTTCTCGAGTGATGCTATAAATTTAGGTGCAGACTCCAAGCAGCAGCACCAGGAGTTTCTGCAGTTAACAGCTAGGCTATGCACATTCATTACTAAAACAATTTGAGGAATATGAATTTCTCTAGACAAAATAAATAAACAAATCTGTAAGTTTGCAAGGATTCTTTCTTCTTAAAGTCTCTGTTAAATTGGGATACTGAAAGATGTACTCCTCTTCCTTTGCTTGCCTGATATATAGCCTGTGATTACAGTTCCTGAAATGCAATCAACAGCATGAGGTCCCACAAGCTTGTTTCACACAGGATTTGTGTGTGGTTTGGCCTCAGGTTCCCAACAAACTCATTATACTCTCTAGTGCTCAGGGAATCCTATTCCTGATTCCTATAAAACACGGGCAACAATATTCCACCAGCTCAATAGTTTTTCTTTGAAAGCAATGTATAATGTGGTATTAGTACAGTACTTGCCAGTCTCAGTAGTTATACTACTCTTGCAACTTCCAAAGTGTGGGCTGCTTCTATACATTAGGGATTCCAGGCTGAAAACTTCATCTGCTGCTGCAACAGCAGCATACAATTTCTAAATAGCTGTCCCACTAACCTAGTTACATGCCCAAAAGCAAGCAGTTTAATCTAAATGCTACTGGTAACACTGCCCTGCCATCTGGATTGAAGCTACGGGACATACTGAGGTCTTGTGATTGAAACAATGGGCATGAAAATCCACTTTTATACCTGCAACCTAGGTGCTTGGCATTCATTTTTCTTCTTTCTCCAGAAGAATTTCCTTCCCTGGACTCTTACTCAAAAGTGTATTCTACAGTTACATCCTTCTCTACTTTCTACTCTCATTTCTACTTTCCCCTACCTACCTTCCACAATACAATGCCTCTTGTACACCTATTCTCTCTACTTCTCTACAGTACCTAAGAAACAAGAAGTCAGGGAACCAGATGCACTCCACTGACTAAAAAGATGCTTGCAAACACAATCCTGAGCCAATCCAACAGCTAGTTTCTGGGCAAGAGTCAGTTCCCAGCACCCTGACTTCCTCTCTGTGCCATTATTAATGGGTCCAGCAAGCACAGAGGACTGGCAAAAGCAGTTGGAAGTGAGGATGGCAAGAGAGAGGGAAACATGACCTGCCACTTTGCTTAACTGTGAACTATATCCCTTTACTCAGCGGTGTGGAACTGTGCCCCAAGATTGCAGGCACAAGGCAGCATGGCCCTGCAAGGGAGCAGCATCACCTCTCTACCATCTCCCTCCCATGTGCTGACAAAGCTCTCTGCACAGCTGTATAATTAATTCACCCACTTCAGCCACCTCCTTCTTCAGATAGATCAGTTTTCCAAGCTAGTTCACTAAATGTCTGTACTATTTTTGTGACATGCAAGGAAAAATGGGCATTGCAGTGGCAGGAGGCTCAGTGCAGAGTGGAACTTCTCCCTTGGCAATACAAGCTATTTTCACAGTAGTTATAAGATAGATGGTGTTTTCTATACCTGTTCAGACTTTATGTCAAAGCTTGTTCCTGTAAAAGAATCAATAATCATTCTCCCTGACAAATGAAAACATGTAGATTCAAGCAATAACTTCAAGTTACAGTTGTGCAACCAGCCATTTTCACCGGGCAACAAAAATGCAACCTTACCTTAATGCTCTCTTCCTTTGGAGCAATCGTGAAGGTTTGAATCTGACTGGGTTTTCTTTGTCAAAATCTGTGAAATGAAAAAAAAAACAACAACCCACCATGGTGAAAATGCTTTAATAAACAGGGAACTTTTAGAAACCTACATTACAGTAGTCCTTTTCCACTACATTACATAGTCCTTTTCCACTACAGAAGACTGTACAAAGACCTTCCCTCTAGTTAAAGAAGCATACGCATGTCCAAGGTGGTGATAAACTAAAGACTTGCAAAAGTAAGTACAGACAGTAAACATATCAAAAGCATCAACACTTTATGGAACTGCCATGTTCTAATCCCAGTATTCATGGTGCAGCACTGGATCCTGAGGCCATCATTTAATCTCCTTGACTCATTTTCCCAGCTTATAAAATGGATAGTAGACATGTTTATGAAGTATTCTGCAAACGAGAAATGCTGCAAGCAGCAAGAGCCTTTTTGGCTGCAGCCTAGCAATACTATAAAAACTGCATATTCATTGCAGAAGTTGGAGATGCTCAGATGAGAATCTATTGCAATAACAGTGTTACAGTATTTCTGAACATTGTCTACAGTTTGGAAGCTCCCATTTTCTAAGTAGCCTTAGAATATGCTTACTTTTTGAGAGGAACAAATATTTACAAAGAGTAAAACTGTCAGATACAGCCTTATATTCAAAAAGTATCTGTTAAAGCCAAATGTTTAAAACTTTTGTGGACAGTAACAAGCAATGGACAATCTTTCCTCTCTCCCTTCAGATTTAACTTTTTAATTTCTGCAGTCAAGAGCATCATCAGAGGGTCTAAACCATGACCTGTGGCAAGGGGGACCAGAGGTCCAAGTACCAGCTCTCTTCATTCAACAATGAGGATGTTAAGAGAACTTAAGGAATTGCTGGCCAGGATGCAGGGGAGCACCTCAGTCTGTGACTGCTGTTGAAAAACACTTTAAGCTACTAATAATTTGCTCCCAATGGGAAAATAGCCTTCTGTCCCCATCTGTATTAAGTCAACTAACCCAAGACCCTAAATTAATAAACAAGTGGTCACTGATGCAGTGTTCATTTTATTTTTCAAGACAAACATGAATATTACACAACCTGGACTTTAGAATGGTTAAAAAGCAGCAACATCCCTTCTATGCTACCTCAAGAGCTGAGACTTAACTATTTAAAATAAGTACTAACTAGCAAAAAGATTAAGGTTTTTGTTTATATAAAGTATTTTCAAATCTAGGTAGGATGTTTCTCATTTTTGCAGAAAGATTTTAATGAAACTTATGATAACTGACAACGTGGATCTTAATCCAGAATGTATCTTTTGTCTATGCCTTTCAAAACTTTCCACCCTCCTCCACTCTTCAATTCTTTCTGCTACCTCCTCAGGTAAACAGACATAAAAACAAAGAGAGAGACCATTTTAACAGCTTGATAAAGAGGCTTACAATGCAAAAAGGCATTTTTTTAGGCATCTGCTACAAGTCAGTGCAGATATCAAGCGGCTTTGCTAATAGCATTCTTCAACTTTAATAGGCAACTTTTTCCCGTTTTTGTTAACATTCATTTTCCATTTCTGAGTAAATGGAGAATAAAGCAGACAGATTACACAGAAACATTGTTAGACCAAAACAGGGTATTGCAAGAAAAACAGTATGAATGTTATATAAGTCATAATATTTCAGAGAGCACCGTTAAAAAGAATACTCCATGTAATGAGTAAAAAAAGGTCAGATTTACGTTACTGTGAGAAGAGTATGCAGTAACTTAAAAAGCTCAGCTCAGTTATCAGCTTAGCTAATCAGAAACAGGCATATCTTAAATTTATAGCCCTTCTAACAGGATACAACCCATCCTATAGTTTTTGGCACTAAAACAGCTGCCCACCATGAAAACCACAATCAGACCACAGAGAAATTCTCCCTACTCTAGCCAAAATTGGAGAGGGGATATGAGAAAGGAAGAAAGTAGCTTTGCTGGGAGAAAGGGGGGAGAAAGGCTTTTAAGGGGATACAGAAGCTGATCTGACTCTTGCTACCCATTAAACACATTCAGTAACATTCATACATACCACATTTATAATGCCTCAAAAACATCGTACAACTTCACTGTATTTCACAGGGGCAATTTCTTTTCTTCCCTCCCTCAAATACAGAAAACCCAACCAGATAATGATGTTGTTAGAGTTTTGTTATTTCATGTATTTCCTCCTCTTCAAATTAAACCCCATATGTGAGGATTGAAGTCCAATAAAACTTACTTAGTACAATGTGGAAGTCTTAAAATTAAATACAAACACAGGAGAGAAAGTAAAACAATTCTGTTGCAAAAGAAAATAAATTTGCCTACAAAAGAAACAACAGTTTAGCACAGTCTTAATTCAATGCTTAATTTAAAGAGAAAAAACCCCACCCTCACAGTACCTGAGACACAGAAGGAAAATCTTTGCAACAGCATTTTGTTCTTTCTTTCACTGAAGAATTCTAAACATGCTCGTAACCACATTAAAACAACTTTAAATATTTGTATATCGTAAGATTATATTTACTGAAGCGTAAATCAAACTTGCTCACAAGTTTAACCATTTGTTCAGTCTAGTTCCCCTCCCTTTTAGGCACTAACTACAGGATAAAACCACTATCCATAATTTAATGAAAAATGTTCAATTTAAAAAAAAAAACCATAGATGCAAGCTTTCAGTGTAACTTACTATATTTAAAGGCCCTAAATCGGTGGCAAGCTAAGCTAATTAAAAGATCCATCTAATCGGATCATTCAAAAGTGTCCTTTAGGAAATAATGAAACAGCCTAGGTGACTAACTGCATACTGATTGCTAAAGTAGCTAATGTAACTGCACAAGATCCAGTCAAACAATATTTACACATGCATACACGAGAGATGAAACACACACACATGAACTGCATTTTCTTCTGCCTACTTGGAACTCTTACCTTGCTCCTCTGAGTATTTAACATTTCCCAAATAGCTGGAGATCCACGGATTTCTGAACATGGTTGCACAAACAAAGGATTCCGCAAAGAGAAACTACAATAGCAGCTAATTCTCAAGCAGCCACAGCCCTAGGCCTGTCTTAGCAATATCGTGTGGAGATTTTTCATAGCACAGGACTGGAGCTGTCAGGCTATCGCGTCCCAGGGAGTACAGTAAATGCATAGCAATAGGCTGCAAGCTGGAGCAGCTCAAGCCGGTAATCAGATTACAAACAGAAATTAGGCACATGAATGCTAAAACAGATTGGGCAATGGTGATTGGGAGATTTATAATATTACCACTTCAAAGATCCAGCTAAATCACACATTATATTCCTGCAAAATTAATGCAGAACCTTTAAATCCTCATATTAAAAAAAAAAACCCACCAAAATCCACAAAAAAACCTCCAGCCCTCCAAGAAGAGGACTAATTCTTTCATATCTCTAATCAGGATAAACTGTAATGCTTGCTTAAGAAAAACAGTATCCAGGCTGCCAAAAACAAACAAACAAAAAAAGCAAAGGGAAAAAAAAAAAAGGACTCTGTTAATCATATCATTATGCTAAATGTTTTGCCTAACTATTAGTTGGAACATTTGAAACAGACAAGATTTATGGATAACAGATGAGCAAAAATACTGGTGGGGGTGGGAAATGAAGAATAGACACTACAGCTCCAAATATTTTAATTTGAGACAGAAGGTGTAAAATTGTACAAAAGTACTATCTAGCTACCATATTTTCTATTAAACAGATTTTATGGGCTTGGGATTGAAGATTCAGAATCCTTGTAGTTCATTTCAAAAAGTATTTGTTTGAAATAGTGCAATAACCTTGTTGCAGCCTTCCACACTGAACTACCTGATCATCTAACACACGATTGGTTGGACTAGATGATCTCTAAAGTCCTTTCCAACTCTACCATTCTATGATTTTATAGCACACAAAGAAACATCAAATGTGACTGAAACAGGTCCATGCACTTAACTCCATTCAACCACAGGCAGTAACTGCCTACTAGCTTCACTCCAACAGGCTTCTTCCCTCCAAAAACATTTCAACTACTATCAGGAGAAAACTCAGCACAAGGCTGCAGTTATCAGGATCATGAAAATATAGTCTAGGAACACAAGACTTAAGTTCTTGACTTTTCTCACCTGTTCTATAATACAATGGGACCCTGACCTATGCTGGGAACCAATATATACAGGCAAAATATAAGC
Source organism: Colius striatus (assembly GCF_028858725.1). Classification (NCBI taxonomy): domain Eukaryota; kingdom Metazoa; phylum Chordata; class Aves; order Coliiformes; family Coliidae; genus Colius; species Colius striatus. The sequence goes on from NC_084763.1 coordinate 49,087,166, forward strand.
AATGATGCTGTAATAGAGAGTGTTTAACCACAATCTAGCAAAAACCTCTTAATTTCTGTTGTCTCACCATGAAGTTGTATTAAGCCTGTCTAGGTCATCAAACAACTGGTTTTCATTCTAACAAGTCCTTAAAATGGATAGAAGAATATGCATCCCATGCTATTTGTATTCATTTGTTTGTTTCTAAACAAATTCTTAACCAAAATACATTTTATTACCTGATCTTTAAACAGTCCAGAGCTCCCCAGAACAAGTGACTAGGCACAAGGAACATGGCACTGAAGCCCCTAACTCACCAAGTAACATCCTCTCCTCAGAAACTTTGGATGTTACACAACACATTTCTTTCATAGAATCACAGAATCATAGAATGGTAGGGGTTGGAAGGGACCTTTAGAGATCATTTACTCCAATCCCCCTGCAGAAGCAGGTTCACCTAGATCAGGTCGCATAGGAGCGTGTCCAGGTGGGTCTTGTAGACCTCCAAGGAAGGAGACTCCACAACCCCTCTGGGCAGCCTGTGCCAGGGATCCCTCACCTCAACAGTGAAATAGCTTTTTCTTATGTTTAAGTGGAACTTTTTCTGTTCCAGCTTCATCATCATCATTTATCAACATTCTTTCTTTGCCTGTAACTTTACTGGCTCTCCTGTTTAATTCTAACCACTTCACAGCACTACCAACAGAACACAAATCAAACAACTCCACGCTCTCTCGAGCAGCTGTGAAGACCTCCATGTCCTTGAGTCCAATGCATATAAAAGTAGTAACAAACAACTGTAATCTGTCAGCAATGGTCCAAACTTGCCATTAACCTGAATATCTAATTGATGGCCTATACAGAAGTATGTGTGTGCTTAAAACATAAAACTAGGATAGCACATTCTGGACCAGTATCTGTGTGAGTATATCAATAAATAAAGACATCCAGATCTGAAAAAGTCCCTTCTTTCCAAACCCTGAATGTGTGAAGACTGCTTACTTGATCTTGTTAACACAGGTATGGAGCACTTTTAAGCATTTGCAACTCCTTATTTGATAAATCTCACAGCTGCAGTCTTTACCAAGTTTGAAGTAGAAGTTACACTTGACAGCTGAGCTGATGCAATATTTCACAGCTGACAAGACAGATAGTCCTACCTATTCCTCTCTGCAGAACTTCTTCTAGGTCCTGCTCCTCTAGTGACCCAGTCAGATGACTAAACTGGTAGTAAATATTCTCTTTTGTTTTTGCTGGGTATACTTTTCAGGAGGTGCCAGAATAAAGAAGGTGGCACAGGATCTTATGATCAGGAAAGGGATCAACCCTTCTGGTTAACAAAGGAGGTTAGCTCATCTTGACTGTCACCTCCATGCCTGGCAATGTCCCATATGACAGAGGGGACAGGTGTGTTTGTATTTGTGGAGGGAGAGGTCAGGCTCTCACATTCCTTATTTGCACATCATCTCCAACTTTTTGTACTCAGCATCCTCCTGGTGAACAAGGTGCAGAAGGTAAAGCACATAGAGCTTCAGAAAGACAGAAAAACTCTGGAGTGCCTTACATAAATGTGTATATTTTAAATCATTTCTTGGTTGTGCTGTAAAATTTTCTTCACAGAACACAGTTAAGAACAGTTAAGTTTCTCCAACATCTCTAGCTACCACCTGGAAAGGAGTATTTGTGATAGGCATTAGTGTCTCTCCTTTCCCTACTGCTTATGGCTGTCAGATCAAGAATACAGGAGCCATCTCATGAGATCAAGGGGAATTATAGAGGAAAATAAAATATCCAATAAAAGCTATATCTGTATCAAAGTCTTCACAAAAAAAACCCCAACCCTCAAAGAGTTTGGCTTCAAGCTCTCTCTGTGTTAGGTTGGAAGGTGATCACCAGTCACTGCTCTGGGCATCTATGAATTCACACTAATGTCACTGCTGCTAATACTGAAACTGTGCAGTAATACTATGCAGAATCTCTGACCCCAAAGTTTGTTCAGCACCACTTCAAGACAAGAGGTATGTACCAACACTACTTCCAATATTAGAACTCTTAAAGCCATGAGATGCTGGGGCCTTATGGTATTTCACCAATGATGTATACTTCACACGGATCATTGAGAAGTTGTAAGTGTGGGTAACTGAGAATTTCCTTTCCTCCTTTCCATCAAAAAGGGATCATGTAGTGCAAGACGGGTCTCAGTGCTGTCCCTTAATCAGCATTGGCAGTGTCATGGTTTAACCCCATCCAGCAACTAAGCACCACGCAGTCACTCGCTCACTCCTCTCCCAGTGGAATGGGGAAGAGGATCATAAAAGAAAAAGAAGAGTAAAACTTGTTGTTTGAGATAAGGACAGTGTAATAACCAAAATAAAATAATAATATGCTACTTCTACTAATAGTAATGAAAAGGAATACAACCAAGAGAGAAAAGACGAGATGCACAATGCAATTGCTCACCACTCACTGACTGATCACTCCCAAGCAGTGATCCGTCCTGTTTGGCCAACTACCCCCAGCTGACAAACTAGGCATGACATGCTACGGTATGGAATAGCCCACTGACTAGTTTGGGTCAGCTGTCCTGGCCAGGCCCCCTCCCAGCCTTTTGTGCACCTCCTCACTGGCAGAGCATGGCAAACTGAAAAATCCCGTTGTTAAGAGCTATTTAACAACATCTAAAACATCAGTGTTACCAACATTATTCTAACACTAAACCCAAAACACAGCAGTGTACCAGCTGCTAGGAAGAAAATTAATTCTATCCCAGCTGAAATCAGGACAAGAAAACACCTTGGTTAAAACAGTAAGTCAGCAGGGCCCTGCACTGGTATAAAGAAAAGACATCTTAGATTCATCTTTTTGCTGCTTGTTTGGAAACAGTGCATTTAAGAGCAAGTCTTTCCCAGAAGAAAAGAAATCCATCTCCAAGTAGCTGATGAGGGAAGGAAGAAGAGTATTTTGTACTTCAAAGAGATCCAGTTAGAAAGTATGCTCAGCCAAACTACGTTATCAAGGCTGTGTCACAAATCAGTAGTAATGCTCTTGTCCTCCTCTGCCATCATTAATTTCTGAGCATTAGCAGCCTCCAACATAAGCAAACAAAAAGAGAACAACGGTTCAGCCATTGGAAAGGGGGGCAGCCCAGCTGGAAGTTTGCAGTCATCTGGGCAAAGAGCTAGAGGTTAAGCACGCATACATTTCAAATCTGAGACTGCTCATGAAAGACCAGCTGGCAGCTAAATGTTGTTCTGAAGCTTCCCACAGGAAGACAAGGAAAATATCTTGCTTTTGTCTGGCAAAACTAATCACTGTAATCAAAGCTGGGATTTAAACAGCTCGCAAAACTGTTCCCAACTTACAGGGCTGCCAATCCCAAAGCACTGAAGAGTTATGAATCAAGTCCCACCAAGATCAAGACTTTTTTCCTTCTGAATTTTGACCACTTAAGAATTTATATTTAGAAGTGTTCTTCTGTGATAAGAAGAACTAGATCCTTTGTTGTGCCTTGCAGTTATCATAAAAAACAAAAATCAAAGCAACCCCTGACAGCTGTTTGAAGAAAGCCTAAAAATAAAAGAAAGCAAGAATGCAGAGGAAAGAAAGTCCACAGCGACTGCAAAGAAACATTCAGCACATATGGTAGTTAGGTGAACAGGAGTCTGAGCAGCATAGAAAACGGAGTTGATATGCACAAATAAGTTGATGAAATAATATTTTTATCCACATTTCATAAGTAGAGATGTAAAGGAGCTGATGAATTTTACTCCTCTGCTCTTCTTCTAGACAAGGAGAGTACCCTTGGAATAGCAAGTCAGAGTGAGCTGTGCTAAGCTCAGAGATGCTGTGGATGATTATGGGAATGAAGGTCAAAAGAAAGGGCTAAATAAGACCACTCTCCTGCATCATTTCATCTCACCCTTCCAAGTTCTAGGTTACTTGCCGATTCCAAATCACCGTCAGTTTTTGTCATGGAGGCACACGCTTCTGATAGTAAGTGGCACTAAGAGAGCCCCCCCTTTTCTTATTTCCCTTTGCTCACACTCTACAGCAATTTCTGCCAAGGTGATCAAGAAATAATTTAGCCCAAAGGTAAAGGTCAGGTCAAAAATCTAACAGATGACTTCAGCAGTATAACCACTTAACAGAAAGCTACTGTCTCAAGTCACATTCAAAAACTCTACTTTGCAAACACAGCACATATTCTGGGTTGGCAACAGCACTAAGTTTTGTCTTCTCCATTCAAACCCCATGTATATGGGCAAGCAACAGGCTCATGAAGCTATTCATATGGACTTTTAAACTATGATTATTTCATGGTATCGTCCCTCCAGTGGAAAGCAAATATAATCTTTTTAACTTTGCCTTTTCTCCCTACTCCCACTGTGCAATAGTTTTCAAACAACAATCCTGGAAAGAAGATTTCTGTTTTAGGACAAGTCTTCAGCTAAACTTCAGCACAGCATCTCCTGTGCGGTGTATTTTATAACAGGTCATACACAAAGAGATCAAAAAAGATTAATAGAAGTGTTATAAAGGGGGTCAATATTCTTTAGTACAAGATGTCAAATGTATTAGAATACTGATGGTCTTTTTGTACAGGCTACTTTCTCTTGTGCTCTGGGAAAAGAGAGAATAGCAGGTATTTTTTTATGCAAACCAAAAAACCCCTCAAAACCTTCCAGTCTCCAGATTACTATTTCAGATGTGAAGAAATATCACTCAAGTGGCTAATTGTAGCAATGAACTGCTCCTAAAAGGAGAGTTTGGTACTTTTCAATCTTGCAACACATTTGCCACATGCATGAAGGTAACATGCCCTGAAATTCCTACATCTCCTGTCACTGTTCACAAAACTGTATGGCAAGCCTGTAGCATAATTAAATGATCATCAAGGAGTAGGATCAGTTTAGACTAGTTTCTTAAAGGAAGTTCAAAGGCCATACAGCCCTCTCCCATGTGGTAATTAGATATACCAGCGAGGCTCATTATCTGAATTGAGTCAGACCTATTTGTCTATGGGCCTGAAACAGTTACAGAAGATGTCAGGCATGCACAGGGCCAGGGTTAGGCCTGGACTAAGCAAGTGGCTAGAAATGAGGATAAGGAAGGAACTCATCTCCCAGCAGTATGTGCAATTTAAATGATTAAAGAGTCCAAGGACTTGAGGAGACATGGGTTTTTATCTAGCAAAACAGTATCTGAGAGCATTTCACACCATGGCTCACTGTATAGCAGCTGCAGTTCAGATTGTGAAGGCACAGGGTTAGCTACAGCTCTGTAAAGTCATGACACAAGCGCCTTCTTTACTACCCCAGTGAACAAGAGCTTTGCTGCTGCAAAAATCAAGGGCTCAAATTACTGTCGGGAGAGACTGTCTGCAAAACTTCTGTCCTCCAAGCATGATTGTTTCCCCATCTTCTGACACTTCTAGTCTCTCCAGAAAACTTTCCACCAAAGTACAATGCTACCAGCACAAGACTGTCTCCTTGCCTGGAGAAGCAAGTGGCCCCATGCAGTGAAGCAATGCAAAATCTCAGCCACGCTACTGAATTTTCTCCTGGCTGCTCTTTACCACTTTGAGATCTCTGCACGCAAGTGAAGGCCCAATAAGGCAGCGGAGAGAGGCACGCATACCACAAGGAAGAATTTATAACAAAGTTCTTTGGCTCTTCCAGATAGTCATCTAAGGAAAACATCAATTTTGTTTACCACTGTGATGTGACACTTCACAGGCCACATCGTATCCCTGGATACTTACCTTGAAATATAAATGTCATTTTCAAGCCTTAGGCAGACAACAACCTTGCAGACAAATTCAGGACCCCAGCTCCCATCCTGTTTATACCATGTTGCAATGCTTTCTCAGAAAAATAAATATTTACTAAAAGAAGTAAAGAAAAACCCTGTACTTTATTCAAGAGCTGACAGTCAAGGTAGGACAGCTAAACTGAAAATATTGTCACTGAAAAAAATGTCAGTACGAAAAGGCACATGTACCAGGCATAATTTGCATCCAGTATGGCTAAGCAAAAATTCATGAGGAAAGAAAGTCTGGTTAGCACAGTGATGCTGCAGTTTTGGAGACTGTTCTCTGGAGAGAAGGTTTAAATTCACAGTAGCCATGGCCTTTTCTCTTTATTGCCCTCATATACTTCCAAGGTCCCTGCAAAAAAATCACACATGCCCACTGCTCAGAAGGGTACCAATCATTAACAGCAAGTTAATCACAAGTCAGATCTGAAGAGCTTTCACAGAGCTGCCCTGGAAAGCTTGCACAGCATCTGCCTGTTGTGTACTTGTCTTAATCTATGGGGATTTTCCTAAAGGAAAACCACACAGGCTTCAGGATTTTTTAAAGCCTTCTTCCATGTGAAAGTTTTTATGAGGTGAGTATGAAGCGATCTAGTCAAGCACTGGTCCACACACAAGGCAGTGGGTGCCAATATTCCCCTCTCCTGTTTTAGCCAGTAACAGTAAGTCTTCCAATAAAGGGCACAAAACTGCATTACAAGAGAGAAGAAACAAGACCCGAAGTCATACAAAGAAAAAAACATTCCTTTTAGTTCAGGTGAGTCTCTGAAGCCAGGCAATGAAAACACACTTCTTGGCAAGGGCCACTGCAAAGCATTCTAATATGTGGAATGACAGCATAAACTGGCATCCTGAGGTTATAGACATGAGCACCTGAAAAACATGTTCAGAAAGAGAACTGTAGTTATCAACATTTACACAAAAGGATTTTATTTGTTTAAAGCCATCTCCAGCATAATTCTTACTCTGTGCTAAGCAGAGCTTGGTGTCTCTGACAGCTGAGCTCAGAGAGCAGCAGCTCCCTTGCAGCAGGCTGTCAGCACCACAGTACTGGGTCGTATCTCCCGGGGTCTGGGCTGGATCCTTTCTGGGCTGCACGCTTTCCACTGCCTGTTCTGTCCCTAGGCACCACTGCCTCAGCTTGCCTAATAAGGCCACGCCTGAGTTGACTGGCTGGCTTATAGGTCACACAGTGTTTACCTTGCGAGCCGGCAACGCGGCTGAAGCCTACCTACCCGACGTTTGGCAGGCAAAGGGGGCTCAGCCAGCCCCTCAGCAGCCAGGTCACTGGTCTGCCACCCCTGTGCCTCCAGGGCTGTGGGCATCCCAGCAGGGAAGTAGCTCTGGCTGCTCCTGCCCGAGAGGTTCAGCTCAGCCAAGAGCTCACAGCTGAGGGAGACATATTTCAGCTTTACCAAAAGTAGCATGAAACAGCAACTGTTCAGGTACAGTTTTCACCACAGCACATTTTAGGACCACTAGACTGAAAAAATAATCAGGATTCTCACTGTATGAATTGCTTGAAAGTAGGCCAGCAGCATGGGTATAAACAGAGCTCCAAGACAGCAGACAGGTACTTGTCAAACACTAGAACCAAGTGAACTAGATAAAAGCAAAGTACAGATGCTCATTTGAACACTACCATTTAATTATTTAACACTCCTGAACAGTTATGGAGAGATTCACTGCTATTCAGACAGATGGCTTCAAAAGTAATGATTTACTCTCCCCAAAATAGCTATCTGGCAAAAAAAAAAACCCCTGCTTCTGCTGCTTGCAATCTCCCTTGTGATTCAGACTAGTTTTTCCTTTATACCTCTCCCAGGGTAATTTCAAGATGTTAGATTTGGATCCCCATCCTATCCTCTTTCCCAGCACAGAGCCTGCGAGGCGAGCCACAAGACTGCTCTGTGGTTAGAGCCAGCAGACAGAGGGGGAGCAGTGCGGGTCACCTCCTCCTGCAGTGCTGCTGAGCCCCCTTCCAAGGGGCCAGCTCATGGTGGCTTCTTCCAGACAGGTCAGTACAGACAATGCATTTCTGTCCTTTGTTATCCCATGCCTGGCACCGAACAGTGAAATACCAGGACAGTTCAGATGTTATTTGTATCCTGCTATTTCTAAAATTGGCATACAAATTTCTAAGCACTTTGCTGCTGCTGAACGAAACATCCCTAGCGAGTGTGCTGCCAGATGGCTGGCAGAGACTGTCCCTAGTCAGCAGTGACAGGCACACAGGGCTTAGGTCTACAGGACAGCGTTGGAAAGCAAACTGAAAATGCTACCCCTTGCCCGGGACACTTGTAGTTTGTAAGCTCTGTATCACAGCTCCTTAGTAATAGAAAAATGACAGCATCCTGTAAGGTTTAAATACCTATGTAGTAGTACCAGAAATATTGCATTTATGAAATTATTTTCTCAGCTAGAAAAATCTCTAACAAACAGAGAGCAAAACTAAACCATGATTTTTATCAGTCCACTGAAAGAGATCTAACTACCACAGTTTAGTCCTGTTCCTGAACCCAGGGTTCATGTTGTTATAATTAAAAGTGATGGCATGTACGCCCAACTAGCTCTTTAAGTACTGCACATTAAGAAATGCAGCTGGGAATCATGCAGACAGTTTGTAGGCTTAGCCATTATCATTTTGGGTTGAAGCTGTGCCCAGATGCACACACAGATCTTGGCCAAGAACTGCTGATTTTCTCCAAAAGTCTCTTCTCTCCCAATACATGCTTCATTGACACAGAAATGGGGCACACACGTTCAAAAAAGGCCACGTCAGACACAATTACACACAAGCAGTCCTAAAATAAGCTAACTCACTTTGCCTCCAGTTTGCTTAGATCAGCAGCCCAACATGCTCTTATGACTACCCAATATCAATAATGAATGCTGTAGGAAACTAATGGACTGCTGCGTGTGCATTACATCCATTAGCAGAGAGCTAGGAAGAAGTCAGGACAGTCTTAAACTGTGCAAGTCAGTCACACTTCACAGATATCCAGGCTGGGACAAGATAAAAACCTACCCAGCTTGCACTACCTGCTAGAAGAGGTTCACCCATTCGTTTCTAGTGTCTCAGAATACATGCAGATAAACTCAAAGTACCAGGGGAAACACTTGTCTCAGGCCCATACAGAAACTTTAAGAATTCTAAAAGACAGGCTTTGGGAAGGAATTTCTGGGACAGCTTAGAAATACAGCAGTATCTTCTCCACTGTGATAAAGATGGGAGAAAAATGAAAAAAGAATTAACATTTCTTTGATCTGTATTTTGAATATCTTAAATGCAAAAGGACACCTAAGTGGTGGTCACCCTCACAAAGATGCATGGCTTTTTTATTGCTCAGGACAAAGCAAAGTACTCAGTTATACCTGACTGCTGCAGAGTTAAAAGTTCTCATTGAATTCTTCAAGAGCAGGTTAGGAAAGTAATTTCAGCAAAATCTATGCATATCAAAGGTGATGATGAAAGAACAAAGTAATGTCTGACATAAGACTTCTACTTTAAACTAAGACTGAAGTATTTTTTCCACATAAACTCTCCCAAACAGGCCACTTTCTCCAGGGACCTCTCAAGAGCTAATTGTAACCCTCAGTCACACAAGAGAAAAAACATCTACCACATAATCAACAATAAAGTGCTGCAGATACACATTCACTGAGTAAACAAATGGGGTTTCAGTGAGGTAAAGGAGGTGTTCTTCCCTTGGTGTACACATGATCAGCTCAAGCTCAAAAGCAAGAAGTCATGACTTTGTTCAAATGAAATGCAGCAAGCAGAGAAAACAGCCTACAAGTGAAACAACAAAGGTAGCTGCTTGTGGAGCTGAGAGGTTTGTTATAGTGCAGCCTCTCTGAGTCACCCTGGGAACATACAGAAGAAAGTCTCCATGGCTGGTGCAACCTTGATGCTTGTGATGATGGCCACAAAGGACTGCTTTGCCCTAACACAGCTGACACATGGGAGAAACTCAGTTGTACTTGCCCAAAAGTTCATGCACCTTCCTGAGACTAGAACTGCTAGTTTCCTGGCTCTCAGCCTTGCCAGTCTCTCCTGATTTTATTGCTGCTGCATTCTGCATCCTATCCTAATCCCAGAGTGCACATATTCTTCAATGTTTCCAAATCTACTTCATCTCCTCTGGCTCTTCTCCAGCTTCAGCTGTAGACTCTTCCATTACAGACCCAGTTTCACTCCAGTGGCTCTCTCCCCACTCCTTCCTCAATGTCAAACCAGGCTACCTTCTTGAGCAGGGTTCTGTTGTTCTCTTGGATACTTTTCTTTTTCAGGTAAATTTCCTTCATCGATCAACTTGTTTATCCCATGAATAGCATCAAAGGAATGCTGTGCTGTCTGAAGAGAGGCACTGAGTGTGTGTAATGGAAAATAAATAGACACCTTTTAAAAGAGAGAAGAGACAGGCAGCTTGAACAAACTGGAATTGGAAAGAATGGACTCCCTAGATGCCTTGATGGTCATTGGTTATTACAGAGGTACACTAACAGCCGGTTACAGAAAGCAAAGCAGGCCTTACAACCCACATTTTGAAAATATACCTACAGCAGTATTTGTCCAAAAGCAAGGTAAATACACTGCACTTCAGTGGTGGTTTATCACTGAAATCACAGACTTCATGCACAGTGCAATGCTTCTTAGCCAGCAGGTCAGTGTAGGGCACAGCCCCATGCCAGGTGATGCTACAAAATCCTCAGTCACTAGGGGCCTGTCATGTGCAAAGGCAACCTGGTGCTGAGCTAAACGTTCAGCTAGCTCAGACAAGGCAGCAATGATACATTCAGCTGCTACAGGAAAGCAGCACTTGGGGGGTTGCAAAACCCAGCAGGGAAATGGGGCAACTTCTGCAGCAAGACTTTACCACCTACATCACACCCTCTCCAAATGAACAGTTCTCAGGAGCATCAAGATGACACAAACCTTGGGGAATTTTGGGGTGCACAGACCCTGAAAGCTTCATTGTTAAAATGCCCCATCATCCTCGGAGAACCCACAGCCACAGTTGATGCTGGACCCATGGTTTGTGATCCAAGCAATAATCAGCAATTCTATATGAGCTTTGACACCTTAACAGAAGTAGTACAGGACAAGTACGTAATAAATTCACTGAAATGCACAAAGTTTACTGTCAGCACAGTGTCCTGTTCATAAAGTCTGCAGAAATGTATTCTTATGACATGAAAATAGTCCTTCCTACAGCAGGAAACCTCCAGAAGCCATTTGGGAAGTTTATTTCAGCACACCAGCACTACTGGCACATTCACTATTAAGTTATATTTCAACACTCCACACAAAGGACTTTGAAGTCCAAGCAAGGTGCTTGTTTCCTTGTTTTCCTCACTGCCTTTCTATACCTGGCCTGATTTTTCTAAGTACTAAAGGAAAAAATTGAATAAAGCAGTGAAAGAGCTAGGTAATCCACCAGCTTCTCTAAATAAATGGTTTAACATTTTGTATTGCACTTCAAGATACACATATTTTGCTTTGACTTTTAAAGAGAAATCAATTTCTTAAATTGTCAAGTAAACAGGAAAAAGCTCAGTCAATTTCAGACATTCAGACTATCTTATAAGTGCATTGCTTGCCAATGGCTTTAAGTCAAATTACAGCAGTATTTTAAACTCTCATGGAAAGAATGTCTGCATTAAAACCCAGTACAAGAAACTTAAACATCCTGACAGCATGCAGCCATGCGTGAGATCACTGTGAAAAGCTGCAGCATTTTCTTCAGCTCTTCATTCTTGTTTCCTGGGAAGTTTGAATCCATAATCAGCAGCTTATACCCAAAGTCTGTATGTCAAGACACCACAAATTGGAGTAAGTCCCGGACTTGCATTAGCTCACAATATGCGGTAAAATAACAAAATCCTATCCAAGGAGATCATTAGAATGCTATTTAATGAAGGCTGAACAAAAACTAAAGGATTGCTCCTAGAGAGGACACTAGATAGGGAATTCACTTGGAAAGCATAATTTCATTTTTGTAATCAAATTCTCACTTTCTTCCCTTAAGGGTATAGAGAGGTGTGTGTGTGAAAGTATTCCGTTAAACAGTTTGGCATATATAAATTCTCAACTAGTTGCATTTTGGGGAGCTTTTTGTTTGCCAAGAATTACCTGTATTTTTTGCAGGTCGTGAGGAATAGATGTAAAAACTATTTGCATAGAAACCAGATTTTACAGTGGGTTCACAGGATAAAAGTTTGTTTGGCTGGGTTGGGTTTTTTTTTAGATTTTTTTGTCATCTATTGACTCTAAGAAAATTTTCTGTTAGAATAAACACAGAACTCTTGATTGAGAGGCTCTTATTTACCTGTTCTGTAATCAAGAAGTGAAAAGAAGCAGCTTGGTAAGTTACCTTAAAAAACGACTTCCAAACATAGACAGTCAGGGAAGATAGATGAGACTAAGGGATGCCAAGGTGAATCAGCATCAGGAATGCCAGAAGCCTACAGCAGCATAGACCACTGCCTTGTTTAATTTAAGAAGTCAAGCAGTTGTTTCTCTGTGTTAGTGATAAACTATTAGTTGTGGTGCCGTTTATCTAATTGATGAAGCATGCCACTGAAAGTTTTCCATGATTATTACTTTGTGGCAAGTATCTTAAAAGGAATAGCCAGTAACACATATTGTTAAATAATGTAACAAATTTATCCTCCTCAGAAAAATAAAGTTTAGATTTGATGTCTATTTCCTTATCTAAATTCCTAACTGCTCTTGTTCATAGACATTTTCCCTTTTTTTTCCCTTTAATATCCTAGATTGTCAAGAAAATAAACAAGTGTGGGCTTCATACAGGGTACTTCTGTTTTCACATTTAGAGACTGCAGCAGAACTTAGCAAGATAAACCGAAAGGAAGTCAAAGAGATGGCAACAACAACTGGAACAGATTTGGGGTCTCATTATGTTAGAATAATATATATACTGGAATAGCTATAAAGACCTTTTTTTCCCCTCCTCATTTTTAATCTCATCATTGTATGCCAATTTATTTGCTCTTTTTCCAAGCACTGGTGGTATTAATGCATCAGGACAGGGTCCTACAATTACTCTTGTTACAACTTCATAGAGCATGTTGACTACCTTGCTATAAATAAAAGCTTCTTACACGATGCACAGTCAATGTACAAACAAAGTCTGTGACTATTAGAACTGAGTCACCACACTTCAGTAAGTGTTTCTGTAACTTGTTTAACATCAAAAATTGAGTGCCTAGTGCTGCTGTCCCTTTTGAGTCAAATATTAAATCAATATATTAGTTTTAGCTTCTAATATTAGTTTCTGTGTGAATTTGCTACACAGAGGCCATACTCAAGCCATCTAATGCCTCAAGACCAGCCTTAGGGTGACTTGGTGTCCAACTTAGGAGTCTCAGATTTCCTAAAAAACCTAAGACAGGTTACTAAAGCAGTGGTGCTACTACTGAGCGGTAGTGGTGGAGGGCATTCACAACTCATTACAAGCAAATCACTGAAAAATTTGACAGCAAAACACAAAAACCTTTACTCCAATGGCAGGTGTGTGACCACAAGGTTTACACGACTGAAGCACCATGTGAAAAGGTTATTTTAATATACCTTAATCTTTGAAACTTTCTGTAAAGTTGCCTTCAAGGAAGCTGAGACATAGATATGCCATAGCCTACAACACCAAGAATCACAGAAGATGCTGCTATCTCTCTCAGTATATTCCTACTTGCTGCTAAACTACTCACACTAAGTGACATCTTTTTCAAATGGTTGGTTCAGCTGGTTGGAGGAAGTTGTCTGGTGGCAAAGACAAATGCTAGCACAGCTACACTCCTTTCCTGTTAAGTAATTTATCTAAATTAGATTAAGCTTTTCTGACCTCCTGCACCTACCCAGAGGTTGGGTTAAATGCAAGGGTTACCTATCCAGCCCCTGTGGTACTAACAGGACACAGCTGAATAAACAGCTCTGCCCTCTTACCATGCAGCAGTGGGACTTAGGGGGTGGGAAACAAAAAGAGAACAGGCTGTTTTCTGGGACTCCAGACACCACTCAAACAGCATCAATCGTTTTGAGCATTGTAACTGATATTGTAAGTCAGTTTTGCATTATAAACCCATAACTTTAAAAACAACTAATGTATATGGAGGTTAATTTTGAGGGCATTTGTACAGACAGACCATTAAAAATATGTCAGACAAGCAAGTTAGAAGATAATGACTTCTACTTTAATATGTTTAACCTGACATTGCTTTAACTGTAGTATTAAACACTTTAGGTTATAGCCCTTCAGAAAAACAGGGAACAGCTTTAGAAAAGGAGCACCACATGGTTTTCCTCTGCTCTTCCCATATTGTGCATCATCAGATGTGTATTGAAACAATCATCTTGATAAAACATTCTAATTCAAAGCTTAAAACCAGCACACTGCCAACTACACTAACAGCACAGGCCAAGCATCTGTTGTTCTGCAAAGCATTAAAAACCATTCTCAGGATTTCATGTCTGAATTTTGCTTCTGCTTGAGGAAAAGCACAGATTAAAAAAAAAAGCACTGAAATTCAGAGCTTCTTGTTAGAATAGATTTGATCTGATTTTGGAAACAAATACTTTGGGCTTTTGAAATAAGAGAGACAATAGAGATATTTTTTTTCTTTCTGCCATTGTTTTTAAAGCAATAAACTGACTACTAGGTAACTTTCAAAGTTAGCACTATAGGCTAATGATGGAAGCCACTTGACTAAGAATGCCTAAAACTAGGATTTGCCTGATGAAGTTCCTTTATGTAAACCTGGCTGTTTGAGTACAAATGACTGATCCTGCAATCTCGATTCTCAAAAAAAAACCCATACAAATAAAACTTTCCAAAGAGAAGACAAAGAACTAACATTTCTTAATTCCCCTAGATACAGAGAACAGCCATCAGCTACTGGCTTCATAGCTTTCCCCTGTTTAACAGGTTATAAACTCCTTATTTCTTTCTCCAGGTGAACAATTACCTTCTCAGCCTCCTCTCTCTCCTGAAGGAGTATTGTACCAGCACCTTCTTCTTTGACAGTTCAACACACGTCCGATTAAATTGAATAGCTTTTTGTTAACTTCTGTTTAACCTTGAAATCTCTGTTTCTATTTCAGACCTGATGAAGTGCTGGTGTGCCTGCAAGCTTGTCTCATTTTTTCCCCCCTATACCAGCTGGTCTAATAAATTACCTCTTCCTAACAGCCTCATGTTAGCTATGTCCTTTGATCATACATGGCAAAACACCAGTATGTCACTTCAAACTTGCATTAAACCTTGATAAAGGAGTACCTCTAGCTTAAGAAATCATAAAACCTGAAGTCACTCAACTACTACCTTGCATTATAAAGGTAGCCGTTCAACTTTTCTACTTATCACATACATGAGAGTGTATATGTAAAGAAAGGCACACTTACTAAATACCTTGCAGAACTCTAGCATATTCTGTTAAAACTGCTCTAAATGTAATGAAAATTTAATGACTGGACAGTATGATAAGTTTGAGGTGAGTCCAGAGCTGACAGTCAAGTTCCTAAACTTTGTGCAATAGAGCAGGAGTGTAAAAAACAAGTAGTTCACGTGATTTAATGTTAAAAGTAACTTTTTCACTTAATTTGAGAAAAAGAAGGGGAGATGAGGAAGGAACAGTTTGCTGCAGATAAACCACCTCTTTTCTTTAAGGTCTGGCAGTTGGAGGCTTAACTCGCCTTTCAGACATTTCTTTATTTGGAAACAATGCCGGAGCAGGCAGGGCAGGGCTTTTTCATAAATGCTGCCTGGCCACATGCAAACTAACAACTTGGGAAACGAGTGTCAGCCCTGCAGGACCAATAGAGCTATATGCTCCTCTAACTGTCCCTGCACGAAAACAAAAGCAGAGTTTACAGTCTGAGAAAGCAAACAAATAAAAAGCCCTTCATAACTGCTTATTAATCATTAAGAGGAGAATCCAAGTGTTTGCTTTTAGGCAGAGACCAGAGCCCCATATAAATCCTGCAAAGCTTGAAGCTCATACAACTTTCTCTTTAGGACACTTATTGCCTGTGTCACAGTGCTATCTTCAGGACTGCGACTTATTTGCTCTTGGGAGCAAGGACTAGCTCCAGATAAGAGGGCGCAGTCACATGAAACACACAGCAGCACTGGTTATGAATGAGAGGAAGACAGGGAGCTAACTCAGGTACCAGACATAAAGCTGGGCACCATCAATGCATCAAAACATGGGAATAAGATGCAGCTCACACACTGGTGTTAGACCTCATCTGTTTGCTGCAATACTTGCAAGATGCCTCCTTGAGATCACATCCCCTTTCTTCCCACAGACACAGAGAAAAGACTATTTTTACACAGGCATTGATCAGCCCACTTTGACAAAAATAAATGGAACTAAAAGTTGAAGCCAACCCTCTTCCCAACAGTCATGTCTCCCAGGAGTCTCAGAAACGTCAGCAGCAGAGAAGACCAAGTGAGGAGACCCCAGGAGTTTGAAGTTAAAGCCTGCCCTCAACTGCAACATCAGGATCTGTTTGCATTTCCTTTGTTCACCCTGCTTTCTCTCATATCAAGAAAGATTCTCAACTAGGAAAGCTACCATATCTTCAGCAATTTTTCTTTGTTTTGTTTTTTTTAAGAAAAAAAAAAGACTTGATCAATTTCCATTCAGGTTTTCTTCCTCATCTTCTTCCTCTCAGATATTTCCGAGGTCAAATACAGGAACTATACAAAAAGGCATTAGAACAAAACAAAAAAAGGAGGCATCTATTTAAAGGTACTTTTATCTTCCTCAGAAAAAGACCTTTTGTTCCCAAAGTTAAAGTTCACGTTCTGTACAATTCTTAGCTTGGATTATCCCCCGTGCTGCTCCTGGAGCCTTGGCTCAGGGCTGTTGAGCTGAGAAAAAAGAAAATCACTTCATTGCAGATGCCTAGCACTGGTGCTGGGTGAACTGTCACCACCAAGATAGTCTCTTACTTCCATCCTTTCCAGACCTATGTTCACCAAAACTCCTGGCTTCGATGACACAAACCATTTGCACCTATCGTTTGGTGGATAGTGGATTTGACTATATCAGTCTTTAGACCCTGTGGTTACTGCTCACCTTGGAAGGGTACCCAGAGAATCTCTTGAACCATTCATGGTCTGCATCTGCATGAAAATGAAATTGCTTACCTAGAAAGTCTGAACAACTTAAACAAGAAAACCAAATACAATAGCAGCATAACAACAAGGCAACTATGGCAGAAAGAAGGGGAAGTATCTACTAAAAAAATAATTTTCTAAGGAAAAAGCCTGGATTTAAATAAACAAGGCTTTTATTCCCAGAGGACAGACTTGTGATGAAGGTTTGGCATCTGTTCAGTTCTTCCTCTATGGCAAGTGGCCTTGCTGTCTCCAGCAAGGATGCAATCAACACAGCTTTGCTGCCTGCAAGTTATATTCAAAAGGCTCTCCTCCAGAACAGACTTGTTTCCCATAATGAAACACATTTTGCTACTGTGTATTTTTATTTATCCTGTCTCATCTCATACAGAGAGGCCACACACTTACAGCATCTTTAAAGCAGGAATGGGTGGGTGGGGGAAAGACAGTTTCTACAGCACAAGCCCATAGGAGCAAAAGGACTCAAGAGTGAACAGTAATTGTGGAAGAATTCATGCTTACTTAATCAAACAAATTGTAAGATTAGGTAAGTGATAAATATGTTTTACTCTCAGAGGACTCTGAAGGCCTCTGTCCAAAAGGCAGCCTGTGTTTCACACCCAAAAGCAGATACTGCCTTTTTAGTCACCCTACGATGTACTGTGACAAACGTTAGTGATTTCCTGTTGCACATCCCCCAGCTGGCGAGAGCTCTTGGGAGCATTATTTCTGAGAAAGTATATTTCAAAATGGAAGAGATTTTACATTTTTATGGCCATACAGCATCTCTATTAGATTTACTGACTGCTGAAGAGCTGCATTTTAAGAAGAAAGACTTCAATTTCAAAACACGTTGGAATGATTTTCTAAATCCTCCCAAATCTTCAGAAGCTTATTTAGCATGTTTAGATATTCACAGTTGTTTTCACAGTTTTTGCTAGGATTTAAGACTGCTTTATCTATGTTTGTAGTGTTTACTGTTTCTTGTTCTGGTAATAGGAAGGAGATGATCAGCTGTTTCAGTTCCTTGACCAAAACAAATCACTGGTTTGGTTTAGATTTTGCTTTAGACCACATCCAAGAAACATTCCAAGCATTATTTTGCTCTCCTTCCTCCTACAGGTTGCATTGTTAAAAGGGTTCTGTCTTGCAGATCGTGATCCAAGAAACGCAGCAACACGCCTTTTCACCCTTTCTATTTAAGAAAGCAAACATGTATTATTTGAAGTGGAATAGTAACAATTTCAGTAGGGCCCTAAAACTTAGGATTTTACCTATCCCGAGTCCAGGGTAGCTAGGATCATGTACAGTATTTTTGCCCATCATACTCTTACAAGCCCATGTACAAAGCATTTGCTTTAGCATTTCTTCTGACATTTCAATAGATAGTGTGGAAAAATGCATTAGGAAAAATAAGAGTACACTGACCAGCAACAAAAGTAAAGTAATTTTTCAGTTCATTTCTGTTGAGGAGGACTAGAATTGTAACTGCAGCTCTCTCCAACCCCTCAGCAATTGTGAAAGCATTATAATATCCTGCTATCAATATGAAACAGAAATCAGATATTTTTCATAACTCTCTTGAGAGGAATAGAGTCTCTTAAAACAACGCAATGAGCCTCAAAACTGATTGCTACTTTAGGTAAGTAAAGTTACTGTAGTATCAGTATCCACTCCTAATAAGTCCAGTGAATGCTACAGATTGCTTTTAACAACTAGCAATTTTCAAGAGAGCCACCACATGCTTCCCAGCCCAGCAGGGTATTTTATGGCAAGCAAGCCAGAAATTGGGACCAATTCCATAACAAAAATAAGCACAAAAGAAGCAATCACCAATTCAACTACTTGAAACTGATTTATTTCCACAGTAGCTGAATGTAAATACTTCTTTCCTATACTGGTAGACTTTCAGTTCAGGGAATACATCAAGAGCTTCAGAACCTACAGGCAACATTGTGGCTCCCTCTGATTGTTGTATCGTGTAAAAACTATTGTGAGAGCACATTCAGCCTAGTTAGCCAAGAGTTTTACCATCTCTATAATTAACTCAGAGTCTGACATCATCACTCCCTCAAGGTTCTCTTAAAATTTTAATAGCCTGCTTAATGAATATTCATTTGCCAGTATTACATTTCCAGGGATTTATGAAAATCCAATGGCATGTCACTTCCCAAATAGGTTCCATTATTCCTGCAGCTTCCTAAGCACATTTATTACAAGCTAATTTTATGCTGTCAGAAAGTGCAACAAGCCTGCAGTTGGTCCAATTCTATAGGTCATTTCATAGAGATTAAGGGATACTGCAGATATGATATCCAAGAGCTAGTACTAAAGATGCCTATTAATCCCTCCACTGGATGTGATGCTTCTTCCCAGGCCTCATCAGTTCTAGGCTATAAAACCTGTTTCTCCCTTCTCTCCTCCTACATGCCACTGGAATTACAAGTCAAGCACTCAACAACCAGCCCTTCGAAGATCTCTTCTATGTGAGAGAACAGTAGTCCAAACCACAGAGCGTTTATGTGAACAGACAACTATTTTGCACAGTCAGCTTGCTTCAGCAAGTGCAACAAGTCTGATGATAGCGGCACACTGCAGCAGCTAAAAAAAGTTTGTGACACATTATTCCATTACCAAGAGGCATAAACATTTCTTCTGTACCAAAATGTATAATTGCTTTGACAGTTGTTTCTTTTTTTTCAGAACTATGACAGTACTGCAGTTTTAAACTACTGGCTTGGACATTACTTCATTTCACAGATGTATGACTCAACCATTCCCAGATGTAAAGCATCTCCAGTTTTGAAATAAGAGCTCAATTAAAGTTCATAGTGCAGGTAGATCAAAAAGCTCTTGTGAACTTGAATCGACCATCAAATATTTAGAGCACAGTTTGTATGGCATGTGAAATTGAAGGTTATGTTAAATGTATTCACCTGGGTGTATTTTTAGTCAATTGTTTAGAAGCCTCCTCCTAACATTCACGCAAACTGGAAAGCAAAACTAGAAAGGCAAATAGTATTTGTCATTTCTCTTATATGTTCCTTGGCTATACTTCTCCTTCCTCAGCGGAGGCAGATCAGTCAAGCTCAGAACTGCTTTTGTTGTTTCCTAACAAAACAGATTTAAATAGCTCTTTCTGAAGACACCCTCAAATATTACCTTAGAAGAATTGATGCAATTATGTGATTTTCCCCTTACCACCATCACTTCAGAATAAAAGCAGCAAGAGGTTTGATCTGTCATAAATGAGCAGTCAAAGCTTCTGTTTTCTTTTTCTGCTCTAAATATTTACAAAGCAAAAAGTTCTGAGTTTGGAAGCCATTTCCAACAGTACCCTTTGGCAAATGCCATATTTAAAAGTGTCTCCACCAAATGGAACCTGAAGATAGGTTAGCAGGAGAAAAAGGGGGAGGGAAATGCAGATAAAAGAAATTACTTAAGTAATTTAAAAAGTATAATCCTTGAAGGGAAAGGGAAGGGAAATTGGAGACCAGCAACTGAGACAGTAAAGAAGAAAGGTCAGAAGTTATGAAGGATGTAATCATGATCCTGTTTTAAAAAGGGAAAGGCTAAAATTGTGCCTGATACAATGGTCTGTTGGCCAGAAAGTTTGAAGTATCATAAATAAAATGGCTTTACAGAACATAATCACTTGCAGTTTTTCACTTGATGCTTCCCCCAGCTCCCAGGCCAAAGCTCTGGCCAGAGAACAGAGTTTGGGAATAGAACTGTAAATTCATACCAAAACCTGGTGAAAAGCTTGGCACTACAGGCAGTCCTTTCCACAGGTCAGAATACAGCAATCACAGCATCCCTGTGCTTGAATTACAGTACTTCTCGTTTGCTTCTGTAGAGAAACCAGGCTATTAGGCCTTGTTTTTTAGTTCCCAGTCTTCTTTTGGGAGGAGAGAGAGTAATTTATGCAACGTCCTCAGAACACAAAGAACTATTGTGAAAGTCACAAGCAGCCTCATTGCCCTAACGGGGATAGATCCTTTGTGGTGGTGGGGGAAGGCGGACCTTTCATTTATAAGAGAACTCTTTTAGAAGCAGAATGTGGGGAGTTTGTTGTTGTTACTACTTAAAAAATCACAAAAAACAACAGAAGGCCAAAATAATTTACTTAAAGAATCCCTGAGCTATGAGCTCAATTTTTGCTTCTCTAGGAGCTCTAAGAGGAGGGGGGGAAAAAACCCCAAATGAAGTCTGCCCTGCAAAACTCTGCTCTGTTTGTTTATTTTGTGACTTACAAGCTAAATCTCTAGCCCGCAACAAAATCAGGCTTGAGTAGCTGTCAACCCTTAAAGCTAAACAGCTACGACATTTGGGAGGTGACTGTAGGATGGACTTTCAGCTACAAGGAAAAACATGATGGACTGGGTAAAACTGAATGCCCAATAGTTTTTTGCACCCAATACTCTTGTATTGATACACAGCCACATTGGCCAGGGCCCTGAATTTTGTAAATGTTTCAAAACATTTAGAGCTTGTCTGCCTTGCCAGACCACCCACAGGGAGTACAGCTTAATGACCATGGGAATAGTACCACCAAGTACTCTACTGAATACACTTAACCTCCAGTGAACTGACAAAATTACTCTTCTGCATCAGCAGGATTCACACGTCTGCCCAGCAGAAGCTGCAGTAAAACATCCCTTTGCAGGCAGAAAGATGCATCTCGGCTGCATCAGCTTTCATAGTCAGGTTTCAGTCTGTGGAACTTGCAATAGCCACTCTTAAGTTTTGGTCCCCTGCTAATAGGGAGAACCAAAATACATGTTTGTGGAAGCAATGCAAAGACCAGAAAGTTACCTGGCAATTCAATTACTTACTGCAAGACGGAAGCAATATTATAATTATAGTGTTAATCAATCCTGACTTGATTTCAACTCAAACCATTTGTTACACTGAGGAGCAGGCTGCATTTTCACAGCTGCTAAATCAGAGATTTTAATAAGGAATAAAACAACGTGAGTTAAGGAACAAGGCACTGTCAGGGTGCACAACATGTAAGTTATGTCAAGAACTAGGAACAAGGCACTGTCAGGGTGCACAACATGTAAGTTATGTCAAGAACTAGTCATTTACACCTCTTAGGGTATAACCTCATGATGCAATACTCATATTAAATCTTAGACTATTATCCCAGCATATCAATGCTGTCTATTCTCCACAGAGAGGTCAAGATCCTGTTTAAACTAGCCAATTTATCCAATCAAGATAGTAAAAACAAAAGCATGAGAGAGATCCTCTTCTCTAAGTACTTTCCTTAGTTCTTCTTGAAACCAGTTCTAGGTTGCCGTCTGAAAGCCTGGTCCCTAATCCTTCATTTCCCTCAACTCCTACTTTCAGTTTTCTCTCTCTCTGTCCCTCCAAAGTCTTGTATAGGGAGTAAGTCATCTGCTGTTCAAGGCTGACTGTGACACCAAGGAAGACAAGCCAGGGTGACTAAGCCTAACAGCTCTTGATTTATCTTAAGTGTTTGCCAAGAGGAGTGTGTGTGGAGTCACTTTTTTTCCCATAGAATTACTTCCACAGAGTGGTGTTGTCATGTCATTTTGTTGTCCACATTCAGTCTCGCATCAACACAGGCCATTGCAAGTCACTCCTAAAAGTCTACTCAATTATTGGCCCTAGGCTTAATTTGGAAATATTCATCCATGTTTCACTATAGCTGCTCATGTGCTGGCTTCAATCAAGTTGTAAATATACTCCCATATCAAACATCAGGCTTTTGTAGCTGCACTTCAAAATTAGTCCCTAGCTTTACTTACACCTATTTTTACCTAAGTAACATCCCAGCACAGGCAGCAAGGAAGCCTTTTTAATCCATGACAAAAGTTTACTTACATCTCAAATGTAAGGTGCAGAGCTAACTAATTTCAAGTAGAAGACTGGTTAGACTTAAATGCTCTTTCAGAAGCACAGCACAGACACAAGTAGGTAAC
The DNA here is from genome assembly GCF_028858725.1 of Colius striatus. NCBI lineage: Eukaryota > Metazoa > Chordata > Aves > Coliiformes > Coliidae > Colius > Colius striatus. Next base: position 49,110,057 of record NC_084763.1, read on the forward strand.
TGGGCAATCTTAACACTAGGCTAGAAGGAAAAGCACTAGGCTTGGTCCCAGAATCATTATGGTGTCTTAAAATAAGAAGTTCTCCGTGTCGTAAGAATAGTAGCACAACACATCGTTCTACCTGCCTTGCTGTGGCTTGTTTAAGCCTCTAAATCAAACAAACAGGCTATCATGAACATAGTATGACAGACCTTGAGTAGCAAATATTTAAACATTGACATAGCACTTAATATGGTGAAAGCAATGCAAAGCACTGAGGTACTTCACAGCCCATATGGCCCTAGTTTTTGTGCCTTCTCCTGCCATCTAACCAGAGTCAACACAGTGTTCCCTTCTCATCTGTCTTTCATTCTCACTCCCACACTAAGCAGCTCCTTTCAAACCCTGACTCCCCCACTAAATCAGCACCCACACTGGCACAGGCATGGTGAGCAAGCCTGGGGAACCCACGGGGCTAGAGAGGAAGGGGAAAAAAGTCTTCTCAGAGCAGTTTCTCTGCCTAGGAGACCATGTAGCCAACTGATGCACATGGACAGAGTAGTTCAGAATCAAACTCTGAAAAGGATGCTGACTGAAGGGGATTCCTAAACTACTGTTTTAAAGCAATGTTGCCGATTCCACTACTCCCATCTGTCAATCCAAACCATCAGCTGCCTAAAGGACTCAGAAGAACTCGGTATCCCTAGCCTTAAACATTTGCAGAAACACGGTGCACTAGGTGTGCTTGAGTATGTAACACAGGTGGATAACAGCCATCATTCCTGACAGCAGCAGGAAAGCAAGGGATCAGCCTCATCAAATGGTGTCTGACTTGCCTAGGCATTTCCAAGAGAAATGAGGAGACCTGAATTTGAAGCTCACAAGCTGAGCCCATTTCAAGACAGTCTTACACACCAACCTACGAGAAAGTGAACAGCAAAGCTGCTCTTGACCTCTCTGTTTTAAAGCAGGGCAGTTATGAAGAACACAAAGCCTTATTGATGATGTTATGTTTTTCTGCCATTAGTAATTGCTATAAATCCTCCTAGTTTATATGTCTGGCACACGTTACTTGCTCAGAGAACAAAATGTTGGACTGAAGCGTGTTGATGCTATGTTTTCTCCATTGACTCAACCATTACGAATCCTTATAGCCAGCAAACATACATAATCCAAAGAGTCCAAAACATGATTAACACTGGAAAAATTAAGAGCCTTTATAGCTCTGAACAAGTGCCAGGATAGATCATTTTTCCTGTGCCCACCTAAACAGAACCCTTACACATAAAGGGTTGTGACTTCATCTAATGACTGAGCAGCAAAGGCTTCCAAGCCTCTGGTCAGAAGACAAACACCAACTATTTGCATATATGGGAGCTTTTTTTTTAACTTCACAACTCAAAATTAACAGAGGTCCCCTGAGCTGAACACTGATCTCTCTTACCTGGCCCAACATTTAAGCATATAATCATCAGATCTCTTTTTTTTTTTGAGGTCTGAGATACTTCAAGACAATAATTTCTTTGCTATTCTTTCAACAAACCTAACCAAGCTTTCTGCAGCTTAAATACCCCATATCCACCTCTGTGGGATCTCTGGCTGCACAGCTTGCTCTTCAAATACACATAGCAATCTACCTAGAATAAGGCTTGGTATAGACTCGTACATGCTAATGGTTAGTTCAGTTAAATCTTTCTTGCTCTGAATAAGCCAAAAGACCCTTATCCTTTCTAGAAATTTCAACAACAATATCCAAGTTGTGCAAATGCCAAATACAAACTACGTTTGCAAACAGAATACGTTTCTTCCAGAAGCTCTCATTCATTACTGTTTTAGGTACAAAATATCTATAATCAGTTGAAGAACAAGTTAATATGATAGCAATGTAAGCCAAACTGACCACAAAAATCATTTTAATGGCTTGGTTCATTCATGGTACAGTTGTTAAGTTTGACTGAAAGTGCAATGTTCTTGATTATTTTGCAGACGTATAGGAACATTTTTGTGTTAATTGCTCAGTTCAGTTTTAAATGGCTGAGAGGCAGGACTCACCCTACCTAAATACTAAGAAAACAATTGTTACAACACCCCTAACACCAATATTTGCACATATAAACTGACAAATGGATTTTGACAATATTTAAATTGCATCTGCCACAACTACCTTTAGCATACCTTTAGATATCTGTGTACCATTAACCATGTAGAGGTCTATACCCAAAACATATGCTGTGCTGTTTTATAAGGTATAGAGTTTTTCTAAGAATGTAATAAGAAATGGAAGAAAACATGTGAAACCTCAACCTGAGAATTTGGTATTTAAACTTGTAACTGCAATGCAGCCTGTAAAGCCTTCAGTTCATTTTACAGTTACAAAATCTAGTTTCCCATTCTGAAACACAACCTCCAGCTATGACTGTAAAGATTCCTTGCTTGCAAAGACCACCCTTACACTATCTGATTAGAATGAAGGGATGGGAGTTGAGCTAAGTTTTCCAAGTCAGCTTGTACAATTCATACAGGTTTCACTGAGTGCAATTCAGGGAGTTGTCATATGTTTCTTGTTTGAAGTAGTTTTAGTATAAACTAAGTCTAGCTATGGTTGTTAAGGCATGCAAGTAAGCTTCATTTTCCCCAGCTTCCAGAGTTTATCACGTTGCTTAGGATTATCACCATTGAATCTTTGAGTCTATTTCTTTCAAATGAATTACATGCTCTTGATGGTTTAACTACAATAAGAAATCTCATTCAAGGTTAGCTCTACTCACTGCATAAAATAGCTACTTATCTTCACAACAAAGAGGAAGAAAAAGTGAAATCCAATGCTGCTGGAGCAACAACTGCCTTAGTTCAGCTTCAGCTGCCTGTGTTAACAAATCAGGCAAGTTTTTTTATTAGACACTGAAGGAAGGCAGGCAGGTGTTATGACAACTGATATTAAAAGCCAAGTGAACCCAGGTTTCTCAACTCCCAGAGCTGACTTGAGGATAGAGGGTTAGCATTACCAACCCCTAGTCACCACTGGAGTGCCAACAGCTGCCTGAAATGTTGATTCCAGTAGAGTCTTACTTTGGTTTTGGGGCCAGTTGGCACTTAATGGAAAATGAAATTGAAATACTGTCCATTTTTCACCCTAATATAAACAGCTGGGGCAATTATTTTCTAAGAGTTAGATAGTTATTCTAGCTGTCTCTGAGGCTTGACTGGGCTTCCTGTCAGAAAGGGCAAGACTGAAGTCACATGTGAAGCACATAGACCTCGCATATTCCCTAGATCATTTGGTGCAACTGTTTTGAAACACTACTCCACACTCTTCCCTCCTCCTGCAGCGATCTAATAGGAGACAGTGCTAGCTTTGCTTATTTTAGAGAACAGACAGTAATTTTGTCTAATCTAAGGCTGATATGATGGAACAAGAGTGAAATCCTGCAGATCTTTGCTCACTGCCAAGAGTTTTGCAGGTATAAGCCTCGAGGAGCACATTTGGCAGTCATTAACTCCATGAAAGTATTATTAACTTCTCACAGTACTTGGCACACAATCTCTCAGCTAACACCTGAACCCAGTTCCTTTGTAACAGACTACTAGTAACAGTATGGCAGCTTTCAGCATCAAATGGCTCGATTCTGTTGGGAAATTACACACTTCCTGTGTAACAGTCAGATGAAACCTTAAGTCCTTTTAGAAATGTACCTAGCCTTAGTTATGATGATACACAATGCTTCATATCCAAGTTCATCGTAATGCACTTTTGTATATCTGAATAGAGATAACCCCAGAAATCTGAATTATTTTAATCTGGGTCTTTGAAGCCTTACTTCACAGATTTTTTTTACTATTGGGGTTTTCTTTAACTCTGAAAACTTTAACTCATTAGAGCAAAGACAGACCACCCCATCAACTAAATACAAATAAAAATCACAAAAGATTTCATCTCCCTTCAACACACCACCATGTGAGCAAGTGACATCAGAAGCATTTTTATCACCAGTTACCCAATGCATTCTTATCTGCTTAAGGCAGATTCCAACTAGGACATGTTTTGTTCATTAAAAATCACGACCTTCCAATGTGCCTTTTAACTCTAAACTGCCTAGTTGGGAAAGTCACAAAATTAGTGACTTAATTAGTGGAGAGAATTTAGCCTCTGCTTCCTCTGAAAGCACACTTGCCCCTACGTTATACCAAATGGAGGCTTCTCGGTGGAGAAACAGAAGCCTGTGCATTCAGCAAGAAAACATTCTGCAAGCCATGATGACTCTGCAAAGTGAGTAACCTCAGCCACTCGGTTACTGCAAACTCTTCCAGAACTTTTGCCTCTTTAGAACTGTAGTGAAATTGCCATGCACAACTGCCAACATGTTGAGGAACAAGTGTGAACTCTGACAATGGCAATTTAAACTAAACAAGCTTGTGCAATTTTCACCTAAGTTCATCACATGAATGGCTTCACAGATAAGAGCCAGTCTTTTGAACTAAGCAAGGAAATTGACAATGTTGCCTTTAAAAAACCCAAACTCACAAATTCTAAACATTGTTAAGAAATGTTTTGCATAAACAAGTGTACTGAGAATATACAAGGCTTTCATAACACTCCATCGCCCTAAATCTAAACAAGAGAGAAACCTCAGCTCATCGTGTGTTACGATGCGTGCAGGATAACACATACACAGAAAACTGGCAAAGGACTCTTCTGAGCTGTCTGGAAATGGTCACAAATGGCTCAACTTCACCATTTATGAGTCTACCTTGACTTGGTGTGAAGAAACGTGTACTGCTGTTTCACTTTTCCTCAACTAGATGGTTTTGGGGATCTCTATGTACAGATATATCATCTCTGTTCTCTGTCTAAAAGTTAAAATAGCATACCTAGGTTAAAATTACTTGTCTGTCCCTACTACTTTTGTCTCATATAAACTATCAAGTAAAAGGAGCTTACCAAGGAAATGCCAAGTACAAAGCCATAGCTTGAATGTGAATAAAGCTCTCGGAAATCTGAAATCCTCCTTCCCACTGGAAATTTTTGCCAAAAATGTACTTTAGCAAACCAATCAAGACAAAACGTCATTGGAAGAGGCAGAACTAACACTTAAATTGACTAATCCCCAGAGATAATAGAGAAGAAAGTTTACAAATTGAAGCATCTGCTGCACAAAGAGAAGCCTATAATGTTACCTCTCATCAATCAAAATGTTTCCTGTATTACGCCCTTAGAGCATTCGAGCCTGAAATTCAAGTTCAGACCTCTAACAGTGTCTTCTTGCTCTTGTGCAGATTCTGGGGCACCTAACCTCCATATCTGATGTCTTTGAGGTCTTTTTTAAGGCATTGACATCTTCTAACAGGTTTACAGAAGCATAACACGGGCATGCTAAAATGGTGGAGCAATTTATGTCCACTTGTTTTTTAAAACGCAAAGGAAAAAAAAGATCATATATTAAAAAAAGATTGCCTACTAAACTGACTAAAGTGTTTTTACGTTGTTTCCAGAAAAATGAAAGTCAAGTCTTAAGCTGCAGTACACATCTGCTAATCCAAGACAAAAATGAATGGGCTATGTCAAGAATATTGATCGGGCAGTTTCTTTCTAACCCTCGTTGTATCTGCAGGTAGAAGGATTCAATCTCCTATAACATATGCAGATAGAAGTATTTAAATGTGTATCTTACAAGCTCTGTGTGAGAAATATTTATTATATATATCGGGAGCTTTATTCCAATAAAATATTTCTATCCCTAAATTGATAAAATCATTTTTAAACAGTAACCCTCCAGACAAGTTCAGTCTTCTGGTATTCTGTAGGCTAAAAGCAAAAGCATGTATAGTTCTGATTAAAAATTTGAGGTACGTTTGACAAAGAAATACAGATTGCTAATAAAAAGAAAGTGGAAGATGACAAACTAGCAGCTCCCAAAAGGGAAACTGAAAACCAGAAAATTTATTTCTATGGCAAGGTCACTATCCTTGAGTTTCTAGACATTCAAATACACCTCCTGGAACATCTTCAAAGCAAGACCTTAACACCTCCCTCATCCTTTATGCTCCCTTTCTTTAACAGCTGATATTGCTGCAAAAGAGGAAGGTAAAATAGTCCAAGTAACTTTCACCTGTGGTGTCCTGGTAATGCTTAAAAATAAGAGAACAGAAAGTTGGAGGAAACTTTCTTCAGAATCCTCCAAGTCTCAAAAAAACCCTATTATCCAATGAAATTATATTCACATGAGTTGATAGAACTTCTTAAACACAAGAGAAAATGACCGCTGAAAAACTTTGTTTTCACTGAATTGTTCATATAGCTGCTTACTGTGGCTAAGGTTAACACGTTAAAACGGAAAAAGAAAAGAGAGACACCTCACATGCAAACCAACCAGCGACAGGACTTTCCATTCATAGCAGAATGAACTCATCCTCCAAGCAAAACCACAAGAATAAAAACACAAAATGCCTTAAGGAAAGCTGAATGACTGGCATGCCCAGGCTGGAATAAACCCACTCACATTTCAATCTGACAAAGCTACAAATATTCTCAAACAACTGGCTCAAGCGACTGCGTGCAGGCTCTCCAAATGAGGTGCTACTTACTTCAGAATCCTGTAAAAAAATCCACTTGTCTGCCTTTATACAAGGGAGGAAATAAAGAAGGTATAGATGCAGTAGAAGGGGTCAAAGTCTTCTCAAAATAGTTACTGATAATGCCTGAAGCTCTCTTTAGCCAGGAATTTCATAATTCTTGTTTTAGAGAAGTTTCTCACTTCAGCTAAGATTCCTTTCCAAAAGGACCTAACACTCACCCGCTAGGAAAACAGAAAAATGACTTCACAAAAATTACCAAATATCAACATGCAAGGCTGGCAAGTACATGTGCAGTCAAGATGATTCAGATAAGTCAGATAAATTTAGAACAGCGCTTTCCTAAAAGCATGCGTTCACCAAATGCTGTAAATATGCAGGAGCTATATCCAAGTGCTGATTCCAAACATTAGAGAAAAAAATGTATTAGTGAAAACCTCCTTTTATGAGTTCGCTGCCATCTGAAGTCCTCAACAATGTTATTCCTTGATCTGCGTTTAGCATTTCCATCCATCACTGGATTTATCCACAGAAAAAGCTATAGGCTCTCCAATCTCAGAGGACTAAGCCAAATGCAGTGTGGCAACTTCACATAGGACCAACCTTTTATGGTTGGAACAGTAGAGCTTTGATACAGCTAATCTACCATAAATAGCTCTTGAAACTCAGAAGGATCAAATCAGCTGTTGCAAGAGCCCCAGCCTGTAGCTGCTTCAAATCCAATTACACTGTCAACCCTGTCTTGCAGCTCTTTTTTTTTTTTTCACTCTTCCCATCCAAAACTTTTTTAGTCCTACTCCTGTGAGAAATTAAGTGCTGCAAAGACCAATGCAGCAGGACAAAATACATTTAATAGAAACTGAGACAAGTGCACAAATATGCTTAGAATTACCTTAAGGAATAGAAGGTTTGTACTGTTAAAAAACAGTTTAAGATTTTGATATCCATTAAAAAAAAACATTATCAGCCTTGACTTGTAATGGAAACATATAATCTGAAATAGGTAAATAGTTGCAAGGACAGCCAGCTGAACTTTAAAAGGTGGGAAAAAGCAAGCAGATAAACTATCTGTGTCCCAGATTAAGGCACAAAGCACTGAAATGCTTGCATATATTTTCTGTAACTTAAATACAGTTAAGAAGTACTACAACTCACTGTTATAAATCCTTGTATTACAATGTTTGCTTTTAGGTAGTTCCAACCATTTTTCCTCAAAGAAGCTGTGAAAACTGTAATTTAAGATCTTAAAAAACTGGGAGCTTTCAAAATGTATGTTTACTAACTATGCATGTCAACACAACTGAATATTATCATGAGGACTACTAGAGCCCAGCAGTTCCTGAGAAACTAGTGCAGTGACAATGTTCTGGGAAAAGGTACACAGGTTAGGATCTAGTGAAACACAGGTGAGCAGCATTATCTTTATGGTTCACCTCACAGTGCAAAGAAACCACACAACACAAACACCTAAGTATACACAAATAAAAGAGGGTTTTTTCCTAAACCATATATTATTAAAGTCTCCACAGTCTTTCCAAAACAAAAGGATAAACTACTCCAGTGCGGTACAAGTACTCTGGTGCTTCAAAGGGGAAGAACTGTCTTGTGGGCAAGTAAGTAAATCATGAACATTGCCAGGGCATCCTCCTCTAACACTGGGCATGACATCTGTCATCCAGGCATCTAGTCCTACTTGTTGAAGTGGGGAGACAAGGGATTGCTAATTCCAGTACTCCAAGTGCTTTAAGAAGGGCCTGAAATTTGTCTCCTCTAGAAACAACCCTAAGGAAAGGGTGAAAATGCAAAAAACATCATCCTCCAAGTAATGGAAAACTGTCAGCCATATGCCATTCTGCTTTTCTCTGAGCTTGCATTAAATCCTATCATTTCTGTTACAAGGCCTGAGTTTTAACTGATTTTCAAAGCATGTAACAAATGATGACAAAGCAACTTAATTAAGTGTAGGTGGGTTCAATGAAGTGGCTTGCAATCTCCTCAATTGTGCATGAAGAACCCAGCTGCGTCACCTTCTGGAAGTCTCAAAGAAGTCAAAGAACTGGAAGAGGGCATGCAGAGTTTTCCCTTCAGGCCCTAGCAAATGCCTAAGCAAATCAATTCAGATGCATAGGGGACAGTGAGCTTTTCATTACCGTGGAATAAACTGAGCATGTGACAAAGAATAAAAACAGAACAGCAAGATCTGCCTGAATAAGTTTATCGCTTTGAATATGGCTGGTAGAACTTGTCACATTATGCATCTGCACTGTGGAGAAAAAAAAAATAGCTGAACCAACTGCTGACAAAAGTTCAACAGAGCTCTTAAAAATGCAGCAGGCATGCTTGCAACTGGTAGAAAGAGCAGCCGTGAGCATGCTGCCAGAGCACAACCAATGGTGCTTTATGCCCTATCTATAACCATTTAAAATCCAAGGTCTTTTTATTACTGTGGAATTTGAAGGATGCAAGTTATGACATGGAAACACACCCCCTCTCAAGGAGCAGGACTGGGACTGCTTGTTTCTTTCATAGAAGCAACTGTGCATCTTACTGTTTGCATTCATTCTCCATATTGCACAGGGAACTATGTTAAAGATTTCACTTTCCCTTCTAATTTAGAAAAAAAAACCCAAACTCCTGTGTGCACTCATTTTAGACAGACTTCAAGCCAGACCTGGCTATAAACACACAAAGCAGAACTGACTACTACAGAAATGCAGCATTTTTTTCCCCATTTCTTCCCCAATACAAAATTTCTGTAATCAGAATAGAGGAAGCCACAGCCAATATATTAGTTCAATATACTAGATCTAGAATGTATTTTCCAGAGACTACCACCTCTATTACCAGAGGCAGTGAGACATCATGCACTTCTCAAAACACAGGTTCCGTCCCAATTAAGACAAGAAGCACAAATTAACTGACGAACTTTTGATACCAAGGTCTTGCACTGCAAGAGAGGCTATGTGCCTCAGGAGTAATAGCCAAGAAATAACACCAGTGTAACACAGAGTAAAGTGCACACTGTTTGGGAAGTCTGAAGTAAGCATGTATTTAACAATTCAGCTTCCCAGTTTACAGATATCTTCTTTTCAAACTTGGGGCAGGAGGGGAGACTTCCCAGAAAACAAAAAGGGCAAATTTAAGAAAAAGTAACTCACCAGCATCCATTGTTAGAATCATGACCCCACTTCTGTGTCTCATGAAGCAAGAAGCCTTACCCATCCAGTGCATGCGAATGACTCAGAAGGACAGCATGGCTTTGTTTCAGCTTATATCTAGTAGCTCATTCACCCCTCCTCCCTCTCGTGGGATAAAAGTGTTGCCTGTGCCTGGCCATGCCTATTGGCTCAGCAAGGGAACCACGCTCATTTAGCATATTCAAGTTTCTGTGAGAGTCTACAATGACCCACGGAGGGTTTTCTATTTAACTTTTAAGAAAGAAAGAAAAAACCATAAACCTAAAACCAAAAAGAAAACAACACAAATATATTTCTTCTTTCTGGAGAACAAACCATTCATTCTTTCACTATCAGATGCATATTACCTTTGATGTTATTGCCACAGGGTCAAACAATTGCCAGGGCTCTAAACTGATGAGAAGGTGGCAACTCAGAGAGTACAGTCATAGACTTCAGTAATCATAGAATAAAAGAATGGTAGGGGTTGGAGGAACCTCTAGAGAACATCCAGTCCTGCTAAAGCAGGTTTACCTAGATCATGCCACACAATCCCCAGTTTGGCTGCAGTATCTGCCTATAACAATCAATCCATGTGTTTTATGTCTAAACCTGTGCCCTCCAGCACTGCTGTCTTCACTGCTAACTGTATATGCCCCCAAACCTCAGGATGTCCCAGTCTGCCAGGCAAGATTTGCTCTTCCATTTTATTTTTAAATAGGGAGAACAGCAATAGATTGCTGTCTTACTGAAGAAAAACAGCAGGACTCTACAGGTTTAACTCTATAGTGAGGAAGGTCTTTTTATTTTTTCTTAACCTATAGCACGCTCTAAACATTAGTGACTGGTATAATCTAGGCTCCACCTGAAGAATTTAGAAAGCTGTTATGACTTGTTTGTGAACCACCACTCCAGTGTAAAAAAAAAAAAAAAAATCACCACAAGGTAACTGAAAAAAAAAATATATCTGATCAAGGGACAGCACAATCCTTTGTTAACTTAGACTGCAGGGGGGTTGGACTAGACGATCTCTAAAGGTCCCTTTCCAACCCCTACCATTCTATGATTCTATAAAATCATAGGACAGCCTAAAAAGTACATTTGGAAGGAGATATGGTGAAGGAGAAGAGGAGTTTGTTTCTTTCTGGACAGCAAAATCCTCAAGAACTTGAAGTCAGTCCCTGAAAGGTGAACTTCTGCATCTTGCAGCATGAACTGCTGACAGACTTGATATCCATACTTAGGGACTCAGCAAACACAGTGAATGAGACACTGGTGTTCCTTGTCTCTGATAAGAACTACCTTTTCTAAATAAAGCATGGACATATTAGGCTACTGTCTCACCATGTTAGTCACTGCTAGATAACCTAAGATTCATAACTCTGCGATAGGACCACATGTGTATTTTGGAAGTGTTGTATGTGGTTGTTGAAATAAACTGAGTGCTCCCTCTCCTGTTTCCCTCTGTTTTCAGAAAAGGTATCAGTTGCAAGTCTCAAACACCAAAGCCATTACTGAAGTTAGAATGCACAATACAACGAAATTCACAAAAGCAGTACAATTGAGTCATCACTTTTCAGATTTCTTGACCCTCTCTTGCTTTGCATGGCTTCACATCAACACTCTCGAGTTATTATAGTTTGGGGGAAATAAAAGATTCCTAAAGATAAAAGGCATGTCAGACAATGGATTAGTGGTTTCACCCAAAGTTTACAACCTTCAAATAGCCAAGATATTGTTTTGTTGATCATAATAAACAGCTAAGGACATCTGGCAACAGCCCAGGCTATGTGCATGTTAAACTTCTGAAAGTGACCTTGGGCATAATTTCCTTCCTTACCAATAATTATCATTTTTGAGAGAGATGCAGCAGTAAAGAAAATGCTTTTACACTGTCCCTATCCCACCCTTCTTCACCTGTCAGCATATTTACTAAAAGTTCCCAATGCTCTCAACAAAGAGAAAATTAATGACAGCAAAAACCAAAGCTTTGAGTATGCCTTCAAGTAGTGCAATCCCAAAGCCTAAGAGGAACTGTATGGAGAAAAAGGCAAAAGACCAGCCCTTACCAACAATATAGAAGGTGAAGAGCTGATACACTTTAAGCACAAGTGAGGACATCAAATCTCTACACAAGATGCCAGGCTAATCCAACACTAACCTCTTCACTCTCAGCCAAACTGAGCATGAGTGATATTGGTAGAGAACACTAGGCATGACAGGTACTACACCAAACAAACTTGAACAAAAGCACAATCATGCATTGTATCAGAGCAAACTACTTCCAACAGAATGACATTCATTGTAGGCTTGCATTTTGCATTAAGTCTAGTACTACAATTCTGTAGCAGTAAAGTGAAAAAGTTCAAGCAAATTGTACTCAAAACAGCAAAAGAAAAATGTTTCTGCTGTGTGGTTTTTCTCACTTTCACTCTTCCAATTTCCTCCCCATCCCATGGGGTGAGCAGCTGTGTGGGGCTCAGCTGCCAGCTGGGGTAAAACTACAACACTGGGTCAGCAAGAGGCAGTGATATACTGCATGGCATTGTTTTTCAAAATGGTGTGAGCATTAATAATTCAGCTTACAGAGTATTCAGAAAGCTAGCTGAATTGAAACCATAGTAGAAGAAAACAGTCTTACTGACATATGAAGGAATAAATAGGAAAGAAATGGTTTTGCTTTTATCCTCAGAAGGGAGAGAATGAAGTTTCCAGCTAGGTTAGAGAGAGTATAGCACGAGTATTCAATATGGGGCATTAACTTGAAGGGTGCTGCAGCACTGACAGGGGATTTATAAATCCAGGTATTCTCAGTATTTTAACTTAGCAGAAATTAAAGAAATCACTGTTTTCCAATCTATGCTAGACAGCAAGAGTTGGCTGAAACTTCTGTAATTAAAAATATACCAGTATTAGAAGGAACACTGCGTACACTAAAGTGTCCAGCAAGACAGCACATGAAGTTATACATGAAGCCTTGGCTTTGCTGTCTTTTGTGGAAATTACACAATACAGGTAGTACATGTTGCAAAGGCAACACTCTGTAAATTGAAAAAAAGAGCCAAACAATAAACTACCTTTTCATAAACTATCTACTGGAACAATATGAAAGAGAGTATAAGTGACCCACGTGACTGTGCCCTGCACATTTCCCAGCCTCTAAAGTCAACTGGACAGTCTTACTGAGATGTAATTCCAGCAACAAAATAGAAAGCTAGGTCATGACCTCCTGCAATCACCAATTTTCTTGTATCATTTTATGGGTAGATAATCTGGAGTCTACATAATTGCTTACTGAGTATACATTAATCACACAGAGTAAATACTGCATGGTATTGCAAGATACTGTGGAAAAACTCAAACATTCATCTGAAGATCATATATCCAAATAGCCTGTGGTTTAGTTATCAGACCTTTTCAAGCTATGTCTTATCTCAATCACACGATCTCAGTAAATTGTGGACTGTTAACAATCTCTGGTTATTTAAACTGTCTACTAAAATAATCCTCATGGATTTTAGTTGTTGACTTTTACTATTTTTTAAAAATACGGCCAGAATACCCATCCACATGGTCTGACAGCCTCATCTTCTGAAGACTATAACCATTTTACGATTGTATATACTAAGAAGCAAGTTCAGCAAGAAACTCTCTGGAGGCTTGACTTACTTGAGCCTTTGCTGGAAGAAGTTATCTAAGTACGTATTAGCTTTTAAAATCTAAATTCACAGGACTGTTCACATAATTTTCATGAAATTATTCACTGCACAGAAAGTATATAGCTAATAACTATGATGTGAATATGCTTCCTCTAAGTATTTTGGAGGTGACTTTATACAAATGTTTTAATTCAGAATTGTTGAGTTTCAGTTTTTTTCCATGACCATGCACCAAACCCAAATCTTTGGGAATCAAAGTTAGGTTTAGCTTTTCTACAGCAACTCTTTACAACTTTAAGCTAAGAGTAAACCCTGTCCCCAGTGCCACTTTTTATTAAAAAACGGCAAAATAAGCTTCTATTCAACCTTCCACACTTTACACTGTGTTCCTCCAACCTTCAGAAGCTATAGAAGCTTCAGTTCCCATATACTTCTGGAGGAACAACTGAAACAGCACCTACCATACCTCCACTGGTTGCATGTGGCAAAAGAAATAGTAGGATGACAGCTCTTTACAGGCACTATGGCTAGAATTAGACATCAGTTCTGTTTAAGGAAAGTTAAGAGACAGCTCATCTATATTTATGTTGCTGATACAAAGTAGTGAGACCTTCCTGATCATGTCCAAGAAATCACATCTCTCCACTCACAAAAATTACACAATTCTCAAAGAGCAGTATTAATTTCATGTACTACACAAGTTATGGGAGCTCTGCCTATGGGACTGCCAGAACTCGCTACACAAACTCACCCACAAAAAAAGTTCCCTTTTGCTCTTGGTTCGTGTTTGCTGAGGGAAATGCAAAAAACTGAAAAAAAAGTTAATCAAATCTGGAAAGTAAACACATCACCACAAGTCTGGAAAATGAAGAATGGGCATCATGAAAGGTAGACTACAAAGCTGTGTTTAATTGTTACGTTAGAAGGAAATGTCTCTAGAATGGCTAAAGGTATTTTGTTAAACAACAACTGGAAGACAATTGGAAGACTGGAACGGGAGATTCATCTGCCTGCTCCCTCAAAGTGTTTACAGAGATGTTTTGAGAGCTCTTATTGTCACTTTGATATTGAAAAAAATTTCTTCTTAAAGCAGCTTTAGTGTTTCCCAGGTACTTAAATACCATCCAGCTCTTTTGAAGGTCCTAAGGGCTATTCTTGGACTTTAATTGCTATATCCTTGCATTTATTATTTATTTTATTATACTATTATTACTAGAAGTACACACAGATTCTTCTTTAAATGTTTGGTACAAACAACTCCAGAAAAAAATAAAGAACCAAGAAACCAAACAAAAGAATCCCACCAATCAACCCATAGTTCATGGTTTTCATCTGCATCCATTTTCCAGTGCAGGCTCACCTTAAATCCTAACCGTCCAGGTCTAATCCTCTAGGTAGTTCTGCACCACCACATCAAAGTGTCTCAAAATCCAAAAGGCAGTCCTCCTCCTAAAAGAAATAAACACAAAAAAAGGTATAGGTCAGAAGCACACAAATGTATATCCCAAGGTATCAAAACAAGTGCAGAACTACCAGGCAGTTGCACCTGATTAACTACAGGGAATTAAGCAGTTTAGAGTACATTGCTGTCTTGGACACTCATATAGACACAGTCATTAGCACAAGCAACAGCACTTTTCAGAGCTCAGCTGTTGATGAACTGTAGCTATATTCACAGAGAAAGGAAGGTTTTACAGGTTTTGCTAGAAACCCCAAGGAACCTGACCCTTTAGTTACTACAGTCTGAGCCTTCAACATGTGACATTACTAAACTACCAATTCATCTAGAAATGCTGAGCTTTTACTTAACCACCTCATAGAAACTAGTCTGTATTACACTGTTCAATAAGGTTAATCAGCACTGAAGACAAGAACAAAACAGTAGCATCTATTAACAGAAAGTTACCCTCAAAATCTTTAATTTTAAACTTTATTGGATGGAAACAGAAGAGCCAGGAGACAGACTGAAGATCTCTCCCAGTGGAGAGCAACTGACCAAGCAAACCAAGCTCTATGGGCAAAACCTGCCATGTGGCCTAATTTTTGATTCCCACATCTTGAACCACAACTGCTTTTATTTTCTTCTTTGTCAAAGACAGAACATCTCTGGTTCTTCCTGTAACACTAATTGCTTTCCCACAGCGGGATTTAGCCCATGTGTTGATTCATGTTGATGTATCCAAATTAGTATCCAAGTTAGGTTGTTTCAAATTAGCTGAATTACCACAGCACCACATAATCCTTAAGGATGCTCATCCTCTCAACTCATAACACCCCAGGATAGTCAGCTACTCCAGGCTTGTTACTCTACTCTGTACCACCAATGCAGTTTCTTTTCACAGAGCAGTGAAGAGTTCTCCAGTGCAGACCTGAACTCCATTAAACAGTCAGTGCTGTTCAACAGATTGTCTCCCTCCCATAATACAGCTGGTAGCTAAAACAACTTTTTCACTCTCGTTAGGGTGAAGTTCAACTCACGTGCATATATTTTAGGTGACAAACACGCTGCTTTCACTGTCACAGCTGCTTTACTAAACATTTTTAAGCTATTAAGAGGCACAAAATTAAGTCATGATAGCCTACATGATCTGAGAAAAACAACTGCTAAAAGCAGCCAGGTCACTGGTCTGCTTCCACTGCAGCTGCAGAACATGTCAGACACTAATAACAGCATCTAGAGAAGAGGCCAAAACAAAAAATAATTCATTGAAAAGACAGAAAGAAAGATAAGATAGGAATTTTCCCCAAGTTGGAAAAAACATATTATTTTAGAAAACAAGCATAAACTACCTTAGTGTCCATAGGGATAGATAAGGAAGCAATTCTGTTTTCTCCCTAATGTTATGCAGCTATTCACACACTCTAACTAAAGCAGTTCTTACACTCTGTTCACACATATCTTAATATTTCAGGTAGGAAAGTACCCAGAAGCTCCCAGAATACAGTAAACACATGCTATTGTTTTCCTGTTTCCAACTTGAATTCATGTCAAATGAGCATTCCTGGACTTTGGAAGGGTAAATGAGTGGAGACTCAGTTCAGCCCAGCAGGAAAGTTGAATTAAAAAAGATGGTTGGCTAGGGGCAAGGTTGAAAGAAAGATGAACTAGTTTCTGTGCCATCACATAATCTCAGTTTTCAAATTCATTCTTGCTACTTAACTAGAGGGTTGCCCGATTACTTCTACTGTTCTTACCTTCTTCCTCTTTATGTATTAACATCTTAAAAAGACAGAGAAGGAAGGATTTGAAATCCAGCTTTAGTTTTGGTACACTAAAGGTTTCCTGGAAGCCACTGTGAGGTGAGAAGAGGTGCATTTATACTGCACAATACTCATTAAACCTGGCATGTACTACCAATGTCCCACTGGCATATTTCTCTTTTGGCAAACACTACACTTGAGTACTGGAACAAGAGAAAGACCATGACAGTGCAATTTGAAGGCCTGTATCTTTGAAGCCCGTCAAATTCTATCCTTTTAGAGGAACTTTGAACATCTGCTGTAGGATAAAATATCTTGGAGTTTGTTTTTGGGGTTTATTTTAATATTTGTCACTACGTTTGACACATTTTTGTTAATGTCAGAAGTCTTACAAGAAGTTTTGGCAAGAACACACAATGAGAGAAACACAAGGCCTAAGAAATACAGAGCACCTGTCAGGGATCATTTGAGATTGAAATCAAAACATGAGAGCTGGCAATTGAATTCCAACCTTCTAAAGGCTGACCTTGGCTGCAGTTTTTTTGCACCCTTTCATCAGATCATCTGAGAAGTGCCTGGCAAGCCACTTGAACCCTATATCTGATAACACCCACATTTTGAGAGTTTAGAACAAAAGCAGGAAAAGACACTTCAAATATTAGGCTTTGCCTTTTCAATGGACTCTGCCTAATTTCACAATAGATAGAAGCTGGAATCAGTCAGTACATTATGAAGGAAAGACAGAGCTCACTCAACATATCATTTGGATACTTGGTATTACGAACTAGGAAGAGAGGCTAGTGAGTAAGCACTTCTGCTTTGCCACAAAGATCCATCATTTCTGACCTAGGAGAATAGTCAAACTTATGGTTTTTACAGATAAAGATTCTTCTGGATGCAGTTTACATTAATATTTAGATTAATTTAAACACCTGACAGCTAACCCGGGAAAGACTGTCACTACGTGCTCCACAAGAATCTGTGGTGACTCATCAGGTTATTCACTAGGCTGGCTTTAGGATAGCTACAACAGCTTCTCTTAGATAAGCCTTGTCTTTCTGGAGCAGAAAGAACATCCAGAACAGATTTTAAAAGAGTTTCACTGGAACAAATTAAGGTTGTGTCACTTCAATGTCAAAGGACGGGAAAAAGAAATAAATATTTAGGATGTTTTATTTGTTACTTAATGACTTATATCACTTAATGCAAAGCCATCATCTTCTCAGGCTCTTCATACCCAACCCAATGATGCCTGACACAACAAAAACTTAAGAGCTGTTTTGATATGCCCCCTTCTGCAAAGCCCTGAGTACATCTCCATTTCTTATAGCAGATTAAAAAAAGAGGAGTCTGGAAAGTTCTGGGAAAGAGGTAGAGGAGTGCAACAACTTTCCTACTAAGCCAGAAATCCTCACCTAGAGGATTAAATTAGAGTCTAACATCTCCCTATCTCAACTGAGGTGCCATCCTTCTTAATACTCCAGAGGCACATAACAAAACATACTGGGCAGCTGCCAATTGCAAAGGAGATTTGCAGACTGCTGGTTATGCTTTTACAGTGTCTTCTCCTTCCATCCCACCAAAAAGAAAGACCACAAAGACTTTCATAAGTACAGGTCCTTCTTAAACACTCAGAAAAAGAGTCTGTAAACTCTTATCACATTCTCATTTTCTTTCCAGGTATTTCAGAAGAACCTTACACAAGCACACCATGATAAAGACACTTCTGTTTGTAGCCAGTTCTCTTAGAAAATACATTCAAGAGCTCAAACACACCATGCTGTTATTTCTTTTTTCTATTCCACCATCTTACTTAAATTGTCATTTGCGATATAATCTGCTCCAATCAGCAGGACTCTCCTTCAGTGCATTTCTCTCCCATTTGACCTCACATAACATTGTCATAGTTTGACCATCCTGTTCTAGTCCCCCTGCCCCGAAAATGATGTTTTCAGAAACAACTCTTGCACATTCCAAATATTTAAAGAAATTACTTTTCTGGAGAACTGGACAACCTGGTAAGGAGACAATCTCTACAAGTGTCATGATAGAATCATGCCTGATACTGCCTCCCTCAGCACCCAAAATAAACTGAAGCCATTCACCTGAAAACTACCAGCCCAGGAAATTGATATCTACACTAAGAATAATGGGCACATGTGCAACTCTTCCACTATGTCATAAATAAGTACAATGCAGAGTTAAGGATTACTCCTATAAATAGCAAGACATACAGAAATATCTCTCAATCTCATTGTTAAAACAATGTAAGACAAATGTTTGAGGTGCACATTGGAGCAACTGAGTGTGCATATTCATGCTTACCACGCTGAAGTGCTGTTATTGATACTTGCCAAATACTCCTCAAGCAAGAATTAAAAGCAAAGCACTTTAGCCAAGAAAGTCACGAGACATGTTAATGTGAAGGTTTTTCCCACAGTAGTAGGCTACAGTTTCTCTTAGAATCTGGTTTCAAATTTGATGAAATAGTATTCTGCAAGAAACCCTACACCACCTAACAGAAGCTCCCGTCATACACTGACCTCTAGTGTAATAAAGACTCAAGACATCAGAAGTCTCTTCAGAGCCTTAGCAAAATTATCAAGTTATTTTTCCAGTACTCTGAAGGACAATTTCATGCAATAAAACAGACTGAAGTCAGAAAAGCCTCACAGAAAAGCTACATAACTCTAACAATGTGCATCTGCTGCGATGTTTATGTAATTTACATCAAAGCTGCATTCAACTTACTTTGAACACCTGCTTCATTTAACACCTAAATATTCTGGACATACAAAGAAAAAAAACACACAAATACATTTAAAAATTTGTTTCAAAACTATCAACTTAAAACCCAAACAAAAACATTCCCTCTCCCAAACTTTAACAGAAGCTACATAACTCTAAGAATGTGTATTTATTGCTGTGTTTACATAATTTACATCAAAGCTGCATTCAACTTACTTTGAACACCTGCTTCAGCACCTGGACATACAGAATTGTTTTCTAGCTACAGGTTTACAAAGCTCAGTGAAAAAAAAACATTTCAAACAAACACTTAGCTTTGGCAAGTACTGTACCAGACACATCACAATTAGGTCAGCCCAGATTCTGTATCAGACTTCTGGAGTGCACATGGACAAGGCCTAGAATTTTGTTATGAGCTAAGTATAGTTTTATGATAAAAACTATTTAATGAAAGCATAACAAATTCTAAAACTGTATTGCTGAACAAGACAAATGGATTCCAAATTATTTAGGACTTTGATGCCACTTCTGTTCGCTCCCTAAGCACCTGTACTAAGCACCCAAGTCTGGACAACAAATCCCAGAGATGTTTCCTTTACTTCTCACCATTTCTTACACCTTTTAAAAAGCACAGCCTCTTTCAGAAGCTGTTTCCAAGTGAAGTGACATTTTCAAAGCGGCCAGGCTTTCCAGTGTCTGTCCACACTGTCTCTGAAGTGCAGGCGTACGTGGTGGTGTTGGAAAAAGAGATTTTACATGCTCTCTAGAGTAGAAAAGTCTTAAAAACTGAAATTCCCTCCAAACAAAACATTAACTCTCAAAAAGAGTTAAGCTCAGTATGAAAACAGTCCTCACAATTTCAGCATCTACTACCTTTGTCTTCTACACATCACTGAGCTTCTTCCCATGCCAATAACGAATTCCACCTCAACATAAGCTGTGACCTGCATCCTGAAGTCTGCTTTTTGGATCCATGGTATCCTGCAATCTAAGCCTGGCAGCCTCTCTTGTCAGACTGAGGTGACAGCACCAAGTATAATGAGGTACATAATGAAGTACAGCACCCTTCATGCAATTTATTAAGCAGACTAGAAGAAATGAGATTCCTAACTACTGGTCCAGAAGGCTAAAGGTAAAAACTTAAGACTTGCTTTGCTTTTCTACATCACAGTCATTTTATATCCAAAAATTCTTATTTCAGTTATAGTATGGAGTCAAACAGTAGCACTTGGGATCTGCAAGGATATTGGTCAGTAAGCGAGGCAGAGTTATTAATAAGATCTGTACTTTAGTATGAGAGATCCTGGTCAAAGCCACACACCCACACTTTAGTTCCAATTCAAATATGCCCATTTGGACAGCCACTTCTCTCACATACATCACTCGGACAAGGAACTATATCAAGAAATTCCTGATCCTGAACTGCAATTTCTATTCAGAAAATTGGTAGTCCCTGACCAGGAAAAGCATGACACCACATCCTCAATCCAAAGGAGGCAACAGTTAATACACAGAGTACATCAGACTTCTGAATAAGAAGTGAGTGAATAAGTGCACGAGTGAGTTCTGATGGCTTCCACAACAGATTTTTGCCATTATATTTGACAGAATGTGTTCTTCCAACTATTTTTCCCCCTAAATACTTGTATTTAATTCAATGCATATGGTGATGGGAATGACTTTTAGAACAGTGATCTGCATCAGTACACAGATGTTCCACATCTGTCACGTCACGTGAATCTTGTGGCTAACGCTCAAAAATCAAAAGTCTAAAAATCCTCCTACATAAAAATCCACATGATGCACTTGGTTGTAGAGAAAAATTAAGATAATATATTAGATTGATAGAGAGAGATTCCTCCAATATTGGGGGGTGGGTGTCTTTTTTTAAACTGCAATAAGCTTTCTTTGGTTTCAAGAAATAAAAACATTAAAAACAATCATCACAGCAATTAAGTCAAATGTAGCTTGACAAAATTTGCAAGAGCTAGGAGAAAGCCATTCAGATTGGATTAAATGTAGTACATTATACAAAGAATATCCATGTCACATAAAATCACGTCCACTTCTTTTTCTAGAGAAACTGTAAAAATGCAGCAGTAATGCAGACAACTTCATAACCAGCACAGAGCTCTAAACTCCTCACTCAAAGAAGTTTCCTGGTTTAGGACTTACCAAATGAATCCAAACAAAAAATATGGCACAGCAGCTGATGCCAGAACATGACTTAAGCTCTGCCCTCAGAGCCTTACCTTAATAATAAGGAAAATAGCACTAAATGCTTTATCTGTTAAGAAATGTGTCACAGATTAGTGAAATACTGCATTCTAAATTTGGTATTAGGCCATTGATAAAGTGTCCTGCTGCAGGTGGTGTGAGTGAACAGGCAATTGTGCACTGACTGATTTTTTTACTGGGTTGGCAATATAATACCACATAAGAATTTCTTCCAGCTGCTAATTCTTGAGTAATCTTTATTAAAAGGTAGTAGCCTTTAAATATGAACACACTGTAATAGACACATCACTGTCTGTTCAAAAAAAAATCACATTGTTAAGGGAATGTAACCTGAAGCTAATTGTAACCCAGCTCACACATGTGTAATGACCAGCTCAATACCTTTGGATTTTGGCATACACTAGAAAATGCTTATTAAGTTATATTTCAGTATTTGCAAGCAAACAATAAGTTTCAGTAGAATGAATCTAAAGCCACTTCCTACCAGTTTCTGCATGTGACATGCCTGCAACCAGCACCCTATAGCACAAGCGAGATGGTTTCAATTTCTTGCTGACAGAAACTTGTATGACCTTGGAGAAGTTACCAGGGCTGGTCTGTGGCTCCACAGCAATCTCAGCCAGCTACTGCTGGCTACCAGATCCCCACTCCTCTTCCTGGCTGCATGAGTCTATCTCTTCCCTGTTCCACAACACGTTTCACCCTGCACTGACTCATTTCAGACCAGCAACCATAAAAATAATTCAATTGCTTCCTTACATATTGAACACAGATGACTCAGTATGGGGTCAGAAAAGCAGAGAGGTGCAAAGGGGGAAGCTGGTACATGTGGGTGAGAAATAGTAGCTAGCCCCCATAATCCAGTCCATCATTCAAGATAAAGAGAAATTTCCAACTTCCCAAGGGTCTGGTTAGGATGAATAACTAAAGGTTAAAAAGACAGAGACTTGTGTTAATTCACTAGAGCAAGTTTTTAGATTAGATGCCTAAAGAAGGGAATTTTCTTCTACATCCATTTTGGACAAGTCTGTGGCTTCCATCACCCAAATTTCTAAGTTGTCTAGGGACTTAGAGTCAAGAGACTTACTGCAGTAAAATAAAGCTTACACAGAGGGATCCATGCTGTGCAGGAGACTCCAGGATAAGCCTCTGTTTTGCAGGAAACCCCACTGCAAGGAAGGTAACAGCGAACAGACACAGAAGGAGCATGCCCCTCTACAAGTCTGAATTCTTAACAAGATCACCATTTTCTGCTGTTTCTATGAATTCTTCTGTGTTTGGACATGGGACATCACACAGCGGATTTATCTGAGCAAGTGCAGATTCCTGTATTGGAAGTACACTTGCTGCTTATCTTCATTAGACAACACTTAACCATAAAAAAGGAAAAGGCAAGACATGGTCTTCAGGAGGTTGCCTAGATAAGATGTTCCCAAAAACTGAATGTCATTTCTCATCTCTCAAGAAAGAGAGGAGGCCCAATCTATTCTTAAGTACCCCAAAGAGTTTGGTGGCTGTACCTCTGTTGCTATTTGGGGCTGGCTACCTCAAAGACCAGGACAGACAATCCAGAAGAGGCTGAACATCTCTGCTATCTGTCCTCCATCGCTCATATTCTGGGAAGCATTAGCACTTTTTTCTAGACTGCTGCATGTGTTGTTTTCTTCCCCATTCTTCTATTGGCACAACTGTCTTAGGTGGCAGAATTAGATAAGATGCATGAGAGTGGAACGGGCACGTGTTAATAGTATCCAAAGCAGAACCAGAAACATCACTTTATTAGCACAATTAGAACACAGCAGATAATATATGTTGCTAAGTATTTTCTATCTAGCAAAATAAGTAGCAGAAACCTCACCCAACAATTAAAGGCTATTTCAAACAGAAGATTATATAAGTGATCTGTTGGAAAAACAGCTATATTCACACACCTAACAGTAAGTTTCTTTCCTAGACACTCCTACAACTGCCATGTATCTCCTCAAATATACTTTAAACAACTAAGTAGTAGCCATTAACTCATAGCAAAACCTTAAGTAGTCTCTGGAGCCTTTAGTCTCCTTGTTTGTTTTACAGAATTACATCACAAACAATCCAGTCTCATTCTTGAGCTAAGCTATGGAAATTTTACTCAGCAGATTGCATAACTATGGCAGAGATTATCTAGTCCTATGGGATTTGCATAGTTCCTTGCTAGTTGTCTCTGCTATTAAAAAGTTTATGTTGCTTGTACTTTATCAACTTGGGGACTTATGAAACAGGCATCTTAAAACAAATCATTGCCTATAGCAATTTTGTGCTGTACTTCATTGTAGGCAATAGCAGCCTTGCAATAGAGCCCTGAATCCTGTCTGTAGAATACAATACTTGGAATTTAATGGAAGCAGTGCCATTACCACTTGATTTGTCAGTTCTGCATACATCTGTTCTGAAGATATCTATGCTGTTTGGCAGCCTCTTAAATAAACAGTGGAGAAAAAAAGGAAGCTCGATATGCAGCTCTTGTTGTAAAGGAAAGTTACATATGTTTATTACAAGACAAGCAGCATTTGTGATAAGATTTTATGAAGTGGTCTATGCCAACAAATTCCATTTTGTAAATGGAAGCAAGTGCCATAAGTCAGAACACAGTAATGCTAGGAGAACCACAGTTTGATTGCTCTGCATGTCACTTGGAAGCTTCTTGCCACTAGCAGCTAACAGCACAAGTGACAGAAGTACATCCTTGTAACTCCTGGGAAAGCAGGGCGGTGATTCTCGCAGCATGCTTACTGTGATCACCACCTGGAGGCCTTATCACTGCTGGCAAGCTCAGCCAGAACTCCTCTCTCTCCTCCCGCCTCTCCCCTGGGGAAGGCATCCAAGCGAGAGCAGACCTCCCTGTTTCAGATGCTTGTGAAATCCAGCTCAGTTCTGCCCTGCACTGAGGTGTGCCCACTCACTTCTCCCCAGGCCCATGCAAATTCATAACCTACTTGCTTGGGGTGGAGGTTCAGTTCCAGGTAAACCAACAGCTGGTAACTGCATTTTCTGAAACACACAAAGGGCTACAACATAAAGGGTAAAACTGGTTTCTTTTTTAATTGAGTTTTAAACTGCCACATTTCACTGTAAATGACTGAGAGTGAGGTGTTTTTTTTAGGCTGGTAGCAAGCTTCTGAAAAGCTAGACATATCATAGAAAGATAATTCCTTCTCAGCTAGGGAACCCCCTATGCTGAATGGGAAAGGGTAAGAACCTCAACGAACACAAAAAGTAACTACTTGCATCATCTTCTAATTTCATATAAGTTCAAGAGTATTTCCCTACCTACAGGCTAGACAATGCAGGAAAAAACCAAACCCATGAACAGCAAAACAGATAAACAGTTTAAAACTAGGTTTATTGAAGTAATGGACTAGTACAGACTGCAATTGACCTGCTGGAGAGCAGCTCTGCAGAGAGAGACCTGAGATCCCTAGTTGACAATAAATTAACCATGAGCCAGCAATGTGCCCTCGTGGCCAAGAAGGCCAATGGCATCCTGGGATGCATCAAGAAGAGTGTGGGCAGCAGGTCAAGGGAGGTTCTGCTCCCTCTCTACTCTGCCCTGGTGAGGCCTCATCTGGAGTCCTGTGTCCAGTTCTGGGCTCCTCAGCTCAAGAGGGACGGGGAACTGCTGGAGAGAGTCCAGTGCAGGGACACCAAGATGATCAGGGGACTGGAGCATCTTCCTTACAAGGAAAGGCTGCAGGAACTGGGGCTGTTCAGCCTGGAGGAGACCAAGGGGGGATCTCAATATTTACAAATATCTAAATGTTGAGTGTCAGGAGGTTGGGGGTATCACTTTTTCTGTTGTACCTAGTGACAGGACAAGGGGCAATGGGAAGAAGTTGGAACACAAAAAGTTCCATTTAAACATAAGGAAAAGCTATTTTACTGTGAGGGAGCCCTGGCACAGGCTGCTCAGGGAGGGTGTGGAATCCCCTTCCTTGGAGGTTTTCAAAACCCACCTAGAAGCGTTCCTATGGGACCTGATGTAGGTTGACCTGCTTCTGCAGGAGGGTTGGACTGGTTGATCTCTAAAGGTCCCTTCCAACCTCTAGCATTCTATGATTCTGTGAAGTCTAGGAATCAACTATTGTTTTTAACCTCTTTCTTCCAATTTACAGGGAATGTGCTGTAGAACACCCTCTTCGCGTTTCACAGTCAACTGTCAGACCGAAGTGTTTTGGATGTATGTTATCTGAGTGGCTTCTAAGCTGCACTTGCATAGCTCTGCTCAGTCAGACCATGGTTAAAAAAAAAAAATCATGACTTTGCATATTTGCAAAGTGAGCTTTTACTGAAAAGAGTGACCTCTGACGTGTGAGTATCTAAAGTGGGACACACTTCTCAGAGAGTGCCCTGGGACAGAAACAGTGGCCAGAAACATCTCCTGTAGTTAAAGCTTTAGTCATGAGTTCAGAGGCCAAATCACATTGCTTGAGCTTTCTCAGGCATGCTCACTCCTTAATCTTCATCTTGAATTCCTTCCTTGTCTTTTACATATCAATTAGATATCCTAAAATAAAAGCCAAGTACTAGCTGCATAAACTAGTTCATCCCTCAGATCCAATTTTAAGAAGTAAAAAGCAGCAGTTGCCACACGCTCTAGACAGTAAGTGTGGCTATCCCAGTGATAAACAGTCCAAATTCTACACAAAAGTCTGTGACAGGCTCCACTGACCATACATTCAAATAACTTCAGCAACTTTGACTAAGATACACCTGGCAAAGAGAAGATTCCTTCTGTATTTGTAAACCTGTTGCCATTGATTCAAATCACAAGAGTCCATCTTGAACTCACATCCTAACTTAGGATCTGTTAGGATATAACACTGACATCTAATAAGACTTGCAGTAAATTGCCATACTCTGTAACCGAGTAAGAACATTTTCAACTTCCAAAATTTTATCATAAAATGCCTGTAATGAAATAAATGCCAATCTTAGCCAAAATAAAACATGATCTTATATTTAAAGGTTTCACTATTTAATAAGCTCCTATACAGCTGAAACAAGGCAGAGGAGGTTCCATTACAATGTCTCTCTTAGCTGCTTTGGCAGGGGCATCAAATATTTAGGACACCTTCTAAAAGGGCTGCAAAATCAAATTATAATGTTCTCAGACTTGTCAAGTACCAATACTTATAAAAGAGGTATTTTATCAGCATGTAAACCAATGGCTTCTACCAGACTACTAAGTACTGTGGAGCAAATTTCCACATATGCTCATTAGATTGTCTTCTGGGCTCTCCAAAAGAAGTTTAAGCACTTCTTCAGGCTCAGAGACATTTACATGTTACGGTTTTATAATAACAGTATTTTTTTTCCCTATGGAAGACACATTCAGTTATGCTGCAGATCATAGTTCTTAACTACTTGTTCAAAAAACTCCCTATACATTCAAGACTTCATTACCACAAGGAAACTTTTATTTGCTTTGCCTAGTTTCTCTCACTTGTTTGACTCATTTTGCTGCCATGTTATCTCCTTATAACTGTCTCCTATAACTAAAGTCTATGCTGTTCAAAGTACGTGAAGTTTCAGTGTTAATACCAAGCACTAAGGTCTAGAGAATCATTCTTTCAAGCCAGAGTGCATTCTCCTTCTCCAGAGGAAATGAGCTTTTATCTGCATTCCTCAATTTTGATACTTTACTGTCTCCTTCAGCACTTCAACATAGAAGAAATACTGAAAGTCAGATGTATCATTCATCTCAAAGAGGGTTTACAAACAAGATGTTGAGCACATTTTAAGTGAGAAACTGATCAGTTTCCACTTAATTGTATTAGTCCAAAACCATTAGTTGCATAAAGTATCCAAGGCTTTAAAGATGCTGAACTTCCTACATGCTGAGAAGTAGCAGTTACCACAACTGTTCACCACAGGACTGCCTCAAGCAGAGAAAGCAGCAGGTGAAAGGGAGCTGACAGCAACATCAACAATAGAATTCCAGCTCATTGCAGGCAATATGTGGAGTTTCAAACTTGCCAGCACTGACAAAACATGTGTCCATTTCTACACCTCAAGTATTATTTAAAAAGAAATAAAGCAATATTTTAACAGACAGTTCTACATGTAGCATTTGTTCAGTTTTGAGCATGAAGCTTTTCAAATCAGCATGCATGTCCCCAAACTAATCCTTACTGAGCCCTTACCTGTAGAGACAAAATTGGTGGATACAACATTCACGGAACACATGCCTTCCTTCCAAACTCACATTGCTGTCTCAGTCTAGTAAAATTGAGTGGTGTACAAACCAAAAAAATCAAGTAAGATGCACATGCTTTCTTTTTGGATAGAAAAGAAAGAAACTGAAAATATGGCTAAAGGAGAAGATTTCATAGAGGTTGGGCAAAGGCAGAAGTGCTAGATTGGCCAGCAATTCCAAGTGCTTGGCCAGCCAAAGTGGAAGTGATAAGTCCAGGAATATTCTATACAAATAATAAGTGGAAGAGGGAGGGAAGGACAAAATGCATTTAAAGTCTTTGCTGATCTCACTTGAACTGGGCAATTAGGGCTGATATCAGAGTGTTCAGTGGTACCATAGACCACATTACCATTAAATTGGTCTCCATGTGATCAATCATATATAACACTATAAAATTTGGCAGTTAGCTCTGATCTCCAGTTACATTCAAGCTATGCTGTAAGATCTGCTTTGCACTGGAGTGTTATCATACACTCCTTTTCAATCTCGACAAAGGAGTTCAATCCAGGTTTGGCAAGGACAGTAGTGATACATTCACCACTTTCTGCCCAAGTTAGACTATCAATTACTACAATTCTGCACTGAAACAGCATCATTTGGCAGGTCAGCACAGCAATGACAAAACTGATTTGTGTATTTGGATAAAACCAGGAACAGTAGAGTAATCTCAAAAGTTTTAAATGTGAATTAGAACTGTACAGTTCTTGAGTGATCCATAATAGAAAAGCAGTCATGCTTTCCAGCAGCTCAATCCCTGAAGCTAACAAGAGACCATCCAATTCACAGTTCCATTTTCCTCTTCTTTTATTTTTTTTCCTACACAGTCATCTCTCCTGGTCGTTATTATACATCATCCTAAATGCACAAGCAGATCATCCAGCTCCAACAGAATGCAAGATATCTTGGCTGTTGTGACTCAGTGGATCAACTGAACATGGCCTGAGTATCCAACAATGAAGCCTTTGTATCAAGTTAGGGAAAAACAGTCAAAAAACTCCCCCAAACACCCAAGAACAGACTAATGACAGAAACAGATCATAAAATCCAAAATAGAAACAGTTGAATATCCTACCAAAGATAACAGTCACAACTAATTACAGTCTCCAGAAAGGCCAAGTTCAGAAAAAGAAAGAATATTAAACATTTATCTCTCTTAGACAAGGCAGAAAGACAAGACAAATTGCTGCATGGTCATTAACCAGCAGGTCGTGCACTGGCCTATTCAGAACATCTCTTAGCAATATATATTCAAGACACATTCCCTATGTATAGATTTATCTCCTTAAGCATCTTGTGAGAGCATGACACTCTTATTAATGAAATCAAGCATATTAAAAAATATATTGGAAAAAATATAAGAATTCATAAAGTTTAGAAGAAGATATTTTTCTACTGAAACAATGGCTTTACATAGTGGCCTTATGTAGCTTTATATGGCTTACTGCACTTCTGTTCACCTATGTGAATCTTCAAAAATGCTCTGTCTGCTACTGACAACAATATGTTACACTGGAGAACAGAGGAACTCTTACAGAACCATAACCATCTTCTCATCTGCAATGCTCCAAAGCATCTCAGCTTCCTCAACAACTGATATAGCTCTCTTCACTAAACAGCTAAGGAACAAGATTGAAGACTGACTTACATATCAGAGCAAGAGCTGTAGTCAAAAACTCCTTCCCAAGGTTTGTAAATGGGTAGTGTCATACAATAAAGAAAGAAATGGGCCAAAGGCAGTAGATAAGATGAAATGAGACTCTTCAGAGTGAATCAGGTGCACACACAAACACATATTTGTTCTAAACAACAGCACTCAACACAAGAGATATTAAGAGGATTTAAAAAACCCAAAACACATTACTCTGGTTGCTATGAACAACCAAATAATATCAGATCTTGTGCTCAAAGATCAAAGGAAGTTTGGTTTCTTTCCTTTCATTTAATTCAAGCACACTATTTAAATACGATGAATCAAATAGATGACGCAACCAAACCTGGAGAAAATAGAAAGTAACATTTGTGAGCATAATCCAAACACTTCCAACTAAGTTCTAGCAGCACATTTCTGGATAAGGGTCCTTCATGTCACATCTATTAAGCAGAATATGTCAGTGCTGTGAGACATCAAAAATAGAACTTGAACAACTAGAATGCTCTAAGCAGTGCTCAGCAAAAAACCCAGTAGCTCAGCTGAGCAGCAAAGGCATCTCTGTTAACAATTAACACTGGAACATCTCTGAACAACATGGACTTTGCTATGGAGATGTTACCTCAAGTCTAAATCTCAGATCTGAATTATGTAATATTTTGGACAATAAGATCACCAGATAATAAAATATTGATGAGAATCTTTTCAGAACACTCCTCAAAATGAAACCTGTGACAGAGGTTTGTTTGTATAAGTGAAGTTCAAGGCAGTCAAGAAGTTGCATTCTGCTCATTGCCAGATGGCTCTCAAATTTATTTCATTCACTTGTAATGCAGACCACCCTCCCATGTCTAGAGCTTAAAACAACTATAAGTCTCTCCTTTACACAGTGAGTATCTCAACGTGAGACAGCTATGAGTCTCTCCTTGCCCCAGTGCAGACTGCAGATTGACCTGCTGAAGAGCAGCTCTGCAGAGAGACACCTGGGAGTCCTGGTTGACAATAAACCAACCACGAGCCAGCAATGTGCCCTCATGGCCAAGAAGGCCAATGGCATCCTGGGATGCATCAAGAAGAGTGTGGGCAGCAGGTCAAGGGAGGTTCTGCTCCCACTCTACTCTGCCCTGGTGAGGCCTCATCTGGAGTCATGTCCAATTCTGGGTTCCCCAACTCAAGAGGGATAGGGAGCTTCTGTAGAGAGTCCAGCGCTAAGATGATCAGGGGACTTATGAGGAAAGGCTGTGGGAACTGGGGCTGTTTAGCCTGAAGAGAAGACTGAGGGGGGGACTTCTAAGTACCTAAAGGGTGTATGTCAAAAGGATGAGGCAAAACTTTTTTCTGTAGTGTCCAGCAACAGGTCTAAAGGTAATGGACAAAAGATGGAACACCAAAAGTTCCACTAAACACACATTAAAAAAACCCCTAATTAACTGTAAGGGTGAGGGAGCCCTGGCACATGTTGCCCAGGGAGGTTGTGAAGTCTTCTCTGGAGGTTTTCAAACCTGCCTGGAAGTGTTCCTGTGTGACCTGATCTAGGTGAACCTGCTTTAGCAAGGGGATTGGGACCTCTAGAGTTTATTTAGTCCTTCCAACCCTGACCATGCTATGATTCTATGATGCTCACACACACTGGAGCTCTGAGAGCCTCCTTGGTTCACTAGCACAGCAGAACACTGACGTGCTGACCCAGCAACCAAAACCTGAGTTAAAGCAGCTTAGAAAGCTGAAAGAGTGGACAAAGAGCCACCCTGGAATAATCAGCACAGGCATACAGCTGGGAAAAGGAAGAAGAGAGGGAAGCAGGAGGAGCAGGGAGCTATTACACTCATGAAACTTCATCTCCAAAATGAAGAAATTGAAAAACCACACACACATAAAGAGTTGGCCTGAAAAACACAATACAGGTTTCAAAAGCTCATTAAAACTGCCTTTAAAACAAACCTTTCAGAGTAGGGTTTCAGTGGGAGAAGTGAAATAATTTCTCTAGATTACCCTGCAAAGTCTGCCCCTTCTAGAAATGAGTTGAGGCTCCACAGAGTAATCTCACTATCCTGTGTAGGGAATAGTCAACAATACTGTAATAACGTCATGAATAGCATTTGCAATGAAAGTGTACAAACTCTAAGGCTACCACAAAGGGAAGGTCCCAAAGCCCATGGAAATAGGTATGCAAGCCATGATTTCCAGAAGCAAGGGAGCAAGCGGGAGGTAGCACACCAACAGGATGCTGCTAGGGCTCGATCCCAGAAGCTTTGGTGTGTGCAGCATGAGACAGCATAAACACTCTTTCCATGACTTTGATACATATCCTTCTGGTGAGGCACCCAGAAAGTTATGCCTCACCAGAAAGGAAAGTTCATTTGGTCTGGTTTAGCAAATTCTTAAAACTCTGCCAAAGCATTGTCCAGACAACACAAGAGATAGCTACTGGCAAGTCCCTCTTCTCAGAAATCACAGACTTTCAGAGACATTTAACCTCTCTGTAGCTTTATTTATTTGCACTATTTTTAGGTTATAGAAGGAGCAAGAGAAAGGTAGAGTATAAAGGCAAGAATTGTTCAGGCTTGGGGAAATCAGACTCGAGACACATCATGACAGATGTCTTGCCTTAAATAGCAGCAGTAACGTTCCAGTACTTAAGAGCCCAGCTAACACTCCAAAATAGTAGAAAGTATAAAACACTAATGAAGTTGATGTGATAAATGTGTTTCAAGCAAGTAGCCTGCTCTGCAAATAATAATAATAAAAACCCAACAAACCACTTTTATCACTGCTAGCTTAGGTAATTTGCTACATCCCCGCTCATTGTTCATTCCTTCTTGCATTACAAAGAAAGACAAGAGGAATGTGCTGTGTAATTTGAGTTATACTCTTGATCAAGTACTTGAACAAATTAAGGATGCAGTTCTCTGTTAAGAAAGAGGTTTATCTCAGGTGAAGTCTGAACAATTAATCATTTGAAATCCAGACTAGGGTTGGTTTGTTTGTTTTAAAAAAAGATTGAGAAGATCAGGTCATAAAGAAAGATACCAGCATAAAGTTAAAGGAAGCTCAGTGTGGTGTCAGTGAAGTGATACAAGCAATTCTTCAAGTTACCTGAACCTGAAGCTCCTGGCCTGTAGTACACACATCACACACTAATGGTGTGTTAAGTCACACTGACACCGCATACAAGTGTTGGCCCAGCGTTGCCAAAGAGTGTGCACAAGCACACATATGCAGGTTTTTGCAAGCATCCCTGTGTGCACACCGAGTGTCACTGATCCAGGAGCCACCCAACCACCACAGGCAATTCCAAGTACACCAGTTTCAGAAATGCTACCAAAGCAACTCAAACACATTGCTGTATGTAAGATGATGGGATCATGTTCAGTTGCTACAACTGTCACACTTAGAGACTCGAGGAGATATAAATAATAGAGGAATAAAGATGGTCTCAAGCTTGTAGGTATTTGACAAGTATCCAAGCCCCAGTAGCATGCCCAGTGAACACAAGTGACTGGAAACATTTGAGCAAGTGATCTTCTGTTTACCAAAAGAGTAGTGTTTCTTATAGCAGCTCTCTAGAGGCCACACCAAAAAAAGCCTAGTACATTCTGAACAACTTTAATATACAAAACTAATGACTGTTTTACAAGAGTTAGAAGTTTTCCACAATAAGAATTTGTGGTTTCCTGTGTAAGAAAGAATGCCAATTCACACCAGCTTGTTCATGGAAAGTTTTTTTCTGGGCTTCCTTAAGAAATTAACCTCTGTAACACCAAGATGACTTGCTTTGTTTCAGCAAAGATCCGCATAATTATAACTTCTCATGTCACTCTTTGCGTAAGAAACATTTAACGAAGTAGCATTTCTTTTATTGGAAAGACACTGTCTGCTATTGCAACAAGAAAGTACATTTGTATGTTACTCTAGGAATTTTACAAGTAATCATAACTGTCAAAGATGGGATTTAAGGTGCTCCCTCTCTTTATTGTAATTGGAAAGATCTTTTGGACAAGCTGAAGTTTAGCATAAAACCACTCTGGTCCTTGGCTTCCTTATATCACACACATATATGGACCTTCTGGGGTTCTGCTTTTGCTCTCAGCAACTTGCTGCTGGCAAGCACCTCCTGGGAGCCCAGGAAGGAGAGCATATCCAAATACTGCTTTAAAGATTCATTTTAAAAGGCTACTAGGTCAAGACTCAGATAGTAGGTCAGATGAAACAAAATCACCGGTGACTTCTTTTTCACAGCTCCCTACGGGAAGGCAGATTAGGTTCCCAAACCAGGGAATGGAAATGTATACCTTACCTGGAACGTTTCATCTGCCTTCTCTCCACCCACACAAATCCCTTCAAGTTGTCTGTGGCTGCATTATCCCATCAGAGTATGGTACTCAGTGCATTTCAGACATGAAGTTTATTACAGAAGCATTAGCTGAGCATACCCCTCAAACCACAAGGTTTAACAACCTGAATTGCATACCCAGAAGTACTTAGTTAAGCTGTAGTTAGTTTTTATTAATGTAAGTCCTAGGGAGTTGTTTAGTTGGGTTCAGTGCCACTTAAATTCAAAGTTCGTTTTATTTAACGTAATTTAAATTTCAAGCTAGGAGAACTAAACTTGCGTTGCATACCAAGAATCCATATAAACAACTTGTTTCCATACTCCAGGCTTTTGCTTGCAGCAGGAAGCCAGAATAACTCTGTTGCCAACCCACAAAAACAATATAAAAATAGGCATTTGCATGTAAGTTGTAAAATCAGGCATGCACCAAATATTATGGAAACAAGACAAACAAGTGCATTGAAGAAAAAAACCGAATCCTTTGTCTGTCAACTACTGGCACTCTGTGATGTGACAGGAAGGAAGAGGATAGGCACCGGGAAAAGCATTCAGGAGAGGTTTGGTGCAATCCCACAGTCAGGGTGTTTATAGAGTTCTGGGGAATCTGTACTTGTCAAGCTTTGCAAAGGTCGAGTCTTGTACAAACTCCTTTGAAGTAATATCTGTCACAGTATATGCTTTAAACCACAAATGACAGAATATTCCAAAGTAATTTAAGCCTAAAGCCAACAGTGTGAGCTAACCAGGAATACATAAGCAAAGTAGTCCTGTGGATCCAGCTGGGAGAAAAAGAAACTGCTACTTTTTAGCAGATAACACCTGTCACTGACTACAGATGACAAGGCAGCCTCACATGCAGCACACAAACAAGGCAAAGCATCTAGCACAGAAGTAACTGTAACAGGCAACCCTAACAACAGCAGCCTAAGCTAGATCCTTACCCATAGATAATACCTCAGTAAATATACTTTCTTTCCTTTTGTTATTTTGTTCATTATTGCAGCTTTTACTTAAGTAAGTTTATTTCAAGTCGTTGAATCTTTCCAGTAAGACAATTGTGTGCAAGTAGGCTCCAGGGTGCTGTACGCATGGCTGATCAGCTACATACAGGGCAGAGTTGTGAACTCCGTGACCTGTGAGATAGGCACCCAAGCGTGCCAGCCTGCAGGACAGCCTGTGGTAAGAGCTGCAGAAACCACCCTGGAGAGAAACAAATTACCAAAGTTGGAGTTCTCATCACACTTTAACCTGCAGCTCAGGGAAGCAGCTCTACCTGCTGCTGTTCTATTTCTATGTTTAAATTCATACATACTCTAATTTTTAGTTTCAGTGGAAGAGTTAGTGAAATGAGGCAGGCAAAGCAGCACCTACCACTAGCTGTGCAAAGGAAATCATTAACAACAGCTAAAGGAAACAAAGGTTGAAAGGATTAATTCAAGATACATTTTCTGAACAGTCATTTCCCTGCTGCTGGAAATACTGCTCTCCTGTGCAATCCACAAGGTCTCCTCCTCCGCTAAGCCTTACAGTTGTCAGCTTTCTGGAGCTGGAAGGCATTACAGGGACAGACATGTCTTTAAATTAGCTGGGAAGCCAATTTAAGTTTAGAGGAAACTTTAAAATAAATATTTTGCCCTGCAGGGGATGAAGCAAATTTAAACCAAGTTAGCAACATTGGCAGAATCTTTCATTTAAAAGTAAGGAAAAAAACCCCACCCTAAAGAATATCCTTTTTCAATGATCTATTTTTATGCCTTTCCAGAATTTCCACCAACTTAGTTAAGAACAGTTTTTGGAGGTGGGTACAGGGATGCTCCCTTTTTCCCCCCCTTTTAGGCATGTTTAGCAATTTACTGTCTTATCACTGGCCTTCCCACTACCTTCCATGAGAAAGAAATATTTGTTTCTCCTAAAGCCTTTAATAATTGAACATCCCTTATTAATCAGATACTGTCTTCCTCCTCTGATAAACTGAGGATTAGCCATCACATTCTTACTTTCATACTTCTCAAATTCCACTCCTCCCTATGTACTCTATGTCCATTCCCTAGTCTCAGTCTGAAGGGGTTTAAGAATTAACCAGCAGCACTTAAAAAAAAAAGACATCCTCCCTAAATTTCTCTGTGACAGATATTCCTCTTCCATTCCCCACTCATCTCTCCCTGTCCTCTGTATCATACTGAGTCGTTTTCCTCTTTTTTTTTTGAAGCATGGACAGTTTACTGGCCTGGATGAAAACCCCTGTTACCTGTTTTCTGAAGAACCATTCATGTATGTACTTATTAAATCCAGAATTCACATTTGCTATATTAACTACACTACTATATTAACTACACATTTCAAGCTAATATCCACGACCTTGCTCAGCTAATATAACTATGTACCTAATATCATCATTTGAAACTATAAGCCTGTATTTCTGCTATGATTTCAGACAAACACTGATTCAATACTCCAATACTCCAACACTGAGTCTACAAGAGTAGTTTTCCAGAACAAGAGCAAGCATCTAGCCAAAGACAGTGTTTCACCTTCTTTAAAGAAACGAGCATTTGAATGGAAAAGTTCAAACTCTTAGGTGCTTGGAGATACAAAAAACAGATCCTGAAATATACTAACTTACATGAAGAGGCTTCATGTTTTTTGTTTTGGTTTTCTTTTTACAGGGCAAGGCTCTCTTATTAAGCCAGAGTCATCACCTTATTACCATAATTTAGGTAGTGTTGATGTTTAAAATGAACACGAAAGCTACAAGCAACTAGGATGGAGTAGACCTGCTGAAAGGAAAGAGTATTAAAAAAAGAAATATATCTAATCACTTGAAAAATTCCTCAGTGAATAATAGAGTTTTGAGAGTAGTTACAATGGGTAGCTGGGGCCTGGGGCAGAGGCAGCCTTTTCTGCTATCAACAGCAAGAATGCACAAGTGATTCCCTTCCAGTTTCCTTCAGCATGAAATGATTCATGCAGCCAGGAAAATTCAAATCTACATTCTTCAACTAGAAACTGCATTAAATATGTTTTCAAGAAAAAGCCTGTCCCCTTGTATAGGATTATGGAATGCTAGTGAAGTCATCTCAAGCCTCTGAAAACTTTATCACTATCTTTAACAATCTCTTACAGTGCCCAAGTATAAGCTCCTTCTCACAACAAGTCTTAAATTGACATTGTAGAACACTTTAAGTGATAAAACAGTAACTTTAGTCATTAACAGAAATAGTCTTCCTTTTCCAAAGGTGCTTGGATTTAAAGTGTTCAAAACTTTCACTGAAGCTCACCACACAAAGCCAGGCTGCCTTTTAACTTCTGTATCTCCAGGGAGATAGTTATGGATTCACTGCTGCTGAAAAGTTCAGCCATACAAAATGTTTTCTGGATGTTTTTCCTCCCTCTCATGGCAGGAACAGCAGTCTGGATGAAAGAATCCAGAAGGCAGGGCTCAGGCTATGCTCCCTCACCTGGACTGAGCACTTACTGCAGATACAAGGTACTTCAGAGCCCCTGTTCTTTCGACATCTGATCTGAGCAGTGGCGGCACTGAAATAAAACTTGTTTCAGTAAATGAAAAGGTTGGTTGAGGAGAGCAGAGGATGCCTTGTTAAACTTAGTATTGTTCAGAGAAGTGGGGAAACAAAAGAGCTGTTGACAGGGCTTTAGGCAACACCTTTCCATGCCCTAGATCTTTTGGATTAGTTACTACCACAGGCTGTGGATGTACATGTGTATGTAAACACAATTCCATTTCAACTTTGTGGCAAACCTAAGAAAATATGATTTTAAGACAATCTATCCAACTAGTGGCAAAGAAACCCTTTGACAACTTTGCTACAGTAAGAACAGCCTGCTCTTTATTTTTTTAAAGTCCATTAGAAGCAGGAGAAAGCACCTAGCATTTAACAAGAAGTCAATTTTATCTCCACTAATACTTAACACCAGAGAAACAAATGTAGCTACAGTTGCCTGCATTAAGCAGCTGGCAAGCTCATAGATGGAAAAGTTGTGGAACAGCTGGGGAATGTGAGACCCTTTTGAACAGGCTGCTATGCGATCCAAAATAATGGTGCGTGTTTACACACAACACAATGGTAGCGACAGCCAAATGCAGGTCTGGCCAACGCACTACAGCTGCTCCTTCCCTCAGACAAGGCCCAGCGAGCAGATACAAAAGAGTTCATATTCGCAAAAATATGGCTTTCATCTTAAAAGGCAGCAGTCTGATTTCCAAAATAGACAGCTGGCCCTCCAACTGGACTAAACCATACAAGATTCTGTATTAGAAGTTACCCTTTAAAACAGATCTGGATTAGGGTCATAGAGCTCTGCAAACTGCTGCTACTTCACCATCAACAGTTAGTTATTCAGACAAACAGGCTGCCATCTAACATAAAAAACCCTTCCCTCGTGACAGTATTTTCCAGCCAGTGTCAGGAAAACAGCCATATACAAACTCTTAATATAGACACTGGTTACACTGAAGTTAGCTACCCACTTTAGAGAAAGATGTTCAGTCTGCTAGAAAGGAGGGTTTGAAAAAAAAAAATGGACTCTTTTCCTGCTTTACACTAGTGTTGCACATTCCACTGCTCACACCTGGACAGAGGGAGAGTCCTATCTGCTGCTGCTTATACAATGACTGACAGCAAGTTGCAAGGAGTGCTCAGTTATTTCACAGTTGTCATCTGAAGACAACAAAATTTTGCACAAAAATTGCATCACCTTATTTAAAGTGATCTTCCCAATCTTCAAGTCTCTGAAGCATAGTTACCAGTGGCACCATCTATCTTGCTCAAGATAAACCATGATTAAACAGTGATAACAAGCTAGCTACTGCTTTATACCATAACTGTACCACTCCTACCTATGCTAGGCACCAAAGCAGAGTTAGTAATGGAAAGTTTCAACGTGTTGCATCTTGATTAAAAATACTGTAACTCAAAAGAAACACTTTTTTGACTGAGAGAAGGATACAGCATTGAAAGATTTCATCTTCTATTACTTCTGCACAGAGCCACTAATGTTACAATCCCAGTTAAGAGCTATTAAGAATATGATAGCTAAAACTGGACAAAGACAGCTGTCATAGCAACAATAACAGATGCAGGCACAATTTTTAACCTCTTTCACTTTCACAAAGAAAAATGCCACTAATAGCCATCACGGAAAGGAGGCTTCTGAAATACAGGTTTTAAGAGTCTGTCTTGTAAGTAATTGGGCTGTCAATGGTAGGCATGTCTCAGCACACTTAAGCAACGAGATGCCACATCTGTACACTTCAATTTCAGTCTTCTGATACAGACTTTCTAGATGGAATACATTCACGAATTAAGCAATACTTGTGAGAAATTACCCATATAAATGAAACATACATACTGAGTAATAAGGAAAATAAGTAGAGCCTTGACTCACACTTCCAGAAAAGATGCTTCTGATACCATAATACTATTGTGCTAAGTGCCTTTCCTGGGGGCAAAGCAGCAAGAGGCATGCTACCCTCATATCCTACCATCGGGAAAAGTAGCTCTTCCAGCTGCACTGATGTTGCACTTCCTAGGAGCAGCTCCAAGTGCTGTCATGTCATGGCAGAGGGAGCAGTGGCTTGTATCCTCCAGGGACCTCAATAGAAGCTCTAGAGACCCACCTGCACCAAGAGCTTTTTCTCCAGAGTTTTGACCCAGTTCTGCTACCCAGATTTATCCAGCTTTGAGTACGTCCCACTACTCATGTGTCTATAAAGTCTTGTTCTTGAAAGAATAAACTAAGAATGGAAAGTTGAAACAAGTGTAGGATGTTGGAACGGGTTGTGACACCAGTGAAGCTCAGCACAGTTCAGCAAACAGATGATTTTTAACAATTACAGGTAATGCACGGTCAGCCTACATAAGCAGGCTAGATGTGAATGATTTGGACCATCCATAAGCTGCACTGAAACTCTCCCAGATTACTCTCCATACTTACCATGATAGATTACTCTTTCAACCAAGATCATAATAACAAGTTAAACAAAAAAAACAAATCCAGAAACAAATTAAAAAACCCACAAAAATAAAACCCAAGGAACTCTAGATCCTCATCAACTGAGACTCCACTAAATTAATTACTGTTTAAAAGGAGAAGATATTTATCTTAAAATTCCAATGTTACACTTACCAGTATAACAAAATAAGTGCAACTTTACAGACAAAATAAGTGCAACTGGAAATCATTCTTTTGCTCCTCATTCTTTGCAGTCAAATGAGATATTATAGTTTATTTCCAATTAAAAGACCTATCAGTGTATTTGTGTGCATGAATGTGAGGGTGAGTTTCCATTTTCCTGAGAAAGCATTCCTAACAAGCACTTTACATGTGAGTATAAACTCGTCTCTTTCACAAAACAATTACTGGTGTTATTATTTGCCATAGTGGAACTAAGAAAGCAAATATTTTAATAGCTTACTCTTGAGTTTACTATACCTGCACATAGATAAGGTTTTCTTTAAAATTATTAGGAGGCACATCTACACCAAAGTTTACTTGCCATAAAGATTTCCCTACCATGTAGATCTCCTGACAGCCATGTCCCAACAGGCTCCAAATCGTTTATACACATACCAAGTATTGTTCAAAGCAGACTTGCTTTAAGCAAGATTAAATACCTGTTCAGTTTGAACTGTCCCAGTGCCAGGATAAACTACACTAAACTAGTTCAGACGGTAACCCTGCCGGGCACCAATGGCCTTTGAAACTCCCAGTACCCCAGAATCTGCTGCTTCTGGGAATTATGCCAGGAGCTGTGGGATAGCTCCCCACAGAGGACATTACAAATTAAATATTTTAGAAGTGTGCTTGTGTTTACATGGAGCAAGGCTGCAACGGTTCAGCGTATGAGTCAGCATGGTTTGCATCCACACAGAATCCAGCAGCACAGTAGGGAACTATAAATTTTGTAGTGAAACAAAGAGCATGAAATGACTCCCCCACGGGAGTACAGTCAGAGGCTAATACTCACCTGAAGACAGGAATTTTGTGCAGAACTTTACTTCTGAAAAGCCCATGATATTCTTGCTGCAAGTTCAGAAGCTTCTACACAGGACAGACACTTTGGTCCTGCCTGTATCAGAGAGGTTAGTAATGATATCACGGCCAGATAAACTTACAGGCATGCGCACCCATGCTAGGATACAGCTCTAAGTCATATAATTAACAGTCATCACCTTTAAAGTGAAAGCTGAAGGGTATTTCCTATCAGGATGGCAAAAAAACCAAACCCAAATACATTTCACTTGATACAATAACATCTGACAAAGTCTGCAGACAGGTAAGCAAAGGAGAAGTGAAAAAGCGCAAACTACTCTAGCGCATCTCACTCACCATGCTGCTACCTACACCCAGACACGCTTAAGGATCAGAGCAACACCCTTTTATTGAGGCCTCAAGAGGCACAGGAAAACAGGATGACATATCCAGCCTTGGAACATTGCACCAGGGAAGAATTTCTCACGGAATGGCTGTCAGGCCTGTGTTTCAAGAGTTGAGCACATTACCACTATTCCTTCCTACTGTCTCCACAACAGTACCTCTGTCTAGTTGGGGCTCAATGTAGACTGTCAGAAACCAGGACTGTTTCTTTGTAAGTGCAGGCTGGACCTCTACCACCATTGGTTACACAGAGCAGCACACAGAAGCAGAGAACAGCATGTCCCCACCTTGAATGGAACTTCTGGGTTAGAGGTAAGGGCACTTCAACATAGTAACACTGCACAGTTCTGTTTTCATAAACCTCACTAGCCATGTGTATCAGTCAAGAGAGGTTTCCATTTTCAAGTGGCATTTGTTTTCATTTTGAACACAAGAGATTAAGATAATTACAGGCTGCAAACATTTTTCAGTATGATATACTTTGGTTTACTCTTGAAGAAACACACTTGACACGACAAAAATAACCAGACTAGTTCAGAACATTTTCCATAAGCTATCGGAATGACTGCTAACACACCCAGAAGAACTAAACATCTACCAGGATAAGAGTACTTATCTTCCCGCTCATGAGATGCTATCTGAGCTAAGGTCAGTCTCTGATGACACTAACAGCTGTTGAAGACCCAGAACAATATTAAAACTAAATGAATAACTTTTACTTCCTATTTGCTTCCCAGGCCTCATGCTGCTACCCCCTGCCAAGTAATAAACTTGAGTACACTCACTCTTTGCAAGACCACTTACATCTCTCTTAAGAGAGTCATAAGCTGCGATCACGTGCAGGCTTTAAGAAGCATTATTAGTAAAATGGATCCAAAGGTGTCACTGAGCGGTCAGCTCTGCAGCACGGTGTATCAATGCTCTATGGAAAACCCTACAAGTACTGCACTCACAACTATCAGCATTCATCATTAATCACAATACTTCATTGTTTCCCACTTTTCTAAACACACCGTCTCCTAGAGTTGGGACAAGTTGCTGCAAGCTGCAACCCTGCTGCTGGCCCACTTAAGCCAGGCAAGGTGAGTACTCCACCTCTCCAACACAGCCATTGGGCTCTGGGCCAAAGAAGTTCCGTTCATCAGCAAACAAATACCCCGTTGATTTTGTCAGCCTTTCCCAGTACCCTACTGTGCTCTAACTAACCAGCATCATAAAGCCCCTCTTTCTTTACACCACACGTGCACGCTGCTGCTGCTGCCGCCGATACCTTTTCTTCCTCCCTCACAGCTGAAAGAAGAGACAAACTCCTTCAAAAACCTCTCCGCCCCGCTGCAGAGCAGCCCCGGCGCCGAGGAGGCAACGGGCGAGCCCCCTCTGTCGCGCCTCCGCCTCCCTGGTCCCGCCGCCTGGCCAGCGGGTGCCCCGCACAGCGCCCGCCGCTCAGGGACGCGGGAGCGGGGCCGGCGCCGCCGCGCTCTGCCCTGCAGCAGGTGCTCCCGCAGCCCCCGCGGGAAGCCGCGGCGGGACCGCCGGCCGCCCGCAAGCCCTTCATCCTCACACGTTGCTGCGCTGAGAAAGCCCAAAGCCCGACTGACAGCTCGGCCGCCGGCGAGAGAGAGAGGAAGCGGGGAAGTTTCGTGCAGCACCTTCGCGACGGAAACCCGCTCCCCGGGGGAGCGAGGAGCCCGCGGCGCCGCCTCCAAAGAGGCGGCGGTGGCCCGGTGGTGGCCCCGCTTCTCTCCCGCGAGGAAGGGGCGGCGAGAGCGGGTCCGCCACTCACCTCACAGCCGGCGGCTTGCGAGCAGCCGTTGCCTCCGATAGCCCCGTCTGTCCGTCCGTCCGCTCCTCGGTTCGGCGGGGCGGAGGGGGCGGGGGCAGAGCGCGGGCCCCGCCGCAACGGGCCGCCTCCTCGGCGGGCGGGCAGCGCCCCTCGCCGCAGCGCCCTGGCGGGGAGCGGAGGCTCCCGACCCCGGCCGCGCGTGGGGGAGCAGCGGCCGCCCGGCGCCACACGGCCCCACGCGGGACGGGACAGGACGGGACGGGACGGGATGGGATGAGATGGGATGGGACGGGACGGGATGGGGCGGGACGCGCCCCTCGCACCGCCCCACTCCGCTCCGCTCCGCTCCGCCCCGCTCCCGCGCCCCCTGCCCGGCTCGCCCCGGCTCCGCGCGCCTCCTGGAGGCGCTGCTCCACTCCTTAAAGGGGCCGCGCCCGGCACGGACCGGAGGGGGACTTTGCGCCCCGTCGGAGCCACCTGCCGAGAGCCCTTAGCAAAGATAACGGTGACCAGCACTTGGGCTAAGCTCTGCAGTGGAGACTGAAGTAACGCAGCGGCATCAGCTCGTCCTCGTGTCGCCGGGCTAGGGCATGGCGAAGGCCTGAGGGCTGCGTTGGCCGCTGCATCAGCCGCCGCCCTGGCCGGCCTCGAGTGCCAGTGCCCGGGCAAGCCCTGCGGCACAGCGTGCAGGTGCGTCGGTGCCTTGTCTGCGCGGTCCTCGGCAGAGGGGCTGCGGGCTGCAAGCCCCCCAGCCGAGGGGCATGCGGAGGCAGCGCGCTGCTGTCGCAGGAGCCCTCTCACACAAGTGTCAGGGTACCTGGGACCCGAATCGGGGGCTTCCACTTGGTCGAACCCTGCCGACCTCTCCAGCCAACCCGCTGAAGTGTGGTGGGAGTTTTTTGGGTCCATTACATCGTGCCCGTCCAAAAGAAGTTTAATTATTTACTTTAAGGAGACCAAGCGTAATGAAGGAGCTACAGCACCACAAAGGAGCTAGGCAGGGCTCAACAGCATCACTCACATGTCAGGATAAGTGCATGGATGGCTCCTGGATTTCTGGATGGTGTTTCGTTGTAGCAAACAGAGTCATAGGATTCTGCTCTGTTTAGTAACTTGTGCATCCTTTCTAGGCTACCTCAACTAAATGCAGTTTGTTCCTGCTAGGCTGGAACAGATCCTGGGAAGACCTTGAGGAGAAGGCTCTCTAGGGGAGCAATTCAACAAATGTCCTGCTTTCTTCCTACTACTGGGACTATGTGAGGTAAAA
Source organism: Colius striatus (assembly GCF_028858725.1). Classification (NCBI taxonomy): domain Eukaryota; kingdom Metazoa; phylum Chordata; class Aves; order Coliiformes; family Coliidae; genus Colius; species Colius striatus. The sequence continues at coordinate 49,154,292 of NC_084763.1, forward strand.
GCTGGGGGAAGCAGAACATCCCCCCACTTGTTATTTAATGGGAGAAACTGTGGGGTTTTTTTCAGATGTGCTTGTTTAAAATCGAGGCATCATTAGGAAGATGGAGGAAATACAATCGTGATGTCGTAGACTGCACTGCACTTGGTGGTGCAGCAAAGGTATTTATCCATATAATAAAAGGGAAACAGAGCATTCAAATTTTCTGATGTTTAACAGTCCAGAAGGTGGAATTATCCTTTCTTTTAACTTCCTCTCACTTTAGTCTTTTACTTTAGACAAACATTTGTCTAAGCAAACTACATGAAGAATTCAAGGCTTGCTTCACTTGATCAGATCTTACCAAGCAACCTGAAACATGAACACTGCATGTATCACACAGAGAATTACCAAAGGGAGAATAATTTCAAGAATATATTGAACCTGAGAGCTTAGGTAGAGAACACATGAAACTGAACAGAGTACATGATTCTGTTCCGTTCAGTTGCATATGCAAGAGCAGAGCTATCTTCCCCTCTATATATGCATGAAGTCTGTGCAGAGAAACAGGATCGAATCATAAGATGTGTAAACCTGCTAAGATGTGGCAAACCTGAAAATTTTCATATCAACACCTAACAAGCATTTCACAAGGCACATTACAAAGTACCTTTATCTGCAGCACTGCAGCAGCTTTTTGCTCTAGATAGTTCAGAACTGAATATTGAGGGCTTAGCTTGAAACATTTCTGGGCTTTTGTAGCTTTGTGGCAGGCATAAGTTTCTTAATTGCAAGATAATGATGTGGTGTGGGTACACGCCTTTTGCCTAGTGGTTATGAATTACTTTATGCAGATAGATGAAACCCACATCAAATGGAAAGCATAGATGTATCCTTCCAGTCTGACTGAGGGAGAGAAAGAGGAAAATTAGCACAGGAAGGAGGTCAAACATAAACCATAGCGAGGTTTAAAATCTTGCATTAAAAGAAGTGACCTTGAAAACATAGTTGAGCCTGCTGCCTTTCAACCCAATTGCTCCTGTTGTCCAACACCCCTACTTGAAACTTTCAAAGGCCTTCCTTTCCTTAAGGAAAAAAAACAGAAGCAGTACTTTCTCACTAGAATTGTCAACGTTTAGAGATGGAATTCTAATCCTGCAAAAAACAATGCCTTGTAACACAGGCCTGAGACAATTGTGTGAGTGGAGGGGGGAAAAAAGTAGTTGAAATCTTAGATTTGCTTTTGTGGTGATTGACATGATGCTGTCCTTACTTGTTTTCAAACATCAGAGTGATTTCTTGATGGAACTTTTACAACTGAAAACCTGCAACTCATTTAACAAGAACTCTGTTTTCACCCTAGTTCAGAACTGATTCGTCTGTCTGGATTTAGCTTTAGGCACAGTCCCTGCCATCTCCTGCCAGAGAATTTTCTCCTGCAAACTTAATCCATGATCCAGATACATGATAATTTCAAACTTACATTTAAAAAGGAGTAACCAATTGATTTGAATTCCAAGGCAGGAGAGGGAGGCACATTGATGTGTTGAATCTTTTGTTCCCAGAAGAACCAGCAAAGAATTAGGATTGTTAAATAAGTATCATTTGGGTCAGATTAGCCATCTTAATCCATGTCAGTTAAAAAGATGATTTTCCCTACTTTTTAAAATGTATTAGACACAGGCATGTTTGATTTATTATAGGAGTCAAAAACATCTGTATTTTGGGGCATAAGCAAATGCTTGCTTAAACAATGGACTCCCCGGGGGGAATATAGGAGAGAAATTACATTCTTTTGCAAATAATTCAGTGTTTTTCACTCCATGGAGCATCTTGCTTTGTTTTGAAAAGCTTTCTGCAGAAGACATAATGAGTCAACCTATTGCAGCAGCTTTCACCTTTATGTGACTGATGTGAATGTGAACCGGGTTAGCACAGATGAGATGCTGTTACTGTTTACTTGCCTTTTTCACCAGTGAGAAGACTTGATCATTTTGGTCACATTGGCAGCATACAAGTATTCACATCTTAAAAACATTTGGAACTAGTTGGCAGTCTGAGGCCTTGCCTGCACTCAGGATCAGCTCTGATTTCAGGAATTATTTTAGCTTCTGGGACAAACCCACTGTAGATAAAGTTGTGCAGATTGTGATCTATACAACTGTCTGTACCATCCGAAGGCACATGTGGGGACTAGTTTTAAATGCAGACGAGACTGAAGGAAAAGAACTAGTTTCTGAATAGTTATGCATCTGAATCAAGTCTCATGACTTACTTGAGTGGTTTATTGAAAGTTTTTCAGGACAGCGATCTTGAGAGTATCAGAAGATAAACATATGTAGCACCGTTTTAAGTTAAAGCCTGCGCTGGGTGGAGATTCCCTTTTGCAACCAGATCCTGTGCCATATATGCATGGATGTGATTAGAAACAGGCTTGAAACCAACATGGAAATTTACTAGTAAACTTCTCAGACTCTAGTAAGCCAGGTCTGTGAATGAATGTCATACTCACTCCTTTTAAATCCATAATCTTGAATCCAGACATCTGTACACTTTCTTGCCAAGCTTCAGAATGAACCTCTGTAGCTCAAAACAGTCAATATACCATAACAAAGATATGCCTCACTGTAGAGCCCAGTGTAAACTATTAATGTCAACAAAAAGGCCAGAGCAGGAGATAAAAATATGTCTGTTCCTATGAGGTTTCCACATATGGAGAAAGCAGGGAAAAAAAAAAAGTAGTCTACATTTCATCTGCTTTTCTAAATGAACGTTTTCAACAATGTGGCAGGCTAGTAGCTTTCTCTTCCTGTGTAAGACTGTGCCAAGCTAGTGTAAAGAAGCCTAGGGTCTTTTAAAAGAAGGTGTGAAAAACTCTGGGGCAAGTGTAGAGTTCTAGAAGAGAGCCAAAGTCTGTGGCCACCTTCAGAAGACAAGATTGACAGAGCTCTGGCAGCCATTGCAGCCACCTCCGATTTATTTACGAGTTCCTGGAGTCAGTCCAGTGTAATTATGGACCTGAACTCCAGATCAGATTCACTTGACATTTGAGAAAGTCTGTGGAAAAATAGTAATAATAAACTGATAGTAACCATCCGTCTCATAAGCAACAAAAAAATAAAGGGAAGAGAAAGGGCAGGTGGGGAGAGAGGACGGCAACACAATCCCTACAAGATCTTGTGCTCGTCAGGAGATACTTTCAGTGTATACCCCTATGTATTTTCTAAAAGGAGCCATGGAGCATTTTAGAGTAAATCCTGACTCATGTCAGTGCTATTACAATTACTACACTGGAAAAAAATGAAAATGGGGGGTGCAAATGAAGCTGGGATAAGTTGGGACAGTGGTTTCTTTTGGTGGAGTCATAGTTCGTGGCCGACATGGCACTTGTCCAAGCATGCTCGTCACCTAAATTGTATTATCCTGAAGCTGTTGGCTTTGGAAAAAGATGCTTGAAGAAACTATGCTGTAGCATATGATTTGTTTTCAATTTCATGCACAGTATAGAAATAACACTTTTTGTACTTTACTGCAGGTCTCTCATTCAGGTTGTCCAGGTAATTAATAAAACATGAATGAGTATCAGGGTTAAAAAACTTTGTATTTAAAACATCTGCAGTCTTATATCAGGATTTATATTCCACTGTTCAATCCTTTCCATTTCAATCATTCATAACATTTTCTATTAAATTTCCCTAAGACCATCTTAAAAACCCATCTCTTTGGGCATTTCCCAGAAAACAAATACACTTTCAAGTAAGGTAAGTTGACTAATTCTGCTGAATGGAAAAGGCATCTTCTCTGACAAGAGAGGTTTGACATTTAGTTTACAGTTGTCTCAAGTATTTTATTTCAGGTGATGGAATTGAATTGCAAGTTATAAGTGAACAAGCAAGAACAATTAGCTATGTTTATGCTACACCAAAACAGCACGTTGGGACTTTTCCTTATGTAGATTTCAGAACATACCTCCCACATATGCACAGGTACAAAGGAGTCCATACATGTGAGTGGATTTCCTCAGAAGAATTAGCTGCTTTTATCAGACAACAGCAACCAAACGTCAAGTGCCCTGGCAATCAATACCGAGAACAGTAACACTAGACAGTGTCTGAAGGAAAAGGAATCCCGAGTGAATGAATGGGGTTATTGGCCCAGAACATGTTGTCTTCAAGTGACCTGCTTTACCACGCTCATCTGACTTCTCAGGACCTTCCTACTCACAGCTGGAGTGAGTAACTGCAGTTCTGAAGGAGAAAGAATAATGAGAAAGGAATGGTCACAGGTCTGTGCAGAACAAATTCAGTTCTCAGATACCCTGTGAATTTACACTTTTTCAGATTAAGTGCACAGAATCACACACATTAAAGTGGTTCAGCTCATCCTCTGTGATCTGACAATGGTATCATGGATTTCTCCTTAATATGTAACTCTATGTAGAACTGGAGTTATGTGTTATTGAAGTTTTGGGACATTTAATTTGGCTTTTTATTTAACTTTATTTAGCTTCTTTATTTAACACTTTAGGTTATTGTGTTATTTCTATCTGCTCTGATACTTTCGTCTATAAATAGGTCACAAATCTTCAGGTGATAACTCAGCAATCTGAGGTGCTGGTGTAAGGTTAAGAACAAAAATGTAATAGGTACGAGTGGATTACATTTTTTTTCTAGTTTTTTTTTTACCTACCATACGTCTGACTCTCACCAGACACGTCTTTTTTTTATTCCTGGCAATTTTATTGAGGAAGAATTTGAGAATGCTGACAATTGTCTGGAACAGCCATACCAGAATAGCAACTCTGCCTGGACTGCTGGATATATGGAAATCCTAGACACATTCACTGTGCATTGCAGATCAGCTCCACAAAGTATGCAGTACTTCCACAGGGTTAGACCTTCTGAGCATATGTTGCCCAGATGAACTGCACAACCCACAGCAAACTCACTTACTGTGCAAAGTCATATTAACTGTATAATTTATGCACTGTACATCTGATACTTTGGCACGCTGGATTTACAGTTATTTTCTATTCTGCCCATTCTCATAGATCTCTTCTGGGTGTTTCTTGGGTGCAAATCAACTGACTTTTTCTTTGTTTGCATGTCTTTCAATGATGAGACACTGTTACCTGGAAAAAACTTGGTTTTGTTTGGGATCAGCACATAAAATTTCAGCAAGGCTGTGTTGTAGTTGGTCAGCTGAGATTGCATCCAAACCACTGAACTCTGTGGAATGTTGGAGCACAGTGCCACACTGAATGAAGCTTTCAGCTGCTGATGGCATCTGATGAACATCAAGAAAAAAGTTGAAAGCTTTGGTAAATATCCTTCAGAAAGTAGCTGGCACTGCTGTATGTATTTCAGCAAAGGCAGTAGGCTTGTCCGCTACAAGAGTTTTCTTCATGTAATAGTCCTCAAATTGAGCTCATAGTTGTTAAAATAAATAGCTGTTCTGGTATAATATGTGGGAATTTGAAGTCTGTTCCTCAGCTTTGGCTTCCAGTACCATTTAACAGTCTCAGAGCAGGTATTAAAATGTGCAACAGTTAACATGCAAGAGGAACAAAATAATAATTATATAATGACCATTAGCAATCCCAGTTTCCTGCTCATAAGAGTTTTGAGTTATTGGCATGAAATATGCACAGATTGTGATGTCTAAAAGCAACTTAATGGTGATGTTCCAGAAGTGCTGCCTTCCCTTGACAATACTGGTCTGCACAAAAGTGCATCTTGGTGGCTTCAGAAAGGTACACATCTTCTGTGCAGACAATGATACAGTCATTTACCTGTGATGTGACTGTGACAATGAAGACTTACCATCTATAACGTTAAGAGCTTTGAAACTCGGGTATATGCCAGGGGCATAAAAGGAATTCTTCTGCCTTCCAGGCCTTGGTAGACTATGTACTGGAGTTTGAAGTCTGTTGTTGCTTTTGGGAATGACACATGTGGAAAAGAGATGGAAGAAAATCATTGTCAGGCCATTCACATGCAGGGAAAAACTTGCAGATTCCCAGCCTTGTTTTAAATCCTTGCACTCCTGTGATTGAGCTTACCAGTTAATTGTTTATTCTTACACCCTTTCAACTCCTGTTCCCACAGAGATATTGTTCTGCATGGGTGTGCTTGTGTTTCCATACTTTGAGAGAGTATTCAAGTTTTAAACAATGATGTAAATAAAAGTACAAGTGCTTTCAGCAGTTCACTCGCAAAGTCTTGACATATATTGGCTTTTATGAAAGCTTTACTTACTTGCAAACATCTACAATTAGAGCTTTAACAGCTTCAGCGTGTGCAACATTTGTTTGCTGGTATGGAATGGTATGAAAGCGGTCTACCCAATGAGAGTCCTTTTGCTGCAGAACTTCTTGGGTTTAGAGAAAAGACTGCTTTGCAGTAACAAGGATTTTATTTTACATAGTTAAGTCATTAAACAAGTTACATTCCACATTTCCTCAGGGCTCAGTGTTGGGGCCTGTTCTGTTTAATATCTTTATCAGTGATCTGGATGAGGGGATCAAGAGAACTCTCAGTAAGTTTGCTGATGACACCAAGCTGGGTGGGAGTGTGGATCTGCCTTAGGGCAGGAAGACTCTTCAGAGGGACCTGGATAGGATGGAGCAATGGGTTCAACAAGGCCAAGTGCTGGGTCCTGCACTTGGCACAACAGCCCCAGTCAATGCTACAAGCTTAGCACAGAATGGCTGGAAACCTGTCTGGTGGAAAAGGACTTGGGGATGTTAATTGCCAGCCAGCTGAACACAAGCCAGAAGTGTGCCCAGGTGACCAAGAAGGCCAGTGACTTTCTGGCCTGTATCAGAAACAGTGTGACCAGCAGGACCAGAGAAGTGAATGTCCCCCTGTAATCAACTCTGGTGAGGCCACACCTTGAATACTGTATTCAGTTCTGGGCTCCTTACTCCAAAAAAGATGACGGGATTTTGGAGCATGTCCAGAGATGGGCAACGAAGCTGGTGAAGGGTTGGGAGCACAAGTCTGATGAAGAGTGGCTGAGGGAGCTGGGGTTGCTTAGCCTTGAGAAGAAGAAGCTGAGTGAAGACATCATGACTTTATGACTACCTAAAAAGGGGGTTGTAGTGAGGTGGAAGTCAGACATTTCTCTCAAGTAACAACTGATAGAACAAGAGGAAACGGCCTCAAGTTGTGCGTGAGGAGGTTTAGATTGGAAATTAGGAAGAGCTTTTTCACTGAGAGGGTTTAAACACTGGAACAGGCTGCCCAGGGGAGGTGGAAGAGTCACCATCCCTGGAGATACTTAAAAGCCATGTAGATGAGGTGCTAAGACATGGTTTACTGGTGGGCTTGTTAGTTTTAGGTTAGTGCTTGGATTTAATGATCTTAAAGATCTTTTCCAACCAAAATGATTCTGTGACGAGAATATTTGGGAACATCAATTTAATTTTCTGAATTGTTTCAGCTGGGAAAAAGGAGAGGAAGAACCAGAAACATTACACTTTTAGTTGTGATATTTTCAACTGAAACATTTTGACTTTGGATTTGGAAATGGCAAGTCAATTTCATATTTGGCTTAATTTTTAAAAGAGCTGAAAAACTATTATAATAAATTTAAACATGAAACGGAAAACATTGGAAAACAACTTTTTTTTTCTTGATTGCATCTCACTGAATCAGAAATCCATGACCCATTCTCTTCATGGGCTAACTTCTTTGAGCTCTGGCCCCTACTCAAGGAACCAGTAAAATTCTCCACATGAAGCTGTTTCTTGGTCTCATGAGCTGCAGTGGGTGTCATTGCTGTTGAAGCTAGAAGGTGGAAGTGAATGGTTCTGAATGATCCACTGGCAATAATATTTTGTCTGGAGCACTCTGGTACTTAAACACAGGCTTCCCATGAAGACCCATGATTGCAGATACTTAGAGATATGTGAAAAGAGCAGCATTTTTAAAATAACTCCTTCCAAGTCTTACTGCTGCCAGTCGTACAAACATACAGCATGAATCATGTTAGTACTCCCAGGAAAAGCCTGAGTTTCTTTTACTGTTTCACTAGGATTCTGTAGTTTAATAGCTTATCCTTGTTTGTTGCTAACACATTAAGGTACGAGAGGGTCTAGGAGAAAAAAGAAAACAAAACAAAACCAGAAAACAAAGTAGTAAAGATAGTTCTTAGAGGCAATCCACATCAAAGGATGCAAAGACTGTAGAAGGCAAAACTGGAGCTTGGAGTGACTTCTGTCTACAAGACTGAAAATATTTGCAGGCTCATTTGCCATGTTTGCAGTCAGAAAAGCTATATGAAACCTATCCTCCTTCAAGCCAGTGTGTTCACGTTTCATCTGTGTGAAATAAAGATCCCATTTCTGTCTTGCCTAAAGCAACTTCTCAGAGAAGAAGAATAAGGTTATTTGAATAAAAACCCCCTAATTTAAACAAGTAACACTCTGTGCAACTCAGAGCTTTTTCATCAGACTGAATTCATGAAGGGAATAAAAGACCGAACAGAGATGTTTTGTCTCCTAATGAAACCCTCCAACCTCTTTTAGGTCTAAATAGAACTTTCAAGGCAGGACTTTAGTAGAAAGACAGAATTTATGAAGCAAGTTCTTGTTTACTACCAAGTGATATGGTGAATAGTTTGGTGATGTAACATGATCGTATTGTGATCCTTCATCACTGTCAATGTGTTGTGTCTTTAGTTCAAACTGATTTTGCTAATGCTGTTATATATTCACTAGTTGCCTACAGCATGACTCAGATAGCAAGATTAGATAGCCCATAATGATGGGTCATCAGCTACAACTCACAACCACCAAACAGGAGATCAAGATATCATCAGCTGAAAACTCATTCTCACAGATTGTGTGAGAACTACTGCACACATTTCCAAAGCAATCCAGAATATTGTCACTATGTTGTAGGCAGCAAGGCAGAAGGTATAAAAAAATGTTTTAGAAGATATGTTTGTAAGTTAGTTTACAATGCTGACACAATTTTACACAGATTTTCCCCAGCCCTGAAGATATTGTTGCCAAAGATTTGTGTCTGATAGTAAGAAACAGCAAGATAATGAAGACAGCAATCCCAGCTCTGACACTGTGTCAAGGGGCAATTTCCTCAACAGTGATCTTTTGGCAAAGATAGTTAGAAATTATTTAGTGATAAAACACATTCTCCAAACTGTCTGTGAGAGCACCTCAAAGACGAAATCTTTTCTGCTTTATATTTTATTTATTTATTTGGGCTTCACTAGAACATACCAGTGAAGCAGCTGAGAAGTCTTAAAGAATGTAGTAGTAACACTTAGATAAAAATAGTCATAATTGAAGATTTTAAGTTAAGCATATGCTGAAATGATTTGCTGGATTTACAATGAGGGGTGATCTTACAGCTCACAACAGAGGTTTGTGCGAAAAAGGTATTAGTAATTTAAGGTCTAGTTTTGCTTCTCCTTTTCTTCAAATATTTGAAGTTCTAACAAGAGCTGTATTCATAGAATCATAGAATCATAGAATGGTAGGGGTTGGAAGGGACGTTTAGTGATCATCTAGTCCAACCACCCTGCAGAAGCAGGGTCACCTAGATCAGGAACATGTCCAGGTGGGTCTTGAAGACCTCCAAGGAAGGAGCCTCCACAACTCCTCTGGGCAGCCTGTGCCAGGGCTCCCTCACCTCAACAGTGAAATAGTTTTTTCTTATATTTAAGTGGAACCTTTTGTATTCCAGCTTCATCCCATTACCCCTTGTCCTGTTGCTAGCTACTATAGAAAAAAAAAGATGTCCCAACTTCCCGACACCCACCCTTTAGATATTTATAAATGTTAACAAGATCTCCCCTCAGTCTCCTCTTCTCCAGACTAAACAGCCCCAGTTCCCGCAGCCTTTCCTTGTATGAAAGATATTCCAATCCCCTGATCATCTTGGTGGCCCTGCGCTGGACTCTCTCCAGCACTTCTCTGTCCCTCTTGAGCTGAGGAGCCCAGAACTGGACACAGGACTCCAGATGAGGCCTCACCAGGGCAGAGTAGAGGGGGAGAAGAACCTCCCTTGACCTGCTGGCCACACTCTTCTTGATGCATCCCAGGATGCCATTGGCCTTCTTGACCACGAGGGCACATTGCTGGGTCATGGTTAGTTTATTATCAACCAGGACTCCCAGGTCTCTCTCTGCAGAGCTGCTATTCAGCAGTTCGACCCCCAGCCTGTACTGGTGCATGGGGTTGTTCCTTCCCAGCTGCAGGACTCTGCACTTGTCCTTGTTGAACCTCATGAGGTTCCTCTCTGCCCAACTCTCAAGCTGATCTAGATCCTGCTGAATGGCAGCACAGCCTTCTGGGGAATCAGCCAGTCCTCCCAGTATGGTGTCATCAGGGAACTTGCTGAGGATACACTCTGTCCCCTCATCCAGGTCATTGATGAAGATGTTGAACAAGACTGGCCCCAGAACCGATCCCCGTGGAACTCCACTGGGATCCACTCCACTGTATTAGCTGAGAAAAAAACAAAGCTGGAGTAGAGCAGCATCTGGCAATAAGTAAGTCTTTACTGATACACTCTAAAGTCCGAGTACTGAAGTGCAGATGAGCAAGGAAGAACCTATGCTTGGCAAAATCCCCGGAGACCAATTGCATTGACTCTGAACCCCACCATGTTGCTATAACAGTTGGGAAGGGCTAGAGCAGGAACAGTCACACATCAAAAGATTTTTAAAAACTCAATGGGCTTAATGTCTTGGGAAATTCATGACCAGTGAGCTGCCAAACTGCATTCTGAGACCTTTCTCCTGCTGCGAACTAATGGCCACAGAAGGTATAAGGCAGTGGAAAAACAGGCTCTAAAGCCATCTTTCATTAAATGTGAAATGTTTACATTTTAACCACTTAAAATATTTTAATGTGTTCAAATAATCTGTAAATCTGTGATCCTGAAGCCTGTCCAAAACCAATAAAAAAAGTCAGTACCTGCCACGAAGACGTCACAAGTCGAGGAACATTAGATGTGCTGCGCAGGTCTATATAATGAACACATTTGGGTGGGGTTTGCTTGCAGGTTTGCAGATTTGGCCTGGCTTGAGCAGGCTTAGTTCATTTTATTGGAAACAGCATCCTCTTACATTAGGATTGGATATCCTTCCTGTGCTTCTCTGGTTTTCTACTGAGCCTAATTATCAGCTATCTTTATGTCCAAGTTCAACTCCTTATATCCTTAATCATCGTCACCAAAACAAATAACCCTCCCCAATCTGATGTGAGTATAATTGTATTTCATAACTTCACAACTGAGCCATCAAAGAGCCATAAAATGTTATATTTTATGATAGAGTTAGTGAGGAAAACACTGAATAATACTACTTCTCCTTCATAGTGCTGACATCTATGAATGGATGGCATTCATGGTGCCTCATGTGTGCAGATCAAGTACAGAAGCACAGAGAACATTCAGATAACCTAGGGGAGACTGAGCTACCATAATGAGAGCAGTTCTGTGGGGTTACCAAGTTATTTTCTCCTCAGTGGAAATAATGCCAAAACCAAGAGAAAGTGTGTAGATAAATATTTCATTGATGGGGACAATGACTGCCTAAGTTTGTTCTTCTGACATCCACTGTTGTCATATTGCCTGCTTCTTTGTTAACATTTGAACTTGAGTGAAAACAAGCAATTTTGAAAGTTGATGGAGACTTGAAGTGCATTGAAGCACAAAGAAGTTGGTGAAGTCTTGCAGTTCTTTAAAGCACAAAGTGAAGAAGGAGCAGCCTGCTGCTAACAGCATTGCGGGTGAAGATGTTCTTGTTGGAGACCAGGAGGTCATTCCAACCCAAACTTCTTTCCAGTCCCACAGAGCCAAGTGACCCTCAGATGTCTGTGCTGCTAAGTATAAGATGTAGAGGGCACTTAGATTTATAGTATTTTTTAGTAAAATTTAGTAGGAAATTGTAACCAAGGAATCAAGGAACTCTGAAGCAGCTCCCCAACCTACTCTTAGCGTTGGGCAAGCTTTCTAAATCAGCATAATGAAAATGCTAATTCGCCAGTGGGAATATTTCAAGGTGGTTATTTCATGTTGGAAATCTTCATAGTTAATAAAAATTAATTTAAATAAGTCTCATTGCAAAGGTTTTGGAATGGTATGCTTCTTATTTATTACTCCTCTTTCAGAAAAGGTGTTATTCTTTAAAAAAATAACCAGCCAAGCAAGGAAAATACTAAACAGCCTCTATTTGATTTCAACAAAGTGATATATTTCTAGTGACATGAATTTTTGGGAACATTTTACTTTACAGGGTTTACAAATTCTCTAATTATTCTCCCCTCCAATCCTGGTTGTATTTCAAAATGTCAGAATTTCCTGTGAAACAGAAGTTCCATTTCTGCCATAGACCTCTCTGGGGAGCCCTTAGAATGAGGAATCATAGAATCATAGAACGGTAGGGGTTGGAAGGGACCTTTAGAGATCATCTAGTCCAACCCCCTTGCAGAAGCAGGTCAACCTAGATCAGGTGGCATAGGAACATGATGGTTAATCTCTGTAATTATCCCAATAAACTGAAACCTGCAGGAGAGAGAAAAAAGTAATGAAAAAACATTTAAAAATAACTTCTACAGGTTTTTGTAATGAACATGTCCTTTTTAACTCAAGTGTACATGCAGTTGTCCCTCTAATAGAATTCATTCTTCTTAGATACAGGAGCTTTCTAGCAATTAACCTGTGTCTGCCTTCTGACACTGTTGTATGAAGGAGACATCAGTGGTATGGTGCAAGCCGCTCTTCTAGTTACTTTTTTCAGCAGAGTGGAATAAGAAGATGGACTTTGTTTAAATCTGTGGCAAAAATAATCACTCATAAAATCGTGGAATCTGAATGTAACCATTTGGGACCTTTTAAAGCTGCTTTGGTTTCCTCAGCTGTACTATTTCAACTGCTCATTATTGGCATACTTAAGTATTCATCTACAAACTTGGAAATCCCAGTTCTCTTTGTGAACTGTGTTTGATTTATTCACCCAAAGCCTGAGACTTTTAGTTTTCAAGTGAACTTAACAAATGCTTTCTCTCTCTCAAATCCCTTTTCAGGAGGTTAAAAGAGGAAATATCTAAAGAGGATATAATATCATAAGACATTCATTTAATAAGATTAATCCTGCCTAAGAAGACTATGCATAACTCAAGCCATCTGACCAATTCACTTTACATTTCTAAAAATGTCTTGGTCAGGTTGTATACAGTAAAATAGACAAAGGGAGAGAGATGTGTAGGCAATAGTAAATACAGCCAGGTAGCTTCTGGTAGACTAAAGTCCTGAGAGAGAACTGCAAAGATTAGGAAGAAGGTTCTGTGCTACTGTAGCTTTTCTTTTATCAAGTCAAAAAGGAAACAAAAGAAAGTTTGTGGCATTATTTATTCCATGGATCTGTAAATCTGGATACACAAAGAAGTAACATATTATCTACAAAAATGCCTTCCATTTGCTGGCTCCTCCCACCTGGATTTACTGGATTTCGGCCAAAGAGTTATAACTGCCAAATTCTTCTCTAACAGAAAATCCATCTGAGCAGAATTTAATATTGGCAGAGGATGATTGGAGACATGTGTGAAAAATTAGGAACCCTTTAAGGGAAGAAGTCACCCAATTAAAAATGTGCAGAAAATAATCTATCATACATTCCCATCAAATCCCTTTTGATTTCAAGTACCAAAATAATGACTGGATCAGTTCGCAGTTGAGCCTAGAGCTGGCTGAACTGTTTGTTATAGATTTACCATTATTTTTGGAGAGAGAAAAAAAATCTTAATTGAGCTTTTTAGTGTTTTTAGTTTTGCTTTTAACATACTTTCCCTGTGGAAGTACCTTGTACAAATAATTTTCAGCCTTTGGCTCTTTGAAACAGCTTCCATTGAGCAATTCAGCAAGTTTATCTGTATTGTGTGTTTGTACTTTCAAGTATTGTTTTTCCCTGACTGGATGGCTCTTAAATTTAAAATAGAGTGGTAAATCAGGGAATAAAAATACCAAACTGTAGCATATTCTGTTTCAAGAGGATAATCACTTTCCTAAAATGTATGAAGCATTTGCAACTGCCAGCATTTGCAGGAAATGCTAAGTAAGGCAACAGATTAGTAGTATTACTAATTAACAAATCACATTCTTCAGCTTATTAACAACCATATTTGCTACTTAAGAAGTTTTTTTGTCTTGCTTGAGTACAACTCAACCTTACCACGATCTGTGTGGTACTAGAACTGCAGAACAGAAATCAGTGAGGTACAATTTTTCTATTTTGTAGAGAAAACCAACAAAACTAAAAATTAATGCTTTGAAGGTCTTTTTCCCCCATCCTCCCAAAATAGATCTAACTGTTTAATTTGGTAAGTATTATCAAAACACTTTATTCTTTAAAGAAATAACCCTCTTTTTAAAGAAAAAAGTCAACATAACTTCCTTATTTCCAAAGAAAATATTTGATTTTCAGCATTCTGAAACAAAAACCTTTGGGTGGCGTTCGTTAGACCAGCTGTAAGCATCACAGTCATAAAAGTGTATATTGAATAAAATCAATTGATATCCAGACAAGCCTGTTTCTCTGAGCTGACTGTAGCTATGAAGTTAGGCAAAACACTTAAGTCAGATTTGGCTACAGACAAGTATTTTCCTCCAAAATAACCCACCCCTCCCAAACCTGTCTTTTTTCGACTAGGTTTGAAATTACTTCACACTTTGAACTCTTAAATTTGTGATTACTGGTCAGTTCAAACCTGAAATCTTCCACATATTTGGTTGAACCCCACTTCTGGAGAGTGCCCCAGAGGGAAATCACAGAATCACAGAATCTTAAGGGTTGGAAGGGACCTCGAAAGATCATCTAGTCCAAAATCCCTGTCAGAGCAGGACCACCTAGAGTAAGGCCAGAGATGATAAAGGGAGAGAAAATGGCATTGACTTCTCTGAACAGCTGATGTGGTTTAAGTCCAGCCATCAACAAAGCACTGTGCAGCAGCTCACTCACTCATATCCCCCAGTGGTGGGATGTGAAATGATCATACAGTGTTTATTTCTCCATGTTGATGTAGATTTGAGTTGTATTATTTCACCCCAAATAATATTTCTTTTATCATAGCTGTAGGGTGTGTTATAGAATTACTCTCTGCTAATCAAGAAAAATGTCTATTGTTCTCCAAGTTTCTTTTGTGGAGTCAGTCACTATATCTGGGCATATGCAAGCAAAATATTCACCTCACGAGACATATCACTGGAAGCCAGAAGAGAAACAACCCAGTGCATTTCCAGCCTTGTGGCTTCTGTGATTGATTAAATAGAGATCTATGCATTCCATAATGAAAGACAAACAAACCCACATCCTTCAGGAGCGTCTTCTGTAACCAGTGTGACACAGAGCTGAGAAATTATTCTGGTATTTGGTAACAAGAATTTAGCAAAGTCTTGGCTTCACAAGCTTCAGGCATAGACTGTCACATACAGCATCCCAGACACAGCCAGTATAAATAACTTCATGATAAATATACATTTTCTAGGCTATATCCCTATATTGGCAGAACTACTTGGCACAATGAAAATTACTTTAGTTCTTTCCCCTCGTGCAAGTTGTGGTATGCCTGTCACCTTGTGCCTGATTTGGTAACTAGTTGGAATATTTTTCATAGAATCAAAGCACAATTCAGGTTAGAAAGAGCTTCTGGAAGCAATCCAGTCTAATCACCTACTTAAAACAGGGTTACTTCGATTTTAGATTAGGCTGCTCAGGGTCTTGTCCACTTGACTTTTGAGTATCTGCAAGGGTGAAGTCTCTGCTAGTGATTTGGACAACTTTTTCTGGTGTCTGGCAGCCCTCAAGGTATTTCCTTCTTGCAGTTTGTTGCCTCTTTGGCTGCTGACCTGTAAGAAGACTGTCGCTGTCTTCTCTATAACTACAGCTTTTCTGGTCATCTGGTCTCTGGAAGAGTGGCTTGCTAGCTTTACCAAGGAAAAGAACCACATTTACCAACCATATTGAAAGCAGACATTGTTTCAAGGGACTTAAGACTTCTATTCCATGCAAATACCAGCCCAAGAGGATAGCATAAACAAATTCCTAACTCCCTGTTTTAAGGTGGATGGAGAATGTATTTCCTACCTAAAACAGTTAAAAAAACATAATCATGAGCATGTTCATAGGATTAAAAACTACACATACATTTCTGGAATTATGCCAGGGAAGAGCAATGACAGTGATTGAAATTAGGACTCAGAATCTCTTTTTGCCAGCAAATATTAAGAGCTAACATAGAGTATCAAAGGCATGGCTGGAACTAAAATACGGATTCCTCTTTGATTTCAGTAGAATGACACTAAGACTGACAGATTTCTCTCCCTGAGAATCTTTAACAGCACATTCAAACCAGAGGACATCCCCTGAGCTCAATCCTACTTCCATGTTTGTGAGAACTATTTAAAATACTGTAGCAGAATCTAGGCCTCTGCTCCTGGCTTTATCCATCACTTGCTCTTGCCCAGGGAAGCTCCAGAGTTAGTAGCAGTCCAAAATCAAACAGGTTATGAACTGAAGTGAGGAGTAAGCACTATAGTGAGGGCTGGGGTGAGTGCCTGCTGTTCTCACCAGCCCTTCTGGAAATAGGTCAGCAGCCAATTTGTGCTGTCCCCTGGCCATGAGCACAGGCTGCCGGCAGGGAGTGAGTCAGCTGAGCTGCAGGAACCCTGCGCAGGCTGGCGGTTAATGCCTGCTGGTTTCCTTCCCTCAGTGCTTCACCCCCTCCCTGCAGTGGGGAGAAAGTTAACCACACTTTCTGGAGGGTCCCGGGATGGATGTTTGGTGTTCAGGGACATCTGGGGACTAGCAGTATCAGCAGCCTACTGGCCACTGTTGTGCTTCTGGGAGGGAAGGCTGAGCAACATCCCCCATCCCCAAAGCTTCATCCACTCTCTGAGGCTGATTCAGTGCCAGTACACTTCCCGTAGCTGATATGTTTTTGTCTCATCCTAATAACCATCTGCACCACACACTGCAACACCAGCTGCAGGGGAGAAGAGAACCTCTGCCAGGTATGGGTTGGTATTTTCATATGCAGACGGATTTGACTTGTTTCCTGAAGGAAATGGGGTTGATTAGTCACGTCACAGGACTCCTGCCTGTATAGGGACCTGTGGGGAGAGAGTCCTTTCCCATCTATTTGGACTACTGGGGCAATGGGCACAAGGAGGAAGTCAACAACCTCTTAATTGAGCTGGATTAGTAGTGGCTTAATCTGACTACATTTCCAGGATTTCTGGATTTATGCCCAGAAAGCAAAGCCAATATACAATCTAAACTGTTGAGATAAATACTATTGTAAAACAATATATTGTAGTAATTATAATAAAATCAATTGTTATTATATTTTAGAACCAAATATGTAGGCAAATATTTGTAGCTAGCTGGGCCTGAATTCATCCTCTCTCCTTCTTTCCTTCCTTCCTTCCTTCCTTCCTTCCTTCCTTCCTTCCTTCCTTCCTTCCTCCCTTCCTTCCTTCCATTCTTTCTTTTTCTTTCTTTCTCTTTCTTTCTTTCTTTCTTTCTTTCTTTCTTTCTTTCTTTCTTTCTTTCTTTCTTTCTTTCTTCCTTCCTTCCTTCCTTCCTTCCTTCCTTCCTTCCTTCCTTCCTTCCTTCTCTTCCTCTCTCTCTCTGTTGCTCTCTCTATTTGTCTCTCTCTTTCTTTCTCTCTGTACTCTTTTCTTCATCTCTCACTGTCTCTCCATAGCCTTGCCACTCTGCCCGTTTTGTTTTTAAAAACAGTTACTGCAGAAGTTTCCAAAGGATAATTATTTGGGGAAATACTTGTGTTCTCTGGAAGCCAACATCATCCAACCTGTGGGTTTGCTTCAAAGGAAGCATAAGTTTAAATACAGAAACACTGGCAAATTAGCTCATTTCTATTTTTTGTCTGCCTATTTTAGATATGTAGCTACAGACAAACCTTGATGTAGGATAAACTTTGCCTTAAGGAAGCACCATTATTTGCAATGACATGAGAGTCGTAGACAGGCTCTGGAAACCATTTGTCAAGAAAACCATGATAAAACTAGGAAGCTATTCATATGAATAGTGAGTCTTGCAGAGCACTCTTTATCTGGGTGCATCCACCCAATCTCTAAAATATAAAAGGACCCTGCTAAACAGTTTGAAAACAAGAATGTTGAGTTGGAGTATCAGATACTCTGCTGAGCCATGTTCTGGGAAGACACTAGAAATATCTCATAGTCACTTAGTGAAGGAAAGCATATGGACTCCTGTAAACGAGTTTTACTACAAAAGTGATGTACCAACAAAGTAACAGATCATGCTTGCCACCTGCCCAGCATGAAAGGATACCTTGAAATTAGAGGAGGGTGAGAAAAGGAATCAGACGTAAGGGATACTTTTTCTGAAGATGGTTTGCGGTGGGTTATTGTCCCTGGAGAGGGATGGATGCATCTTATCCAGGCAGTGATCCTGCACACAAACAACAGTTGCAATGTTAGCACCATGCATGTTTTCCTGGTATGTTTAAAACATTAAGCAGTAAAGTGATGAGTTGGTCATGGGAAGGAGAGAGCCAACAGCACTTGTGGCTTTGAAACAGCAAGAGCTCTGAGACCTGGAAAGCTGACAAGTCACCTCAAGATGGGTGGTTAATGAACTGGGTAGGTAGAAGACTTGGACTCTGATTCTCTCTGGTGGTTTTTTTCCTTATTGAATAGCATTGGGCTTACTCAAATTGGCTTGGTTTTTGGGTGAAAGGCCTGGCTTCCCTGGCCAAAGTTAATGAAAGTGCTCGATTTCCTGTGAGGTTCTTCACCAAAAAAAGTCTGTGCCAGCTACTATAGCATTTTCCAGGCTACTGTGGTTCAAGGTTCTACAGAGGCTGCTCAGAGGAGGCAAGCTACATGATTCCCTGTCTGATTCTTTTCCCAGGCCAGGAGAAGAGCCAGTACAGATCCCTTCCAGCAGCTGTGCAAAGAAGGAAACTGGAGAGGCTGGTACCCAGCATTCCTTTTCATAAAGATCTCTTAGAAGAAAGAGAAGCCATCAGTTTCTTGCTCTGTTGCTGTTGGCTGAGCGAGCTCAGCTTTTCCTCTTGCTTGTCTTTTGCTCCTTTTGTTTTCCCTCTCCCCACATCTCAGGGTCCTGAGTGCACCAACAGACTCATGTTGCCTCCACCTTTCTTCCTATTCCAATAGTCCCTCTTGTCTCCTATTTCAACAATATTTTCCCCATGACATCCCCTGAATCCAGCTTTATGTAATATAAGTAAAGCAAATGAGTCAGAAAGAAATAGAGCTAACAAACCATGCATCTATCATCACCGCCTCCCTCGATTTGTCTCTGCTCTTATATCCCACAAACATGACCATTGTTTGTCCTTTCAAGTTACAAGTTATTAAGGCCAGGAACTTTATCTGTGCATGCATTTGGGCAGCACACCATTCAGTGGAGACCTAAGTTCTACTCAAGGCATAGCTATAATATTAATTACAGTAATTGAGAGTCTCAGGTGTGCTTTGGCTGGATTTAAACTGTAACAAAACGAAAGCCTGTAGACTATAAGCATGGCAGAGGAATACTCAGCCCTGACAATGGACTTCCTCACTTTTGCCAAAAACAGAATAACAGTTTAATGTTCTTTTCCTGAAATGATACAGCAGATTCCCTGTAGGAAAGCCCAGAGGTTTTGCTTAGGGATCTGAGAATGGAGCTGAAAAGTACCCTAGAGACACCTTCATACATCCCTTCTGTTATACATGGATGAAAGCCATCCACCAAGAACCCCTTAACACCACATCCCTCCTCATCCACCTATAGTCAGAGTTTTTCTCTGAGTGACATGCTCCAGGCAGAGTACCTTGGCACATCCATGTTATGCCCAGCCAGCTTGTTCACAGAGCTTTTAACCCCAAATGGGGGTCTTGTAATTCCTTTGTATTTTCACCCTGGATACAGGTACAACTAGAGTTTCTGTTGACTTTGAGAGCTCTTCCTCCAAGGCAATTACACAGTCTGTCATCAGTTTTTAGGCAAATACTCTTTTGTCCATACATGTGCATGTATTTCGTCATGAACAGTGCATCTATTGCTCAGCTAGGCAGCTATCTCAAGCTTGCACCTTGTAGACTGAGATGTATTAAGTGGCATTTACCTTTGTACACTGACACTGGTCATTTATATCCATGTATATGGCAAAACTGCCTGAGCAGCAAGTGGTAGCTCCCTGTCTGTGTGACGATAAGGCAGCATTTTAAGATATATCTAATGCTCACAAACACTGGCTTCACTTGGTTTCCAGCTTCAAGACCGTGGCTGTCCAGCTGTCAGGCTGTTTTAATACAGCAGAAAGTATCAAGACAGAGAGCTAATATGACAGGAATGCATAAACAGTTAGCGGGTTCATTAACTCACAGACATTACCTGGAAATCTGGCTCTGGACTAACCTAGAACTTGGGAAATCTGGCTTATTCCCATCTCTCTTTCACTGCCACAGTATGTGAGCTTGGGCAAAAGGTTTCACCTTTCTGTTTCACCTCCTACTCATGTTTGTTCTGTAAATAACCAGATCTTGTTACTCCATTCCCACAGAATTCCTGCTAGGTTAACTTCTTTTTCAAATATGAAAACACATTCACAGGGAGGTTGTAAACTGGTCTGAAAAACTTGCATGGAAATACCACCCCAACACTCTTACCAGTCTAAGTGAGATGGGAATCGCTCCCTGAAAGATTTCACAAGGTGATGTGGCAGAAGTCCCTTCCAACCCTTAAGATTCTGTGATTCTGTGATGAGTTTTCATCACAGGAATCATAGACTGGTTTGGGTTGGAAAGGACCTTAAAAATAGTCTAGTTCCAACACCTCCCACTAGACCAAGTTGCTCAAAGCCACATCCGACATGGCTGTTAACACTTTCAGTGATGTTGCATCTACAGCCTCTCTGGGCAGTCTGTTTCAGTGCCTCACCACCCTCCTTACACCTCATCTAAATCTACTCTCTTTCAGTTTGAAGCCTGTGTCTTATCACTACCTGCCCTGGCAAAAAAGTCCGTCTCCAGCTTTTTTGTAGCCAAGCTTTTCATGCACCAATATCCCCAAGTCTTTCTGCAGGGCTGCTCCCAATCCACTCATTGCCCAGCTTGCATTGATACCAGGGGTTGTGCTAGCCTGTGTGCAGTATCTTGGGCTTGGCATCTGTTCTCTACGTGCTCACCCCTCAAAAGAAAATGAATAGTCAGGAGCAGTTTCATGTAGTCTTCATAGTTTTCAGAGTCTGGGTTTAGTTAAGTACCTGAAAGCTAATGTTTAGTTGGCATTTACATATATCCCATATTTCAGCAGATAAGGAACCAATAAAACATTCATATAAGAATTCCCAACTCTCTGACATTTGGCAGTGGCCAAAACCCCTGCAAAAACAGCTTTTCTTTGTGATATTTTGTCCTTTCTGATCCTGGTCCCAGGAGGAAATGGGAATGTAAAATACATCTGAAAACTTATTCATTAAATCATTTCAGGTATTTAGAATCTATCTTCAGACAAGATTCTTATCTAGAAATGTCTTTATCTGATGACACTGGCAGATCCTGGGCTATGTCTTTTGGATGGGGTATTTCTCTTCAGCTAGTTGCTTCTACTGCTTGTGGCTGACTGAAGTCCCTCCATGTATTTGATAAAGAAGCATACAGGTTAAATTTCTTTTAAAATGTTTTCAATGTAACTGTTACCATTTATTTACTTCCTTCATAGCTTACATCTTTAAACAGGCATTAGCCAAACTTGTATGCTTGGGATAGTGTTCTGTCTTACACTACAATTTACCAGTGTAACAGAGTTACAGAGAGGGCAGTGCCTAACATAGTATGCATTCATGTTTTCCAGGCCAGTTAAACAAGCATTCATTTGTTTTAGGAGAAATCTATTCAAACTTTGGCAGGGCAAATCAATAATTGTGTGGGTTTTTTCTTCCTCCCACTTGGAATCCAGTCTGGATCATGCTCAGACATGGTGCAGGGGGAGGAAAGAAAGGGACCTCCAAGGGGAAAAATGCCTCCCACCATTAACTGAAACAAAACAATCCAATTTCATGCACTATCCTCCACAACAACTATATTAATGCAGCACTTCACCCTGTAACAACAAAACAGAGAGGCCATCAGTCACTCTACTGTAGTCTCAGCTCTGGCCCTACTCAGACAGACCCTCAGGCTGTGGCTCCTGGAGCCATCTGCTCCAAGGCCTGATCCAGATTTCTGGCCTTACGGCTCCTTCTGTCACAGAAGAGACATCTGCTTTATCTCCATCATGTTTTGGGTGTTACTGGCATTCAGCTGTACATTTCATAGGACACTGGTTTATTCTGCAGTTGCAGCAGCAGCTAACTGGAGCTCTGCCCCGTTAGCAGCACACCAAACCACAAGTTTCCAGCAACATTTAACTGAAGGGAGCTGAATCCTGAAAAAAATGAAGCAGACTGCATGTGAAACAGTGACTACATTTATATAAGCTTGCCAGTGGCTTACAGTTCACAGGTGAGTGGAGATGGAGCATACAATGCCTGGGAATGGAGACTCAAGGAAATGTGGGAAGTTCTTGTAGGACACTCAAAAGGCAATGTCTGCTCCCCAGGCTTTAAATGAAGCCTAACAATAAAATAGATGGGGCAGCAGCTTTCTTACATGGAAACCCTGGTTTTAATCAAATGCCCCAATAAAGTGAACAATACATATGCAGAGTTCATATGAGTCTGATCTTCAGAGGATTTTGTGAATATGGTGTTGAGCTCTAAGACTCTGATAAAGTCTTCTGGGATAAACCCTAATTCATGGCCCCGATCCTTTGCCTTATTTTAGTCACTGAATATTCACACTTTGATATAGCAGCAAGTTAGGAAAAGAAAGTACACTCAAGTAGCATGCACAAAAGTAAGATAAACTACTGTTACCCACTGGACTCTTAAGATTAACATCACTCTTAACTCCTAAAGGTTAGCAGCAGTGACCAAAAATGTCACCCTCAGTGCTGGGGAAGAAAAACAAAAAGCCCAGTAACAAAGTTTTATTACACCAATTCTCTCCTAAATTTGATCTCTTGCAGGTTGGATCCTCAGTTCATCTCCGTTGTCTGTTTATCCCTCAAGTGTAAACCTCTTCAGCTCATATTGTTCTGCTTGGAGAGCTAATTCCACGTGAGTCATGGTGCTGGTATGCCGATAAATATGGCTGTAACCATGCCCCAGTTTGTTGCTGCAGATCACTTTGGCACAAAATTAGGCTTGTTCTTATCTTTATTTGTGCAGCTCTTCTCAAAAAAAAAAAGAAGCTTCAGCCTGGCTGTAGCCTTTGGGTGCAAAAATAGTAGAAAGGTTTAAAACAACAGAAATAGTTGAACTTTGTTGAAGCAACCCACAGAGACAGATGGGCTTCCTAGCTTCTGAAACCCTTCAAAATGGGGAATTCCATGGTTCCTCCTATGAGGACTACTCCCTATTTCTGTTAACTCTTGCTAATTATGATAGGATTGGAAGAGACTTCAATGTGACTGGTATTAAGTACGATTCTGTTTCTCAGAATCTATTCCAATGATATTTGTGTGGTTAAGTTTATTGCCCATTAATTACTTATGGAAAGAAATGTTTAATACTTAATCCTTTCTTTCTGACTTCCTACCTTCCTTCCTTCCTCCCCTTGTTCTTTCTCTCTTTTAAGTACATCCTAAACCAATGTTTTTTGTCTACTATTCCAGAAGAATAAGTTGTCAAAAAGTCCTTCAACTAAAGGCCCAAGCAGGCCCATTGCAATCCCCTTTCCTAATAAGGTCGTCCACATCATCTGGGTAAGGCTGTCTGATAAGATCCATGTCCCTGGGGCCTGGAATGCAGTGCAGTAACTAAGGCATCTGATTATAAGCTAGTTGAGAGATAATTGTGTTTATCTAATATTTAATCATCTGTATGAGGTTTTACAAATAAATCAGTCTCTTGGGTATTGTCTTAATATGAAGAATTTCTACCAAAAAAATGCAAAGCAGGAAATGGCAGGCAGTGCAAAATGCAGTTGAAAGGAGTTCTGTAGATCCCTCTCAAAGTCACTTTGGGTTATATTACATTAAATAGAAGCCAGACTGTGTAGGCTGCAGGGTTTTAGGCCTGACTAGTAAGAGCATTGCATCTCAAAATACTGTGAGATTCTACCATACCCCCTGCTCTGCCTTGATCAAGGTAACTTCAGCCAGTAGCACTCTGCATAGAGGTGGCAGGTTGTTCCCAGCCTCCAGCCCCAGCACAAAGGGAATTCTCTCTCACATCACCCTTGCTGCTTCACTGTTGTGCAATACTTCTTAATTAATGAGCCATTATCTTGAAATTGCTTCAGAGTGAGTGCCTCTGGCTGGGAGCCAACAACACTTTCCTCCTTTACTGAAGGGTGTTATTTTATTTGTGAACTCCTTCTTTTCCATTTCTTTTTAACTCCACCAGCTTCTTGTTTGTAACTGAAGCAACCCAGAGTCCCAAGGGTAGTTTTTGAGCCTGCATTCTTAAAGCTGCATTTATTCCCCTAGCAATAGCTATGTCTGGTGAGTAATGTTCAGAAACACTTCCCAGGCAGGTCCAGGTACACACCAGCCCCGCTTTCCAAATATGTTTTCTGCCAATAGCTGAGTGAGGGAGGTCAGATGCAGGGCAGAGCCATCCCATCAAAACAAAGGAGAACATAGATTTGTGTGTGTGTGTTTTGTGGGAAAAGAGAATTGCTTCATCCAAGATTTCACTGCAAACTGCAAACTCCTTGATAAGAGTCAAGTAAAGCAAATAGACTGTATTTGTGGTTACAGCACATGATGAAGGAATATCCCTTCATGCCAGGGAAAGATCCCATTAAATCTACTTACACTGGGTTTATGCTTACTCAGTACAATGCATATACATTCCTCCCCAGGGTAGTGTGCTGAGACCGTGACTGATGTAGTCAGTGCCCTTTAAAATGCTGCACTGACAGAATCCCATTCCCAGCAACTTGAGGGGACCACTAAAGTGAAACAAACCTCCAAAACATGTTAAAATTGTAAAGGAAATTATCTTTTCATCCTTCTGCTGTGAAAGCTGAAGCATGTGCAATACAAAGAGCATTAGCTGAGGTATCTTTTGCACTGAACTAATCTAGTGCGAAAAGCCTTATATAAATACCAACAAATATGTGTTAAAGTATGCACAGTATATATTTATACAGAAAAAGATGTATTTGTATGCATGATTTTATGATTCTATGTGCATGAATGTATGTATCTACAGATGTGCTGTGATACGTAATGTGGTGGCACTGGAATTTCTGTCCCACATAAAGAAAATCTGTCTTTTTTGAACATTCCCTAAATAAACCTGCCCCCAAAGTGGAAAGTTCCTTAGAGGGAAACTTGTTACCAGCCTTGGCTCTATTAACAGTAACCACCATCTTTCTTGTCACTGACAGCAGCAGCCTAAAGAGATCCATAATTCACTGACAAGAAACAATTTAATTACCTTCCCCGTTGTAACTTGCAGATCAGTCAGCACAGCCCCAAGATAAGGTCCATATGGGTTGTGGCTGAGAACTCCTTGACTTTGCCCAGCTGAGCCCAGGATGTTGTGATGTGGGGCCAAGTCCCCAGAGCCCGGCTCCGGAGGCCCTGCCCACTGCCCTGCAGCAGCAGCCAGGTGAAGAAGAGAGGCTTCTACAGCACTCAAAGCAGAGCTCAAGACTGCTTTGGCTTGATTTGTTTGATGTGTGAAACTCCTCCTGGCATGAGTCCCAAGTGGCTCCAGAAATGTGATCCTTCGGTATCCCACCACCTGTCGCGTGATGTATGGAGGTGCTCTGATCCTGCACTCATCAGCAGGGGAGTATTTTCAGGCATCGAGGCTTTGATCTGTACTTGGATTATGCAGATGTTTCGAGATTAGTCTAAATGTGATGCTGAGTGTTTAAGAATATAGGTTTTTGTTTTGTCCTGGAATGAGTTGAGCTTCTTTCTTCTTCTTGGAGCCTCCTCAGGAAAGGACCCATGCCAGATCAAAGTTTCTTATAGCACACAAGGATCCATTGTTTCAAGAACTGCTACAAATTAGCAGCTGCAGTTAAAATAATGGGTGGAGGTGTTTTTCTTAGCCTCGTTTAAAATAGTTGAGAGTAATTATCACAAAGTACATCGATAAAATAAAAGTCCCTTAGGGGCTGCCAATTCCTTGGGGATCCTGTTCAGCCACACATTGTTGTCAGATATCTGATCAGGACATGATGATGACTTGGAGGCAGGGTGTAGCTAAACTGCTCTAACTGCTCAAGGAAGGACAGCTTCTGATGCCTGTGGCAGCTGTAATGAGCTTTAGTGGCGGCACCCATGGATTTCTCCCAGAGTTAATGAGGAGAGAGGACCCACTGTATACTCAGACAGCACGAGGTAGGAGAGGCGTCATCCCTTCGGCATGCAGATGTCTAAGCTAGATCCTTGACCCATGCCTGAACCCCTCTGTGCTCCAGGCAAGCTGCAGATTGCATGGACAGAAAGCCCAGAGGAGGGTTTTGTAGCTGCAGCAGTGCTACCCAGTCCTGTCCTCAGCCCTACTGCAGCACAGGCAGAGACAACCAGCCCTCCTCCTGCCCATCCAGTACCCCCTCTCTGGAAAGACAGCGTAGAAATGCAGAGCTGCTGTGCTCACCAGTGTGGTGGGGATGGTGAGTTAGGGAAAGAGGGAAAGCTGTAGTTGGCCTTGTCTGGCAACTTCACAAAGAATGCTGTTTCTTGCCTGCATGGATTGAGCCATATCTAGGACTTCCCAGATCCTCAGGGATTAGGATACGGGCAATTTGTGTGCCCAGCTGGTACTACCAGTAACCTGTGCCCAGAGGCCTTGGGACTCTCCTTTTATGTTGGGTTTCTGCTCTACCTGCCACAATGGCCAAGCAGCCCACACATGTGCTCTGTAGGGAATTTTGCTGTTATGGATAATGGGAAAAAGAAAATGTAAGTAGAGAGAAAACAGATTCAATGCCATGGAGTTGTCACAGCCAATGCCTTCCCTTTGCTGTCCTGGAGACCTTAAGCAAGGCTGCCGAGAAGGGGTATTATTCCATAGCAAAGCCTGGGCTGTCACTCAGAGCTCAGCTCTTCAATCTTCACATTTCCATATTGCAGGAAATATGAATGTTTAAAAACGAGCTTTCTGAACAAATATAAAATTAGCTACTTTTCAAAGTATCTGTACAAGAGGAAGTCAGGAGAAATCCACCTGGGAAAAGTAATTTAGGGTTTTTTCTTGAAATACAGTTTTAAAAAATTATATTTTACACTTTCTTAAATGTTATTGGTTTATTATTTTAATAAAGAGAGAGCAGAATGTAAAAATATAGCAGTAAAAGTATTATCTCATGGTCATCACAAAACCACAGGGGAAGACATTGCTTATGTTGTCTCACTGCTCATTTCAGGACAATAGTAACAACAAAGCTGAGGCAGCCACAGCTGAGCATACATTAGGGCTGTATTTTCTAGCTCAGAGTGTCTGCAGTTAAAATTGTTTGGATGCATGTGGGCCCACAGTTTTGATGATAATTACTGTAATGCTTTATCCCTAAACTCTCTCCTCTCCCGAGGGAAATCTCACCCACAGAAAATAAGTGCCATTTTCCACTAGATGTAGCTGGTCTGGAAAGCAATGTGAAGTCAAAATGGTCAGGGAGGAGGTAGTGTGTCCAGCTTTCCCATGGCACCATTCCCCGGCGTTCCTCCAGGCCAGGACCCTCACCCACACCTCATGGCTGCAAAATTGTGATGTGATCCCACTCTGCCACCCAAAGAAATAGGAAATATGGTCCAGGATGTCCCAGGGACACGAGGACAGAGCATAGAGATGGTGAAAAACAAGTCATTCAACTCAGTGCTGTAACTGTGGCCCCAGTCAAGCCTATCGGAAAGACAGGAGATGGGAGATCACGTTGCTGGATAAAGTGGGACCCCAGCCTTCATCACACAGAAAGCCTTGTGCTGAAGTGGTTTAAGGACAGTTGCATTGTCCCTTTTGGGTCTGGTAGGTACTGCTATGGACACTCCTGGCCACTCCTTCCTTTCTGAGGCTTGGTAAGCAGACTGGAGTGCATGGCAGCACCCCACATGCTGCAGGGGGTGCAGTAGGTGCTGTGTTTCCAGGGATACTGAGCACGCTCAGCATGGAGAGTTGGACTTAGAGTGCCTCTGAGACTGTGCCATTCAATATACGACCAGAATAGGCACTTGGGTAACATCCTGGGTCCAGAAGAGGGAGAGAGTAAGGGATGCCTCATGCTTCTGCTCTATTTGTGGGCAGTGAATTAACGTGCACCAAACTCCATTGGGCTCACTTATTTATGAGAAAATCACTGACTGAGCTCTGAAGGCATCCAGAGCACTGCTGACCTCTACTCATGGTGATGTGAAGTTTCATTCCAACCTTTGATACATTCCCCACTCCTGTATTATTTAAAGTATGGTCTTACTCTAAAGATTGCCTGTATGAAATTGGCATGTGCTTCCTTAGCAGATATATTCCATGTGTGAAATCAGAAGACCTGTCTAGTGACTTTAGTGGCAAGAATTATTTTTCACATACTCCTTTTTCATGTTGATGGTGCAGAGGCTGAGTTACACTCAGGCAACAGCAGTGCTGCTTTTGACCCTAAGCTTTTAGCCAAATGAAAGACTGGTGGACTATATCCTTTAAAAGGAAAAGCAGTGATGAGGAAGGCACTTCTTTTGATGCGCCTCTGTTAATGTACTAAGGGTATGCACTGGTCACAAATCACAGTAGAAACCAGACAAAAGGGGCTAATCTCTAACCCAGTCAGACGCCTTTTCTTTCTTGCATAGCTTTTTATATTGTGCTATTGGGGTGCTTTTGTTTCAAGGGCTTCTTTTACATCTCTGCTAGCTCCCCTTGGCTGCTCAGCCTCTTTCTCAAACACATAAGCCTTTGTAAAGCAGAGGCAGTAAAAGCTTCTCTGCCTCCTCTGTACTTTTATCTGGGGTAGTGACACATACTTGTGTTTGATGTGGAGGTTCCTGTAGGTTTAATTATATGGTTTCTTGTGGAATGTAATAGTTTCTTCAGCTATCAAGTGGTGGTCACTTTGGCTGGCCAAAGAGAGTATTAAACTTCAGTAATACCTGCCTGGTAAGATTCTGAGCTTATTCAACGCTTTGCAATCCTGCCAAAGACAGAGATGGTGGCTGGAGTGGAGGGTTGGGTAAGGTGGCAGAGCCTGTCTTGCAGGCTCTGTGAGGCTGCGAATCAGACACAATGAGGGGAAACCTCAGCTTCACTTTCAGACCTAAAGTGAAGCTTTTTGCTAAACAAATCAGAAAATGGTGGAAGTCTGAGAAAGAGCTTTGCCAAAAAATTCAGAATAATGTTATTTAATAATTCAGATATTTTCCCACATTTCTCTGGACAAATCTAGCCCAGGTTTTGATGAAGACGGTTGTTTTCTCTGGAAAGAATAAGAACTTTATTTATTTAGAGCTAAATAAACAGAAAACATATGAAAAAAATATGAGAAATTCTGTCTGTGTAAAGACTTGAAGACCTGACAGCTATAAACCTGGGTTCAGCTCCATGCCCACCACTCCCTGTTGTAGGAGAGCATCCTGTGTGATGCTGGAACCTCCACGTAGGTCACCTCCTCCCTGCAAACCTGGTAGTAAAATAGATGCCCTTGGCCTGATCTGCTATGTAGCTGCCTGAGCCACTAACAGTTCCCTTAGGTGGTGAGGGGCTTACAGCTGATGGGGCTCTGACTAATACCATCTACACTAAGTCCCTCTCTTTTACAGTCCCTGCCACTTTATGACAGACTTTATTACTGCAGCTGTGTGCTTGTCTCATGGTTTCAATGTTTTTTTTTCATAATACTCTCAATCCCTTCCCTATTCATTGCTCTGAGTGATTGGTTCCTCGCCCTCATATTAAATTATGCTACACTTTTCTGCAGCAAACTGCATTATAGTGTATTGCAAGCTGGTATTTACCATCTGCTGGCCCAGTCTCACTAACAAGTCAAACCATTGTGAAAAAAAGGCATTTTTACTTGGAGTTTGTACTGCCTCCAATGGCAGTATACTTTTTGGACCTGAAGCACACCATGATTTCGTGGAGTATCCTGCAAACAGATCCAAGCAGATGACAAGGTATCCTACAAAATGTATTTGTGTCAATGCATTTGCAGGGTTTGGCCTTTCCAAGGCAGACAGGTAAGACAAGCAACTATTGCAAGTTTTTTTTTTTTGCTGCCCTCTTATAGTAATTTAAATCTTCTTTCAAAAGTGCAGCTTGATTTCTTCTAATCTGGTTTTTGGTGTTGCTCCCAGTTTGATCAACTCTATAAATCTTCCGTAGGCTTTCCCCTAGAGGGCCATTAATTGCTGAGTGCCTCAGAACCACTGCACCATTACACTGATTCTATTTACTTAGGTTT
This sequence comes from Colius striatus, assembly GCF_028858725.1. Lineage (NCBI taxonomy): Eukaryota > Metazoa > Chordata > Aves > Coliiformes > Coliidae > Colius > Colius striatus. The sequence goes on from NC_084763.1 coordinate 49,184,747, forward strand.
CTAAAAGATGCTCAGTACTAGTGTCCAACAGTTTGCTACATCTGAACACAATGGAGTCCTACAAGTTATAAACATCTCAAACCCAGGAACCCCTTTCCAACTCTCCCTCCACCTCCCTCTGCAATGCCTGGGAGAGCAAATGAGCCTCACAGTCAGCTTCCCACAATGGGTAAAGGCGACCTCTTTCACTGCTTGATTGCTGCACTGAATCTGTTTTAGCCTTGTTGCTTTCATTGGTTTTGAGTTTGAAATGTAAATTGGTCTAAAACTTAGTCTTTGACAATAGTAGTGGAAGAGAAGAAAGGATAGTTATGATGCTCAGAAATGACCCTGAGAGTTCAGGAAGCACCTAGTTATCCCTGGCCAACCTAGGTTGCTGTGAATTGGGGCTTTGGGAATAAATTAAGAAAGGGTAAAGGTGGCCATAGATTAGGAAGATATTGAGAAGTAGATACCTCAGGCTTTGTCATGAATCTACACATACAAAAACTGTAAAACATCACACCTTGTTTTAAAAGCAGATAACTGAACCCGAGTACCCAAGGAATATGTGTCTGAAACTTGATGCAGATTATTTCTTTGTGTTAACAAATGTGCATTTTCTCCCATACATGGGAATGTGTAACTCTTAAGTCTTGCTTTGCAGCTCCTTTACTAAAAGGAGTACCTCTTAATCATAGCAGTACACACAGCTGTGCACAGAAACATCTGTGTGAGCCCCCAGCCTTGGCTGTTTCTCTTGCCCTGATTTCTGCACTGCTCCACACCCCTTAACAGTGCTTGCAGTACGGATTTTTAAATGGCTTGAAGTGTTATTAAAACAAGGCTTGTAAGGAAAGAAACAGCTTCCACGGTCTGAGGAATATAGTGTCGGCAAAAGAAAACTATATCCATAGGCAGCATAACTCTGTGTGTCAAATGGTTTCTTATAAATATGTCTGTGCCATAAGACAAAAGCACTTGCATAGACTTCTGATACATTGCAAATATTTTAGGGCTTCTGAGTTCTAGTCTGGTGTTTCCACCAGTTGGCTGAAAAAGATAAACATGCACATTTAAATATAACAATGTACCATTATATGTAATAACAAAAATTACTCAAATATATTATATTATATTATTATGATACCACATTATAAGACATTGTTACAGTGTGTAAAATGATTGTAAATATGTAAATAAGAGCATGGCCATGCTTTGAGTTGTTCTGCATGCTTCTGCTCAAGAACAAAGGCCTAGCCTTCCTCCTTCAGCTCTACAGAACATGGACAAACAGTAAATGCATGATTTTTCTGCTCATTTGAATCTCAATACCTGTGAGTGACCCAAGGGATAAGGAAATGGGGTAGAAGAACCTGGGTAGAAACTTGGGGGCATGAAGGCTAGGGGATTTCTAGAGGCATGTGCGATACACGTGTGAGTTGGCAAAGGACTTAAGGTTTCACGTTAGTTCTCTCAATCATCTGCAGTTTGGGAAATTACAAGGGAATACTGGAAACAGCAGTGATATCAAGTGTAATAATCTCCACAGAAAATGTGCAATCAGCTTTACTGACAGAAGTAACATGCTCCAAAGGGCTTAGGAAACCGATTCCTAAACTTATCTCTTGGTGAGGGTAAGGCATGAAGTTGTCATGAGTCCAATACCCACTGATCAGGTTCTTTCAGGTGTTTCATACCAGGAGGGTTTGATGTTTAATATCAGATTTGCTTATTTGTAGAAGTTTGACATTATGTGGGATTCTGATTTAACAAAGTGACATGGCAACATACTGAAATCACAACACAAACACCATATAGAAATTGCAACGTACAGTTGGATCACAACATAGATGTGATTCCCATTACTGGCCAAGGGCAGCTCAGGCCCATTGCTTTCTTCAGGGTTGGTTTTGTTGGTTAAGTTTTGACTCTGTGTTAGATTGAGCCACAGATGCACTTCCCTCGTGCTGCTCTGCCTATCTCCAGAAGATACTGCTCCCTATTGATTATTTTAGGGAAGGCCATTTATACAACCACTTGACCTACTCAACAGATACAGCTGTTTATCTAAAACAAAGGTCACTCTCCAGTCCTTGTTGTGTTGACATAGGTTCAGTTTCCTTTACGACAGCTGTAGTCACCTCCTACATGCTTCTCTGAGCTTCCTGAGCACATCATCCTTGCCTTCTTTGAGCTTTCTTCCTCTGAGGGCCGCAGAAGTCTCTCAGGCCTCAGGGCAGGCAGTGGTTCAACCCACGAGTGGGCAAATGAATTCACACATAAAGCACTCCTGTTAGCAAAGGACAGTATCCATGCTTGGATGTTTCAGAGGCAGGATCCCATCATCTCCACCTCTGTTTTTCAGTTGCTAAATTCTTACTTCTGGTGGCAACCAGTGACACCAGGGCATAATGCAGCCTGACCACGTGCCCCAGGCAGCGAGCTGCTCTGCCTGCCAAACCATCGTGTTAAATTAGCAGCCTCTTCTTCTGTAAACTGTGCCATACGCTGCTTAGCTTGAGTCCTTGCCATCAAAATAATAGTGTCCAGCATTTTTTCAATGGGTGGTCATCTTTCTGGGTTTTGTAAGACATTTTCCCCGGCTGGAGACCATACATGGCTAAGATTTATGTGTATTTATTTTCAATGGCCTATTCGCTAACTCTACAGGATTGTACACGAAACACAGGGCATCCAGAGCTTGTTTATCCCAGAATGGGGACCGACCAGAGAAAGAGATTGAAGATTAAACAAGTGAAACCAATATTAAGTATCATTTTTCATAGCATTCTTTTTAATGAATAGGGTTTTACAACATATTTTTCTCCTAAATGATGTGCTCAGGCAGAGGCCCAATGTTGTAAAAAGACACATAATTGGCACTCAGACAGGTCTGAGTTATTGCCTGGTTGGTGTAATTTTACACCTGTCACTGCCCATATATTTAGAAAGAGTGGAAAAGCCAGACCTGGGGTTGTTTCCCCTCTGCTTGCCTTTGGGCTGTGCTGACATGCTCGCTGAGTTTACAGAGTGCCTTTGTGAAATGCAGGGCCTGCAGAGGCAAAATCAAGAGCTCATCTAAGACGCAGCTTGGCGGGGGTCAGCTCAGAGGGGCCTCCCATTGCAGCTGCCACAGGGGTAGAGTGTCTTTTCAGGGCTGGCCCTGCTTTCCCATCCCCTGTGACAGGATGCATAATCCCACCCCACGGGAGCAATGCTGATCCCTATGCCAACGTACCCCTCCCCATCGAGCATCGCTCAGTGCCAGTGAGACAGACTCCTTGTAAGGGAGTTTTATTACACAGTTTTGTGTTGGTTTTGATTTTGTTTGGTTGTTGTGGGTTTTTTTCCCATGTGATTTGCTGGAAGTACCTAACTGTGGTCTCAGCTGCTTTTCTGGAGCTTAAAATATACAAATATAAGAATAGAAATCCCAAAGCTCTGCCAGCCGAGGCTGCCCAGACATCAGTAGCATTTATCCAGAAGAATAACAACACAGCTCCAATCCTCCTTAATTTACCTTTTCATGGCTGGGAACAGAAGACTGTCATCATTTTTTCAGCCCAGAGGCAGCAGCACTGCAAGAGCCACAGAATGAGCACTTGGCCACAGCACTCCCAGGGCCTTCTGCAGGTGTCCCAACCCGGTGGGGGGAGACAGGGGAAGCGAATCGGCTGGAAACTCAGCTCATCAGTCCATCTGTGCTAGTCCCCTCTGTGGAAATGCTCGTTTAGGTACCTTGGGGCCCTAGGCATTGCTTCTTAATCCTTCTCCTCCTTCATTTGAACCAGATGGATTATTATTTTTTTGATTCTTCTTTTTCTAGTCCATCAGTGAGCTAGAAACAAGGCAGTTGTCTGCAGAGCTCCAGTCACAATTTTCCTCAAAAGCTTTTGCACACTACAGGTGAGCCCAACAACTGCTGCTTGCTAACACAAACTGGGACAGACCTGCTAAGGACAGCATGCTCAGAGCAGTCACAGCAACCCTCTTCTCATGCCAGGCTGCCTGACTATCCATCACAGTCCACCTGTGTTTCCTATACAGGCTGTGGTCCTCCTTTCTGATGGAGCTCTGGTTCGCATGCCCTGAGAAGAGATATAATCAGCATGACTTTACAGCTGTTTAGTTGGAAGGTTTCTCCAATAGAGGTTGGCCAAACTGCCTTACTAGGGTAGAAAATCAGGATTTCATCCATTTTTACTGGTTTTACAACACTGGTTGAAAGACTGGCCTCTCAGGCAGTGTGACTGACACTTCTGAACACAGGCTAGTCAGTCAGGTCCAATCAATTTGATTTAAACATTATGGTACTTTGTATAATAATGTACTAATGCATAATAATGCATAATAATGTAATAATGCATTAACTGCATTCATTTCACGTTTTCTGGATTGTTTTTACCCTGCAGTGCTGATATCAGGAAAATTGTGTCTCCTGAACTGCCATTTGCACTTCTTGCATGTCCAAATGGTAAGTTGCTAAGTACACCTGAGCTGGCAGCACTCGTGTGACAGCAGCCATGTCCCCTCAGGCCAGGGACTGGCAACGCAAAACAAGAAACAGTTCTGTTATATAACATCTTTTGTCCCTCCTCAGCCAAAACTGTTTAATTTCCTGAGTCTATAAGTCACGTAAGGAAAGGTCTCACCCCACCAGGCTGGGCACCTTAGTGTTATATTATATTCACACCTGTGATAAATACTGAAGACATAGATCTGGTTTTTAATTTCTATCTGTCCATTCTAGCCCCTAGAAAGGTAGGGAGACCTGCAAGCCCAAACCACCCAAGGTCAAGAGGAGGCCTTTGGGAGGGAAAGGTTTTCCAGAACAAGCTTTTCCATTGTGAAAAGCTACAATTATGCTCTCCTGTGATTTATAGTGCAAAAGCCCTCAGTCTTATAGAGCATCTGAAATATTCAGCATTAATTCAGAAACAGAGCCATGTGTTGTTGATAGAGCATATTACAGCAGAACATATAGTATCAAAGTACCTGCACATACTTAACACACCAAGAGATTTTCCTGGATGTGCTACTAGTGTGTGTAAATATATTTGCTGTTGATGGCATAATTCACAAGCACAAAATGAATGTGGCTACAACAAAGCCCTCTGGCTGCTCCACCAATTACTCCTCATTTTCTAGCTGTGTCTTGTATTTACTTGTATCTTCCCAGAAAAGATAAGTGATGAGAGATAAGAATAATTTCATTTATGGCTCCACAGGAGATTAAATCTTAGGTTACAAGTATGTAATCTCCAACACTGTAACAAAGCTACTCCTACAGCGTGGCTCTTTACTGAACAGAAAGAACTGGTGTTTACTTCTGAGTACTTCTCCCCAGTGAAGGGCTGGACAGACCCATGGACCATTTCTTATATGCTGCCTGGAAAAAGAGCCCAGGCCATGTTCCCTCACCCGTGTCCCCTCACCCAGATGTGTCAGCTGTTGAAGCGTTCTTCTGAGCCAATCCTCTTCTTTCTCCCTGAACTTTAGTTCAGCCCTTGAGGCATTTCTGCCTCTCGAGTCTGCAAACCCATGCTGGGCAGTGTTTACTCACTGGTTTGACAGAAGGCTGCTGTCTGCCAACAGAGCAAACCAGCCCTGAACCCTGTACCCCTCTGTTCCATTAGTTTCCTTTCTTGTCCCAAATCTGTGTGCTACGTCCCTCAATTCATGGCATGAATGAGAGTGTCAGTATGAATAAGATATGGGACCAAGGCTTGAGAGACTTGAAAGTGGTGCCTGCTGTGCTCCTGGTCTACTTTAGATGTGTGGACACTCTCTGGACCTTCAGTCTGGATCTGGGTGTTCTGTATTCCTATATATCTTCTATTTTGGTCTCCAGCTTAGTCACTGGGCAAGGACTCTGACACCTTCAGGTATAGGTGGATGTCCATAGCTCTACTGTTCTAAACCTGAAGAGATATCCTGAGTGCCCTGCCCTTTAAATTTAAAATCATTCTCCCTGTTCTCTGACCTCATGGGATTGCTGATTAATTGTTATTCTTCCAGGGACACTTAAGCACCGAAGTGAGTATGGCCAAGGCTTTGTTGAAGGGTTTCCAAATGTGAGTGATATAGTTGCAATAGGAAGCAGTAGGACACCATTTCCATCTGTGACCTTGCACCTCTGTGGTTGCTGTTGTGCATTTTCCACACTGCCTGTGTTTGAACTTATTTCTGGTGTGCAGGCTGTCACTCATCTTTCAGGTGACCTCTCAATGTCCAATGTATCCAGACCCCATTTCAGATACCTCTCATAATACCCTACATTTGGATTACTCCTTTTTGCTGCTACTTCCTCTTTCTTTTCATCTACTAAATGAGGAAACTTGTTTCTCCCTGCTTACAGCCACATCATAGTCTCAGATGGGTGGGAGGATGACATTTTTTGAGCTGTGCAACCACCTTTGCAGGGGTAGAGCACACATTCCCTTTCCTTTAGGAGGGCATATGATGAAGATATATCAGAAGGACAACCAGAACATAACAAGAGATCAAGTCCCTATCATCTGAGCCCCTAGATCCTTGTCGTGGCAGCCTGTGCAGAGTTACTGCCCCATAAGAAAATGGATCTATGGCTGTATCCATCAGAGATGGAAAGTTTAGTGAGATGGACCAAATACGGTGCTGGGAGAGGCCAAGGAAGTTCAGGGTTTATGCATCTTTTTTCCCTGCCAGTCTCATGCAGTTTCTCAGCAGCATTAATAAACACCTCATGCTACTGCAGGAGGATTTGACATCCCAGAGCCTACTCCTGGAAAGCACTACATGCCCCTGGAGCCAGACCATGACTAAGATGCCCTGTCCTGAGCAACACTCAGGATACCACAGGATTGGGCTCCCCACCTTAGATCAGAAGGGACAGTCCAGTGTAGCACAAAAACCAAGCCATAAAGCTGGAGGAATGTATACAAGGGATAAAAGGCAAAACAGTGCATTTCAGGATAACTCCTGACTGAGGCCCACTGAAAATGTAATCATGACCCAGGCAATCTCGCCAGCACTGGTAGCTGAGACAAGTGTTTGGTCTCGTTTTTTGCTATCACCAAAAGCAGGCATGGTATTCTGTGAGGAATAATATTAAGGACTGATTGATTGCAGATTAAGGGCCTAAATAAAAGCTTAATGACGTCAATGGAAAGATTCTCATTGGCTTGAGCCAGTCCCAAGACATTGCTTGGCTGATGCAACTGGATTATTTTTTTTTTAAATGCAATTGTTATAATGTAAAAGCTTCTGTTGGACAGAAATATCTCATAGAAACAGAATTAAAGAGAGGCCTGGAACAAAAGGACAGATTTAGCTGCCCAAGATGGCTGTTTCAGTGTGGGTGCATGTTTATGTGATGTTTATCAGTGTGGGTGCATGTTTATGTGATGTTTCACAGCAATGTACTCCATTCTTGCCTCATAGAGAGGGAAAGCTCAGGTGTGCTGGGGGACAGTTAGCATTTTGTGCCTAGGAGTTTCCCTGTGTAAACTAGAACAGATCTCTCTAATAAAGTAAATGAAATGTTCTTTATAAAGATATTTCTGTACCTCTAAGGACCTGCCTGCTGTTAGGGAGTTCTTTACCAGCCCAGAGTGATTCCTTTAGCCTCTGTGCTCACAGGAGCATGTCATGCTTGGCACATAGTATAGGCATTGTTTGCAGGAAAGATGAGGGCCCTGTGCCCTCTTGCCTGTTATATATATATTACTCATGAGAAGCAGACATATAAATATATCCAACATTCTGTTACATGTTATTGTCCTCTTTCTTCAAAGCTAAGGAATTTTCATGAAGTGTGCATACATCTGGTATCGAATCAATTCAAGATTTCGATAAAAAGATTATTTCTAGCTCTGCATTGCCATTTGTTTATTGTATAGATGACATCACCGTGCCAGGCCCTTGCTTTAACTCAACATTTCCCACTTTTATTGCAGTTGTGATCCTGTATATGGCCACAGAACAAACCATTAAAGAGGACTGAGCGAAGGATAATGAGTACCATAATACTTTTAAGCTGCACATACACTCTTTATCTGCATTCAAAATTCTTTTGATCTATTGAGCAAAGTTGCAAGAAAAAGAGAACAACGGATGTTGAATGACACATTTGCTTGTAATCTTGGATTTTTCAAATCCCCCTGGCGTACCTGTGTTCCTCTTTTCCTCACTAATGAATTCTGACACTGAAACAGATGTTGCCCTGTAAATACTCTTACATTGTTTTATTTCCCAGCAGTGCTGCTGCTGCTCCACATTAATTCAATAGGAGGTAAGTGCTCAAATATGCTGACCCCTTGGTCATGCCTTTCCTGTTCTCCTCCCCTTGCTGTTTGCCAGGTCATGGTGGATTCCATGTTGCATCATGCAAGAGTGACAAGGGAATTATCAAGTTTTTGATATAAAGCAGTGTTTGAGTTTCTGTTATTTTCTACAGATAAAATATTCTGTTGGGCAATTCATTAAGGAAGGCAGAAAAAAAGATCAATTTTTTTTTACAGTTTATGTATTTCTATATTATATTTACGACTTTACCACCAAAGTATGTAGCTGGAGCCAAGCCTGAGCACAGTCACTGCTCTGTCAGGCTGCTGGTCCCTGGGAGCCCTCCAGCAGTGCCTGTGCATCATTAGGCCCCAAAGCCACCCGGGCCCACCTGGCACAGCACGGCCACCCTACTGGCTGCTGATTCCACCAGCATTGTGCTTTCTATCCACACCAATTTGCCACAGCACAAGCAGTGAGACAGTGTAATCCACTTCATTGCTGAGGCTGGAGCCTTGTTTTATATGACTTTACAGTTTTCTTGCAGAACACCTGCTTCTGAGTAGCTGCAGAGAGCAGACTTTTTACCAAGTGGGTTTTTTTAGCTAGTATTTTCTTTCTGGGTTAATAATTTTAGGGAAAAGAGAGGTTTGCTTGTGCAAAGTAGAACATGGATTACATGGGCTCTGAAATTTTGTATAAGGGGTTTCACTGGCCCCGGTAAGAAGTTTCATTGTGTTTAAGCAGAACATTCTGTGTTCCAGATTATGTCTGTTACCCCTAGTACTGTCACTGGAAACTACAGAAAAAGTGTTGCCCCATCCTCCTGACATTCACCCTTTAGCTACTTACAAGTGTTGAGGAGTTCCTCCCTCAGTCTTCTCCAGGTTGAACAGCCCCAGGTTTCACAGTCTTTCCTTGTGGGAAAGATGCTCAGGTCGCCTGATAATCTTGGTGGTCCTGTGCTGGACTTTCTCCAGGACATCTTTCATATGAAGAAAGGCTGCAGGAACTGGGATTGTTTAGTCTAGAGGAGACTGAAGGGAGATCTTATTAACATTTACAAATATCTAGAGGGTGGGTGTCGGGAGGCTGGGACATCCCTTTTTTCTATAGTAGCTAGCAATAGGACAAGGGGTGATGGGATGAAGCTGGAACAGAAAAAGTTCCACTTAAACATAAGAAAAAGCTATTTCACTGTTGTGGTGAGGGAGCACAGGCTGCCCAGAGGGATTGTGGAGGCTCCTTCCTTGGAGGTCTTCAAGACCCACCTGGACACGCTCCTATGCGACCTGATCTAGGTGGAGCTGCTTCTGCAGGGTGGTTGAACTAAATGATCTCTAAAGGTCCCTTCCAATCCCTACCGTTCTATGATTCTATGATTCTAAGTTCCTTGTCTCTCTTGAGCTGGATAGCCCAGAACTAGACACAGAACTCCAGATGAGACCTCACCAGGGCAAAAATTCAGCCTTAGAGAGTACCTCCTGTAGAGAGGAGTATGGATTTTGACTTGAAAATTCATTACAACTGGAAATGAAAGAAAATTCAGATGACTAATTGTTAACTTTTCTTTTAAGTTGCTTCAGGCTTCTTCAATGTATGATATGAAAGGCACTTGTAATTAAGGCTCAAATGTTGTGGTGTAAAGTCATTTCATGCCCCTGTACAGCGGATCTGCAAGAGGAGTCAGAGGCTACACAAACTGAGTCTTTTCAGATTTCTAAGAAATAGCTCATTTATTAGAGCAGAGCCTGTTGATGTTTTCTGGAGTAACCCTTGTTCTTCTCCCTACTCATCACTTTTCTTTCTATTTTCCTTCTGCCAGTGTCTAAATCTTCAGAACTTCCACTTTTTTGTGATGTCTTGAAAGCTCAGAGTAACAAAGAGAAGAATGAAAAAGTAGGGAAAAGTGCTACCATGTGTCCACCACTTAGTTTGTTATATTTGGCAGCAAATAAGAAACTCAAAGCTAAACTACCAGAAAGTTGAAAGACTTTGAACACATTCCACAAATTGTGAAGAATGTAAAGAAATGTTCAACTCAGACTTTGCAAAATGAACATTTTTTTATTCCATTCTGGTTATTTTTTTGTTCTGTTATGGTTTCTTTTTGCATTCACTGAAAGTCACAACTGTTTAGGCCTGAATTATCCTTCCTGGTGTGGGCTGCAAGAGAAAGGTTCACAAGCATCCTTGTGAGTTTTGCTGGTTGGTTGTCGTTTGGGAGGGGAGACATGGCTGTTTGTCTCTCTCTCCCATGGGAAAGGCCTTGGTGTCTAAATCTGGTGGTTCCCCAGGGAAATACATGAATTCGTGGAGTTGGCCTGCCCTTTACCTCATGGCCGGCTGTAAGTCCATGACCTTTTCTTCACCTCTGCTCTAACTGACCACAGTGGAGTATGACTAACAAGGACCTGCAATGATGGTGGCCTTCAGTGGTCCATTGCCAAAGCATCATATGGGAGTGACAAGTGAAAGTTCCCTGTCACCTCAGACTGTTCTACCTGTGGGACTTGTTTAGTCTGGAAAAGAAGTGGGGATTGGTCTCTTCTCCCAAGAAAGGAGTTACGGGACAAGAGGAAATGGCCTCAAGTTGTGCCAGGGGAGGTTTAGATTGGAGATCAGGGAGAACTTTTTGACTGAGAGAGTTGTTAGACACTGGCACAGGCTTCCCAGGAGGGATGGAGATAATTGAAAAGCCACGTAGATGAGGTGTTGAGAGACAAGGTTTAGTGGTGGGCTTGGCAGTATGAGGTTAGTGGTCTGACTTGATGCTCTTAAAGCTCCTTTCCAACTAAAATGTTTCTGTGATTCATGAACAGTGGGAGACCAAGGCTCTGCACTGCCTTTGGCACCCTGGTTTGCATTTTGCTTTGACTCTTCAGAGGTACATAGCCCTGGCACGCAGACCACTGCTGGCTGTGGGGACAGATCTCCTGTGTGAGCTGAGTCTCCCTGTGCCTGGGTGTCTGCCATGAGGACTTCTCACCTCTTTAAACCAAGGGAGCTGGAGATGCAGCACGTGAGGAGGAGACGTGCAGAGGGCTTGGCTCAGTGCCACTGGGTGTCAGAACTACCAGCACGAGCTGACACAGAGCTGTTTTCCCTCTGACCACTGCATGGCTCCACACAGGCAGTGATGGGCTCTCTCAAGCGCCTGGGGCAAGTTTCCACTCAACACACAGCAGGATGAGAAGTAGCGAAGCTCAGTATTAGCATCTCCATTGTAAATAGGTGACACAGAGTGGATCTTCCCTCAGGGAGGCTTCTGGATTCACAGTCATCTGCCTATAAGCACCACAAATCCATGCTCCGAAGCCTTTACTTCCCTAAAACCAATGAGAGTTTTGCCTGAATCAAGGGTTGCCATAAAAAACTGAACAAGCGCCTCAGGATCCGCCCTTCTGGTACCTTTTCATTTTCTCTTGGCTACTGCCTACATGTGCTCAGGGGATACCTCCAGAGCTCAGTATTTGCTGAGTCTGTTAACTGCTAGCTTTCCAGCTTAAGATCATGTGTAATTTGGCCTGAGGACACATCACATGAAGCTTTGCGTCAGAAATGGTAGTTTGCCAATTGTAGGTGTAATTAACAGACCAGAAGAAAACCCTAAACAATAGCTTCAAGTAGCCTAAAACCAAGTTGTGGGTAGAATAATAAATAGGCTACATTTTTCAGACTGTATAGAAAATTAAATCTGTGGCTGGGGAGTGGCTCCAGACAACCTGAGGGGAGCTTTGAAAGGCTCATTAGGTTGCCATGCTGAGATCTAAACTTTGGATTTGTTGGGCTGTTTGAGCTCCAGGGCTTGCACAATTTAGACAGTCCAATTGCTCCTGAACTCACTCACCTTGAGAGAGAAATAAGATGGCAATTGCTGATGTGAGGTTCGTCAAGGGTTCACAGCAACCTATCCTGCCCTCAGGATTAATAACATCATCATACACACAAGATATTCTCGGGGGCTACAGGAGATTTATGTTCAGATACCAGCTTTGCTATGATTCCCATGGAGTGTGGCTTCTCCTGTCTGCAAAGTGAAGATAAATAACAATTCTCTTTCTCTGCCTTGTGTCATTGAATGTAATTACTTTAAAGGAAAAAGAAATTCCTCCAGCAAAAGAGATGATCAGATCTTGATGCCACTTAGAATTAAGAAGAATGATATAACTCAAAAGGCACTCAGAACCCAGTATCAATCAGACAAGGAAAACCAGCTTGGGACTCATGGCAGCACATGGACAGAATGGAAAAGAAATATGTCATCATAATCATTTGTGGGCATACAAAGTCATAGAAACATAGAAAAATAGAGGGAAGGGTATCCTACAATAGTCCTCTAGCTGTTTCCAATTCTCCTAAACTTTTGTCATTCCCTAAGGATACTTGTCTATCCTACTCTCAAAGTTGTCTGCTCCCTCCACCATCACAGTGATTTGCCTTGCTTATGAAAATGGTGAGATGCACAGTCAGTATCTGGCTAAAGTCAAGACACTTGCCCTTGCCAAGAGACCCACGACCCCAGCACAGGATATTATTCACTTTATTTCATAACTTTGTTCCTGATAAATCCATTCTGGGTGCTATTTACTGATTAACAATTTTCCAGGGGATTAAAATTAACTACTAAAGGCCAAAATCTTGCCTCTTTTTCACTATTACGGATCACACTGGTTACAACAAAGACTGCTATAACAAATATACACTACCTTTCAAGCTTTCACCAACAGCTACAACCTTGATGAGCTGTGAATCAATGGGTTCCTTGGCATTTTTCTCTCTGTGAGTGCACCTATCAAACGGCTTCCACTTCCTCTAGGTGTGTCTTGGTAGTTACTACTTGATGTGTGCTGCAGCTTTTTTGTTGTCTCCTCAGGAAGGACCTGCATGTCCAACAGCTTTGTCCAACATGTCCAACATATCCAAGCCTGACCAACATTTTGTCAGCCGCATCAACTCGTCTAGCAAAGAGGCTTTTTCTCCATACGAACTCAGTGTCCCAAATGCTGTAGGCCACCACCACTTTGAAAACCACCATGGTCGTGCATCTTTTTGAGGTGTTCTTTCTTTGTTTTTTCTTCTCTTTTACTTCATCCTTGCTTTTTCCTTTTTTTTTCTTTCATACACAATACAGTTTCCACTTTCTTTCTTTCCCTGTAGTGCTCAAAGCCACTGTTTTAGTCAAACCAGTCACTACCCTAATTGGGATGTTTGCCCTTGTGCCCTTACTATCACTCCTTTGAAGAAATTTCAGCTCTCCTTGGCTTCTTGTCTTTCTTATCTCTCCTAGAATCTGTCAAGCAGTCTTTTTCTCCACTTATTTATCCTCAGATATGCAGTCTCTGATGATGTATTGTCAGAGAAGTTCTGTATGTGTCCTGAGGGCATGATTTTTCATTACTATTTCCATAAATAAAAAAGAAAACCCAGACATATGATTAAAAAATGAAAATCTTTTGCTTGTCTTCATTAGAGATTCCATGTAGACTGAGGAAATGTTCAGTCCAAGCCTTAGGTATGAACAAAGAAAATAAAAATTAAGTATAAATTCAGCCATTAATATGATGCAGCTTTTCAAACCTTCTGGCAAAGTTTAATAAATCTGAGTTACTTAGACACATGTTTATCATATAACTATTTGTAGAAACACAGTATATATCAAAAAAGTAAAATTGTCTTCCATTCCAGTTGAGACATATTGTAAGGTGTGAGAAGAATGTCCTAGTCAACAACTGTGCTGTGCTTGTAATAGCTGAAACATATTCTCCTATAAATAAAAGAACAAGCCAGTAAGTGAAGGTTATTTCAGTGGAGGAAAAGTAACAGCTAATCCAGGAGTTAGATTTTTCATTGGAGACAGCACTTTACAACTTTGAAGTTTCTTTCATTCCAGAATGAATATTGCAAATGAATCCTAATTGTGAAAAAAAGACAAGATGGTAAAAACATCTTGTGCAAACAAAAATGAAGACTTTGGTTGAAATAAGCTTTTGGGAAAAGGTTCTAGTTTACAGTACAAAGAAAAAGAATGATGATATCCAAATAAAAAAGTATTCAGTGTTATTAAAATTATATTTCCTTTTTTTTTTTTTGTTCAGTTGATTTATTTTTTTATTGGAGGCCAAAATTATCCTCAGGACAGTTAACTGTAGTCAGCGTTTTGCAAGAAAAATCTTTCCATTGGAAGCCTTCCAGACAGGTCTCCATTTCAGTTCTGTTCAACATATAATTGATGTTTTTCCATCTAGTTCTAGTCTATCAGATGCATTTAAACCTGTATTATGCTGCCTGTTTAATGTGGGAGGCATATTTTATTAATTTTAAAGGACAATTTCTTGTTTCCAGTTTTCTCAGTGCATTGCCTGACTTCCAGACTTTGATGCTCTTATTCTTGCTCTTGCACTGTGACACAACCTACCTGAGGCTTGTAACTACAAATTTGCTAGGGTGGCAGCATGCACATGGACAGCTAACCTGGACTATGAGAACACAAGTGTTTGTGCCTCAGGGTGCTCAGTGCTGGCCATTGTGTGTGCTCCAGCCTCCAGGCCCTATTGGTGACTGCACACAAAAGGCAGCAAGACCTGTCTGTGAAGCCTGAGGTGGAATTCAGCACCCACAGCCAGACACCTAAAAGCAAAGGTGAAGGTGTCTTAGATGCTCCTACTGTTAGTGGCCATCTGGTCAGCATCTCAAAGGAGTTGGAGGGCCTTTGGGGATCACATGTAGGTCTCTAGCTGAAATGCCTCTCGACTCACCAGTGTATTGGCTAGGTCACTAAGGACCACAACGGGGCTCAGACATCCAGATATCCTGAATCCCAGCTGTAGTTTCTTCATAAAGTGCTCAGATCTAGTAATCACAGACCTGTTTTGTACTGCAAACTTGTCCCTTGCATGCAGTGAAAAGGCCCAAAGCATTCTGAGAGCCTAAAAAGGAGCATCCCTTCCTCTTTTTTAATTCCTTTATTGTATGTGTTACCCAGGATCAGCTGCAGAGCCACCCTGGAACGCTGGTTTGTTATGATGGTTCCCATGAAGACACAAATGGGAACTGAGGACTGAAGAGCTAAAACTTATTCAAAGTAAGTTGCAAGGAAGTCCTAAACTTTCAATGGCATATTAAAATTGATATTTCCAGTCTGTGAAGACCTGTGAAGACTCTCTCCTCTTATCATTTCACCATTTCAGACAGGAATAACAGTACAGCACTTGGGGGAAGTTAGATTGCAGTATCATTAACCTTTAAACAGAGGACATGGCAGCATTTGGACTGAATACTATGTTTCTTACTTCTTGTTCTCACTGATTCAACTTCCTTTCCTCTTCCCTGGCAGTGCAATCACTGTGCTGTGGACCAGCGGTGGAAAGAAAACAGCAACATCAAAATATCAGAATTCACATATGTACAAGTTACTCATCAGGGACCTCATCAATGCTTATAAATACCTAAAGAGTAGGTGTCAAGAGGTAGGGATGAGTCTTTTTTTCTGTAGCACACAAGAAGAAAACAAGGGGTAAAGGGCACAAGCTGGAACACAGGAAGATCCATTTGAACATGAGGAGAAACTTCTTTCCTATTCAGGTGAGGGAGCCTTGGCACAGGCTGCCCAGGGAGGGTGTGGAGTCTCCTTCTCTGCAGGGTTTCAACACTTGCCTGAACATGTTCCTGTGTGATGTGATTGAGGCGAACCTGTTTTAGCAGGGTGTTGGACTAGATGATTTCTAGAGGTCCTTTCCAATTCATACCATTCCATGATTCTGTGATTTTTGACTGACTCTTCAGAGTTTTAAATGTCATCGGCTTAGCACAGTTTTGATGTTTCTCTGGTCTGATGATGAAAATTTCTGAGTGACCTGTAATCTGCAAGCAATACAGGGGAGACTTTTCTTCCACTGCAGACATGTGGACAGTCTGTCTCAGCAACTTTAGAGTTCTTTGAGAAAACTCAGTGCCAGCTGTATGACTTGGCTACAAACAGTCTCATTACATCTCTGTGTGGACCAGCTCCAGGTCTGATTTGGAAAGCTGAGTGATCATCCCTTCAGCATCTTTCACATCAGAGATGCTTATCCTACTAAGGAAATCTTAAAAGGAAATGGTTCTTTACTTGTTTGGTTGCTCATCACTTGTGGGAAGGAGTGATCCTAGGACACCCACACAAGCTGTCGACATGGCAGTTAACTGCACATTTGGTTATTTGAACAAACTTTTTTTATGACTGACTAAATGCTGTTTAACATGAAATCTGCAACTGTGTCAGCTGCTCATTCATTGACTGCATCATTACTATTCTCATGTCATTTGGTTGTAATGATGAATGAGAGACAAATCGTTTTATCACTGGCAGAAAGAATGATTGTAGCGCACCTAAAATCTGATGCTAGTTGGTGTGTAGCTGTGGCTGCCTACTGCCTGAAAGAGAAACAGGCAGCAGAAGGCTTTCTTGCACTCACACCCTGCTGGAGAATTTCCAAATGAATGACAGGAAAATGGCACTTGCATGACACTGCCACAGACCCTGCTCAGGGAAATTCATTTCTAAGACATTATAAGCATCAGGAACTACAGATACGAGCCAAGATCCATAATGCTGACTCAAGACCTGAGATGCATAAGAGATGGCAAAAGAAATTCTAGTTATGACGTCTGTGGTAAATCTTTGAGTAACTATCAGGTTATTAGGAAGGTTAGCACTTCTTTTTAGGAAAGTTGATGTCTGAAAGATGACAGGATTTTGAAAGCTTATGCAAGAAGACCTATCTGAATAAGCCCTGTTTCATGGAGAAACTCCTGCACTTCCAGAGGAAACCCATGTCCCCAACTAGAAGGTAGGCACAAAACAACTCACTGTTGATACCTGCAAATACTTGCGCAGTACATAGCCTTGGGCATGTATGGGAAAAGCACTGAGTACCCAGCTCACTGTCTGAAATGCACATGATAGCAAACTTTGTCCTTTACTGTATCAGAAACACGATTCCACAGATATTTCATCCATCAAGGTATTTGTTTTAATGGGCTTGTTCTGCAAATTTATAAACAGTATCAACTCAAGCAGCTTTGCCATCTCAGTAAAACACAAGAAATATGTTTTGCTAACAAAAAGTACCATCCAGCACCTTCTTGTACTAAACAAGCCTTTCACCACTCAGAGGGGAGAAGGAAAAGGTATTCATGTTTCTGACCAACGCAGCACTGACTTTAACATTATCTCTCTTCAGTGTTCATTGAGCAAAAATGTAGAGAGGGAAGTGTTTATGCTGAAGGCTGCACCTTTGAAGAGGGTCTTGCTTTGCACTAGCTAGATGTGGTCCCATGGAAGGTCCCATGGAAGGTCCTTGTGCCATTGAGTGCATGGCTGGACTACATTCCTGTTTGTTTTAAAGGGATTCAGTTCACATCCTCCAAAACTTCTCTGTGATCACACTCAAAGCACAGCACATGGAGATGTTTGCTTCAAAAGTTTCATTGTGATCTGCACTATGTTGCTAATGGAGACACAGTCAGCTCAGGGATATCCCACTGTCTGTTTACCTGGCACTGCAGAGATCCTTGGAGAGTCAAAGGGTCCAGTGAACCCCTACTTTTATAGCCCATCTGGCAACACCTCCACAGCTTCTGACAGCTGTAGTACTGACGGCATAATTTTGCAGCTTTAATGGTGATGGCCTTCAGGTGCATGAATTCTGCATCTTTTTACCACTTGAGACCTACAAACCAATCACAACTGCACGGAATACACATAAAGGCTATTCCATGTTCTGCATCCATGTAAGGACATTTGTCTCAAGGTCTCCCTGTGCAGAAAGCAGGGAGATATAGGCACAGACCTGAGTGGAGCCAGCTGTCTGTCCCACTGGCACTTCGGGGCCCAGCCGTCACCCCGTGCAGTTGAGCCATGCTAGTGGAGACCAGACACAGCAAGCACTTAGACGGTGACTGATTAAATAGGGGTTATGGAGTATCTGAGGAGGCTGCCAAAATGCCTCATGATTAATCAAAATCATTAAAAAATTCAGGGAATCTGGGTGCTGCAGAATCTCACTCTGTTTTTAATCTCCCAGGAACGTAAACAAATTAGCACACTCCACACCAGCAGTTAATTGGCTTGGGAGACCCTGGAGCTGACAAACCTTGTAGCCATTCCCAAAGCAGATCCCTGTCTTTTTGCTAGTGACTGGTCTTTAGCTAAAGTGTACCCTCTTCCCAACACTTTCTGGAGCATCTCACTCAGCCTGGCTACCTGTCCCCTCTACTCCTGGACTTCATCAACCATCTCCGTGCAGATGTCACCCCGAGAGTCCTGTTGAAGGTCTCCTCCAAGAGGTGCAGTGAAAAGCACATAGCACAGGGGGGATAGATGCCGAAACAGACAGTGTCAGAGGGACAGTTCTCCTAGAAGCACGCAGAGGAGCTCAGGCAGGGGAGAGGATCTGTCTTGTTGCAGAAGTGAGAGCAATTGAGGTAGGTCAATTTACAACACAACACAACAGGTGAAATCCAGCTCTTTTCATTCAAACGTTTCTGACTGCTCTGCTATTTATTCCAAGACATTTAAGAGCAGAGATCCAGCAGCCAGCATGCCTTAAACATAGGGGAAAGGCAGACAGGAGCTAAC
Organism: Colius striatus; assembly: GCF_028858725.1. Taxonomy (NCBI): domain Eukaryota; kingdom Metazoa; phylum Chordata; class Aves; order Coliiformes; family Coliidae; genus Colius; species Colius striatus. Next base: position 49,203,615 of record NC_084763.1, read on the forward strand.
CTTAAATTAAGAATCCAAAAATTATAATTTTGGACAGGAAGATGATGCTGGTAATATCTGTGGTGGGATTGTCTGAAAACCAACGAGAACATGATGCTTGCAATGTTAAGGTCCTTTGCCTGGTCTCTTCTTGCACCCCTGACTCCCTCACAGTATTTCAGGAAGCCTGCACTGTGCTGAGCAGGCTGTTAATGACTATGGACTGCTTCATTTTACCTACATCTGACTTGCAATTTGCTGAATGTGCATGTTTGCTTTCTCCCTGCCCAGCGCCATCAGTCATGGGCTGCTGGAAGCAGCTGGGAAAGCAGCATGAATGCCAGGCATCACTCAGGGCCAAGGGCCTTGTGGGGTCTGTCTCTGCCCACAGTTGCCTGAAATACCCCATGCTGGAGCGCAGGGAAACACCAAAACAGCTCTGGCACACAGGAGCTGCTTTTTCTGCTTACACGAATGGGATAAGCAAGGTGAGACAAAATATGGCAATTTTAATAATTTAAGTTCACATATCAATACTTTGAAACTTAAAACAAACATGATGGGGAGGTAATTTTCTGCATGGCAATGCATATGTTGGAAGAACTTTGGGCTTGAGACTAAATGCCTTATGCTCATCTGCCAGTCCACAAACATTGACATGTGCCTGCAAGCTGTGTCTCTCTCTGGGCCCAAAGCTGCAAGGAGCAAAACTGTGTGCTCCAGCATCACAGGCATTGCTGTGGGTTAGGTTATTTTCGTTCTCCTGTGTGCTCAGTGTCCCATGGCAGCCTCTCAGGCTCAGCTGCTGTGACAGCTCTGTTTGGGGTGCATCTTCCCCTCACGGAAACAGAAAAATGAAATGAAACGAAAATATATTCTTTGTCAAAGTTTTGTTAATCTGCAGAAGGAGCCAGACAGGAAATTTGTTCATTGGTCCTCACTGACATTGCAGATAATATAAACTCCTTGTTTCCTCCACAGCTGTCTGGAAGCTCTGCCTCTTCAACACAATGAGGGGAAATGTGATTTTCTGTTTGTTGTGCTGTTGGAGGTTCTCGTTTTCACAGCTGTTATTTAACTCCATCTACTTTTTATAAAAGGGTCCTGTTTCTCCTCCTGTGCAGGTTACTCCCCAAAAAATAAACCTTTGGAGGATCTGCTGCACAGCCCCAGCTCTCTCTTTCATGCTCACAGTGGGCATTGCCCCTGGAAATCACAGATGAGCCATTGGTCCCGGGTGCATCTCAAACCCCAGCCCTCTTCTCCTCCAATTCCCAGCACAGCCACCTCCAGGGACTCTTCTGAAAGATGAAGGAAAACAATAACAACAGCAGCAGCTGATCTGGATGTGCCTCAAATATTTGCCCCATGATAGAAATGCCTGTGGTTATCCTATGAACCATCCTCCAGACAAATGTTTTGAATTATCTGTTTCTAGGAACTAACTCTCAGGAAGGTCCCAGAGCAGCTTTCCCAAACACACGAGCTCCCCTGGGCTGGGCAAGTGGCTCTGCCACCCAGGTAAAGCCCTGGCAACCCAGAGGAAGGAACCCTTATAGGTCCTGACAGTCTTACAGGTCCATTCTCATTTTCTCCTCAGGATGTTACGATGTCTTATTATCAAACCTCTCCCTGTGGGAAACTTCAGGCTTTTATCATTATCACACCTTGGCTCCACTCTGCAGACTGTTAACAATAGCCCAAATTAACAAAGTCCTTAGTGCCTTGGATAATAACCTTGGTTAATAAAACTGGGGGAAGTTTTATTAACTAAGGCTGCTATGTTATACAGAAAGGCAGGATTAGTACACTATTGTTGAGCCAAGGTTAAGTCAACAAAGTGCAACTGATTGGGAGCCAGGACAGTGGGCAGGTAATTATTAATCTGTATGTGTGATACTGAGTTTAAAGACCAGATGTTACTTGAAAACCATATAGATTCATGGGGTGTCTGGGAGAGCACAGCAGCCCCTGTTACCTTACACCCCTGCATGCAGAGCAGGAAGAGCTGCATTCTTTGTGATTAACCCAGATTGAACTTTGAAATCCAAGTCCCAAATATTTGCAAGAAAATTGCAACTAACACCAAGGACTGGGGTGTGAAAAGTTCTTTGGTTCTACAGCGTGAGACAAACTTCCTCTGGGGCTTGGAGGAAGTCCCTTCACCTCCTGGGACCTCACTTTCCCTCTTCAGAGCACAATTCTTCCCCAAAAGTATTTCCTTTGCATATCTTATTTCCAGGAGGATTTAGTGCTGAATTTTCAGAAGGGAAAAACAAGAAGGCCAAACTTAGAAATACTGAACCATAAAACTAAAAGTCTGAGAGAGCTGTCACTTCTTTTAAAGAAGAAGAGCACAGCTGGTCACAAAAGTAGCAAACATTTCCAAGTTCTAAATAAGTCTTTGCCTAAGTACCTGGGCAGTGCTTTGTTAGCCAGCTCATACTCACAATTATTGCACAAGAAGGCACCATGTTTCCATCAATTACAGCTTCGTAGCTGTAAATTTCGTATGTTGAAAAAGGTCTTATAGTATGAGAGCTTTAACAGAGCACTTTCCCCAGGACTAGCTGGACAATTAAATAATCCCCTTTACTTTCCTCATCCCAGAGCAATCATCAGGGTCTCCAGAGGACAGGGAGAGCAAAGGCTGCAGTGTCCTGGGTGATCTGATGACCTAAAGTTGCAGCGTGCCCACCCCAAATGTCTCAGGAGGGCCCCGCAGACCATTCCCACCGGCACACCTTGCTTACACAAGCTGCAGCCAGAGCAGACTACTTGTTTTACCCCTGTGAAAGTGCCTTAACTTAAGAATAAAATATTGTTTTACCCTCTGCCCTGCTGCTCAGTGTAGCTCCAGTGTTAGCTTCCACAACTATAACAAACCTCCTAAGCAAACAAGTTTTAAGCTGTGCTTCCAAACTGGGTTGGCGAAGGAGCAAGAAAACTCTGTTAGGCACAGTGGCCAATTAACTCCCCTCAACACTTAGCTGGGGTTTAGTCCTCCTACTTTACAGTTTCCCCTGAACTGAGTCAACAGGATAATCATCTCCTCGTTTACATGGATAAATTAATTGCTTGGAGCCAGCACAAAGCCTCTGCAATGTCTAAAGGTGTGAAGTTTGAGTGGATCATTTCCCCAGAGGAGGGTGACCATAGCCCATAGCAAGCAGCCTGGGTGTTCCCAGCTGTGTCACCTGTCTGGCAAATAAGGCTGAAGAAGTTGATTCTGCAAGATGGCAGTGGTTGCTTAGACTCTTTCCAAGGTAAGAGCAAGTCTCCTCATCATTTCTCCAAAGAGCACAGCCTTGGCAGTACACAGAGCTGGAGGGAGGGTAGGGAGCAGAGAGGGGATGGAAACTTCCCAGGGGAAGCATATTGGGTTTGTGAGACTGAACAGACTCTGATACATCCAAGCACAAGTAAATGTAGCCATGTCAGCCCTGAGTGCCCTGCTTTGTCTCATGACAGCACCTTCACAAACATCTCAAACATTTGTTTTCCTTTGTGCAGCCTCACATGCCACCACCCAGCACCAACAAATACAAGCTCCTCACTTTTAAAGCACAGCCTTATGAGGAAATATTGTTACAATGAGCTGCAGCTCAAGCCTGGCATGAAGATAAAAATGAGCTCAGGAATAGCAGGGAAGCGAGAGTGCATGCAGAGCAGAAGTTGCAAGGAGAAATGGGGCAGGGAGCAATGGCAATGACCCCCAGCAGCCCCATGGGGAGAAGAGGCCTTCAGATACTCAGAAATTCAGGACAACTCCTAGGAAGAAGTGGGTGTGGAGTTACTAAAAGCTGTTTTATGACTCTTTGGATTGAGAGGGACATCAAAAATGTGCAGGTACATTTTCTTTGAAGGTGCAGTGAACTATGTTGCTGCTTTAGTACTGCCTTCAGCAAAAGGAGCTGCTGTGCCACAGAGGGTCTGTCCTATGTGGCAGGAGTCTTGCAGAGCTGCCATGAAACATTGGGCAAGTAACTCTGAGTCCTTGGATATGCATCTGCTTTGCCTGTCATCCAAACAGCCCTAACCACAGAAAACAGGTGCTTCATATCTGTGGAAAGACATCCCCACCAAGCATCCCAAACCACCCATGGGTTTACACATCCCAGCCTCAAGACAGTCTTCTCAGCAGACTCTAATGCAGAGAGAAGCAGTTGATGAGAAGATCATGTAGACCCACAGCCATGGATTTCATTGAGTTGAAGGGCACAAGATCACCAAACTGCCTGTAGGTTAGGCATTTAGCTGGTAAAGTTTTGCCTAGTTACTTGTCACTGGAGCCTGTAGGCACAAATGAGAGAAAAGCACATGAAACCTCAGGGAACAGAGCTCCCAACTGCCACCAGCAGATCAGGATTTACCCTGCTAACAGCCACACTGCATTCCTCAGCCAAAACTTCCTGGGGGGGCCTCGCGTGGGAGAAAGAGCTTCACTGTAGTTCCAGATTAGGCTGCAGCCATGTGGTCAGGGAAGCTCGGGAATTTTCCACCCATTTTAAACCCCATTTTTTCAAGACTTAATAGTTTTTTCCTATCTCTGTGTCATCCCCCAACATTCCTCTAGAAGCACAGATAAGGAAATTTTACTGCACCGATCCTTCCAGGACTACGTTGAAGAAGGAGAACTCTTTCTTTATTTCTCTTAGATGAACCTCCAAGACACCCTGGTAGGTCCAAGATTTCCTCAGGATGATGTTTTGTTCCAGCCTGATGCTGAACTCCTGGTAAGGCCCTGGGAATTGCTGCTGGAGTGATGACCTCAGCCCTTGCCTGAGCCACTACTCTCCAAGGCCGTGCATCCCACCTTGGGATTGTCATCAGTGTTTATCTCCATTTCCATTTGCAAAATGTGACTGATTTGAAGGAGGGGAAGCTGAAGCACTCATGCCATCAGTGGGGCCATATGTTGTCTGTGGAAGTCACAGTCTGATACTTGCACAGGAGCTGAGGGGTTATCCTGGGCCTGGCCACTAACAGGCACTCTCCTGGAGACCTCCCTGTGCCCCAGGCCTCTCGTGGTTGCAGACTTGGCAGCAGGCACAAGCTGGCCCCCACACACATCTTTCCCCAAATATTATGTTTTTCAGGGTGTTGGTTTTGGCTGTTGTATTTGGCAGGTTTCCTTCACTGCCTTTAGCAGCAATGACTTACTGATAGGAAGAAAAATTTGAGGACATTAGTGGCTTATTCCAACTCCCCTACTTGGTCTCCTACACACACACACACGCCACCCACTTACTGCCATGCCCAGAAACGGGGCCAGGTGGTAAGAACTAGTGCTCAGGGCAGTATATAACTTTATCTTCCTCCTTCCAGGGTATGTCCAGGATCAGACTTTCTCTCTATGGGTTTTTTTTTTCATAATGTTTACCAGCTTCTTGGTAGGATGACATGTGGGGTAGATGAAGACGTTCAGATTTCCTTGTTGGGAGACACATCCAGAGTTTTTGTCCTTCTTAACACAGTAAGCTAGCATTTCAAAACTCTCTCTAAGATGCCAGAAGAGCAGCTACTGTCTCAAACAGAATTCAGATCCTGTGTGCTGCCTGTCTGTAGGGACCCCAAAGGATATAATAGTTGCCTCCTGTCAATTTCTGAAATACTTATTTACTACAGCTACATTTGAATATTTCAGCCACACAAATGCACGGTCAGAAGAAAGAGGAAATGGGAAGTGGAGGGAGTCAGGAAGAGGAGAAAAGAGGAGATTCACTTTCCAAACACAGTTCTTTGATCTGTGCATATGGGTTGTTACCCTGGCATTAGGATGTGGGCTGAAGGTTTATAGCACAGATATGTAACCCCCCCTCCCGTGTTCTGAAGGAAAACACGCATGAGTGGAAATAAATACAGCAATATTCATCTGAGCCATCAGATGCTCACCAAGGCCACCCAGTGTGCTGGCTTTCATTCCTGATCCTTTCTGTTCTGTATTTGTGCATGCCTTTCACCACAGGGCGCTTGGCTCCAAGGGGAACCACGACTCACCACCACTGAGCAAGGCTTCGTGTGCTGAGCTTTGCTTCACTCACCTCACCAAGCCTCCTCCAGAAACTGCCAGGAAGCTCCTCATGGTGAAATATACAGGAGAGGAAAGCTTTGGCAAGGGTCATTTCTGAACACAGTGGATGGGCTTCCTCTTACACAACACTAGCTGCTGGAAGGTAATTACTGAGCCACTCATCCTTCCTATTTCCATTCCCACTAGACCAAGTAAAAAAAAATGGAAGAAGAATCATGTACCCTGAATCTTCACTGACCCAAGGCTTCCTGGGAGGTAAGATGAATCACCCTGAGGAACTTTACAGGATTTGGTCCAGTTTGCTGAGAGCAGGAGTGCAGATCCAGCCCTTGTCTCTCAGTTTGTTCTACAGACCTTGACTTGCCTTTTGGGAACTCCCAATGTGGCCCAAATCATTGTAATCTCCTGGGCTTTACTCTGAAAATGATGGGCTGTACACAAGGGCTAGTTATTCCCAACTCTTTGTGGTTTAAGACCAGCTGGTGAGGCTCTATAGAAGTGAGGAGCTGTGCCCCCTCCCAGGTCCACTGCCCATTGTGCACTGAGCAAGCTCTGGAGTTCAGCCACGGAGACATCCAGATCCCCTGTTTATGTTGTGGCTGACTCTCAAACACCATTTGAGGATCCAGGCGAGACAAGAGCACTTCTTGTACTGTAGGCAATATATACAAGTTACAGCATAATTTCTGTCTCCAGGAATTCACAGTCTAAATTAAGACAAGACTGAAGCGAGAGATGTCACAAGAGCTGGCAATGGGGAGAGAGGATGGGAAATAGAAGACTTACTACAAACTCATCCTTCTTTTTAGTACACTGCCTTATTGTTTAAAGCAAAATTTCCTATTTTCTGGAATGATCTGCCAGCACATCCCACTTCACTCCTGTTCATCTCTGTCCGTATCTGGTGCTCATGTTGCGTCTCACGGTACATAATGCATCAGCTTCACATATGGTATTAATAAGCAATGAGTATCTGCATGGAGTGGTTGCAAAGAGCAGCTGACTGATTGCACGGCAGAAGGTCGCCTGGAACTGGGGCTATTTTCCCAGATGAACACAGGCAGGACATATCTGAGACCATTTTCCCTCCATTCCTTCTCATCACGTAGATCTTTTCAGGACTCAAAGTCTGGACAAGCAGAACATCACAATGTCAACCAAGGGAAGATGTAAATCTCCTTAAGTAATTTTTAATGAAAAAAAATATTGAGTTACTCAGAGTGCCATAGTTTCTGGGTGGTTGGTTTTAACTTTAGCAATCCATACTTAAGGGAAATTTTACAGTCTTAATATATTCCAGATGCTCTCCTAGTCCCAGATGAAAGCCCTGTCGTCGTTTACTGTTAATATTTTTGTCAGCAGTAGAATTGTATTGTAATACTCTATCTTATTTGTAGTCACTATTAGTCATGAGAGAAACTTCCTCTACAAGTAATCCCTGGGTCACTTCTTGAGTGTTTCGTCTCACTGTATTTAATTAGAAACCAGTAACCGCTTGTTGTGTCCAAGACTTTATATAATGCATGTATACAATGACTTTTTACCTGATGAAAACCATTTGCTTCTAGCACTTAGACACAAAAAACCAGTTTTACTCCAAAGTAACAATAGTTGGCTTTATAACAGCTCTCTGGTGGAACAAAAACAAGAGATTTGCTTTGAAAATAAACATCCATTCACTTGGATCGACAACAAGGGATGTGAAGGTTTACTGCAAAAACAAGAAACGTATTTCACGCTGTTAAAACTTTGATCAGATGTTAGTTTCTCACAAGGAGAAGAGTGTTTAAACATGGCAAATTTGATCCTTTGTAGTGACCGACAGTTCAGAGGGAAGGGGATTTGGAGGAACACAATAGAGCAGATTATCAAAGCACAAGTCCCCTGGATGGACCTCTGAAATGTCCCTACATGATGGGCTCCATATGATATTCAGTTAGTATGCTAGTTGGAAGCTGCTATGTTATTTTTTCCTCACCAGTCTCTGAAGATTAATCTGGATTTTGAAAAATCAAGTCTTATTGCTTCTGCTCTTGCCTCATTACCTTCCTCACAGGGTTGTGGAGCTGCTGACAGCAGCTGAGAGGATCCACAAGGACACATACACTACCAGTGCTGTGGCCAGTTCTTGGTCCATCTCAGCACCAGCACCACAGTTCTGCTCTTTGGAAAAAAGTGTCTGCTCTGGCTAGAGCAGCGGTAGAGATTCAATTTGCTCTATTTTGAGGTGCTGCCTGGGGACTTGACGAGGATGAAGCATGTCTTTTAGTCCTGAGCTGTATTATCAACATGAAGGTACTAGGCTATGAGCCACAGCAATGGTAATCTCTCTGACACATCAGGCATTGTCATGTTGGATCCCAAGAGGCAATTGTTTTACATGACAGGAGTCTGTGCAACTCTACTGAAGCAACAGGAGGTGGTTATGATTTTGAGGAAAGTCAAATTTGTGCGTCTATGTGGGCAGCACAATTCCAGGCCATGGCACTGCACACCCTTCGTGTTAGCCTTATAGATGCCACCAGTCAGTGGGGCAGTGCGTGAACCAGCTGTCTCAGACAGGGAGTCTGCGCATGGCTGCAGGATGGGGCGCAGTGAGACCCAGCTCTGGAGGTCTCACATACACATTCTAAGTGGGATTTGGCTGGGAAAACTATCACTGAGATGTTCAAGACACAAGATGTGGTTGCCTTATTCTGTGTTAATTCTGACAAATCCCAGTGATGCTGAACCTCACTCAAGTGAAGCAAGGGCCTTCTAAAAGAACTGAGTTGTGCACTCTGCTGTAGCCTCTAGCAGCTGAGGGTCTCCTAAGAAGGAGATGGCTACTGGAGTCTTGCACTCCAATTTACCAACCAGTGTTTATTCCATAATTACTGCCTTCAAATCTTGATTAGAATCTGGTTTCGCTCAGTGATGGACATATTTTATTGTGGAAGGGTTCCTACTCCAAAAACCTAAAACTAGAAGATTGGTAGAGCACCTAGTAAGTACCGGGGTGTATGGGCTTTGTACTGAACTCTGTACCCAGGATCTCACCGTGAACAGGAGCTGTAACTTGCTAACTTAAAGCTGTGTCTGAAGCTATGTGAACTGCATTCTATGTGAACTGCAGATAGAGAATACGTCTGTAAGAAAATTGGGATGTGGATCTCTTATTTAAAGCCACATATGAATTTATCCTTGACAGGTGCAAGGCAGTGGTGGAGGGGAAAGGAAATGTTGTCTACTTAAGCACGACATAATCAAAAGGGTCTAATTGGACTGGAAGTCCTGTATTTGGTTTGCTCTCTGTGTCTCATCTTCTACATAAGCAAAGCTGGAAAAATAGAATAGAATAGAATAGAATAGAATAGAATAGAATAGAATAGAATAGAATAGAATAGAAATCATTATGGTTGTAAAGATTTCAATCACTAACCTCACACTGCCAAAATTTTGGTGCTGGCACACTCACGTTACTTCAAAGCCCCAGTACTATGGCTAGAAACATAAGAAGACTAATTCCAAAGCCCTTGTTTATATTGTCCAGGTGGATTTGACCAAATGTAGATTCCTAAAAGGATGTGAAGGTATGTAAGGCTTCCAGTCTTTAGGTGCCTAATCTTCCTGTGGAGTATGATGGCACCTGAGTGTGCAATCAAAGCTTTGTTTTAACATTTTCAAAGGTTTCCTTTTAAGTTTAAAAACATGCTTAGAGAAAGCCTTAAAGTGCAAGCTAAAAAGATATTAGCAATATAATTATTATCTGGAGGCAGTATTCAGGTCACAGGAAGAATGTGATGAAGGTTCGTCAGGTTTCTTCTGTCCCGTGGTTGTGTCTTCATGAAGTGGCCAGCAGAAAAGCACTCTCCATTCAGCTGAGCTCTTAATTCTGTGAAGCTGTTCACAAGAACATAACAGAGTCATGACCAAAGAAAGACAGAGGAGGATATTCTGCGCTCCAGTGAGTGTAATGAGCCTTCATATCACAGAGGTCATCTGAATGTCATGGAGACACTAATGTACTGTTTCTGAATTTTCTTTTGTTCAGCAGTACCATGAGCTGACAGTAATATCAGAGAACCACATTGAGTTATGGGCAGTACAGCTATATCTGATGGTGTTAGGCTACAGGGTGAATTTCAGAAAGACTTTAATTGGAAGGGAATAGACTCCAGTAAGTACCCTCCTTTCACTTTGGCACTGTTACCATCATCTAGGTGTTGTTATCACAAGCAAGCACAAAATCTCCTACAGCGCTTGTATTTAGAGAGGGATGATGACTGGCAACACAGAATGGGCACAGCAGCAACTTCTGGAAGCAGTCTCTGCTCTTTCCTGATGTTTGTGGTTGAGATGTTCATTGGAAAACCTTATCTCTGGCTACATGGAAATTTTCTCTTCAGTGTTTACTACTGACTTAAAATCTACCAGATTACTGAGTCATCCTCTGACACTGGACTGATGACACCGTCTCTGGACATTATCTATTGCACTGTCTTTGACTCCTTTATGGCTTGAATTGCTCTAGTATTTTTGGAGAGAGCAGTCTTCTAGCTAGTTGAAGCCTCTTACTATAATCTTCCTTTTCTTTGTGACTTTCCACAAGCACTGGTCTGTCAGCCATAAGCTGATAACCACTGGTACTTACTTGACACTGCAGCTGGTATACAGTGTGATTTGCACTGGATTAGGAATGAGACAGAAGAAATATCAGACTTTACTGGCTTAAAGGTCAGATAACTGGCTGAACTACACGTTGTTTGGTGGTTAGCATCACCTCCTGATACATTCATAGACCTCTACTCAGCAATCCCATATACCAGCTTTCTCTTGCTCTTTTCCTTTCTTGCTTCTCTTCCCTTCCCTGCCCCCTCTCCCAGTTGCTTATGGGATCTCTTTTCCTGAACTATCTCCTTGATTCCCTCTTATTCTCTTTTCATGAATTTTGCCTCGGGACCCTACCCGTGTTCCCCAGGTGCAGGCTGGGTGACTATGGCTGTCAGCAAGCAAATACCTGTTGTAGCTACTGTGGAAGTTCGTAGTTAGCAACAGAGCAGTTAGTACCACAGCCTGTGTTGGATGGAAACAAGACCTAAACGTGGATCAATTCTTAGTTCAAGAATTGTTGGGGAAGTCTGAGGCACTGTATTTCTACTAGAGATGATACATTTTTCTCTGAAATATACATTGCTACTGCCCTTCAATATGTAATTCAGATCTTATTTAAGATGGCACTTACAGGAAATTTTAGTCCATGTTGGTTTTTTTTCTAATCAAGTCATAAAGCTCTCTTTATGTAGAACTCTGCCCCAGCTCGTTTAGACAAGTAAAATATTCTTTCCATTCCTGCATATGAAGAGGGAAAGGGTGTAACAAACTCAATGTGTTTTAACAAATCAAAGAATATGGCTCTGAAGACAGACCTTAAACCACTTCCTAGTACAATTCTCCTTAAACACACACAGCCTACTTGGTCATTCACTTTCAATTTTTTGTCAACAATTTTTTCCATGAAAGTGTTTGAATTGATTAATGAAATTTTGTTTGCTGAAATGAAAATGTGAAGCCAGGTATTTAAAAGCTAATGTATACATGGAATGATAATGTTTTTCATCTTTTCTGTTTTGCCGTTATACTTTCAAAATGAGAATTAAATATAAGATAAAGGAATTTGTTGACAATTTTTGGTCTCTGTTCTTTCTATATGTTGTGTGAAGCATGACAGCTCACTAATAGCTCTTCAAGAACCTCTCCCGTAATACCTATAATAAGCCAAATGACAATTCTAACTACTCTCAATTATCCATACTATATGATTTCTTCAGTCTTTTTCAGGAGTGTAGAGTTCTTCTGGCTATCTTTGGGGGTACGTTTCTTGATGGATCAAGGATATTACTTCAGCAGCTACTATCATGACAATAATTTACAGGAGAGGTCACCTGAATAACCCAAAGTGCTTAGATCCAGTCTCAAGTCATGTTGGCTCTGTTTCCTCTGCACTGCCCACGTGATGGGCATCACAGCTCCAAGGAGCTGGTCCATAAAAAAAAGCTGGTAAGCTTTTAGCTTTCAGCCTTGATGTTTTGGGACACCAAAATGTCCCACATAGAACTCCCTGAACACAGGATTCGTTGAACCTTTGCAAGAAAACTTGTCAAGTGCATGAGTTACATACCTAGCCAAAATTTTTTTCCTACGCATCCATTTTCCTACCAGTCTTCCTTCTCTAAAAACAAAGTTCAGCAATATTATCGTGTTTTAACTGACAAAGCCTCAAGCCCCAGTGATTCCCATTTCAGGTGTGAAAAATGTGATGAAAAGCAGAGAGCCCTGTTTTAGTTTTGCTTTGCTCTACAATTAATATCTGATAAAGTCCTGGGATTTTCTCCCTGTTCAACACTACCACAGAAAATCCAACTTAATCAGCAGCTGAGCAGTCTGGTGTCACCCTGTGATGTCCAATCAATTCCCACTTCTCCTCTCATGACACATATTCTCTGGCATAAATACTGAGTCTCCACCTACATGGATAGTCATGAGCTGATCTGTCAACAGGTCATCTAAAGGAGCATGTGACTACTAAGCAATTACTGGGGGATTTTGCCTCACAGGAGGCACTGATCTGGATCTCTGTCCTTTGTGCAGCCCCCAGGTCTTATGGGACAGGGAGGAAGAGCCTCTCTGGGCCCCTCATCCTGCTCCAGCCTGGCTGAATTGGCACACAGTCTGCAAAGGCGCTGGCTGGATGAGAGGAAGGGAGTCTGACAGGCAGTGTGCAACCATGTGAGCCTCATTTCCTTTGGAAAGCAGGCTTGGCAAAAAATGTACAGGCCCTTTTTTTCTAGAGAGATTTCTTTTTGGAGTTCCTAGAAACCTTAAGAAAAACTTCAGCCCCCTTGGACTCCTCTTACTTTACAGTTTGGGCACTTATGTGTATGAATATATGTGTTTAAATACCTGGCTTTATATTTTCATTTCAGCAAACAAAATTTCATTAATCAATTCAAACATTTTCATGGAAAAAATATGTTTAGTACGGATAGGTATAAGTGATGGGTTGAACCAGGACTTTAGGACTCAAGTGTGGCGGGATGCTGCTCTGCCAGGAGAGCAGTTGTGAGGATGTTTGCCCCCATGGGAGCAGTGAGCTTCCTCCCCAGGGGTGCAGCAGCCTGTCAGTACCCTGGTAGGGACTGCTCATGGTCCAGCCTACCGTCCTGCTCACAGAGCCTGCAAGAAAGGCTACTGTTGCTGCTTCAGAAGTCCAAAGGCTCTTGCCACAAATGCCAGATTGATACATACTGTTTGCATACCACAACATCTAGATAAATCAGGCTGGGGACTGAGTTAGAGAAGCTGCTCAAGGGGTGAGCAGGGACCCTTGGTGGGCTCAAAAACACTGCCTAAGGCAGCTGCACAAATGTCACATCCAGGTTGCTTGAGAAGATCTTGGATGGACATCCCATCCACTCAGCTCAGCCAACCAACAACCTTCAGGAGTGGTCACTTCAGGTGGACCCTGAAGAACTTCTCTTCTTTTTTTGCATACCCTGAAAGAAACATTTTGTTTCTATGCCAACAGAAGTGGAGGTTCAACACAATCTCTTTGGTGAAATGAAGTCAATCATCCCAAGATCCTGGCATACAGTACACACTCCCTCCCAAAGTGAATTGCAGCTTTGGAAGCACAGCACCTTATCACAAACAAGCTATTGTTGCCTATATTTGAGTGCAAGCAGATTAATGATGAATCAGCTTTTTATGAATGCCTCTTTTCAAGCCTTCCTTATCCCTCACCTGTGTCTTACTTTTAAGACAGATGGAGTAACTTTGCAACTTCAGTTCCCACTGCTCACTTCTCATCTTGCCTCTGGGGAGCACTCCCAGGTAGGGCAGCTCATAAATAAATCTTTCCTTACAATTGCTCAGTGACATGTGCAGCCTATAAACAATCCAGCGATGTTGAATAAGGAGCTAATTCAAACTGGTGACCCTTGAGCATGAGCTGAATACATTGAATACAGGCATCTGGTTTTGCTACTTTTCTAAAACATGCTTTAAATTAAAATAAACACATTAAATGTGAACTTAGATTTGATCCAAAACAAAACTCGTGTAGAAGAGAAACATGAATTTCCAGGTACATAAGAGTAGGAGTCAGCTACTTAAACAGGCTAAGCAAATTGATAAGCAATTGTCATTTCAGGATTTAAATGTATAATGTAATGAAATTAGATGCATTACAGAAGATTCTGCTTCAGCCTTAGTCTGTTCAAAATGAATTGTTCTGAAATAATATCTCAGATTTTCTTTTTCTGAAAGTACAGATAAGTGTGATTTGCAGTATGTTTCTACAAACTGCATATGCAGTTCCTCAGGACTTGCATCATTAGAGTTGTGTTTAAAAAGGCCAGAGTAAGGAATTTTGTACAGTATGGAGCCCTATTAAAAGACAAACATTTCTTCCTCCCTGAAGGTCATGGGAACTGTTTCCCATAGAGCTCTACCCGGGAGTTTCTAGTTAAATGGCAGCCATTTTAGTAAAATGTCTGTTTTCTGTCAAGGAAACTTAGGACATCTTTAACTGTCAGAGAAGGCTACACAAACATGTGCTATAGCAGAACACAGAACCCATATACATTTGCTAATAACATTCTCTGACTTCACTGATAAGGACAAGTTTATCAAGTAATGGAGTTACCACTGTCATTATTAAGGAGCCTTGCACTCAGCCACAGCAGTCCATGAAGAATAATAGCATTATCTCTACCATCACCTTAGGGTTAGGCTGCGGTACCTGCCATTGCATTTGTTACTGCTGTCTGATTTTGAATGGTGGCTGCTCTAGCAGGAAGATATGGGGTATCTTTTCTTCACTGCAAAACCTAGTCAAGACGAGAGCCTGGAGTCAGACCTTGTGGGGTTCCTTCCCACATCAGTACAAAGTCACTTCTTAGTCCTGACAAGACAGGCAGCCACTCTGTCCTTCCTACACTAAAACTTATACACTCCATCACCACATCTGAGCACGTCTCTTGCCTGGAGTCCCTGCTGGGATTAGCTTCTCATGTGTTTTCTCTCTTTTACTCTCTCTTCCAGTGTATACAATGATTTGAATTTTCTAACAACACACACATGTTATTATACATTTAAGAGAAGGTAACATCAAAGGAACAGAGTTTATACTGTGGGCAGAAGGTGATGAGGTATTTCCTGAGGAAGTTCATGCTACGGTTTTAGAGCTGCTAAATACTGTTGTTCTGAGGAGTTAAACCTGTGGTAACTGTAGGAGTTTATGTAAGTTTATGTTATGTGTGGTATTCTTTAATCAATGTTTAGTATCCAGTACAAGTTATTTGGCTGGGATTTGTATGGCATCTCAGTGACAGGAGAGAAGAACACAGGCCACAGATCTGTGGTACACACAATGTTCTGAAGTTCCCACTTGAGAAGGCAAGGCTCTGTGGTACAGCACAGGCACTGCCACAAGGCATTTTGCTGAACACACCTCTGGCAGCTCTTGTTGTGAGGCCACAGATAATTTCTCTTTGAGTTTGTACAGCAATTCAGTAAAGTCTAAATGTTTGTTAAGATGCTAACATGAGATAAACATTTACTGCTGTTACTGGGTTTGAGGCACAACTACTAAGTTTACAGCTATGGATACATGGAAGTGGAAAAAGATGCCCTGTGGCTGCTGGGAGATCCAAGAAGCAACAGAAGAGAAGGCAGGAAAGATGGAAGAGATTCTGAACTAAAACAAGGGTCTGGAGAGAAGATCTGCAAGGAAGTAATTTGGTTTGTACAAGACTTGACCAGGAAGCACAGGAGAGATGAACAGGAAGGCAAAGGGAGTTGGGGCTCAAAGCATGGGCAAAACCATGGAAGAGAAAGAAGAAAGAGAAGCAGGAGCAGGCAGAAGCAAAATTGATGCAATATTGAAGCAGAGCACTCAAGCCCCATCCTATAGATGGACAGGTTCCAAGTACTGCCTTTAATGTAGGATGAAGCCATGTGTAAGAAAGGGCATGCAAGAACATACAGCTTGAGGTAGAGTGAGAGCATTTTAACACCACAGAAGGGGAGAATTTTTGTAATCCTGCAAGAAATTTCATTTAAAAGAGTATATAAAATAGTCCAAACCCCCTCTGGCAGGGGAGTTGAACTAGATGATCTTTTGAGGTCCTTTCCAACCCTTAAGATTCTATAATTCTGTGTGATTCTGTGATATACTCCTTTTCTTATTGCAAACAACGGAAGAGCTGTCCAATAGGCATATGCTGCTACATGGCACTACATAAACACTAGAAGGTAAATGGTTAACCAATAATTAATCCTCATATTTGAAGGTCTCCTAAGAATAGTACTGCATTCTCATTAATTACTGTACCATAAAAAATCTATTCCAAAGTGTAGAAACTATCATGTGTAAGTATTGTTATTTCTTCAGTATCAGGAATTCACACTTTCTCTTTGGTTTGCTGTCTCAAAGATGCATTGTTCTAGTTGAAGAAGTTATTTCAGGGTTAGTTGTAAGAAACATCTGAGATAATTGCTGATTGAGACATAACCCAGCCCAGTTTCCACAGAAGTTCCTGCTGACCTTCCATTAGTGCTTTCTTTTTATTATTTAACATGCTTTCTTTTTCTAGTAAGAGACATACATTTTATACTGGCTTTATATGTTTTCACAGAGATACTTCCTTAATGCTCTGGATGGAGATCTTTGACTCCTGTCATTATCTATGAAGATTTTAATCTGAAGTTATTATTTTTGTTTCATTTGATATTTATATTTTGGAAAGAGCCAAGGGAGGAAGTGACAAATCCATCGGCTTAAGAGAGGAAACGTTGTGATTTCATAACTGCTCATACCTTGTTAGAAGTTGCTTTTCCCTTTGGATATTTCATATCAACATCCTTTCATGGGATAGTTTCTCCATTCACATCATTATGACACACCATCAAAATATTTATTCATCAAAAAATTACTGGAACAAGTCTAATCTTGCCCCTTATATCCTCTACCATGTTTGCACAGCACCCAAGACAGCAGACTTAAATGAGACATGAGGGCATGACTGTATATTAAACATAACATTGCAATAACAGCTCTAGAAAAAGAATGGATCAATAATCTAATTGCTATCCTGCTTATAAACTATTTTGCCTGGAAGATACTAAGTCAATGATGAGTACCACCTGGCATGTATGTGTTCTTATCATACTACTGCAACATCTGTTGCCCAAGGCACAGTGGAAACAAGCAGCAGTCACTCCCTCTGGCTCCTTCACGATGGAAAACATTGTGTATTTCAGCATCAGAGAAAGGGAGGTTTTCACTTCTCTCAGAAGCAACTCTCTAGGTCTCAAGGTGCTTATTACAGCAGAAAAACAAATGAGAATCACTGCACTGATTATGTTGTGCTTAGCACAAGCCTTGGATAAAGAATTATTCAGAATAATAATAAAAATTTTGCAGAATAATATCAATACTGATGAGATTAAAAAGCCTCCCTCTAAAGCAAGCAAGACAGAGCACACAGGAGTGTTATAGCTAATAGAATCATAGAATAGTAGGGGTTGGAAGGGACCTTTAGAGATCATCTAGTCCAACACCCCTGCAGAAACAGGGTCACCTAGATCAGGTCACACAGGAACATGTCCAGGCGGGTCTTGAAGACCTCCAAGGAAGGAGATTTCACAACCCCTCTGGGCAGCCTGTGCCAGGGCTCCCTCACCTCAACAGTGAAATAGCTTTTTCTTATGTTTAAGTGGAACTTTTTGTGTTCCAGCTTCATCCCATTACCCCTTGTCCTGTTGCTAGACGTAAGAGAAAAAAGGTATGCCCCAACTTCCTGCCACTTACCATTTAGATATTTCTAAATGTTAATAAAATCTCCCCTCAGTCTCCTCTAAACAGCCCCAGTTCCCGCAGCTTTTCCTCATATGAAAGATGCTCCAGTCCCCTGATCATCTTGATGGCCCTGTGCTGGACTCTCTCCAGAAGTTCTCTGCCCCTCTTGAGCTGAGGAGCCCAGAACTGGACACAGGACTCCAGATGAGGCCTCATCAGGGCAGAGTAGAGGGGGAGCAGATCCTTCCTTGACCTGCTGTCCACACTCTTCTTGATGTATCCCAGGATGCCATTGGCCTTCTTGGCTACAAAGGCACATTGCTGGCTCATATTTAGTTTATTATCAATCAGGACTCCCAGGTCTCTCTCTGCAGAACTGCTCTTCAGCAGTTTGACCCCCAGCCTGTACTGGTGCAGGGGGTTGTTCCTTCCTCAGTGTAGGACTCTGTACTTGTCCTTGTTGAACCTCATGAGGTTCCTCTCTGCCCAGCTCTCAAGCCGGTTGAGATCCCGCTGAATGGCAGCACAGCCTTCTGGGGAATCAGCCAGTCCTCCCAGTTTGGTGTCATCAGGGAACTTGCTGAGGGTACACTCTGTCCCCTCATTCAGGTCATTGATGAAGATGTTGAACAAGACTGACCCCAGAACCGATCCCCGTTGAACTCCACTGGCCACAGGCTTCCAACTCGATTCTGTGTCATTTATCACCACCCTCTGGGCTCTGTCATTCAGCCAGCTCTCGATCCACCTCACTGTGCACTCATCCAAGCCACACTGCTTGAGCTTTCTGATGAGGATGTTCTGGAAGACAGTGTCAAAAGTCTTGCTGAAGTCAAGGTAGATGACATCCACTGCTCTCCCGTCATCTAGCCAACCATTTATGCACTCATAGAAGGCTATCTGGTTGGTCAATCAGGATTTCCCCTTGGTGAATCCATGTTGACTCCCCCTGATAACCATCTTTTCCTTCATACATTTAGTGATAAGATTCAGGATGAGTTGTTCCATCACGTTTCCAGGGACGGAGGTGAGGTTAACCAGCCTGTAGTTTCCCGGGTCGTCCTTCCTGTCATTTTTGAAGACTGGCTTGACATTGGCCTGCCCTGAGTTACAGAATATCTAACATCTCCTATCTGAAGTTTTCACCATCCCTCAGAACAGTCTTCAGCAAGTGGAAGGCATTTCAGTCCTCAGTCACCGGTTTCAAGAGAGTTCAGTGCCTCTGTTGCACATCTTTTAACTCCTCCTGTTGCATTGCAACACTTGCAGAGGAACTGCAAGGATGCCAGCATCGAAGTTTAAAGTGAGGCTGCTTAAAAGAAAGGGAAGATTAGGATGAGGGCTGCATTGAACCAGAGCCAACCAGTCAAACCATGATACTTAAACAATAAATAACCGTGATGACAACTTCGCTCACTCTTCAGCACTTGCTCTTTTTAAGCAATTCTGTAGTATCTTGTGCCCTTACTCCTAACAACGTATCACTGTGGGTGTTGACATTCAACCTGTTTGTCAACAGATCCATTTACATCTCATTTCACTGGCACCCCATGCAAGAGGCGGTTAAGCAAAGAGCATTTTAACACAAGTGATGAAAGATGTCGTTGCTGGTGCCCTTTAGCACTGCCTGTGCTGCCATGAAGTATAGCTGTCATTAGTAGCGGGGATTTGACTCTAACATCTACTTTCACCCAGCCAGGTCAGAAATTTATGATTTTGACCTTTTCTCTCTCATTTGATGTTGGAGTGGGCTCAGGTCATGTTTACAACGAATGATATAGATTCAAACAGAGTTGATGCAGGTTCAGCAGGAAGTTATGCGGAGAAAGGATTCCCTGACAAAAAGTTACTTCAATGACTTTAACAAGGGTTATGATGTTTCAGAAACTTTGCAGAAGAGGTTCTAAGGGATGTTTCAAAGAAACACACAAGAGACTGCAATTATTCCGAGAAGACTTACATTTCTTCTTATCATTGTATAGTTTCTTAGATGCATTTCCCAAGGTCTTAAATGTATGTTTCAATTCTTGTTATGACATAAGGGTCTGTGTTAGTCAAACCAGTATCAATTTTAAGTGCTGTGCTCTTAACAGTCTGTAAACTGCTTTGAAGTAGTTTGAGTTGGTCATTTTGCACATGCAAGCTAGAGAGACACACAAGCTCTTGTGTTGCATTCCCCTGATTTGACCAAGTTGGCTCAGTTGGACTGCTGTCTATGATGACAAGCCTGGGAACTTTAGTGGACTCATACTTTTCCCTGATTCTTATTTTTAAGGCCAGCCACAGTTGAACTATTTGGCTATTTGGCTGAGTCACTTTTAACACTGGAGTCCTCTGACGTGCAGAGCTGCCTTACAGCACTCTTCCCTCACCCTATCACCGGTAGCTTGGCATGCAAAAAAGCAGCAGTGCTGCTCTACGTGCACACCAGCCGGGGCGGGGAAACTGCCCAGTGAAAGGAGGGAAGAGATATTTTGGGGACTGTTGGCTCTTCTCTCACTAAACCTGACAGACTAGAGTCACAAAGTTCAGCCAAGATCAATCCTGATAGCATTTAGGACTGAGGATTAGCTCAGCCCATTGCAGCTGTGGTGGCTCAGTGAGAAACCATTTTCCAATTAAGACATTGCTTTGTGGTCTCATTATCTGAAATTATTTACTCCTTTTTTTCCCTCTTTTTTCTCTCCCTTTCCTGCAAAAGTCAATGCTGTGTACAACCATTTAAATGCACGTATGGTAACTATGCAGAGATTCAAACAAATATCTGTAATGCAGTAGTACAGCTGGCACAACACATTTAATTTCGGTACAGTTTGGTTTACTTATATTTTCTTACTGTTTTCAACAGGAGTGAGACATCACTTTGACAAGGAAAGGTTTAGAGCAATTCTGGACACTCACAGATCATGCTGATATGAGAGATCTGCATATATCTGCAAATTTTGTGTGCTGGGTATTTTTTTGCTATGTATCTGTAGATGCTCCCCCCTGGCTGCAGTACCTCAAGTCTAAGCAAATGTAGCCTTCCTTGGAGGTAATCTTTCCCAAATTTTCTGCTAGGATAAATAACTTCTTCAATTCCCCAAGTTTTGCATCTGAATTTGGGAATTCTGCCAGAAAATGCAATGTCTATTTGCATTCAAGCTATCCATTTTAATGTGCTTACAAGCTGTCCTCTGCTGCCAGGGACTTCAGCAAGAATTGTTGCCTAACAGTGTCTTTGGAAACATCAAGTCATACATAAGCTATGAAATAGATTGTTATTGTTATATGGATATTTTTAACACCTTTGAGCATTTAATACAAACAAATTTTAAGTCCTGTTAGCTAAATCCCCTGGTATCTAGCATGTTTCTTCTCTGGCTTTTGCAGCTTAGTAGAAAGAGATATAATTTGTGCCAGCCCACACAGGGCAAGAGAGTAAGAAATGTGTTGTATGTTGCATACCTTTTCTTGCTTCTTCTCACTGCTACGGTGACCTTTCTCTGCTGTGAAACTTCATGTCCAAATTTCCTCCCCAACACCACAGGATGCTGCAAGTACTAACTAAAAGAAATGGGGGAGGGAAACAAAGAGAAAGAGCAATTAAACAGCAATCATCAAGGATAATAAGACAAATAGGAATAGCTGTTGCAAAATGGGTTCTAACCCCAGCAAGACAACTATGAGAGAACATTATATCCACTAATGTTCCTTGTCAAACTTAATGGATTATAGGTACCTTGGCTGCTCCTTATATAGATACTTTAAATTCACTTTGTAAAACCATGAGACAGACATACCAAACATCTACCTCTGGCCATCTGCTTGTTGTCATTACAGCTCGTGACTGGCCTTGCATTCCACTGTGGTCCACTGTGTTTGTACTCAGCCTTTTCTTTCTCATCAAGAAAATCGAGGGACAGAAACTCTCCCAGTCTTCAGATGTGTGGGTACGTCCCCAGGACCAGTGCAGCAGTGTGGGTTCTTTGTTACTAAAAGTGGCCAACACTTTTCCAGGCAGTTTTGTTCCTCTAGGGAATATTGTGTTTTTAATGCCACTCAGTTTTCACAATGTTGACTTTATATGGAGTGAGTTGACACATAGAAATTACAAGAAACCACAAGAAATCAGAATCTTTTAAGTTTTGCCATTCCTGAATCATAAAAATCACAGATTCATTATGGTTGGAAAAGACCTTTAAGATCATTGAGTCCAACCACTCACCTCACACTGCCAGGCCCATCACTAAACTAAACCATATCCCTCAGCAGTCTTTTGAATATCTCTAGGGATGGTGACTCCACCACCTCCCTGGGCAGCCCATTCCAATGCTTAATAACCTTCTTGGTGAAAAAGTTCTTACTAATGTCCAATCTAAACCTCTGCTGGTGCAACTTGAGCCCATTTCCTCATGTCTTATAATTTTTACTAGAGAGAAGAGATTGACCCCCTACCTCACTTCAACTCCCTTCAGGTAGTTGTAGAGAGTGATCATGTCTCCTCTTAGTCTCTTCTCAAGGCTAAACATCCCCAGCTCTCTCAGCTGCTCCTCATCAGACTTGTTCTCCAGACCCTTCACCAGCTTCATTGCCCATCTCTGGTGTCTGGACATGCTCCAGTACCTCAATGTCCTCCTTGTAGTGAGAGGCCTGGAATTGGACACAGTACTCAGGATGTGGCCTCACTAGCGCTGGGTACAACGGGACAATCACCTCCTTGGTCCTGCTAGTCACACTATTTCTAATACAAGCCAGGATGCCATTGGCCTTCTTGGCCACCTGAGCACACTGCTGGCTCAAAAAGTAGTGTTTGATTAAGCCCTATGCTTCTATTCCTCTGGGTCCTCCTCAGCCCAGTGAGCTCCACGGGCTCAGTGACATCTAAGGCACTGTGCCAGGCTCAGCCCAGCATGGGACATACATCCCTGCAATGGGACAGGCATGTGAGCCTCAATGCCTGGAAGTTACTGCAGTAGAATATACTTACTCAAATGCTTGGTTTTGAGAAAAAAAATAAGGATAGATTTTGGTTAGCTCTTTGTGGGGTTCCATTTTTACATGATTATGTATTATTTTTGCATTATTGTTTAATTATCTACCTGCTTGCTGGATGCAAGCAAGCACTACAAACCTCCCCACCACAGTAGCTGCAGAGCATTATCACTTGTACAGGAACATGACACCATGCTCAGAAATACAATCTTTAAATCAAAGCTTACCCCACTGAATGCATTATGCTTTCGGCTTTGCTTTTTTGCTTAATAATTAGAAAGTGTCCTTTGTTTGTGTTTTGGCAGTTATTGTACTAGGACATTCTACCAAAAAAGGCAAGAAAAGAGCTTTCATGTCAGTCAAGAGTTCTCTTTTTGTTTTTCTAGTAACAACAGAGTCACAAAAGAAGAGTATTTCAGACATGGGCAATTTGGAGTTTGGTTAAAGAGAAACGAAACAATATCTACAAGTGACAACTTGCTTTTGTAACAAAGATTACCTCAAACCCAGGAAATGTTACACAGTAAACCTCTCCTTGTTTGCATTTCAAAATAGTTGCTAAAATACCTCTTCTCAGCACTTGCAAATAGCCAGTGCCTGTACTCCTCTGGTGCCCTCCTCAGCAGGGCTGCAGCAGCGGGTGGGCTCAGCCCCGCTGACTCTGCAGACACGAGCTGCTGCTCATGTTTGTCAGTGGTTTCTCCCCCTTTTGGTGTCAATCTGGAAGGGAAAGGTGGAGTAGCTGGGTGAAGCCAGCTCCATCCCACTCCCCTAACCACAGCCAGTGTAGCCCCCTGAGCACACTATTTTCTCATCATCGCATGACTAATATAACCACAGGCACTTGAACTGCATGGGAATTTTTCCAGCCAGCGTTCAAAGGGCAGCAGCAACCTTCTGCTGAGGAGGGTCTCATGACATAGTTTCTATTTGTTCATTTCATTTCAGCACAGAGTTTGCTGGCATCATCTGTGCAGCAGGACAGAACCCAAACCTGCCACCACTGAAAAAGTACTCTTCTTGGATCCTTCAGCTTCATGGCAGCACAGGCGTGACACTGGTGACAGGGACAGTCCGTGCATTTCCTCAGGCATGTTCTCTCATTAAGTTCTGCCAAAAATGACTGAACTAATCATTTCATGGTTACTGAACAAGAGCTCACAAGACAGAAAGCGAAGCCTTGTAGGCTATGGATATGTTCCACAGCACAACCCTGGCAGCATGTGGTGGCCATTCACGAGATTGGTAAGAGTCATTTTAACTCTTGCACGTGCTGATGCTGCCTTTTCAGGTTCTCCTCCTCCCATTAGCCCAGAGCCTGCAAGCCTCTGAGCAGGGTTAACTAGCTCCCTGCTGGGGCTCTTATTAGGAGCAGCTGAGGCATTGCTGTTTCTTCTGTGCCTCTTTTTACATCTGTTTCTATGTTTCAGAAAAGCCTTGCCAAGAACACCCCAATTTATTTTCCTCTCATGTCTGTTTTGATTTGAAGCTTCTCAGCCCCTCACCCTTGGGTCTGGCCACTGGAGCAGAAGTCATAAGATTTCTTAAAAAGAAAACAACAATAAAAAAGCTGATTAGACAAAACTGTTGAAAATCTCCAAGAATTAACTTACAGACTAGATGTGATCGCTTCCCAGAATGGCACCTTTCCAACTGCAGTATCCCTACCACTCCAGTCAATGATGGGACAGATTAGGCACTGAATTCCCACCAGCTGATACACTACAGCATTTTTCTTTATGAGAAATGTTGCAATTGGGTAGGCTTTGACCATTCCTTTGAACTTTGGATGTCCACATTGCCTGATTTTGGCAAGTTTGCATCTCAGTGAATAGCTGTGTGCTGGTCATAGTCTACATGACTGCAGCAATGATATCTTTTCTTTACAAATGTCCCTCACACAATCATTGGCTACACAACGTCTGGTAAGAGGAGAATGCAGCTACACTTCAGCCTGAGAAGAGACACAGCTGGACTGGACTGGAGTGGGATGGGGTGAAAATGTTTTGTGTATTTCAGTTTCAATGCTGTCTGACCAAAATCCCATCTTAGCCACAAAAAACTGAGCATCCAATTAATTACTGACATTTTCTCAAATGCCTTCTAAATAGAGGAGAATGTGGCTGTCTTCAAGGCTGACATTTTAGGTACAAAATTTGGTTTCATGTCAGAGATCCAGCCCAACTGCTGGCACTCTGCCATGCCAGCCCACCGGGAACTCCCTTCTGCAAAAACCTCTGAGTGATGCTACCAGCATCAGCCCACAGCTGATGTCTGCAAGCCAGGAGCATCACCAGCTGGTCCATAAGACAGATATGTCAGTGAGTCATATAGAAACACAGAAAAGTCTCCACAGAAAAGAGGGCAGAAGGCAACTTCTAGCTTTGAATTCTCTATTGCAGTGACAGTGTGTGGCTAAAAACTCAACTGTTGGTGACTAAAAGACACAGGCCAAAACCGAATCTCTGTACTTTTGAAACATGGGGGAATTAATACTTAAGCCTTCAGGCCTAACTCCTGCAGACTGGCATTTCTAACTAGCTGCACAACATCCAGTCCACAATAAGGGGGAAAAAAGTCTTTGGTGAGCAAGGAAAAAATGTCCTGTGACTGGCTCTCCAATTTTCACAGAACAGCTTATGAAAATTACAATCCTTTCCCTTGGTTCAGTTTAGAACTATACCTTTGGAATAAAAATACAGATTTGGGATCAAGCTCTGTTTCTTGCAATGGAAGAGGTTGTTTTGTTTGACTTCTTTCCTATAGAGGTCAAAAAAGGGCAGTTATTTTTTCACGAATCTAAATGGGTATTGAATGATAGTTAAAATAGGAAAATACTCCAGGAGCTGCTGCTCTGTAGAGGTGCAAATCTGTAATTCAGCTGAATTCATTCCAGAGCTATATTAACCTGAGTGCAGGTCAGCAGATGGCAGGCAGGACACAAGGGCAGAGTGAGGCAGGAGAAGGGACTTGTTAAACCCTGAACTTGCAACTGGTTCTCTGCCAGCGGCTGTTCAAAGCCTCCAGAGACTGCAAGCAAGAGGGGGGCAGGCTGGGCTCTGTGCTGGCACAGGCAGCCACCCAAGCAGGGCCTTGTGCATTGGTTTATTTTAGAAAGTCCTGGACACAGATACTGGACAGTCTAAGTATAGCTCTATCAAAATGGAAAACCAGTCTGGATTCAGCTGTGTACAATCAACAAGCCTCCTCTCACCTCAGGCGCAGGGACATGCTGTACAACGTGTGAAAGTTGGCCCTTTGTGGGCACAGAGGAGGAAGGAAAGGGCCAGTGGAGGGAGGACAGATCCTGAGCTGGTGCTGGGTCTCCCCTGCAAACACAGCAGCAGGTAGATGCAAGGAGACTTCAGCCTGCAGAGCAAGCTGCCTTCTATCAGAGCAAAAAACAGCAGTACTCCAATGCCAAAAGTGAAAAAAGAGAAATCTGTAGGGAAAGCAAATGGTAATTACATGTTTCTAGAGCTCTGGTTCTCCAAAAACTTACTCTGAAGCAAGATGTGGAGGAAATCTGGTTTTTACTTGTGCAAGCAGTCTTGGCCAAATGTCTTCTTTTCCCTCCCCCTTCCACTACTTTGCTAGAAATCCCCTTCATTACTCACACACAAACAGGGCTGTTGCCATAGAAGTCTTCCTGACTTGGTTAAAAAGTGATTCAAGAGGATCACCCGGCGGCTGAACCGGCTTGTGCTGGGAGCAAGATGGCAAACAGCAGGCCCTCCCTGGGGGCTGGGGCTGCAGGGAGAGCCCCGACTCTCCTGTTAGAGCTTGCCAATCCTCGGCTCTGGTTTTGCTCAGAAAGTGAAGCTGAACAGGAAATCATTGTGCTGCGTGACACGGAGCAGCGTATTATGCAGTATTAAGGAGATCATATTTATGAAATGTTATTTTTCCACTTTAACAGTTAAACCTTTGGACTTGTTTTCTTAACATCATTTTCATTTTCTACAGTTATTTATGTCTTTATGCTCTCCTCCTCCAAAGGATAGGATTCCCTTCTCTTGCCCTAATGCATAAACTCTGTGTCTCCACGGCAGCCCCGGAGCCAAGGGAAGGGAAGGGGAGTCCTGACACAAGCCAAGAGTGAGGTGGAAATCATCCCCCTGTGCCTCTTCACGCCAACTTGATGTGAGAGCAACGACCCAGGTTCCTGGGCACATGTGTGGTTTCGGGGGCACAGTGTGGGGTGCAGTTTGAGGCAAAAGGAAGTGGCTAAGTGGGCCCTTCCTCCAGTGGGTAGAGATGTGGTGTCACCTCCTTTATCTTTAAGAAATGGTCTGTAGCAAACTGCTGGTATTGTAAGGGGCCCTGTGACCCAGAGAGTGTAGTACTAAATAATTAATCCATTTCCAAGAGTAAAGTTAAAATGAAATATATGCTGCTCAGCTCATTGTAAAAGTTAACAACCGATCTGGAGGCCTTTGTGGTGAGCCTCCCCTAGCTCTCACCGTGTGCTGGAGCATAGTTTGGCATGGCCATTGTAGATACGTGTCCTCCTGGGAACAGTCTTCAAATTTAGGATCCCTGTTGCTTAGACAACTTGTACTTCTCACATACTTGTTGGAAGCAGAAGGTGCCAGGCTCCAGAGGTGCACAGCAGCAAGCCATCCCCACTGCCCCTTCACAGCTGCCTGGTGCTGGCCCAGTAATGGGCTACTATGGCTGCTGAGCAGGTCCCAAGCAGCCACAGGCTGCCCCATGGCCCCTCTGTGCCCAGTAACACACCTGCCACAGCTCCCTCCTGGGCTCCCAAACCTCCCTTTGCCAGCACAGTGACAAGGGGTGGGATACAGCATCCTGCCTTTAATGGGAAGAGAAGGACAGAGAGAGACTGGTAGAGTCTGCTGCCAGGAGGGCGTGAAGGGTGACAGAGTAGAAGGAGGCAGGTGCATTGTGGGGGTGGGGATGCCTGGAGAGGATGGGAGGACATCCACAGCCTCACCAGTTCCTCTGAGTAATAGCAACTTGCTGTTGAGCTCCAGCTGCAGAGTGTGCTCTAACACTGCCCTGGGCTGAGCAGGCTGCTGTAACCAAGGTGCTGGGTTACCCTCTGAGGAACAGGACGAAACCGATCTTTTGACAAACTGATGGTTAAGTAACGATACCTTGCTGTACCCTAGGTGAGTCCTACAGAAGATGCAGCATCTTGCTGTGCAACCAGAGGCTCTGCCACTGTGCAGGACGTGATACAAGGAGGATGGACATGGATATTGGACTTTCCTAGCCCAGGGGCTTCATTTGGTAGCTTCAATATTTAAGACAAATATTTTTGTGTTATTTTAAAACACACCCTGGTGTTCAACATAAACCACTGTCATAAGCCTCAAGTTGGAAAGCAAGACAGAGCTCATGGTGTATTGTGTTTGCATATGGGTCTAATTATCAGGGGAGCATTAACAAAATGATCTCTCTCTGCTGAGGCTTGCTAGGGCTCCCAAGACATTGTTTGAGAGAAGCATCTAATATCTTTAGAGTGTTAAGGCTAAGAATTTTTCACATTTCTTTAGAACTAAACTTGTAGGACACATACAATATATTTTTCCATTCTAAGTAAAATTTTCGTTGGCTAAACTGTGCCTATCATTGATACTTCTAAGAGACACACTGATTCCACATGCCACAAGGGTCAATGAGGAAAACATATGCTAAGAGAGTGTAATTATGCAGAATTTTAAGCAGCTCCCAATTAACAAGTAAATGGTGTAGTACCAGTCTAAAAGCTTCATCCAGCCTTCAATGTAAAATTTTACTGGTGAAAGAGAGAAAAAAAAGAGAAAAGAAAACCCTCTGAACAGACTTTGCAGACTGAAGCTGAGTGAAAACTGCTAATCAAACACTTTGGTCAGTTGAGCACCATGATTTGAACAGAAGAGGAGGAGAGATGAAAAGTTGTTGCAAATTGTTTTCTCTCCAGATAAGAACTTAAAAGATCGCCTATCCACTTGGTATTTAATTTGCAGTATTGATGCACTAAGCTGGTCTCACTGACAGTAAATCAAGGAGAAGATAACTGCCAGCCCATATGGAGAGTGACTCGCTTCATTTATTACTCAGGGAAGTGTGTCCATTTTGCAAACAGAAGTGGCATTTTCCTCGCTCCGCAGCACTAAGTGTCTTATTACAGCAGGACTGTCAGGGCAAGGGACTTACTGACAGCTTGGGTTAAAAGTGCCAAGTGCCCCTTGACTTTCACTCAGTGAAAGTCAGCCTGATGCAGACGTGGCCACTCATATCTCTTTAAAGGACAGGAATATGCTGCAGTGATGCCAGAAGTTCTCAGGTGTTATTTATCTGGGAAACACTGTGTATGAAAGGGAAAAGAAATGAATTTTGGCAAGTTGCCGATGCCAAATGTGAAGTGTCGTGCTGCCTCCTGGAAGCAAGCAGCAGTAAGCCTGAGGAGGTACACCTTCCCAGCACTGCTGGGATGCAGCTGGGCTGCCAAATCCAGCCTTGACCTCTGTCAGGTGTTCAAGAACTCAAGAGACAAAAAGCAGGAGATACCTGTTCCATCACTCACAACAGCCTCTCTCCACTAGCAGCTTTCAAATAGCTAATCAAAAAAACAAGCATGGGTTGCTATAACACTTGAAACACACTGTTGCCTTTGCATGTCTCTGCCATCCATCCCTGCATGCTCTAAAGCCCATGATCTGGTGTTTAGGTGACGTGCTGGAAAAGCTATTGCCTGTGATGCTGAGCAGCGATGCAGCGATGTAGCCCTGTGGTACAGCGCTGCCGTTCTTGAGCCAGAAACTCTGTGCTGAATTTGTAAGGCCTCAGAACTGAAGCTTTCAGGCTATGATTAGTCTGAACTTTTCTTGACCTGCTTGCAGCTTTGCTTTACTCTGTTTTGCTTCATTTCACTCTGGAAGCAAGTTCTCCAAGTGACTGTGTGTGCAAAGCTGATTTGTTTTACTCTGGTATATCTTTGCATGCTGCAAGCATAGTTTTATGGAGATTGAAGTTATTCAGTGCAGAGTAAGATATTTCTGACTACTACAATAATGCAGTGTAGGGGAAGACAGGTCTGCTACAAAATCCACTGAGAAGTGGAGAAACAGGACAAGATGCAAAGGGGATGTGGGATGATGATGAGAGGTGGGCCACAGGCTGGCACTGGTGGTCCCACTGCTATATACATCTCTCCTACAGTCAGCTCAATAGCAGTGGAGTTGCACAAAAATGGTTTTAGGGTAAAAATGGGAACAATGAAAGAGTACCCAATGTCTGTAAAAGGTACCACACAGTGTAAATGCCAATGAAACGTGGAGCTGCAGACAAGCAGAGAAAGTGAATGGGTGTAAAAAATGCCACATTAGTAAACTTACAGAAATGATTCCAAGTGGATCCTAGATAGAGGAAAGAGACACCATACACCAGAACATCACACCCTACCCCACAAAGCACTCTAGATGCCCCTTATTCACTTCAACACCCCCAGCTCCACCAGTGTGTGTGAAACGGTGTTAACTGCACTGCTATTGCTTTTTTTTCCCCTTGTAGCAATTGAATTACTTCAATTCAAAGTACCTTGAATTACTGTCAAGGTTTCAGGTACTATAAAGTGAGCTTCCTTGGCACCTGTACACAAGATTTTTAATGTAAGAAATGCTGGAATTAATGAGTTGTTCTGACATCAAAAAGGTGGAGAGGTCACAGATAAGAAAGAGTCTGCTTGTCTTCTACGGGTTTGCTGTGAGCTGTCAGGATTCCTATGAGTGAGCCGTGGTATGGGGTGACTTCTGGAGGTCAGAGGAGGCATGGCTGGGAGCTGCACAGCACACTGTGTTCCTGAGCAGGGGACAGCTATTTCAGCAGAGAGCAGCCAGTGTGGCAAGTTTTCAGCTATCATGAGGAAACCACTACCTCTCCCAGGAAAGGGAAGATGGACAGATCCCACCAAGGACACAAGAATCCTGGGACAGATGAATGGCAACACACATTGTTTATGTTAAAATACTAAAGATCAAGATAAAATTATAGCCAAACTGATTTGGAATGGTCAAGCTGGATTCATGAGCAGATTAGCAGAGGATGGCATGTGTATCACTTGTAACTGAAGCCAGGCTGCAATGATATGGAGACACCAGCTGTCATACCCTTTGTGGACACATAGAAAACATTTAACATGATTTAATGGGACTATTTGGATCAAGTGATGTTGAAATTTGCTTTTCACAAGACCTTTGCTGATAGTGTTTTCTTTATGGACTTTCCTCTGCCAAACTTGCTGAAACAGCAGGATGCAATTTCTTCTCCGTTTTCCCTGGGAAAAGCACTGCAGTTCATCAGGGCTAATCATACTAGCAGGTATCAAGTCATTAAAAGTCTTTAATCAAGTCCCTTTTAAAAATTTTCTTCACAAAGAGGGAAAGAGGTATTTACAGTTGCTAGGTTAAAGCACCTGGGAAACACTAACTTCAAAAAAATAGAGGCTTGGGAGACCTTGGGGCCCAGTGTGCAATGCACTATCATGCTAACTCCATCACATAGAGTGCTTACTACCAGTTCTGTGATCACAGCTTTTGTAAACTCCAGGAGCAGCAATGTGCTTTGAAAGCCTAATTTTTGGATGGACGTACCTGGACCTAACCAGCTCAGTGGAATGAAGGGTATCACCAAGCTTTGGATCAATAGAAGAACAAGACTCCAGCAACTCTGTTCAGACAGGGGCCAACATTTTCAAAAGTCATTGCCAATCTTGCAATATCAGATTTTGAGTCTCATGCTCAGAGCTATGCCACCTGCTTCACAGATACACAGAAAAGTTGTTCTTTACTCCAAAGACCTTACTTTCTAAACACATGGATCCCATACAACTAAGGCTGCTGCTAGAATTTACAGCCAACTAATCATGTTAGTTTTTACTTTTCAGCATATGCTGATGTCGTACTTCTGCAGCCAAGTTATCTATAACATGATGGATAGTTTTGTCTGCTTCTAATTTTCAAGTAATAGTGGGAAAATTTTAGATTTAATCAGAAGAACCTGACATTATTTGATGACTTGGTTCTTGGCTTTGCTTTCACCATTCAAAAACAATCCCAGTGCCCCACTTTCAGACTCTTAATAGCAACAGGGGTGGGTGTGCCCAAAATTTCCTGTCTCCATCATTGAGAATGGGACTCACTTAAGAGGTGAGTTGGTTTCTCATTACGTGCTGCAAGGCCTGGACCTCCCATGTGGCCAGACCGGCACCAGGGCTGCTCTCACAGACCCCAACTCAGCAGCCACCCAGTGCCTTGGGCAGGGGTTGCAGGGCAGGAGAGAGCCTGCTGCTAAGCAATATCCCTCCTCGAGGTTTTCTGGAAAGCCATCTGACTGTAAGAGCTGCTGTGCCAGCGAGCTGCCTTCCAAAGGGGCTGTGGTGGGGAAGGCAGGAGCCTGGGCAGGCAGGGCAGCAGGGAGGCTGCAGCACCCTGTGGCATTGCCATGGCCCCTGCCTGAGCTGGTCTGTGTGTTGTCAGAGGAAAGTGCTGGGGATTGTTTTGCTGCAGTACGTTCCCTTCCCCATCCTGGCCAGATAAGTCATGGAGTGGAGCGAGTTCATTATGTTCCATGTTTGTTGATCTAAGCGAGAGGGAATGAACTAAGGCTGATTTTATTTGGCTGGAAAGAGCTGAACAGCAGCTAATATTAAACACCTCTCATGTGGAGCAGGGACATGGGTATTGAAAGAATTATAATGACTTAATGTGAACACTAACAAAGTGCTCATGAATAACAAATTTTAAACGATTACCTAGCTATTGGCTGACTGGAACTCCAACCTTAGCCCGTATTTCTCTGGCACTATTTAACCTTGTCACTAATTTAATGAATTAGGGGCACTAGAAATCCCAATGGTGGGGAAATATGGATCAATTTCATACTACTAATAATAATCCTTGTCTCCTTTATGCATTGTTTCTTTTTTCATAGAATCATAGAATGGTAGGGGTTGGAAGGGACCTTTAGAGATCATCTAGTCCAACCCCCCTGCAGAAGCAGCTCCACCTAGATCAGGTCACATAGGAACATGTCCAGGCGGGTCTTGAGGACCTCCAAGGAAGGAGACTCCACACTCTCCCTGGGCAGCCTGTGCCAGGGCTCCCTCACCTCAACAGTTTTTTCTTATATTTAAGTGGAATTTTTTGTGTTCCAGCTTCATCCTATTACCCCTTGTCCTGTTGCTAGCTACAATAGAAAAAAGAGATGTCCCAATCTTCTGACACTCACCCTTTAGATATTTATAAATGTTAATAAGATCTCCTCTCAGTCTCCTCCAGACTAAACAGCACCAGTTCCCGCAGCTTTTCCTCATATGAAAGATGTTCCATACCCCTGATCTTTGGTCTTGTAAAGGAGAGTAACTGATAAGGCTGTGAAAGAAGTCCATAAAACAAGGTCCATGCTGGATCTATGGCCTCTCCACACAAGGAGATGGGGTTTCCAACAATCCAGGCTGTGCACTGTACATGAGACCTCAGAAGCCTCACATTTTCCTGTGAGGCTTCAAGGGCCTCCAGCAAGCCCCTACTAGTTCCACGTGCATTTGACATGGCCAATAACTGCAATTGTGTCTGATGGAGCAGAGAGCAAGTTTAGGTAATGTCCTTTTGATTGTGAGAGTCAAGATTAAGCTTAGTTTCGAAAACATCCCACTAGTCAGAATTTTCCATGCAACGGATGGAGGAGGCAGATAGCACTCTAGTACATCAGCTTGTCAAGTGACACAGTGGACTGCTCTCCTCTTTCCTCGTTGGCTGATCAAGAAGCTGTGTCTATTTCCAGTACTCATCCCACTCCCTCTGTACATACCTCCTGTATGGCTGCTTCTGGCAGCCATGACACTGCATCTCCAGCATGTGTATCAGTGACACACAGTACAGCTACTCAAACAGATCACTCTGAATGAAGCAGCCAGGGATTTACAGACTCAGTGGCAACTTCTCAGAGGAAGCCTCTTGCCTTGGGGCAAATTTCCCCTTATGGTTAGGCAACTTTACACTTACCACAGGCTGTAAATATGACCTTGCTGTGGAAAGCATGATGTGATCTAAATGTACATCCTGACAGTCACTTGTTTGTGCAGCAGTACCTTTAGAACTGAGAGTTGCAACCAGAGCAGAGCTTGGAAAGAGCCCTGTTGCTGGCAAAACAATGCTTTCAAAGGACTTTCAAACACTGCATCATGTGGGATTTGTAAATTGTTTTGCTGTATGAATCACTGTGACACCAGAGCCCACTTCGGCCTGAGTCTGAAGCGTAGTTTATAAAGAATGCCATGCAGCTGTAATACAATAACAAAGCAGTTCCTCTGACTAAAACTGGCCACAGTCCTGGGGGCTTTTCTTATATTTTCTCAGTCACACCCTTCCCTTAAATCTACTCCTGGGTCGTGCAGCTGACCCCAAGTCTGAGGCCTTTAACAGTTAGTCTAAAACAGCAAAGTGATTTTCCAGACCAGAACGTTTAAAGTTTGATATATAGATAAAGAGGGAGCTTTAGTACTGTCTCATTCTTGAGTCATGAGCAATGCCTGACATCACTGATGTGCCCCCAGTTGGTCTTCAGAAACTGAGCTCTCTGAGTGAATACTCATCCCCAGATTCTCAGGCACCACAGGTGCCACGTGGCTATCACCTGAAGGCCATGCTGAGTGTGCACTCACATGTCTCTTCTCTACCGTACCCCAAACTATGGGCAGCCCTTCAGCAGCTTAAACCTCTGCAGCCTTTCTACCACTCTTGGGTTTGTACAGAGGTGAAAGCTTTTGGACTTCTTCCACCAGTGTGAGCACTCAGAAGAGGCAGCCAGCAAGGACCTGCGTGAACAGCCTGACATGGCCATCCCTCCCAAGCCAGGCAGTGCTATGCAGGACTGTTGCTTTCACAGAAACAAAAGCAGTGACAAAGCTGGATCGTTAACTTTCAGTAGAAGCCCAGTTTCAGTGGATTGCGTTGAAGATTCTGACGCTTTGGATATCTTTTTCTTTTTTACCAATTCTAATAAACCTTGTTACTTAGGGGAAGGAGATACTACAACACACAAAAACCTTCACAGCTCTCCTCAATGCTCAGCAAACTCTCTTTAGCAAACTGTCTGGTTTTGTCATCATCCCATCTTACAATCCACAAGACTATCCATGTGCTGTGCTAGCTCTACTTAAGACCAGGATCCATTTTAGGTGTTGAAAGTCCATAGGACCAGGTGTCTCTAGGCCAGGCACTCCAGTAACTGAAATTTATTGTTTTAATATTCCTTTCTCCATCAAGGGATCTTCCGTCACTAAATCAGCATGACTCAGCCTGCTGCAGGAAGACAAAAAACAGGTCAAGTCTAAAAATAAAATGGACCCAAAGAAGTCCTCTGCAATACTGAGTTTTGCTACAGCACCAAGATGACTTCAGAGAGCTACTCTGTGAGGCCAACAGGAGAAGAAGGTAGCAAGAAAAGCTTGAAATTGATGTCAATTTGTCAAGAATGGTTGAAAATCATCCTGGTTGCTACATTAAAGATGAAATTCTGAGATCTTGCACAGAGCAGGAGCAGGCAGTCAGGTCTCCTCAGCCCAGAGCCTGTAGTGTCACACTGGTCACAGAGGAGGGTGGGAAGGTTTGAGGGTGAGAACTTGCTTTGCTTCTGTTCTCAAGGCCAGAAGGATAAGAGCATCTCTTATCTCAATATCCACTGGCAATTTCTCACTGCCAGAGAAAGGAGAATTTGGCTCCACAACACACTGTTTATGAATGGTCCAAATGTGCCACCCAAGGGAGGGAACAGAAGTGGCATCTTCAGCCTTCCCATATCAGCTGCCCAAGTAAGAGCCACTAGATCTGTCCCTCTCTGTAAGTGGCTCAACTAGCTCCTACTGAGTAGCTGGAAGTGCTCAGTTTCCAAGAATGTTGAAGGAGAATAGTGTCTGATGGTATATGCAGTGCACAAAAACTGGGTAAAAATACATTCCAGAGGGTTTAAAATCTAATTAAAGAGTTTAATTCTTTATACACACTGTAAAACTGAAAATCCAGGGTAGGTCCACTTTGAAAACAAAGCAAGCCAGATAAATGTGAGCTGTTTCACACTGGGCTATGGGCATATTTACGTGGAAGACTGAACAAATAAATTAGTGGTTTCTTTTCTGATAATGTAAATACTCCCAAGAACACTGGAGATCTCAGCAAAGTCGTCCAGATGGGGATATAATGCAGTGCAGATGTGAAAGTGCTTGAAGGGAAAGAGGGGAGCGTCCAAGCCTTTCCTGAGACTCTCCTAACACCCTTATGACAGTGATCTGCCTCAGTGTTGTTGTTGGCATGGCTCACTCTGCAGCCGTCAGAGCCCAGCTTCAAAATTGAAGCTACAGGCCCAATTCATTAAAAGAAGATTTACTGGTGTTAAGAGGGTTTTGTTATAGATCTTGTTTTCATAAATGGGGCTCTACAGTGCATTATGTGTGTGATTTACAGAGGAAAGTAAAAATTGAGTTATGGGCAGAAGTACACATGAGCAAGGTTGTTGGAGTGAGAATAATTTAGTATGGAAATGAGATATGGATCTGGGGAAAGAGGAATTCAGTTTGCTGCTATCTGCTGGTGTCTCAGGAGATGTCCCAGCAAGATGTGAACTGTGCTGGGGGTGTTGCTGTGCTCTGTACATCACTGTGCCCCTGCTGCTGTCCTATGTGCCCCAAGCAGCTCCTGAAAGGTAGCAAGTAGCAATGTATGCCCAGCTCCCATGGCTCACTCCTTCCACAGTGAAGTCTCTCCTGCCTCAGAAAACTGCTCAGCTAAGTGCTGAGGCCTTGTAGATGTAGATGTCTTCTATACTTAGAATGACTTTCCAGCCAGACTTGCAAGTAAAGCCTAGCATGGTTAACAAGGGGAGCTGCAGCTATATGCAAGTGACTATGGGAGCTTTAGTGCAAGAGACATGCCAGACACCTCAGTGTGGCATGATAAATGATGGTTAGTAAACAAAGACCTCATTAATATGGCTAGCAGAGCCTTGGGCATGTCAGGTCTCATCCTAAAATGGATGCCTCAAAAACCATGCTCCTCAGTTGGCTCCCCTCTTTCATTGACTACAAAGGGAGCCAGAGTGACTGGCTGCAATCAAGATGAAGTCTCTCCACAGGATCTGATTTAAGCCTTAATCCAACATTCAAATCCCAGTTGCCCATGTGACAGAATACAAACAGTTTGGCTACCTGCAGTGGCCAGGAGCACAACAACAGCTGGATTCAGATGTGGAAAGCTGGAGTACAGACCAAAATCCTTCTAGTCCCCTTCCTTCTTCCCTTAAAACAGCTCTCTGTTACCCTTTATGTCTAGAATGCAAAAGAGTAAAATATCATGTTCCTTTATTGAACCCTTTAGGTTTCTCTTCTTAAAATAGCAGCTAGATTACTTGATCAGAAAACTGTGGAAACTTCTACTTTTTATGGGTTTTATCTCTCAAAATCCATAAAAGGCAATTGTGTAATTAACAAATTTAATGAGTAATGCACAGCTTAGTATCAGTCCCTTTGGAGCTGCTCAAAATTCCTGACATCCAGGAGTTAACAGACTTGTAGCAGTCAACAAGAGAAATTGCTGTGTGTTTTAAAATGCTATGCTGTAATTATTTTGCTTTTGCAATACCTGATATGCTGTAGTGACCTACAAGTGACACACAGCTCTTCCAGAGGGTGTCTTGGACACAGCCAAAGAATTTCCCTGGCCAGATCTCGTGCATATAAACCATTTTCTGGAAACATTCATTCACATCTTTACAAGTGATTCACTTACTACAGGGATATCATAAAGGCCAAAAATGTAGGCATTTTAATAAAAGGGAAGTGTGAGGTGAAGCATTTATTGCCTTTAATCTAAGTTGTTCATCTTTCTGCAGCAATCAGAAGCTGATTTCCAGAGGCTCTGCAGGTGTTCAAGCGCACATTGGCTTTGACAGGTTCTATTGTTTGTGCCAAGTGGTAGATTTATAAGGAACATTTTGAAATGTTCACAGAAAAGGGCAATTTTGGACTTGTACAATGGGAGGGACCATGCACAAACCCTGAAGCTCAGTTTACTTGCCCAATGGGAGAACAAGGAGCAAACCCATCCTTATGAGCCAGGAACTCAGTCAATTCAAGGCAGTGTCCAAACTCTGCATACTAGATACAGGCTGCTCCCAAGTTGCTCCTGATCAGCAGGTTATCCACTGAGTAATTTTGATTAAGCAAAAATGTTCTAAATGGTCATAACTTGCTTGTGGCCAATTCAAAAAAAAAAAAAAGGAAAAGAAAAAAGATAAATCATCCAAGTACAGTCTCTACTACAAGAAGTTTGTTCTGTTGTAGACAGCCAGGTCTATGTAGTCAGACACAGCCCATTGGCAAGCCATCAGCAACAGGACACCAGGAAAATCAGCCTTGGTGCTTCAAAATCATGTTTTTTTCTTTTGCAGACCTCTAAAGAACTATGTAGTGGAGGGGAAGAGCCTGAATTTGAAAGGCAAACTGGCTGACAACAAGCAGTTAACTTGTACAATCCCCACAGGATTCGTTCCAGAGATCCACAGGTGACAGCTGAAAACCATAACTTTCGATCAATCGTATTTGACAACCCAGTTTCAAGGCTGGGCTTTTTCCACGTTGGAATTGT
Source organism: Colius striatus (assembly GCF_028858725.1). Classification (NCBI taxonomy): domain Eukaryota; kingdom Metazoa; phylum Chordata; class Aves; order Coliiformes; family Coliidae; genus Colius; species Colius striatus. The sequence goes on from NC_084763.1 coordinate 49,242,091, forward strand.
AAAGTTAGAAGGAGATTAAGAAGCCTGCCTAATAATTGGCATTCCAGCCTGTCAGGATCATATTATCACAAGTAAAATTTCTATTAGATAAACAATAAGAAGGTTGCCAAGATGAGTATTCAAAAGCTAGGAAATACCAGAAATAAGGTCATTACACTCTGTCTTAGCATTTTGAATGACATAGCCATGTTATCCTCCTGGGGCAGTCATCATTGTGGTGTCTGTCTGCCACAGAAAACAATTATTATTTTCAAGAAACCTGTGAGATTAGTATTTCCAAGAGTAAAGATCACATCTATGCTCACCCATACAGAATCACAGAATCTCAAGGTCTGGAAAGGACCTCGAAAGATCATTAGTCCAAAATATAAACCCTGACAGCCACAGTTTGCCAGAAAAATGATTGCTGTGTTTGAAGCAATCCTGATTTTTCAGGTTTTTTAAGCATGGCACCTTTGAGCATTTGCTCAAAGCGCAGCTCCCACTGCCTTTCAGTCACATTAGTGACCTCTTCAAAGCATATTTGAATTATGTGCTCTGCATCACACAGGGACAGAAGGACAGGGACAATCCAGCTTTCTGAGGTGATACTGTCCTTCCTATCCCTATGTTTCCTTGCTGCAATATGTGCTTCTCTTCTGTTTGTGCTCAGATGGAATGGACCCTGGGAAGTACTAAACCCTCACTGCCCTGATGTTTCAAATGCCATTCTTCTACTCCATGCTCTTCACTATAGCCAGTTCTTTTGCCACATTTTGAGCCCTTTCCAGAGTGTGAAAGAACTCTCACCCATCCTACCCTTCACCCCCAAAAAGTGCCCTACAAGAATTACAGGCCATAGAAAAACCTCAGAAAACAACCAAACAAATAGAACTCCCAAACCCCCAGATATTTTTCATCCTTAACTTGGATCTTGGAAGTATCTCAAGCTGGATATCTGACACAGAAAATGTCCTTAACTTGGATCTTGGAAGTATCTCAAGCTGGACATCTGACACAGAATATGTCCTGCCTAAATATTTTTCAAAACTTGTCAAAACCGCAAAGAAGACTGGGGTATTATAACAGGGAAAACTGTTAAACCCAAATAATAAGCAGAGCTGCTAGATGTCTCCAAAATAGCAATTGATAAAAGATCTGTAAGAGTTTCTCTACATAGGGTTCAAAGCTAATAAGCTAAGGACTGGTTTTTTACAAAGACACAGAAGGACCACAAGGAATCCTCTACGTTTCCTGTAGACTGTTCACTGAGATTAGACTGACACCAAGAGTTGTACTGAACTAAATCCACAGCCAGAAAGTGATAATGTCTCTTGGTTAACGTCAGTAGCCAGTCTCTTCAGATTGAACTGCTAGATTTCTATCCTATGTTAGCAACCTGTAAAACTAATGGACTGCAATTGATCACTTACTCAATGAAAGTGACAACAAGCATTCATACAAATCAGTTCCTTTCTTCCTACAGATGGCTTCTTCAGAGATGTTACTGTTCATTTTTTAGACAGCCCTGTTTGGAAGAGAAAGGAAAAGCATTAGTTTGACACTGACTGTGTGAGCATTGCCTCTCTTTATACGTTCATCTGAGGGCTAATATGTGGCAAAGGAAACAGTGACTCAAAAAAGGTTCTGATTTAGATACCTAATGCTAGATAGATGCACCTCAATATTTATCAACCCAAATTCGGTTTCAGGTTCTTTGTTTTACACTTACCTCTGTTCTTTTGAATTTAGTTTTCACTGATAGATTTCTTTTCCCTAAATCTTCTTGCAGTGCAGGAAAGAAGAGCTCCCTGAAGACAATTTGTGTAGATCTTTAAAATAATATTGGCTTACACATTAAAAGACAGACACAGCTGCAGTGAAGGGCATTAGGCTTTTGATCTTTAAAAAAAACAACTTGGATTTAAGGAACATTCACTTTATGCAAATAAATCTGTGCAGAAAACCAGTGTAAGAGAAATCTGTGCCCTTCAGAGACTGTGAAAAGCAGCTGGCCTGGCTCAGGCAGGAAGCACCCTGCAGGTGCTGGGAAGTGGCTAGGGGATAAAATTCTCAGCTGCTGGGTTCAGACCTGGCCTGACTGCAGCAGGAGCTGAAGGATGTGCTTGAGGAAAGCAGGACTCTTGTGGTAGCTGTCCCTGGAGAGGTGTTCACCCTCTCCTGGTTTCAAGTGCTTGAAGAGAGCTGCTTGGCTTTTTGCCTCTATCAAATACAGGTATCTATTAGGCTGGATGTTGTGTTTGTGTTTTCTTGTGAAATAGACTTAATTTGAGAAGTGTTTGTTCAGAAGTGGTGACGGGCATGCATTTATTTCTCTGTGGTCAGCCTGTGCTTCGACTTTGGTCAACTCAGACAGAAGTTAAGTAGGTGCTTTTGGAGACCCGCAGAGGAGAGTCTGTTCTGTTACTCATTTGAAACAAGAGGATTTTCTATTTGCAGGACTTTAAACCTTTTCTGTTTATTTCTCATTTTTATATCCTACTTTCATGACTATGGATATTCTCTCCAGTGACTCTTATATGTATACTCTGCCTTATGATAGGCAGTATTGGAAGGTAAGGGGAGAAAAGGAGATAAGAGGAGTACATTTCCCACAAATTTCTTCCCACTCAGATCTGAAGTGTTTGGCTTTTAATGTCCCTTCTATGGCCTGTCACATCCAAGGGATCAGTGTAGGTAAAACAGTGCTGTGTTGTGTGACCTGCAAAGAGCTGGCAGCTCCAAGGACTGTGTAACGAGATGAGGCTGACACAGCACAGGCATTGCCTGCCTTCTGTGTCACCACAGAGGGCACAGATCAAGGCCTCTGCTCATCTCCCAGCTAAGACAGGAAAGAGAAGCTGGAAAAAGAAACATTTTAATACAGATGAGAGAATGGAAAACATACCTGTAAAAACGTAGTGCTAGTACAACCTTTTCTTATGTTCAGATCTCAAAATGCTTCACTATTTTCTAAGAAGAACACAAAGCCCCTTGTCAAGTTCACTGAACCCACTTACACCAGAACCAAAGATGAAAAACTGTGTTCATGCTACTGCATACTTGAAATGTTCCTCTTTCTTCCTCCCAGATCATCTTGTGACATGGCTCAATATAAATGTCTCTTTCTCCACAACAAAGGTTCATTGAGTTAAAAGGTTGGAGGAAATCTAAGGGAAACTTAGGATTGAGATGGATTTCAGGAAAACAATTGAGTTAATCGGTCAACATCTCTGTCAAACTTTGAGGAAAAAAATGTATAAATGATGGGCAAGGTTAGAGAGCAGCCAATTAATTGTTCCATTCAGTGGGTGTTCCCAGTCATCCTGAGACCCAGCTCCCCACAAAAGAAATGCCAAGACACAGCTTTCCTCCTCCAGCATCGAGCTAATGTGCCTAATCCCTTCCCAGCTATTCTTTAGCCATCTTGACACAATCAACAATGAAAACCAAAGCCAACATCTTTAGACTTTCGTTCTGCTCACTGCCTTCAAGCTATATTCCATACAAGTGTGAAATGTCAAATTTGCCTACACTAGGTCTGAAACCACAGGACTGGGATCAGACAATTCAGTTGTAGTATCAAAGTCAAATGGGACTGTGGGTTACATATTTGTGACTGGGATATAGGATGGCTGGCATGAAAAGAGCTGTGGAGTTCTGGCTGCTAGAGTTTGGCAACCAGGGAGAAATTGTGCTTAATCCAATTTTGGAAATAGCCTCTTATTGCTTTGCCTCCATGAGAACCATCACTAGAGTAAACCCCAGGTCTTTTGAAATATACATTCAAAAGTAAAGATTCTTCCTTGCCAGAAGAGTCCAGCAGCCTGGAGTATGTAAACTCAACCTCATAATCTAGGTATATACCAGGCAGAGTAGAGAGCTTGGCTTTTATTCTTTTTTTGAGATTCTGGGTTATATCTGACTCTCCTTCCAAAAAGAATCCTGTTTTGTATAAGTAATTTGATATTTGGAAAGAGCAGGAGAAATTGTGTCTGTATAGGCCCTTAGAGTAAAATGGGAGTCCTGATTGATAATAAGCTAAATATGAGCCAGCAATGTGCCCTCGTGGCCAAGAAGGCCAATGGCATTCTGGGATGCATCAAGAAGAGTGTTGCCAGCAGGTCAAGGGAGGTTCTTCTCCTTCTCTACTCTGCCCTAGTGAAGCCTCATCTGGAGTCCTGTGTCCAGTTCTGGGCTCCTCAGCTCAAGAGGGACAGGGAAGTGCTGGAGAGAGGCCAGTGCTGGAGAGAGGCCAGTGCACGGCCACCAAGATGATCAGGGGAATGGAACATCTTTCATACGGGGAAAGGCTGCGGGAACTCGGGCTGTTTAGTCTGGAGGAGAGGAGATTGAGGGAAGATCTCATTAACATTTACAAATATCTAAAGGGTGGGTGTCAGGAGGCTGGGACATTCCTTTTTTCTATAGTAGCTAGCAACAGGACAAGGGGTAATGGGATGAAGCTGGAACACAAAAAGTTCCACTTAAACATAAGAAAAAACTATTTCACTGTTGAGGTGAGGGAGCCCTGGCACAGGCTGCCCAGAGGGGTTGTGGAGGCTCCTTTCCCTGGAGGTCTTCAAGACCCGCCTGGACATGTTCCTATGCGACCTGATCTAAGTGAACCTGCTTCTGCAGGGGGGTTGGACTAGATGATCTCTAAAGCTCTCTTCCAACCCCTACCATTCTATGATTCTATGAAATGATTACTAATTAGTGGCATTCCAGCTTAGAAAGAGGAATTAATGAAAAATAGAGGCTTTGGCCAAAGTGGAAGGTGTAAATGTCACTGTCTCTTTCCACCTCTTGTCCATGCTGCAGTTTAATAGGACTTGGAGCTCACCAGGTCCTACCTACCGTATCTGTCTTGCACTCAACCCTAACCTAGCTCTGAATGCTCCCGCTAAATCCCATTGCCCTATCACAGCCTGTTTGTGTTTTGTCTGTCTCACAAGCTCCTTTAATCTTCAGTAAAAGGTATCTGTCCAGCATACAGCCCTCTCCCTGCTGCACCCTTTCCTATCCCTCTTGCTGCTCAGGAACCCCAAGGCCAGGATGAAGATGAACAGGGTCAGGGTGGCAATTGGCCTGCCTGCCAGCTCTGCCGGGCCTGTCACCACAGGCCTGGCAGTAGCTTTTAAGAGACTACCCCACTCTGCCACAGGGCCAAGGTTTCTCCTCTGTCTGCTACTCAGTCAGCTCCCCAGGGACCCTCAGGACCATCAGGCATCCTGCACTCTCTGCCTCAGCTCACCGGGGTGCCTGGGAGGGGCTGATCCCCCGCACCCTGCCCACGGTGCGCCTCATGCCCGGAGACCCTGCCGGCTGCTGGCTTCCTGTTCCTGGCTCCTGGCTCCCCGCTGCCGGCTCCCCGCTGCCGGCTCCCCGCTGCCGGCTCCCCGCTGCCGGCTCCCCGCTGCCGGCTGGGCCGCGACGCGCCCCGCAGGCGGCGCTGTTGCAAAGGCTGCGGCCGGCCCGGCCGAGGCGGCGGGAGGGAGCGCGGCTGGGGAAGCGCCGCCGGTGGCAGCGGGGCCGGCGGCGGCTCTGCCCGCTGGGCTTGCGGGGAGGCTCTCTGCGAGGCCGCGAGGGTGGACTCAAGTTACTTGTATTTCCCGCTCTGTAATCCCGAAAGGGACTGTGCAGAGCGTGAAGCCCGCAGGGTGGGCAGCAGGCTCAAAGACTTGACAAAGTGTGTCCCCTTCTCGTCATTTTCTCCTGTGATAAACAAACGTGTGTGGCAAGTCTGAGGGCAGCCCTTTCCCAGGTGACAGACCTGGAGCCCGCTGGCCACAGCATCAGGGCAAGAAGGCACCAGCCCCAGCTGTGGCACAGTGAATCCAGGTGTGGGAAACCCTGGTGTTTCCTCAGAGATTTTGGCCTAGGGTCGGGAGACACCTCAGGAAGGATGAGGACAATGTGGCAGCCCTGCCTGGGGCAGCAGTGGCTGCCGGCTCTAGGCGGCTGCAGCAGCTTTGTGGCTGTGGCTTAATGGCCATGCCTCTGAGGAGATTTGCAAAGCAATCGCTCCTCGTCTATGCTTGGCTCTGCTGTGTGAGAGAGAAGTGGAGATCTCAGTCCTGCAAGGGCTGCTGCAGGCTGACCAGACAGGAGGGGAAAAGGCCAACTCCCTGAGAGGCTGCAGAAGCCCATGAATGTTTGGTGTGCCCTGCTGTGTGAAAACAGGATGGACACTGAAAGGAGGAATAAGTGTTTGACAAAGATAATCCAAATTTAAGGGGAAGATACAGCTGTGATTTTTGCCTCTTCTAATGATTTCACCTTTGAAGATGGAGGTCTACACTCTCATGGGTGAAGAGTCTTTGAGTGGGATGTTGGAGAAGGAGGTCTGCTGCTGTCTTCCTGGAGGTTTCCACTGAAAAGCACAGTCAAACCCAACTGTCAGAACAAGAGTAGTGGTTACTAACCACCTGTGAAGGGGACACACAAGCCAGAAACTGTACTGCAATGAGGTTCGTGGGCTGACAGGAGATCAGAGTTCAGCTGCAGCCATTTTAAACCAGCAACTCTCCTGAAAGGAGCTTGTCCTTTTTCACTGCCCTGGCTGCTCGTAATTGAGTTTTTTTGTTACACTTCTCAGCTCGATCTCCTCGCTTCACTGCTCCACGGCTATTAGAACTCCTTCAGCTGTTTATATGGTTCAAATGTACCGACACTGCTTAAAAAAAATCCTTAAGGCAGAGTTTTAGGAAATTGGTCAGAGGTCTTAGAAACTGAGTCATTGGGAATGGGTTGAACTTTGCTTTTCTCTTCCAGCTGCCTGCTGTGTGTTTGTCAGATAGGGATTGAACTGAGAAAGGGTCTTGGAGTTCAAACGCCTTCCCTGCTGCAGCAAGGTGGAGCATGGCACAGGATGCAGCTTATCACAGATAACAGCTGTGTGTATCAGGGGTCTCTGCTTCCCTCTCCCATGCTGCTTTTATGGCTCCCTGCCTCTCCCGCGCACTCTTCGTGGAGGGAGGCTGGGGTAGGATATGATTTTCAGTCCCATTAACAGTTCTTCAGCCAGTTTAAGTCTGTGTCACAGGGCATATCCTGCTGATTCAGCAGTAAAAGGCAGTTCCTATCTCAGGGGGAAGGAAAATAAAAGAGAAATAGATCTCCTTTGCCTTAGGAGACATGAGTTATACCTTTCAACCCTGAGTGAAATGCAGACCTATATTACAACACTCTACTGCGTCACTCATACAGCCAAAGCAGTATAATTTCTAAGCAGTCAACGAAACCATCCAAAAGTCAATATAGTCACCAATGTTTACCAGCCACTGAATTATAACTTCATCTGGAGTAGATACTCTGCTCTGCAGAGCTATGTGCACATGAGGCTTTGGTGTTTGTGATGTGAAGGGAATAAGGAGGTGACCAGATCTAAAAAAACCATGAAAACTTACTTGGAGGGAGTTCAGAGAGCATTTCAGAAGGTTTGAAATGTATCTACATTGTTTCATTACTCCCACTCTCTCAAAACCTTTTTCTAAATCTGTTATCAAAACCATTATCCAGGGGTTATTAAACACCACCACCATAGCCAAATAATCATTTGCTAATAAAAATGCAAAGTACACAGCAATACAATGCACAAGGTGCTCCAAGAACATCCCCTTGTTGCAGCAGTTGACAACATTTGCAAGTTTTGGTTTTTGCTTCTCCAGGGGAATAAAGGATGATTTTTACATGAGGAATGTTTCTGTTTTAAATCTGGCCCAGGAGCTTGGTGGCCTCTGTTTGACAGTCCTGACTCACCTCCCTGCAGTGACTCTGATTCTTAGGGGCAGGGGAAGAGGCCCTGTATTTTTGGCTTGGTGCTGGTGTCCTTCAGGGGACCTTTGGCTGAAGTGAGTAAATTGTATGAGAGCTGCTTAGGGTAAAGAGGCTGTTGTAGGAACATGGAGGTGTGTCTGCACTGAGAAGGAAAAGGAGCTGGAAGGCAGTACAGAAGAAGAAAAAAGTTTTATGGATGCTTTTCAGCCCTGGACACCCAGAAGGAGGCTGAGAAGGGAAGGAAATAAGAAAAGCAGCATATCATGAAGTGAAGAGAGCGTTGGTGTTTTACAGCACCTGAAGATCTCCACCACAGTGTTTGTACTCCTTTCATCTAGTGTTATCCAAGTTCTTTGCAAGAGTTTATTATCATGTTCTCCCAGACAGAACGCAGACAGCCATCCTGTGACCCACATCCTGAGTTTTACAGCCCTCCTTGTCCTGTGCCATCTGGGGTATTTGTAGCATGACCCACCACTGGGAGAGCAGAGGACTTCCTTTATACTCTAAACATTATGCTACAATAATAATGAGAAACTGGGACAAATGACAAGCCTTCCTGCCCACAAAATGTCATAACCCTGCCACAAATGAGGTGAGCTGGCTGGGTCACTGTGCTGTTCGCCCAGCAGGTTTCAGGTTACTGGCTGTCACTGGTGCTGTAGTGAAGCAGGCTAAAGGCAGCAGTGCACAGAAAGAGAGTCCAAATACTCTGCAGGCAAAATGGCATAAAGAAGGGGTAAGAGGAGAAGCTTAAGCTCCCTGGTTTGAGCAACATCTGCCCACCCAGAACTGGCTGTTAAATCATTGGCAAAGCAAGCTACAGCTAGCCTTTGAGGTGTACAGCAGCAGTTCAGCACCTCAAAGAGATTGAAGAGCTTTTTTCCTGTTGCTTTTTTTTTTTTTTGCAAACATTTGCCATGGCCTTGATTATCCTTACAAGAAGTGTTCTTAAGGGGCGAAAGGAGGGAGTTGGCTTCCTTCCTTTCTGCATCACCCCCTTCGGTGTGGCACTTCTGCAGACTAGTGTTAGCACCTCACTGCATGAATAGCTCAGAAGGATTCCCAGGGGGCTGGTTTTCCTTCCATCAAGAAAGGGAAGATTCAGAGCAGAACAGAGAGAGAGAGATAATACAAGCTTTAACTAAACCTGGGCATGCATACCATTGTTACCCAGATGAGGTCAACATGTTCTAGGGCTGCAAGAGGTCAGTAGGAGAGATAAAGAAATGAGATGTGTGTAGAGTAAGATAAGAACTAAGGGTCTTATGTGATTAGCCAAGGGTCAGGCATGTGTGGGATAGTGTGGCAAAGGGCGAGTGAGCTGGTGGCTCCCTGAGGAGAGAGGGAGAGAGGGTAGAGGGAAGCCCTGCAGCTGGGAAGGGTTTTGGCTGACTTAGCAAGAAACCCAAGTGAGGTCTGAGCAGCATTTGCTCACCCTTAGCCACCGTCATGTTCTCCCACTGATTTGTTTTGCAGACTATAGTGGGCCTAAGCACATATAGATTTATCTGCAGGGAGAACAAACTATGTTGGCCAGTCCCTGTCCCTTTCTGGTGGTAGGCAGCAGAACATTGTGGCCTGAAGCACATCCTGGGAGTGCTGGCCAAGTAACATCCAAGAGCAAAAGTAAGTACTGGGCTAGAGATCCTTAGACTTCAAGCACATGGGGAAGGAGAGGGTATAGTGAGATCAGATTGGCTGGATGATGGAAAGAGAAGAGTAAAACTGCCACTAATGATTTTCCATCTTAAACCTTCTCGGATCTGTCAGGTGTTCTGCTCCACAGGTTTGCTGGTGACAGGTGAGGACTATCAGGATGAATCCATTGCATCTCCACAGCAATATATCTGACCCTGACAGTAAGGCCTAACTGGCTTGTGAGCCAGTGACAAAAGACAGAGATGCATATTCTAGACAGGAGCAGCCTGTGCTTTTGCCTGGGGAGGAAAAAAAAGAGACTTTTTTTTTCTTATAACTTGATAATTTAGCTCTCTTGAAGTCCTATCAGCACAGATACAGAGCGTACCATTCTTTACTGCAACGTAGCCAAAGTAAACTATCCCAGTGCCTTATCAACTTGTGCAAAGGGAGTGGAAGATACTCACATGGAGCAGAAAATGCTGTGACACTGTAGGTTTACCCAGGGCAGATGGCTGGTTGCCAGGCAGCAAAGTAGGAACTGGCTCTTTCACAGAGGCAAAGCAGACCCTAAAGGTAGCAAATAAACAGAACACAACTTGGAAATGAGTGACCTACAGTCCGTGCCCAGCTGGAAAAGTGCGGGTGTGGAAAGTAATTCAAGTAAACACCATGACTGTACCTGATGGTGTAACAGGCCAGCCACAATGTCGGGTTCTGGAGTAGCAGTTCCCTGGAGAATACTGCAGCCTTTTAACACTTCACCAATACATTTACATTTATCTTTCCTAAAGGCCATGCAAACTTCAGAGCATGTGTTCCAGTTTGTCCCATGAGAACAGCATCACAGAGGAGTGTATCCATGCAAAATCTTTATTTGGAGAATGTGTCCTTGTGAATAACAACAGCACCCTCCAGTTCACACAGAAGCCCAGAAACACAGTATTTGCATTGTGCAGGAAAAAAATACAATGAAAATTCTTAAAGCACATTCATCTTCTGATACCATATAAATACTATTGTAATTGCTTACCCCTATTTCCTCTCTTTTTATCCCTCTAAATCTGCTCTTAGGCTAGGCAGAGCAGAAAACCATGGCAATAGCATGGTATTAGTTTTGGAGACAGGCCACAAAATCTTGAAAGTCAGCATGGAGAACTGTCTGCACTGTATAAGGACAAAGGATACTGATATACTGTCTAGCACATGTATCACTTTCCTTCCAGCTTAGGAATGGCTTTTGAAATGGTTCTGATTATTTTCTCTGCCAGTCCAGATCTCGAAAGAAGGCTGAGACTGCTGCTGCTGAGGGTGGAAAGTTCCTCCTTCGTTTTCTAATCTGTATGTTATTGCGGTTTCTCTTGGCTGGGAAATTTCATTTTTATTTCTAATCTCAGCCATGTGTCAGTCAATTCTGACTGAAGTTCGCTTCACCCTCTCCCTGCTGTGCAGCTCTGCAAGTCATATGCTAACATATTTTTCAGCATGGGTGGGAGGTAGCATTGTGGTTTGGGGCTTTGCTATTGATATCAGGATTTCCCTTTTTCTTTGTTTGAAACATTTTGTCCTTTAAAAATAGAGTTGATGGTAAACAGCTTTTGTGAACATTTTCACACAGTTGGAGTAAGAGAATTAAGTCACAATTTCCCAACTTTTCTGATGAATTCAGTGACACAGTCATCATCTCATGAAATCTTCAGCTCGATCCTTTGTTGGGATTAGGCAGAAGAAAGAAGTTTAAACTTTGTAGATTCCACTTGTAATTAAATCTCGCTCCAGTAAATTAAGACTGCAGTATCATGGCTTATTGCCAGCAGAGAGAAAGTAGGGGATTGTTTGATCCTCAACCAAGAAAATACTGATGTCCTCCAAAAGGACAACTTTACAGAAGACATTCAAAGGCTGACATGCTGTCAATCCTTTTCATTCCTTTTAACACTGTTTTGTCACTCTTCTTTGAGCTGATGGCTCCTGCCAAGTACAAATTCACTTCTCACATATACTTGCCTCTTGGATCTTGAACATGGACAAAAGTGCTCACTTTGCGATTGCAAGAACTTCTGCCATTTAATATGAAAGAACATTTCACTTCTCCTTTTCGCTCAATCACCCCCCTAGCTTTAACTTCAAAAAGGGGCAATGAAGAGAATATCAGCATTTTGACCAAAAGAGAAGGTCAAGTACTATAAAACTAACATTCAGCTGGCTGTCCATGTGGTAAAGGCAATGGAGCGTTAACCCTAGATAGTGATTTATGATGTTAAACAAACTGATATGTTTTACTAAATTCCAATATTTACATGGAAATATCCTTGATGGGACTGGTTATTTTCAGAGTGACAGATTAATTCTGTTACTTGATCACTTTAAGCATATACTGACTTTCATGTTTTCCAAGAGCTATTGGATGTTTCAGTCTTGATGCTATTTGCTCCCAACACCAGGAGCTTGTCAAGGTGCTTTCGATACCTGATACAGTGGCTTGCAGTACAACTAAATTGCTGTAAAACGTGTGGGTTGAAACACAACAGTCCTTCTTCTGCCTAGGGAAGGTTTCTTGAGTTAGTAGCTGACAAGTGGTGCTTTGTCACTCATAACACCAGGCATTTCCATTACTGATGACCTTGAGTTGTTCAAAGGCATTTCCCTCCTTTGCCTTTCCCATCCCACCCCCTTCAGTTGAGATGGCAGTGGGATTTGAAACACGTACTTAAGAGCTCTTCTCAGACCACACTTCTGTCTAGTTCAAAATGCCTGTAGCAAGGAGGCTGGAGTGGGCTCTAAAAGTAGTAATTCTTCATGGAGATAAACTTCCAGCCGGTGCTTAGGGAACTGCAGGAGGTAACACATTCCCCTTCACAACACGGCATCCATTCCCCTGGGAGACCTGAACCCTGCCGCATCCCCGTCAGCAGCACTCGCCGCCTTTGTCCATGTGGGTGAGTAGAGCTGGACTTGGATGACTCAGTAACCCTCAAAGCTCACAGGTGACTCTGTTTATCAGACAGAAGATAAGAGCCTGAAATTTGTGTTAGTTGTGACTGTTGCTGGCACATTGACTGCTATTACTGTCACTCATCCCTTAGGCTGACTGTCCACTCCAGATTTCAACAGAGTAAATGGAAGGAAATGGCAGGTCCTATTAACTGTCCATCTCCTGAGGAGTATCCCCATTAAACATTTTTTTAAATGCATAAACCATGCATGGATTTTTTGGTATGAATTTCTGGAAATGCTCAAGAAATCCATATCTCCTCAGCCAAGCCCTTCAATAACCAGTCATCGAACCCCAGCTTCCTCAGCAGTACAGCAAAAGCACAAGCAGAATACCCAACAGCTTGCAACAACTGGATTTCCAAAGTTCTAGCTCTTCTCTTCCTCCTGAGAATGAAGAGAAAAGCACAGTTCTTCAGTGCTGCTCTGCAGCCACATGGCTGCATTGCAGGAGGTACTGAAAACAGCCTGCCTCGCCCTCCTCTGTGTCCTCTCAGCCCCAAGCTCCTGCCCTTGCCATTACTAGTGACAGCTGTTGCCAGGGCACTTTTACACACCCATTGGGACAGGCACTGAAAGTCATCATTTACTGGTTTTTAACTTAATCTGGTGTAAAAAGAGCTGTTGACTGCTGTTTGCAACTGGTAAAAGGCTTCTGGAAAGGTGGTCAGCTATGGTACCATCCAGCCCATTCCAGCAGCTAACATTTTAATGATGGCATAGGTACCAAAGAAACACTGAGGCAAAATCATTCATAAAACTACTCCATGTATTTCTAGTTGTCTGTGCCATAGTATCAAATGAAACAATCTGTGTGCTTAGACACATACAGCATTTTTAAAGCAGTTCCAACTTTAGTCTGTCATCCACTGGTCAGTCATGTACTACTGTAAAACAAAACTTATTAACTTTCTAGGTTTTAATTTCTCAGTCTTGGCCAATAAAACTTTCCTGACAATATTGCTGCTTCCTATTTTTGTTTTTTTTATGATCTTGGTTGTTTGTGTGCATTGCAAAAGTAATTATTTTACATGAACAGACATGTTGCAGAATCAATTAATCCCTTCCCCACGAGGAGAAAATAAAATGCACAGAAACCTCGTTCCACAGAGACGTGAACTGAAGGTAGCAGGACTGCTTATGTGGGACACTACGGTTCTCCAGAAATCAAGGATAAATGGAAACTTTCAAGTTACTGCCAGACATTTTAGCTTTACTAGTAGAGTGATGATAAGACTTGAAGCAGTTCAAGAAATTATTTTTTATGGGCAGAATTGGGACAGTGTGTGAAACATGTTTTGTAGCTATTTACTAGCCTCCAGACATCCTACATGGTGATGAAGAAAGGTGGATATAGTAAGAGTGATGGGAACAGTTTGTCAACAAGTATTGCTACACAGCATACACAGGAGTTAACAAAATAAATTATACACCACATTTTCTTTTCAAACAAGCTTTAAATAGTCCATATGCAACAGAATCATGTGTCACAGACACATGAAGAAATTCTTGCTGCCAAAAGACAGAACGAGTGTTTTTCCCTGTAGTTCTTTTCAAATTACAGACTTAGGAAAAAATATGTCAAGAAATTAGAAGATTTTTTAAAAACAAAATGGTGGTAAAACCCAGAAAAGGCCAGTAGAATAGACCAGTGGAGTACATGAGCAAGCCATCAGAAGAATGTTAGTACACAGGTACTTACAAATAAAAACACACAGGAGTGGACATAAAGTCTTTAAAGACACAGATACTATGCAGGCTCGTTCAGAATCGAAGAGCAGAATGTATAAGCTTTATTATAAACTCTGTAATTCATGCATTTGTGTGTGCAGATAAAATATATTTAAAGCCATGTATTTAAATGCCATCAAGAAGACACCTGAACTCCTCCCCCAGCAACATCAGTTGATTCAGGGAAGAATTAAACTCAGTTTTGTTTATTTGTGTACACTGGCCTACTCCAAACCCACAACCTGTGTAAAGGGAAAAAAGTGAAAGAAAGAAACCAAGTATTTCATCTGAGCCACTCAGAGACATCAAGGCAAAGATCCAAACCCACTTTTTGGTAATTGCTGTCACTGGAATGTAACGGCAGCAACAGCAGCCCAGACAGTTCTCAGCTGTGTTCCAGAAAGTGGCTCCAAGAAGAACAATCCAAGGGTTCAGTGTGAAAAACCAGAAATTAACCCTGTCGTACATACACACAAACATACATACATAGATGGCTCTTTCCAAACAAAATAAGGGAGCACTACTGTGTATGTGGCAATGTGGAGTGTGCATTAAGATAGGCAAGTGAAATCTGCTTGGGGCACCTTCACTCTGAGGGGTAAGTCTTCTTAAAATATAATAATAATAATTATAATAATAATAATACTTCTTTATACTTGCCACTTGTTAGCAATTGTTTACATCGTAGAAAAATAGATAGTATTCTGTAACAAGAAATATAGTTACTTTGTTAAAATGGGCTATTTTAAACCAGCTACTATTCTTTCATATAAAGAGTTTCTAAACAGCAAAACAAAAATAGGTAATACTGAGTGCAAAACAGCCAGTGATATACTTTGCATTGGCTTGAAACACTAGTTGCCAGCTACTATAATTACACGTTCTGTACACTGTACTACAAAAGGCTTCCAACCTTCAGAAGCTTTGGGGTTTTTGCTTTTCTTTTCTCTAGGTGGCAAGTAAGTACTTAATCCAAGTAAATTCAAACTCTGGAAGTCAGAAATATCATTTCACAATCAGTCTTCCCTACCATCCTCTCACATTCCTTCCCTCACGTAGTGCAACAGCACTTTCTACTTATGGCCAAAAATCCCTTAAGTTAAACAAAGTTTAGACTGTAGATACTTAGAAGTTTAGCTTATAAATTCACATTCTTTGAAAAAGCATTTTGCTAATCTCCCACGTTTACATTTACACCAAAGAGAAAGCTCAAAAGCTTCACTTCATGCATTTCATCATCCCCGCTGCAGACTGAAATAAGAGTTCAGCTAAAAACTCATTGCCAACAGTAGGTATTCAGTCTTAATGCTACAAATCCAGATGGTTCCCATGAAGAAGTCAGGTTTTTCTGGGGTCTCCATGACAGTTTCAGATACGAATAGCTAATTCCTAGTGGCAGTGGTAAAGGCATTATCAGTACACCATGAACACCACAAATGGAGGCAATTTCCAAGCATCAAAAAACCAAAAAAACAAACAAAAAGCACCCAGAAAAAAAAAAAAATCAGTGAAACATTCTTAGTAGAGCAGAAATCTCTCTAGTTCCCTCTTCGTTCATCTCACACCTTTTCAACTTTGGTGGGGTCATACATATCTGAAAAAAACACAAAACAACAAAACGCTATTAACGATGAATTGTGAAACTGCTCAAATGAGACGTAGCTTCCATTGGTTTTGTTTAAGAAACAAGCTAATAATGGACTTACAGCTTTAAATATACATACTACAGTCCTGACCCTGTAAATTCTGTATTTACACCAGTGTAATTTGGGAGCAACTTGGATCACAAGCATGGAGATAGGATTTGGGAAGCCTCAGGTGGGAAGGAACAAGCACATTGAATGCCAAGTGGTTACTTGTTTTCAGATGCTTTGACAGGGAAAGGAAGACATAAGTTTTGTCTCCTCCTTGTGCTGAATGCTGGGGACAAACAAATACTTGAAGAGAGTTAGCAGAGTGTTTAAGGATGGCTGAAGAAATTATCAGGGTCTTTTCATTCCAAATCCTTGATTTCAGATTAACTCAACAGCATACAGTAAAGCACTGCTGTGTTGCATCACTCTGGTTAGGCTGTCTGGCTTCGACCTACAAAACCGCAGCTCACACTTTGAACATCGTTCACTGAAGCACTGGACAGGGTTACTAACATTGGTCTTAATCTTTAGTCTGTCAGTGCACAGGACAGATCACAATTTCTGGGGGTTTTTTTAATTGGATTTATGCCAATGGTGGCCATCAGTGAACAGTTACGAGCCTTTTCCTTCACCCTTGTGAATCTGAGACGGGATTGCAGTGAAAGGGCTTTTTGCCTTGTGACATCTGCCTGCCCTGTGCCATCATGCAGAGGTCTGACTTCCCCTAGGCTTCTTGGGATGCATGGTCATGGTGCTGAGGAACCAGGCATCTTTGGGCACACAGGAGCCTGGCCAAACCAGCACTGCAGCCCGTGCTGCCACGTGCTACTTGCTGCTCTTATGCAACCCGGGTATTTGTGCTAACCTTAAACATCCCTCCCGTAGGCTGTACTCCCACAGGACTCGCATTTAAACAGTTGAGCATGAAAATAGCTGCACATATAAATTTCACACTTTGCAGTAAAACGTCTCCCCCTCAGGACTTCTATGTTGATGTGAGTGAATGTCTTCATTCAAACAAGTATAAAAATCCTGAGGGAAATTTTTACTCCACTATGCAAGTGTCCATCTGCAGCATCCAGACTCATAGCAAGAGGGGGCTGGCTTGGAAAGAGCTTCTGGATTTGGCCCTAGTGGGTGGATTCCTGGTGCAGGATCCTTTATTGCTTCTCTTGCCCACTCTCTTCAAATTGCAACGCCTGCCAAGAAAGGAGTCTGTGCCAGCAACACCTATGTTTTCAGAACTGCTTATTGCTATTCAGTCTCTTCTGGTATTTCCAAACTTCAAGAAGAGACACCACAAGAGTGCAAAAAAATCAGCAGGAAAAAAGTTTTGGAGGGCTAGTGCACTCCAGGATAAGGCTGCATCTTTTGAAGCTTAACGCACTGGTGGTGTGGGAATATGCCTCTAAAGCAGTAAATATTTATTTCGATTGTAAACAACTTGCCATCTAAACTGCTAGAAAATATACTAACATTCAGAACTGGTCTGGGTGAGGTTCACCTAAGAATAAAAATGGATTCACATTTCAGAAGCTGGATTTTCCTAAGGCCAGACACATTTATGATAATAGAATTCCCCACAAAATTGCATGTGCTCACTGTTCCTGGGAGTGGTGGTGGTGGTGGGGGACACAATGACAGAAAATCAGGCCATGAGATGTGGAGCCTCCACATGGCTCAGTTTATTCCTTACAAGTTTACTCACACTCTCAGTACCTAATCCAAGGACAACAAAAGGTCCAGACTGCCAGGCTACTTCACACTTCACTGGGGACAAACATGGGAGTTCTAGCACTGATACAGAAATGTTTATTCAACATTTGGTTAAGCTCATATGAAATGTTCTCTACAGAAACAAGCCAGATCAGCAGCCTCACGGATGCAGTCTTCAAACAGCAAAAGAGAAAAGACATCCAGTGAGTGCATTTGGGAACATTTGGAGATATTCTTCTAATGGCAGTATTTGCATAGTAAGGTCAGCTTCTTGCACTGAGTTTCGGCAGAGCTCTCACTCTGAGATGACTGTTCATCTGCCAAGCTGCATTATACATGTGAAAACCTGTTTCTGCTAAGGGCTCTAGCCTTGGTGACTGTCTGCAATTATAAGACTAACATCACCCTACCTCACTGCAAATAGAATGGCCTTTAGCAATATTTACTCTTTCAAAGCAACATATGCAATGACTTTCCTGAATTAATTGTCATTTTGGCTTTCAGTGGTATCAGTGAGCTAGCCTGGAAGTCGGGAATGAAAGTTAACAGAGGAAGACGCAACACCAGGCCTTTCTACAAACATGAACCTTCAGTCCCATTAAGGTAAGGGAAAGACCTTATGGCCACCAACACATCAGATGTCTTATGGGAAGAAGCCAGTGGAGTTGCTGCCTTACCACCCTGCTGGATGTGCACAGAGGGAAGGGACATCCACGCTTCCCAGTCCCAGGGAGGGCTGTTACGTCTGCAAGCGAACTGCTGCAGTGGGAACACACTGCAGAATACAAGCCTGGCATTGTCAGCTAGAGGGATAAATTTAGACTTAATTTACTGCAGAATAACTCTCCAATAAAACACACACGATCTGTTTTGATACACCCCTGAAGACATATTCACCACAATAGTTATTTTCTTTACTCCAGCACAAACCCCAAGGGAAGAGAGCATATGAAATGCATGTGGGGTGTACTAGACCTGATGGGTACACGAAAGCTGAATTAGTCTGTTTGGAAAATCTGGTCTAGAGAAATACACTTCAGAGCAGAGAGAAATACAGAGCAGTGCTTTACAGAGAAAGACACGAAGGGAAAGGCTGCAAGACTGCAGGAGTCAGTGCTCATGCAAATATTTCTTTTCAGATGGAAATACATAAATCCACTTTAAAGTATGCTCCATTTAATTTCAGTCCCTCTGTAGTGGAAGACCGTGAACAGATTTATATTGATGAGGTTTAATGAATAACCTGTGCAGATTTTAAGGTAGAGCATCAACTGTTACAGAGAGGATGGGAAAAAAAGGGAGGAGGAGATTAACATTCATTTAACAACTTTCACACCCTACATTTGGCCACTCTAATTAATTTAATGGACTAGACAGGTGGCCTGGGAGATTTATCCTGTTACACAGATCTACGTCAACAACCGATTTTCAGTTGTTCAACACAGTGCTGTATGAAAACAGGTTCTGTGAGAGAACAGCTCATGTTACTTTGGGGGTGCATATGGACTCCACAAGCTTACACACTTCTGAGAGATGAAGAACACCAAAAAGAAAGAAAGAAAAAAAAAGTGTTGACTGAAAAAGAAAACTTCCCATTTGACCTGGGGATAATAGTTATTCTCAACATCTGATCTGGAAAATATTAATGAGAGAGAGAATTTTCCAGGCCCCTTAATGCAGCCATTTCCCAGAGGCTTCACAGAAGAACATCAGATTTTTATTTTTAGTTTCTTCTGAACTCTGATGCAGTATGTGTCTTCTGAAGTATTAGACAGGGAAAAAAAAGGATGTTCAAGGAAAGGCTGCGATTAAATCGCCACGTGTTCCCAAACACTGGTACTAGAGTGACTATCACTGAACTCTGCTGATTGAAGCTGGCCATTCCCTGAAACAATTAGGCAGAGATAAGACCTCAGGGGGTGACCCAGTCTGTGAATGAGTTTCAATATCACAAGTGAGTTTTACAGTAACTTTTCCTAAAAGGAGAGAACACTCATCTCTTCCACAAGGAGAGCGAAGGGGGTGGCAACCAGATGGGGGTAGTACCGCCTACAGCCTGTTACTATTTGAGCTGCAGTACGTGGGCATAAGGAAACCAATCATGCCCGTTACATAAGGAAACGGTACCCATCTGGATCTCCCATAATAGGGTCTTACCTAGAGACAAATCTCTGTTCATCTTCTTCTTGTCCATTCCACCTAAATATCCGTTTTCACTGAGAGAGATGACACGCTTGGAAACAGCCCCTGAGCTTGCCAGTTTGCTCCCTCTCTCCTCTTGTACCCTCGACAGCTTCTCTTCATCCACCTCCTCTCCCGAGTCTGCACTTTTAATGCTCAGACGTCTCATCCGGGACACAGAGTCAACCTCCTTCATCCGCACCAGGCGATCCACGGCAGTCCGGCTCGGCGGAGACGTCAGCTTGCCTTGCAGCGTCTCGATCACTTTCGAGGTGCTTCTCACCCTCTTTTCTGAATGCTGATGCACAGCTGACTTGCAAACCAAGTTTTGGTCCTCACCTTGGCCAAGACTTGCAGGTTGTTTGAGAACTTGCTGGGTTGCCAGTGTTTTGGCACCGGCTTCCTGGTCAGTGGTCTGGCACTCATCTGGGTATAAAGATCGGCCTCCCACTCTGACAAAGAGAGCACTCTCTGTCCAACCACACTTTCTTCTGCCTTCGTAAGAATCCTCTTTTTTCCTTTCATTGTCACTTACTGCGGTTCCCACCAATGACTCAAAGTCCTGGGCACCGTTTGCAGGGCTACTGCCTGGGTGGTCCCCAACGTGGTCATCTGGAAGGAGAGACTCCACTGCTATATCTATGCCTAAAATTCTTGCAGCTCTTGCCTGCAATGACTCATTCACAGGGATTTCCACTGCATTTCCATTTGAAGAGTGATCAGAATTGTTAGCACCAGGTCCTGGGGCTACATCAAGTCCCACTGACCTCAAATCTGGCTCGGAGCGCCCTTGGTTCCTCTGCGTTAGTGACAGGCGTACTACCGAGCCTCTCTCCAATACCGCATCATTTGTGGGAGTTGCACCTTTGCTCAGTTTAACAAAGTCTAGGTAACTTTGGTCTTCGCTCATCTCCCGCAAGATAGGATTATTGAAAGGATTACTGTGACACGAGCTGCTTGAGCTACTGGATAAAACCCTCTTGAGAGGGCCCACACAAACTGGCTGCTCACTTGTTCCACTCTTGGCTTCTCCCATCCTCATTTCTGTTATCAGACTTCCATCTGCTGGCCCGACTCCTTCACTGCCTCCTGGCTGCCAGGAGCCTTGAGAACCAATGCTACCCACCTGGCCACCATGCTCTGTCCCAATACTCCAACTTTCAGACTTACTTTTCACTCTTCCTGACTTAAACATAGGCACCTCTGGCACAATGATTTCTGATTTCCAACCGTGTTTTGGCTCCTGGTTCAACTTCTCATTTCTGGACACCCTTCTCTGTGTAAGGGCACCTGCCTGTGGAGAAGCACTTTCCAAATCATCTTCACTGCTCGTGCTCTCCTCCTGCTCTTGCAGCTCCTTGTTAAAACTTTCAAGCTCACTTATTGCATCCCAGGGACGGCGACTTACAGGCTTCAACAGGAACTGCCCAAACAACTCTTTACTGTTGCAGGGAGCGCCTGCCTCTCCCTTAACTACATCCCCCTTGTAAAGAGGACTGGGTTCCCTCTCTTGGGCAGGCACAGGCTGGTTCTGGTGGGCTTTTGTGGAGGGGGCCTGAAGCACTGAGGTGGTAGTCCTGGAAAAAGCACTGTTGCTAGACTGGCTGAGGTACATCTGACCCTTCATGCCATAAGGGCTCTGTCTGCAGCTTCTCTCATCAGAAGGTGACTCTATCTGTTTTGACCCTGTCATGGATGCTGTACATCCTGGGAGCTTTGGTGACAGCAGTCTGTTACCATTGGTCTGCCCAGGCTTTGTACCATGGAAAAACTGGGGGCTTGTAGGTTCTTCGGAGAAACTGGTCTGTGTCTGCTGGTCTTTGTACTGATCACCTGGCCAGGAGCCAGAGTATTTGAGCTCTCTGTGTTTTGTAGGCTGAATAAATCTGAGGTCATTCATTTGTTTGAACTCTTCTGGTCTCCACAGCTCTTGTTTTTGTAACTCATTTTTATTGGTCATGCTTCCTGTAAGTGCTTGCAACTCCAAGTCCGTTGAAGACATACTTAAGAGACTTTGTTCTTGCAAAGCCCCATTGTTATCAAATCCATTCTTATCAGAGCTCTGGGTTATGTTGTTGTTCCTATCTGTATCTGGCAGATTGGATTCTGATTTAACTGGGATAGAGACCAAGCAAAATATAGTTTCATTCATTTTTTTCTTTGAACTCTTTTTGCTCTGCATCCCAGTTCCAGGTTCAAACTTTTTCACTTTTGTAACAGTCTCACAGGTGCTGTCCATATGTGGATTTCTTACAGAAAGTTTGCTCTTTGTGTACTCTGTGCTGGCTTCATTACTGGGGCTGTGATTAGTTGTGCTACAACTGTCTCTTTGGTCCGGCAAGGCACAGTTTTCCTGATCTCGGATGGACGGTGCCAACCATCTGTTGCTATGGGTGGAGCTGTTGGAAGTTCTTTCTCCCTTTGCAGAACTGGACAAGTTTGATGTATTCAAAAAGGCACTGTTGTACTGTACATCAAGATCTCTCTCTTGCAAAGCACCAGTACTGGGACTACTTGCATTTTCAGTGTATTTAGCGTTGTCCTGCAGACCTTCCGGCAGGGCAATCTTAATATGTCGTATCCGAGGGTCATCAAAGGGAATATACTGAACAGAACGCAGGTAGTCAGCAGGGCGCCTTGCATGGCTTTGTTTCCCGTGAGGAAGATGGTTGTCTTTGCAAGGGTCACCCCCAGCTTCAAAAGTCTTCCTGGCTTGTCGTTGGCAGGGGACGACCCGCTCTGCAGGACCCCGCTGATCGCTGCTGGCGTGGGTGTTGCTGTTAGGCACTTCATTGAGGGGATGTGGGGCCACATTTTGGTGAGGGGGAGATTTGTAAGAAGGAGGGGGTACATAGACTGGGGGCTCTAAACCACAGTCCTGGATGCAGGCACCTTGCCTTGGCTCATTAACTTTGGCTAAGTAGGAGATGGGTTTGTCTTTCTGGAAGTGGTCCTGGAAACCCACGTTTTCTGCGGGTGCCCTGGTCTGCTGCTGCAGCTCATAGGATGGAGGCTTGAGAGGTCTCCCATACTTGGGTTTCACCAGGGGAAGGAAATGGCCTCCTTTTTCATGGTGTTTGGCTGGTTCCACACTCAGTCTGTCTGAGGGATAGGAGGCAGTTTTAGTTACGCTGAGCGAGTTGTTACTGTTGGTCAGGGAGGGCATTTCCACGCATCTCATGCTCTCGGGTGAAAGGACTCTTGGCAATGACTGCGATTTCCCCTTGTTGTGGGTACTCAGTACGTTGTCTCCCAGGGTCAGTGAATAGAGTTCTTGAAGCAGCTTCTCCCTGTCACCCTCAGACATTTGCCTCTCTACCTTTTTTGGCTGGTTCCAGCTTTCCATTCCCAGACTTTGGCATTTGCAGTCACCGGGCACTTCACAGCCCTCCTGCAAGCCGCTTCGCCTGACGTACCCTGCGCCAGTCCCCACCTTCAGCTGACTCTCCTTGGGGTGCCGGGGTGTCCCTGGGGCTGCAGTCAGGCCTTTCATTTCCACACCGGCTTTCTGGGAATAGCCCAGGAGCACACTGAAGTCCTGTCCTCGTCTTCTCCAGTATGCAAGATCTTTGTCGGTCTTGGGCTGGGAAGACCACGCTAATTGAGGCCTCTCATAAACCCTGAAAAAGAAATGCAGTGTCACAGGCAGTTTGCACAGATGGCCTTTCTTTCTCTCACGGGTAAGGCCATTAGCAGGTCAAATGCTGAGTTATGCCAACGGGGTTTGCGTAATCTATGCGCAATGAGGTGACTTAGTGGTTTTAATAAGAGGATTTAAAAGTCAGTCATTAATATGAGTACAGGAAGGGACTGATGCTCCACTGGCATGTTGTTATCTATGCAAAGCTGTTAGAAAGAGAAACTAAAGCATGCAGTTACATGCTGTGCAAACATGCACAGTCCTCTTCGATGGACACCAGAAAACTAGAAATGATTGGGTTGAACTTACTCCTGCATTCTGCCACATCAAAATCTATAGATGTCAAGGGGGACTACTGTGGTACATAAGTTTAATAGGAATCTAAAAAAGCAGAGGTAGGGAGGATGGGTAGAGGGCTATATCATAAGATATATTCTGTAAGAAACATGATTTTCATCCTAGTACAATAACTGAAATGAAACATGTCATTTCCAGTGTTGATTCTTGTTCATCTTTCTGAGGGAACAAAGTGCTTTGGATGAAATGATACGTGTCATAACAGTGGTGATGTATCAGAACAGTTCTGATTAAGATGGAACCAATATTTAAAATCTAAAATACCTCAAAAGAAGTATAAACTTCTTAAATAAAAGGAGGATTAACTCCAGCAATCTATTACTGAGACATGAAAGACATTAGACATTTTATTGTGGATTAGAAATTCTGAATACGGATTTACATGAACAGAATAGGTTCCTCCTGTGTTTTAAACAATGTAAACTGTTTTACATATTACTGTGGAACAAAATTGGTACCTTTCCATATAAATAATTAATCTTCTACTTGAACTGTGCTCTTCTATTCTTGTATCTAAGGTGTCCAACAATATAACTGCCTTTACACCATGTGTCTGCCACCAGCATAAGAGGAAAGAAAAATCAAAATTGACAGAAATAGGACAAGTATGTAGACAGAACTCAAGAATTTCCTTCTCTTCTCTCCACCCCAAGGTATATAAACAGTGTCATCTGACTCTTTTTTTACTAAAAACAATCATGTTTTTAGATAGGAGTTTGTGAAAACATAATACAATTCAAAATTCAGAATGCAAATGAAGCAATTCAGATCAACAGCACTTTTATGTGTATTAACTTCATCCTACAACTACAAAAGTTTAAAAATCAATCTGGGATAAGGAGCATCTTGTTCACATTAATTCAACTGGATTAAGACTTAACATCTGAACAAAATGTTCTGCCTCTGAAGCACAAAGTACAGTTCGATTGCTGAACCCCAGGACGCAACAGACGCCTTCATTAACCAGTGAGATAGAACAGGACACTTCCTTTATTAGAAAGTTGCAGTGACAATGAGCATTTCTATGGCTCTCTGCACGTGAAAACATGCAGCTCAACAAATGCTGCCTTCTTCTGAGACTATCAAATCTACCTTTTCATCTCATCCCCTTGTTGCTATGACACCACTTTCTTTTGGCACCGAGGTGAGAAACAGGGTCTAGCAATAGCAAGGAGGGAACGGACAGATCACTCCTTCTGTTTAATTTTATCCACCATCGTAAAAAGGATCTACAGAAATCACAGGAAGAGTCACAGAGTCCAAGATCAGAAGAGACTGTTACAATTATTTAGTTTGACATCTTGCTCAACGCAGGCCATTAGACTTCCCTAAAATGATTCTTGCTTTGTAGAGTCATAGAACCGTTCAGGTTGGAAGAGACCTTTAAGATCACTGAGCGGTAGTATGTCTTATAGAAAAGCATCTAAAAATCTTGATGTTTAAATTTCCAGAGATGCTGTTGCAAAGCTTCATCTACCATTAAAAAAACTCCAAAGTAAACTCAAATTCTCCTCAACCCAAATATGAAAACACTGGGGGAAGGAGGTATAGTAGACAACACTACTGAGATTTGCAACAATTGGAGCTAACATCATGGGAATGGAATGGGATGGCTATTTCAAGGCTTTAAGAGGAAATCAGGAATAGGGAAGGAAGCATTGCTTGATTCTTTCCTAGGAAACCACAGAAACAGAAGAATTTTGGTTAGTTTGCCTTTTTTAAAAACAAACAAAACTCAGGCTCAGGCACTCATTAAAGTAAATTAGCCCTAGGTTAGCTTGAGTTCCAGAAAGGATGTTCCTCCATTTATTAAAAGCTGTTTAAAACATTATATTTTAAAGATGAGAAGATTAATAACTAGGCTCCAGAAATGAACCTTGAAACATGATACAAACCACCATGTAACCTGGACTATGTCATCATTGCAACACAAGTATAGGGAAGACATTTAAAAGGAAGCATGTAGAGCATTTTAAACCTGATCTTTTCTGTGATTTCTATGCCTCTCCAGCTCCTGGCTCATGTGGTAGTGATAGTTGCACAGACAGCCTGTGTTGTGGGCTCCTAAATCTCTGGAGAGGATAACACTGCACTGCACAGTGGGAAGGCAATGCTCCATTAGTCTCCCCAAGGACTCTCCAGCTTATCTCCAGCCTGAAAACTCCTCTTCTCCCAAGGATGGAAAGTAGCTTCTGCACACGTGGAGGCACAGCAGGCAGCAGGGCAGCCCAGCACACCTGCACTGCTTGTGGCCACAACTGCAGCAGAGCGTGCCTCTTTCCAGAACAATGTAGAGACAGCAGCTAGTTTCTGACTGTGCCACTACATAATTCTGTCTCACTCCATGAGGTGCTGGTACTGACGTACAAATGCACATCCAGACACAGCAGCTTGCAAGTGCTTCACAGCTGGGAGAGGTGCTAAGGACTGAATGATCCTATGGCACCAACAGGCAAGATTTAAGTGCCAGGGACAGAGAGGTCCCATGGGACCAAGGAGGTAGATTTTAACATTATTAATTCTTTTCTAACATGCCTGCTTCTTAAAAATACCACATTTGCTGTCATAAAATGCTTTGCATTGATTCTACAGACATCTAATCTAATGAAGACTGTTTTAAAAAGCAAACTATTGCTAGCCTTTCATGAATTTTAGGCCTTTGCAAGAAATGAGGCCATCAGTCCACCCTGCATTGCCTGCATGGCCACATTTCAGCAAGCTGCTGCTCTCAGAGCAATGGGCTGAAGATGCACGTTCCCTTAGGGTGACACCGGACTGGTGGGAACTTGTGTGACACACATAACGGTGTCAGAAGTGGCACAGGCTTTGAAGTCAAACCCCTGCAGAATGAGGCCACTGCAGGGCCACCCAGGGAGTTTCTGTCCCTGTTTCTGCCTGCCAGCATGCAAGTGGTAGGTGTTAGGCACATGGTAGCTCAGGGTAGGTGAGCTGCCAGCACTGGGACAAACTTTGTCCCCAACGAGGAGGCACTGTTAAGAAATCCCTAGGATGTGGCACCAAGGGGGAAAGTTTTTAGAAGGCTGTTCTAGACAATGGCACCTTCTGTTCTGTTTTGGGATCCTATCCTCATACATACTCTTCCAAGCCCGCAAACTGGGAAACACCAGTACATCTTTCTAATCTTTCCAGCAGGTGATCTCAATAATGACTTATCTATTTAACTCCAAACCTGCTAGCTACCAACATAGTTTCTTCCACACAAACAGCTAAGCAAAGTGCCTCTTTCCTCCACTCAGAAGAGAAGCAGGAGGGAGTTCTCCTTCTGTGAACTCTCTCATCTCTACCCATAGGGTCACCTTTCCCACTTTCTTTACCTTGTCTCCTCTTCTAAACCTTTACTGTGTGGCGTCCTAATGCTCAGTTAAGCAAGAACAGCCAGGGCAGCCCCCTCCCCATCTGCTCCCCCATGCTTTGCCTGAAGAACAACAGGATGGATCCAAATATCACTTCCCTGCATCACCAGGGCCTCACTCTCCCCTTGCAAGCAGCAGCAGCTGGCAGTGAGTTGTGTCCACGTGCAGTTGCCATGAAGCTCCTCTCTTCCTCAACAAGGTTGGATTAGTGGAACAACTCTAATAAGCAGAGATAACAGCATCATCCCCTGCCATCATGAAACACCTTGAGCCCTACAAACCTGTCTGTGAAGGTAGCAGCGAGGTGGGCAACATCACTCACTTCTGTGGTGTTTGGAAGGTGATTAGCTCTTCTACATCAGTGGTCTGAGCATGAGTGTGGTGTAGGTACTTCCCTGGCTGAGGAGCCTGAGTCATGCTCCAACTTGCCATGGAGCTGGTCAACCTCTGTGAAGGTAGTTGGGATACACATTATCTCTTCTGGCCCTCCCCTGCTGCTGTGCTGCACGTGGAAGGCAGCGTCAGGAAGTGGCTGCAGAAAGCCTGCAGTGCCCAAGGAGCAGTGTCTCCATGCTGGGTGGCTGTCCCCTCTTCAGGCCCAATTGGTCTCCAAGTCTCTGCAGTGTGTGGCTCTTTCCCAGCCTGAGAAACAGGAATCTATTTCCCAGGACAGTCCAGAAACCAGACAATGAGCTCAAAATCCCTGCCAGAGTTCACTATGGCTCACCTGTAACAGGTTGAAACACTCCAAAGTGGGCCATCACAGAATTTGAAAACAGCTCATACTTGCACTCCAGTGCCGTGCCTTGGATGCTTCCCCAGGGCAGGGGGTAGGTCTGCAGAGGGACTGTCATCCTGCAGCCCAACAACAGACACACAGGTGCTGCTGCAGCACTGGAGCTGCAGACAGCTTTCCTGGGCCTGGCCCAGAGAACTCACTCCTCCCTTCCTGTGCCCCAGGGCAGTGGCAGTGCTGTGCTCTGCACCAGAGCCATACTTTGTGCCTAGGGATGGCAACAAAAGGACAACTCATATAAAGGTTTGCCATGAAAGAGTTCCCAACAGGGTCACTGGGAATCAGACAAATAGTGCATAAAATAAAAAACCAGTAACAGTAAGAAAGGATTTCTGTTTTGACACAAGTGTGACAAAGCCATTTCCAGGGCTGTGTTCCCTATTTTACATGGAAAAGGAACTTCTTAAAACCTGGATATAACATTTAACTATGCTGTAGACTGACAGGTTCCACCCCTTGCCTTTTGAGATGTTAGAAAGAGACATTTAAACTGTCAGAGGGCATAATTTTGTATGTAGCCCACACCAGCAGTTAGAGATCCCTGTGCCAGCTGTGAGACGTGCAGCAGAGGTGTGAGCCACGGCAGATATGCCAGAGAAGCAGAAGGCAGAGCCCCCACCACACATTACAGGCTGCGGGAGCAGCAGTGCTGGGGCACCTTCCAGCCTTGTACACCCACGTCTTGTCCACACTGGTTTTCCTCCTCAACTCCAAAGCCAAGCACCACCTTCCTTGGCACCCCTGCACACTCTTTCCCTGCTTCAAACCCTTTTTCCCTTTCATTCTTTTTTTGTATCATTCCTCACTTTATTGCTATCAAGTTTACTTCACCCAAAACACACCATGAAAGATCCTCCTTGTTACCTTTAAACTTGTGTTCTCTCCTTCCTTCTTCAGAAGAGATGGTTCCACCTGGGGACCTTCACTGCAGCTGGGACTTGCTGCCTCAGGACTGCTTTACAGAACTCACATCTCCTCCTGCCCATTATCTTAGCTGGCAGCCAGGAGCCATTCCTGCTCCAGGCAAACAAGCTTGCAAAGGGAAGAGATACGAGAGGAAAGAGCAGACGAGCCCAGCAGTCAGGGGACACGTGTGTTTGCCACGTGTTACTGAAGGTCTTCGTAAGCAGACAAGCCCCCAAGGCGACAGCATTTTGCCCTGCTTTCAGTTTCAAGCCCACTCGGTGGGAGGAAGGGGCTTTTCCTTGTAAACCATCGTCACACTTGGGCTGGTTTCCAGTCCCACTCTAGCTCCTTTCCTTTGTTGGTCTGCAGCACCCAAATAGCCGCAGAACAATGGCCGAGCGGCGGTGTGTACACACAGCTCTTCCTGCCCGGCCTGCCCCAGCCGCAGCGCGCACGTACTCCCCGTTCAGTTGTACAAGCACGTTGTGTGGAGTGACGACAAGAGCTGCCACTGGCTTGCAATTATTTTAAAAAGAAATGCACAGGCACCTTCTCATGTTTACTCCAGGAGAGCAGCCTTAAAAAAAAACCCAAGAAGGTCCTGTGTGCGTGTAGGAACACCCACCAAGAGCTGCACATCGCTGAATCTACGGCAAAAAACAGGGAGTGCATGTGGTAGAAGATGGGGGTTTTTTACCGTTACTTGGAGCTTTTTGAAGCCCCTCAGAAAGGCCTTTTTGATACAGGCCACATTTCAAAATGACATTTTACCCCACTCAGCCACTTCCCATCACCACAGTACCTTCAAAGGCCTCGATGTAGTAGAAGGTGAATGGATGTGCCAGTGCTTCGTGTGGACTTGCAGTGTACGGAAATGATCAGTAGTATGGGAGCAGGAAAGGATCACAGGAAAATGATGTCAAAGGTTAGGGTCATGCTTAGTTATCTGTCAGGATCAAAAGGAAGAGAAAGCAAAGCCATGGCATGATGCTGAAACTTACCCCCCTTCTGAAGTATGAAAAGTGGACAAACCCTGAAGGTCATGGTGGTAACCAGGACCCGCCTGCCTCCCTTGGCTCCCGTGGCTGCTTTCAGTGCTGCTCGAGTTGGTTTTCACCAGAGGTTTCTTGCTGTAAGCCCCAGCTCTTGATTCTGCCTCAAACCCGTTCAATGTTCTCTGAGCAGACCTCTTCCCTGCAGTTTCGTGCCGGTATCCATCACATCTGTTCTCATATGAGACCGGGGGATTTTTTGACAATTTGTATCCATGTGAAATCAGGAGGTCCTGGACACTGAACATGTTGTGCTGGTTTCACTCACAGCTGTGCCATCAGAAAGCTCTTTGCAGCAGGACCCATCCCTGGAAAACAAAACCAAAACCAGACAGAAGGCCACTTTAAAGAATGATAGGTATCTTTGATCAGTTGGTAGGCTGCTGAAGCTAAAACTCGCATCCCTTAGCCTCAGTCTTCCACCATTACAATAAAATAGATGAAGCAAAGTGCATGCAGATGCTGATGAATCATGTGCTGACCTTCCCTAGACAATACACCTCCACGTGCTCGCTCAGCCAAGCAGCAGATGCCACGCTGCTGCTGACTCAATCCATCTCACTGAAGAACTCACCAGTGACTGCAGCTCCCAGATTTCACTAAGTGATCTCAAAAAACCTCTTTGCACTGGAGGTAAGCCTACAATTTGAGTCAGGCACCTCCTTAAGAACCAGTCTTTCTCCAGTCATGGAGAGGTGTGCTCTGTATTCCCAGTGACAGCCCTCAATTCTGCACTGCTGCAAAGATCCAGCAAACTGAAATACTCGGCTGGAAACAATCCCTATTGTCTATACCACTCTTGTAGATTATTATGGCAATTACAGAATACTCATTCTTCCAGAGTTTTAAAATGAGTGGAGAGTAATGACCTAGTCAGTAGGCTGTGCAACACAACAGACCCGTTCCAACACATTCCTCCTTGCTTGAGCTGCGTTAGCAGAAGAAATTTTTTAAAAGGTGGGTAAAGAAGCAGCAAAACACACAGAAATAGATTTGTTATGTAAAACATAAACCACTCAAGATGATTTTCCCTGCACGAAGAGGGAATTTAACATGCGTAGAAGCAGTGTGTCCTTAGTAGCAGCAGGTCTACTTGAGGGACAGGAGTCCAGCGTTGGCAGCTACTCAAAGGAAGGTCATCTCTGTAAAGACTTGCACAAGCAAATGCACTTTATATACTGGTCTGTAGTGATCTTCCTGGGCATGAAGAAAGGAGAACTCTGTTCACTGCTGTTTACAGTAATTTACTGGAGATGGAGCAACTACCGAGACGGCTGCTGAGCGTTTATTAGTACTAAATCTCTCAGGCTACATATATACAGAAGTCAATGGATTAGTTTAGAATATAAACCAGTTTCTATGCAGCACTCCATAGATTATGGCCAGTGTTTGCCTACCCAGCGCCTCCTGTATCTTCTGTTCCCGCCCTGTCTCCTGGATGCTCCACAGACCGCAGAGCCGGTTTGGCTGGCTGTGCTGGAGCTGAGCAGCCCTGGTGTGCGGCCCCAGGGCACACAAGGGACCCTCTGGCCTGTGCCCTGCCCTGCACAGCCCACGGCAGCCACGGCGCTTGCCTGAGGACAGCCCACAGTGTGCAAAAACATGCACAATGTCTATGAGGAGACACAATTTAACTGGCAACCTGGAATGTTGCACACAAGTGGCTTTTCAGCCCAAGAGTCTGCCGAGCGCTTAAACCGGTTTGTCTCCAGAGCTTAATGAATCTCTTCCCTTTTCACACATGGAACACTACACACCCTTTAAAAACAGAGAAATAAAGTGCTGTGATGAAGATATTTTAGGAGTGTCCCTTGCTAGAACAGGATTCCAAATTCCCAGTAAGTGCTCTGTGTAAGTGAGCCAGCAGTAAGCACAAACAGGCAGAAAGCAGGGAGGAGTGGGACCCTTCCCTCTTGGAAGGAAGGGAAGGCTCAGTGGGTTATTTTTGAATGCTGACCTAAAAGGCTGATTTTCCATCCACCCACCGCCCCGGATTGTGCAAGGAGCCAGGTACGAGCACAGCGAGGGGAACAGCTGGCTCCTAGAGCTGCTCAGCTTCTAACGAGAGAAAGATCTGATGTGACTGCCATAAACAGCAGAAAGCCCATCCGAGCGCTCACAGGTGCAAGGAAGAAATGTGCTTTTCCTGCTATTATTGTCAGGCTGTCTGGGAACACAGTTTAACCCCTTCTCGGCCACTCACTGCAGCCAAGGTGCCATCAGAGACCTCCAGCCCATGTGGTTTACTCTGATCCTGCTTTTGGTACCAGTGACGAGGAGCAGTGGGGAACTGGTGTGACCATCTCCTCCTGCTCTGAAAACTTCTCCTGTGTGGAAGGGAAAACCTCGCAGTGTCGTGGGTGGCAGGAAGGCCCGGCTGGAAGTGGGATGTGTGCCCAGCACAGCTTCACAATGGCAACAAATGAAGTCGAGAAGCCTACACTCCTTTGCCTGTCATAGTGCCCTTGGCACCAAAACACCCCAGAGCTCTCCCCAGACCCATCACATGGAAATACTCTGTGCCTACAGCACCAGGAGCTGGTAGCAGAGGTGGCGGGTGGCTGCTATCCAGGACACTGACATACCTCAAAGGTGACACTTTGTGGCTTCACAGAAGCTACACAGAAGTCATGGGGAGAAACTGTCCTCTCCCAACAAACCTGGCCAGGGGCAGGGGAGCCAGAGTCCCTGGCCAAGCAAAGCCTGCAGGATATCAGCCATGTCAGAACCCAAGGTCCTCGAGCATGCTGGCCAGCATTCCAAACCCTGCTGCGGCACTGAGACGCTCTTCCCACCCTCCCTTAGATAAATAAACCTAAAAATTGAAATCAAAGGGATTGGATTGGCAGGAGTAACAAAACCATTGCTGCAGCACTGTCTTGTAAATAATCTGTCAGACTGGGCCAAAGAGTAAAGACTGTGCAGAGCTTCTAATTTGAGGGAAGATCAACAATGCTGGAAAACAGTTTGTTTTTCCAGTGCTCATTTGTTTTGTTTGCCAATGACATCAGTGCTTTCTGATAGGGTTTGCTTCCTGAGGATGCCTGCTATCTTGCCAGCGTTTCCGACTTGTCCCTGTCAGCCGGTACAGCTCTGCATTACACTGGAAACAGGGGCCAGGCTTTTCTCTGGAAACTTCTCAGGAGCACTCTCAGATGCAAAGAAGCAAGCACAGGCTGAACAGTGGAAATGGGCATCGGCCCCTGTGTGGGTGGACATGATGGGGACCTGTAGCCTTGGCGAGCAGCACACAATGGGACCACCAGTTGGAAACATCATCAGAGCCCCTTATCTTGGAGAGTGGGGATCAGAGTCTCTCCTCAGGGGCACAAATCTCATTGATGGCCCTGAGAAAAGCTCAAAGCACTGCTGAAAGATACCCTGAGGAAAGCTAGTGCTAGAATTTCCTCTGACCTGCTTCTGGATCCCGTTCTTGATGGGATAAATGCACTGCTTTCTGTTGATGGGCTGCCTTTATCTGTGGGTCTGTTTAGTGGCATGGGTTCCAGAGACTTATTATTTTGGAGGTCAAAGGTACCACCACCACCTGTACGATGGCCAGTACCAGAGATGATGAAAGGCAACACTTGCAACAGTGGCAGAAGCAGCTCTTACTTCCATGCCCTGGAATGGCCTGCATCCTCCCTGTGTGGTGTTCCAAGCAGCCCATCAGTCTGCTCCTTCCTTTTGCCCCGATTCCAGGGACCGCCCTGGCACAGCACCCACACATGGGTGGGAGGTCAGAAGCAACAGAGAATTTGGCCATGGCTGCCATCTGTTACATCTCTCCCTCTCTCCACTACTTGAAATCAAGTGGAAAGTGGCAACCCTTTGGCTGTTTGAATATGACCCCTGAAGTCCTTCATCCACACGATTCGCCCTGCCCACCTCTGCAGAACTATTTATAACATTTTTGTAAGTGATTCTGTACAACTTTACAGCAAACATTGAAGAAGTGTGATTTGCATTGCAAAATGAAGCATCCAAACATTATGAATTGCCAAAATCACGGCACCCTGCATGGACACAAAGGTTGCTTCAGTCTGTAACTACATGACTTCAGGCTACTGAATTCTGCAGGACTCCTGCCTCTGTTGATGGGCGGCCTAGGTGATGCTGGTCTTCCTGGGCTTTATCTACAGCAGCTATTCAAACACTGTTCTGATGACAGAGTTACTAACTGGCATCTGAATTACAAAACGTATTATCTAGATGGGTCACATAACAAACTTGCTTATCATCACTCACGTCTGGGTGGCATTATTCCCATTTCATATCAGGTGTGTGCCAGCAGACAGAAGTATTATGCAGACAGACTAAAGTGAAAACAATCCTCTCCATTCTAGGTGTCCAGTCTGAAGTGCCTGCAACCTGATTTTTCAAAGCCCTTGGCCTTAAAAAGTGAACTAGGCACTTTCAAAGCAACTGCTGCAAGAAACTAGTGCCTCTGCACACCAACTCCAGTGTGGCAAGTCAGCTGTCTACACAATAAAGACATGGGACGAGTCAAAAACTTGGCTGCAGTAATTTGTCTACCACACTCTCCATTCCTCTTCCCATCTAATCCAACACTTTTGTCCAGGCAGCCCCATATTCCTCCCACTTCTGTTGGCTCCTCACCACCATGTACCCCAGTGCTTTTTCTCCCCACATCCCCCAGCATCCCTTCCCTGCCTTCCCATCTCCTAGTGCCACAAGTCCAGTCACTATTCTCACACGGCCCCCGCCATGCCAGTCAGCCTGCCTTGTCCCCTGCACCCCTCACAGCTTCTCCTGACTGGTCTTTGTTTCGCATCCATCACCTCAATTTGCTCCTTCCCCTGGTGATGACCATCTTCTGTCCTGTCTGCATTTCCAGCAGAAGCACCTCTGTGCTTCCTCTCTGTTCCTAGGTCCAAGACCTTATCTCCCCACTACACAGAGAAAGCAGGAGCCATCATTTCGGTGACAACCCACCTCCATGGTCACAGGCCTGGGCAGGGGCATCGTGCCGGGCTCTGCAGTCACGCTCTGCTCGCACACTCCTCAGAGCAGCTGGGGCACGAGCATCTGTCCGGTGTGGGGCTGGAGGAGGGCATCAGCAGGCTGCTCCTCTCCAGAGCCTGAGGGGTCCTGATGGATGGGAGGGGAAAGTCTTCAGAAAAAGAAGCAGCTAGGAAGAGAGATGAGTCTGCTGAGAACAGACACAGACATCTCTGAGCCTTGTCACCATAGATCCTGCTCCTGAACATGCTGGCACCACAGCTCTCAATCAAACAGCTGGAGGATCTCTTTTCTTCCCCCTTTTTAATGTGGGCAAAACAACATTCCTTCTCTCCTTCCTCCTCTTCCCTAGTTTTTCTTGGAAATGGTTGAATTGGTTTAGCTGACAATATTAAAATAAATTTAGCCCGAGAGAGACATAACCTGAAAGTCTCAGATCAGGTGATAAAAGCCTGACAGACTACAGGAAAGGAAAACAGGTTCTTGTAGTAGAAGTTTTAATACTAGATGGTACTACTGGCTCAGTCTAAATATAACCCTGAGCTACATCCCAGGAGAATATCTAAGCCTTTGTCCATTGTAATTGCTCCTGTTTTCTCACTCTGGTTTTGCATGTGTTCATCTAAGACAGCTTATCAAAACTAAACACATTACATGGGGCTTTTACCTTGATCATCTCATCTTTTTTGGGACAATACCATCAGATGGGACTGTAAAGGGCAGGCTGCTGTGCCCAAACAGCCACCACCACACCCAGAGCTACGCGGACACGTGCTCCAGTGGGAAGCAGAAAGCTTGAAGAGCATTCAACGATACTGTTCACTGTGAGAAAATATCAGATATTCAATGCAAAGATAGTCTAGAACACGGGAAAAAAAAGATATCAGAGAATGTTAATGTGAGTTTGATGTATTCAGCTCAGCAGGGCTTAATTAAGCATAGGCTAGGAGTAAAGAAGGAGTAGGGAACTAGCCAGGGCAGCCTCCAAGCCGTGAGTAAATGCCTCCTAGAAATTCTTAAAGGATGGGAGAAGGACAAACACATGATCTAACTTCAAACAAAAAGGGGAAGGAGACAGATCTGATGTATCACAGACCAAACAGCCTGGATTTGATATCGACTGGTACAAATTATTATTCAACTCATTTGTAAATACTTCTAGCAGGTGTTGATTTATTGTGGAGCAGGAAGGAGTGAGTGTGTGATCCAGGAGGAGCAGCAGTGTTTCCACCGCCCCACGCTGTAGCTGCATCCACTCCCACAAGCTAAAGTCATGAGAAAATAGAAAATATAGACTTGTCAAGAACAAATGAAGTCTAATAAATTTAATTTTCTTCTTGGATGGAGTTGAGTGCTTAGTGACAAGGGAAGAGAAAACAGTAGAGGTCGCACATTGGAATGAGAAATGCTTCTGATGGATGCATGTGATAGTCTGATATGCAAACCATGTGATTATAATTTAGGTATAACTTACTCTAGGTGGGTATACAAATATTTCAAATCTGTACTTGAGGAATAGTTAGTGAGTTGAATGTCAACCTGAAAAGAAACATAAGGGCTGTGCCTGGGGTCTTGCTCGATTCAATATTTCCATTAATGACTTGTAAATTAGAATAAAGATTACAATTACAAATCTGGAGGGAGAGCTGCAAGCATTTTCAGGGATTACAATTAGAATAAAATCTTAATAAATTAGGGACACAGTCAGAAATGAATGACTGAGATTCAGTACAGGCAGGTGTTGAAGAAGGAGGATGCAATGCAAAAGTACAAAATGGAGCAGTATGGCAAAACAGTCTCTGGGGCTAAAGCCACAGAGACAGAAGATGTCAAGAGTAGCACAGGGCTTGGTACATGCAGGTGAATGTCCTTGGAGATCTAGTGAGGGGAACATCAAACTCTTTGCTTCTCTCAGCCACATATCCAGTTCTGGATCCTGCCTCAAGCGAGAGGCTGCACCCTGCCACTTGCTCACGAGAATGAAAAAAAGCTTAGGAAGTGTGACCCCTGGAGAACAGGCTACAAGAAGTGGCCTTGTGTAGTTGAAAGAGAAGGGAGGAGGAATGAGACGGGGGGAAGGAGATACGATAATGAGTTTTAAATACGTCAGGCTGCTAAAAGGCAGTGAGAATCTTGTCCTGCTCTCTGCAGATGTGCAAAACCGAAGGGACTGGCTTAGCATGCAGCAAAGGAGATTTAGGTTAGCTATTAGGAGGAACTATCTGGCCATGATGATAGTTAGCTGTTGCTTATGCTGGGAGGCTGTGCATCTCCATCAATACAACTTTTCAAGAACAAGCTAAATGAAGATCTTCCAGGAATGCTGCAGATAAAGCAGATCTTGATGCAGAACCATGGGATTTGGGATAGAAGCTAAACACTTTGACATTTCTCCTCTGCTTACCCCAAAAAAGATATAGTTTTGGTGGTGTGCCTCACCCATTTCCACAAAAATCAAAACTCTTCTGTGAAAGATTCCCAGTCTTACGAGTAGCCACCTCACCTGAATTACAATGTGACTTTCCCCTCAGCTGCAACCATTCAAAGTAGAACAACCACTTTATCACAAAATGCCAGCAATGACCTACCCTGCACCCCCCTTTCCTGACATCCTCTGCATTGTGAGGAAGAGTGGGAGTGTGGGGTGCCAAGGGCAGGCAGGCCTGGCAAGGTGGCAAGCACCATTTGGTAGGAACAGAAACTTTGCCTCTCCTCCAGGGGTGGGAGGGAGAGGGAGGCTGAGGCATAAGAGACACACTGCATGTCCAAAGGTTCCAAGCAGAGAAGAGGCAGTAGATGAGCTGAGTGGAGACACAAGAATGAGGTCTTGATGAAAGGACTCATGTCAGATCACAGACACACACCAGGCAGAGCTTCAAGACAGTTCCCAATACAGCCAACACCATACTGAGGGCTTCGAAGCTGCTAGTGCTAAACAAATATTCATCTTTGCTGACTACATGGGAAAGAGACATGCCAAAGTCATTGCTGGAAGATAAGCTGACTTTATGTTGGCTCCACGTGTTTTCCCAGGCCAATCTCTCCCATTCATCTCACATAAATTAAACAGAAATCAGTGAATCTTTGTGCTTAACCCTCATTACCTGTGAGCAGGAGAGTTCACTGTTTTTTTCCTCTAATAGAGAGACTCATAGACAGTCAAAATTACAGCTCACATCCCCTTTGCATTCTTTGAGGAAAAAAAGTCCACAGTGAAATCACCCAGAAACTGTGCCAGAGAATAAATTAATGATCCAACGTGTCTCCAAAAAAATGGGAAGGCGAGGAGGAGGAGTGAGTCTTAAAGAGTCCGTTTAACTCTCAGAAGGTAGTTACTCCTGTCTTGAATCTCACTAGTGCAAACATATCTGCAAACCCACTGTGGCATGAGAGAGAGCACAGAGCATCTCCTGGGGGAGACCTTAATGAGCGACGGCTGCTCTCCAGGGGTTGCCAGCCCCATTTGTTGGGAGGTTTCAGGTCATATTTCAAAGTCTGCCTGCTCAGATTTGCAAAGAAAAAATGGTTGAGAGATGGATTTATTTTCCTGTAAGTAGCGTGGGTGTTTGAGTGCTGGGTTCACACATCACTGAAATATGTGTCTGATGGTGCATGGATAGGAGTTTGTATCTGAAATAAGGCTGATTTTTAAATTTGCCATGGACCAATCCAGCCCTGGCCGAGCACTGATTCGCTGAGGCTTGCAAGCATCCCAATAGCAGCAAATGCTTGAAAGGGAGAGAGGAAACAACCAAGCATGCAAAGATATCGCTGTTCCTATTAGCTGGCTTTCCAAATGTCAACAGCTTGCTTCCACCGATGACAGAGCAGCACATCACTCCACTGAAATCGGTCCAGACTTTTTTCAGAGAAGGAGCAATTGTCAAAGAGCACTCACTGCTACTCTGTGCTCCAGATATAACCAGTCCTTAGACCAATTGGCAGCATATGGTCTGTTTCCTCAAATGACAGCTTTTGTTTGTCACAACAGGAGAACAAAATAGTACATTTATTAAAATGTAATTAGCCACTCCTTCCCTCCCAAAAAGGAACTGCAAAAGAGGGTATTTTTTAGGACTCGGACAAATGTTTCCATGTTGTTTAAGATGCTTTTGTCTGGAGCAATCCACTCTGGTGGAACAAAGCATGGGGAGTCACATTTGTTGTTCACATCTGAAAATCAAGATGTGAAAAGCTAATCATCCCACCTAAAATACCTATGGGCAAAGTGCTAATAAACCTCTCCCATGCCAGAACTACACAGATCACTGTTAGTGGTCGCAGTTTTTGACAGAAAAGCTCTCCATCCATACAAATACTAATAACAGTAGTTAATCTTTTAAAGCACAAATTTTTAATAAGGGATCTATCACATAGTTGAACTTCTTTGAGGTGACGGTGACATGACTTATAGAGCCCGGGCTCTATGATCAAAAGGATTAGACACATTAGCATCCTACTAATCACAGCAGGACAGGCCAGCCCATCGGGCCAGGACTCACGGAGGAGAGATCCGTAAATAAACACTTTCTCCCGCTCACAGTCGTGGCTGGGAGCAGAGGCGTTCCAAGGTTGGTATGGTCCTCTCCTCTTTCAAAGAGATAAGGATTGTGTCTGCTGGAGTAAATAAATTCTCAGCAGTCTCACACATCTGTTTGTTTACTCATTTTCAGGCATTACCATCCTCTCCTGTGTTGTTATCCCTTTTATATTACCCTTGTATGTATAATCAAATGCCCTCTCTTCTGGATTGACCCTTTGCTTCTTCCTGTATTATAGACGCCTTTGATCTTTCTTTCTTGCATCTGTGTGTCCTGCCTTGTAGTCTCAGCAGGATTTCCCTCCAAATCCTTGCTTTACCAGAAAATAAATGCTAAAGTAGTATTTGTATGCATTAGCGTAGGGAAAAAAACCAGACACTCTACTCGAGAAGCCTCACACTCCAGTGCCACTGTGCTGCTGGAGCACTGCCTGTGCCAGGCAGGGTCACCTGCCTGCAGGGAAAACCAGCCTGTTGGAAGGTGGCCCAGCTCCTGAGCTTGGCTGAGACCCCTGGGCCAACAAGGTGAGCAGTCATCATCACAATGGGAGAAGAGAGATCATCCTAAAATTTCAGAGGCGGCTGTTATTTTTTCCCCCCTTTGTCACACCCTTGGTGACGTGCAGGGTGCCCTCATCACGTCCAAAAGCAGAGCTCAGCCTTTAAGAATTACTTTTCAAAACCCTTCACTTGCCCCACCATTTGAGATAGTCCAAGTTATGGCTGACAAATTCTACTAACATCCTAACTGTAATAAACTTGGGTGCTAAAGAGGCTGCCTCTGAGCATTATGTCTAGGTACATGTGGGACAATGTCACCAGTTCACACTGAGACCTTAATGACAGCACCAAGGCTGAACAACCCCTTCCTTCATAGCTGGAGCTAGTGAGTAAGCTTCCCCAGCAAGCCTGAGTCCACTGGCTCTTGAAACAAAGCATAATAACAAGGTTGCAGAAAGTGAGATAACCCTTTCCACTCGAGAAGTGGAAAACAACATCTGTTAAAAAACAAATAAACCGATGTAATGGCTTCAGCAAGAGACCCAGAGGATTTTAGAGATGCAGCCTGTGGCTTGGTCAACACATTGTGAACAGCAAATTACAAGAGAACAATTGTTTCATACCAAGCTCTCCCACCCCTCAACTCCCTCAAGGTTAATTAGAATGGCCTCTGGCCAAATTAATTAGAAGATTTGGGCAGGACTTTGCTATGTACTTGTAACTAGTTCCAAGGTGACCAAGAGGTTCAGAAATGCCTCACCTTCCAAATAAAGCCTGCTTGGCAAAAACCAAGCTCACATGTGCCATGCCATTTCTCTGACAATCAGGAGAAACACTTAAAAGTAATCTTCCCCTAACTAACGGCTAAGGCAGAAGAATTCTCTGCATCCTTCCCATTGAACAATATGCCCTTGTTTATTTTCTGTGTGCTTTTTAGGTCGTAAGAGGCCAGTAAAATTATGCATTAAAGAACAATATACTACTGTAATATGCCACTTGATACACACAGCCTGGCAGACTCTGAAAGATCCGTCTTTTCCAAGAGCTGGCAAATACATGTTGCAACATGGAGAAATCCTGTACATCACCATAGGATGGGAGGATGCAGAACTGGGCCCAGCTTTCTAAACAACAGAATAAACTGGTATTTTAGTTGGCATTGTAACATGCTCTCATGGCACAGCCTGGGAGAGCATCTTGCCTTGAGGACGTGCCCAGCTTGTCTAACCCATGGCAGCAACCTGCCTTGACCACCTTCAGGCTCCTGCTGCCCTCAGCATCCCATGGCAAAGGGGATAGCTGGCAGGATCATGCTTTTTCCTCCAAGTGGTACCGTGGTGAGAAGTGGAACTGCAAGAGCATAGTAGCATAGGGCAGACCTGGCCTCTGTGATTACAAACTAAGTGCTGGCACAATCTGAGGCTCTCAAAGTGGTTGCACCTCTAAACTGCAGAGCCCTTCTCTGCCACTAACCCAATATTCTTTAGTTTGAAGCTGTAAGGTTGCTGTTTTCCACGTATCTGTTACCCACAAACAGCAACAGCATTCCTAGGCAGAACTAGAACTTCTGAAGTAACAAAGAGAAAATGCTTCAGCTCATGCAAAGAAATGTAGCTGAATATGTCTCAGCAGGACACAATTCTCATTGCCACTCACCAAGATTTAATGTCTCGACCGTGTGGATCAGACTGACTACTCAAAACAGTTACATCGTATTTACCCTTTAAGATATGGGCTGGAGTAGCTTAACATGTAGAGTCCATGCTACAAAAAAGCCCTTATTCTCAACACTTGACTAAAAAGAAAGGAAGAAAAAAATCCCAAACCCTTAATAGATGCATGAGTACTTTGGCACAGACCCAGCGACAGTCTAAGGCCATAATTTGTAATTCTGAGGCAATTATGAAATGATGTAACAGCACAGATCTCCTTCTGACAGAACAACTTTCTCTCTTTTTTCTTGTCTCCTTTGCAACAGTCCATAGTATAAAACGACCACCAAAAAGGAAACAACCCCAAAGAACTATCTGACTGCTGGGTAAATATAGCAATAAACGCCGAGAGGGGCTGCAGCTGACGTTTCGGACCCCGATGCCACATCCCGGCCGGTGTCCGTGGGGAAGCGGCACCGAGTCCCAGCCGGTGGCCGGGTCCCGGGGGCTGCGAACGGATGAGATAGACGCTAAAATGAAAAGCGAGCGGTACCCACTAAGTTCCCCCGGAGTCCTGCTCAAGGCGAGCTGCGCGGGGGCTGTCGGCAGAGAGTCGGGGGGCGATGGTGGGTGGCAACCGGCAGGTGCAGGGGTGGGAACCCGAGGGATGCCGCTAGCCCTGGGACACCTCCGAGCTCCCCTGTCATGTGTGCGTGTGTGTGTTCCCTCCTCCAGCTCCCCCACTTACCCTCCTCACCGCTTGCCGGGACCCAGCTGCAGACGCTCCGGTGGCGGCTGGAGCCGCCGCGTTCAGCAGGGAGGCACCGAAACCGGGGGGCGGGCCGGGGCGAGGGGGCGGGCGGGGCGACCTCCCGGCCCGCCCCCATCGCTCTGTCCCGCCTCCCCCCTCTCCCCACCCCCTGACCATAAAGCGATGCGGCGGCACGGCTCTGAACCGGCCGCTGATGCTTTGTTTTGTTGTTACACCTCTTTTGAGAACACTTCCTGGGCTGCGAAAGGGAGGTGCAGCCCGTGGAAAGAGGCGCTTCTGGACTTTGGAGTCCTGGCGTCGCTGAAGATTTACCCCGAGTGGGCCTTGAGTTGAGAAACAGAGCTTTCCCCTAAATAAAGAAAACAGTCACTCGTGCTTCAGGCTCTCCTGCTACAGAGAAAAACTTGAAGACCTGGGCTGAACAGAGCTCGGACAACTAGAATGCAAACTGCATGAGTTTTGACACAGTTTGAGGAATGTCTTGGCAGGGCTCTGGAGGTTTCCAAAACCCACCTGGACATATTCCTGTGTGACCTGGTCAAGGGGAACCTGCTTTAGCAGGGAGGTTAGACGGGATGATCTCTAGAGATCTCTTCCAACCCTGACCATTCTATTATTCTGTGACTCACAGTAAAGGACTGATGCCAGTTGGCAGCCCCGAGTGAGAATGGGGAGCTGGTATAACACATGAAGCCATTAGTCTGTGGTTTGGGAAGTCCAGCTGCTGTGCTCCTCAGCAGAGGCATGGCTTCCAGTGTCTCCCTTTGCTTCTGCTCCATCTTGTCCTCTGCTTGTTAGAAAGCAAACTCTTTGGGCATATGTTGCTTCTAGTTTTGCCCAAGAGAGCCACTGCTACCCGGTGCTTTGCACGGCTTGCAGGGGGCAAGGAGAAGAGCAAAGAAAGCACGAAGTAAGAGCTGAGGGTTGCTGTGTGGGGCAAAGGCAGGGCTGAGATGGGTGTCCCATGTGAGTGCGGGCCTGAACGGGCTGGAGCACCAGGTCCGGCTCC
The DNA here is from genome assembly GCF_028858725.1 of Colius striatus. Lineage (NCBI taxonomy): Eukaryota > Metazoa > Chordata > Aves > Coliiformes > Coliidae > Colius > Colius striatus. The sequence goes on from NC_084763.1 coordinate 49,285,331, forward strand.
TCAGGGGATCAAGGTCAGTGCCTGCCAGGCCCAGTGAGGGCCATTGCGGGCAGACATTGTGGGAAATAGCAACACACAACAGGAGAGTGATGGGCCAGATGAAGGAAACACAGAGGAATTAATGCACAGGGAAAGGAAAAGGAAAACCACACAGGCATGCTGCACACCAGCTGGCTCTTCAGCAACAGCACTACTGTGTGCCATTGCTGTGATGAGTGAATGGGAAATCCCACTCTGCTCCGTGAAAGTTGTTACTGCTTTATGCCTTCATAATTCTCTCTGGCCTCAAAACCTCCCTGATCAGGAGCTCTATGTTTATGGTTTATGTCCAATCATCAGTGTTGCTGCTCGGGGCCAGAGCTTTCCTGCCATTCCTACTGAGCTTGTTGCAGGCTTAGAGCCTCATTTCTGGAGGTGATCCTGCATTAGTTGTTTTTTGCACTCAAGTCAAGCAGCTTTCTTCATAATTTGGTGTGGTGTGAAGTGACTGAGTGCATTAATTATTCCCTGAAAGACTATAACAAGTTTTGTCTTAGATCCAGTTGCCTAAATACTTAGGTTGAAATCACCACATACCTGCAGTTTACCATAACTAACTAGCCACAGATGTGCTATTAAAGCCATGCTTTTTTTTACCTTTTCTCCATTCTATACAGCAAGTTACAGCTATGATATATTAAACTTTCTTAAAACAGATGCTAGTCATAAACAAAACAGCTATTACCCTTTTGCAAGAAAACACGTCACATTACCCATCCCGCCAGTAACCACCTGTTTATAGAATTGGCACCACTTTTTAGTTTGGAACCGAGGAGCTTCAGATATTTTATTGGTATATCAAGGCAAACACCAAACATTGCCATGGAGAGGGGATGTTTTCAGATGCCAGTTCTTTGGTGCTTTCTTAGTTGTATTTTGTTCAGGTATTCGGGGATTCATTTCTTGAACTACTTTATCACTTCCTAAGCATCCCAGAGAAGCCAGGAGGGTGAGTATGGATTGAATAGAGGGAAATAGTTCACAATGCCAGGTGGTGGTCCTTTAGCAAGCATGATTTAATGCACAGCAGTCAGTGTCTGTGCAAGGCATTGGGCTGCTGGGGAGGACTGATAGTGCACTGATATTTTCCTTTAGATGTAAAGGTTCTTCTATCATATCTGTTAGATATACCTTAGAGTCCTAAAGCATGACACACAAATGTGTGCTGGAAGGAGGGGAAAATGGGGAAAAAAGCTAAAAAATAAAAAACACAGAGGAAGTTTACACCCATTCTGTGTGCATATGTGAACATTGTGAACACTGCCCAAAGTGCTATGAGGTGTGGCACACAAATTACCCTGCAGAATTTAGCTGGTGTACACTGGGGGAAATTAGGTAGTGCTTCCAAAACTTTTGAAGTGCTAAATATTGTTAAAGTAATCCTTACAGCTTTTTCATTCAAAGACTTTGCTCAGGGTACTTAGCAAATATTAATGAGTTTCTCATCATAACACCCAGGAGAGATGAGAAGTTATCACAGTAATCACCCCGTCGCCCAGCTGAGGAACAGAACAGTTAGACCTCATTTTTCAGGAGGGTTTCCTGACCAAAATATTTGTACAGTCGTTCAGCTGAAAAGCTCTTGGAAAGGGTTAGGAGCTCCAGCTGGCCTCCCAGCAAGGTGTCAACATTAGGGAGGGAGAGGGTCATAATTTGTTTTGGGTCTCTCAGTACAAGAAAGACATTGAGATACTGGAGTGTGTTCAGAGATGGGCAACCAAACTGATGAAGGATCTGGAGAACAAGTCTGATGAGGATTGGCTGAGGGAGCTGGGGGTGTTTAGCCTGGAGAAGGCTGAAAGGAGACATGATCAGTCTCTACAACTACCTGAGAGGAGATTGCAGCAAGGTGGGGGCTGGTCTCTTCTCCCCAGTAACAAGTGATAGGAGGAAAGGAAATGGGCTGAAGTTCTGCCATGGGAGGTTTAGATTGGAGATTATGGAGAACTTTTTCACTGAGAGGGTGGTTAAACACTGGCACAGGCTGCCCAGGGAGATGGTGAAGTCACCATCCCTGGAGATATTGAAAAGACTTGTAGATGAGGTGCTGAGGGACATGGTTTAGTGGTGGGCTTGGCAGCATGAGGTGACTGGTTGGACTCCGTGATCTTAAAGATCTTTTCCAAACAAAATAATTTTATGATCTCCAAAGCTAGGGGAAGATGAAAGAATAGTGAGTAGCAAATCATATTGGTGTTGGATCCATCCTAATTTTCCTAGTTTAGAATTTGGATGATTACTACTCTACAGACGGCTAATCCCTGCATTCACTTTATAAGTTAATATAGATCTGATGCATTATGTACAAGGGTACATGAAGGGTACAATACAGATGTTAGTGTGAATCCATCGATCTCCAGGAGTGTACATGTTGAGCCTGAGGTGTGACTGCCACCTCACATCCCTGCTAGTGACATAAGCTTCACTTGTTAAGGAGAGTGAAGTGTCTCACAGACACTGGGAAGTGAGATCATGGCTGAGAGCTATGCAGCTGGGAAGTGGTCTTTTTTCCAAGCACAGGCAAGGTTTTAGCTTGGTTAATTGAAATGAAGGGCGTAGCTGTGGATCCTGTTAACATCACTGTGTGGACTAGTGCTAGTGGAAAATACACTTCAAATAAGGTAAAAGAAGATCAGGCCCTGGTCAGTTCTCATGTATTACCACCAGATGTTGATGATCTCCACTGAAATGCCCACTACATTACTTTTGAGTGTCCAGCAGCTCCCAGACAACACTCAGCAGCTCAAGTTGTGCCTGATACCCAGTGTAGGTCTAGTCATGCAGTGAAAGCCACCAAGACCTCTCACTAAATTTCTAGCTGCACCTCAGCACCATCCCACTGTGACTGCAGATTTTGGCAAGTTCAGATCCTGACCTATTGCAGCTACAACAAAGGATGAGAGCAAACTCAGGTTGCCCACAGGCATTAGCTAAAAAATCTTTGCCTTTTTCATGAAACTAATTGCAAATCTACTTTGAAAAAATCCCACAACTTCATCTTCAAAACAGCTGCAAACGTATTATTAGCAATATAGATAATTTAACTTGCAAATACATAGTGTGTGCTGAGCAGCTTTTTATCTGGGAGAATGGAGTCTGAAATAGCAAAGGCATCTTGGGGAGGAGATGCACAAGGGGCAGGGAGATGAAGGTATGTGAAGTAATGTAGAAACAGAAGAGGTGGTTTGGGCATGACTCCTCCCTTTCCTGAACATATATGTAATTTAAAAAAATTAACTGGAAGATGGAGAACACAATAGTGATAAAAGGATTCCACCTTATTTGCACTGATGTAGCTAGGCTGGGAAAATCGCTGATGTAGGATACAAGTGAAGCCCTGAGGTTTTCAAGGAACAAACATAAACATGTACCAATGACAAGAGAGCCTATAGTTACAGCAGTAAATATCAAGAAATGGAGATGAAGGGGTTATAGTCCTCAAAGCTTTGGCCAGATTGTAATTATTGGAAAGCTAAAGCAGGTTTCACTCTTCCCCCAGCCCCAGTCACTGCCATTTAGAGAGATGTGGAGCTACTGAGGGACCTAAATAGAACCAGGTAGGGGCACACAGTGAGTTGGGACGTTGGACTGGCAACTTCAGGCTATGGGTCAGCTGCTGGCATGATAGTCCTCCTGCTTGCCTTTAGAAGGCAGGAGATAAAAACAGGTTCAAAATGGAGAGACCATTCCTCCCAGAGCGCTTGCTGTGCTTTGAGCAGCATGGCTTTGGATACCACTTGTGCTGAGCCTCTGTAGGAAGCCCTTCCCTGGGGAACACAGGTCCACAGTGGGGAGAGGGAGCATCTCTGAAACAGTGTGCTTGAATACAAAACCACAGCACACAGTATAAAGGCTCTTTCAATAAATGCTTGTGACATAGTTCCTATTAGGTCCATAAGGATGTCAGCAATAGCTGTTTAAGTTTAACTCACCACTTTCAGCTTTTAGCAGCAGTAACCTTAATTTGTAAATCTTCTGTTTCAAAAGTCCTTTCTGAAATGCAGCCTCCCTCCTGTAGATCTACGTGAGTTGGTTTTATGAGATCAAGGGGAGAAAACTGTCTCTAGAAACTTGTTTGGCTTTTTTCATAAGAGAAGTTGAGTACAGTAGCAAGGGCAGAGCACGGAGAAAGGCTTGTCTGTAACGAGAGTACTCAGAAAGTTCAAGCAGAGTTTGTGAGACCCCTTCGTGCCACTGTGTTCCTACAAAAAGCCTCACCCAAAAAGATGAAATTACAGTCCTTCTCTGTTAAAGAGAAAAAAATATGAGAATGGCTTGTAATTTTTCAACCAGAAAAGCTATGTTTATCTTCCAAAGAACAGCCCCTTGAAGATGTGACTGCCATCCAGGGTTAAAGAGCAGGCATAAAGCCCACAGAGGGACGGGCCCTCGGCTGCTCAACACCCAGCACCAGACATCTGTCTCCTGGGGCGAGGCGATGCTCCTGTTATCTAGCTGATATATTCCAGAGTGTCACGGCTTTCCATATCCAAACACATCTTGACACTGGAGATTATCCAGATCCCAGAGCTCTGGAGTGAGGCCAGGGCCCAGCAGCCGCCCCGCTGCAGCTCACCGCCACGGGAGCAGGCAGAGGCAACGTGGGGAATGGTTATCGGGGAGCAATGACATGTCACGGCTGGCTCCAGCGGGCAAAGGGGTCAAAGGATTATGACTCAAACCCATTCTTCATAGAAAAATCTTTTCCAAATGCCTGACTTAAAGCTATGAAATCACACGGGGAACGTGCTGTTATCTGTGGGGGTGGTACAGACCCACCTCTGCTTCAAGTGGGAATCCAAAAAAAGAAAACTCGAGCTGTGCAGAGCATCCCCATTGCAGAGCCATGCTCACCAAGCTGTTTTCCTTCCCCCTCACACCTGCTGCTGGGCAGGTTTAGAGAACTGAGTGAGGATGTGTCTTTATCCCCACAGTAATAAACTTGCCTTGTGCATGTGTATTTTAGCCCTGAATTTAATTCTTATTTGCTCTCATCCTGTTTTACAGCAGGATATGCTCTCCTGCAGATACTGCTGTCATCCCCATTTCTTACCTGGAACTGCTTTTAGAGGGACTGGAGAGGTGACATTTTTTTGGACAAATACTTTTGCCAAAAGTTTATCTGAGCAACATTGGGGAAATATGGTTTTGCTTGGTAACTTTTTAAAATACAGCAACTCTGCAAAGGATTGCAACATCAACACCAGACTATCAGCCTGTACCATAAAGATTTCCAGGTCTGTAGGGACTGTATTTGGGGTTGAAAGTCATGGAAATCTATTCATTATCTTGTAGAAGTTGATACTGATATCGCAAAGAAATCGTGCTTGGAAAGTAGAGAAATCCAAGCTCTCATAACCAAATGCCTTTCTTGTCAAGCTGAATTCTTCCATTTCCCTCCTTCCATCCAGAATCAGAGGGAAAATGGAACCAAGCACAAGAACTGTGGATTTTTATTAGGCAAAGCCTCATTCAGATTGATCAGAAGGCATTTTAACTATGTTATTTTGTTTTGAGACCATCTTTTGTGCAGCCCTCTGTTCACTAGAGGGCTTCCAGACTCATCGGTGGATATACACCTCTGTCTCACCATGTTTTCTGTGCTTTGGATTGGAAACAGCCTCCCTGGAAGTCTTAATTTATCACATCCTTTCTTTCACTGGCTCAAGCTTCCCCCTGGTATTTGGGCAGATTGCAGTGTTGTGACACAGGATTGTCCTGCAGGCTCTCCTTAGGAGACAGGCTGTTTAAAGACCCTAGTGCTGAGGGACATTGATACCACACATCCCCTTTAATTGCTTTGCCACTCTGCCCAAACCCACTCACCCCCACAGGCAAGCCTCTACCCTGGGAATCCTTCATTCCCTTGCCCACATGGAGTGGGACATCACAAATCCTCTTGTCCTCTATTCAAACTGCTCTGGCAGGCTTTGCCTGTCCTCAGGAAGGCTCTGGGAGAAAAGCAGCTATCCAGCCTCCAAATAAACCGCTGTTTGAAAGGAGATGAAGCCCTGCACGTGCAACTTACAGTCAGGCAGGCGACAGCAGAGAAGCTGAGCTGCCAAGGAGAAAGTTAAAATAGAAATGAGTCCTCTTACTTCAGCTCTGCCTTTTGTTGTGCCCTGCAGGCAGCCTGCACCTGTGACCCTGTATCCTCCAAAGTCAGAGCATGTTTGCCCAAAGTGAAATGTGGCACACACAGCCTTTTAACTCCGATCATTTCTAGAAGAGCCTCTGTCTTAGTGGTCGGGAGCAGCAGCACTAACCATGTAGGTACTTGCATGTAGGTACCCCGCAGGGAAGCTGAAGAGCAAGTTGCAAAGCTCAGTGCATAGCTCAGATCCTTACAAGCAGACACTCCATATTTAAGACAATCACTATTAGAAGTAACAATAAGATGCTGTCCTCCTCTACTCACCATAAGCCACCTTCCTCTCTAACAGTATCAGATGCATAGATACTGGGACCTGCAAATCCATTTCACCACCAAGTCAGTGGCACCAGTTTGGCTAGGTTACTGGAGCACACCAGGCTGATGGTTTTGCAGTGAAAACAGTAAGGAAAGCTCTGCTGAGGAGTGTTTCCTTGTAGAAGTGATGAAGGAAACAGCTTGGGGCAATGACACCATAACCTAGTACAGCTGTTTCTGCAGTGATCATTTGTTCAGATTCTAGGATGCATTAAAAGAGCAGCTTGGAGCATTTCTGTTGCTGTTTATCCTCTGACTGGGCTGTTGTTAATGCAACACTCACTCAATGAAGTGTTTGGGATGAATTCCAAAAACACACTTAGGTGCCTAAATCCAAGACAGCGAGTCACAGCTGCCTAAGGACTTAGGTTCCCACTTTTCTATGCCCCTTCTCAGAACCTCTGTCAAAATCTGGACTTCTGCAATGGAGAGACTCTGGGTGCTGCCTGCCTCTCTGCCATCCATCCCTGCAGATGAGGTGGCCATGTTCAGGATCACTCAGGCACCCTGCAGCTGTGCCCTGAACTCTGAATTCAGCAACTGCAGCTGCTCTTGCTCAACCCATGGCTAATGCTGCTCTCCCCTATTGGTACGGCCACCATGAGGAGGTGGTGCTGGCTGGGTCTTTGCAAATAGAGGGTCATGATAAGTATGGCACAAGGGTGACTTTATGCTGATGAAGAAAGAGGCTTCTACTAGCCTGGCTTGAGTACATTTTCCCCCATGTAGCACTCCCCTTCTCCTACTCCCTAAAAGGATTGCAAGATAGAGGGGATGAACATACTCATCATAGAACAAACTAGTTCCCTCTTCTGCTGCCCTGGCTACAGATGGCCTGGTGGGAACAGTGAAGCCAGGGGCACTTTGGAGTCTGGCAGCTGCTGCATGTGTGGAAGTTGGATGGGTCATGGGACACCAGGCTCATGGCCACTCATACCAGCACCCATCAGTAAAGCTGCACAAGAACATCTTGAAGTAATTCCTAACACAGTGTAAAATTCCACCTGCTTTGGCAGGGATGTTGGACTAGATGATCTCTAAAGAATTCTTCCAACCTCTACCATTCTGTGATTCTATGATTAACCAACCTTTCTACTACATTGAAAAGTATGTCTGTCCATGTTTCTTTCCTCAAGACAGAGTTTAAAATACTTACAGAAATCTGGTTATCAAATTCCAGTGACTTACAAGGAGCAAGAGGGAGCATAATTGCTCTTCTACCACAGCTTATTCACCCCTCCTGAAAATTCCAAGGATTACCTCCCAGGAAGGTCTTGGGGTAGATGATGAGATGAGGCCCATGTGCTGGGAACTCATTACTTGGGATGACAGCACTCCTTCCTGCAGCCTGAGCATCAGGTTGGGTGACCTGACAGACATCTTTCAATTGCATTCACCTGTCTTGCCCTGATATCATTAAGCTTTTCCAGGTTTCTTCTTCTTTTGTCTGATAAAGCAGTTAGAGGTCCCTGTAACAGACACTTGCACTTTCCAGATGTATGTCTCAGGTAGTGCTCTGCATGCACAAACTGTTTTTCTCATTAAGCCTTTCAGTTGCTGCCGTTTACCTAAATCCATGCCAGACTGTAAAAGCCTTAATCGATGTAACACATTCACTCCTGATGATGTCAGGGAGCCGCTACACTAATCTAACAGATGAGCTGCTCTGATAGCCAGTGGATTTGGGATGGCAAGCAAGGTTTATCATGTTAAACCAGATGCCATCAGCACCTTTCAGCCCTGCAAAAATGCTCTAATTCTTCATGGAGCTATTACTGAGACATGGAAGGAAAACATGAGATCTGAGCTCCTTCCTGACCCAGCTTTCTGCTGCTGGCACCTCTTTCTACAGTCGGGAAAGCCTGATGTTGGGGCACGTTTCTGAAGTTATTTCAAAGATGACATTTGATGTCTTCTCTACCTACACTTGTCCTCGGCAGGAAAACTGCAGAGCAGCAAAAGAGAGAAGGTGAGGGCTTCTAGGGGATGGAAAGTGAGTCTTCTGTAGATCTGTCGATGCATACGTGTCTGGCTGGGCCCCGTCCTCTGGCCATGCTGCAATCTGTATTTCAAAGGGACCATGATTCTTTCTTGAAGTGCTGGGTGCTGGCAGAGCAGCAGAGCTGGCAAGTGAGCTTTCAGGAATGTCTTTATCCTTCACAATCCATATGAAATAGGTCCAAGTAGTACTATTCCTGGAGAGCCAGATACACAGATTCTGCAAAGGTTGGGAGCACCAAAGCACACTATGAATAAAGCTGTCACAGTGCTCTTGGTTTTGTTCTGGTTGTGATAATTCTAAGCAGAAGTTTTCTCTAGTCTAGGTCAAAGTCTCAATTGCTTCAAGTTTAGAGTCATCAGAGGCAGTTGAGCAAGAGGGTTTTAACTCAGTGGACAGCACTATCTGATCCAGAAAGCACCATCTGTCTGCTTTGGTAAGCTCAGTGGAAGAGTGAAGAGGTGAGTTTGTCTGAGGACTCACTTTCTCATCCAACATTAACACTATTGAAGCTCAGAGTAGCTTAACAAAGGTGTCTTGGCTTAGGGATTTTTTGTTAATGTGTACAAGCATATCCATGACTGTATACAACCATGAAAGCTAGCATTACATCCAGTGCTATTTATTCTTCTATTGTGCTGGCTTATTTTAACCAGGTATCTTCAATGGGGAGAAATAAAGGACATATTCTCAAAATACTGGGAACTGTGTACAAAAAAGAAGCTGGTTAAAAGTGTCTTTTTTAAGCTCAGCCAAACTGTGAAACAAAGTTGGTGCCTTCTGGCAGTATGAGCCTGCTTAGGAGGGGAGATTTTGTTCTGAGCGTCAATAATTACTGTTTTCACTACATGTTTTCAACAGGTGAGTCTCAACAGCTACCATTGAGAACCAGCCTTCATACTCCAAAGGCCAAAGCACTCACCACTTCATTTGTGATTTAACAGGTTTATCATTTACACTAGGGTGTCTCTATTAAAGGAAATCCCAGTACTGGATTTCAGGTGCAGCAGGAAAACGTGCAGAGCAGCATATTTATGCTAGAGGCAGAGTTCTCTGCCTAGGTACGCTGCAGTGGATACTGCTGAAAAGGGCAGCTTTTCTGCAAAGTTCTGCTAGTTCCCCTCAGCAGGAAACAATTATCTGTAGTACCAATTTCCTGCAGAATTTCACAAATCCTCCCCTATTGGGATTTCACCTTTCATTGTTCCACCTGCACAGGAGACAAAATCTAACTGCAGAGGTACAAAATCAGATCTGAGTATCTTTTTTTTTTTTAATTTCAGCCTCTGGCAGCTGAAGGGAATAATCTCATCTCTGACTGGAAGGAGATGGGCAAACAGGGTAAAAGCTAGTGACCTGAGTCTGAAGATGACCTCTGGAGATCCCTTCTCGTTGTACCCATTTCATGATGTGATGCCCAAAAGGAGAAGGGTAGAGGGTGCAGTGGTGGAGTCCCTGGTTTGGGAGCAGAGATGGTTCAAATCCAGGCATGCTAGGACCCCAAAGCATCAGTGGGAAGGAGCACTTTCATAACTGATGCCTGCCAGGAGGATCCGCTCACTATACCTGCCACCTCCCCATGTGTCCTCTGAAGGCCATGACATCACCATGGCAGAGTCCCTGGCTGCCTTGAACCATATTTTCTTTCTCTTTCAGCTGTAGGGGTTTGGGGTTACAAGGAGGATTACAGCTGTGGCAACTGGGAGTCACATTTTTGTAGTGCTTTCTGTTTTTTTTACCTTTGTCCCTGTCCCCTCTCCCAAAGGGAGCTATCTCACCACACAGCTTCCTGACGGCAGTGTCACAGCCCAGCCTGCACAGGCAGTCCCAGAACCAACCCACAGTATGTGTGTGAGTCTGCCTTCTTCTCCTACATTGGAAAGAAACTCTGAGCTCAATGTGGGAGTTGCTCATCCCCTGTACTGGGCAGCACGTGCCCAGGGAAAAAGGATGAGTGGGCTTCTCCGAGAAGATGGGTGTACAGTCAGAGCAGAGACTTCTTTCTTGGAGCAGTTCAGCATATTCAGAGCTACCATGTAACAAGATTACCTTGCAGAGTTCACCTTTTCCCACTTCCATAGACATTTCTAGAAGGCCAAAATAACAAGGAACTTGGCTATGTGGTGAAGGATGCAGGTAGGATGACCCCAGAAACACTGGAGAGCCTGTTTTGCTCTCCCTAGTTCCTGGCACCCCAGCAGCAGCAGGACCTGGCCTGCTGACTGACAGGTACAAATAGCCAGTTAGATGTTTTAGCTCCATTTCCCACAAAGAAGATGCCTATGCAGTTGTACTATCTACTCATATGCCCTTGGCAGCCTTTGGCTCTGCCAGCCACTTTCAGCCAGCCATGATGGGGTAGACATTTCAAAGCCATGAAATCCCCATGGGTTTGGGACATGTCATGAGCTGGGTCTGTCCCTGCACCAGCACCCCTTTGCCCAGGTGAGCACTGGCTATTGGAGAGGACAGTGGGAGCCATAAGGCAGCAATTGAGGCAACATGAAGGTTTGGACCCTGCAGGAAACTGGCACAGGCTGCTCAGGGAGATGTTGGAGTCACCACCCCTGGAGATATTTTAAAAACACCCAGATGAGGTGCTGAGGGACATGGTTTAGTTGTGGGCTTAGCAGTGGGAGTTTAGTGATTGGACTCGATGACCTTAAAGTTCTTTTCCAGCTGTAATGATGCCACGATTCTGTGATTCTATGAGAGCAGCCTCACAGGCTCCTCCGAGCAGCTCAGTCACAGTTTGTCCCCATCTGTCCCAAGCTGTTTATTAACTCCAGCCCAGATGACCTGACATCCAGGTAAGCCTAATCCAATTTTCCAACTGAGGGAACCCTCTGATCTTTACTGCTTCAAACTAGATTTCATTATGAAAAGCACGTTGCCCTTCGAGGCCTGATCTTCAATGCAAAAAGCACCGAGCACACCCAGCTGCCAGCTAAAGGAAACTCAGATCTCTGTGAAATCTGGCTGTAAAATAGGAGGAACACAGGAGCAGCCCTTGGACACAGCACCTGACCTGGGGTCTGACCTGGAGTGTCCTGTCAGTGCCTGTGGGTGAACCAGGGTGCAACTCCTTCCCTGCCCTGCTAGCACAAGCAATGCCCACCCCTTTACAAAAGGCAGACTGTGCCAGAGAGATAGTGGTGGTGAGGTCCTGGTGCCACTCAGAATTGATTTGGCAAGGCATGAAGGGAAAGGTAGGAGGCATCCTGGCAGCAGTGAAGGCTATGAAGGTAGAAGAGAGAGAGACAAACAAGGGGGCAATACCAAAGAACTCTTTGATATTTTTTGAATTATTGGGTACCTGGTACCAAAGATGGACAGATGAAATTCAGATTTCTCAAAGTATTTTGGTTTTCAAAAGTTGGAGACTTGAATTAAAGGATTTGTTTTAAATCCACTAGAATAAAAAAACCCCTTGTTCAAAAGCAGCATTTTTCCTGCAACAAGAGACTTTAAAAAACTGTGAGAAACCCCTTGATTTTGGGAAGAGCATTTTAAAGTCACAAAAGTCCAAGTAGCTCTCTTCCCCACTACAGATGCTTTCAGACATGCCCAAAGCATGTGCCTGTGTATGTGGAGCTGTGATTTGCCCTTCTTTGGGATGTCTTCATTGTTGGCCTTAAGCTGCCAGAGAATTGCCTTGTTTCCTCTTCAGCAGAAGGGGATGCAAAGTACAATGCTACCACTCTAGAAATGTGAGTACAACTGTGGGGGCACACAGACCTGCAATGCTGAAATATAAAACTATGGAGCGATTCCTCAGGGCTGTTAATAACGTTTGATGTTCATCCCTGATCATCAGTTTGTACTCATGGTCATTTTACTTGCTAGAATTCTCTAGCAATCTTTAATAAAACCAAGAACTCATTACCCACTTGATATCTCAATGGAATGGGGTAAAAATGCAATTTGCATGACAATCGAGGTCTCCTTCAAGGAAAGTGTAAGATCTGGATAAATTAGCCACAGCCCGGAAAGAGTGAGAACATCCATCAAAAGTTTATCCACTTAATTCCAAAGTCCAGGCAATCACAAAATGTTTGCTTTGCAGAGGCCATGAGAACAACAGCCAGAGGGAAGTGATTTGTTATGGGGAGCCCTGGAAGCCCTGTTGAAGTGCTCTAGGAGGGGAAATCAGAGTAGTTACAGGCTGCTTTCCCTGCCCATGGAAGACAGGAGGTGAGGCACAGCAGTGAGGCAGTTGAGGGAGCTGCCAGGACAGGTTGTGGGGCATTGCAAAGGGATTTAACAAGCACCAGGGAGGCTTAAGTGGAACTGAGCCTGCCTGGGAGAAGGGGAGAAGCTCATGAGCCTCTCTGGGAACTGGTGAACCTCCCCAGACTGCAGCTCTCCAAGCAGAGATGCTCCACCTTGCCCTCACCCTTACCCTGACAAAGTTGGGAAGGGGGTTTCTGGCACCAGGCCTTAACACCTTTCTAGAGGATTTCTATTTTTCAGACAGTATTTAGTTCTTATTTTACATTGGATGATTTTGATTCAGTTGCAGCAGAGCCACAATGTCCCATGACATGCTATAACGTTATAAAAATCACAGCAGTCCGAGTCCTTCATTGGCTGTGAGCACTCCTGGCTGTTTCTGAGTGCCATGGGAGAAGCAGGGATTCTGGCCTCCCTCTGCAGCACAACCTTGAGGAGGATGTAATTACTGAATGGGGTTTTGTAGTCTTTCTGGTGGGCGCGCTCTGAGCGACAGCCCAGGCCAACTCCTTCATAACAGTGGAAGCTCATCTGTCTGCACTGCCAAGAAAAATAAGTCATCTGGTTGCCTTATGCTCTGTGTGGATGAAAACAGAGTCATCAGTGGTCTGTGTACTTCTACGCTAACTTTGTGCCCACAGCATCCTTTTTTTCAATCAAATTGCAGGACTTCAAAGAGACTACTGGGTACTGGAGAAGAACAGAGGGCTGAGGCTCAGGGAGTGTGAATGAGGAGGTTACAGTAGCTCCATTGTTCAGCTTAAATCATGGATTTTCAAATGAAGTTTGCATGTGTGAGTGTGGTGTGCTCATTGACTGCAGTGATGCACGACAGGCCGCCCACAATTTGGGAGAGCGCTGTGAGTTTGACCCTCTGTGGGCAGGCATCACTTAGTGTTCCATCCCTATTCTCTCAATGGAACTTCAGCCTGGCCTTCATTGCTCCTTCTGGATGAGTTGGAAGCGTATCTGGATCATTTAATTTTCCATGATGGCCTCACATGCAGTTAAAAGATGATTTCAAGTCGAGAGCCCTCAAAGCCTGGGGAGTTGAGACCTGTACCACCGATCCAAAGTCCAGCTTCAACACTTTCCACTCCTTCAGTGTGAGGGTAAATCAGGAGTTATTCTTCTGCAGTCAGAGATTTACATCACTTTAAAGCAGAAATAAGTGAACATGCCTTATCTGTCAAGGGGGAACCACGTAGCAAGTTGGGTTTTTTTACTGTACTAAGGGTCTCAGCTGCTTTGCAGTAGTTTTGTTGTCATTCTTATAACCAGTCCCCCTTAACTTTCACAAGAGTGAGTGTGCAAGCAGCCAAACGAGATGGGGTTTGTGGAGGAATCACTCCCACTTGTATTGCTTTGAGATGAAGTTGCATAACTTGAAGCCACCGAGGATACTGCCCCTTCCCTCAGCACTTGTCGGGGTGATGCATGGACAGGTGGTTATTTATGCAGGCACAAGCTGGTGGTGCCAGGCATAGCCCCGCAGCAGTGAAGGGAAGTATTAGTGCCGGCATCGCTGCGCAGCATATGTATGTGATGAGATAATAGACATCTGGCACCATGTGTCTGCTGGGGCTCTGGAAATCCCTTATTGTGTAGTTTTGTGCAGAAAAGCTACCTTCAGCTCAGTATGTGACTGTATAGTCTGGTGTAATAAATTAGATTGTGTTGGTCCTTACAAAGCACTGAGCTGCCTTCGGGTCCCCAGCTTAGCACTTGTGTCCAGATGCCCCCAAAGGTCCATGAAGAGGGGACTCAGGGAGCTCCTCAATGTCAGTGGGCTTGCTTGTAAATCCCTGAGGTTTGCTTTGCTTCCTTACACTCCAGCACTTAGGCCTGGCCAAGCAGCTCAGCATCTGCCCTTGGGCTGGTTGCCTCCCACCTGAGACCCAGCATGCATAGTGCCTGTTCCAGTCTTCCCACACAAACATCCACAATCAGTCACCTCATGTCACCTCCCCATCCCACACTGCTGCTGGCACCTCGCTGCCCAGAATGTGCTCACTGTTTTTTGGGCCTGAACAAACATGAAAACCACGTCTGTCTCTTCTGAGACAGGAGAGATGAGTGTTCTGGTCCCTGCTCCAGGTGCAAGCTGTGCATTGCATCCAACTGCTGTTTAGGTTACACACTCTAAAAAACCTCTGTTATCAACCCAAGGTTAACATATAGTTAGTCCTATTCCAAATCACAGAGATGACAAATGCCATTAATATTGAACACTGTAGAGAAGCATGAGAATAAACAACCCATTAGGGAGTTCTGTGAGTGGTTAAGCTGCTACAGAACATATAGAACATTCAGTTGTGTGATGGGGCACTGCCAGCTCCAAATCCCTTGGGATAAGTACAGGACCAAATTCAACTCTCTCTTTCACTTCCCTACGGTTGAACTGACTTTAGTTTGCATCCCTGTGGCTTTATGTGGTAAACTTGTGGGATATTTGATCTCCAGCACCAAGAATAGGAACAAAGTGTCTGATTCCAGTGCATGATGTTCTGCAAATATCTATTTGAGTAGCCAGGTCTGAGTGAAAAAAAAATCATATACAGCAATGTGGAAAAATCTCTTTATGCCTATAAAAGGATCACTTCAAAACCACAGGATTTTGTATAGGAACCTTTTTCCTTAAATAGTAGAAACAGTCACTGGGTGCATTCCATCAGTGAAGAAAATGAGGGTTAGAGGAGAGTTACCATCTCCAGCGGCAGTTTCCTCTCCTGTCTCTCCTTTCCTCCCTCTGTCATGCCTGTACCTTGTGTTAGCCCCAGAAACTGCTTGTAGAAAGCATGAAAACACTATAATAGCAAGATATATATTTATACACATAGATAGAATCAAACCCATACATATATATATGCTGTACATTTAATAGGAACTGCATGGTGAGATTTTTCTGCATTCTTCAGGAAACACCTTTTTGTCCCATTTTCCCACCAAGACAAACAAAACTTGGCAGTGAATTTTGCTGGGTGGCTAAAACCCCACCACAGGCTCCTGCTGCAGGCTCACACCTGCAGCCTCCTCCTGCCCGCCACTGGCCAGAAGGCTGGGGAATAAAACCCAAAGCTCCTCAGCAGTGCATGTGTGAAGGCAGTGGGCCAAATCTGCCATGCAAAGCCCTGCTGACATCACAGGGATTAGATGAGCTACTAATCGGGACAGCAGGATTTGTGTCAATCTGTGCACCTTTGGGTGCAACGCCGGGTCTTGCAGTGGTCAGTGTGGGGTGGCTGGGACTGGGGGGCCAGCAGCCATGGGGGGTAGCCCCGGGCTTTGGGGTGCTCTGCATGTGCTCCAAGGGTGCCTTGTATGTTCTTCTGTGGGGAGGAGCAGGAACATGGGACTGGCTCTCCCCAGGCACTGGACCCTGGTTCCTCTTGGGGAGGGGTCCTGCCCCTGCCTTGCCCAGATCAAGGCTCTCAGGTCAGCAGAGGACAGGAGGGGGAAGAAGATTTCTGTGACTCTGTGGTTCGGTGGCCCCTTTGCAGCAGGTTTCTCTGGGAGTGAAATGAGGAAAGGAATCAAAAAGTTTCTGTCTAAACTGGAGACAGGCTCAGTCGAGACCAAAACGTTTTCTGGGAGCTGCTTGGAAACCAGGGTGGTGTTTTTAGTGCTTTATAAGAGGAATCTCATGTGTTGACATTAATATGATGAAAATGTCATGCAGAAGGGTCCCCAGAGACTCAGGCTGGCTCCAGTCCATCCCTCCACCCCATGGCTACAGTCAGTCCTTACAGATATCTGGATAACCTGTTCATAAAAATCTCTAATAACGGAACCTCTATGGTCTCCTGAGACAAAATGTTTCATTAACCTTACTATTAGGAACATTTCTTAAATCTGTCTTAAATATTTCTTAACTCCCTCCCAGCCAAAGCCAGTACACACCCTCACTGAAATGTACATGGCTGCTGTCTACAGTAGGGATAGAGAGCAGTTTATTCACTTTCTTTTTGCTCAGCCGCTGTGGGTCTGAAAGCCATTATTTCTCCCTTCAAACATCTGTTCTTTAATCAAACCCAGTTTCTTTAGCCTACCTTCCTGCACATACCTGTATGCACCTCTCCTGAGGAATGGCAAGCAGCTAGGTGAAGTCTCTAGGTGAACTCTCACACTAACTGGAAGAGATGAACAGAGGGAATGGAGATGTCTTGCATGCTCTGTTTCTATTCATGTACTCCACAATGGAGTTTGGAGTTGGTTTTGGAACAGTAGGATGTTGCAGGTACTCAGCTGGCCTGTGACCCATCACAACCTGCATGTCCGTGGAGCCCCGGCAGCAGCCTCAGTTGGGCTCAGAGACACTGGGCAGGCATGTGCATTCATCCCTGCCAAACTGCATCTCAGTGCTTTTCAGTCTCGGTCTCCAGTTTGGCATTCCTGCAGCCTACAGACAGCATAACACCCGCTGTAGATGCAACAAGCTCATTGCTCTGCTTTTGCATGGCCCAAGCTGTCAATGGAGATGTTGGATAGTTCTGGGACAAAGGGAAGTCCCCCACAGTCCCATTCAAGGCATCCCCCTACTCAAAGAGGAGATATTAATGCCTTACACATTCAACTTTGTAACAGCACTCCAACCCCATTCCTACTGCTTTCTCATGAAGAGGCTGACACGGTCAGAGTTGGTAGAAGCCAGCAGGAAAGGGTGCTGGAGTGAGACTACAGCTCCTTAGGCTGCAGGCAAAGCCTGGGGTGGTACAGCAGGCAACACCTCCAGAATGGCCACGCTTCTAGTTTGTGGATCCTGGCACCTTTTTCCAAGTCCTACCCTCTGCAGAGGGCACAGACCTTGTGCTGCACATGCACGAGCTTCTAGTAAAGTTGTTAGTGCAATTGGAAAAGGGTAAAAAAGTACCTCTGATGCAGTGCTTCAATCTCCTTTTCAAATAGCAACACATCATGCAGCTGGAGACACACTGGTGGAGAACGTGTGCTCCGTGTACTGGTCTAGCAAACACCTCCTGAACATTTTTTAATGTGACCTGGCAGCAGACCAGGGTAAATGGCACGTTCTTTTCCCAGTGCTTTGGCCCAAACTGTGTATTTCAGAGGCTTAAAGGAACAGTCAGTCAATTAAATGTGATAAACGGGGCCATTTGTCACCAGTATTTTAGCTTTTCTTTTAAAGTATAAAACAAGATAATGAGCAGGGCTTGAAGAAATCTTTTGTGGTGTTGGGAGCCAAGGGCACATGATATACAGTAAGGATTTTCTGCCTCTCCCATCATGAGAATGCAATCTGACAACACTCCCCCTCATGACACAGAAAGCAAAGACAATGTTAAGAAGGGGGGAAAAGAAATCACTAATGGATGAAAAAACAGTGACACGTTGCAATAAAGATAAGAAAAGAAATGTACTTAGTCAAAGGCAAGACTACTCCCACTGCAAACTTTCCATTGTAGGTACTGGTCAATAAGAACACTAACAGTGACAGCCACTTAGCACCTTTAGCTTACAAAAAAGCCTCGGGTAGCATAGTTACCAACACCTTGCCTACTCAGAACAAAGCCACTCAGAGCATGCATCCAGGGCCAGGGAATGGTGGATGGAAAAGATGGATCACCCCTTCCCCCAGCATGGGAGAGAGGACATGACTGTGATGAGCTGTGTGAGCTGCAGGGCCCTGCATAGCATGGGAGTCCCAGGTCTTTGGGGCTCCAGGTGCTGGGAGGATATTCATGCTGTGGTGTCCATGGGTACACACAGCACATTGGGATGCCTCGTTTGCTGACAGCCACAAAGGCAATGCAGTACAAGCGTGTAGTCTACAAGGCTGGTAGTACTTGGTGGTGTCCACATTGGTATGGGTTAGTATCTATGGCTAGAGCTAGAGTTGGAGTGTTTCCAGCTCTCTTAAAAAACCAGCACTTGGCTCTCTGGCAGGTTCCCTGCATGAATTTCCTTCTATGTGCTGTTTTTCTATGAAGTGTGTCTAGGAATTAGGAAACGTTCACTCCAATGTGTGAAACCTCTCCACACCTGTGGGACATGAACATGTTGGCTGTGCTGACTGCATTTCACATTGGCATGTGCACCACTGGGTCAGTTGCTTCTATACCCTTTTGCCATCTACTACCTGCAGCTACGGTCATGAAATCACAGAATCAAAGAATGGCAGGGGTTGGCAGATACCTCTAGAGACCCCTCCTAAAGCCAGTTCACATAGATCAAGTCACACAGGAACACATCCAGACGGGTTTTAAAAACTCTGGAGAGGGAAACCACAGTCTCCTTTGACAGCCTGTGCCAGGGCTCCCTCACCCTCATAGGAACATAGTTTTTTACTTGTGTTTAGGTGGAACTTTCTGTGTTCCAGCTTTTGTCCATTACCTCTTGTCCTGTCACTGGACACTACAGAAAATAAGTGTGGCCCCATCCTCTTGACCTACCTACCCACTGTGCTACCACAGTAAGAAATGATTCTTTTTTGAACCTTGTTTTCTCAATCAGTTTTCAGTTTATACTGAATGCAATGAGGCAGGAGTGCCAGTAAATATGATTGTGCACAAGCAAGAGCAGACATTTAAGGAGATGAAAACCACTGACAGTCTGTGTCTACAGCTTATGTTTTATTTATGTCTGTATTGTGCTGTCCTGGCAGCATTTGATGTAGTCCTGGGATGAAAATCCTGCTTTCTAACAAACATGGACAGCCTCACGCATGCCTCTGACATTAAACAACACACACAGTGCACAGAAACATATTTTAAGAAAACAACCCAGATGCACCAACAACAGGAGGTATCAAAGTAACTCAAAAGACAACTAAAATCTTATTAAAGGAATTGCTTGAAAGGAGGTCTCAGTCAGGTAGCAAACATGTAAATGCCAAACATGCAGTTGAGCCAATGACTCAGCATTGGGTTAGCCTCAAGTCAGTGAGTTTGCAGCTGGTCAGGAGTGTTGTGCAGGGCATTCAGTGTGTCTCTGCATGGAGGATGCCCTTCTCGGCACCCCGCTACCCCATGGCAGCAGTGCAGCCAGCTGCACCCACACAGAGGTTCCCAGCACTCAGGGTGGCTCCACGCTAGTGAGGTCTGTGCCCCAGGGCATTTTTCAGATGAGGTTTTAAACAGCAAGACCAGACCCTGTGCTGTATAAAACTAGTGGTCTGTCTGCCTCCCCTGGCAGCAGGCTCAGGCTCAGGCCACGGGTTGCCCCAGCTTTGGCTTGCTGAAAGGGTGGGATAATCCCGCTGGAGACCTTGGTGGGCTGCCCATTTCCTCTCCTTCCGACTCGCTTGCTTCCAAAACAAATTCCTGTTGCAAAGGCTCAGGCCCTTTCAACTCCACATTCCTGACTGTAACACAATCCCTTTTGAAAAGGAGGTGAAGTACAACTCAGTGAGCTCAAAAGGAAAAAGATCCCAAATAATTTGTTGGAAGTGATTGGAAAGAAGCATCTCACGAAACAACATGCTAAACCAAACAGAGAGCTGGGTGTTTCAAAAGCAGTTGGCTGTGAAATGGTGTTTTCAGAAGCACAGTGACTTACCACGGGCAGGCAACAGAGCTGTGGGAGCTGATGCCAACACCTTTCTCTTCCTCTCATGCAAAGCCCATGGGACTGCTGCCTGCATCACGAGGCAGCTGTGTAAAGGTGCTACCACCATCCCTTTTGCCAACAGTGTGAGAGGCTCACCACTGTGGTCCCTAGTTATGGCCCAAGGAGTGAATGCTCCATGCCTTTTGCAGCAGAAGTTTGCTGGCATCTACCTCATTGTCCTGGGTTAAACAAAGAGGATGTGAAGAAGGGGGAGGTTCTGACTCCCAAAAGTTCAAATTCATAGCTTCAGGGAGATAGTTTCTTTGCAAACACTTTCCATGGCTTTCTTCCTCCTGTTATCTCTACTGCATTAAACTCCCTTAGGGAGGCTTGTTTTCAGATCTCAACTCGATTTGGAGCAGGAACATCAAAGGCAAGGCAAACCTGGTACTCTGTTAACTTGGATCCATTTGGAGCTGGCCTGGGCAATTGGAGCTTGCCGTGGTGCTCACAGTCTCTTGAAATATTTACTTATCTGACTGACAAGAGAGTTATTTAAGAAGTTACAACGTCTGCAGTTTTGTGTAAACAATTTACAGTGCTGTGATTGATGCTGGGCACTGTTAGCAGAGAGGCAAGGCTGATTGTGTACAAGGGACTTTGGTTTGGAAAGTTCAGCCCCAGGACTGGGCAGTAGTGGACCTAATAAATAACAACAGTTAATCATTTGGGCTCACGTTGTTTTGGCACTCATAAAGACACACAAACACAGCTGAACTAAACAATGCTTCTTCAAGCAGACCTTAGCCATGCAAACATCAGAGACCTCCATGGGGGTGCTCAGTACAGGAACATGATGCCCAGCACTGATCTTGCCCTATGCCTATATTGTCTGCAGCCCTACAGCACTTACTGGGCAGAAGGACATGGCTGGGTAGGACATGTGGATAGGACAGCCAACGAGGAAGTGGGACATTTCATTTCAAGCCCTTTCTCCAAATCTAGGAGGGTGAAGGTCAGGCAGTAAGTCTCACTGTGCCCAGGAGGCATCTTCAGCCCCTGCAAGAGTACAGTGAAATGAGTGGATTTACATATTCTGGCACGTCTTCAGGCCATGGAACACGAGTGGGTTTCCTCAGCATTGCATTTTTCAGTGTCTTACCTCAGATTTCATGGCTCTTCCACGAGGAGATAGGATTTTTGCTGCAGTGCTTTGGGTCACACTACCAACACCCTTTACCTGGGTGAATACCTTCCATTACAGGTATTCAGGATCACAAGATAAGCCTATTCCTTAGTGGAAGATGGGTTCCCACCTCCAGAAGAACACCATGGGAATGTGATTGCTGTGACTCATGGGCTCATGCCAGCGGGTGGGCCATAGCTACTGTAGATAAGCACAAGCCCCTAAGAGACACCACAGCAGAAAAGAGAGGGTGTGGACTAATGTAAAACTGAGAGGAAATTAGAGGTTTTGGTTCAGTTCAAACTGGAAAAAACTTGTTTCAGTTCTGAACCATCAAGATACCTTAAGTGACACTTAAGTGACCTTAACTCATCTGAAACAACATTTTCAGGACCATGCAGCTCTTTCAAATTTTCTGCAATTTGACTTTTTGACCTGATTGTGTACAAAGACAAGGGTATGACTCTCAGAAGTTCCCATGAAATGGAAATGCTGAGCCCAGCGTAGCAAGGCAGGAGCTATGCAGGAGCTACCACTGAAAGGCAAAAGCTTGGAAGGAGGAGAACAAAGAACTCTTTCTTGCTACCAGGCAGCTGTTCAGATTGACCAGTACAGGCAAGAGATTCTTAAAAAGATTTAAGAACTTTATTCTGGAAATACTCTTTCAGACACCTTCACCATTTAAGGTCTACATCAGATGCTGTGAATAAAGAGGGGGAGGAAATGAAAAGGAGGGATTTGACCCTAACAGTGAGATGAGGTGGCTGGGTGAATGCAAACAAGATAAAGGTTCCACATACCCACGGAGAGAAAAATGTTCTGCTTCTGAGAAGAGCAAAGTAATGAAGTATGGATTTGAAATTTTTGAACTGTTATGTTACATCTCTGTTGCTGACGATGGCCTTGTCTGATGGAGAGAATATTACAAGGAGATCTTTCCAGTTCAGACTGTAAAAACATAAAAGGATGGCTGGAGCAGACTTTCCACTTATTACATGCACCATGGGAGGAAAGTAACACTCAGTGCCCTCCTGATGTTCAAAACTGTTTCTGCAATCACCCTCAGACACCAGAAAAAGCTAATTGATCCCCCAGCTTCACCAAAAGCATTTGCTCTCAAAAGGATACATCTTTTCATGTAGAGTGCAGAAATTTGCACTCAGAACAAGAAGGATCTTGAGCGAAACGCAGCCTGCTTCTTCTTCCTTGGGGGTCCCCTGGAGACCACACTTTGCAAAGCAAGTGAAGGTTTTGGGGGGGACTTGGGGGACAGCAGGCTGATGGCATCACTCTTGGTCTCCATGGAAATATGCCTTGATGCAATTAATGATAAAGAACTGAGAATAAAAATGATTCAGAGAAGCTCTGGTACTTCTCCCCTCTTTAGCTCTCGTGATTAAACCCACACAGAGCATAGCATAGGGAGATGAGCTGCAATTACAGCTAAAGAACAGCGTAATGAACGATCTCCTTTGTACTTACTTCAGCTGGTGAGTAATCCAATTTCTATCCAAACCCTTGTTGACTATGGAGATTTTGCCAGCATCTATTCATCGAGATGCTGGAACTATGTTGGAAATGTGGAAGGACTGCAGCTCTCCACACTTAAACATTGATAATTTCAGGCAAAGTTTTCAACAGATAACATTAATACAACCAATATTTTGGGTTAAAGTCCACCTTTAGCTAAAATTAAGTACAAACAAATGGCCTGCTAAGCAAAGAGACTGAATCATCTCTTTTACACATAATACAAAAACCTATTTATTATGAATGGCGAGTCCTTCTTAGATTTGCAGGCTCCAACCGAGTAGCGTGGAGTATGTGCACAAAATGTGACTTGAAGGTTTTTTGCTCAGAAAATGCTCAGAACTGCAGGTTCTGAACTCACAACTTAAATCTTATTGAAAGGTATCAGCAGCCTCAGCCTCACCCCTTTGACTGGTGAGAGGAGCAGAGGATTGGCAGCCCCGTGTTCCCAGCCTCAAGCATTGTGCGTATGTGCTGGTAGGAAGAGATGACTCTCAGAGCAGCTTTCCTGCATCTGAAAGGAGCCTATTCCTGGAAGTTATGGGATTGTTGAGTTCCTCAGATAGAAACAATATGACTGCTGAAACCTTGCCCTGCTGGCATGATTTGAAGACTGTGTGTGTACGGCCCGTGGAACGGGCACTGGCTCCCTGAGCTGTGGGATCTGCATTCCCAGCAGAAGGAGGTGCTGGCCCACAGCACGGTGGTGAGGTGGGAAAGCAATTCAGACAAAATGCAGCAAAAAAGGTTGGGGTCTTTTATGAAAGGCAATCTTGTACAGCAATTTATAAAGAGCTCAAGGGATGTTATTGTTTAAATAAATATTTAAGGGAGATTCCTCTCAATTTAAACAGAGCGAGCTGTAGCATGTGGAAAGCAGCAGTGTTTGATTACATATATGCAAGAGGCCAAAGCAAACCATTATTAGTAGAGGAGAAAGCCATTTCTTTTGAATCTGTTTGTCCAAGATAAGTTATGGATGAGGCCATTTTTGCCTAATGCCAAAGTGCAGCAGGAATACCAATCCTGGCAGTCCCAGCAGTAGATGCACTGTGCAAGAAAGCCATTCTGTAAGCCACATTGGTGTTTTGTCCGATTAGATAGTGTGAAACAGAGGTAAGTGTAGTGTTTAGTTCCTTGCTTGGTTACTGCAGCAGCAGGACTATGGTATGGCTCATCGTGTGTCTGGGCTGGTCTTTGACAGACATACAGTCCAAGCCTTCATACTAGAGGGCTGCACATTGCAACCTACATTCACTTTAGACTCCTGCTTGATTTGGTTAAAGCTCAGAGATGGCAACTTGGGTGAGAGTTTATTGTGCTCTGTGGCTACAGAGCTGGAGCCATTTTGTGCATTGAGCTCAGCGCAGACAAAGCTCAACACCAGCACTGTCAGAAGTCTGATACAAGGAGGTGCTTTCTGCTCTGAAGGTGGAAAATGCCCAGGGCATAAACATCCAACCAGCAGAAATGTCCAAGCAGCAGAAAAGAAAACAGAGAAATTCACTACTAAGGGATAAGAGAAATGAACTGTTAGAGAGTAGTGTAGGGGAAAAGGACCTGTGGTCTTGGTGAACAGCAGGATGAGCATGAGCTAGCAATGTGCCCTCATGGCCAAGGCCAAGGGCATCCTGGGGTGTATTTGAAGGGCTGTGGGCAGTAGGTTGAGAGAGGTTCTCCTCCCCCTCTACTCTGCCCTGGTGAGACCACATCTGGAATACTGTATCCAGTTCTGGGCCCCAGTTCAAGAAGGTCAGGGAGCTGCTGGAGAGAGTTCAGTGCAGGGCCACAAAAATTATTAAAGGAGTGGAGCATCCCCCTTATAATGAAAGGCTGGGGGAGCTGGGGCTCTTGAGCTTGGAGAAGAGGAGACTGAGAGGTGATCTCATTAACGTTTACAAATATGTAAAGGGTGGGTGTCAGGAGAATGAAGCCAGGCTGTTCTCAGTGATGTCCAATGATAAGGGGCAACGAGTACAAGCTGGAACATAAGAGGTTCCAAAGAAACACAAAGAAGACTTTTTTCACTATGAGAGTGTCAGAGCACAGGAAGGGGCTGCCCAGATGGGTTGTGGAGTCTCTTTCTCTGGAGACATTCAAAACCCACCTGGGTGAGTTCCTGTGTGACCTACTCTAGGAGGTCCTGCTCTGGCAGGGGAGTTGGACTGGATGATCTTTCAAGGTCTCTTCCAACCCTTAAGATTCTGTGATTCTTTAAAAGCCTGTGAGCAGTTAAAAAATCCTCAATGAGTTTAGGGTTATTAGGAACCTGTGTACATCATAAGTCTTATAGATAGAATTGGACCATGAGATTCACAAGGGTGTTATAAATGAACTGATAGAAAACAACTTATAAGAACCACAACACAGGGTGAGAAACCTGAATTTATGTCTGGGTAGAGATTTCCCAAATGGACTTCACCAATGCAAAGGACTGGAAGGCTCATCTTCCTCATCCTCTGCTAATCTCCTTCTTTTGAAAATGACAATGTCTTTGCCTTGTCAGAGATGAGCTTTTCTTTTCTGATATAACTGTGTATGTACTCCCCTTCTGAATTTAAGCCACAAACCAGTAAAGCACCAAGTAAATCACTTTTCCCAAGCACCCTTGAAATTGAAGATTTCTGTAAGGGTCATGCAGCCCAAGGGACACATATTTCATGGATACATCTGAAGATACGGCAGATCCCCTGTATGAAGTAGGACACGATTTGCTACAGGAGTACTCAGGCAGCACTGTATCTTGGTAGGAGAAAAGAATCTGCACACCCATTCATGAACGAACTTCTTTGATGTTTCTCTCCTATCCCACATCACTGGACAGCAGAGGAACACGCAGGCAAATTTGTAACTGAGGTGCAAGAAAGTAGTAGGCTTCTCTCAGGGCTGGGATCAGTCTGATTCTCTCTAGCCACGGGATCTAGGGACCTCAATGTTGCTATACAGTCACTTTCAGAAACCCAAGGCCCTGGCATGGATTAGAACAGAAGACCTGGCCCATACAATCTATAGAGACATCAGAGTCTGCAGAATAGATCAAAGCAGATCATTTGGAAAAACAGCATTAATTTCCAAGACAAAATAGTGCATGAGTCGTGACTATTTGGAAATGAATAAGGAACAGGAATTACACAAAGGCCCTACTTTGTTCATTGAGGAACTGTAGAACTAATTGCACATACTTTAGTTTCCAGCAAAGTGTCAAGGCACAGTGCTGGGATCACCCAACTAGTCATGTCACACTTACTGGTTTAATTCAGACCAAAGCTGTAGATATGATGGGATATGGCCAGTAGCTAGCTGGGAACAGAGGTGGGATAGGAGCAAGGTCTTAGTCTCCAGCTGGTCAAACAATTCATCGAGCAATGAAGGTTTTAAGTCAGCACCCATGAGGTGACCTCACTCTTTCCCTAGGCTGTGTGCAGTGAAAGGAGCTGGCTGGACCAGCCAGGGCTGCAGATTAGGAGGTGGCAACTTTTCCAGAGCTGTACAAGAAACCTTATGAATGGGCCCAACTGCTTCATTCATTCATTCACTCACTCATTCATTTTCAAAAACATGCTGAATAAGCATCTCCAGCCCTTTGACTGTCAGTCTCCATGCCACTCATTTGCTCTCAACCAGTATCAAAGTTTAGGGCACAGTTTTCCACAGCACCCAGCCAAGCATGCAGCAGAAGCATGTAAGCACTCACCACTCTTTTCCCTTCTCTGTTTCAGTTCTGCAAATCCCTGCTTAAAACTCCTTGTGACATCCTTGACAAAGGCGAGGTGTCAGTTTGCAGCAAACATTGCCTGCCATGCTTGGCCAACACCGTCTCACAGCTTCTTAGTCACTGTCTGAAGGCAGCTCTGGTCTTCTCACATTGACAGCTCCCGTCATTCTTGCTCTTTGTCCCTACACCGTCTCATACAGCTGAGCCCTGGAGTGTGTGTGGTGCTCCCAGGAGCTGATGAAGATGATGAAACTCTACTGCTCGGCTTTGTGGAAGGAGAGGTTGCACAGGATGCACAGACATAAAAGAAGCAAAGGAGTCCACCTCTCCCAGCCACTCCAGCAGGAGCAGAAACAAGCAGACTGCAGCTCCCTACCTTTCAACATGGAAATCATGTCAAGTGGCAAAACGGAAACCTGACATTTCACCATCTGTCTGCAAATGCTGTATATGTATCACATACAAAAATAGGCTGTAAGAATACTGTTAAGGCTGCAAAACTCATGAGGCAAGAGATGCCAGAATGAGACCTTCCTTGTGCTATGTGTTATGATACACTTGTTAATTAGATGATCACACAGTATTTTGCAGAGGTCTCAGCTTTATCCCAGCTTTATCCCATGGTACAGGATGGACTGGCTTCACTGGAGAAAATGTTGCATGGAAGTTTGTTTTTTCCTTAGTATTCACAAAATAGAATCACAGAATCATTTTGGTTGGAAAAGACCTTTAAGATCATCAAGTCCACTGCAGTCCTGGTCTGTATTTACTATTCAAGTCTTCTTCTGAATAGAAATTACTGCTTTTCCCAGCACTGGGAGAATTTCAGTGGCCCACCTCCCTGTAATATCTGTGTGCTACACTGTGTCTCTGAGCTCTGGTCGGGGATGTGGTGATGCTTTAGCCACTGGAACAAAATGGAAATTGAGTGAAGAAATAGGTGTGTAATAAACCAGTTTGATGACACCAGTTTATCAGGGGTCTGGCCCTCCCTGCAGCAAGACCCATACCCACATCCACCTGTGAAAGTTTCACAGGTCCCACAGCCCTGTGCTTCAAGGTCATAATCTGAGACAAATGGGTGGCCAACAGACATAACTGGGGCCAGGGCTGTGTAAGAGTGCTCAGCATCAGGCAGGACTGGGCACACTGGGGGCAGAGCTCCCATCAACTCCCATGCTAGGAGCCAACATTAGTCACACACTATGGGACATCCAGACAGGAGGTCACACTGCACGGCTACTAGCTGCAGACTAGGGAAAGCCTCAGTGCCACCTGGCACAACAGACCCTGCAGGAACTGAGGCAGTTCTGCAAGGCAGCACTCCTATTCCCAAAAAAAGAGCCACGGTTGGGGCAGTTCAGGCTTCATGTCAGGCTCTGGCATGTCTCGGCTCTCCGTGTGGCTCACACCTTGGCACACATCTCCCTGCCCCACTCCTGAGCTCTTTGAGCCCCTGACTCTTCACTTGTACCATGCACTCCCTATGCCAGTCACATGCCATCCTTCAGCTATAGCATCCCAGTACCACCCCTCAGCCCAGCATTTGCAGGGTCCCTGACTGCCTCCTGGTTGTGTGAGGAAGGTGTCAAGAGTGTTTTTGTCCCTGCCTGCTTCTCCCTTTCCCAATCGCTCTGCCCTGCGCAGCGTTATAGAAAGTACCCAGCTTCATCCTGCTCCTGGAGCTGGGAATAGCCACAGAGAGTGAGCACAGGTAGCCTGGTACCTGCAGAGCTCTGGGGAGGCAGCAGAAGCAGCAGGAACTTGGTAGCACTGACTGGGTGCATAAGGAGCATTAGGGTCAGCACTGGGAGCTGCCGGGATGTTGGGCTGAGCTCGTTCATGTGAGAAGAAATCTCAGCAGATTTTGACTACTTGGCCCTAGCACATCCCCAATAAGTTGCTATTTTTTCCCTTCAAAGGCTAGCTCCAAGCCAAATTGGAGGAGATTTACAAAGGAAACAAAAATATCCCAGTCCTAACACAAAGCTGCCAGATTTCAGATCTCTACTCCAAAGTGCAGATGGATCAAAACTATCCAAAGAAAGGATCATCAGGTTCCCCCCTCCTTTTTCTTCCTTTCTTTTTTCTCCAATTGGACAACAATGCCTTTTTCCCTATGCTCATTCTTGGAAGTAGCTAGACAGTTTTGGCTGAAGTTTTCCAGAAAAGAACTTAGCCCAAGGCAGACAATCAAGTTGGAAGAACTCAGCTTAAATGGTTCGAGTCTGGCAAAGTTATAAGCAACTGCAAACGCGGTCTTATAGCAGGACACATGAGTAATCTTCATCACAGGAGCTGCATGCAATCCCACCTTTGACACATTCAAAGTTATAATGGCTGATGACGCTGTTCCATTCAGGTACGTCTTATCACGATTCAAATCTGTCACTTGGAAAAAAGCTTTAACTCAGTCATCCCACTGAGCCTTCCCACACCCCTTCCTACTCTAACAGCTCTTCCCATCTAACAACCGGTCGTACAGAAAAAACCCCACAGTTCCCTCGCCTCCAGTATTTGCATTTGAGCTTCGGCTTCTTGGATAGAGGCAGTTGATGCTAAAATTGGGATTGCTCTCTCAACTAATGTATTCAAAATTAATAAAAGGAAGAAAGCAACACACTCCTCTGGCAGGTTCCCATGCATATTTTCCACAAAAGTTCATTTTTTTTTCCACAAGAACAAATTGTGAGTATGTGGGGGATTTGCACTGAATCTTGATACGGAGCTTAGAATTCTTGGCACTGCTTGGGATGTTAGAATGACATCAGCTCTGTTTTCTATATTGAAATTTTATAGCTGCTGCCTGAGTGCCTCTCTTTGTTCTGCACATACTCTCTGTCCTCGGCGCTGCCCCTCTGCCACAGCGTGCTGTACACGGGTATCATGGAAGCCTGGGTGTTTGTACTCCCTCTAGCCCTGCTTGCCCCTGCCTGCGCCGGGCACTCAAGTGATAAAGCTGCATTTCTTCCTCCAGGACAAAGCAGCATTGTTGGCTGAAAGGCTGAGGGCACCTTTGCCAGCCTAGAGGCTTCCCTGCAGCAGGACAAGGGACCTGCTGTGCCAAGTAAGATCCTCCAGTTTCCTGTGGAGCAGCAGAGGGGTGGCATACGTGCTGCAGGGTGACACCAGCATGGGACAGCACAGAGTAGGGGAGGATGATTATTGCAGACAGGACACTGTGAAACCATCCTGTCTCACTCAAGGAAGGGAAAGGAGAGTGGAGAGAAGGGGAAGAGAGAAGGGAGCATCTCTGGGTGGAAGGCAAGACTTTCTCCAGCACTGGCAAGCAGCTGTTCAATGCTACCTTGACGTGGGGAAGTATATTCACATCCCCAACACGCTCCCACTGCCCAGTGCCTTGGGGCAGGGAAGGGCAGCACTTTTTCAAATTAAGCCAAAATCTGAGTAACAATATTTCTGTGTTACCTGGCAGCGTGACCCACTGTGTCTGAATACCACAGTACAGTAGGGCTGATTTGGTACTCAGGATCCCTCCTGAAGCATAGCTCAATGAGAAGTGAGAGTGTTGGGTCTGGGAGAGTTAATAGGCTCCAGCACTGGGAGTACAGTTCCACAGGCATTAGCACAGACATCACGCTTGTTTCCTGGATTTCAAATAAAATAAGGATTCAAGGAAAAGATGATGCTTTCCTACATCCCCTGAGACTTGGAAAGCAATAACAGCAAATAAAGGCAGTTAATTATCTGGCACACCACATCCCAACATTTGTGACAGCCCCGCTCCGCCGTTGCTGTAAGAGCCACGCTGGAACAGCATTAGCATATCCTCTGTAAACAGAGTCGATGCCATCCTCCAGCACAGCTTCAGCCTCCTGCACCGGGATTGCAGCAGCTGGACAAACCCAGGAGGGACCAACCTGACAGCCGACGGAATACCAGCTTTGCTTTAGCCTGGCTGGATGGCCACAGTGCATGGGTTTGTTATTTCCTACATTGCCAACATGCTCAGCCCCTCTAACGTATGGTGAAGAATTGCTGCTGTGTGCAAGATTATCATTTCATCGTTTTGCTGTCATCAGGAAATAGCCGCAAGATCAGATTAACAGTTAAAGATTGTGAAGCCATTTGCCAAACGCTTCTTACTCTATAAGCAACAACATTTTTACAACTGCATTTGCAGCAGCGTTCCTGCAGTCACATTTATATGCTCCTTTACAAGCACATGTAACCATATACAGAATAAAGCAAATCTTTACCTTGCGTGTCCAGAGAAGAGAGCCTGGGTTCCTCTCATGGATCAGAAGTAGGATGAAAAACAAACCAGGGAAAGACCCTTGAACGGATTCATCTGCTGAGAGTTGTCTAAATCCGAAGCCTGCTCCCGCTAGCAGCTCTAAGTTTGTGCTCTGAATAGAGGCTGTGTTATTTTAACCACAGGATTTCTGGTCATGGGGGAGGAGAGATGGATTAGGTACGTTTGCAATCTAATGCTTCACATTTACCTCAGCTGAAACAAACTACTTTAAGCCTGATGTAAATAAGTACTCTGCTAAGATATAAATTTCAAGATTCCACTAACCAATTATGCTTAAACTAACATACTAAATAACTGTGGAAAATTCCAGAGGAATAAGATAACATACTTTTGTGTTCTTTCCTAAATAAAAGGCATGTGTGGAATTTCATGCTAGATACTATGACAAGTGAGGGGCAGCAGATGAACTGTGCAAACCAACCTAGGTAAGGTGCTACACCTTGTAAAACAATATTCCTAACACCTGTTTTCAGGAGGCACTCCAGCAATTTGGGGGTTTCATGGCTTATAAAAAGTACAGATATGAGGGATTTGAATCTAATATTTCAAAAGAGCAAATAAAGTTCTTGAAGGTAATAAGGCAAGATTTTTAAAAGCCACGAGGTCTGTAGTTCTGTAGGACCACAGACATTAGCCAGATGATGACTGCCAACTCCAAAAGGGATGTAACTTCAATACCCTCATGGATTGCTGCAGAGATTGTTAAATGAAGGTGAAATATCGTACCCAGGACGTTGGTTGGGGTTTTTGTTGTTTAATCTGGCTCACATTCTGCCTTCATTTCCTGGTTTATGACACTTTGGTGCCACAGCTGCTGTGGTTGCAAAACATGGCTACAATCCAGGCTTTCAAGGCCACTTCACAGCTGATGGAAAAGAGATCTGTTAACTTTCTGAGAGGTATGATTTGTAAATAAACAGATTCTTAAACCGTGGGCTGAACTGAGGAAAAGAATTGGGTACAAAACAATAGAGGACAGGAGGAAAATTCCAATCTGTCTTTGACAGCAGAGGCTTCAAGAGCACAAATTTAATTCCATTTTTAATAAAACCTGGCTCTATAAATAACATTATCTTACACTTATGTAACACTCTTCATCCCAAAGCATTCCCTGGTGATTTGCAGATGTAATCACTCAGCCTGAAAACGGTGGGCAGATGGACCTCCTGCCCCAGCACAGAGGAGGAACTTCCCACCTTGGCACAGAGGACAGATCTCCTACCCTGGTGCAGAGGGTGGACCTGCTTCCCTGGCACAGAGGATGGATCATCCTGCCCTGGCACAGAGGATGGACCTCTCACTCTGTCTCAGAGGACAGCATCAGAGGACAGCCAGCGCAGCACGGTTGGCTTCCATGCATTGGCAGGAGCTGTCAGCTGCTGGGGCATCAGCTTCTTGTGCCACTCAGGTGCTGCTGGCTTACTCTGATGTACAGGTCTGGTTAAGAGCCTGTTGTGTAGCTCAGCCTGCAGGCCTGGGACATCTACAAGCATGCCAGCCTGCTCCACAGGGCTCAGGCAGAGCTCTCCCCAGTGCTTTTCTCAGCCTGGCTCACTTGAGCTTGGGTTTGTGCAGGGTAGGCAACTGCAATCCCAAGCATCAGTGCCACAGGCAGGGATGTACACCTGAGCTAGAAGCAAAATGTCCCCAAATTTGCCATCAACATGCCCCTGGCCCATCAAAGAACTTCACCTTCCACCAGCTGAACAGCTTGCTCCACTCCAGTTGGCTTTCTTTGACGTTACTGTAATTACCCTGAGATCAACTGCTCTGATTTTTCCCAGCTACAGGTTCTACCTCATCCTTGAATGGGAACTCACAAGGAAAGCAGGCATGAGAAATGCTTCCAGAGCAGGGTCAGAGGTTGCTACAGCCCTCCTGAGGGAAGCTCCCTCTGGAAAAGCCCAAATCCTGTTTGCAGAGATACTGGTACGACAGGCACCAGACCCACACAACAGCATTGCAAACTGCTGGAAAGGACTTTAGGAAGAAAACAACCAGTCTCCTTTCCTTGTGCTCCTTGCTCCACCTGGAAGGAGGATCTTTGCATGCACAAAGGAAGTTTCTGTGCTGCAGAGGGGTATATTTTTCACTTTTGCTGAGCTGGCTGTATAGGAAACAGCAGGAGGAAGAGAGGCCAGCAGAAACTGCTCTGCAGATTGACCTGAAAAGAGTCCATTTTTCCAGAGGAGCTAAAAAAAAAGTGGGAGGGGAGAAAGCACAAATGATTTTGTATTAAGTGAAAGCATTTGATCCTAATGCATGTTTATTTTTTCTAGTTTACCTCTTAGGTCAGACTGTACTCAATTTACAAAGAAATTGCACTTAAAAAACAATGTCGTGGAAAGGAAGAATTTCATTTCTAAAATGTCAAGGCAAGACATTTCAGTGTTCCACATTGCTTCTGTTTCTTTGGGATGTGGAGAACAAGAGTGACATAGGAATGGGTTTGGTATTGGTTTCCTTTCTCCTTCTAGACAAGTCAACGAGTTGGATCCAAATTCACACACCGGTTCCTTCAAGTTCATGGGGTTTTATACACACACACAAAAATCGCTCTGTCTGAAACCTGTGCCAGATTTGGGCTCTGACACAGCAGCCAGAATTTGGAAGTCAAACACCTGTCTGTTGAAGAAGTTTATTATTTTTCTCTTGTGCCTTGAGGCAGCTCAGACCTGTTCCCTGCTTGACACGTCCTCCTGCTGCAGTGCAGACCACAAACGTGCCCACTGCCTCCAAAACAAAGTCAGCTCCGCATACTTTCCTAGAGCTCTTTCCTTCTTCATCCAATCCTAACATTACAGATCTTAGCTGGAATGGCTCTTTCCCAAGTGTAAACAGCAACAAATTATTCCCTTTCTGTGAGAGCAACATTCCCTTTCAGCACCCTCTGTGCAACGCTGGGTATTTTGGCACCATAACGGTGGCAGGCTGAGGTCTGTAAGATGTGGTGCTCACCTGCCTTCCATTAAATCCTGCAGAACAAAGCACATCACATGCTAGGCCTGTTTAGGGATTCAGTTTTGCGTTTCAGTCAGTGCTTAGATGAACCAAGCACCAAATGAAAGAAAGTGTGAAGCACAATGAACTGTACAATGAAGTACAGTTCTGCAGAGGTAAGAACTCCTACACTGGCCTCCCCTTCTGAGATAACGGGATGAGGAATTCATGATAGATATTGTTGATGAGAAATTACATGTTTAAGGAACCTGAATAGTTGCCAATCTACTTTGTGTGTTTTCTCCCTTTTTTCCTAAAGTGAACTGAGAATTAGAGATAAAAAGTTTCTGTTTCTTTTGAATTACAAAACCACTTCTAGAAGTGATATTGACAATCCACCCCGTTAAAAGGTCTTCCATTAGGAACTACACAAAACTACAAGGTAGATATAGAGAATACAGGCTTTGGGGGATAAAAAGTCCACTGGGGATGGTAACAGACTACATTTTCACACCTCTGATCTGCAGTTTTCTCATCTGGAACTTAATTCTGTTGTAAAAGAAACCAAATGGAGTTTTTAATCAACATACCCCAGGAACTGAGGTCCTGAATCAGCCACTCTCAGTATCAAATATTATGAGACAAAAAATTGTGATGATTGCCAAAAACAAACCAAAAACTTACAAGAAAAATAGTTTATTTAAGCTTGATGTGACTCAAATTCTTTTTCTTTCTGGATTGCAGGGCTTGTTTCTATTCTTTTTATTTCTAACATTATGTATATCACAGCTGTCAGGGAACCAAACATCAGGACAACCTAAAACTGAACAAGTTAATTGCAGGTTAATCCAGGGAATTCCACCAAAGGGTTTCCCCTTAAATTGTATGCAGTCCTCAACTACTTGTCCAAGATTGTTGAGCACTCAGCTGGGGGCTCCAGGCCCCGTTGACTGGCACAGAAGGGGTGCTGGCAGCCATTGAGCCTATGTAGTCATTGCTTCCCCTCTCCAAACACAGCAGGTCTTGCCACTACCATGAAGAAATTGCACTCAACCCAGCAAGAAGCATCTTCCAGTTAATAGCACTGGAGCCTGGACTCTGGCTCAGAGTTATGTGGGACACTGCTCGATGCAAGCTGTCCCAAGCACCCACGAGGACGTGGCAGGTCCAGAAGACATGGAGTGGGGGTACCCTACTCCCCAGCCTAGCCCCAGGTCTGTTGAGCGTGAGCAGGCACATACTGGGATGTGCTTAGCATTGCAGCTGAGCATTGTAGCTAGGCCCTGCAGGCTTTTCCATGGCTTTGGCATGATGAACAAATTCAAACCAATCTCCTTCTGGAACAAGAACTGATGGAGGGAAGTTTAAGTTACACAGTTTACAACTGCCCCAACAATCAAACCTCTGAAGTTGTGTTGAAGGTTAGTACATGAGTACTGAGCAAAACCTGAAGTATAATATAAACTCACTGTCATGGTACAGGCTCTTCTTACCCTGCAGTGGTGGATCTCAAGGAGCTACAGAGTCTCTGCAGAGCAGCAAATAATTAAATGGCTGAAACACCAGGGACCAAGTATGGGCCAAGAACCTATTTGGACTTCAGCAGAAGTGTCTTGGCACACTCAGCTTGTGATGAGGAAAGCTGTGGTCACCTGCAGGCCTGGGATACCTCACATTTGTCTCAGGAAGGGTTCTGTAGCACTGCCCAGGGCTGCCTCTGCACAAAACTCAGTTTTAATTATTTGAATTGCCAATAACAGAGATATAAGCTTGCCCTGTATTTTCAGTTGCTCAGAGGTGGGTGGGAATTTGTGGTGTTTAGCAAGGCATTTTGGTTAACAAATTTAGAGACAATAATGATGATTAACTCCCCTCCATGGATGCTTAAGAGTATATGGTGAGTGTAGCTAAATTGGCCTCTCAGTTCAATGTATTCCTAACTTTCCTCCCATTCATACCTGTGTTTGATGATACTCCAAATCTGGGTTAACTGGCCCAGTGCAGGTATGGTTCAGTGGTTGCTTTTGCAAAGGAACACCCCGCTTGCAAAGATGGTGAAGCCAAAATAATTCAGCTGCTAGTAGTCTTCCCATATCTCCCTGCATGCCTAGCAGATGCTTTTTAAAGTACTTAACTAGGCAGGTACCACAGAAGAGCTCACCTTCTGGCAAGGTGATGAGTTTTAGGGGACCCACACAGGTGAGGGCAGCAGCATGACAGCACAGTAAGGTCAAAACAGTTTCTGGGGTGACTGCTGTCATCAAAACCAGACTGCTCCAGGGGCACTGCCTTTGATGCTAATCATCAGCATAAACTCTATGATGAAGATATAACCAAAGTGTCAATAGTATTGAGCAGATTATTGTTGTAATTTTCTGGATATCAAATGTTACAGTTTTGCAAAGGGCTTCCTTCAGTCAGTAGATCTCATTGGAAAATTCCTTTCTAGTTAGAAGTATTTAATTGTAATGTTACAAAAGAGGTATTATGATCTGATTATGTCTTATTTAAGCTTTCTTACCCTGTCTGCTCCTCTTCTACATCTCATCTCCAAGTCTTTTCTGGCTTGCTGTATGAGACGGAACGAGAAAGTCCATGTGGATGTCAGAAGGAAAGAACATGCATTTCATGAAGGGAGCCTTTGGATGAGATAGCTGAAAGCCAGGCTGCATAGACAACTGGATTGCACTGGCGACAACAAATGAAAATATTCAGAGCTGGTTTTGCTCAGCAATAGAGAAGTGCCAGCAGCAGTTCCCAGTGAGACCTTCCACTCTAGAAGATGATATCTTCTCCTCCAGTCCCACCAGATGGGCAGATACAATTGCTACTGCTAAATATGCCTTTGTTACAAGGTGACTTCAGGTCTTCTCAAGCATAAAAGATCCCAAGCGGCAGGCTCATCCGTCAGCAGAGAGCGTTTGCACTAGATAAGTGACTGCTGTAAACTGGAATTTCTGGTGTTATGGGAAATCTCTGCTGTTCCAGAGGGAGCTCATTGCATCTCCTGTAATGTTAATCATTCTCATTTTTATTGCAGAAAGGAAGATTACTTACTGTGACAATAAGGATCAAAAGCAATGGTAACCAAGTTCTGATTTATGAGATTAAGAGTTTTCTCTGCATTAACAAAGGAGTCACGTTCTTGAAGCCAGGTGTGTGTATCTTAAAGACTGTGTTACATAATGATACCCAAACCAAAGCAGTTTTTGGGGGCAGCAAGTAGTTTTAGGAGTGTCAGCTCTTGCTTTATTTTGTGACCAATGCCTCTTTCGACTCTCTTGTCTTATCTTGTACCCTCTGTAGCATTACCTGTTCTGCACGTGCAGTAGAAGCCACCGTGGAAGTGCTCATCCAAGCCAAGGAAGGACCAAGCTAGACTGGGGCAGTTGGAGGCCTCTTCTGCTTCTTGTGCTCCTTAATGAACTCCTTCACAATACAGACTATATTGGGTTGGTATGGAAAGGTTTTGGTACCGAGCAGAGGCTACAGGAGTGGCTTATCATAGAATCAATCATAGAACCATAGAATGGTAGGGGTTGGAAGGGATCTTTAGAGCCCATTCTCCCACAGCAGTGATGCCCCACATCTGCATGCACTGTGCCATTGTGCCCAGAGTGATGGGGTTATATACTCAGGATATTTGGAGCAACATGTTGCCAAGCTGTCTTTTATATAACAAATGTGAGCAGAAGTAGCACAAGAGCATGTAGCACAAGTGCAGCACTTCTACGGACTCAAAAGAAAAGTATGGTCACAATGATGCTCCCCACAGCTCACAGAATTCTTTCCCACAAACATGTCCACCTGCATTCAACGAGATAGGAGCAAAAAGCAGGGTCCTTTTTCAGCTGGAAGTGTAAGAGCACATTGTGGAGAAAATGTAGAAACAGCAGGCTGAGATGAAAGGAAATGGAGTTTGGAGCAGGAACCTCAGACATCCTGAAAATAGAGGCTAATGGGGAAAACACAGTTAGCAGAGCAATTTGCTGAAATTGTTGAAAATGTTGATTTTCAGGCAAAGTGTGTGATGGTTCTCGTTAAGTAATAACAATGGTACCTCTTTTCCTTCACACTTCTGAATGCAGGAGCCCAGGGATCTCTGGCAGGTCCCTATATCACAGACCACAAAACATGACACATTAAAGTGCCACATTGACAATGTCTGGTGATGGCTGCAGCTTGTCACTCTGCCATGAAAGCAAAATGCAGAGCTGGTCACCAGGAAGGGAGCTGCTCCTCGGGAAATGAAGCAATTGCTGCTAATGAAAGTTATGGTGGGTCTGACGTGAATTGGAGTCCTGTGGCCTCTGTGGCTCCTTGGCTATTTCCAGAGGATAATTCTTGACAATTTCTGCAAGGCAGGAGGCATCCAGGCAGTGGGGAAGGGAGTAAGTCCCTTTTTAATGCATCCAGAACTGCAGCCTTCATCTCAGAAAGCCTCTGTTCCCACACCTTGCCTTCAGTTACTTAGCTGAAACGATTTCTGTTACAATTAGCCAAACAGCTGCCCAGGCTGCAGTGTGAAAGCTTGCCTGAAGGAAATACAGAGCTCACTGAATAAACAGATAGGTGATGATTAAAATGCAGCACGTGTAGCATCACACCAGTGCTTGCCCCTCACACTGCTTGCACTGTGGCATTTACATTTTGCCTTTGTTTTCTGTGAGAGAAGTTATCCTGCATGTGATATTACAAGACTTGGGAAAAGATGCTTCACCAACCTGCTCACAAGCATTCTCCAAGCCTTCATCACTTGGAACCTAGCAGCCCTAGAGGAATTTGTTCAAAAGTTATAAAGTGTACATGGAAGATCCAACATTCTACTGAGCCCCGAAACCCTTTGCACTGCTCAGAGTGGGCAGCATGAGGTGGGACTGCCTCTGCCTCATCACAGTCATACCAGCCCTGAGGCTGTTTCCTCACAGAGAAGTCAGGTCCTTCCCTAGACCACCCTGGGGAAATGCACAAAAGGCTCCTAAGGAACTGCAAGGTCTGCTTTGAGCTGTTTGGGTTGGGTTTTTTTTTGTCTAAAGCAAGGCAGCTAAGCCAAGGCCAAATCTTGTACTTTCCAGACAAGTAAGAGGTCTGGATAATATACTTTGTCTCAGATATCAGGATTTGATCCCCAGATATATTGCAGACTCCCTGTATCATTTTGGCAAGTCACTTTGTGATAGATTTTCATACACTTGGCACTAAAGCCAAGTTGTTACAATAACTATATAAGGCAAGATCCCCAGAAGAGCTCATTTCCCTTTGTCCAGAATTCTTTGGAAGAATTAGCCCATTATTTTACTTACTAAATTGGAGCCCAGCTCTTCTGAAAACCTGTCCATGCTTAGCAGCCCCGAGTTCTTAAGAAACTCTGTCCCCACACCTCTCTGCCTCCATGCCCATCTGCACGTTGAAAGAAACAGTCTTTCCTTGCAGCCTGTCATCTGGCTTTTCTCTTCCAACCATGAGTTCCTGCTGGTGAGACCTCTCTCATATGAGGTATCCCAACATCCCTGACACAGCAGGGCACGAACCTCTGACACACACCTGCCTATCCCTGTTACACAAATATGCATCACTGGTAACAGGAATCAAACAAGCAAGCTGCACAGAGGAAAGACACTAAACAAGGAAATAAAACACCATGTTAGATTCCTCTTTGATGTACTTTAATCTGCTTTCTCTTGTAAGGTCCTATTTCTGCTTTGTATATTTGGAGGATTAGAAGGCACATTTTCTGGGAACAGCAGTGTAAATCCTCTTCAGGTTTTTAATGACAAAGATGAGTAAGGATGAGCATGCTCTGTCAAGAGTGAGCATCAGAAAGAGCAAACATCAGGACTTTCCAGGAAGAATAAAGACACTGAACTTAAGGTCAGAGCAAACTGAACTACACTCAGTTTTATGGCCACAGTAATTCTGCTAGATTTTTTTCTCTGAAACTAGTGTTTAGCACAGGATTTCTCAGATGCCTGAACTGCTCCTTGGAGCTACGGAAACTTAGTCACAAGCTACAAAGGTAGTTGTACTTAAATTATAGTCTACCCTTAGCAGATCAAAAATCATTCCTATCTCTTCATATTCCAGAAAACCAAGCTTCACATCATCAGTGTGGGCCACTCTGTGATTGGCAGTGCACAAGTGTTTAGAGATGATGCAGGAAAACAAGGATATTTTTTGCAAAGTTCTGATAATTGGACTCAGATTTGCACAAAGACTGAAGAGCTCACACAGCCACCTCACCCACCAGAAATTACGAGAAAGAATGATAACATTAAGGACAATAATGCAGAAGCTGGGAGATGAGTTCCCAGCTCCATCCTTCATGGATAAAACTTACAGGGCTGAGGAGGTGATATTTTTGAAATCTTGAGTTCCTTGTAGAAAGCTGCAAGTGCCAGTGTTTCCTTCTAAAGCCAGGGCATTTGGCATTTCCAATCCTGCTCTGAGGGCACCTCTGTTGGCCCTGCAGACTGTGCTGGGGATGTACCTGCACTAGCTGCTGGGGAGTTTACAGTGAAGCCCTTTCTCATGGCCTGCTGTTTCTACCTGCCCAAGCAAGTCACAAAGCTCACAGGAGGCCACAAGTCATATTCTGGGCACTGATCAGCTCAGTATGGAGAAAGCACCCCAAAAAGATTAAAGGACTCCCAGACAGTTACAGAGACCCAGTGAAATCTCCCACCAAATTAAAGGGTTTATGAAGACATGAGTAGAACACTTACCTGAGCACAAACTAGGTGCAAATATCTTTAGCTGAATGCATTACCCTCTCATACAGATGGTCCTGAGTTGGAAGCTGGCATATATTAAGTAATGAAACAGGTGGATGTCTTTCCTTAACACCCCATTAGCAATGCATTTCAGATCTCTACAAAAAGAAAAGCAATGTCAGACTGTGCTGGGCTGTACCCAGGGAGTGGCCTGGATACAGAGTCTTTCACTTTTAGATAGTCTTTTAAAATCTATTTAAGATGTGAGCAGTTTGAAGCTCTTACCCTCTGAGAACTACCTGGTAGCTCAAATTAAATGAATTAGGTCAGGCTCCAGATGATGTGCCATTGTCACAGCAGGGTTGGCAGAAGCCCTAACCAGCATCCTGATCCCTGTTTGCAGACGGGGTGAAAAGAAACACTAGGTACCGTCCACAGCCATGAGAGGAGATGAGTGAGGCACCACAGGCATCTTCTTTTCAGAGCATGACTGGGTCTCTGAGCACAAAGGCAGGCTGCTGTGCCCCACTGCTGTTTGATGGCTCCCCTGCCCAGGTGTGAGTGAGCTGAGGTGTGAGGGCAGCATGTGAGAGGAAGGCAAAATTCAGGCCCATGTAGCATTTTCAATTATTGGTCAGATAGGTCCTCTTGATACCATCAGAATGACTCTTTTCCTTTCTGTTTACATCTTTCTTTGAAGGAGATATGGTACTTGTTGTCAATACTGAGAAGCAAAGCAGTTACTCAGTGATTATTCCAATGCATCTATGTGTGCCAGTATTCCAGAAAAACAGAAAAAAAACACCCAAAACCAAGGTTTTTTAAAGGATTCTTATTGAGTCAGTGCAGAAAATCAATCTTTCCACTCTGGGAAAACTTGTGAGATTTGTAAAAGCCTAGAAAAGCTCTGCTATGAGGAAGCAGAGGTGCCTGCCAGGTTTCCCTGCATAAGTCCAGCTCCTCAAGAGCTATTTAGCAAAAGCCCCCATGGCAAAGCTAATGGGTTTGAACTCTCCAGGCTGCTGCAATCTGTCAAAATCAACACTTTCCTGCAGAACATTCTCATTTTGACCAACTGGCACTTCTGAATGGAAAAAACCCATTCAGCTGGAAGATATCCAACCGGATCTAGTCCTCATGATGCGCTGTGCTGCCGCACTATTTATGCACTGGAGGTTGGTGGAGCTTTCATAAGGAAATGAATCCAAGAGGAGCCTTAACAGGGAACCACAGCCAGCATTGGTATATTAAGATAGCAAAAATCTGTGCATTAGTAAACCCAGGCGGTGCCATGGGTATGACTGTTATCCACATCAGCTGTTGTGGTAGTGAAGTTAACTGGTCAATAACTCACATGGAAACCAAGCTGCCTGAAAACAAACCCACTACTTCTCCTCCCATTTAGATCCAACTGCTAAGCAAAATGGCAGAGAAAATATTACATGAATTAGACACTCAGCATCCCAACCTACTTTTTACTGCCCCTTTGTGCCTCCTGAAAAACACAGTGCTGCCTGCATCAATCTGAAGAGAAAAAATATTTCTGAAGTTAGGAAACCAAAGATCAGAGTATTTTGTTTATCTTCATTACCTATGCATCTGCAGATATGAGATTAATCATAACACTGCTTTTCAGTATGTCTCACAAACATGAGATTCAGGCTTTTCGAGTTAAATGCTTCATTTGGTCCGTTTTGAAGACAAATAGAAACGTGGAGAAGTTAAATTGCTGGCTTGAAAATGTGTTGTGGGTCATAGTTGGATTGATGACTCAGGGAGCAACTGGAAACCTGTGCCTGATTCATCTGACTCTGCCATCCCAGAAGTTCACAGCAGAATAATTCAAGCGATATGTCTGGTGTTGGTGGTTTTACCAATGCCCACCCAAAAAACAAGCTCACAGAATTTAGCATCAAACTAAAGAGAGTCCCTGGCACAGCTAGGATTCAAGCCCTGTCCTTTCAGTGACCCTGCTCTTTTCACAGCTTCCCTTCTCCATCTGCTGCAGTCTCATGCTGTTGTGGTGTGTTGTCCTCCTCCTGCACTGGTCTCCAACCACCAGTCCCTTGAGGCTCTGAGAAAATTTGGGAGGGGCTGTTAAATCTTCAAGAAGCTAACTGGATCAAAATATAAATCTTAAAACTGAAAGATAACCCTCTCCTTGAGAAAATGTGCTTCCTGCCTATCCAAGTGACAGCACTGTGATGCTCAGGGGATTCTCAGTTCACACCTCATGTAACACACTCTGGCTTTTCTCTAAGGCTCCAGTTCCTGGAATCATCTGATTATGTGAAAACACCTACATTTATGTAAGGAAAATGTTACTAGTTCTCCTGTTTGAGGAGAAAAGTTAAAAATATGAAGCTAAGGGGATCAAAACTCAAGTGGCAAATTAAAAAGCTGTTGGGTGATTTCTTTTAGCTCACCCCACCACTCACCCTTGCTCCTGCTCTCTCACTTCTGCCTGGTGGGAAGCTCTCTGAGCCACAGGCCACTTGCATTTCTTCTGTGAACCACAATTAACAGCATATATTACTCATAAGTAGGCAATAGAATAGACCAATACCCTGCTGCTGGAGTGGCTGTGTGGAAGGGATGCACAGAAGCCAAGCTGAGGGCAGAGGCTTGCCCCAGCCATGGGCTATGAGGGCTAGGGCCTGCAGCAAAGCTCTGCTTTCAACCTGGCAGGAGCCCATGTGCTGAAGGCAGTAGGCATGATACAGAAGCCTGCTGAAGCACAAGAGAGACAGCAAGGCCATTTCAGCCAGACAAAACCAAATTGCTTTTCAATTCTCCTATGGAGTATCTGCTTCTGCATGCTCAG
This sequence comes from Colius striatus, assembly GCF_028858725.1. Taxonomy (NCBI): domain Eukaryota; kingdom Metazoa; phylum Chordata; class Aves; order Coliiformes; family Coliidae; genus Colius; species Colius striatus. Next base: position 49,328,758 of record NC_084763.1, read on the forward strand.
CCAGTGGTCACTGTACAGAGGAGCCAGCAGTGGATGCAGTGGAAGCAAATGTTGCCATTACTGTGGTGTTTATCTTCAGACCAGTGTGGTGTTTATGGTGCACTGGTGGCAAGCTGTGTTTCTCATTGGGCTCCCTGATGGGCATCTCTGTGGAATGGTGCTTGCTGGGCTTCCAGTCGTGAAGGCAAGTCTGCCTGTGAGCTGGTCGCCAAACTGGGGAGGCTGTGGGCAAGAAGAGGCTCAGCCGGGGTGCACAGCAGCTTCATACCATCAGCTCCTGCTCAAGCTGTGTTGGTGAGGGGCCATTGCTGCATCTCTCTCAGCTGCATCTCATCACCCAGCAAGTAGTACTTCACTGCTGAGATCTTAATAATTTCCTTGCACAGATGGGTTTTTTTTGCATGAGATTTCCTCATCTGAAGTTCATCCCTTGGCCCTGGAGAGGCAGCACAAGCTGACCTGCAGGGCATGCTGCAAGGCACATTTGCTTCCAGGGCTTTTCCTGGAGTGGAAGAGAGGGACATAACTCAGGCAATCTGTAGCACACCCTGCTAGGGAAATGCAGAACTAATAACACTAACTAGTTGTGGGAATGTTTGAAGCTATGGATGGAGATGGCTGTTTCCATGCACTCAGATGCTACACCTTCACCATGCCTCTCTCTGGCTAAGGAGCTTAAACCCAATCCCAGTACCAAAGCCCCAGAGCATCTCCCACTGCTCATAGAGCTCCCCAGGGCCCTCCCAGGGGGTGAAAGACTGGAGTAAGTGCTCTGAAAGCGAGATCTGGGAAGTGCCATATCCCCTTTCAGCCTCTATTTGTTAGTGATGTTCATTACCCCAAATGGAGCACTTCCCAGATGCTGATGAACATGTCCTCACCATCTCACAGGTGATGAGTCAGTGAGAAGATAGCAAATTGACTGGTTCAAGATCATGCTGAGAGACTGTGCCTGTAACCCTGACTGCAAAGTCCTAGAGCCTTCTCCCAATGTATTAGTCATAAAGCTGCCTTTACTCTCTCTTGCATACTTGGGGCATTATCAGTTTGAATCCTTTAACTCCCCCATCCCCCAGAGCAGGTAATTAGCAGTGACAGATAAAAAGGAAAAAAAATCCCCTGAAGTTTGACCTAAGTAGTTTTGCCAGTTTAAAAGCAAGACATGGCAAGACTGATCAGCCAGAGGAGGGAGTCCCATAACCAAATTGTCCCACTGGTCACATCTGTAGCTGATGACCAAAAGAGGTACCCTGGGGCATCCCCTCCTGTGGTCCCTAGCCCTTCAAGGAGTGCATCCTGGCTGGTTTCTGCTGCTGCAGCCGTACTGTAGGGTGGCTGTTTCTGTTTGAGTGGTCATTGTACCTCATTTCCTTGAATATTGGTCTTCAACAGAGAGTAATAGTTTTGAAAAATATAATTCCTCTTACCAACATCAGCTTTTTCAGCTACCAATATGTTTCAGCATATCATTGGAAAATGTCAATATAATGAAAATCCTGTATTTGAAAGCATATCACCACCACCATAACTTTGCTGAAAGAAGAGCAGGTAGATATTTTTGGCCTGGCAGTTAGATTCATGGAGTTGCCTTGCAAGTCTGTATCTCACTGTATCTCAGACTTGCAGAGTGACTGTGTCTTTATAGGCAAGGCACTGATGCCAGAACAGTGAAGGTGCTTACTATGACAACACAGTTTTCACTTGCTCATATTGGAGGGCTGACAGTAAAGTAAGAAAGATTTTCTTTTCTCTTTCTTTCTCCTCCTAATTTAAACAGGAGGAAGCTGTCTTAAAATGACTTCACTTCAATGTAAGACTGGAAATTGTTTAAATGACTGAAGAGAGGGAAGAGAAAAAAAAATAACAGAGAAAGGACATCAGGGGAAAAATGGTCCAGAAAGCAAGCAACATTTTCTTTTTGCTGCTGGTGAAATGGCCAAATTGCACAGGTATGCTGCTGATAGGGCTCTGGAGATAGAAAAGCTCTGTCCAGCCAGGCTGGTAGTCTCACACCCTGGAGAGCCAATTTGGGAAGCAGGGCTAGTGCCACAAAGGTAGGACATACCCAAGGCAGCAGGGACATCTACGCATCTGCAGCATATGGAAGGGACTGCAGCAACCCCAGACATGCAAGAGAAAGGGGAGATAGGCTCTCTTGTGTGCAATGTGTGCTTTACAGGGTCTCTTCTTGGGATCCATCAAGAAGAGTGAGGCCAGCAGGTCGAGGGAGGTTCTGCTCCCTTTCTACTCTGCCCTGGTGAGGCCTCATCTGGAGTCCTGTGTCCAGTTTTGGACTCCTCAGTTCAAGAGGGACAGAGAACTGGAGAGAGTCCAGCGCAGAGACACCAAGATGATCAGGGGATTGGAACATCTTCCTTATGAGGAAAGGCTGTGGGAACGGGCTGTTTAGTCTAGAGAAGAGGAGATTGAGGGAGGATCTCATTAATACTTACAAATATCTAAATGATGGGTGTCAGAGGTTGGGGCATCCCTGTCTTTGATGGTATCTAGTAACAGGACAAGGCATAATGGGATGAAACTGGAACACAAAAAGTTCCATATAAAGATAAGAAAAAACTATTTCACTGTTGAGGTGAGGGAGCCCTGGCACAGACTGCCTAGAGGGGTTGTGGAGTCTCCTTCCTTGGAGGTCTTCAAGACCTGCCTGGACATGTTCCTGTGTGACCTGATCTAGGTGAACCTGCTTCTGCAAGGGGGTTGGACTAGATGATCTCTAAAGGTCCCTTCCAACCCCTACTATTCTATGATTCCCACCATGAGAAGATTCTAGGTCTGCATGCTGGAGAACACTCCCTTAAACATAATGTGCTTTAATTTGACATTACTCATGAGGCACAACAGTGGACTGCAGGTGGCCTTAGTGATCCTCAGCCCAGAGATGCCACAGCTCTGCTGGCAGCACATCCTGTCCTAACAGCAATGGGAGCGAGAGGGAGAAGCGGCAGCAGCTGACAGTAGTAACCTGGGTGCTCGTAGCTAATTAGTGCCTCTTACTTGGGTGGCAGGAGGTTGATACAGCTGGTTGTCACCATGGTGAGCCCCTGCCAGAGGGAGGTGGGAGGCACTTGATCTCAGCATCAGAAAGCCAGTCCCGTGTGACAAAGAGCCATCTCCTGCTTGTGTATGTCCTTGCTTGTGTGGACACCAGACTGTGCCAAAGCCTGGTGGGGTCGAAGGTGGGTTTGTTGGAGGGCATCCCAGCAGTCAGATGTTCAGTCATCTAAAATGTGCTGACAGCCCCACAGCAGGTGAGCTCCTACCTGCCTCTAGTACTTTCCTCAAAAATACTACATTCAAATGAGGGCAATACTTGTGTCCTTGTTACAGATGAACGAGGAATCTAACCCTAAGGTTTAGGGGCCAGCCCCAGATTGACCTCTGGATAGTCTGCCTTTGCACATGCTGCAGACCCCTCAGACCCTAGGAGGGACCCACGCTGGGGAAGGGTGTGAGGAGCTGCCCCCGAGGGACACCCAATGCCAGAGCTGTTTGTAAAGAATAGGAAGAATCATGCCATGGGAAGGACACATGCTGTGGAGAAGTTCTTGAGGGACTGTCTCCTGTGGGAGGGACCCCACAGTGTAGCAGTGGGAAGTGTGAGGAGGCCTCCCCCTGAGAAGCAGCAGCAGCAAAGTCCATCTGTATTGAACTGACTGCAATCCCCACCTCCATCCCCTGAGCTGTTAGGGTTGAAGAAAGAAGAGTCTTGGGAGGAGAGAGAGGGGTGGGGGGAGGTGTTTTTAAGACTTGGTTTTATTTCTCAGATCCTTGTTCTGATGGTTCATTAATAAATCAAACCCTCTTCTCCCCAAGTTGAGTCTGTTTTGCCCATGATGCTAAATGCTGAGTGATCTCCCTGTCCTTATCTTAACTCACAAAACTCTCGTTGTATTTTACACTCTGCTGTCCAACTTAGTAGGGGGAGTCATATTACAACTTGGTGGGCATCTGGCACCCAGCCAGTGCTAAACCACTACGTGGTTATGTACACTGGGAAGGAGCTGAGGGTGGACTGGGCAGATTGGCCATGATATAGTATCCCTGGCAGCCACATGGGACCACAGAGATCAGCACAGTGGCTCACTCCCAGCATGGGATTCATGGTTTCAACAAGAAACTAGCACCAGGATAAGGACTGAAGGGACAGGGCCCTGTTTTGGCAAGGGTGCTATTTAACGGCTGTCAAGTGTACTGACACGGAGGAGTAAAAGCTATTTATGTAAAGCCATTACAAAAATTGAAAACAATTTAGAACTAATGCCCAGATTTCACTTCACTCTCTGCAGGGAAGATGGAGAAAAAAACCTCTGTGTGCTCTCAGTTTTCTGTTTAAATGGGCACGTTTCCTTAGGAAAAGCCTCTGACCTGCTAATAGCTAATACAGAAATGCTCCACTTTCTCCCAGCTTTTTAAAGCTGTTCTTCATTTCTCCTTTCTAGTTAGATATACAAGGGCAATGGAGGAATAGCCAGCTACAAAATGATTGCTTAAACCTGTTATATTTCAGGACACTACAGCCTTGCCTGAAGGAGATTTGCATATGTGGGAGAGAGGATGCAAATATCATTTCACTGGAGAGTGCATTTGAAGTCTTTTTTCTTTTTCTCTATAAAATGAGAATTCAGCTAATCAAATCTGAGAAATACAGGGAATCTCAGCTGGAAAAAAAAATCCAACAAATATACCTTTACAGTTAATCAACTTTGAATCTCTCCAGGGTAGGAGACTTCTTAGAGGTCTTGCCATCGCTACACAAAGTGAAGAAAACCCTGAATATCCACATCAGGGAGGGCAATACTGAGTGCTGCAGAAATGGTGTACAAGAGGTCAGACAATCATTTACCAAGTGTCTCTTGTTACACTGCACAAGTGGATGGAGCAGAGTGGTTCTTGTAGAGATATCTTCTGCTTGTGGCTTGGCATTGAGTATAAACCCTTCCCTGGAGAGGTGCTGAAAGGCAAATTCAAGGATACACAGCAAATTCCTGCAAAAGAGCCAGGGAAAGAGGGAAGAAGCTGCAGAAAGAAAGTGGATCTTGAAATAAGACATGGGGCAGAATCAATGCTACTACAGCACAAGGGGCCATGAAAGAAAGCATGTGTGTGGTGGTTTGTATTCAGCTAATGGTGCCCAGCACAGATGAGGAAATGAGAAGAGGGAGAAAGAAGTGAAGTTCATTTCAAAATAGGAAATATATGCCTTGGAAGGCCTTTGAACCACCCAGAGCGCTGGGTTTGCTCTGTGTGCTGCCATCAGACACAGTCCACCAGCTTCTCCGAGAAAATTCTTACCTAGTTGATGATTTTCAGTGTGACCTTGAAGTGTGGGAACCCTGGCCCAGAAGTGGTTTCCTCCAGTTTCTGGAAGTACTGCAGTGGGAAAGGCATTGAAGCAGTCATGGACACTCAGAAAACTGCATCGGGAGACTTGGCAGCTCTAGTTTGGACCAAGGTTTGGAAAACTGAGGTTTTATTCCCAGATCTGCCAGTAAACTGATGTGTGACATAGGTGAAGGCAATCCACCCATCTCTGCTTTACTTTCACTGTGTGTAAAATAGGAATAATCACCTTTTCTGCATTGTGCTTTCAGTTCTAGTAGTGAAAATAATAGATAAAAGTTCAGTATTGACTATTATTAGCATTATTAAATAGGCAATTAATTGGACAACAGCCCAGATCTTAGGAGTCTTAGATCAAAGCTTCTCTGTCTAAGCTGGCTGGCATTGGTGCTACATGTGTGCAATGCTACAAAAGTCCTGCTCTCCCTGTTAGTGTGTCCACAGGGCTCATGGATACACTGCCTGTGAGCTGAAAACCACCACCCCCAGCTGGTAATGGGTATGGGGTCTCTTGGGGAATGTACCACTGTCAGTCACTCTGGTTAGATGAAGATAAAGGCTTGTGTGCAGGGAACAGCCTCAAGCCCTACTGAAGGGCCAGCATCCACCAAGCTTTACCCACCTCACTGATTGCAGGGACAGAGTAATGATATGCTTTGCACTCTTCCTGCTGATGGGATTTCTAGATAATCCCTTCAACAGACCATCAAAATCCCTTCTCACAAATCAGCATGCATTGTCACCTACAAGGAACCTTAAATGCAGTTGTTTTATGAAGGAGCTGTGGGGACAATCACAAACTGAAGTAATAAAACTGACCTGACTGTGCCCTTGGCTTGGATTCAGCCTTAAGGCTGCTGCATTATATTAGCTTGGGTTATCTGAGAAGAAAATGCCATTGACAATTAGGATGGATTTGAATGGCCCTTCACAGTTCAATGTGCAGTTCCATGAATAAATGAAACGGTGCTTCCTTCACCTCTGTGGACTTTACCTTAGAGACAGGCAAGCAACATTACCCATACTGATATTTGAAGTTTGTTCTTAATTCACTCAATCCAGGCTTTTCTGTCTGTGCCACTCTTTACAAGGCTCACCAAAATCCTCTGCCTTGTCTTGGTGCCCCAGTGCCTGCAGTGAGCAACTTTATGCTCTACTCCAGGCATCAGAGCAAAGATGGACTTTCAAAAATGGGTTGTCTTCAGTAAAATCTCAGCTGTCAATACTCTTCCCAGTTATTCAAGGGGGTATGACACCACTGTACAAACATGCATCAGGCATCAAGGTTTATCTTTGAGAAAGATGTGCATAGTAGATTTGTAGATAGCAACACAATTTACTTAGCAGATATTATTCTTCTTAAGAATGCTCTGCATTTCAGGATCAATGCTAATTACACACTCAAGGAAATGATTTGAAGACTAAAGTCTTAAACCTAGAAGGTCTGTATTATGAGAAGATGACAGTAGGAATGCACTTCCCCAGACTTGTCTTTAACAGCTATTTCACTGGTAGAGCTTTACTTAGCAAGGGAAGGAGTGTTGCTAATTGGAAACCCTTCATTGCCTTCAAGAGTTTTGTCCAGTAGCTTGGTCTCCTTTTGGCTTAACCTCAATAGACATGTTTGTAAAACAAAAGAATCCACCTTCCCATGGATCAGTGATGAAGAAACTACAGAAAAAAAAAATAGCAACAAATAATTGCAGACAATGAAGGAGTCATTTTCCTCTTCAGTGAATTCTCTGCTACTGATGAACTGCGTAAAAGCAAAAGCTAAGACACAGCTGAGAGAAAGCCAGTATGGGCTGAAATGGTGGTAAAACTGATGGTGAAAAAGCTCAACAGAAGCACAAGAAACTCTGTCAAAACCAGGACAGGAAGAAAAAAATATCAGCAGTTCTGTGACAGTACTATTCCTATAACTCACTGCTGCTTTTTAAGCAACACACGTTTGCAAAGAGGTGAAGTCTCTCCTGCCCCCATGGGCACGGGCAGGAAGGCAGCAGGGCTGTGCATGTCATGTCCACAGGGCACTGCCTCAGGTCAAGAGGCTGGGAGGGCCAGCCTAGACCAGTTCCCTCGACCTGTCTTCTGCTGGGCTGCATTGCATGAGCTGGGTGTGGGTCAGGCTCAGCCAAGCCCCCTTTCCCCAGGGGTGGATGCTAAACCCCAGTAGTTAATAGAGCAGCAGCTGGCAGTGCCAACCCATTGATATCCCATTGTGCAGGTGAAGGGGACACTTTGATTCTCAGCATTCATTCCCCATCTCACCAGGGCTTGCTTTCACCTCCAGCTCAGTTAGCTAACATGAGCCTATATCTGTACATTACAGTTTATGTATTTAAAGGTGAAAACCTAACAGACATCAGAGACAGATTGTCTGAATACCCAGGTTAACAGTGGACATGGATTGTCTGAATATGCAGGTTAACAGCTGTGGTGGAGGTTAGGACTAGAGGGGAGTGGGCTGAGGTTACAATTTTCAAAGAAACAGTGCTGGAGAAGGCAGGATGGGCAAGAATGAGGCTGGAGAAACAAGCCTGGAGGGGATAGGACTGGCTTTCCAGGCTCAGAAGGCAGCTGTTTCTCATCTTACTCCACACTGCTTGCTCTGAAACACCTGAAGCTGAGGTGTCAGCAATCTCTCCAGGAGATCCTGCCAAATATGCAAACCCTCCACTTAGGGAGCATCCATTGTCTTTTTTGTGCTCCCTCCTGCTCTGCATGTTGCTCGGCTTCTTTGCAGTGGTAGCAATTCCAGTCCCTCATTTAGGGACTGTATGTTTGCATGCAGGCTGGGCTGAGGTGTAGGCAGGTATTCCTTCTTGGGAAAGAAGAAAAACTTCCCTGCTCTCCTTGGCTGACAGAGGAGTGTCAAGCACTCTGGGGACCAAGTAGAGACCCAGACACAGCCCCACAGCAAACAAGGATAGCTCCAGATTGGTAGAGGTAGTAAAATGTCCCAAGAGCTGATGAGGGTAAGGAAAATAGGACCCTTTTGGTTTGGCCTCAGTTAGTCTGTTTGGTTGCTTTTTGTCCAGAGTGTCCTGGAGATAGGCTTGGGGGGAAACAGGATTTTTAGATGAGCTGAAAGTACACATAAATGGTGGAGGCAAACGGTGTCCAGGAAAAAGCCTCTCTGAAAGGAAGACCTGGAAGAGAGAGGAGAGAGGAAACGGTAGTGTGGGGGAAGCAGGGAGGGAATGCTGCACCACCACCACCACCGAGTGTCCCACGTGCCTGTCCCCAGGGACAGCAGCAGCACAGTCAAAGCCAGCACTTGTGTCACCGCAGCTGCTGAGCCGCCTCCTCTGCTCCAGGGCTCAGGGGAGGCCAGATGTGCACCACCACTGCTGCAGGAAGACGACATTTCCCCGCAGAAGCCAGTTAATCTCTGCTCAGGGCTCACCCTGCCAAATAAGAAGCTTTTCCTCAGTGACTGTTCTCTCTGAGAGCTGAGGAAACTCCATTCTGGCCTTGAGTCAACAACATCTCCCTTTCTATTTCGTGTCTTTGATGAGTCACAATGTTTCAGTGAAGGCAGCTGGGGCAGAATAGCAGAGGTCTGGTGCAAGTGAAAAGGAGACATGCCATGCCCTGGGAGCAGGTTGTGATTATTTGACAGCTTCATTGCAAACACAGATCTGCTAAATGGACCCTGGACATCTCCAGGGACACAGGCAAGGTGGTAGAAATAAACCCCAAAACAATGCTGATGATGCTGCAGCCTTGCCACAGACAGGGAGCTTACTCCCCAGCTCGGGCTGCTCTGCTACTGGCATGTGGTGGGGTCTTGTGAATCATAGCAGCAACGGCTGCAGGAAGGGTTTGGGAAACTGTAAAGGCTTGAGGAAGGATGATGGGTGTAACTGGAAGGAGTGATAACTCCGCTTTGTAAAGTAGTGTTTGAGGCTCTCAGTGCTGTCTTAGAGTTTGTCAGAGATGAGTTCAGAGGGCTGGGATCACTGCTTGCTTGGGTGGGTCTCATCTGACTAAGCACTGATATATTTAAGCTTATTCTTTAGACTTCCTTTGAAGTCAAAGCAGAGAAATAAGCACTTTGGGAGTACAATTCTCCTTCTGCTGAAGAAGAGGTCTAAAACAAGTGACAAAGATTGTATCCTCAAAATACCTTTTTCCCTTGAGTATAAAGAGCTTGTGGTGAGTTGCTCTGCTGGAGACATCCTCACTGCACCTATCCAAAGGAAGGCAAGGCAAATCCCACCATAAACGATGCTAAAGAGAATAAAAACATGATCAGGGAGCTCACCAACCTGGAAGACCAAGCACAGCAAAATCTGGAGCTGGATATCAGAGCACAGGGGTTTTAGATCAAAAGGAAGGTTTTAGGAATGGCATTAACCAAACATGGGAATGGTTTAGCATAGGCTGGGGTGGATTTTCAAAACCCAGACATTTTCCTATAATGCATTTTCAAACAGAAATACTCTAGTTCAAAGACAAATTAATTTCAGGGAAGATCTAGCCTGAGCTGCCTGGGAAGTCAGAGTAAATGTTTATAACAGTCTCTTCTGATTCTGTATTTGGCAAATCTAAATGGCAAACCAAGGACAGGTTTCACCAGCTTCAGTACATTTTTTTTAAGGTCTGTGAGCTGCTGCACTCCAGTGATGAGAACTAGATCTGATAGGCATTAGTAATGCTGAGCTCACCACAGCTCCGTTTGCAGTATCTGCCACTCCTTCACTGGGGCTGCTACAAAGGAAAAGATTTCTTTGCTTGGATTGTCCGAGGCTGCATCAGGAAAGCAATTATTTTGAAAGGGAAATGACTGAAACCATTCAGAGTTTTGCTCCACAGAATGAAACAGAAAACAATTGAATCTGGGCTGAGGAGTGCTTATTTTCTTGACTGTGCCAGCACCACCTTCTTCCCATGTAGGTGGTTACTGCTCATTCAGACACGAGAATGGCACAGAGCTGGACTGGGAAAAAGGCCGAAAACAACTTCACAGAATGTCAAATGAGTATTTTGTTCCAGGCCAAACACTATAGGTGCATTGTTTAGGAAAGACTGAAGAAGGTGCTTGAGCCTAGGCAATAGAGAGCTGCAGCCCACCCATGGCTCTGGCTGTTTGGCTGGTACCTGACAAAGCTGGGCCACATCTCCTCTGTTAAACCTTCCTAGAGAGGTTTAAAGAAACAAACCACTGGCTTTAACATGAGCTGCCTTCATCTCATGGGTTTTTTACTCAAAAGAAGAAAAAGAGAAGGGTTGGTTGCAGCAGGGGCATCCCTGTTTTAACCCTTAATGTTATCATGCAGCGGGACACTACGGTAGCATAACAGGTTGGGTTGTTCACTTGCTGGCTAACTGGGAAACCATCAGGCCACCATACCTGAATGCCACACAACCCTTCCTCTTGAGCACGGTCACTTCTTCCCTGCCCCTCTCCCTTTGGCTGTCAGTGTTTCTGCAGCCTTGCATCACCTCCTCTCAGGTATCCCCGTGTCTCCAGCAGTGACACCCACAATACAGCCCAGCTTCCTCAGACCTTCCTCTGTCCTTGATGTCTAATCACTCTGCCTAACCCACTACATGCAAATTCTTCAATCACTGCTGCTTGCATTGTTATTTTGAGTCATTGAGGCTGGATAATAAAAAGACTTGTTTAATCTTTAAGTCCCATCCCTTTTTCATATGTAAAGGGCAAATCCCTTTTGAGAGGACACACTAAATATTTAATGTTATATTACACTGGATCTCCACTGAAAGTCTCCAAAAGGTATTTGCAAAATCCCAAGCTTAATTAATATTATCCCTTTTTCTTCTTCTTCTTCTTCTTTTTTTACCCCTTAAGAAGCAGCAAATCAGTGCTTATGGGGAAAGAAATACAGGGAAGTATTGTGGTGTATGAAGAACAGAAAATATCCTGCAGCTTCTCTTCAGGGTAAGTGAGGTGATGCTGTTCATCATCCCCTCACAGGGTCTGCAATCTGGTGCCCGGTACAACACAGGCACCTGATGGGTGAAGGTCCCCAGCAGAGCCCCTGCTTGTGGGTGGCTGTGGGACATCAAAAGGGACAGCAAGGAAACTGAAAACTGAACTAATGAGAAGCAGCAGGGCTCAGTCCCAGTCTGGAAAGAGTGAAGATGTAGATATGCTGGGAATAAAGCTGTCCCAGAGGTGGGATACCACTGCCTGCTAGCTGCTGGGAGAGGGAGTTTCCTGGTAACATCCCCTTTTCTTGTTTCATTGATGTTAGGGCATTCACTCCCTTCCAGAGAGATAGCAGAGCAGCATCCCCATGCTGCACCTCCTCCCCACCTAAGCCTGGAAGGACTGCAATGGCTTGTTTGGGACAGATGGGAGAAGGGCTCTGTGTGCAGCTGGAGGAAACCCAATGGCATCCTGGGGTGCATAAAGAGTCAAGTCAAGGGAGGTTCTCCGTCCCGCCTCTACTCTGCCCTGGTAAGACCACATCTGCAGTACTGTGTCCAGCTCTGAGCTTCCCAGTTCAAGAGTGACAGAGAACTTCTGCAGAGTCCAGCAGAGATCCACCAAGAGGATCAGAGTATTGGAACATGTCTCTGATGAAGAAAGTCTGTGAGACCTGGGGCTGTTTAACTTGGAGAAGACTGAGGGAGGACCTAATCAACACTCAAAATGTTTAAGGGGCAGGTGTCAAGAGGATGGGGATAGTCATTTTTCTGCAGTACCCAATGACAGGACAAGGAGTAAGAGGGACAAGCTGGAACACAGGAAATTCTACTTGAACATGAGGAAAAACTTCTTTCCTGTTGAGGTGAGGGAGCCCTGGCACAGGCTGCCCAGGCAGGGTGTGGAGTCTCCTTCTCTGGAGGTCTTCAAAACCTGCCTGAATGAGTTCCTGTGTGACCTGATTGAGGTGAACCTACTTTAGCAGTAGTTTGGGCTGGATGATTTCTAGAGGTCCCTTCCAACTCCAATCACTCTGTGACACTGTGGAGGGCTGCCCTCTCCCTCTGTAGCTGCACGGCCTCCCTCGTGCACAGGAGCATGGAAAGCATCGCCTCGATTGACAGCCAGGGTGGAGTGACAGAAAAACACCCCGGAGCCCCTGTGCTGTTACACGCATCAGTAAGAGCTCCACTGCCAACCTGAATGAGGCAGCTCCACTCACCAAATGTGCAGTGAGAGATGAAATGGTAGTTCAGGCTATGTGCTTAGAAAATTGGCCTGACTAAAGAAATCCTCAGTTTGAGCAGCTTAAGTAGAAAATAAGATGTCAACACGGGGAGAATTTTCAATGTGAATACTGTAGGTCTGATTCCAGTTTTCTTGCCTGCACCTTTCTCAGGGAAAAGAGGTGAGCTTGCAGTAGGAGCCTGCTTCTCTGTGGACTGCAACCCTGGCCTGAATAGGTGGATAACCTTCTGAAAGATTTTGCTCCATGTTCTGTGCTGAGTGAACACAAGCATAAAAATACCAACCGTTAATGAGGAATCCAGCAATTCCTGTAGTCAATGAACCACAGAGTTTATAGATGAGAAAGATCAGTAAAACTAGGCCAGTTTGAGCATCATTTTGCTGCCACCAGAAAAAAACCCACCACCTCCAAGTTTAAAGGGTTGGCTTTAAAACAAAGCAGGTACATACATTTCAAGATGCAGAGGTTTTAAGGGGTCTAAGTCACCCCTCAGCATCCTGGTCCTAACATGTGCAGTCCTACTGATGTCTTGTAGTGTCTTTAGTGACAATCAGAAACTCATGAGGTTTCCATTTTGCTTGCAAACCTCTGTTTGACCTTGTCAAGTCACTTATCCTATTGACATTTCTACTCTTGGCTGTAGAAGGGAGCTCCTGTGAGAACCATTTTCAGCATTGCGAGATGCTCCAGTCTTACAGTAAATAAAACTGCCTGAGTAGTTAAGATACCTGCTCTGCTGACCTAGGTGGCAGATGTAGATCAGCACAGAACTAGAGATTTGTGTGAGGCAAGCCTGGAACATGACTTCTCAAATTCTTGCATCTTTTGGTCTTTAACTCATGGTAACTGTTGGCTTCACTGGAAAAGCTCATGCTTGGAAAAAACCTTCAGGAATCCTGTTCTCCATAGAGCTGAGGAAGGCAAGAATGTCAGATTGTGGGCATAGGAGATACAAAGGGAGTGAATTCTTCACTGTCTCTCCTGCTGTTTCAAATGTCAGAGGAAGCAGGACTGGGAGTAAAACAAATCCAACTTTCCAGATAGTTCAGCTCAAACACCAGGGCTTTCAGAGTTTCCAAGCCTAATAAATTCAGACAGAAGTAGAATCCTTAATGTTCTTGCTGTTGTGACAGCCCTATTGAAGGGCAGCAGAGAGAAGTTCAGCAAGGATCAGCTGTATCTGTGTGGCACCAAAATTCAGGAGGATGTTTCCAGGGCCCACAGCAGCCTAGTCCAATAATGACCATCCCAGCAGGCTATAGAGAAACATGCAAAAGTGAGTTAGTCTTTGGGTGTAGCACAACTCCAAACAGCTGTGAGGAGACACTTGCAATTCTCTTGATCTCTTGATTTTTACCAGCTTTCATATTTTATTTTGATTTTTTTTTAGGAAATGAGATTACAGATGCTCTGAGAAATTACTGGAGAAGGAAAGGTCTGGGTGTACTATCCTTGTGTTGCTGCACTGTTGCACCAGGCTCAGAGCCAACAGCTTCCTTGCACCTGCTTGTGGAGGGAAAATTGATGTCTCCAGAGATGAATGAAGTAATGTGGATGTGCCACCTGCCTTTTCATATATACAGGGTAGCCCTGTGTTCCTTCTGAGGTAAAGACACAGGGTTTAGTAAGGGAAATTTGTCCCCTTGCATGTGCACTGAAAAGAACACAGTAAGATTAGACCATGCAGCCTCCATCAGACCCAAACCTGTTGTTCTTCATGGCCTCATCCTGTGGGGTGCTGAAGGACAGGCTAAGGCCAGCCCGTGGCTCATGGCATTGCTCCCAATGACATTGGCTTGGGCCTTCCTGCTCCATCACTACTGAGTCAGCTCCTCTGGAGTGAAGCCATGAAGATAAGTCACAAGATTTTGTTCACAGGCCCATTACTTTGAGCTTCCCATCTAAATTCCTTTCCTTTGATTCCCACCTTCTGCCATATCTCTATGTGCTAGAAAAGCCTCAGACTGGCAATGCCCAAGATGATGTTACCGAGACACAGAGCTGGCAGATGCTTTTGCTGGTGGCAGTGCAGCCTTCCTCCTCTCCCAGTGCTCCCAGGGGACCCATTTGCCATCTGCTCCCTCCAAAGTACAGGTTTCCACACATACTGCTGTTGCTAATAAGAAACATCAGGGTCCCTTCAGCAGAAATTATAATTATCCCCTGCAGCTTGGTGATGATTTTAGTACCTTCCCAGTGGAAAATGTGGCATAGGTTGCTGAAGAGCAAACATAACAAGCAGCAGAAATAACATCAGACAAAGTGAACATCCTCAGCTGGTAATAGGGGAGAAATGCCAAGTTTCCTCCTGTGCAAAGAAGGATCTGTATAAAGCCCATGTATGGTCCCTGTTATTTCAGGGACAGGCTCAGAAAAGCATTCACCTGGATGGTTGCAAGAAAAGCCTGGTCCTGGTCCATGCCACCCCCTGCCCAGCTGCTGTGGGGCACACACACTATTGGGCACACACAGGCATAATCCAAAGGACTCTCTGTTGCTGTACCTCATGTTCCTACCCATAGGTAACATTCCTACAGGCATTGCTAGGCTTCTTTGAAGGCTGGTGTGCAAGGAGCATCCCGGAGGATGAGTCTGTCCAGCATAGCATAAAGGTGAAAATCATTATGTCTCTATCAAATGAAAGAAATTGCTAGCTTCAAGCTTGCTGATGTTTTGCACTCTTACGGGGATAGAAATGTTAGTTGCATACCAGTCTGGTACTTAGAGGGGGAAAAAAAAGCATTTCTATTATGACTGACAACATCAAAAAGCCCCAAACAAGCAGATAAAAAGAAACAAAACAAATTATAAAGAAACACAGGCTGTTCCTTTCAGATTTCTAACACTTGTCCAACCCATATATTTAGCTACCTGCCCTGTGGATGTCATACCTGCATTTCCCAGGGGCTGCACACAAAGAGCAGGAGCAAGGCTGTGTATTTGGATCCCTTCCTGGTTGAAATCTGGCTTTACTGCCAACCAAGTGCCCCAGATACAGGACAACCAAGTGGAGCTGCAGGTAGAAGTGAAAGGACAGGTCAGCTGGTTTCTCCCACCAGCATTTGCCAGAGGGCTCAGCAGCATCCTCCGCCCCTGTGGATGGTGCAAGCACCTGCAAAGCACGGGCTGCCATCACCAAGTATGGCTTCAGTGGTGCTAAAGGTGGGATTGCTTCAGGATGCCTTGGTTAACAAAGGAAAATTAGCGGGAGGAGGCTTTTTGCAGCTGGGAAGGAGCGTGGGAGGAAGTGTGGTGGGTGACTCACACAATGCCAGCCCAACAATCACAGGAACTTGCTGGAGGAAATGACTGAAATAGCCACACAGGGCAGCCCTGGAGAGGCAGCTTCACATAAATAACCAGGACATAAAAGCTGAACTGCAGGTGAGGGAGAGTGAGCAGGAGGAAGCGAGGGGACATCTCAGAAGAGGATGGTGAAGCAAACGGCTGCCATCCTCCATGGTGAAGCATCCCCCTTGGTGATGGCTGGAAGGTCAGCAGCAGTGCCGAGGGACTATGTAGTGTAGGAGGGACCATGTAGAGTAGAAGGGACCATGGCCTTCTCCAGGCTCCCTAAGACAGGCATCATGGGTCACTTGTGGTTCTTGTTGGGCTGGGACGAGGCAACCGGTCTTTAGCTTTGCAAAAAACCAGCCAAGCACAGGGTTTTTTCTCCCTCATCCCCATGTGGAAAAACATGGCAGAGACAGTTATATCAGTATGACTACAGCAGCAGGGAAATTTTTCCCATGTTGCTGCCTGAGAAGAAAGGCTCAGCCCACATCCCTCTCTGGCAGGGGAGGCAGAGCCCTGCTCAGCTGCTGCCCCGTGCCCACAGACACCAGCACCTTCCTGCAAAGCACACAGCCTTCACAGAGCAGAAATGGAAAGAGGGGCTCTGATAAACAACCTTCCTGCAAAACAAGCAGAGAGGAACATCACCACACCAGCCTTTGGTTTTAAGTGAGGCTCTCCCCATTGGCTATTGGTGAGATGAATTTGTTTCTTCATCACAGATATTCCTTATATAAAATATACAGTTTATTAGCTTTGATCTCTCCACATGCAGTATTTGAAGCTGATTCCAAGTTTTATACAGTTAAATGTTACCACATGCCTGGAGAGCTTGGTACAGCCTTTTCTATAAACTAGCATAAATCAGAGTAAGAATTCAAACAGTTTCTTGCCAAACAGAGGGTGTGCCTCTTGCCCAAGCTAAACCCTTTTATTCATCTCTGCTCTGCCCACAGTTATCCTGCAGAGTAGCAGCCAGGGTTTATACAATATCCATTATGTCCCATACAGGAGCACTGCAGCCTTCCAGGGACTCAGGGAAATGCAGAACAAATGTAACAGCCCAAATCACCAACAGACATGGAAGCCTTTCTGGTCCTGGTTAACCCCTCAGCATCCTGGTTACCTTTGTTTGTCAAAACACATGAAACCTTGGGAAAAATTACAAAGAGGGGGAAAATGTCATCTGTAGGACATGCAAGACAGATGGGCCCTGGAAACTTATCCAGTTCTTCATCTTGCCACTCACCAGGTCATCTCAAACATGAATATCCTTCATCACCCTGACAGCCCAGTTCAGTCCCAGAGCATCAAACATTGTTGTCCTTGTGGGAAACTGCACCTTTCTGTGTCTTTGGAAGGGGCTGGAGGACAGGGCTGGTCTAGGCAGGAAGGGTTCGTTCCTGCTAGAAATGAGATTGAAGCAGAGCTCAATTTGGCCTTAAGTTTACTTGAAAACATACTTGAAGACATTACTGCTCCTGAAGGACACATGCTAGGGCTAAAATAAACAGCACATTTCCAGAAGGTCAAGGAGGGAGCAGTTAAAAGTCCCACTGGAGAGGAAACTCCTGGGCAGCCTGAGGGTGACAGGAAGATGTGTAAACCTGTGAGCAGCCAGAAGCCCAGCCTGTGACTGCATTTCTGATGAGGACTAGTTCCAAAATGGTACTTGTCTGCTGCAGAGGGTGATAGCAGTGGGCACTGGTGTGTGGTGCAAAGCTGTGTGCTTTTCCTCCATCCACATCCCTGTGCAGCCTGGCTGCCAAGAGGACCAGGGCATATAGAGCATGGCTGATGCTGAAAATGGAGGCTCTTCGGAAAACTTATCTTTCTTCATTATAGGTGAAGCCCACTTGCTTTAGAAAGTATAGTACAGGAGACCACACTTTCCTAGGGCAAGGGCGAAACACAAACCTATTGGAAATGAGGCAACAGTAGCTGCTGTGCTCACCAGAGGGCTTGGTTTGCATGAGCTTGTTTTCCTTCTGCAGCCTCCAAGGGCCACCCTGTGCCATGGTCCCTTGATGTTCTTGACAGCTGTGAAGGCAGGCCTAGGCTTCCACTGAGAAGCAGGTCTCTTGTAGTCCTTTCCTGTACAGAGGCCCAGAGCAGTGAAGGAGCTCATCTTCACCCTTGACCAATGACAAGAACAAGCACTTGAAGAGAGGAGCAGGACATGGATTGATTGTGGCTGCTCACACACACTGATGGTTCTTTAGAGCAGCCTGAAAAATCCACTGGACTAAAAAGTACAGAAACAATTAAGCACTTACTGCTGTTTACTTTTGCAATAGGAACAATTGATCCTTCTTCCTTCTGACTTCCACCTCTGACCCTAATTCCTCACTCTGCAAACAGCCAAGTTCAGATGGAGGAAACAGTAGGAGAGTTTAGCATTCTGGACTTCAGTTAGAAATATAAATCAGCTCTGAAATAGTCACATTTTTTGGCCTAACTAAAGGAAGACATCTGTACACATCAGGTTATGGCCACTTTTTTATTGTAACTAGAAATATGCCAGCTTCCTGGCCTCTGGAAATTACTTTGTTTGTTTTTTCATGTGGCTAGTAATGTTTGCAGAGAAGCTTAAAGCAGGAGAAAGAAAGAGGCAGGGCCAGGCACAGCACCCATTGATGACACGTGACAAAGAAGTTAAGTGCAGGTCCTAGGCTGTAAACAGAGAATGTTGGAAGGAGCAAGGAGGAACTTTGAGACCCTGTGATGCAGCTGCTCCTTTAGGTTATTTATTATATGGCTTTATTCTATATATTGTCACACCAGTAGTGACATATTTCACAACACTGTATTGCTGGTGAGTTTCCTGGTGCAAGTGACCTTCAAAACCATCCCTCCTTAGCTGGCATGTGGATCCCAGCATGTCCTGGGATATCAGCTCATTACAGATGTGGAGCAAAGGGGCAACCTACCATGTCAGCATGAGTCCCCATCCCAAGAGAAGCCCAGAGGTTCCAGCAGCCTCCAGCATGGAACCCCCATGCAGAGCTGCCAGCCCCAGCCAGCCTGTTGTCTCCTCTCATTTGCTAGCAGACAGTTACTTCACTTCTGTAAAATGGAAAAGTAAACTATTTGCTCTGCTCAAACATATATTAAACAGACACAGCTTTCCTCCTTTGGCTTGCTATTTCTTAACCCAAATCATTTCACTGATGTAGTTTATGCTACAGTTGCATTGGCACAACTGAAGTGGACAGTAGGAATGATTACAGTTTCTGCTGACAGAGAAACATCAGCACCAAGCTTCTGCCTCATGCACAACAAGGACTAAGAGAGAGCTCAGAACAGCCTTTAGGATGATAACTTAGAGTGTGGGAGGCAGTTAGCAGAGAGAGTAGATGGTGATGGGAGGCAAATGATACATTTTCTTTTTTCCACTTCTACAAAATGAAGTTTTACTTTAAAAGTTTCAGGACTATAGCAATGGGAGGGGAAGTGCATTGGGGTATAAAAACATATGAAATGTCTTATGGCAAAGAATAGCTGAGAAATGCCCAGAAACAACAGAACTCCAGCTTCACATCTGCTCTTAAATATGTAAAACAGCTAAAACTCCACTGGGGAGTTTCCACTGCCAAATCTTTATGTGCTGGACCTTATATTAAAACTGTTTTCTCTCTGTAAAGAGCTACTGAAGTTTCAAAGCCAAATGTGATGTCCTTCAGTTTGGTTTCTCCACTGTTCTTTTGCTGTTCAGCATCCCATAAAGCACTGAAGTGGGATGAGGACCTGAGAGTGAGCCTCTCCTGCAAACACAGCACTTTGAAGACAGGAAAACAGTGTTCTCTTTTTTTTTCTTGAAGCCTGGAATTCAACCACTTTCCCAGTGGCCCTGTCAGTGTGGCTGCCACTGACTGCAACTGAGGCTTTGTAAACAAACCCCGAGGACATCGGGACTCGGCCTTTCTGCTGCCAGCTCTGATCTTACCTGTGGCAGGTGACCTCAGCCCAAATGCCACCACAGTGACAGCACTGCTTGGAGGCTTTTGTTCACCTGGCAGCAGCACTGGCCTGGTCTCCAGCCAGCCCTCTGTCAGCAGACGTGTGTAGGCACACTGCTGTGCCCACAGAGTCCTTCATGAACCGTTCCAACACGTGCAGACTCTTCAGTTTCACAATTGCTTGCAGGCTTTGTGTTTTTATTGCATTTCTGAGTGGCATGTGATCATTTCTGACCAGGCATGTGATCACATGTGTGACCATGACTTGTGCTGTGCCACTTGGTAAGTGAAGCGATTGCACAGATAGAAGATCTAGGAGGGCAAAGCTGGGGGACTGTGAATTACCATGGGGCAATTTGGCTCTGGTGGCACTTAGAGGATGATCTGGGTCTGAAGAGAGAGTGCATCACAGAGCAAACACAGCATTACCTGGCTCCTGGTGCAGCCAGGGAAAGTATCCACTCTGACCTTTCCTCCCCCTCCCCAAAGCAACCAACCAACCTGTCACATCTCCTTGGAGAAATACAGATAAAAATACTGATATATGTGACTATGGATCCACACAAATATTTTGCTTTTCCAGGCACTTTCCAATGCAATTCTTGGTTTTCTTATATGGTAGTGAGGATGTTCACAACCAAATTTTACTGTGAGGGTGACAGAGCCCTGGCACAGGCTGCCCAGGGAGGGTGCAGAGTCCTCCTCCTTGGAGGTCTTCAAGACCCATCTAGACATGTTCCTCTGTGACCTGATCTAGGTGGACCTGCTTTGGCAGGGGAGTTGGACTAAATGATCTCTAAAGGTCCCTTCCAACCCTAACATTCTATGATTCTATGAAAACTCCCCAGAGCCAAGCTGCAAGAAGTGACATCGTACTGCCACATCTCTGCCCTTACATCTCCAATATCCACCACAGGAAAGGACAGCAGTGGTGCAACTGTCACTGCTCATCAGCATCCCAGCACTGGGGAGAGCCAAAGAACACAGGAATGTACTCTAATGGTCTCTGTCCATTGAGGGTGGTTGCAGAAAGTCAGACATGATCGTCCTCAGAGTAGAAGCAATTTCTGTGGTGCTTTTCCGTCATCACATCAGAGGCTGTGTGTGGATCCATCCTGTTCCTCTGGAAGCAGTTCTGCAGAGCTGCTTGGCTCACTGTGGTGGGGCTTTCCTGTCAATGGAAAAGTGTCTTGTCCCAGACCAGACATTTGCATTTGCATAGCCAGTTTGCTTTCTGCCTAATCAGTGTCCCCACCAGCTCCTGGTGCCCCACTGGGCAGTTTGCATGGAGAGTCCAGCCTTAGGAGTGGGATTAACCACTGGGCTCTGTAGAAATCACTCTTTGATCATATGCAGATTAATAAACAATGACACTGTTTCTGTTACATGCAGAAAAAAACCCTCACCTTATGGGATGCATCTCATTTTTAAGTCAAGCCTAAAGACAGGACCTTCTCTCTCTCCGAGTTAAAACTATACATCTAGAACATGGAATTTAGTTGGAATCTTTAACAACGAAGAATCTGAAACTGGCAGGAGCATGGGCTTGAAAACAGAGGACCACACTTCTGCCTGTTTAGGGGATTCAGTGTGACCATGATGCTGATTGTGTACTTGGCTTCAGACATCTGTTTTATGCCAGATGCAACCTGCTCTGAGCTTGCAGGTGTGGCCTGGGTGTGTAGGAACAAGACGGAGGTGCTCACTGTCAATGAGTGTCCCAGGGTGAGGGTAGGAGTTGCTCTTTTTTTTCTGCTGGTGGGTAATATTTTCTTGAATAGAAAATCTTTCCAGCTAGTGGTATCCAAAATCCAACTGTCACACCATGGCTGAAACCACAGAAGGATCTGGTCTCACTGACAGAGATGAGGAGGAAAAAAAAGTGTCAGCAAGCGGCAGAGAGGCACTTTTTGGCACCCAGACGAGACAGGAAGATGGGGAGGAGGCTGGGGCCGAGGCAGGTTGCTGGGGTGATGTGGGCACAAGCAAAGAAATGGGGAGGAGGGGCTCATCCTTCCCACCAGCTGACTGAGAGCTCTGCAGATAGATAGGCAAAGGCCAGGCCAACAATTCTGAAAAAGCTGCAGTGGTGTATTAATGCACAGAGAGGAGTTCTGCTTGAGGAAGCAAACATAGGAAGCAGATGAGCACTTCAAGGAAAAAGTGTTGTTTCAGAGTCCACCTGCTCTGCAGAAACGTGAGGAGCAGCACACTTGACAGTAACCTCCAGGAACTCTTCCTCAAGCCTGCCCATGGCTTGTCAGTAGTGTGATCCACTCCCATTAGGCTTGCTGTGGTGAGACAGGTGGACTCCTGTGTCGTGCCATGCTGTGCCATGCCAAGGCAATCATGGGGCAGCCGGGGCGAGGGCCCCAGCCCCAGTAGGCTGCAGTGCAGGGAGCAGCTTGGCACCCAGACCACAGCCCTACAGCTAAAAGCTGCTCTTGCCTGCCATCAGCACTTTCTAATATCATTAATCTTTCAGAGAAGTTCTGTGGTTTCTTAGAGCACACTCTGGGTAGTAAGTTACATTTCTATGTTTAAAGCAAATCGTTTCAGCTTCTCATGCAAAGATGCAACAATGATACCCCTTGCTGGGGATCTGACCATGTCACTGCTGGGGCTGGGATGAAGTTAATGCAAAATCTTCACTAGAGCTCTCCTCCTCTGCAAAATGAAGATAAAATGTTCAAGTATACACCAGTTTCAGCTGGGATACAGTTAAATTTCTTCCCAGCAGCCAGAGTAGGGCTATGTTTTGGATTTACACTGGGAAGAATCTTTATAACCCAGTGTGGTGGTTTAGCCCTGGCTGACAATAACCAAACCACACAGTTACTTACTCCTGCCACCTCAGCAGGATGGGGTAGAGAATCAAGAGGAAATTGCAAAGCTTTGTGGGTTGAGATAAGGAATAACACAGAGAATAAGGAGTTACAGTGACAGCCAAGGGATACAGAAAGTGAGCAGTGCCCTGTATAACCACTCCCTGCCTGCAGCCCCAGCAGCTGTCCCGGGATGCTGAGAGTGATTCAGCACAGGAGCACATCATCTGGCCATGGCCCCTGATGGTGTGTGGGGAAACTTCATCCTATCCCTGCCAAACCCAGGGCACCCAGGAAGATTTTGGTTATTGCTAAGCAGTGCTTGCATCAAGGCCTTTTCTCACCTTGCTCTGCCAGTGAGTAGGGTGGAGTTCATAAGATGCTGAGAGGGAGCACAGCCAGGATAGCTGATCTGAACTAGCCAAAGGGCTATTCCACACCACAGGACGTTATACCCAGTATATAAAAAGGGAGGAGTTGGTGGAGAGGGGTGGGTCACTGCTCAAGCATTGGTGAGAGGATGATGAGCAACTGCATTGAGGGGTTTTGTGTTGTTTCTTTAATTTCTGTCTCTTTTTGTTGTATTCCTTATCATTACAATTATTTTTAATGTTATGATGATATGATATGATATGATATGATATGATATGATATGATATGATATGATAGTTATTAAACTGTTCTTACCTCAACCCATAGGTTTTACTTATTTTCCTGGTTGTCCTCCACATCTGGGATAGGGAGAAATGAGTGAATGAGTAGCTGTGTGTTGCTTAGCTGGTGGCTGAGGTCAAACCATGACACCTGCATGCTGAGCCTTGCAGTTGGACTGGATGTTCTCCAGAGGTCTCTGCCAACCTTATCCAGCCTTATCAGTCCGTGATTCCAGTGTTACACAGCTTCACATTGTTATGGTTTTTTACCTCTTCATTCAATCTCTGATAGGATTTTTCTTAATGAATAACAGATGAGCTTTTTATTTGCAAGAAGCACTAGATATATTGAGCTTTATCAGCTCCCAGCCCAAACAGAAACACCCATAGATCTTCACAGGGATTAAACAATGCAGCTGGTAGATGTATGTAATGAGCCTTGAAAGAATCACCCTGGAATGAGAATTTTGTAGAGAAAAGCCATAGAACAAATGATAGTATTATTCTGGTTCATGCTTATGAGGGTATGAACAAACCTTCTGGGAGGACTCTTTTTCAAATTCAGCATTGGAGAAACCTGTGGAGGGATGGGAAAGATTTGCCAGCTCACCTGGAACTTCAACAAAGCCCTTTCTAATCAACAGCCTCATGCTTCAGCCATGGGAGGGAAGGCCAGGCAGGTTGATTTGAAGTTTGCAAAGTGTTTTGCTGCCTTTGACGTGTTCTCATGCAGCAGCAGCTATTCCATGTTAAAAATATGTACTTTTTGCTCAGCAGCTCACAGCCTCACACTGAGAGAAAGAAGCTGAGCCAAGGGAGGGAGAGCCAATGCTCTAAGGTCTGTGGCAGACAGGACAGATGCATGATTTCATGCTGCAAGAAATCACCTCCTTACACAAGCTGCCTCTGTTACCCCTCCCACTGCTATCATTTGGCATTTGTCTTTCTGTAAAGCGAGCCTAGCACATAGAAGTTATTTGTCTTCTCCTTTTAAGAGATATTTTTGCTGGCAAAGCCAGACACCTCCTTTGCTTTGCAAAGTTTTGCAAGCACTGTGATGGCACGTTTCTAAACAGGGTCCAATAGAGCCCATGGACACAGTGGAGCACAGACCCAAGAGAGGTGTGCTGGGCATGTCAGGGTCCTGCAGCTCAGCAGGGCCCGCAGGGACCAGCCACTGCCACACTCACCAGGCTTCAGATCGTCAGGGAACGGGTTTTGACAAGGAACAGCAGAGGGAAGTTTAGTCTCCTGTGCTGCACTGAAGCCAAAAGTATGATCCTCTGCATCTCCCCACCCACTGCGTTGCTGCTCCTGGGAGCAGACCACCCAACCTGTCCTTCTCAGCACGTCACAGGCTACTGCAAAGCCGAGTGCATGTGCTGTCCCTAAGCACCACTGGACAGGGTGCTTTCCAACCCAGGTGCTTTCCGTTACCTTTGCCACCATCAAGGCATGGTTATGGTTAAACTATACAGACAGGAGTTGGGGTTTTTTTTCTCTCAATGCTAGGGATAAGCTCAAAATCAAGACAAGAGGTGTTATTTTGCTGTCTTCTGGCTGTCAGACTCTGCCCTTCTCCTCAGCTGCTGAATGCACAGAAGAAGGACAGTATTTGTCCAGGACATAGACTCAATACCAGAAAGGTGTAAGTGATGCAGTAGCCAGCATTGAATAAGCTGACAGGTGAGAAAGTAAAAACAGAGAATGAATTATTTGTCTCAATGAAGAACCCACTCAAGGCTTTTCCCAGCACAAGGGAGAGCAGGTTTCAGATGTAGGTGTGAGCAGGCCAGAGGTGGAGGGGCCAGGCAGACTTATATGCTTTTAGCATCATGAAAAATGTGAAGCAAAAGGCAGAAGAGCACAGGTGATCACAAGGCAGTACCTGCCCTGGGTTGCTGCCCAGAATCCCATTTCCAGAGCAGCTCAGAGTGGGATGCTCTGCCCCTGACTGTGGCAGAAGCTGTGGCTGCACCCCAGCTATCACCATGGCCCTCCCTGCCCCCATTTACCTACTGCAGTACCAGTCCCTCTCACCTGCTGCCAGCAGCCATCCACCTGCCTTTGTTCACGGGGGCTTGAAGTACAAATAAAGTTTTTTTGAACCATGTAAATGCCTTAAAAGGGAGAACATGCTGTCTGTGGAGGAGGGGACTTCTCCCTCCAGTGTTATATCAAGAGAAAACATGCTTTGGCCCTGATGGGGCTGAGCATCACAGAAACACTCTTGGAGACCTTGCAGAGGAGACAGGCAAAGCAGGGAATCAGGCCCTTTCCGTGTTAACAGATTTATTCACTTCCTTGGGCCAAAATTTCAATTTCCAGAGAGAAATAAGGTGCTTAACCCAGGGTTTCATAATTGGAGATAAACTCAGGAGTGTCACAACAGTCAGAGTTTCCTCCCTCCCTTACTGGAACGTTTGGGGTGATTTTCCCCTCAAGCAGACAGCAGAGCAGCCAGCTCCTCTGTCCCTGGGGACCTGGGATGATTTGAGTAATTCTGCTGCCCAGGGGGCCTGGGGAGGGGCAGTGAAGGGAGGATGCTGATGAGAAAGTCTCTGTGAGGCACAGCACGTATCTTAAAACTTCCTGATGGAGCACAAGATGTTTCAAAATTCCCCAACCAAAGCTGCAGCTTGTTTGAGTGTGGAAGCATGATTGCTCCTATCTCCAAAGCCACGTTGGATGAGGACAAAGCTTTCCACATTACCTCTTCTCCAGCTAGAAAAGCTGTAGCTGCAAAGTCCACCCTATTGCACAAGCAGGACTTGCTTAGGCAGGGGGATTTCCCAAGGAGGAGTGCAGCTTGCTGAGCCCAGCCCCGCAAGAGGCTGCGTCACGGATGCTGTGTGGGAACAAGGTACAGCCATGGTGGGGGCGGCTGCCTCAGGAGGAAAGCCCACGTCAGTCTTTGCCTAAAACATTAAGAGAACATCAGTTATTAGAAATTGGTCTGATATTTACTGCCAGCAGAGCTCATAAAAGCAAAAGAAAACCAAGCTTTAGCTTCCTGTGATAAAACAGGCAGGGGAACTGCAGGCTTTGCCTCAGTCGCTGCTGTGCCCCTTTTGCAGGGGTGATTGGTGACGGCTGCACGAGCATCTGTGTCACGCAGGAGCACAGGGAGGGCAACTTCCAGGGTGGCTGCTGCAGTTCAAAAGCTGTGCAAAGCTCAGCTACAGGATGTACAACACTCAGCTAAATGGCATGCAAAGCTGCTGCTTTCAAGCAGCTACGTCCAGAACTCACACAGGAAGGGGCTGCACTGGTTTCCTCTAGAGGCATGGAGAAGCCAATCTCCAGCACTTTCTTGATTCAGGCAGTGGTGAGCCACTAAGCCACAAGTGGATTTTGCTGTTGACAGTTTTCACTAGAGGATGGAGTGGTGTATCCACAGTGATTCACTGGTATTGCTAGAATTGCATGGGGTTAGACTACAGCAGAATTTAATCCAAATGTTTTTACTTTAACTGATCATGGGTAAATTCCCTTGCTCTACCTCCATTGGTTATCTCTGCCAAAAAAGTGAAATTGAATTTACCCTCTATCAGTGAGGCAAATACACTAAAAAAAACCCATTCCATTCACTTACAGGACTGTTGTCACAGTTGATCCACATTAATAGTTTAACAGACTTGAGTTTGATTCAACATCTGATCTCATTAGGGAGGAAAGCTCTACACTCCCCTAGAGTTGTAACAAAGTGGTTTTGCTGTTCTATCCCAACAGGAAGCTTTCATATAGATGTGTATAAAATGCCTTAGAACTGTGAGGGAGGAACAAGAAATCTTTCATGAACCACTGAGAAATCCACCCTTGAACTAGGGGGAGGGGGACTGAGCATCTTCTCAGCTGCATCCTGGTGCCAATGAAGAAAATGAAGGGAGACTTTGTTTCTCTTAATTTTTATAGGAATCAGACCAAATCCAACACTTTTTAAAAGTAGCTTTATTTAAATTAGTGCATTAAATAGATACAAATAAAAATGACCTAATAAAACAGTAATTATTGCACCATCCCAACCTAAAAGCAATCTTTAAGCCTGACAGTCAAACTGTGTGGGGTAAAGTCTTATCAAAAGATGTTTTTTCATCCTATCATGATAGATTTTATCCTAGCATTGCAGATATTTAAATGAGAAGATTAGAGTGTGGCTCATGCTCTACATTCTTTTTCTACTTCTTTCAGCAGAGTAGTGGCAGTGTTAAACGAGGTTATAGTACCTTGTTTAATTAGAAACACCATCATTGTTTGAACATCTGAAATAGCCAGCTATGCTTTTATCACAGCATCAGCCGAGCTATTTGTTGGATCAAATTTCCAGACAGCTTCCCATTCTTCCAGACACACACTGGCTCTTTTACAGAAGCAAAGAGGGGACTGGAATGGATGACTAGCTCACCAGACCTACCGGCCATTCACCACAGCGTGATGCTTCAGCAGAAGACATGCTCTGTTTCTTCTTCCCAGCACAAACTGCTGTGTAATTGATTCTTCAGTGATTTTTCAAAGCTGCCAAAAAGATTTGGGATTGGACACCGGAGCTGTTTGAAAATCCCAGTTGCATTTCCGTACACATGCCTCTGTGTGCCAGAGCGGGCTGTGTTTGCATGCGTTCCACGTACCAGTGCAGTGGAGGAAATCAAAATCCCCATGCATTATCACTCTTTATGTCTTTATTCATCATCAAGAACAATCAAAGATCCTCCACTAGTGACTTCTGTTGAAAAATATTCAGCTACAGACACTGACCCAAACACTGGCTAGGGCTTCAGCCCTTCTAGAAGAGAAAGCTGACCTTTAGGTAGGTAGACAGAATTCCTCTGGCCTTTTTTTAGTTTGAGCCTCACCAGCAATACAAAACCAGGTTAAATAAAATACTCATGATGAGGCTGATATTAAAATATCAGAGTTAATACCCACTTCCCTTTGGAATTGTGTTGCAACTTAAAATCTTTGATTGCACATATAGTTATTGAAAATTTATTATCACTTGACTTGGTGTCTGTCCTGTATGAGATGGATTTTCTTAAGACAATCAACTAAACCTCAGAGAAAAGAATAGCTATAAATGGTTAGGACTGATGGAGAATAGTCTCATAAAAGTCCTCATTGGGCTAATAAACATGCCAAGAAAAAGTATGATTATTAGACAACATCATGTCCAGTCATCAGGATTTATTTCCTTTTTTCCAGAGGAAAGAGAGAGGTACATGACCTGATCTTGGAATGCTGCCTCCAACTATTCAGCTCTCAAGATATGAGGCAGAGCAATTTTCTGCTTAAGTGTGTGTGGTGTGGAACTTAAAAAAGGGTGGTTTTGGCTGTAATGTTTGCTGTGACATATATTTGATTGATAGAGTAAGACCTTGCTTGTTCCTCCCACTGGTATGAGAAGCAGCTCCCAGTCAGTTTCAAGGAGATGCATCATTTGGGAAAGAGTTATTCTCCCCAAACTACAATGGCACAATATATGCCTCAGCTTCTCCTAGCTACAGAGCAATCTTAGCTGTAGTGCTGCTGTTTATCTAGACAATGGTAAAGGAGGACCAGAGGGATAAACGAGAGCCTGAGGTGCTTGCATGGGTGCATGCAGACATGCCATTGCCCACAAAGTGCATGACACCATTCAAACTTACTAAACAAAAGCATTCCCACATCAGTCTGTTGGAGAACCCAGGTAAGGAAAGAGATAAAATCTTGGTATTTCAATAGCCAGAGGCTTTCCCTGATGTCAGGGAAGAGCTGGTAGTCTCCCACAAGTAGATATGTTGCTGTGATGTGCCATGGGAAGTCCAACAACATGTTGTGATGCATTACACAAAATTATATCCCCACCAACTTAATCTCCTGTCAATTTGCAAAACCTGCCTTGACTGAATAGGCAAACCCCAAACTGACAGGTGAACAAGTTTCTGAAGCACTATTACAGACATTAGAAAGCACAAGGCTGGAAGAGAAGTCCTGAGCTAACCAAGTTACCTGCCAGTTTCCGCTGACTCTCAGGTACGTGAAATAGCTACACAAACATAAACTGCTGTCAGGAACTTGTGCTGGAACAGCATGACTGAGTATTTCTAAGAGCCTTCTCCTTGACACAGACCCAGACTTTAATCACAGAGCTTGGGTAAAGAGCAAATGAGCTGTTTAATCTGAAAAATGAAACCTCATCATGTACAGACAGTGTCCAGCTATGCCAGCTAGACAGCAAGTACTCGACAGCAAACTGTTTATAGTCTACCTCTGCCAAGGGAACAATTTAAGTAGTATCAGAATAGGGGGTTCCCTGTCATGCTTCCCATTCCCAGACTTCTTTGTAAAGTCTGCAAACAGAGATGCCAACATACCCCATTCTGACCTACATAGCAAACAATTGGACTTGTGTTTCTGCTGCGTTATCACCGAAATAAATCATTGTCGCGTCTCCTCAACGGCCTGGCAAGATGGAGAGTTTTCTGCTGGGAAGTGTCAGTTGAATCCCATACCTACTGCTCTCATGACACCAACTGCAGATTTTGTTTATCATCACAGAGAAGAAAAACATTCAGCAGAAAAATGCTCAGCTTTAGATGTTGTACTTTGCCAGGACAAACAAGTGAAGCACAAGTCTGAAAGCTCCAGCTTATTGAACCCCAGGGAATTAAAAAAAACCAACCCAAAATCAGTTCATCAATCTTGTTATTTAAAAACAGAAAAAAAAGATGCTACATAAAAACGTGTCATTAACTCCCAACAACGTGAATTGCACAAATCTGAGGCATAGAAATGGCCATGCTGTAACAGCATTGTCCACTCTTTCCATATGTGAGAAGAATTCCAGTGCTGTGTCCAGTTGTTATTAGAGATAGGAGGAGAAGAAAAAAACCAAACTTGCCAGGAACGAGGCATGGGGATAACTAACCATTCTCTGCCTTCTGAGGCTTCACAAGTCCCTGGGTCAGCTTGGCAATGAAAGGTTCCCACTGAATCAAACTCTAGGGAAAGGCAGCCCTACTGGGAATGAGCAGCTGGCAGTAGTTAATATTTATGGTCTTCTGCTGCAATGCTGGAGGGGAAAGAGTCTAAAAAAGTGTAGGAGATTTGGACTAGGTGTCTTTGAATCAAGTTTACATTAACCTATGTGATGTGAAGCTTCTCTCTTACCAGCATTTGGAGCATAAAATCCTATCACTTATGCCTAAGTGCCACATACTTGTAACCCTATACATGTGGGATAAAATTAAATCGAGGCAAACTAAGACACCCATGTTCCCCCTTTATAATTTATAAGGCTAAAAGACAAGCTTTTTGCCAGCACAGGGTTCAGGAACTTTGGATATCCCACTAGAAAAAATCATTCTCTCCCCATTAAGAGATATCTTTCAGAGTTTGTCACACATCCAAAATACCATTTCTCCACTCTTCATTAGAAGCCATGTTTTGTAAGCAACAGAGATGTGCTCTTCACAGACCACCGTGTACTTAAGCAAATTATTAATCATAAAGTGATGCTGGAATGCAAGAAATGCTACATTTCCAACCATGACTCAACAGCAGTTGGTTTGACCTTTGTTTCGTTTGGAAAATCACCGAGTTAAAAACCTCCATTGAAGCTGGCTGACCATCAGGTTGGGTTTCTCAGGGATCCGTTTTGTTTTCTTGCTAGTTCTGGTGAGCTCTTTAAGATGTAGTTCCCTGGACACTGAGAGGTTCAGAGATCAACAGATCCAAAACATTGCTCTGTGAAATGCAACCACCTTTCAGTAGGCAACAAACTTCTGCCCACATCTGAGGAAGGAAAGCACCAGATATTTTATTCCTTATCTCATCAAAGACTTTGACAGCAGCAAAATGAACAGAGACAGAGGAGCTCATCTACCTTCTAGAAGGAATATAAAATTCATTGCTGAAAAACATTTTGAAGATTGAAAATACCATCTACAGTAAAAAGGGAACTAAA
The DNA here is from genome assembly GCF_028858725.1 of Colius striatus. Lineage (NCBI taxonomy): Eukaryota > Metazoa > Chordata > Aves > Coliiformes > Coliidae > Colius > Colius striatus. The sequence continues at coordinate 49,359,943 of NC_084763.1, forward strand.
ATCACACAGCTCAAGTGGTAGAAGTGTGAAAGTCTGTGGCTATCTGAGAGCATTTGCATTTTTAGGATAGCTGAAAATAAGAGTCCACATTCCTCAGCCAACTGCAATGCAAACCTTCTTAAGGGTGGATTTTAATGCAGAACTGTAATAACTACGGTCTTCAGTGTTTCAATAAAACAGATCACGGTCATTTCAAACGAGACCTTTGCAAGATGAGTTATCAAGCAATTCTAGCAAACCCTCTTTTGATAAGTGTCCAAAGATAATTGTCAAAAGGAAGAAGTATGAATCACCTAAAGACCCATGGAATAATTCTCTATATTGTGTTTTTGAAGTCAACAAAATCTCCGAACCTCATTTCACGGTAGTCAGTAATGCTTCTTTTTTATTTACTGCAGTGGCTAAATACTCACCCTCCCATGTACTGGGTATTGTAATTTGTATTCACGACACTCTCCTAAATCCCATCCTTTTATAGAAGTAGTGTACTGGGAGGACTACCAAAAATTAAGGGAGGAAAACTGGTTTAAAGAGGCAAGGCAGTTTTCCTTGTTATTGCTGGACTGTTACATGCATCACTTTCCACTATATTATTATTTTTTATAATGAAGATAATGGTAATTACTGTTTATCTAATTACTTGAAATATGAAGCCTTTATATATTCTCCCAGTCCTTTCTTTCATCCTGAAAATCTTCAGCAATAGCTCATAGAGAAGGACTTTAGAAAGCCAAACTTAAGATGTAAATCCTCAGAAGGAATGTAAGTAAAATATTGCTTTTCAACCCAACAATCCAACTTCTACCATATGTACCTTTTCTCTGCAGGAAAGCAAGAGTTCTGCTTGTGTCCAACATGAGAAAAAGCAGTATAAAATGACAGGAATTGTTGCCTCCCATGGGGTCAGCAGCACAAAGGGGAGGCTCTGCCTCAGCAATTTGTGGGGCTTTTACCTCCCCGGCGGGCTGTGAGGATAATACCTAAATGACATGTTCTGGGAGTTGTTCCATGCAAGATTCCTGTACAGGGCTGCACTGTTTACATTGACTACAAATCTGTACGTGAAAGAGAGCTCAGCATGGGAACAAAAACCTCTCTCTGAAGTCTTTCTGTGAAACAAATTGAACATCGTTTTCCCCTAACAACGGTGGAAAACAGAAAATATTTTGAAGGGGAAGGCATCTCTCACAATTTGCAGGGAACTTCTGCTCTGTAATACTATAGCCTGTATTAAACAAGTCCCTTAAACGAACAGATGTCCTAAAAATATGTGCTCAGTATAGGTGAGGCCCATCAAGTCTGGCTAATTGATCCCTCTATGAGCTATAGAAAAGGCAGTATGGAGACTCAACCTACACAAGAAACTAAGCAGTCAAAAAAGTTTACATTGCAATGTGAGAGCCATGTTTTAAAAACTTCTTCTTTAATGCAGCTGGATTTACTATGAAACACTATGGGCCAAATGAAATACTATTTTTTACAGATCAGATGAGATATGATGAAAAGGCACTGAGGAGGGGGAAAAGAAGCAAGAATGTCCTGCAAAAGAAAGCAAAACAACCCCCTAATTAAGGAAAGTACAAGAAACAGATCAGCAAAAGCAGTGGATAAAAACTTTCAACTAAGAAGATTTATGGAAGAAGAGGTTTTACCTCCAGGCAGAGGTTAGCCTTGTATAAATCCTAACCCTTGCTTTAAACAAACTGACCCCAAATTACCCCCAACGTTTAGAAGAATTTGGTACTAGAAGAGAAACTTGGTGGTAATTTTGTAAAATGCAAGACAAAGCATGTGGAAGAGAGAGCTTTCCAATGAACAGGATGATTCCACTTTGAAAAACTTCCTAATTGTTGATGCATCAGATCTCTAAAGCAGCTCAGGTTGGAAATCCTAAGGTTGCTTCAACTGAACTTGGCATGGACCTTTAACTACTTTGGTGGCAAAGTTGTTTCAATAAAGCTTCTTTGTATCTCTTTCTTTTTTCAAAAGGAACGAATTGTATCAAGTGAAAACATAGTTCATAGCCCCCAGGGAGTATAAACTGAATTGAACTTGGAGATAAATTTGCAAGAACAAAGACATGCTGTTGTAAGAACACCTTGCAGCTGAGAGCCCTATGCCTTCAGATCCTGCAGTACCAGAGCATCAGCAGCCATCTTCCACATGCACACAACTGTCGCTGCATGAGGTTATGTTTTGGGATCTCAAGAACAATAAAAAATGATGAAGAGATACCTCCTCAAATGTACAGATATAAATGTGTGTAGCCTGGGCAGAAGCAGGAGGAATAAGAGCTGTTCTCGCTGGTATAACATAGGGTTGGAGAGCTCACGTGGGGTAGGAGCACCGTGATGGATGGATACTCCTCGGGAAGGATAAAGGGAAAGGAGGGGGCTCCTTACATGAAGGAGCAGTGTGAACCTTTTTGATGAACAGCACCTGATTGAGGATGGGGCAGCATCAGAAAGGAAGCCAGTCAGAGGGACAAAGATGTGGCAGTGCATTATAGATCAACTACCAGTTTGGTAAGGACAGTCAAGCACTAGACTAGATTGTCCAGAGAGTTTGTGCAGTCTCCATCCTTGAAGATTTTTAAGGCCTGACTAGATAAAACCCTGAGGAATCTGGTCGAATCTCACAGTTGATCTTTCTTGAGCAGAGGGCTTGACTAAGTCCAGAGGTCTCTCCTAACCTGAATTTTACTGTGATTCCAAGTCCAAAGCACAGAATTTCAGGCAGGAACTGTAGCTTTGTGGTTGAGGCAGAGGAATACAACTGCTACCAGCCAAGAAGTCTCCATCTTGTGACCGTGTCTTAGATGTATCACACTCATGTGCCCCCCCCAGCAGCTAACTGGAGACCAAGGCCACAGATTCCCAGGAAGCTACAGAGGAATGATGAGGCAGTGGCAGTTGCAGCAGAACCAATTCCTGCAACTCTTGTCACCATCAAACATTCAGGGTAAAAAGAAAATCTCTGGCAACAAATGTTAATTTGAAGTTCATGTCCCAAAGAGCATTTTCTCAGAGCAAGGAACTTTTAAATGTTTTCAGCTTCCCTAACCAGTTCACAGAGAATGTGAGACTGCACTAACAACTATTCCCAGTGAGGGGATGGGGCATGGGGGCAAAAATGTCTTTCATTCACTGCTGTTCTTTACATGGATCCTCCCCAACAATCCTACCACACAATATAGCATCAGTGCCAAGTTTGACAAGTAACTGAAACTTACAGCCTCGCTCTTGCAGAGACATTGTTTACATGTTTTTGGAGGCTACGAACAAGCTCTCACATCCAGACTGTCACCATAGTCAAAGGGTAATGGAAAGAAGCTGGAACACAACAAGTTCCATTTAAACTTAAGGAAAAACTATTTAGCTGTGAGGGTGAGGGAGCCCTGGCACAGGCTGCCCAGGGAGGGTGTGGAGTCTCCTTCCTTGGAGGTCTTCAAAACCCATCTGGATGCCTTGCTGTGTGACCTGATCTAGTGGGACCTGCTTCTGCAGGGGGGTTGGACTAGATGATCTCTAAAGGTCCCTTCCAATCCCTAATATTCTGTGATAGTCCTTTATGAAAAATATCCAGCCCATGTTTCACTGACAGAACCATATTATTTCCCACCATCTTCAGTGTGAAAAGGCTGCTTCCCTCAGGAAATTAAAATCACACCATCTCTCTTGATTTGCTAGAGGCCCTCAAATCTTGATCCTCCTCTTCTCTGTCTGGTTATTTTCCCATAGGTGGGTTCAGTTCCCCCAGTGTCAGGCAGCCCACACTCTAGGGAAGCTCACGGTTGCCTCTCCACCCCAGCCAGTACAGTCTTAATGGTATCATCAAGAGCAGCTGCTCCTGGAAGGCTCCAAGCTTTGCCTGGCAGCTGCCCTCCACCTCCCCGGACTTGCAGATATCTGAAACAATCACCTTTCCATTTCCATTGCTGTAACACTGCTTTTGCCTTCTTTCTTTTCCTATCAGAAACCCACCTACAGCCATGGTAAGGGTTGAGAGTTCTTCCCCAAAGGGTCAGACCAGAGCAGTGATGCTACAAGAGCTGCATGCACAGAGGCAGCTCCTGCCCTGTCTGCCTCTCAGGGACAACACAGCCCTCATGCCTACACACATGGACAAACCAAGCAAGGGTTTCACAGTGCCTTAAATATGCAACCAAGTCACAAAGTTTATTAGTATTTTACTACAAATTTTCTGTGCCTACAGGTCAAAGCTCTTATACAATTGCTCCCATCTGTGTCAGAGTGAAGCACTGTGAATATAATGCAAGTGGGTATACACTGCCACAGCCCTGCTTCATGCTCCAGTCCCTGATAAGCTATTGCACTGCAGTGTCACTAATTTTGTTGAGTAGGATAACAGAAAATTCACAAGTACTCCAGTACTGCCCTAATCTTCACAAAGCCTCAAAGGCTATTCCTGGGGAAACACCAGAAAACGTACCTCTGTACAGATTAAGGTAACAAGAGATTACTCACAGCATCAGTGCCAAGCTTGTTAGCAAAGGCTTTGGGTTAGCACCAATAAGAAGTTACAATAAACTGCATACCAGCCTGCAAAAAGTAGTTCACCCACTAGCACCAGGATTTAGGTAGAAAAACTAAGTTTGGAAATTCAAGGCTCACCTTGAAGAATCTGAGAATTCCTGGGATCATGATAATGACTGAGTCATTCCAGAAAATATTTATGAATCAATTAGAAAGGGACACATATGGATATTATTTTAAATTCCAAATAAACTAATATGGAATTGATCCAAGACAGTCTTCCTACCACCTTTAGTCTGTCAGCTGCTGGAAAATACTCCTCCTTGTGCAGCTTTTACTTGGATAGTATGCACTCTGCCCATGGTGTTTCCAACAAGCAATGCCTCAGGGAAAAGAGAAAAGACAGTTTTAAACTGATCAGGTTACAGCGTTAGAAAGAAAGTCCCCATAAAGACCATATACCACTACATGTGAAAGAATCTCAAGTTACTGAAAATGAAACAATAATCAACACTGATGTTGCACCTGTTTGATAATCTCTGGGTTACAGCAATTCCTTGTACATCATTTATGTTCAGAACTAAAACAACAGTCTGTAGAGCTGTCACCACCATTGACAGTTTTAATGCACAAGTGGCTCTCACATCAGGCAGGGCAAAGGCTCACAAACCTACCTGGAAAATCTCTGACATCTGTCTGCTCTCCAGTTCCCTGATTGGCTTCCTTCCTTCCCTCCCTCCCCTCTTCTCTTTCCTCAGAAAACACTCCCTTTCATGGTAGATAGGCAAGGAACTCAATGCTTTAAGTACAGGAGAAGCATTGACCCTTGCTCACCCAGTTGACCTGGAAAGGAGATACTCTCTGTTCAGCTGAATATCTGAAAAACATGGCAGGAATGAGAACAGGGCTCCAGTGGGATGTATGACTCCCTACAGATCTCTGCAAGGACAGATCCCTCTGCAAGGAGTAGAGAGAGGAAGGCTTTGGTGTGGCCTCACAGACAGTAACTTTGAGTAGACTGATGTGGCAAGAAGGGCATGCAAAAGCCCCTGCCTGAACCTGAAATACAGGTTTAAAATCAAGTTGAAGGTAAAATGAGAAACATGAGTGTATATACAAGTGTGGGCGGGAACCAGTCCTATGGGTACAGAAAACAAAAAAGAATTGACTGAAGAAACTTGAGATCAGGTGGTAAACACAAAAGCAAAACCACATTTCCAACACAAACCACTTGCATTACCCTTGGAGAGCTTTATGAAACTGCAAACCCTACTATCCAATTCCATTGTCCTTATTTTGTCTTGGCACTATCTACATGAATGGAAAACAACTGCAAAAAAATAGATATATGCACTTTGGTTTTACTGGCTCCCAGAACATGTTTGGAATGGAAGCAATGGTTCTAACATTCATCTCCTTTCAAACCGCAGTTGCACTGAAACGTGGTTGTTTCTTGAGCTTTTATTTAACATATCATTTGTGTGTTAGCCAACAGAATTCCCAAAGGCTTTTTCCCATGCTCTTCCTGTCAGTCTGTTGGGGTGCTTTTTTTAAGAGTGCTGAACTGAAGGGTACTTCCAAAATGTATCTGTAAAACTTGTACTTGAATGCACATCATTCATAAAACAGATGGAAAAGTGAAGAGTAAGGAGGAGAAAAATGTACAGAAAGCAAGCAGACCTGTACAAAAAACATCAAGATGGCAAACAGAGGTCATCTGAGTCTTTTCCACTGTAATAGAAATATTAAAAGTAATGTTCTTCGGAGCGGGGGGTCACGTTCGATTCCTAAAACAGAACATCAGCCACCGTGTTTCTGTGCTGAAAGTCACTTTCCCACTGCTTTTTGTAGACTGCTTGCATTATTTAACTTTAAAGAGTCCAAGAGGCTTCTGATTGTTTCACTTCCCATTCCTTTCGTCCTGTTCTTCATCTTGCTGGGATTACTTTTTCCAAATGGTATCAGTAGGGCTGCCAGTCCCCAAGGCTCTTGATTGATCGTCCGCCGAGTTTCATCTTCCTTCTGTAGAATCCAGGCACTTTCTCTGGCTGTTGCTACAAATTTCTCCAGCTGTGGCTGATTAACATTCTTGCTGATATTAAGGTCTTGTTCAAAGGGATTCCAGATATAAAGAGGAGACGACTCAGGTTTATTTACTTCCTTTCCCTGCAGACAGAGTAAAGAACAAGCCAAAGTTGCATATATATGCATTATAGGCTGAACAAATAACAAATCATGTGAGTTATTACATTAGCATTAGGAGTAAAAGTATTTTGACCCAGTAGAGAACTTTTGGGGAAAAAAAGAAGTCATTATTAATCAAGTTAACTTTCCTGTCAACCTGACTGTATGACTCCTCTGAATTCTCTTAGTGGCAGCTTTCCTTGCCACATTCATCTTAGATTTCCTTCGAGAACACACAGCTACAGTTTAGCCTGTCTTTTTGGTCATTCTCCCATTTGCTCTTCCACAAGCCTCAGGCCTCACTCACTGCAACCTCCTATTCCTATCTCCATCTGTGTATGGGCATCGTGAGCATGCCACATTAACCTACATAACCCAGTCTGATAAACTACCATAAGCACTTAAACTGTTTAAACCATTCCTCTCACCGTGCTCATTAAGAGCTAGCATAACAAAACAAGATTATTGGCTTGGCTGTCCTCCCAGTTCAGTCTGTCTGCACAAAGCTATGCAGGTCAGAGTCCACTTTTGGGCACCTGGTATAGTACAATGCAAGCTGCTGACAACTATGTGGCTTGTTACTTAAATGCAATTCCATTTCAGTCCTCATCAGTGTTACCTAGCTGACCTGTTCTGGATTACAGAACCTCCTCAAGCCTTCCAGCACAAGCTCTAGCAGGAACCTGACCAGTTACTGCTAGTCCAGGAAGTGTTCACATATATGCTATACACTGTTGTCCCAGGGCCCTGAGGACTGACTAGTTAAACAGGAAAACATCATCAGCACAGACATTTCCCCTGACTAGCTCTGGCTCCTACACGTGTATGTTTTTGCTTGCCTTTCCTAAGGCTTAGTGGCAAACAAAAGTTCTTCAGTTGAATGAATCAGTTTCTAGGATCCACTTGCAGCAGCAAAAAGAGGAAACAGAACAGTAGGAAACACAAACAAGAGTGTGCACACAGCAACATGAAAACCCCCATCCTGTAAGCAGCCCAGCAGGAACAGGTTTGAGTTAAGCTAGTTACGTTTATACCTATTTCCACTATACTTGCACACACACGGATCAACAAATAGCATGACTTCAACTTAGAAAGTAATCCAAAGCGACAGCAGAGAACAATCACGTTATCTGTCATGCTTGCTGAGTTGTAAGTATGCTTACTGAGGGCTGACACAAATTGCAGAAAGAAACTCGAGTGCCAAAAGAAAGTTTCACAAACCAGTTTTAACTGTTAATTCACAGAGTGGGTCTGGATTCCCAACTTCAAATTCAAAGCCTGTTCTGCTACAGACTTTTGCCATGATATACTTCATGATATTTTAAAAGTTTTCCCCTCATAGAGGCAAAAAAGCTTTCACTTTTTAAAAACTGCCACTTTTATTACAGGGTTGTCATGAAAAATTATACAGACTTAGCATCAGAGTTTGTGCTTTTCAACATATCCACATAATGACATTGTAAATGTTTTTAATGGTGCTGAAAGTGATTAGGCTCTGAGAGGAAAATTCTCTTCCCTGCACAGAAAGGACTCAGTTTCTGGATAAAATCAGTTTAAATGTACTTTGTATATACAACTAAAACTGAGAAACTGTTACTTAGCATATGCAGTTTGTCAAATGGCAGACAGAGAAATTCAACTGATAATGATGAGAGATTAAAATTCATTTACCTTTCGAAGGTTTAGGGAATTCTTTCTGAAATCAAAGTTGCCAAAGTATTCAAAAAAGTCACCCAACAATGTATCTAAGGGAAAAAAACCACAATAGCCATCACTAACATTAAGGAGAAGTTTATTTTCAATGTGCTCATAAAATCTGCTTTTAAAAGTTGATGAAGATTTACCTACCAAGTGTTTCTGTGTTTTTTGTAGGTTTAATTTTGCTTAAATCGCTAACAAATGAGCAATCATATCCTCCAATTACATGTTTGTCTTTTTCACCTGAAACAAAAACCACAGGTGTATTTTGAAGTGATAAGCAATAAAATGCCCTGGTGTTTAGTAAAACTCAGGTAACAGACATGATTGAAGTCAACAAATACTATCATATCACAGAAATCAAATTAGGAGTCTCGCAAGTGAACTTGCAGGTTAAGATTCAGCTTAAGTCATTAAAGACTTAAAAGAGGAAAGTCTACATATGGATAGGCAAAGGAAAAGAAGGAAACCAATCAAGAGTGAACAGCAAACTTTTCAAAAGCCTACAGGAATAAGGTATGTGACATCTCTGTACCTCTGAAGTTACTTTTTTTAAGTAACAGACCTGGTATCTCTGCATGCAGAGCTTTATTATACACTTAACAGCACAGATCTCTGAGGTTAATACCTATATGAGGGTTTCAAAAAGATCAGACCTAAAGTGTCCACCAACTTTTCTAAAAAACTTAAAGAGAATTAGGAATATTCTTGTAAAATTTCAGGACAGGTGTTCTGGTTTAGGGATAAGAATTTTATAGAAATCTGATGGAAATCTTTCAACTGCTTTTAAAGCAATTGAACACAGACCCTTTCCTCCACTCAAAGCTTCCAAGGGAGCATGTCAATAAGCAGAAGGCATGAGTGAGGAACAAATAACTTGGGATGTCATCCTCTATGCTTTTGTAAGAGTCACTGAAGATATACACCCTGAAAGCCATGCATGAAACAGCCAGAATAGCTTGTTTGTAAAAATATAGGAATTATTTGCAGATGGCCTGAGCAGTCTCAAGGAGATTACAAATTGTGAGGTAAAAAATGTAGCCTTTCTTTTCAGCATTTGGTATCTATAAAACAATACACATCATATTGATCTGCACAAAATACTTAACAACTGCAGAGACATCTGAGATCCTACAAGTCTTTTAAAAGACAAAAATAACAAAAACTGGCCAGCATGGGAGCAAATGAATCACTTCTAATTATCTGAGGCACAGAATAAGCCTAACCTCTTCAAAAAGAATTTAGTATTGTACTGGTATGGATTTATTTTGCCTTTAAATATACATTCTTTCACCAAAAAGAACCCCAGGTAAAATTTAGATATTGTTTCAAGCTTAAAGCATACATAATATGCATCAGTATTTGAGAGCACTGAGCAATTGCTGGCTTTCTTCATCACTTCAGAGAAAAGGAATGTGAAAACCACTTCAGTAAACACAATAAAGAGCTGTCCTTACCTGCCAGTTCTTTAAGCTGGTCTAGTGTTGGAATGATAGGTGGTGACCTCTTTTGCAGAAAAAACATGACCATCATGGTCAGGGAGAAATTTGTAATCCAGGTGCCAGGAATACTGTTTGTAAGTCCATGAACACGTGCCCAGCATCGTATAGTGAACACCAGAGCTCTCACCCGGGAATCAAGGCAGCCATAAATATACAGGAGTTCGGAACATTTTATAGCAATGCTGAAGAAGAAAAGCAAAAGACATGTAAATGATGAGAGAATTGTGAAGAACCAGATGCAGTGTTTGTTGCTGAGCCATAGAGAACCAGTTATAAGGCAAGAGCATATCATAAAATCATAGAATCATAAAATAGGAGGTTGGAAGGGACCTTTAGAGATCCTCTAGTCCAAACACCCCTACAGAAGCAGGTCCACCTCAATCAGGTCACACAGGAATGCATCTAGGCAGGTCTTGAAGACCTCCAAGGAAGGAGACTCCACATCCTCCCTGGGCAGCCCCATAAGAAAGCCTACAACATTCAATTTTTATGTATTTAAAAAACTTAGAGGAGAATGGCTAAAATTGTCCAGGAGGAAATACCTAGTCATTTTCCATTGCAAGGAGGATACAGTTATAGGTAAATAATAATATTGCATTTGTAATCTTTCCCGTTTCCTTGTTTCACATCACAGTGGGAGAAAAAACAAACAGACAAAAAACCGCTATCAAGTATTCAGGAGTGCATCTATGCAGAATCAAGGCAAAACCCATAATTTAGCCACAACTGCCTTTGAGACACATTAAGTAGCATTTCTATCCTAACGTATAGTAAAATACGAACTACAACTTCCTCTGTAACTTTAATCGAAAAAGTAATAAAATAATGCACTGAAAAAATACATGAAGCACAGAGACACAATGAAATCTGCAAATTTTCAAATGACCTTTGGTTCTGCTGGAAAAAAAAAACCACTCAACTATTCTGGAAGGATACAGAGTTTCATATGGATCAGGTTTTGATCCGCTTCGTCATAGGGTCACACAAATATTCATGTAGTGATGGGAGGACAAGGACAAGTAAAAACAGGGAATAAAATGGAAGCAAGATGTGAGAGCAAAACTTACTTTGGGGTCAGTTTTAGTCTAAAGTGGTTGTTGAACTACAAGGGCAAGAGTTTTGACTCCTAGTCTTGCACTGAAACCTCCTAAAAACCCAGCATGGCATTTTGGGGAAGTTTGCTGTTTATTGTTTTGTAACACCTTTACTTCTAAAATTTCAACTGTTAAGTGCTTTCTTGTGTCCACAGAGGTCTGTTATCACTCCCAAAGATAACAAGACAAGATACACAGTCCCAACCAGCCAAAACATCAGCAGAGAATTACAAGGAAGCCTGCACAGAGCTGCATGTTGACTTTCACTGGGGCTGCACCTGCATATGCTGAAGTAATTTTATTGGAGGATATTTGCTCTGAAACAGAACTTTAGGTAATTCAGAAAACTAATTCTAGGATCTAATTGTATCTGATGGAGACAAATCACAACATCTGCACTGAAAGTCATATCAAAAGTATTTTGAAACACAATTGCTCATGTTTTCCTACTCCCTAACAACAATTTTACAGCTGTCCTAACAACACTGGAAAGGTTGGTACCTCATTTCTGGTTATGTACCTCATGCCAAGGCTATGGATATATACTGGATTAAGGCATGTATACCTCAATAAGTGACAGCAAACCAAATTCTGTGCTTTGCTATCAATCAAAAGAGTTCGAGCTGGAAGAAGAAAAACAGATGCAGAGAAAGGGATTTCTAAGAAGCCTGCTCCCTCTGTTGGGCACTGCTGTGAAAGGCCTCAAATGATAGTAATGCTTTAGATTCATGTTTCTGATGCAGTGAGTTAAATTTAGCATTCAAGGTACCTTGCCAGCAGACAGGGCCCTTAAGATGAAAGAAAAGGACACCAAACTAACTAGAAGTCCAATCACTGAAAATAACCCAATGGAGCTCCTTAATCTGGACAGCAACCAAACAAAGGTTGTGCATGTACTCACATATACGATGGGAAGTAATGACTAATGAATGCTGCCTTCTTTCAATTCCTTATAAGCCAACCTTACTGTACAGAGTGGTTTTCAAGTCTTCAGTTTCAGCTAGTAAGTATTTCCTATGCTGGAGAAAGACATCTTAAGCACATTAAAACCTAAGCTCTAGAAGTTGAAAATACCTGTTTTGCTTTCAGAGCCAACGTTCACATTTGTTAAGACCAGAAAAGGGAGTAAACAGCTTTCATTACAGGTTTACAGAAAGTAAGTACATTAGCATTCTTCCTCAACTTTTTAAAACCAGGTCTCACCTGTTGCTCACTGACAGATCACACTGGAATCCTGTGGGTTGATGGAAAAACTTCACCAGCGGGCAGCGAGCGTTGAGTATCTTCTGCACGTTCACATATCCGGGACCAAAATTATCAAGGCAATCACCAATCACAGAAAGAATTCTCTGAGTTGCTAATCTTTCAGATGGTAACCTTCTCATCTGATATTCCATTTCAAAGGGACCTTTTTTCTAACATAAAATTTTAAAAGTAAACTGTTAGTTCTGGAACCAAAGAGACATATAACAATACTAACAAAACCAATCAGATCATCATCTTTAGAGTGTAAAGCCTGTGCTTGCACACAAAAGCCTCACTGCACCACAGAGTGTAAGTGACAACTGGTATCTCTCAGTGGGACCAGTACTGTTTAATATCTTCATCAATGATATATGTAGTACTGAGTGGTGCATTTGACACACCTGAAGGACAGGTTGTGTCCCAGAGGGACTTTGACAAGCTTGAGAAGTGGGCCCATGTGAACCTCATAAAGTTCAAGAAGGTCAAGTGCAATGTCCTGCAGCTGGGATGGGACAATCTGAAGCACAAATACAGGCTGAGGGATGAAGGGACTGAGAGCTGCCCCACAGAGAAGAACTTACTAGATGAGAAGCTGGACATGAGCTGTCTATGTGTGCTGACAGCTCAGAAGGCCAACTATACTCCAGGCTGAATCAGAAGAAGCATGGCCAGCAGGTTGAGGGATTCTGCTCCTCTGCTTCGCTCTGCTGAGGCTCCACCTGAGGTACTATATCCAGCTCTGAGGTCCTCAGGACAGGAAAGACCTGGACCTGTTTGAGAGGGTCTCCAGGAGCCACAGAAATGATCAGAGAGACCGAGTACCTCTCCTGCTAGGAAAGGCTGAGAGAGTTGGGTTTGTTTGTCCTGGAGAAGAGAAGGTTCCAGACCTTATTGTGGCCTTTCAGTACTTAACGGGAGCCTAAGAAAGATGGGGACAGGGCTTGTTTTAGCAGGGCCTGTTTTGATATGACAAGGTGTAATGGTTTTAAACAAAAAGAGGGTAGATTCAGATTAGATGTAAGGAAGACATTTTTTTTATGGTGAGGCTGGTAAAACACTGGCACAGGCTTACCAGAGAGGAGGTAGATATCTTGATCCTGGAAATGTTCAAGGTCAGTCTGGATGGGCCTCTAAACAACCCGCTCTAGTGGAAAGTGTCCCTGCTCACTGCAGGAGGTGTTGGGCTAGATGACCTTTAAAGGTCCCTTCCAACCCAAAACACTCCACGATTCTGTGCTTCTAGCACCATGACACACCGCCTATTAACCTGCCATGTAACCTAAAAACACAGGCTCAGGCAGTATGCCTGCTGGCTTTTGCTACAGCCTCCCCATGATAGTCTGTCAACCATCCACAAGTAACCACAACTCCTAGTAACTCTGTCCATCATCAGATAAAATTCCCAGTAGAACTTCCTTTTCTACAGAGGATGAATACTAAAGAAAACATCTAGTTAAAAAACTGTCTAGAAAATAGTTTATACTATATCAAGTAGCTGATATCCATTGCTCTCCCCTCATCTAGCCAGCCAGTTATTCTCTCACAGAAGGCTATCAGGTTGGTCAAGCAGGATTTCCCCTTGGTGAATCCATGTTGACTCCCCCTGACAACCATCTTTTCCTTCATGTGTTTAGAGATGGCATCCAAGATGAACTGTTCCATCACCTTTCCAGGGATGGAGGTGAGGCTGACCATCCTGTAGTTTCCCAGCTCCTCCTTCTTGCCTTTGAGGACTGGAGTGACAGTGGCCTTCCTCCAGTCCTCAGGCCCCTCATTGGTCCTCCGCAATTGTTCTGTTCTGACTTACAAGTTACAGTATGGACCAAGATACCATTAGGATTAAATTTATTGTGTGCATTGAAAAAAGCAATACTGGTGACTGAATATTGTGTACTGGAAGTCTTGTAGCCCTCCAACTTCTCAAGTTGCCTCTCCAACTGATGCAGATTTTATACTTTGGTCAGCAAATTCAAGTGAGTGTATTTCAGTTTCAAGCCTCTACACTTGCTTAGTAATCACCACTTGTCTTAGCACTTGCTGTTGTATTATAAATGAGGCATTCAACTAATTTCGGGGGACCAAGTCCCAGGGATCTGTCATCTTGTTCCCCCAAGCATCTAATGTTTACTTACACCAGCTTATGCTCAGGTTCCTCTCAAGACTAAGCCACTGGTTCCCTTCACAATGCAAATTGTGTGCTGTTAACATGATTACTTTCTTTGGCAGACAACACAAACAGTAACATGTGTGCCAACTGCAACCTAGTACTTCATTAGTACTTTTTCACTAGTACTTCTTCACTAGTACTATACCAGGTCTTAAACCGTGACACCCTCACACACATTTTATTTGTATTCAATATTTAGTGTGTATTCACTCCTCAGCACGTAATTCAGTAACTCTTCTGTACCATGAAGCCAACTCTTCAAACTAAGAAAAAGACCCTGGCAACCCTCCCAAAATGCACACACATGCATACACACACATAATTATTGTCCTTCAGAACATGGAGGACCTGACAAGCAAAGCCAAGCTCTAAAACTGCATGCATGAAGCCCAGCAGCTCCAGAGAATCATAGAATCATTGAATGGTTGGAAGGGACTTTTAGAGATCATCTAGTCCAAACCCCCTTGCAGAAGCAGGTTCACCTAGATCAGCAACGCGTCCAGGTGGGTCTTGAAGACCTCCAAGGAAGGAGACTCCACACCCTCCCTGGGAAGCCTGTGCCAGGGCTCCCTCACCTGAACAGTAAACAGTTTTTATGTTTAAATGAAACTTTTTGTGTTCCAGTTTCATCCTATTACCCCTTGTCCTGTTGCTAGATACAATAGAAGGGGATGCCTCAACCTCCTGACACCCACTATTTATATACTTATAAATATTAATGAGACCCCCCCCCCAGTCTCCTCTTCTCTAGACTAAACAGCCTAAATAGATAAGAAGCCTAAACAGAGAAGAAAACACAAGGTCTGACATTGAAATGTGATAATTTCAGAGGATGTGAGATTTTTCACAGTGAAATTCACCCTAACAGTACAAAGTGTAAGTATACACAGAATAATTTTCTTCCTATTGCAAGAAACATCTCTTTCACATCACATGCAGCTTTTGGAAGTCTTCAAATCCAAATATTCAAATAAACTTGTTCATAGTCTACTGTAGATCTCATGTAAAACCTGACTAAATAAACCGATTGCTGTGTGTGAAACCGCAAATGAGCTGCGCTGCTGAAGGAATCCAACAGGCTGAGGATGCCCAGCATAACCTTACCGCTTTTGTAGCATGCTTTTGTGTGTCGTGGAAGTCCAGGAACATGTCCACATCACATCCCAGTTTGCCAAAGGTGTTGACTGAAGAGCCAAATGGCTTTACTGTGCTGTCTGGAAAATATGCACGTGTGAAGTCCCGAATCAGAGAACAGGCCAGATATCGGAGCTTGGTATTTTCTTCTGTAAGCTGATGCTCATTCAGCAGAATGTACATCTGACTGCTTATCTAGTTAAGAAAACAAACACTGTAAAAGTACAATGACCCATCTTCTATCTATTGACTTCTATTTTTATCTGGTTGATATCATGGGAAGATTATTTCTTTTAACACAACAGGTTTATTTCATACAGAAAAGAAATGATTTTCACAATTACTAATTCCATCTATTTCTTTCAATGCAAGAGAATCATTCACACACAATTCTAACAGGGGTTACTTTTTTTAAACAGAAATAAATTGCTTTATAAGTTGCACACAACCACTTGAAAATCTGAAACTGACATGGTTTATTTTTAATTGAGAGAGGTCTAGAAACCTCAACTTACACTGTCTGCCTGACAAAGCTTTTGAATGAGCTCCTTCAATGGAATGTGAGATTGAGGAGAGAGGTGGATTGGTGTCTCTTCAGCAGCTTGACTCACTGGGTTTTTCATTGTGAAAGTAAAAAGTCTGGATTTAAATGGGACAACATGATGGTCTGCAGCACTTGGGATTCCAATAGCATCCTGCAATGAAGCTATACTGCTCCTTTCCGAAAATTCTATGACAGCATGGATACCCTAAAATATTAACAACAAAAACAGACAGGGTTAGATAAATGATACAAGCCTTGAACTGATAATATTCAGATTTTCCTGGGAGTACCAAGACAATTTAATGTGACTGAAGCTGAATGCTACATTCTGCACCTCAACACTCTTTAGACGCTTCTTCATATGAGGCCAAAAATATTCAAGATATGTTATTCTTGGCTGCAAGTGCTAAAAAAGAAACTTCCAAAATCCATTTTGGTTGCCAGCTGTTCCTTAGAGGTGTTGGTTAGCTGAAAATCTGTTGCTCAGCAACTCGTGCACATTAACAAAGATAAAAGCTAGTTTAATAAACTAATTATCTAGAAACAATTTGCTTAACTTGAATGTATGAGACTTTGACCAAATTCTTTGTCTAAGTTTAACAATGTAAACTAAAATCTAATTACTTACACGATTTTCAAAAAAGAAATGACTCTTAACGTTCCCATGACTGGATAAATATTGTAATAATTTATTTTCATTAAGTTTTGATGGGCACTTAATTAAAACAATCCTTTCTGCTTGCTCCAGTCGTTCTGTTTGGACCTCAGTGAATGTCTTCTTTCTGCTGTTGACTTCAGCATCTGTGAGAAAAAGAAATAAGCATCAAGGATTTTCTATATAAATGGAAAGATTTAAAACTAATTTTAGCACATTTAATCTCTTCCTCTGGATTGAAAACTGAAGAAAAGTCTGTTCTGGCTCTCAAAGACGGTTACAGCAAAAGAGAAAACAAGAACGAATGAAAGGCACAAGCATAAGTGTGTTTCTTTCACAAAAGCACACATCTGTGAGAATGTGGGATAGGTAGAAAACACTACTGACTTCCCTTAATGCCACAGGAAGCTTGATGATACAAAGTATCTTTGCTCTTTGATTTGCTATTCACCGTGAAAAAACTCAGCACAAACAGCCGGACTCTACATAGGAGCCTGGAAATACCAACTAGGGTATGAGGGAGAGCCAGAGCTGAGGCAAGCTGCACTGAAAGGATAATCTCTCCCAGCTACCACAAAACCAGCACTTTCACCTTCAGAACAATTCAAGACTTGCTTATTTTTACAACTCATCACCTTATTTTACAGTAAACTCCCACTCAACATTTTCATTTAATACTATGCTTTCATCTCTTCTACTACAATAAACCCACAGATGAGTCACATCTCACCACACTACTGGCAATCTATATTGCTGCCGACAGCCTACAGAACTAACACGGAAATGAGACACACTGGAACATCCAGAAACAAGGACATTTCTTTCTTGATTGCATACAGGCAATATTGTACACGGCCTAAATCTGAAATCATAGTCACTTCCCTACCTAATTCCCAAACCAATCCCTTGAGTATAGGGTATTTCCACAGCCTGTGAAGCTGCTCCCTGTTAATTCTGACATTTGTTAACTCAGACTGGGAAGCTGGAGGACATGCAGTTATTTCCCTGCAGCTACTACCTGCTGCAGGAAGACTCAATAGAGAGCTCTTCATTCTATGTTTTTGACTTGGAGGAACCTAGAGGACATTATGACCTCCAGAAAGTCTTAATGATCCTCTAATGACACTTGTTAGCATTTGCTATTATTTCTAAGAAATCTTTTCTTTCACTTTCTTATTGTGCTCTCACACAAGCTGTAATACCCAAAGTAGTTGTTTCAATAGCTTAGTTTGATACAACCTTTTTTACCAGAAACAAAAGAGGCAGTTTGTGAAGATGATGAATGTCTCATTTTCTGTGGGGGCAGAGAAACGTGAAGTGACTGAGATAGAGAAAGGCCAAGTCCCACGGATGAGTGATACAATCAGGAGATGAACTCTGACCTTCTCACTCCCACAGTTCTCTGCATTAGGCCTGAGTGGCTATGTGATTCTTGCCTAATTTACTACCTGGAAGTGCTTAGTTCCTATAGCAGAAGGTGTGCTTTAACATCTCTTTCTGGCTCTGCTGTAATTTCTATGGTCCGAGCATAGCACAGATGCAGCTGATCACACCCAAATGGTGGGTTTGACCATTTTAAACACAGGAGAGAGAGTCCTTTTTGCTTTCTTCCCCTGTTCCATACAGTATTTCCAGCTAGCAACAGAGTTCTACAATCACTTTGAACAGAAGCAGCCCCATCCTCCACATGGTGCTGGTGCTGATTCCAAGGCTGCCCTCTGCATGCTGAAGCTCACGTAAGGACCTGCATAGTCATGCAGCAAACCAGGAGAGACTGGTGATGGAATTTATACAGCAAAATGAGAACCATTAACTGAAACCTGGAATTGTTATTTAACCTAATTTGCTGCGTATTTGTTAGCATGAAGACACGAACAGCAAAAGACCGCTGCTTTTGTGAATCTGTGGCAATATAGCTTGATCTTCTCTCTTTAAAAAATGCTGGTTACCCAGTGGTTTTCAAGCTCTGAAACATGAATGGAAGCATAAGCAGAGGCCTCAGGCTCACATGAACTGCAAGCTGCGCCTGAGCTACAGCACATCAACAACCGACAGTCCTCGCTAGTTCTTGGCTGAAGACACGGCAACGATCACACGTCTCCTGAATCTTTTTAAGGGCGTTTCTGGGCAATAACCACGCTCCTTTGGTTCACCTGCTAGCTACGTTTAGCAGGCAAGGCTCAGGCAAGGCCAGCGGGTTCCGGCCTCCCGGACCGCAACCCAGCGCTGCGGCCGGGGACGCACAGGCCGCCGCGGGCAGCGGCTCCCGAGCCCAGGGGAGCGCATCACGCCTGGGACGCCGGCGATGCCCGGCGCCGAACCGTTCCCCGCAAACACGTCGGGCGGCCGCTCCACGCCGTCGCCTGACCTCGTGGTGCCCCCGGGGAGAAGGGCCCGCCGGCGGGGCCCCGCGGAGCGCGGCGGTGCCTACCTTCGGCCGGCTCCTCCGCGGGGGCCGCGAGCGGCGCTCTCCGCGCGGCGGCGCCTGAGGAGGCGGCGCGGGCCCGGCCGGCACGCGCACAGCCGCCGCCCGCGGCCGGGCCGGGCAGGGACAGGCGGCCCCGCAGCACCGACAGCGCGCGCCCGCCCGCGCGGAGCGCCATCGCCGGGCCGCCACCCGCCTCCGCGCACGCGCCGCACCGCGCCGCACGGCGGCCCGCGAGGATCAAACTTCCTCCGTCTGGCTGCGCGGCCGCTCCCCAGCACACCGCGCCGGCGCCGCGTTACCGGCGCGACCGACGTCACCGCCCGGCCATGCGCCCACTGGCGTGAGGGAGCAGATGTGACCGGCCAGCTCCAGCAAGGCCCGAGGCGTGTAGGTGCGGCAGCAGCCCGCTCCAGGCAGAGAGAATAGGCGGAGCTCCTCGGGCTGGGTGCGGGCAGCCTCCTGCCCTGGGCGGACAGGGCCCCCGGGCCGTCCCTCACATGAGCCTCATCGGCCAAGGGCAGGAGGGTAAAGGTGGCCGTGGACGTGAATCCCAGGGGGCCAATGGCCAAGGCGGTGGGGGCCGAGTGTAGACTTTGGCAGGCTGGCTACGTAAGAAGAGGAAATACAAGGATTGGTGCTGTGCCAGGGTGCATAAGCAGAGTTCCCGTGCAGAAGGCAGTAGTCACCCGCGGGATCAGCAATGCAGAGGCTTGGGCACAGAGCCACAAGGTACCCGCCAGATACTCATTGGCCTACGACATGGTTCCCCAGCCACAGACTGAAGGAGACATTGTTTTCCTTAGTGTTTAAAACCAGTCATTTGTGTAAAACTTGTGGGCTCATCCACAGTGTGTGTTAGGGTCTATGTCGCTACTTCTGGTAGCAGGTCTTCACTGCAGAGCTGTAAACATGGTAGCCTGTCCTAGTAAGGTCTGTAAAAAGTTGATATGACCTAATTGTCTTGAGTTTGTACCCAATGATAGGACAAGGGGCAATGGCTGTAAGTTGGAACATAAGTTCCAAAGAAATACAGGGAAGAATTTCTTCACTATGAGGGTAAGGGGGCACTGGAACAGGCTGCCCAGATGTGTTGTTGAGTTTCCTTCCCTGGAGACATTAAAAATCCACTTAGATGAGTTCTTGTGTTACCTACTCTAGGAGCTCCTGCTCTGGCAGGGGAGTTGGACCAGATGATCTTTCAAGGTCTCTTCCAGCCCTTGAGATTCTGTGACAATCCTCAAGACAGAGAGTAGATGTTTTTTAAAATACTATGTTTCAATTTATACCCTACATATGCATGCCACGGAGCAGAAATTTGTATTTCCTCCATCTCTCCAAGGTGAGTTTCCTCTGGAATCCTATGACTTGACCTTCTTAAATTCCTTGATGTGGAGAAACTCCTCTCTTCACCTTTGAAGCTGGTCTAAAAAAAGGAAAATGATTTCATTAGAATTAATTGTGGGTTTAGGAAAACTAATAACCCAAGCGAGTGCATGAAAGAGGATACGTAAGGTATGCTAGTGTGGGAGCATGTTGAGGATGCGTTACTCAGCCTTAACCTCCCACTTTCAAGATGCTGCCAATTCCTCCCTTTCCTACACCTGGCCTCTCTCCTTTTTACCTCTCCTATACCCTGCCTTGTTCCCCAGTCCCCTTCATTTCCTTGCTCTGTTTTTTCTTCCTTTAACAATTTTCAGCTTTCTTGTCTTATTTTCACAAACAATCCTTAACAAGTGCAACTTGTTGTAGTAGTGCAGTTGAACAAGGTCAGACTCCACAAAGAAGACACAGACACCTTTATGGAGGTTTGACAACGTATTTATCACCTGTATGTTTTGGAGGAGAAACCATGCACAGATGGAGTTAACCCCACTAACAGTGTTCCACACGTTCAGTTACGATGCCAAGGAAAATGCAATCAGGGATTGAGTCTGTCTGTATCCCTGCACATTTCAGAATGTCAGTTGTGCCATGCTCTGGACAATTTTAAACAGCACAGGAGAGGTAGCAAACATATAACCTTTAAACAAAGGAGTCAGTGTGTCTAATGCAAACAGGAGTTGCATGTACTGGTAATAAACACTGAAGCCTAAAGTGAGTATTTGTCCTGAAACTTTATAATGAAAGTTTTGCCATTGCCTTCAGTAAGCAAACAGTCATAGTGCAGATGATAAACAGTATACAAATTGTGTCTCAGGAGACGTCCTAGCAACTGTGGCAACAGTTTTTGGTGATCAGGAGGTGTCACTTCTTAATCAAAAAGTAATTCACTGGAGAGGAGCTCTTGGGAGAGCAGTCACGTGCCTTTTGGTTGAGAAATGAAACATAATCCTGCCTGGTTTTAGCAATTAAAAATGTTACTGGAACTCATCTATTCCTACTGCCACTAATATCCTCCAAGGAGTTTCAGCTGAAGTTTTATTCGGATTTATAATGCTTAAACTAAGCGCGTGTGGGAAAACCGCTTGGCATGGGAACGTGAGAGGACCGTGGGAAGCAGTTCACCAATGTCACAAGCCAGCGACACGCAGCTGTCTCCACAAGCTGGAGCTCCACGGGAGCGCTGCTCGGGGCCGCCCTCACTGCCGCCTCCCAGGAAACCGAAATAGAAACCGCGGCCGGAGTCGCGGCGCTCTCCCGCCCTCGGTGAGCGGCGGGCGGTGCTACCTGCGCCCTTCCCCGCCCCCGGGAGTTTCCCGCGGGCCCCGGCCCACGGCCCCGGCGCTGGTTGCCTGCGGACGGGCGGGCGGGCGGCGCGGCCTCTCCCGGCGCCCCGCGGGTAAGCGGGGCTGGGGGCAGCGCGGCCGGGCGGCGAGGGGAGCAGAGCCGGGGGGCTGCGGGCCGGGCGGCGGGGGGAGCAGGCAAGGGACAGCTAGGCTTGGAGAGACGCCGGCAGAGCCCCGACGGGACGGAGCGGGACGGGACCGGGCTGCACTGCGCGGCGGCACGGAGGGGGCTCGGCTGCCTCTCCGCTCGCCCTTCGGACGGGATGCTGGGGGTGGTGACGGCCGGGCAGGGTCTCCGCCGCCCGGGCAGCACCGTGTGTGCCGCCGGAGTCCTCCGAGCCCCGGCACCTGCGCTGTCCGCAGCGGCTGCGGGGCGGGGACCCCGAGACCCGCTCCCCGCTGGAGATGTGGGGGGATGCTCTGAGACCCCGTCTTTGGTGGAGATGGAGGGGAGAGAAGGAGGGAGTTCCTGGGACCCCTCCCCGCTGGAGATGGGCCATCGACAGCCCGAGGACTTTGTTTTCTCTTCTGTTTTCCTTTTTTTTCCCGAGTGAAAATCTGAAACGGTGTGAAAATTGCAATTGTTGACAGTTCTTGTCCTCTAACAGCAGAAGGGTTTTTTTTTAAGGGACTGTGTTTTTCGAGTTCTGTCAGTAACTTTTCTCAAAAGCAAATGAAGACTTTTCCATGACTGGTGGACAGTTACTTGCCACAGACAAAAAACCTGTTCCATAACAGCAGCACAAGAAGCCTTTATTATGGTTGTATGATTGTGTTCAGACAGACTGTACAGGTTTTTATTAGTGTGTAAGTTTTTTAAATTTTTATTGCAGGTTTTGTTAGTTTGGCGTTTTTGTTGTTGTTGTGTTGATCCTTGACACACAAAAAAATCCCATGGGGGCCACATAATTTTGGTATCCTGTTACTTTTATTTTAATGTGGTGGATATAAGGATGCTCTGGAGGAGCAGACTTCTCAAAAAAAGAAGTTTAAGGAAAAGCTGCTCATGATAAATAGAGAAATAAACTCTTGGCTTGCAAATTACTCATGTGATGATGTTGAAATAGTGGCAGAACTGGAGAAAGAGTCTCATGCTTTAGCAAGTTACTTAAGCGCTTACGTTCAGTTTTATTTTTCCACTGTAGATAAAAACACTTTTTTGACTGAAAACCTCAGTAAAGCATACTTAGTGATGTAATTTCTTCATGTTCTTGGATTGTATAGAAAGATTTAGGATGTTGCTTGAATAGCCACCACAGATACTAGTACAGGATTTTAGGGGTTAAAAAGGAGGATTAATTCCCTGATGGCAAATGGACACCTTTCTTGGCAGTAGTGGAAATATAATGCATAAATTGCTGCATAATTTAAAAAATCAGCTTTACATAGGCTAGATGTTGCTCTCAGTATGTAAACAATTGTTGGTTAGAATCTGATAGATACAAGGAAAAATAAAGGCTCTGCAGCTGTTCTCAAGCAGTAAAAGCACCCAGATTATGGTCACTTTTTCTTGTTATTCAGAGCTTTTTTAAGGGTGGTAGTGAAACTGTTAAGAATATTATTAGTATTGTGCTGTAGTCTGGGAATGTTTTGAGGAGTAGAGCAGAGTTGGCACTTAGGCTGCATTTGATCTAAACTGTACAGATGCCTTATATACTTAAATGTTATCAGGGAGTGAATTAGTTTCCTTGTGGTACATACTTGTCCTTAGCCACAAAAGACTAGAGCATCTAGAGGCTCATGTTTTTCTCCAGAAAGCCCCTCAAGACTAGTTCTTACTTTACCTGACTTTACACATGCAGTCTCTCAGTTCCTTTTATGACTAGATGGTTTCTTCTCTCTCCACCCCCACAAATTCAGCACCAAAAAACCACAATAAATAAAAGTGTAGAAAAATCAGAATGTTCTTTATTAAAAAGAACAAAAGCTTTCAAGCTTTGTTAGCAGCCTTTAGCTTGGGCATAGGGCAGGAAGATGAGTTAGAAACTACCCCTAGCATCTTTTATTTTTTTGTGTAGGTTGGAAAAACTTGACCTCTCTCAGCACCCCACTTGAGCTGGCGTACTCCCCACTTGAGTGGTGCTAGTGACTGCAAGGTTTCCTGCCCAGCTGCCCTGATGCTAGGAGGGCCATCAGGTTGAGTTGAGGCTAAGTGGACCAGTGTAGAGTACTGATGAAAGTCACTGTGTCCATCTTGAGACTGGGTGGGCATGGTGCTGCTCTACCACTGTCACCCCAGGGATTTGGAAAGGGATGTGTTGCACTGCAGGCACTCCTCTTGCCTTTTCCTCTGCTGCATCTGCTGATATGTCCTGTCCTGCCTTTTGAACTCCCAGCACGTGGGCTGAGTTTGAGTTTCTGTGCCAAGACAGCCGTGTCATTTTACTCAGTTTTCTTCAACGTTAGAGCTGACGTAAATACTCTAACCCATGAGAAATGTGTGCCACAAAGCTTCCACGTCCTCACGGGGAGGGTAAGAAAGATAATAATCATAACCAGAAACGGCCTCAGGGAACCGAGCCTGCTGCTTGTCCTTCGGATAAATAGGTTACACTCAATGCTTTTTCTTTTTCTAAGTATCTTTTTTTCTGGTTGTTATCTCTTGCCCAAAATAGATGGTTGCAGTGGATTACGAAAAAAGGAAGTGAGGGCTCTCTAAATAGGGCATGCTCTACTCAGTTCTGCTAGAGGAAGAGGAGATCCTTCACTTCACTATTAGCAAGCATGAGGCAGGGAGACTAAAACTCAGGACTTAACAGTGGAAAAACTGTTTTTCACTACTACTTGGAAATCTGGATGACCATACAGTGACTTGATTCTCTTTTTGAGCTGACAACTTTTTCTACAGAAAAATCCCCTGTTATCTCAGCCTTGTGATTACTAGTTTTTCTTTCCATGAAGCCTGTGTAGGAAATGATCATATGACTATAAACCAGTCCTTCAACTTGAGCTGGTATGCTATGGCTCTATTTGCTTTGCTTTTTTAATAGACTGCTACAGAACGCTGTGAAATTATCACTGGTGGTAAATACGGGTTCAAGAAACATGACGACTTTAAGGATTACACTGAGGTGTTTTTGATGGTTTTGTGTGATGTAACCAGGATAAATACAAGGTAAGTGCCATAGACATTTACAGGTTGAAAACTATTTGTGCAAGTATTTTAATGACTGACCATGCATACATTTTTAACTTGGGTAGAGTAACTCTCTCTGGCATAAAGTGGCAACCTGGGATGGGAAGGAACTTTTTGGGATGTTGAACTCAGTTTCTCATAGTGAAAGTCCTCTTCGGAGAGATGGGCAGTTATTGGTAGGACAGAGGGCAGAACAAAC
This sequence comes from Colius striatus, assembly GCF_028858725.1. Lineage (NCBI taxonomy): Eukaryota > Metazoa > Chordata > Aves > Coliiformes > Coliidae > Colius > Colius striatus. Next base: position 49,385,151 of record NC_084763.1, read on the forward strand.
TGTTTCAGAAGCTCATTGCTTTTATGATGACTCAATTTCTGACTCTCTGAAACTGGTGAAAATTTCAATTCTAGTCTAGTTCTGATCAATTGGGTTGTGAATCTCAGGTGGTGGCTTACTTGTGCGTTATGCAATGATACTAACAATGATGCTTATTGCTGGTGGAATGATCTTGCTCTGTGATCTCTTTTTGGACACAATGCATGATTTGCTCATAAAAACTTGTGATTAAACTAATTATGTTTATATCTCTTTGTTGTTAATTTCCAAATAATGAATGCCTTCATTTGTACTGAGGATGCTCCTAGCAAAATATAACTAGTTTGTGCTTCTTTACTGTTCCAATTCCTCTAATGAAACACTTTATCAAAGTAAATTCCAAGAGTGAATGGCAGGGGAGATTCACTAATAACTTCTACATAAATTTTCATTAGCAAGGACTTTTACTCTACTTCCTTTTCATCCAGTCTATTAGTTATGATTTTCTTCATAACATGAATAATTTTAACTGTGTAATGATGAACTGTATCATCCTGATCACTTCTTTCTCATGTTACTTTGCTAAAATACATTTAGATGAAAAGTGTTTTCAGGTTTCTTTGTTTCTTTTTTGGTTTTTTTTCAGGAGTGGTTTTGCAAAGTGGACAGTAATGGAGTATATGAGCACGGGTAGTGATAGCAAAGAGGAGATTGACTTTTTGCTAACTAATTTAAATATGTCTGAGGTGATAGACATCATGGAAAACCTTTATCCAGGTGGAGACCTTGCAGCCTATGAAGACAGCTTAATTACAATGTGTGAAGAGGCAAATCAAAATGAAGAACGTGCAGAATCTCTACTGTTTTGTGAAAGGGAGGTTTCTTTGATGTCCTCTGTCAAATATGGGACTGTGGAAGACTTGCTTGCTTTTGCAAATCAGGTGTCTAACACTGCAAAACAATTCAAAGGATGCAGACAGCAAGAATCTGGAATCCTCTTGAATATGGTATGTCTCTCTTCTTTCTATGTGAAAATTATTAGACCTTGGGAGTCAGAAGTTTTTAGTGAATCTATGTAAAGATCACCTCAGGCCCAGGTGTAACAGTCAGGCTGTTGTTCCCTGTGCAAACCTGGGACTGGAGAGGATCTCTGAGGCCATCAAGTCTAGCCCCTGCAGTCTCAGGCAGCTATGGAGAAAGGTCTGTTGTTCAGAAAGTTCCAATCTGTGTTGCCTCACGGACCCCAAGAGAGCTGAAAACATTTCATAACAATTGAATACAAACTGGAGACATGAAGTAAAAAAGCAGAAACCACAACTGTGATAGCTTACAGGTTTGGAAGATGATAAGGGTTTTCCAGTGCCTTGTGTTCATGCAGTAAAAACAGTTCGTTAGGCAAAACTCCCAAATAAAGGTCTAGGATCTATTTGATATGGTTACTGAATTCATTCTCTGTACAAAATGAAAAAAGTAGTCATGAGGAGTAGTAAAGGAAAAAGAGTATCTAGTATCAATTGTGACTTTCAGAATTCCACTGTTATGTAATATCATACACTACTAAATCAAAATATAGACGTGTTGTTTTGAGATATGATCACTTGTTCCCTAAAATTATTGGTGTTCTACAAGCATCTGTAGATGTTTATGTCGTTGTACTTCTGTTTAAAATCAATTGCTCTGAAAACTACTGTGAGGAGAAAGTGTGTGCTTGTGCTGTTGTTTTGTTTCCTTAAAGTTTTCTACATCTATCATCTTAAATAGCTTGCATGTAATATGTTTTATATGGGAACAGTGGTTGCTTGAGGCTTACTGGTTACTCAGGTGTGAAACAGCAAAGGTTATTGCTTTAATCTGATCTGGAGGGAGCACTGCAGTGTTGCAAAACAAGCCAATTTTAAAGTCTGTAACATTTGAAAGGACACTTACTAATTCTAAATGTTTCCTATACTTAGGATAGACACTGCTCTACATACTCAGGGTTGTTTTGCTTGCATGTTGTTTCTACAGATGCATACAATTGGTATGAACCAAGTACTAATAGGTGCATGTGATCCCATTAAGCAACTGAGGACTGGAGGCAGGGCTTTGCTTGCAGCAGGTGCACATACATAATAAGTATCTGCAGCATTTTAGTTAGGATTAGGAGTGTTTCTGATTGCCTGGTGACCCCTGCTGACTGCACCATGGCTCACGTCATGAAGGGTCTTGGAGTGTGCAAACTGCACTTCTTTCAGCTGAAACCAAACTGGAAGATGCATTACAGCTGCAGATGAGCATTCATTCCACAGGACCAGGCTAGGAACTAGTCCTGCAAACCTCCTGAAAACATGAATAATGTGATGATGGTTGCTGTCTTGCTCTGCAAATCCATTCCACTTGGTCTATGTTGCTTTCCAGGATAGGTGTGGATTAGGTACTCTAAACCCCTTGAAATGTAAATGTGAGAGATGTACAGACTGCTAAAGTCTTTACCTGGGGTCTGATATGTAGAGAGGAGGCTCATTCTGCAAATCTTAAGCAAAATACTTTTTATTTAAAAACATCCCCCTCCCACTGTTAAGAGCTTATACTCTCCAAAATTAAGAACTTTGAAAAATTAACTTATTTCTGGTAGATACTAGTCACAAATCACATTTTTAGCAGTCGATGAGATACTTTTCTGATTAAAAACCAGGAAGGTAGGTAAAGCACAGAAAGATTATGCGCATTACATCTTAAACAGAAATTTAAACCAAATGATCTTCCTAATACGCCGTTATCTTAAAAAGTGTAGATGAAGAGCTGAGTACATGAGACACAAAGTCATAAATATTCTCAATCTGCTTTTACATATCTTCAAGAATCTCAATAAAGTAGCAGTAAAGAGACTCACGATACTGTATATCCCTGAATTAATTAGAAGCATTTTTTGCAGGAATCGTTGCTGATGCTTTAGCTAAGAGACAGAAGAAATAGCATCAAACCTTGAACAGTACTCACATGGCTGGAGTTAGGAGTTTGATCTCTCTATGTCACGTGCAGGGGGAGGGAGCTGTTTTGGAGGAAGAGTTAGAGCAAGATACTAGCTTAGATGCTCTGAATCGCTTCCTGGAGGAGCCCTCCTTGCCTCACTGACAATAGAGAGAATCAAATCTTCCAGCATTACCCACCCAAAGCAGGCAGTGTGATTGCTGCTTTTATTCTTTTTGACCTACACTATAAAACTAGAAGAAGGTGGCTGATAAATCGTGGTGGACTTCTTTGACCTTTTCCTAAGCAGCAGAAACTCTGATACAAGATGGAAAATAAAACTATGTTCCCCTGGCAGTACATGTGATATTAGGAAATGCTGAAACTCTTGCTCATGTAAGATAGCCTGTGAGTAACAGCTATGTGGCATAACAAGTTAGCAGATTACAGGAAGGACAAACGTGCAGGTAAATCTAATAACAAGAGGTGGGTCATTTCATTAACCCAGCTGCTGTTGTTGTTTCCAGACAATTAGTTGCAACTTACACTTTGTAAGTTAGTCACTGGAGAGAAACGTGGATGCCTGGGCTGTGAATGAATGCCACACCTCACATGCTGTTCCCATTTAATGTTTCTAAATAAAGACAGATCTCATGCATCATGCACATATATAAGTGATTATTTTTTTTCCCCACTACATGTATAAAATTAATCAGTCTTGGAGAAGTTTGAACTCCATTGTGATTGTCTTTTTTGTTTTTATTGAACTCCACAGATCACACCCAAGAATGGGCGTTATCAAATCGATTCAGATGTGCTCCTGTTCCCGTGGAAGCTGACTTACAGGAACATTGGCTCCGATTTTATTCCTCGGGGTGCTTTTGGGAAGGTGTACTTAGCCCAAGACAGAGAAACCAAGAAAAGAATGGCATGCAAACTGGTATGTTAGTTCAGGAGTTTTATCTCTGAGCAAATACTGTACAACATACAGTATATTTTCAAATATGTCTGCATCAAATTCCACTGTTAGGTTGATGATCATCTTGGATTTTTGTTCCTACACAGAGTAGGGAAAGTGAACATTTGAAACTGTTAACTTGTTTTATTTTCTTGACTCTGAGACTGCAAAAGTTTCTGCATTTGAAAGTATCTGGAAGCACGTGCAACTGCCACGTGATCAGGCCCTCTGGATGTGGGAGTAGAAGTATTTCTACTTGTCTTGCTGTACTAACAATAACTAAAATATCAACATGTCCCTGAGATCATGCCTCTGCTGGAAGTGATGGCAAAACTCTGGTTGCAAATAGTTTTAGTCTTTCATTCTTTAACGGAAATCTTCAGACATAGATTTCATTACTCTAGTTCCACTAATATTCCTGAGAGCTCAGCTCATATTGCATTTCTCATTGTATTCTGAGCACCAGCTGAGCATAAGGTTGTGAGATGTCTCAAAAAATCTGCTATTACATTTTCTTTCAACATACTATTATGAATTGAGCAGTAAATATTCAGGGGCAGTTAAAGTTTAGCTGTGACACTGCTCTGTATCCCCCTGCTTGTGAGTAGGCACCTGCATTACTTCCGTGTGTGCAAGAGTTGGGAAGGCTGTTGTAGCCTTTGGGCAGAAGTAGTTTGCCACTTGTTGTACGCCAGTACAGAATTAAAGCTTCCTAATGTTTCTGAAAATACAAACAATGTTTCTCATTGCAATAAAAAATTGGTCCACAAAGTCTGAGGGAAGGAGAATAAAAAGAGCAGTAGTAGCCTTTCCTTGTGTAAGCAAACACTGCTTTTTGTTGTCTTGGCAATCTGCTGTCAGTAATTTTTAAAGAAATATAGTACTGTGAGGTGCTCACTTTAAAGCAGGTTTCCTTTCTTTTGAGCTATAGAACAGTGCTGATAAGGATTGAATTGAGGTCAGTAGTGATCCTGAGCGTGGTTAGTTTGTAGATTGTGCCGAGTGCTGCAAGTAGAGAGCCACGTGTCAGACGGGAGTGTGGTTCTGGTAGGGCAGATGCACAAAGCTAATGGAAAAAGCAGTGGGACTTTCATCTCCTTCACCGGGAAGTTTGCACAGATCTTTTGCGTAACCAGTGGATTTTGTCGGGAATAACTCTTACTACATTGCTTTTTCTGGAAGATTGCACTTGTTATTTGGGCATGTTTCCAACAAACTCTCTCTGAACTGCAAAGGAAGAACAAGTCATAGGATCAAAATAAAGCTCCATATTTTAACAAGTGGATAGGAATGCTTTACTTCCTTTTTCCATTTTCATCTGTAGGATAACTAGTGCTAGTATGGAGAGATGGTTTTTTTTGAGCTGCCTTCCATGGTTTTTGTTTTGATGTCCTAGGTCCCAGTGGAACAGTTCAAACCATCAGATGTTGAAATACAGGCGTGTTTCCGTCACGAAAACATTGCTGAATTATACGGTGCTATTTTGTGGGATGAGACGATCCATCTCTTTATGGAAGCTGGAGAGGGAGGATCTGTCATGGAAAAGCTGGAGAGTTGTGGTCCTATGAGAGAATTTGAAATCATTTGGGTGACAAAGCATATCCTGAAAGGACTTGACTTTCTCCACTCCAAGAGAATTATCCACCATGACATTAAACGTATGTATATTATGTGTGTTTCCTTGGGATGTTTTCTGGTCCAAGCTGGCATGGGACTCTGGTGAAAAGCCTGGCCCTGAGCTAAGGTGCGTAGCCTTGCACCTCTGGGAGGGAAGGATGGATAATGCTCAACAAATGGCATGCTCAGGTTCTGGAGATAATCGTTATTTACACTATTTATTAATTCACCTCAGTGTAGAGGGTGAATTGAAAGTCATGGTTCTGTTGCCTTGCTTGAGTGACACATTTTGAAATAAAAACTTAGAGAAAATGAATGAAATTATCAGTCTGTGTTAAGCTACAAGTTTCCCTCTTTCCACATACATTCATCCTGGGAGCTTCCATGCCTACCTTCCACTTGCCCCTTCTTTTAGGTGTTATGTTTTTGCATAGCTGTTGTTTGAGACACTTTAGGACTAAATATGTTACTTGTACTGTTGTGGATTTTTTTCCTTTCAACAGTTACTGCAAATTTTGCTGTTTAATTGCTCCTAAAAAGCTCTGGATATTACGTATGAATCATCAAAACTTAATTATATTAACCCTAAATTAAATACATTAATATTAAATCCCTGTAGGTTTTAATTCTAATGCATTATGTTTAATAGTAAATACTGTTTCTCCTAGCACCACCTCAACCCACAGACAGATAAATTCTGCCATTGTAGATACAGGGCTTCTAATGAAGACTTATCTGAGAGTTAGTTGTTGCTAAACTGGAGAGTTTAAAATAGAAATATTCACACTGAAGCATTGCAATACATAGTTGACAGAAGATGATGATCAGGAATTGCTAAATTTTTGTCTAGGTTTTACCTTTTTTAGTTAATGTGGGTTGATAATTTATATGTAAGCTTTTGAGATTCTGACAACTGTAAAACTGCTTAGTTTTTTCCTTTAGTTGTGCTTTCTTGCTTGCAGTAAGAGTCTTTCCTATGGGTTTACTGTAATTGGCTGTAACAATGACATTAATTAAAAGGTTTAAAAGCCAAACCAACCAAAACCCAACCCACTACATCTAGACAGGGGGTAGGAGAACTGGCCCATTCTGAATGTGGTGAGTATGAGTGCATCTTGCTTTCTCAGCCTTTTTCTGCATTACTGGATGCAGGAGCTGAAGTGGGGGCTGATGGAGGTGCCTGGGTGCAAACCCCAGCAAGGCTTCTGCTTTCAAGGAGATGTTTTGTTTGAGGAAGTGAGCTGGATAACCCTGGCCCTTAATGACAGCAATGCCTTCTGCTTGGCAAGGTGGCCTCTGTTGATAGAAAAGACTGTTTCCCAAACAGCTCTGATTTCTTCCTCACTGCATCAGCTGCCACTAGATCTCTGTCTAGTTGAGGCAGGAGGAGCTGAAGGTTTTACTGAAAGATTACCTTGAGCCAGGAAGCAGAGAAGGGCTTTCTTTCTCTTGGCTCTTAGGAGCAGTTCAGTGCTGCCACTTTAACCCTTGATTGGAAAACATTTAAATCATAGGGCTATTTGATGGGGAGGATTTCCAGCAGTAGGTGAGACGGGGTACAGTCAGCAGAGCCTGCTGCGCTGTGGCAGTGTGGCCCTCTGCACTGTCCTTTGGGCAGTGTTTAAAATCCAGATCTTCAAAAGTATCCCTAAAATTACAACTTTATTTATGTAGTTTTATAGCAGTGGTAGGGAGGAAGCTGCATGAAGGACTGTGTCAGGATTTGGTACCACTGAAATCAAGTTTGTATCTTCCCTCTGACTGGTCACAGTGGGCATGGTCAACATGGAGAATGACCCACAGCTTCCTCTGGGAGAAAATGTGTTTCTGTTTCATAACTTGGAGTCTTTGTTTGTCCACTTGAAACAGCAAATAAGAATTTCTCAAGGCTTCCACAGAGCACTACCTTCATAAATATTTGATCAGAAATACAACTGCAAAGAAAGCCTCTACATACAAAGTGTTGCCTTAGGCAGAATTTTATGAAGGAAGGTGAATTAAGCTCCTAAATACTGATGCAATTTGGTGGGAGTTTGGAACTCTCCATCTTTTATTACTTTTGCAGCCATAGCCTGTCCTCTGTCATCTCTCCACATTGGAGACCATTAAACACCTGCAGGGCAGGCCTTGCTGTGTTGAGGTGCCTCCCTGATCATCAACCATTTTCTCTCTCTTTTTTAATTAAGCTACCAAAACTTCTTTTACCTAAACCAGTCGAATTTGATTTTTAAGATACAGTTTAAAATCGGACTCAATCACTAACAGATCATTTCTGGCTAGGAGAAGGATGCTGATTGTGCTCATCTCCCTTTTCAGGCTAACATTCAAATGAAATAAGCATGTTGTAAGAAATGCCCAGCATACTAGAAACTTAAATGTTTTCATTTTTGTTTTTCTTCCAGCAAGCAACATTGTCTTTATGTCAACTAAGGCTGTTTTGGTGGATTTTGGCCTAAGTGTTCAAATGACTGAAGACATTTACTATCCCAAAGACCTTAGAGGAACAGAGGTAAGAAGCTGTGGGGCCAAAAGCCTTCAGTATTGAATTATTACCAGAGTTGTGATGCTTAAGCTCAAATTTGGAGCTTGAGGGCCAAAGCTTGGGCAAAAGAGTTTTATAACTTCTCCATAAGTTACAAGCAAACATCAGTATCATCTCAATTATCTTGTTGTTTTCAACTTGCTGAATTGGAGAATCAGAGGTTACACTTTGAAAGCCATGTCATGTTCTCTGCACTCCCATTTATTAGCGATCGTTAAATCTGGAGTCAAAGAGAAATCAGGATTCACTGAAGTCAAAGGCACAGTGTTCTGAGGAGAGTTGTTTGCAGTGGATCATTTTCTGGTCAGAGACACTTCACACAGGAATTTGTTCTTTGCTCTAGCAGAGATTCCTTCTGAGATACCAGCTATGGACTGGGGTGACCTGCTTAACACAGTAGTTTGACTCCTCCTTTGAAACCACAGAAATTACAGACCTCTGAGTTTCGTGTCTTAGCATTTCTAAACTCTGTTCCCCATCTATGTGTAACCCTCTTGTCCTTTGGGGGTTATGTATGGCAAGATCGATGATTGTCTGATAAACTTGCTTAGGCATTACAGGGATGGAGATGACGGCCTTTGAAACGTTCCCAGTGACTCTGACTCTGCACATGCACAGAGGTCCTGCATACCACTTGGCATACACTCATGCCCAGGTGTTTCCAGGGCTGGAGCTTTAGCAAACAACCGAGCAGCAACAACTAGCTTGGACAGCTGCTGCAAATGTGGCTTTGTGTGCTTTCTGTTGCTAGAGGAGGTTGTTTACAGGAAACACTTCAGCTGAAATGTTGGTGCTTACCGTTTTGACAGTCTTCCACAGCACGGGCTTGTGTTTAGAGGGGATACTTTTAGAGCTGACAAACATTATTTCACTCCTTGGAAGAGCAGGATAAACCAAGATTTCCCAGAATGTTTATTTGATTTTTTTTCCAGATATTTTGGGAAAATATTTGAACATTTGTTTTCACTGTCTCTCCAGTCAGGGGAGCTAAGAGCTTGAAAGGCTTACTGTACTGGAAGCAACAGGCTTTCTGACATTTCATGTATGTGCCCTGTGGGATTTTTTTATATTGGTTTGGGATTTCTTGGTTTTTTGTTTGTTTAAGGGGATTTTTTGTGTTGTTAATAAGAAAAAATGGTAGGAATGAGTTGGAAACCCTAATAGGGTATTTCTTAAGGATGGAGATGTGTGTAAACAGGACATTTCCAGGTTTGTGGAGCAGACTGGTGATGATCTGCTTCTGGCTGTTGGAGGAGAGGCCAAGTTTGTGTTGGTAAGAACAACTGTGAAAAACACTTGGTTCTTCATTTAATAGGAAGAAAATTACTGGGCACTGTTGAGCACCACAGTCATGTCCTCAGAAAATAAACAATCCCCATGACCTTGAAATGTGGTAGTGCTTGGTGTTCGCTGTCTGAGGGAGAGGAAGCCAGTCCCTGCCTCTCTGCTGCAGCATCACAGTCCAGAAGTCAGGCTGCAGGGAGAGAGCTAGGAAAGGAGACCTCATATACCAGTCAAAGACTTAGAGGAACATCATGAAAGCTAGTCTATAAGTCTTTCTTCTCACAACCTTCCTCCCAAGCATCTTCCTCTCCACAGTGCTTGTGTTCAGCCTTGTGGCATAGCTAATCCAGTCACTCATAAATGCCCTCTGCAGTCTTTGGTAGCACTAAGTTTGTTGAATTTTTCAAAGTAAGATTTTGTTTCTCCAAAGTCCTTCTGAGTTTTGCACCCTCTATTACACAACTTGTTAAGAAGTGGTGCAGTTGTCCAGGAGTGCTGTTTCTGCATGTAGTTGTGCAACCCTTTGTAGGGCTCAGTCACTGCCATGCAGCATCATGTGTGTGAACTGGCTGGTTTCTCTCACATCTGTTATTGGCAGGGACTTGGGTCCATGAAGGAACTGGCAGTTGGAGTTATCTTTCTCCTGTGCTTTCTCCTTTGGGAGAAGATTTTTATTTGCTTCTGTAGCACAAAAAGTCTGAATATAGTGACTTCTCTGTGTTTTATTCAAATGAATAGTTGTAATTCTGATCAGAATGACTGAAAGGCAGTGAAATTTTGTTTAGTTGGTGTAGCATGAAAACCTAGGTTTCCTGACTGGTGTGTGTATAAGGCAAGCAGCACAATATAACCTGGTTGTGATGAAACTGCCCTGCAGGAAATAGGCATTTGCTACACTTTCTGTCACTTTGTTAACATATGTAAGCTTCAGTTGCTGCTGTTTGAGGTGAGGAAAAAGTTGTCTGCTAAGTTCCATTGAATTCGAAGGGTGTGATTCATTGGCAGGAATGTTAAACTGAAACTAGCACAGCATGAAGAAAAGGACTGTTTTTCAGCTGCCTGTGTCTCTGGTCTGACTGGCAAACAAGTGCCAGCCCAGCATCAGGGAGGAATGAGAATGGGAAGGTATCAGGGCTTGAGCTGCCTACTTTGGTAACAACAGTCTCAGGCCAGTCTAAATCAGTCTGGAATCACAGCTTTGGTGCACATCTTGTTTCTGCTTTTTGATCCTATGCAATCAAGGTGCATCCTGACCACCTTCACATTTTGACTATGACTGCAGACAGCTTTTTGTTCCAGCATTTTGTTTTTCTCAAGAAGGCATCTGCTTTTTGTTCATATGGATTCTGCTCAAGTTGCACTGTATTTGCTCATGACTGTTCTTTACATAAGTAGAAATTCTGTTCTTTGCTCCTTACAAGACTTAAAGGTGGAAGGTGCAGACATACTCTATCTCAGCCCTGAGGAAAGCAGTGGGTAGGAGTAAGTGGCAGCTGGAGATGCCTGCTGAACCTTTGCACATGCTTCCAAACTGAAGCTCTGTTTGCAGACATGGTGTGTGATTTCCTGGGAAATGTTCCTTGGCATTTGCTGGAGCCCTACAGTCATTCTCAATCTGTGGTAATAAGCAGTCAAACCATGGGGTGATGACTTAACTTCCTGCTCTGGTGTCAGTTAATGGCTTTTAATGTGATTCTCTGTGACAGGATGACTTGAAGTCATTAAAGTTCTGTTTGACTCTTTTAGAGGGAAACTGGGTGAGGGAAAAGTAGAAACCAGAAGCAGATAGTGTGGCTGGCTGGCCTAGTGTGGTGTGGGCCATGCCCAGGCTCTGCTGAAATCCAGACCCTGGGCCATTGTGGTGGCAGAAGCTGTACAGGCAGTGCCTCCTTCCCTGCTGGATCTCCTCCAGCTTCACTCTTGGTTACCTGGAGCTGGCAGGAGCTTGCCACCAGAACCTTCTTCGGGGTCTTGACAAATCCAAATGTTTCAGTGAAATATTTGGATGGAAACTGTATTTTTATTTAGAGGAGATTAGGATTTTTGGTTCAAAAAAAGGATGGAAGAGGGATGTTTGCCTTAACAGCTGCTCTGGGGGTAACCTGGTGGAAAGGGCACATTGAAAGACTTAAGAGATCTGGCTTTTAATTTATGCATTTCCTTAGAACCAGCTTGTTCCTCACCATCCCATTTCTTAGGATAATGCCCTAACATGCAGATCAGTTATTGGATAAGGAGGGGAGAGGAGAAGAGTAAGGAAGGCAGAAAGGTATATATCTGCCAGTTCTGCCATGAAGAGTTGTGTAGCATCCCACAGAACAGGGATTTGAGGAGTGAACCTCAGCTCCCAGCTGGGTGTCTAACATGAGAGGTCACACTCTCGCTTTAGCCTAGTCCATGTCCATGGTTTTCAAGCAGAATGGAGGAGTCCCAGCAGTGTCCCACAAAACAAACTGGCAATTCAGACACTCCCTTTTACTGCTGGGGGGGGGGACAAAATTCCTGTTGCCCAGATGAACAAAGCACAGCCATGGTTTGAACCTCAGGCTCCCACAGCTCAGCTGAGTCCCACAGCCAGTGAACTGTGGCCTGTCTGGAAAGGACAAAACTGAAATATGAGTTTGTCCAAATGCCAGTCCAGAAAATCTCTGTTATTGTAGTAATGTGCAGAGCAGAAAACTATTAATCCCCAGGTGATGCCTGGTTTTTAGGTTACAGGTACTTGTGGGATGCATCCCTTCAGAGGGCCGTGTTCTGGGATCACAAAATCTTGCTCTTTGCTTGTTTGTTTTCCCATACTGATTAATCTGGTTTTAACTGTTCTTCACAGATTTACATGAGCCCTGAAGTTATCCTCTGCAGAGGCCACACAACAAAAGCAGACATCTACAGCATGGGAGCTACTATTATTCACATGCAAACTGGCATCCCACCCTGGGTGAACAGATATCCCCGTTCTGCATATCCATCCTACCTCTATATTGTAAGTATCCTTAGCAGAGTCTTAGCTCAGTTTCAGTTGAAGGATTTCCTGTGGTCTTATTGGGAAGGCTCCAGTCATATAAAAATTGTCAAGATATTTGTCAGAGAGATGATATCATCCTTTTTGCTTCAGGGCAAGGAGGGAAGAAGTGGGTTTTGATGATTTAGGGAACATCAGAGGGTGAGCTGGAATCATCTCTGTGGTTTGAGTTACAGTTTACAGGCTTTGAGTTTACTGCAAGGATAGCATTAGAACAGTGTGAAACTTGATTGAAGAAGCCCATCTATGTTCAAGTTGTCTGTTTTGCTTACAAGTGCAGATAAAAAGTGGAGCCTGGCAAATTTGATCCTCTCATTGTTCCAATGTAGTACAGAAATCTGTTGAATTCATATTGCACCAGATTTCAGGCTTGCTTGGAGTTGTTTTGAGTTTTTAAATGTATGATAAAATCTGATTCTTTTAAAAGGGTGGATTTTGTGCAGTTACATGTTCTGTTCTGATCAGCTCAGCTTAGGGAGGTAATGAGTAGTAAGTGGGGAATTCCCAGACCACTCATGTGGTTATCTGTTACTTCCTCTTCCATTGTTTTTGGAATAACTGTTTCAGTGATCTTTTTTGTTGTTGTTGTTCCAACAGATACACAAGCAAGCTCCCCCCTTGGAGGATATTGCTGAGGATTGCAGCACTTCCATGAGAGAGCTGCTAGAAGCAGCTCTAGAAAGAAATCCTAATCACAGGCTGTCTGCAGCAGACTTACTGAAACACGAAGCTTTACACCCACCTCCAGAAGAGCAGCCGCGGTGCCAGAGTCTGGACTCAGCATTGTTTGAAAGGAAAAGACTGCTTGCAAGGAAGGAGCTGCAGCTGCCAGAAAATATTACAGGTGATGGTATCAGGCTTGCCTACCTTGCACTTTGGAGATATTTTTGTATGTGTGTGTAAAAAATTGATTTCAGTGAGTGTTTAGAAATTAACTAAACAAAAAAAAGCTTCTGGAAAGAGACCGGTAAAAACCCCAATCAGATGAGATCAGATCCAGAGCTCATTAAATGTTATATAAAACGCCCATTGACCTCAGTGGGGGAAGGACTTAGCCTGAATTCTGCAGCTCCGGAAGGGTTGGCTCATGAAAAAGCCCTGGCAGTCATTCAGGGCACTTTGTGAAGTATGGGTTGCTGTCCCAAATTGCCTCAATTTGCCACAGCACTAAAGATGTTTTATTGATACTAGTGACTTGTTAGCAACAAAAGACCAACAACAAACACTACTACCATTCCAACCCTTTTTGCCTCCTTAAAAGAATCACACAAACCCCAAACTGTAATGTTGCTCACTGACAGCAGGACAAGCTCTTTGTTTAAAAAATGAAATTGTAGGAGAGAACACGGTTCCCCTTGTCTGTTAATCAGTGCTTTATGAAGAATAATACACAAACCAGCTAGGAAACTTAGTGTGTCCTCAGATGTCAAACCTAAGGATTTATTTGATTGTGATAAGTATTTGAAAAGATAGCTGTGCAAAGTTTTTGGTGCTGTAATGCATTGTTGCAATGAATATACTTATTATTTAAATCAATCACAGCCTTTGCATCTTGCATGGCATCGCTCCTTCTGGATTTTGCCTTGTGGGTGCATAAATCTTTGACTGGCTCAGACCATCTGAATCAATTCTGAAGATGAAAAAATACTTCACCATTAAACTGGAACTTCAATTCAAGTGCCTGAGATTCCAGGACACTCATTATACAAGCATTCAGGGGAGTTCTGCTGTAGCAAAGCAGCTCTGGTTTCTTCAGTCCTTGATTTAAAAGAGGGAAAGAAAAAAAAAAACCCAAACCTGAGACTGATGGTCCCATTTTGTTCTGTATTGTCACACCCAGCGACACAAAGAGAATGTCATCTGTTTAGATGAAAATCCCCCTGTAATGAAGGGGAATTCTCAGCTGGCAGAAAGTCAGCCTAGTTTTTTTTTTCTTGCACCAAACTCTCCTTTATCACTGTGGCTTAGAAGATGAGGAAGCTCTGCCTAGCTGTCCCAGCTGATGAAGAGGCTTTTCAAGAACAGTTGAACACACTTGCTGTTTTGAGTAGCAGACTGCTTACCTGTCTGCCCTAGAGTTGTGGGTTGATTTGATATCTTTTATTTTATATGAAGTTTATGTTACATTACCTTTTCAAATGAACCTTTCTAAACCACAGATAAATAACTGCAAAGATTAGGCCAATTATTCCAGCAATGTCTGCAGCCATGAAATTGATCTAATGTAGCTGTGCAATGCTAACATGCTGTGTCTCTTTCTCCTTTTTAGATTCCTCATTGTGTACCAGGAGCATTGAAGAGTCAGACCTGCTAAAGAGGCAAAGATCACTCTACATAGATCTTGGAGCTCTAGCTGGTTACTTCAATATTGTTAGGGGACCACCAGCCTTAGAATACAATTGACTCAGTAACATTTTATGTCGGCGGGTCAGAAGTGGACCTCTACCTCTTAAAACTTGATTTTAAGACTTGATTTTCAAACTTGTAAATAACAATATTGCCATTGTAGGCTGTCAAATGTGAACAGTGTTTAATTGCACATATGATTAAGCTAAACCCATAGAGGCTTTGATAAGCTGATCCCATGCAACGATATTTGTGCATCTACCTGTTGACCAACACGAAGATGGCAAAAGGAACATTACTGGGAATGTCTTAATCCAGGATATCTTCCTGTGCTGGGCCTTGCACTTTTATGAAACTTATAATATGTGCCTGCAGATACTGCCATGGAAAAAAAATAAATAGTTGAGCATGTGGGCTGTAAGATTCAGTCTCTCTGAGCTGTCCTTAGAGAAAACCAAAAAAAAAAACCCAGACCAAAACCATCCTTGACTTAACAATTCAAAGACTGGTTCAGTCTTGTTCTCTCTTTGAGACTTGGCCAGTTTCTGGTCATTCTTTATGGAATCAGGTCCTCCCTTAAGCTGAGCTAATTTCTGTCAACTATCTCTGGAGCCAAAGCATCACGTGGTTACAGGTGTGTTTGTAGCTTTGCAGCTTCCCTGGGCTGTGGGACCTAAGCAGGGTGCTCTCCCTCTTCTCTGAGGGTAGAGGGCATACTTCATAGAATGTATGGGTTGCCTTTGGGAACAGCTGAGCAAGCAGACCCTGGCAGAGCATGCAGTAACTCCATCTGCTTCCTTTTACAGCTACTGCAATGATATCTTGGGTAGTTTTCAAGGACAGCTGAAGTGTTATTTGCTATTGGTAACAGTGGGCAGGCTCCAGCCTCTTGCTTTGTAATACTTTAAAATGGTACACGTGGATGACTGCTGTGAGTGCTATGGTTTGGAAAGCGTGTCACTAGTGACAAGCTGTGTTTATGTTCCTATGGAAATGGAATTATATTGTTCTTGCTGTGCCTCATGCATTTGAAACATGATGTTTTGGATGATAGTAAAACTATGTAAACTGCATAGTTCTGTACATCCCATGGGATGAGAACGTAAACTTTTATAAAACTCTCTTTGATGCTTAGGATGACTCTTTATAAGCATTTGTGGTAAAATGGCATACTATGTATGTTGGACACTGAATCTTTTCTGAAGCACCGTCTCTTTTTCATACGTCTGTTATTTAATGCTGCTCCTACCTAACACATGATCTTAAACAGATGATTTCTAGTTTGATACTGATATGGTCACATGAATAAATGCAGCTCAGTGCCTTGAGATGTGGTCACTCTGTTCTTTCATCTTTGGAAACAGCATGGAGCTGTGACTGTATTTGGGCAGTATTTCTCCTCTGCCATGGCCCAGGTAGGCTACGAGCATCGTCCTGCTTACTGGGAAGTCTGGTGAAAGCTATTGTGGATGGATTTTGCTCCCTAGTAACACATTAGTGTTTCTGACAAAATCTCATTCTTGGGCCTCAACACTCCTTCTGGACTACTTGGATGTTGCACAGTTGTTGTGTACAACACACAGCACTTCAGTCCTGGTGTTAATTGCTGCAAAAAATCCTGCTGGGAATTACTGACCTGCTACAGTACTCTGTGCAAAGTCTCTAATGACCAGCTGCTTTGAGGAGAGCTGTGGAGGGGAGGGGAGAAGAGCCTTCTTCATATTTAGGCTGATGAGGATACTTGGGGATCAGACTTTCAGTGTAGCTGACATAAAACATTACTTAATGGTTTGGATGTTCACCTTTGCCCTGAGAGACTTGGGTTCAGTTTATTGATCTTTTGCTGATGGCTTTTGATCTTTAACAGGATTCATAGAATTAGTAGAAAGTGACTTTTTAGATAACTGGAGGATGGATTTAAAATCTCTTCCCCAGTTTCCCTTCTATAAA
This sequence comes from Colius striatus, assembly GCF_028858725.1. Classification (NCBI taxonomy): domain Eukaryota; kingdom Metazoa; phylum Chordata; class Aves; order Coliiformes; family Coliidae; genus Colius; species Colius striatus. The sequence continues at coordinate 49,401,798 of NC_084763.1, forward strand.
ATTAAAGTGTTTCTGCCCACCAGACAGTGGCTAGATGTTATGCAAATGCTTGTCAAGTGCATAGATACCTCAACAATGACACTTGTGTCAGAACTACAGGTTGCAAGGGGCTTTTACCATTGCTTGAAAAACACTGATTTTTCTCCTTTTTCTTTGATGCCATCCTCCTCTGCCTCACCCAATTAAATGATTCAGCGTAGACATCTGCATATGGGGACAGGTTTATTAGTTAATAGCCATTCTTAGTATATGGTTGTTGCATGTCTTCACTTTGTATGAGTAATAAATGACCAGGTTATCCAAAGTAATTACAGTTTAGCTGGTACCAGGCATAGGTGATAAGGGTTGACTGAGTGAACCAGTATCTCTTTATAGGCCCATGCACAGATCTTAATAGTATGAGGCTTCACCATAAATATAACTTCAGAGGACTGCTACATAACCAACAAGTAGCTTTTCAGGTATACTGAACATGAAGCATTGATGCTGGCTCTGTGAGATCTCTAATAGCTGAGGACTCTTTTTTTCAGGTGAGCTTCAGGCTGCAGCTAAGCAGGGATTTCTCTCTGGAGCAACACATTATATCCCAAGCATATAGTATCCCTCAAGCAAATCCCACAGCGGTTGATCCCTGCATTGTGTAGTTTCACCTTCTTGCACCATCACCTGGGGAATGAGGTCAGAGAAATGAACTGGGTTAGAAATAACCTGGGAAGGGAAAGATTGTTGACTTGAGCATCTGTGTACTTGCAGCAATTGAGGCTGGAGGTGAGAGGGAGAGAATGAAAAGGGATGGTGGGAAAACCCTGCCAGCACAAAGCCCCAGGGAGATGGCTGGTCTGCACTCAGCTGTGGGATTTTTCAAATGGTTCACCTCTGTTTGTGTTGATTTTGGTGTGTAGTTTCATTTTCTCTTGGGGGAATACCGAGACTCATGCTAACCACAAAGGAAAATACGAGCGTGTGGAGAAACCCACTGCTCATAGTAACTGATGAAATTAGTGAGACAGAGGTACCTTTTCTCCTGGACTTAGCTGGTTTCTTGTCCTCAGATCAGCCTGTGACCCTGCTACTGAGCCCACCACCATGCTCCTCCACAGTGCTTCCTGGGTGTGAGTGGCCTACAGCAGGTTTGGAGAGCATTTGAAGATGTACTGTGCTCCCTAATCTGTTCATGAAGGAGGATTGAGTCTACATCATGCCTTTGAAAATGTATGAGGGAGAGAGAGAAGTCAAAGTCCCCTTTTCTCCTATTTTCTTGTAGCTGCTGCTTCTTTGCACCCCTTCCTGTCTCCCACATCTCCTGTAAGTGAGAGAGTTTCACTCACTGCCTGGTTTCTGCAGGTTTCTTAACTCCTTAGAAGGAATGAAATTCAGATCCTTTTGTTTTTTTAATCCTGCAAAACTATTAGTGGAAAGAAGGGACTGGGAGGAGCAATTGGAAGATATAGAAACAGAAATACAAGGGCGGCTGCAGAGTCCTCCACCTGGGGAGGAACAACCCCATGCCCCAGTACAGGCTGAGAGTGACCTGCTGGGGAGCAGCTCTGCAGAGAGAGATCTGGGAGTTTTGATTGATAATAAACTAACCATGAGCCAGCAATGTGCCCTCATGGCCAAGAAGGCCAATGGCATCCTGGGATGCATCAAGAAAAGTGTGTCTGGCACACTCCTGTCCCTCTACTCTGCCCTGATGAAGCCTCATCTGGAGTCCTGTGTCCAGTTCTGGGCTCCTCAGCTCAAGAGGGACGGGGAACTTCTGGAGAGAGTCCAGTGTAGGGCCACCAAGATGATCAGAGAACTGGAGCATGTTCCTTATGAGGAAAGGCTGTGGGAACTGGGGCTGTTCAGCTTGCAGAAGAGGACATTGAGGGGGGCTTCATTACTACTTAACGGTATTTAAAAGGTGCAAGTCGAGGATGGGTTGACACTTTTTTCTGTAGTGTCAAGTGATAGGAAAAGGGGTAATGAGCAAAAGCTGGAACACAAAAAGTTAAACTTAAGGAAAAATTGGTTTACTGTTCAGGTGAGGGAGCCCTGGCACAGGCTGCCCAGGGAGGGTGTGGAGGCTCCTTCTCTGCAGGTTTTCAAAACCTGCTTGGATGTGTTCCTGTGTGACCTAATTGAGGTGAACCTGTTTGAGCAGAGGGGTTGAACTAGATGATCCCTGGAGGTCCCTTCCAACCTCTACCATTCTGTGATTCTGGGAAATAAAGGAGTTCTTTCCTGGAGGTTAAATGATCTTCTGTTAACCCAAATCAAAGTCTGAGAGAAACTGCAGCAGAAGTCCAGAGAGCAGTCTGCCAGACCCTCCCCGTGTGTGGTGCTGGTGGGAATAGGGAAAGAAGCCCTTATCCAAGCCTTGGTCCCTTTTTTGAGACCTTGTGCAAAATGGAGTGCTGTTCTTCTGGCCAACTAGCACAGTGAAGGAGCAGGCCGGGGAAGAGATACTGGAAGTGTTATCCCTGCAGCATCTGGGATGTCATTTGGGAAGGGCTGAGGTGTATGAAGCTACACAGTCCTGTCCCTTGGGACTGTGCTAGCTGCTCCTGAGGTAGACTCAGATAATGAGGCAAGGACTTTGCATCCTACACTTTGATTTGCATCCTGTGCCCAGGAAGGAAGGAAAAATCCCACTAAATGACCACCAAAACACTCTTTGGAACCTGAGTATCCTTTTCTTCTCCTTGCAGAAAGGCCAGCAGGATCCATTTCTAAACCTGTCACCAACCAAATCTGATCATTTGGGCAAAGGGAAAAGTCCTTTGTAAATGATGTGTGCTGGCCAATCTCAGCAACACCCCAAAAAATCCAGCCAGACATTGGGAGTGGCTCATTGCACTCTCGTGGGCACATTCGTGCTGCTTCAGGCTGGCCACCAGAAATAGCACTGCTGACTGATACTGGGGCACAGTGACTCACAGGGAGGAGGCCAGCTGGCCACCAGCCATTTGCTTACTTGTGTCCCACACCTCTGGTGCGAGGCAGCACCACGTGCCACTTGAGTGGGGAGTGACATAGCCGTGGTGTTGGTCAGAGCATGGCCAGGAGAAGGAGAGTTTGTCCCAAGAGGTGCTGTCAGAGGGAGGAGAGACAAGGATGCTCCAGAGTGAGGGGTGAGAGAGAAAACCATGCTGAATAGCTGATCCCTATCAAAGCTACATACAATAGCACTGTCACACTCCCCCATACATTTGATCTCAAGTGTGAACCCTTTTCCAGTAGGAACGAGAGGAAGGATGCTGCCAGTGTCCATGCACAGAGGTCAATGCTCCACTTGCAGGTAATAGCACTAAGTGTAGCTTTGCCAATACAAAGAAGTCAAATAAACAGTGATGTTTGTGAGTTTTAAAACCCCTCCTGGTGTTGATAGCAAGTCACATGCTGAAGCAGCATCCAGTCAAAGAAGGGCAAAGGATGGAAATGAGACAGGCAGGGAGGGACCTGGTGAGGTGTGTGAGGAGCCCCAGAGGAGGGGGCGGCAGGAAGACATCCATCAAACCTCCAAAGTCAAGTTCCACAGAGCCAAGGAGCAGCCTGGGGGTTTGTTGAGGCTGCAAGCAGTGTAAAAAGTTGCCTTCTCCTGTAACTCTCAGAGTAAGCCAAGGTCAATTTTCCTTCTCCCCCTGCCTCCTACAAAAAAAGAAAAGAAAAACATGGTTTGCCCAAAGAGGAAGTCTTCAAAACCAGTGTGTCATTTCCCAAGGTAGGTCTTTTCCCTTTGTCAGCTCCTCTCTTGCCTGTCTAAACTGCAAAGGAGCAGGAGCTGCTGTGTATGGTCCTGGTACACCTAAGCTCATGACAGAAGTGACCCAGAGCAGAACCTGAATCTGTATCACACTGTCACTGTGGATGCTGCTTCAGGATTCTTTATCCATCAGTGGTCTGAAGATCCCCTCCAGCCACTGAGCTGCTGTACCTTATTTCTGTGTGTAACAATAGCATTTTTCAACTTGGTGTCCCTGTCACCCATTCCAACCTCCCTCCCCTCGCAGAGCTTTCACTCTCCTTCTGCAACACGTCTGGAGCCAGGAGCCAGTGCCCCCCCTTGCAGTGCCAGCTGGCTGCTGGCCCTCTGGCACAGGTGCAGAGGGTGGCTGCCATCACAGATCTGCCTCTGTGCTGGCCCATCTGCCTTTAGGTGGGGACTTGGCTGTCACTGGTGGCACAGCTGGAGCTTTTTGGGGATGCCCTGGCTTTTGCCCATTGAGTTCTCACCACAGTGCCTGGAAGTGGTGGGTTTGGACTGCTGCCCAGGAGCATGACCATGTCTCAGGATGACAGAAGCCCAGTTGTACTGGCACTCCCAATCCCCAGGTGCTGGTGGCCCAGGAACAACCTGGACCTCTGGAAGCATCCCACCAGGTGAGCCTCTGCCAGGGCACTGGGTCCAGTCACTGCAAGAACCATGGCTGTGTTTTCTGGCCTACAGAGATTGCAACACCAATGCATCAGAGATCCCAGCAAAGGCTCTCAACTAAGGGAGGTGTTTGGAAGATGGTCTGAAAACCCCATGTATTGACATCTGGTCTAACTGGCTCCCTGCTCACCCTGCAGACCCGTTGTGGAGGGACAGATATTTCATCCATGTTGGTTTGAGTGTTGGTGGTTTTGAAAGAACAGAAACCCAGGTTTCACTGTCTCAGGCAGACTTAGCCAAATGCCATTTTCACATACATACTGGGTTATTTTCAGGGAAAACCAAATCATTTTCTGTGTAAGAAAAATCTTTTCAAGCAAGGAAGGAGTACCCTTTGAAGTTAAGTTGGCTTTTCCTCAGAAATACAGAAACAAGTTTGGCTACAACTCAGCAATAACTGTTGCCAAAAGGGCAACATTTCAGAAGAGAAATGATGATGTTAAAAACGATCAGGAAAGCCTGGCTCCCTTTCTGCATTGTTTTATGCAACTACCACCCTACTTAGGTTGTATTTTCCAGCCTTGCAGCAAGACTCCAGTGTTACCTGTGGCACCTTCTCTTAGCCTTCCCTGTAGTGCACATGAATAAGTGAAGATTTGATAAGAAGTCAGAGATGACATAGAATGAGGAGGCCTCAAGGTGTGTCTCTGGGCACACATATCTGAAAAAGAGGTGTGGTATTTCCTCTCATGCCCTCTGAAACTTGTAAATGGTGCCAGAAGCATTCTTTCTTCCATGATGAAGGAGAGTGACTTCCTGCACTAATGTCCTAGGGGAGCACTTGGGCAGCACTGAGCCAGAATCAGCAGCGGGTGTCCCTGCATGCCTGGTGTGCTGGCACACCCGGGCACAGGAGGGATCACCCAGCAAACCCCCCAGGAGCAGGTCAAGTGCCACTTTTTATGCATGCCTCAAGACCTCTTGTTAGGACATATGGTACATGAAGTCAGCATGGAAGGAGGGCTTGCTGGAGGTGATCAGCTATAAAGACCTTTTATCCCTCAACTACCTGGGGAAAGGAGGAAAATTCTGGATTTAGGCAAGGAAATGAGATGCTCCTTGCAAATCTCAGCTCTTGTAAGCTGGAGTTTGCCTACTCTCAGGCTTTAATGTTTTGCATGCCCAACCATCATATTTCAGTAGTACTGTTCCAGATTTTGCAATAGTGATGATTATAAGGCTTCCTTGTGCCTTTTTAATCAGAAAAGGTTTTGATTATATTTAGGAAGTAGTTTTAGTGAACTGGATAGTGCCACTATATGAAAAGTCATCATAGTGGAGTCAGTTAGCAATAGAAGCCATGAAAACAGATCTCCTCCAATATGGTGTTGTTGGTTTTGTATTTGCAAATGTTGTCTTAGGCAGCATCACCTCTGCCCATGAAAGATTATGAAGTGAGGCAGAGGTTAGACACCAGAGAAACATGTCCAGCTCTTCAGTACCAGCCTGTTGAAGATGACTCATCTTTGTAACACTCCCTCCTGGGTGCTCCTCTCCCAAGTCCTGTGAGGATGTGACTGTCTAGATGAAATCAGGCACTCACAGGGACATCACATTTCCAGACCAGAGTTCTGAAAACGAGAGCATCTAGCTGGGTGCATAAGATTGCATGCACAATTTCAAGTTGAATTTATAAGCTCTGCCTGCACCCTCACCTCTACCTGGTGTCTCAAAACAATGAACCTCTCTCTCTTCCTCTGCTTGCTTATCTCACCTCCCTTCCCAGTCTTGCAAGGTCTCAGGAATGTCTTAGAATTTCTGTCTCCTCACGACACAGTGTTGTTTACTCCCTGTCCCTGCAGCTCTCACAGGTTATTCCTACTGCCTAGGAGAAACTACACAAGGAACTCTGGTTTTCCTCATCCAGGCAACTTTTGATGTACTGTGGAGCACTGTCCACATATGCCTCCCTCCTGCCTGACTCCATTCTCTTCACTAAGGCCCCTGGGAGAGGGACTACCAGGACCTCAGTGCCTTTCTGAGCAGAAATTGCACATAAGCACTAGTGCTGCGATGAGAGGGTTTCTCTCCTGTCTCCTGCCAGCCTCTGTGAGGGAAGGCTTTGCTGGGAGAGAAGCCAGGCAGAAGGCCTTGAAAATTCAAGCCTTTAGCAAAGGACAGTACTTGGCATAGCTGCACCATTACTAAAAATTGCAGAAGAGCAGAGGTGGCCTGTACACTGTGCTCTCCCTCAGCCAGCATGCTGACAGTGCTGGGCTGGCTCAGATGGCAGCTACTTTGGGAAGCCAGCTGCTGTGGGAACAAATCCTGTGTCACCTCTCAGCTGGTGCTGAGCAGGGCAACCAGTGTGTTTCCTGCAGGAGCACTGGCACATTACTGTAATACTGACTGGAAAAATTAAAGTCCCTCCACCCTTGTCTCCTCTCAAGACATGAGACAGTAAATTCAAAGCTATTCCACTGCCAGCTCAGTCAGTTGAGTCAAAGACATAGGGTGATGCATGCAACAAAAGGGCACGAGGGATGCAGAAGCTGATCAGAGACACAAGATGTAGTCTGACTATTAAATTGCCTTGTGCATTTATCTATGGCATACACACAGGTTTCTCTTCTCTTTGAAACTGGACTCTATCAGGCTTTTATCTAGCACATGCCTCCTCGCTCTCTGCACCTTGCTGAGGAGGCTGATGTTTCTGAGTTTAAATCCTTCCTCTAAGTAAAGGAACAATCTGGTTTGTGCCACCCCGCCCTCAGATGCACTGAGACACTTGCAACTTTACCAGTCTGATGCTTTCATGCCCCTTGTCTTGCATCTGCCCAAGATCCATACAGCTATCTACTCAGCAAAGCAGGAAAGCTACCTATATTCTGCAAGCCTGCTCCTGCCCAGCCCCAACCATAGCAGCTGAACTGCCTCCTATCACTCAGACACTTGAGCTCCATATAATTATCTCCCCCTCTTCCAGCAGTAGTGTAGTCCCAGGCATGCACTTCAGAAACCCTACCTGGAGCACTTCTGTCCAGTATCTGCTGGAACAGACATATCCACATATATTTAATGAGCTATGCCATTTCTAGTGACGAGCTTTGCATAGCTTCCCATCCCAGGGTGGTACACTCAGGATTATTCACACCCTCCACAACTCCCACGGAGCTGACTCTGGGTGTCACGTCATCAAGTGTATGGGCACGCTGCCAGGGACAGAATATCTTCCTGCATTTGTCTCCATCAGAGAATGGTTTCTCAGCCATGTGCACTGGAGCTTGTTCCTTTGCTGCTGAGAGCCAAGTATGGTCTAATGTTTGTTTATTTATGCCTGAAGCTTGTCTCACCTTTCAGAGGGTGTGGGAAGGAAGGGCTTATGTGTCCACAGGCCCCATGCCAGGCAGAGCTCACAGCCTGCCTCAGTCCCAGGGAAGAAATCCATGTCCCCTGGGACTGTGGGAGGGAATGCAGCTCCGTCTGCTTTGGGCTGGGCATTTCAGGAGAAGCATTGCTCTCTGTCTTGCATCTTCCTTTGCTGTGGTTCCCCAGTCTTTGAGGTGCTTTCCACAGTGAGCTTTTGTAGAGTCCCTGCAGGGCTGGTAGAGATGTCCCAGGGATCAGTCTTTGCATTAGGCTGGCTCAGACAGAGGGGAAAGCTCCAGCATGGGGCAAGATAAACAGAGCAGATGCATGAAGTCGAGAGGAAATCATTCAGAAATCTTAAAACTGAAACAAATAGCTATCATCTTGTCTAACTTTTTCCATTAGACAAGCTAAAGGATTCCTTGCAAAAGCTCCCCCAGTTCCTCTGACCTGCCCTGCTCCCTGGAGCAGGAGGGATGGACAGCACTGGATGAAGTACTCCAGAAATATGAGGAGAGCTGAGTGCCACAGCTGAGTGACAGCCAGATGAGAAAAGTGGCCTCAGGGACATGAGCTGGGTGGATTTCAGCTGCAAGCAGAGGAGTGCAGCAGGATGGCTGAGCAGGGCTGGGCAGCCTGGGCACTGCAGGTATCCCTGCACTAGGCAACCGCTGCAGAGAAGCCTCTCCTGACTCTGTTAGTGGCAGTAGGAAGTGCTATATCAGAACGACAGAGGAGCTGGCTACTGTCTCTGGTGCATCCAATGCCTTCTGCATGGTGGTAACCACCCTAGGAGTCACATTCCTGCCTATCCCTTTGTCTGTCTCATTTGGTGTCTTCATGCATTCGCAATTCCAGATCTGCTCTGCTTTTAATCTTCTCCTGAACAGACCAGCAAGCCCTAGGTTTCTCTCCCTCCTAGGCTTCCCCAGTGTTTTTGGTGCCCTCTCAGCAGCTGGAAGGGTGCTGTGTGTGCCTGTTGCCAGATGAAGTACCCCTGGAACATCCATGCACACAGAGGCATTGGTATTCCTGTGCCCACCTTCCCCAGCCTCCAACTCTCAACTCACGTGAAGGCAGGGAAAAGGAAGCGAGTCCCTGATGGTGGGCTGCTTCCATTTTGCACCTCCTCAACAAATTTACTGGAAAAGTCCACCTCAGGCTTCTGTCTCCTTAGGCACAAGATCAGTGTGGAGATGAGCTGGCAGTGGGGAAAGTTCACCTTAAAAATCATTTTCAGACTTTACCTGAATGTAGAAAAAAGCTCTTTTTCTGTTACAGTTTCAGGTGCTTTTCTGTATTCTGGTAAGTCTAGGCTAGTTTTATTTTCACCCCTTCTAGATTGGGGATTTCCTGAGAGCTTAAAGGAGGAGGGTGTCTGGAGACAGATTCTAAAAAGGAGATAGGAACTCAAGTCCAGTACCTGATCAGCTGATGCCAGCCCTTGATCACATCTAAAGGCTCTCTCTTTATTTTTTGCTTTATGCCCAGACTTCCCTAGAAACTGGAGGAAAACTAGAACTAAGGAGAAACTAAGAGGATGTAGCAAAAATACTGTCAGGAAAAATGTCTGTACAATCATACTGGTTTTTGCAACACTGGGCACTGCTGCATCACACAGCAGACCTTGCACAAAAGAGGAAGAATTCTTGTGGTGAGTTCTTTCTCCAGTTCACTTAACCCATGCTTTGCTATTTGTTTTAATGTCTTTTGACTGATTGGGCTTGCCTCACGACAGCTCTCACTTTCCCCTTGTAGTCTGAGATGTCCAAGGCACAGCCTTGGGTGCTTAGTCCTTTTTCCAAGGCACTCTAGGCTCTTGCTTACACTCAAACTCCTTACTTATATATTAATTCATCCCACTAAGCATGGAGTCTTTCCACACCTTCTTCTTTCCCCTGAAGGGTATTTCTCCAAGCAGCTTCAGCATCTTCTGTTTGGTGGAAGTTTGGATAAATGTATAGCCTTGTCAACAACTAGAACTGGATAGGGCATTGGCCTGCCAGCCCACAGCCCATTCCCTGCTCCTTGGGGTACCAAGAGCTTTGTGTTTTTCCTCTCTGATGTGGCTTGTGTCATATAGTGCAAACAGAGGTCTCTCCAGCATATGACAGCTGCCCATCCACCAATGTGCTGTGGTGGCACATGCTGACCCTGCACCTTGACACATCAAGTCCATGATGGAAAAACCTGTTGGCCTTCAAAACCATCCCTGTTACTGCCTCTCTGGAGAGCTTTATTACAGTGCAAATTTGACCTTAAGGAATTTATAACAGATTCCTAACACTCCCCTGATCACACTTCTTTATGGCCAGTTCAACAAACCAATTTTTAAACACATCAAAATCGTTTTCTTGCCCATTCCCAAAGTGAGGAAAACTTTCCATCTCCTCTCCTGGTACTATCTCTTCTCTGCTTGTTACTGACTCTACATCTCACTTGACATTCCTGCTGCTATTGTCTCTGTACTAACTGACTTTATGTCTTTCACTGAAAGATCAGGATACTCTTGCATTTTATAAGCTGGGCTGCCTGCATTTATGTATAATCCTCTAGATTTCCTGGTTTTGTTTGTTCTTTCTTTTTGTTTGACATCATCCTATTTCTTAGTGGAAATTGTCACAGTTCTCTCATTTACTGCAATGTTTCCTTAATAACTGTTCTTATCAGCACGACTACTTCCTCTCTCCTTGAACATTCTCCTGCCCTCTAGACTTCTTGTATCTCCTACTCCATCTTAATTTTCTCTTCCTGTCTAGTAAGATTAGGCACAGCAAACAAAGTTTTTTCGGCAGCTGAAACTTGGAGCTGAATGGGAAGTTGCTCTGATGATAGATCACAGGCTGCAAAAACAATTCCCTGATCCAGATCTAAATTTCAAAGGTTTCCTTTTTGAAAAAAACAAACCCCTTGAAGTATCCACTAAGATCAGCAAGGATCAGGCCTGACCCTCCCCAAGGTTAGTCTTTCAGCTACATAGATGTCATGCTGTGAATGTTTCCCTGGGGTCTGACATCCCCAGATTGTCCTTATAGCATAGATATAGTTTGGTCTAACAAAGAAAATTCCATAGACTTTCACTGCTCCCAGCTGTTCTTTGTGGTTTGAAATCTCCATTTGGTGTCATTGCTCTTGGCAAGTATGTTTGCTCTGCAGACAAACTTGTCATCCTCCCTCATAAGAAACACACAGGTAGGTAAACAGATCTGAATGTCATCTCTCCATGCTGACCTCTTCCTTCTTTTTTGGTTTCTAGGTCCATCCCACGTTCATGGCAGCATTGCACACAGTGCTGATTAAAAGCAACAACAAAAATCAGAGCCCCTCTCTTGGCCTTTATTCCAACACTTCTCGTGATAGCTGAGTGACTGAAGAAATCAGTAGCTGTAGTAAGACCTGGTCTTCCTCCCCGTGCATTCTTGTTTTGTAGTAGGAGAACAGCTGGGAATCACAGGGGAGCTGCTGAAGCACTCTGTGCCTTGGGTTGAGGGACTCAAGCATCATTCTCAGCTCTGCCACTGCCTTTCTAGGTGCCTAACACCAAATCTGTACAGAAGAGGCACTACAGAAAAGAGGCAGTTACTACCTATAGCAAAACATGTCCACTTGCTGAAGCAAAATGTGAAGAAATATTATCCACTTTAAGAAACAAGACAGTTGGGCTCTACCTTAGAAACAGAGCATAAGCCTCATGTTCAGAAAATCTGTTGTTTCTCAGCTCTTTCTTGGGCAAAATGAAAACTTTGCACTTATTTTGTGACCTTCAGGCAGGAATTCTGAATGAATAGCAAAACGTTATTACTCATAAACGTTTTCTGCCAGGCAAAACTGGAACTGCACTGTGGATACTGATACCAAGTGGGTATTTCAGAGGGAGGAGAAAGTGTGTGGCTGCTTCACCGAGATGTGCAAGTGACAACGTTTGGGTTTCCTTTAGCTAAGCAAAAATAAAATTATCTCGTAATGCCCCTGTTTTGTTTCCAAAACCTCCTGACTTTGTTTGAACCTAAAATACCCTGAGAACAGCTTTTCTTGCTGTTTTTCACTTCTGCTTTTGGTGGTAACTGGAAACCAGAAGCTCCAGCACACATGAAAACGGTGGTGACGCAAGAAAGAAAATTACATTTACTCCTTTGAACTACCAATAGAGCAAAAAAGTTAGAACTTCCCAGAGGTGTCTGAGCTTTCGGTGGAGACTAAAGCAAGGAGGCTGATCCACCTGCAGTTAGTGCCAGGGCGTGGGCTGAGGGCCAGGTTATCTGCCTCCAGCCTGGCTGGGTACTGCTCATCCAGATGCATGGATTAAATATGAGACCCTGATATTGATTACAAATGGCCAAAACACAGCACTGGGGCTTGTGGGAATTTCCTTGTCCCTTTTTTTCTAGGTAAATATGTCCTTCAGGGAGGAATATCCAGGGAAATTCCCCCACCAGGACCTTGTCTTGGCACTGAGATGAGGCTACTTGATCCTAAGCTCTTTGTCTTGGCAGAAAACTGCTTTCTAACTCAGAGTCCAGGGCTAGGCACGTGTTTGTGAGTGGTTTCCACTCATAGGAGAAGCAGTTGGCATGATCCCAACCTTCCCTTAGACAACCATCTACAACTCTAGGGAGTTCCTGGCAGCATCCTTGGCCCTGGCAGGAATGTATCCCAGACAGTAAGTGAATTTTCAGTGCACTAGCCCCTGGCTTTCCAAGTAGATCTCTGCCCCTGCAGCCACATCAGGTCTGTCCCAAATACTTCACCCTCTTTCTCCTTGATGATCCTCCCAACAATAGCTCCTCTCCCACATCTGACCATCCTACTACCTGGCTCCTCCCACTCTTCCTCTTGGGTTGCTCCTGCCTTTGGCTTCTGTTAGTAGTTTAAGAGGTGTGTTGGGAAGGATACAACATGATTTCATTCTCTTTCCATAACATCACCTTAGAAACACAGAAATGTGCTTTAAATGCCTTCTGTGATGTTCCAGAATTTCCAGCACTTAAGTCTGTCACAGTTAGATGCTTGGTGTGTGATAACACACTTGGATTGCCAAGAGAAATGAGAACCAGGACCAGAAAACCCCATAAAATTCTCTCAAACACTCTGAGGGTGTGTTTTCTGAAAGACAACTGGTTTAGAAACAATGATGGAGGGTAGTGGGAGCAAGTTATTTGACTTCCCACTTCTGTGGAAAAGCAGAACAACTAGTGGAACTGTCACCTGTGAGCACCAGCCTCAGCAAAGCCATGCTGATACCAACCTGGTAAAAATGGCACGTGCCAGGTTGTCTGCCCTGGCATGGCAGATACCAATGCATTTCCCTGCTGCTCTAGTTTCAGCTGGGACACAGTTGATTTCTTCCTCGTAGCTGGTATGAGATGTGTTTTGCATTTAATGTGAGAATAATGTTGATAACACCCTGACGTTTCCAGATGTTGCTAAGTTGTGTTTATGTTGCTGAGCATTTCTTTATCTTTTCATGCCCTGCCAGCAAGAAGGCTGGAGGGGTAAAGAAGTTGGAAGCCAAGACAGCTGCCCCAAACTGGCCAAAGGAATATTCCATATCATATGAAGTCATGGCCAGTATATAAACTGGGGAGAGCTGGCCAGGAGGGGCAGATCACTGCTCAGGGACTAGCTGGGCATTGAGCAGTGGGCAATGGGCAATTGCACTGTTCATCTCTTGTCTTTCTTGGGTTTTACTTCATTCTCTTGCTATCTTTCTTTTCATTAATATTATTATTACTATTATTCTTTTTTTTTTTCCTGAAAATGACACAACCACATGGAAAGGGTGGTTCAGCAGCTGGGATGGGGGTGCAGCACTGGTGCAGCTCCCTTCCCTGCTGCAGATTGCCAGGGCACTGGCACTGGTGCCTCAGTGCCCATCTGCACTTCCCTGCTTACAAAGCCATCGAGAATATTGAAACCTGGAAGTCTGTGCAGACAGATCCTCTGCCTTCTCACTGGGGGTTAGTAATTAGAAACAAAAAGACTCTCCTCTGGACCATGGCCTCTTCTATCTGTTTCACAGGGTCCAATTTCATCCAGATCCTCAGTGTGTGATGTGGAGCTGCATGCTATATAAAAAAAGACATGACATTTAGAAGGTGGTATGAGAATGTGAAGCTCAGAGCAAAGTGCTTTTGCCCTTGGTTTCACCCTGGCACTGGGAGGACTGATTTTCATGCTGCAGAGAGGCCACCAAACCCTGCCTGTGCCTATATTCATCCTTGACTCCAAGGAGGAGACCTGCCCTTAGTGGGGTGTGTTGTTTCATGAGTCATTGGGGAAATCTTGGGCACAGGCACATGTCAAGGCCATCAAAATACGTCTCTGCAAGCCCATGAAGATGATATTCAAGATGGTGTGCTATGGGAAATGGAGGAGCAGGGGACAAGTTTCAATGCCCCAACAGTTCCTGCTGCCTCTGCTGTGAGGCAGAGGAATGCCATCCCTTTTGGGATGTCATCTCTACTTCCCTAGCAGAGCACAGCAAGCAGCAGCAGCAGAGCAGAGAACAAACAGATATCTTGGCCTTCAAAGCATCAGCAAGACTCCAAAGTAGTTCCAATTATTAACCCTTTTGAGACTTTACAATTTTGCATCACGGGCCAAAAAACATTAACAATTTGCTCAATCCTTTTTTAAATCTAGCAGGAGCTGAAACTCTGTGTAAGTTGCCTGACAACAATGAATCATAGGGGTCATTTATACAGAAAAACAAGTTAATCATGTTTGCAGCATATAACAAGGAGATACACCTCCCACAGCTTCCCCAGGGAGTAGTTCAACACCCAGAATGGAAAAAGACTTCTTTGGAGAAGGCTTTTATTATACATAAAGTTGAATTTCATTTTTTACCTCTTTTGTGGGTTTTTTTTCCTGCCACTTTTTGCATGGAATAAATGAAACCAAAGCCTGAGCTCAGGATGAAGATATGCTGGGGCAGAGCTGTGGGAATGGCTGACTGGTGAGAAGGCAGAGCGTTGTGAGTGAGCCCACACACTTTTATTCCCAAGTGATGTGGCAAATGCCACTCTGGGCACCTCACTGTTATTATTGTGGTCTGTTGACCAAGCCCAGGTTACTAAGCCACACTCAGGAGCTGCAGCTAGTGCAATGGAACATGATTATTTGCATTGCCTGCTAACAGAGGCCACTCAGCTGCTCAACTGCCCAGCATGCTGGATTCTTGCTTTGAAACAAAGTAAGTGTAGCATACACTTGCACACACTGCCTCTCACTTACACATTGCCTCTCTAGGAGGGAAAGAGAGTGATGATTAGAGATGAAGAGGCCCATCAGCAGCCTAAGCTGTAGTTTCTGCCCCATAGGGTTATGCACAGGCAGGGGAAGTTACATTATCATTCTGGCACCATGCAGGGCAGTACTAGCACAGTATATAAGCTCTTTCCTGCTCCCTCTGACTGATGTTTTTGCAGATTGAGTGGACTCCAGGAACAATGCTATCAAAGTTCGAGCGATTTGGAGTAGTTAAAGCCTGAATCCCATCCCTTAGCCTTGAGCAAATCCTAAGGAGGCTCCAGCTCTGTTTGAAAACTTCTATCGCCATCTAGTGATGTCCCTGCCAGAGACACACACTCTGGACCTGCAAGGCTGATACCAGCCAGTCTCATCCCCTGGAGCCCAGAAGGGGAGAGGGGAAAAGAGAAACCAGCTGAAAGCATGGCTGTTGCCACTGCTTTCCCTCAAGGGGCTGGCAGTTTGGGTTTGCTTTGCACCAGCTCCCTCCTTTCCTCTGGGAACACCAAGTGTCCAAAATGAGTCTGAGGCTGCAGAGCTGGCTGGGGGGGCCCAGGGGTTAGGTGCTATGGGTGGGTACAGTGCCTGGGCCCTGTAGATGCCACCTTATCACTCCCTCCATCAGCTGCCATGGCCTCCAAAGCCAGGAAACATTAGCCAGTGTTCACCTACCAAGTGATAGGATGCTCAGTTTAAATACACAAACACAATGTGATCTTCTGTGTGCTTCACAGGCTAAGTTAGGAATTTAAATGCCCTGGTAATTTGGTGCTACAAACATTTGATGGGCAATCCAGCTTTACTGTCATAAAACATAGGACAAGCCTTGAAAGTCATTAGATGCAAAAACTAATGTGATACAGAGAAGAAGCATGAGCTACAGAGCACATAAATGTCTTCTGTGCAAAAATAAAGCCACTAAGCTATTCATTAGGAAAAGGCAAGCATTTGTCAAGTCACCAGTGATGTAAATTTAGTTCACTGTAGGTGAACTGTCTTAAACAGGATCTTTTAACAGGTGATCCAATAGATTTGTGCAGCAGGAGGATCCAGACTCACAAGATGAAAAACAAAATACATACACAAAGATGTGAAATGACATCATTGCCAGCTCATTGGCTCTGTCCTTCCACCCAGCTGTGCAGCAGCCACAGGCTGCCACCTCCCCTGGGAAATTCTGGGAGTTCCCTAGAGGGAACTTCTAGAGAGAGTCCAGCAGAGGGCTACCAAAATGATCAGGGGACTGGGGCATCTCTCTGATGAGGAAAGGCTGCAGGACCTGAGGTTGTTTAGCCTAGAAAAGACTGAGAGGAGACCTCATTAATACCTTTAAGTACATAAAGAGTGAATGTCAGGAGAATGAAGTGACACTTTTTTCTGTCATCTCCAGTGATAGGACTAAAGGTGATGGACATGAGCTGGAACACAAGAAGTTCCACTTAAACACAAGGAAAAACTTTCCTGTTCTGATGAGGGAGCCCTGGCACAGGCTGCCCAGGGAGATTGTGGAGTTTTCCTCTCTGCAGGTTTTAAAACCTGTTTGGAAGTGTTTCTGAGTGATCTGATCAAGGTGAACTTGCTTTAGCAGAGAGTTGGGCTGGATGATGTCTGAAGGTTCCTTTCAACCCGGGCCGTTCTGTGGTTCTGCACAGGTGAAGTCATCTGAACTGCTGCAAAGCTGGAGCAAGGAACCCTTTGCACTGACCCAGGCACTTATTCCCATCCCCATGAGGAGCATGTCTCTCACTGCTGCCTGGGGCTAGATCTAAAAGGATCTCACAGTAAAACTGAATAAATTTAGGAGTGAGCAGGCAGTAATAGGAAACTGGTGAGCTTTCTGCTGCACTGCTGCTGAGCCTCCCACCCCAACTCTGCAGTCTCAGTGTGCTGAGGAAGGACACTCTGCCAACTGTGGTTTGCTTTCCTTTACATTTTAGAGCTCAGTTCCACTTTCTTTTAACTTCACTCTTCTTCCATTGTCTCTTCCTTCTTCTGCTTCCCCATGGAGTACCCAAGTGCAGCTTTGGGGACTGGCTTGTGCTGAGGGCCAGGGGGCACCGAGAGGCCTCTGGGCATGCTGGGCACATCCAGGCTGCTGATTGACCACGCTGCCCTGCAAATGCCACCAGCGTTTTCATCTCCCAGTGCCTCTGCTGATACGCAGCATTTCTGCTTCTCACTTTGTTTTGTGGTCTCGTTTTCATCCAACTGACTTTTCCCCTATATGACACCACCCAGAGCATCACCAGGAGTGACTCATCCCCAGTTAGTTCCCTCTCTGTGCAGCACAGGAGGAAGCAGGTATTTGCTCTTGCAGGCTGAGATCAGAGCATCTGCAGCACGTTTCTGGAGCCCTCAGAAGTGCAACGGCTTCACACCAAAGGCCTTGGTGACCTGGCTGGGGAGGTCCAGACTGGCCCTTCTGCTTTGTGCTGCACTGCCCTGCTTTTGCCTGCTTTCCATCTCTCCAGCCTGCGTCCAGCCCATCAGCCTGCAACTCTGCCATTTCCTCTGCCTTCCTCATCTGCTTGGGGGGCATTGCCTCCAGTCTTACACCATGTCCAGACTCAGGTAGTTTCTCCTCTGCAGTGCTGGCCTGGCTTTCTCCTCTGCAGACACCGCATTGGACACAGCTCTTCTTGCAATACACTTTACTCTGAGCAGCCTTCTCATTTTACCCAAGGATTTTGTGATTTTATCAAGGTTATTTCTATGACACCTGACTGCCTTACACTTTCTGGTGCACAGACACAGATCTAATCAGCATACATCCAGAAAACCACCCAAGGAAGAGAGATTTTACATTTGCTAGGTTTGTTTAATGACTTTTAAAAAGAAAAGTATGTGTGTTGTTTAAGAAAGGACAAGATTGGTAAAGCTATGCAATGAATAATGCACATAAAACTCTGGCAGCTGGGAAAAGGAAAATACAATCAGCATTTTGCTTAGTGGCTGAGGCTTGGAGGATTTTTATTGGCACTTCACCCCATAGCTGGAGCTGTTGCTCTTTCCTAGTAGTATCAGCACTGAAAAAAACATTGATGGAACCACATTTTATAGACAAATGGGAAGTAGTGGGACTTTTTCTTGCCTTGGGAGAATTTGCAAGTTTTATGTTGAGGCTTTCTTGGACTTTCCAGTGAGGTCACTTGTGGTAGAAGGCAAGGGACAAAAACATAAAAGCTGGGATAAAAATAAATAAACTGAGGGAAGTAATCTTTGAAAACAAGGAGAGATACAAAGAGGTACAGAATTGGGGAAAAAAAATAGTGTATTCACAATTACCAGAGCTGAACTGGTTTTATTTATTTATGTTTCAGTCTTGGTCCGAATTCTGAAAGAAGGTCTATTGGATTGTTCTTAGCTAGTGCATCCCTTTTAAGTAGTATTTTAGAAAATGAGTTCATGGCCAAAAAGTGCCCAACAGATGCAGGGGATTTCCAGTGCATTTGAAGACAGCACTACAGAAGGACTGTAAGAAGGGAGCTTCACACTCAAACCCCACAACCCAGTTATCACTGAAATGTCATTCTGAAATCTCTCAAAACACAAATGTTGACTCTCACTGTTTCACCCAAATAGATCAAAAGCTTGGACATGCTGTGTTCATTCTGAGATTCACAGGGAAAAAAAACCCTACAGATCAAAAATGATACAGAACCTCTCCTCCAGTATTTGGCAGATAAGATATGAGAAAATATCCTTCCTCCACCAATGAGCTGCTTCTGGAGAATTTGTGATTAGAAAAAAAACCCCAATTTCTGAGTCTTTCTTAAGTATTCATTCAGTTGTTCATGGTAAGAAAGTAACTGGGCTCTCCCTGGTTCTTCCTCTCCTGGCGCTGAGAAATAGTCCCGTTACTCCTTCTGCTTGCAGAAGACCTGAGCTGTGCAGGCGTGTTACAGAGATGTGGTCCTTTCCTGTGCTGTGCTATAACTGATTTTAGAGCTCATGCTCCAGGAGAAGATGGAAAGGCCAAAAAGAGGTGCAGAAAGTCAGTCTGACTTCTGACACTAATGGCTCACACTGCAGTGACCGCTCCGGGCTCAGCCTGCAGTGGGGCCAGGATGTGCACTATGGGCCACCTGCTCCACACATGGGAGCTGACAGGGTAGGCAGTGCCCAGGAACCCTTCCTGGAGCCTCCCCACCAAAACCCTGCTGCAGCCAAACGGTTATTTGCAAGAAGAGAACAAAAGGAAACATGTTGCATCATCTAGGACTTTCAAGTTCTTGAAGAATTCTCTAGTGTTCAGTAAGTAGAGGCATTCAAACACAGCACTTGTTCTCACATTTGAAATTCATTATGAGGGAGTAGTGTATGGCAGGTTTTGAGCAAACACAAAGACATACAAGCTCCTATAAATAGGATTTGCTGAATGAATTGGTCTTCCATAACAAAAGCATGCCAGTAAGGATAAATTAAGGTGATGCTCCTGGTTATGGCTCAGATGGAATGGTAATATGCCCAGAAGGAATCAGAACTTCGTCCATCCAGTTGTTTTTATCACTTTCCAGCCAGATAAACATCACTTTGCTTGCACAGCCAGGCAGAGTCTGCAAAACACTGTTAACATGTTAAAGAGGAAATATGGATTTCCCAGAAGCTCATATCACTTCCTTGACAATGATGTAAGGACCCTGCTGTCTGCCCACTTCACCTACAGATGGGATTGTGAAGGAATTGTTTTCTGCAACCAGCTTTGCTTCCATTGGCAATGGGTTCCCGTTCCAGGTGAAAAGAAATCATCCAGTAAAGAGAAGATTAGCTGCTTTCTCTCAAAAAACTTTATTAGTTTATAAAGAAATGGCCAGGAAGTTCCTCCCTGCCTGGCTATAATACAGCTTCCTTCAGCTTGCAAATTAAAAACTGCCCTTTGGCTGCTCTGCTCTGTATACACTACAGTGCTTATTAAATAACAGTTGACTGAAAAAGATCTGGAAATTCAAATAGAGTGTACAACTAGTTGATAGAGGAAACTACATAAAGATAAGTGCTTTCATGTTTCAACAGCAACAACAAGACCTATAAAAATAATCATCAGCATACAATGTCATTTCCTTCAAGTATGAAGCACTGGTCCCATCTTCTACAAGCCTGTAGCTTGTGTCTTAATGAAAGACATGCACAAACCACTTAGCTCTGGCACCTCAGCAAAAGCTTTAGCTCACAGTGGTTTCTGATGAAAAGAGTGCTCAGTTGCTTGCAGTTTCCACCATTTTGTTCATTATTAATATTGTTTGTAACTCTCCTGGTTTAACAGCCTCCAAGTCCATCATTAGCAGCTGATTTTAGGAGCAGCTCTTAAATCTGTGTCGGTTTTTACAAACCTTACCTTACTGAATCTTTCAAACTGATGTTTCTTGGGGTTTGGGTGAAAGTGGGATTTTGTTTTTCTCCACAATTTGAGCAGAAATGGTTGAATTCTATCTAGGACCAAAGGAAAATCATACTCTTTCCATGATGATTTTTGTTTGGGACAGAGGTGGAATGAGCTGGTGTGGGGAGTGCAGAAGCCTCTCTGATGGTTTTTGTGCTGGATCTTGTGGAAAAAGAGTATTTTCTGCATAGGTGAGCTCACCACCCTGGCCATCTGCACTTGGGGATTCATTTGGGAGGATGCTTCTTTGTAACTTCAATATATAAGCATTTACAAAACTAAACACTGCTAATGCTTTTGGTAAAAAGCCTTTGCAAACCTCTAACTTGAATTAATATATCTTGGAGTTAAATTAACACGTAGTGTCTGATGATCTAATATACACCAGCAAAAAACTTTCTCTCTTGTGTGAGTATAGAAGTCCTCCCACAGGGAAATTAGTCAATATTTTTAAAGACATTTAAACCCTCCCCTAAAACATTTTATACCTTCCTCTTTGAATAAAGGTACTCCTATATGTTGTAGCAACACTAAAACTTGCAAATTACCCCAAATTCTGCAATAGCTTGGGTTTTTTTTAACACTCCCTAACTCTTGGAGTCACCAAATACTTATGAAATTTTGTTCTTGTCATTAAAAATAGTCTTATCTTAATGGCTGCAAGAAATGAAGTCTGTGTGCCTTAAGCTGCCAGAGGCTGGAAAATAACCCCGTCACTCCCATATGAGCATTAGGAAGCTTTATGTTCTCTAAGCCAATGCCAGGTGCTGGAGCTACACCTGACTCCTGGGTTTGCAGCACCTCAGCACTGGCCAGGCTGATTTCTCCATGCCCAGCTCCCCATTTCCACCTGCATTTTGCAAATGCCACCTCTTTTTCGCCATATTAGAGGTTATCTTCCTCTTCACATTCTGCTTGGGGATTTCTGAATATCACTCCAGTCTCACCTGGACACCATCTCCCTCTCCTGTCCCGTTGCTTTTCCAAGTGGTGGTTTTGGAGGGCAAGGAGAGCCTTTCTCCTGTGCCTCCGGGGTTTGATCAGAAGTCTCTTTGACCAGGGTGAGTTTGGGAGTGGTGCCAGCACGCAGCCCCCAGCAATGGTGCCATGCTGTGCTCAGAGCAGCCTCAGAGGCCATTCAGGTCAGAGAGTCACAGAATCATTTTGGGTTGGAAGAGATCTTTAAGATCATCGAGTCCAACTAACTGTTAATCCAACACTGCCAAGCCCACCACCAAACCATGCCCCTAAGCACCATGTGTTCTAAATACCTCCAGGGATAATGACTCAACCATTTCCCTAGGCAGCCTATTCAATTGCTTGACAATCCTTTCAGTGAAGATTTCTTTTTCCTAATCTCCCTTCTAACCCTCCCCTGGTAGGCCATTTCCTCTTGTCCTGCTGCTTGTAGCTTGGGAGAAGAAAAGCATCCCCATCTCACTACAACCTCCCTCCAGGCAGCTGTAGGGAGCGATACGGTTTCCCCTCAACCTTCCTGAATTCGAGGGAGCCGCGGCGTTAAAGATTCGGGTTTTATGTGAGTGTTTGTTCCCTCATGCCGCGGATGTTCTACATCGTCTGAAGTGCCCCGGGCTCCGCGCCCGCGCTGCCTCCGCGCTGCCGCCAGGTGGCGCCGCCTCCCCTGCCCCGCAGAGCCGCCGCTCCCCGCCCCACCGAGCCCGGGACAGCGGCGGCAGCGGGGGCAGTGCGGGGAGCCCGGGACAGTGGCGGCAGCGGGGGCAGTGAGGGAGTGGGGAGCCCGGGATAGCGGCGGCAGCGGGGGCAGTGCGGGGAGCCCGGGACAGCGGCGGCAGCGGGGGCAGTGAGGGAGTGGGGAGCCCGGGATAGCGGCGGCAGCGGGGGCAGTGCGGGGAGCCCGGGACAGCGGCGGCAGCGGGGGCAGTGAGGGAGTGGGGAGCCCGGGATAGCGGCGGCAGCGGGGGCAGTGCGGGGAGCCCGGGACAGCGGCGGCAGCGGGGGCAGTGCGGGGAGCCCGGGACAGCGGCGGCAGCGGGGGCAGTGCGGGAGTGGGGAGTCCGGGACAGCGGCGGCAGCGGGGGCAGTGCGGGAGTGGGGAGTCCGGGACAGCGGCGGCAGCGGGGGCAGTGCGGGGAGCCCGGGACAGCGGCGGCAGCGGGGGCAGTGCGGGAGCGGGGAGCCCGGGATAGCGGCGGCAGCGGGGGCAGGGAGGGAGCGGGGAGTCCGGGACAGTGGCGGTAGTGCGGGGAGCCCGGGACAGCGGCGGCAGCGGGGGCAGTGCGGGAGCGGGGAGTCCGGGACAGCGGCGGCAGCGGGGGCAGTGCGGGGAGCCCGGGACAGCGGCGGCAGCGGGGGCAGGGCGGGGAGCGGGGAGCATGGGGAGTGCGGGGAGCGGGGACAGTATGGGAAGAGGGGAGTGTGAGGAGTGAGGGGAGAGGGGAGCTGGGAGCAGGGGCAGTGCGGGGAGCGAGTGCGGGGCAGTGCGGGGCAGTGTGGGGAGCGAGAAGCGTGGGGAGTGCGGGGAGCGGAGAGCCCGGGACAGCGGGGGCAGTGTGGGGAGCCTGGGATAGCGGCGGGAGTGGGGGAGAGAGGGGGAGCAAGGAGAAGGGGGTGCGGTGGGAGACAGGGAGTGGGGAAAGAGGAGAAGCGGGCAGAGCAGGGAATGGGGGGAGGGCGGAGAGGGCGGGGGAACGGGAACAGTTGGGAGAGCATCGGAGCGGGGGGATGCTGCCCTCCGTGAGGAGCGAGTGGCTTGGCCCTGGATAGTTTTCTTCCAGGTCTGAGCGCATGGGGTTCGGGCAGCAAGAGGAGGTGCGGAAAACACACGGCTGGGAAGCGGAGGAGTGTTTAATGTGCTGTCTGAAGCCGGCCAAGACAGATAAGTGACATATCTGATAGCATTTATAGAGAAAGAGCCCCACACAGACCCACCCTTCTTTTTATTGCATGGCAGGAGACAGGCAGCATTGCCTAAAGAGCATACCAGGAGATAGGGATCTCTTGGAGCCCAAGGTTTTCTGTTGATATGATATGTGACCTTGGGTAAGTTATTTAAACTTCATATACTGGCTCTTTGCTGAGTTATTCTGGCCACACTGAACTTTTCCATGGTAGCCTCCCACCCACACAAACCACAAGGCAATGGGATATGGCAAGCTGAGGTTCCTCAACACCATCTGCCGTGGAAGCTCATTGCCATGGCCCCACAAAGTTTGTATGACCAGTTATGCATCACTTGGGGGTGTGTTTCTTCACTCCTTTCTTCTAAACTCCTCCTCTCCAAGAAAGTGACTGTGGGGGCAGCTTGAAAGTATTCCATGCCAAAAAATAGGTGTTTTATAGGCAGTAAAAAAAAATTCCTGTAACATAGAGCTATGGAATAATTTGGCTGCTTCACAAGAGTTTATAATTTTTTAAAAGTGTTTTGGCTTTTTTTTTGTTTTCCCATTCTAGCAATATATGTCTTCATACAGACCTTGCTTATCCATATCTAAGCCCTCTTGGAAACCTGGTACATGCTTGGCTTCAATGAAATCATGAGGCAGTAAGTGCCAGAGATAACATGACATAAAAACTCCTTTCTAGTCTCCATTTTAGCATTATCCTTAAACGTGTAACTTTTTCATTTCATTGAGATACACAGTTCCAGCATTTCTTTTACCTGTCATCATTTTCATTTCATGTCTTTCAACTCCCTCTATCTCTGCATCGTTACTTGTGAAAGATCAACCAGAGTTGAACAAATTATTCTTGTCAGGGCAGACTGAGGACTTACCAAACATTTTCAAACACTTTTTCACTGACTTGAAGTGAGCTATGACTATTTGTTGTACACGAGGTTCCAAACAGTGAATATCACAAGCATTTCCATCGGTCTTAGGGCACAGTCCCAAAAGCTTTGAAACCAAAGGACACTCTACTGTTGACACAGAGGAGTTTGTGTTAGTCTTTATGGGTGCAATTCAGCTCACAGCTGAATATAGGTGTCCTGGTTTGTGAGGTGAAGCCCATGAGTAAGAGGCAGACTGAAGAAGGACCATAAGCACCATAAGCACGTCGTGATGCTGCAGTCACTATTGTGCTGCAAAGTGAGCATAGGCAGAACTGTAGCAAGAGCAGGTTGATAGGCATTGAGTGAAGCAAATATGTGACTTCATCCCTCTTTGTCACATACAGTGGAAGTTCAAGTCCTGCTGTCGTCGTGCTCTGTGCAGAGTGTTGACACCTGCGTTTAAAGTGCTGGCACAACTCACAGACACACAGTGACTGCTGCAGATGGGGGCTTGAGGGCTCAGCTCTGCAGAGCGTGGAGGTGCAGTGTCAGTCAGCACTGGAAAATTGGCACAGAAGAGCTTTCTAACCTGGAGGGATCCAGCTCAGCAGTGTACTTGGGCTGGACAAGTGCAGGTGTCTAGACTGTGCCCTGTGCCTTTAGAAGTTTTGCTGCATATCAGGGCAATCTGGCATGTTTTTAAGGGGAGAAAATGACCAAGGCAAAACTATTCCTTCAGATGAAGGATATGAGAGGAGACACTTTTATAACCATCAGAGTAATCCTAAACAAATCCTGAAACTTTAATGGGAATCATTTTAGCATATTTCCTGTAATTTGTAATATTTATTTTGATATATGTTCAGAAAGTTTATGTAATATTTTTCATGCATGAGCTACTTTTGGCAAAATACAGAGATCTTCACATGCATAAAAATTTGCTATTATGATTGGCCAAGCTTTAATAAATGATTTGTAATAGCAAATAATGGCCATGTGTTTGGAACAGGGATGTGCCAGGACCACTTTAGCCAGTGCTCCAGCATGGAAATATCTGCTTATTGCAGATGATCTGACCTCAGCTGGCCTCCATGTGACCGCTGCAGAAATTGGTCTGACCTGTGGCCCTGCTTTCTACCCAGAAAGCTTTCCCAGACTATACAAGATTGGAGTTTAGGGGCCAGATTCCTCACTTACAGTTTATCTTATACTCTGTGATTTTTCCATGGCTATGTGAGAGTTTCGTATTCTGGCTTCAAATGTCCTTTGCACGTTGTGAAAAGCACTGGCAAACAGGGATAAAAACTGCCCTGTCACTCATGGATTATCAGGGAAGCTCTCATTCATCAGGAAGAGTAATTCTGGATTACAGTCTGGATCTGAATCCAGCTCATTATGTCCACTAGCAAGAGTGATTTATTTCTGCAATTAATTGAAAATAGTGCAGGAAGAAAAAAAGGAATCTGGAATTAGGTAAGAAACATTTAGAACCAGGAGTTACTGTGGTACCTCCTTGTATGAGGAAGCAGCACCCTGTGTTAACTAGTCATGAGTGAGAATTGTTTTGTATTAAGTGCAGGCCTTTACAAAGATCAAACTTTTCAAGCAACTGAAATCATTTTATTAAAATATGAGAGAAAGTATTAACATGATTGATGTCTTCAGCCTGCTGGGCACCCTTCCTACATGAGTCCCAATCACCTCTTCAGTGGCCCTGCTCTGGAGGCAGACGTCCCCTCCCCTCCAGAGGGTGAGCCTCCTGGGTTTTGGTACATCACTGGCTGCTCTTCACTCAAGGGATGCTCTGCTAAACAACACCTGTCCCAGTGCTGCTTACCCAGCCCCCAGTCAGCCACAGACATCACTTGTGTCACCCATGCTTTTCATACTCTAGAGTCTGCTGACTCTGACTTTCTTGGACCATAAAACGGAGAGAAAGGGTGCAAAGCCATGTGTGAGACACAGAGCATGCTCAGCTGCAGAGCCCATGGCAAGGCTCCTGCCTGGGAGAGCACACCTCCATGCTAGACACAGCCCTGTCAGGATTTTCTCCTTCAGGAGGTGTTTGAGACTTGGCTGGCTTGAATGAAAGGGTTTCATGTTTTGTTGGCTGCTGACCTGCAGAAGGTCTCCTTAGCCCTCGCTGCTGAGCCTGGGGACCATGCTGCCATGTTAGCCAGTGCCTGCACAACCCCAGGCCATGGCTAGCTGTGCAGCCTGAAGCCTGCACCTATGCCATGCACTGTTCCAGCCAGCCCAGCTGCTCATGAGGATCACAGTCATAGAATGGTAGAGAGGTTGGACAAGACCTCTAAAGATCCTCCAATCCAACCCCCTTCCAACTAAAGGGGAATCCAACTAAAGCAGATTCACCTCAAACAGGTTGCACAGGAACACATCTAGGCATTCAGTCAGTAATCGGTGCAGGTGATCAGTGCAGGCATCTGGGATTCTCAGTTTGCAACAAACCAGAGGCATCAAACTACACCGAGGATTAACTTTCTCTTTTAGGGCACATCTGTACACCAAGTAGATCAAATTGAGCTCAAATCAGAGTACTAGTCTCCAGCTGATGTCATAGCACGCACTTAGCCCATTGCAGAGCAGTGCCTGCCGCAAGCATTGCCTCCTTAGGAGGCAGAGGCCGCTGGGGACAGAGGGGCTGGTTGGCAGGGCCACGCTCCGGGCCCTGACATTGTTTTCCAGCACCCTCTAGTGGGTAGACAGCCTCCCTGTCACCTTAGGAGAATGTTTTCTCCTTATTGCAGGTTTAAACAAACAGTTATAAAAGCTCACACTTGACCTCTACACCTTTTTCCATTCATTCTTTACCATGAAACGATGCACTGATACACGAACAAGCAATCAGTCCCATCCCCTCAGGCACAGGGGCTGCTGAAGAGCACCAGAAGATCTCAGTTTATCATCAGCCCCTCACAGAAACTTGACTGGGCAGGCTCTGAAAGAAACTGCACCTTTTGTAAGAAAAGAAATATGTTCAACAAAGCTGCTACTGATCCACTTTTGCTGCCTGAAATACACAGGACAAGGCAGCTGTAAGCAGATATGGGGGGAAAAAAGGAAAACATTAATTTTCTATTATTTATAGTGCGTCTGTCACCCAGAGAAAACGTGCCAAGATTTTCTTGGCAGTTATTTCCCCCCCTCCTTGTTTTAAAACACACAAGTAGTAAACAGAGGACAGATAAGGCTCAGCCTCAGCTGATGGAAATACACAAAAAGAGGCAGTGAACTGCAAGACTACCTAGCACAGCACTCCTGGGACTGAAACTGTCCTTATAGGCTGTGTTCAAGTCAAACAACCTCTAAGCTAAATTTTAACATACTTGTATTGCTGTCAGTACACATAGAACCAGGCCAACAGGTAGCTCTCTGCAAAGCTCAGGCCTGATCCTGCTCTGCCTACTCCAAACATGGATGAAGAACAAACCTGTTTGTCTCCATTCAAAGGAGGGATGCAAATTTAGATGCTGTGTGAAGAAATATATGAGAAGAAATATATAAGTGGGAACTGTATCCTTGCTTGCTTAGCAGCACTCCTTGTGCCACTGAGCTAAAGGGTGGCAAGAAGCTTGAAACTGCTGAAGCTTTACTCACCTTAATAGACTTGGACCTTATGCACTCAGACTTGGAGCAGAACTTGGCCTGTGGATTTCAAAGAGGTTTGGTAGAAGCCAATCTTTTGTGTTTGCACAGAGGTTTTTTTTCTCTGAAAGACACTTGCACTTCTGTTATAACTGTATATTATCATTACACAGCAACTAACTGCCTTTTTTTCATATATATTCTTCTAGACCTCCCAGCATTCAACTTTTATGTTGACTTCTGGGGAATTCTTTCCACCAGCTGAGAGGTGGAACTCACCCATCATACATATTGTAAGTTTCTTGTGTAAGAACTGGTTGCAAAATGATAGAAAACACAATCAGAAAAGGGCATTGTCTGGATTTGGCACTGCATTCATCTACCACCACTACACAGGTGCTCCTCCAAGTGCAAAGACATCTGTAGGTAATGTACAGTCAACTCCATACTTTCGCATCTGAGGCCCAAAGGAGAAGGTTGAGATGTTTCCAGCAGGACAGGGCTGCTGGGAGTCCCTGTGCAAGCGACTCCTCCTCTGGAGAAATCTCTCTTGGGGCTATTGGTTCTGGCACCACAAGAGCTTTCCCTGGCTGTCAGCTTCATTGTGTCTGCCCAGACCTCTGCTGGGATATCCCAGATGCTGACTTTTTTGTACCTTATTTCAAGTTTCATCAGGCACAGGAGATCCAGTCTCCAGGCTTCAATGGGTTTTTTTGTGAACAGAGGAGCACCCATTTTGTACAGTGCTGATGTAAACATCAGCCTCAAATAATTAATGCATGTGGTCAGTTAATCATCTCGCTAGCTCCAGGTGGAAACGAGCCAAGACATTTCTGTAGTGGTGAGGCCATTACATTTGTACTTTATTTGCATTGGATGTTTAAATATTTCTGTATCCCAGTCACAGTTTCCCCCACCAGCTCTTACGTGTGTTTTGGATGTTTTGGATGGAGCAAAACATACTTTTAGTTAATATATAAATTCACAGCAGTTTTAGAGCAATTGGATCAATCTGGGTCAAGTTTGAGAAATCATTTTGACAAAAAGTAGGGAGAAGGCCTGGAAAGCATCTTGACATTTTGTTTAAAATGATTTTTTCATTTTGAAATCAAGCTATATTTTAAAATGAAAAAAATCAAATCAGCCCCAAATACTTCTTTCCAGTTGGCAGCTGAAAAAAACACACTGTTTTTCACCCAGTCCTGCTGGAGAGTTTGACAGGGCTTCATGAGCTATTAAGCTTATCTTAATAGGAAAAGAAATACTTTTGGATTGCTTGTGGTTGATCCTATAAGAGCTTCCCACTCAGGCCTGTCACAAAGTGTTTTGCAAGCAGGAGTCCTGTAATATGTATGGTACATCTGATGAAATTGTTATGCAGGTGACCATCCCTTCCAGATTACTTTTGAGAGCTGATAAATCACTGCAGCAAGAGGACAACGTCTGTAAGATGAGAGGCGGGATTCCATGTAGGTAGCATCTCTGACAGTCTCTTGGCCAGGAAATTTCAGTTGCAGTGCTCATGAAATGACTCTCTGTCTCAGCTCTCACCTTGGCCTCAAATATCACCCTGATACCATTGCTGTCACAGGGAACACTGTGAAGAAGTTTGTCAGGTCTTGCCCTTTTTTCATACCTAGGTGCCTTGCTGATACATAGTCATGGAGTTTTCAACATGAGCACTGATCACGCTCCTAATGTGCTTGTAACACACGGGACACACGAAACAAGGAGGTAAAATGTAGTTGACGTGGGGTTGCTGCACTGCAGCACCCATGGACAGTCATTCCCTGCACTCCCATTAGTGTTACTCATTACCATCTGATAGATGATACACTGCTGTCAGTGCTCTGGATTGTTATGCTTACACAAGAGTGTGAGGTATGTAAAAACTCCCCCCCCCCATTTATATATATTTAGTGTGATAAATATTTAATTGTGAATAAACACTGTGATCAGCTTAATCCATCCTCTGGTCATGTTCTTACTTCTGTTTGCTCGTTTGTTATTCATAGGCATTTGCTAAATAACACAGACAAACCATTTTCAGACTATGAGCTTTCTGGAAATCATTCACTTCATCTATTCACTATTCATCTTCCGTGGTAGAAGACTGGCTACTTAAACCACACAGTGGTTTTCCCCTAATTCCTAACTGGGTATTTATAAACAGTAAAATAAAGGCTGACAAATCATGAATGCTTTCCTTTCATTGTGAAGATCCTTGTGTGCCTGCCTATGTGGGCATACATCCCAAGAGCTGCCTTGCCTGGAACTGTGTGCATCCATACAAACACAGAAATTTGAGCTTTGGGGGAAAGTCTCTGAATGTAAAGGAGCACATAATGCAGGAGCCATGTTTCAGGGCATAGAACCTGCCATGGAAGTGTTTTGGATGGCATCTAGTGGTTTTCATGATTTATTTACAGTGTAAAATAACACTACTTGTGCTCGTTTGGTCTACTTGCTACTTTTTTGTGCACATGTACTGCTTTTAGCCACAGGACTGTCTGAGTGGCTCTTTCCTCGCACCTGCATTCCTGCACAGGGCTATGATACTGACATTAAAAGTCATTAAAAAAGGAGAGGCAGAAAGATTCTCATCATTGAAGTTAATCTCAAAAAAGGTAACAGTCTTGCTCATCACTGAGCTGAAAGAGGGGGAAAGCTGCCCTGCAGCATGCTTGTGTTTTGTCAGACAGGTCAGGATACGTATTTGGCCAGCTGCATTGCCTTTACCAGGGCTGAAAAACAGGGAGAGGAGGGAGCCAGGATGGGAGATCTTGCTACTCAGTGGGATCTGGGACTCTGGTGCTGACACCTAGGAACAACCCCACAAAGAATGGTGTACATGTAATTGCTGCTCATGGAGCTGAAACTGCCTAGAATAACATTGCTTTGGCAACACTTCTGGCAACTGCTTCTGGGAATGATGGTTTGGGGTGGACCCCATCTCTTCTATTGCTGGATTCCCTCTGTGCTTAGGAGAGGATCTCAGAAGGGTGAAGGATCACACCAGCCAGTGATGATTTCCCTCTGTGGGCCACAGGGTTTGGGAGTCAATGCAGACATCAAGTGCAATTGCAAGAACAATTGCAGCTGTTGTGTTCTTGCAACACACAGAAGTCCCTAATAATCTACTGGTCTCTCTTGGAGGAGAGAGATATCCACTTTGCTCCTTCACAGAAAAGTGTGGGCACCTTAGAGACATTTCCATCAGGTTGGTTGTGAGATGCCTGTCCTAGTTTCATGAAATAATGAGGTGTTTTCACAATCAGCAAGGAGTGACTCATGGAGCTAAGGAGAGATTAAGTGAATGACCGCAATGAGCTGAGATGATTTAGCTTTTATTGGCATTTTCCAAGTAGAGATTCTTCTGGGGAGCATTTATCTACTATCACCACTAGTACTGTACTGCCCACTCAGACCATCCTGGAAGCCACTAGAAGTGTATGGAAACTGTGTGTCTAGAGAATTTTAAAATAAAAATATCCTGATGTATTTATGGATTTTAGGGTAAAACAGCAGGTGGCTGGGGATTTTGTGGATTGCATTTATGCATGTGCTGAGATCCTGTTTATGTGCTAGCTCTGAAGGCCGTGCCTTTTTTTGTCTTGAGCCTAGAAAACAGCGATATTCTGAGGCAGAGGATGATGGACTCATTTATTGCCAGTTAAGATACTAACTTTCTCTAATTTGTTATGACTTGGTTCTATCTATATATCTCTTTTCAAGTTTATTGTAGAGGCCATTATCATCATAAATAAACAGATAGAGAATGGGGAGTTGCCATGGTGATGTGCTAAGCAAGTAGTGTTGATCTAGTCACTTCTTATTCTGAGCATTTCTAGGTCTTAATTGAATAATAAAATAGTGGGTTGGCCTGTGGATCCTGTTGAGTAGACATTGTTACTGCCACAGAGGAAAACCAATCCTGACCTTGAAGAACATAGGAACTTAAACCCACTTCAGATAGCACCTGGCTCCTCCCAGAACTGCAACGAAGTTGATGGTGATTCTTCCTTCATTAGCTGCAGTGTTTTTCACTGGCAGACATTAATGTGTTTTATAAAGGTGGTCATTCAAAGACTGTAATATGGAAACAGAAAGAGACAAACTACTCATCAAGCACTCATTGTGCTTGTTTGTGCATTGCCCTGCACTACATTGCAGTGGGAACTGAGAGTTTGGGGCAATCCATCACCTAAGTGCTGCAGTAAGAGCCATGGTTACCTGTTATGGCAGAACAAGGCGAGGGAGCTACACTTCCTCAACATGATATCAGGGCATTGGGAGCAGCAGAGAAAGGGGAGGGCTGCTATAGACATGAGGACAGAGATACAAGTTGAAATGCAGTAGATTTTCCAAAACACAAGAAAGAGTGCAGAAACCATCAGGAAGCATCCTGCACATCCTCAGCAGAGTCTCATTACGGTGAGTCCAACAATACTGTAACACTACATCCAAAGTCTTCAGATGAGAGCACTTATTTCTCTGCAGATGCATCTGTGCAAACTGTGACTGATCTGGCCAGTGAGTGTGCCAGAGAGCTGTACTGGATGCTGCTTACTAGTGTGATGAGGTACAAGTTTCCATTTTCTCCATCCGAGGTCTGTAAATCCATGACTTTCCTAAAGAAGCAAAATTAAAAAAAAGGCCTATTATTTTTTTCCATGTGAGATTACTTCAACAGTCAGTTTTCAGCCACGTTCAACAAAGTACCTTATGTTTATCAAAGCACATTTTAGATCACATACATAGACTTTTTTGGGTTTTTTTGGATATGGAAGATCATTTTGAGAGCTCACAGTACCATCTTGTTATGTAGGGCCAACAAAAGCATAGAATCAGAATCACAGAATGGTAGGGGCTGGAAGGGACCTTTGGAGATCATCTAGTCCAACCCACCTGCAGAAGCAGGTTCACCTAGATCAGGTCGCATAGGAACATGTCCAGGCAGGTTTTGAAGACCTCCAAGGAAGGAGACTCCACACCCTCCCTGGGCAGCCTGTTCCACTGCTCCAGCACCCTCACAGTGAAATAGTTTTTTCTTATGTTTAAATGGAACTTTTTGTGTTCCAGCTTCATCCCATTACCCCTTGTCCTGTTGCTAGATACCAGAGAAAAAAAGAATGGCCCAAATTTCTGGAAATGTTTCATTTGTGCACTGTGTTGAAAGCTCTCTCAAACAAAGTGTGCATCTTTTACTCTGTTTATAGAACCTCTTCTTTCTCCTAAATAGACTCTTATTCTTTCCCTCAACTGAGAAAGTCTTATTTTCTTTTATCTTAAGTTTTTAGTATTTTATTGTGAGCATTAAGGGATAGTCAAAATTGTCCAAACTAAAGAAAAATATCTGAGATTTTCTGTTTTCCCTCTTTATTTTCATTTTCTTTTTGGTTAGTCTGAAAAAGCTTTCTAGAGGACTTAGCAAAACAAAAGGTTTAAAAAAGGAATAGACTATACACACTAAACTAATAGGCTCTTAATAGACACCACTTTCAGACTAGTCTGGTAGACACTAAGGAGTGTGGCTTGACAACACCTTCAATAGCACCTGAGCAGTGTCCTTGGGAAGGGAGACTGGCTTAAGTCTATCTGAGGACACAATTGAACCCCATGGTTTGTTCTTGACACCGCTGTGGTAAGGTCAGGTCATAAAGACAGATAAAGGAAGGCTGCAGAGCTGAGCTCTTGGCTGTGCTGGGTGGACTTCAACAATTTAATTTGCAGATGGAAATTTTTCCCAGCACAGCAGTATTCCCCCTCATTAAAGGAGGGGATATCGTTGTAGCCCATAACCTCTGTAGGGGAGGAATTAACTTTTAAACCAAACACTGCATTTGGATAGGAAATGAGCTTAGTGGGGTCTGCATGCTGAGGAATGTATGTGCTTTGATACAAATAAGCTTTCAAGTTCCAACCTGTGCACAAAGTAACACTGGTCAAACACAGACCAGGAATTCATTACTGTAGTTTACAGTTAAAAAATATTCCTATAGGTTTATCATTCCTTCTCTGAGTGTTTTTGAGTGTCATGTAATTGTGTTGATTCCAAAAATATTTACTGAAATGTACTGTGGAGAATACTTTTCCAGACAGAGGTTGCTAGAAGGGATCCTTCCAGCTGCTTTGCATTGCTCCTGAGCAGGTTGGTCCATGCAAAGCCTTATTTTGACCTGCAGCCACGCTGGCCTCCATAAACCTCCCAGTGTGGGCAATTGTAAGCACGGTTGCAGAACAGTTTCTATGGTCTTGCTGTGCAGCACTGCAGGATTTGGGAAGCCTATGGGAGCTTACATCCAGAGGTCAAGCAAAGCTTTATTTTGTTCTACCTTGCCTTTTGTTTCTTTTTCTTGCTTTGATTCATGGTATAAAAAAAGAAAATACAAACTTAGGGTTTGGTTGTATCTTCAGATTGGTGTTAATTCTGACAGAAGTATAACTAAAGTGTTGAAGTTTAAATTTGAATCTCTTTTTTCATCAGTCATTCTTGCATGGCAATCTTGCAGAATATACTTCAATGCTTTAATGTTGTCAAACAAACAGACTTCTGAATACTATATTTCAGTAACATTTTCTGCTATTTGCCCTGTAATATCGGACCTCTGTGGTGAAGGGATAAATTGGAGTCCTGAAAATATTCTTTCAGCACTCACATAACTTACTGGAACTGCAAGTACAATTTCTGCCAGTTAATACAGCTGAAGCATAACATTTTTATGACATTCCCAGTTGTTTAATATGTTTTCTTTCAAACTGAAACGTGGCTCATCTGCTAAATGAACCAAGACTTAGCTTAATCTTTTCTGGAGTGTATCTAAATCCAGATCTCTCTTCTTTTCTTGGGAGATTTTCACAACCCTTAAGAAGTTTCAAATTCTCATCAGGTCTTTCAATAGCAAAATGTGACCAACTTTGATTTTACATGTATTTAAAACACAGTTATTTTCAGTTTCTGACTGAAGCATTTCCAATTACATACATGGTTTGATTAAGTGAAATTTAGCCTTTTGCTAAAGAATGTAGTCTGGATATATGTGTAAGACAGAATGTGTGTCACTGTTTCTCTCAGCATCTTTTTCACCCTAGTTTTTCATTGTTGCTAGAGAGGATTCAGGTAAAGAGAAAAGATATTTGTGACATTTATAATTAAGTACCATGTGTGCTTGGTTTGTTTACACTGAGGAATTTTTATTGCCACTTTAGCAGCTTTGGTGTAAGTCCAATGCTTTTAAAGGCATCCTTTTTTCAGTTGAAGAAACAGGATTTGTGGTCCATGTTCTGGCAGAAATCACTGCACTCCAAGAGTTGCTGCAGCATCCCAGCTGCACACAGTGTAGTAAGATGAGTGCGTTTCTTTACATTTAATTACAATTTTATAGCTAGAACTCAGTTTGTTTGGGTTATTTCTACCCTTTACAGAAATATGGTGGTTTACCTGTTGTGCCAGAGGTTTTTCTTCTGACGGTGTCTTTGCCGCAAGCTGCAGTTTACTGGCAGAGCGATTTTAAGCTCCCAGCTTCAGCAGATGTTGCCAGCTCAGTGCCTTGGTATTGACCATGTCACCTTCTTGGACACCTTCCCCAAAGACTGAATTTTCAGTTTTCTCTCTCAGTCTATTTTTTTGCTTTTCTTGACTCCTGCAGTCATCAGCTTTGCTATTTTCACCATATTTGTCCCATTTTCTGATGGGTTGTTCCAAGTGTGCCAACAACTAGAAGAATCATTGATTTTAAAATGAAACAGTTGAGCCTTTCCTTTCAGTCCTCCAATATTACAGTACAAGAGCAGCTTGTCTTGCAAGAATGTAGTGAATGCTTATTGTGGAAAAACATTGTGTTGTGCAATACATTACAATGAAATTTGGCTTTCCTTCATGTCTATTCTGATATCATCCTGAATGACAATTGCTGAAACAGCAGCTTTGTCTTGTGCTTTCTGCTGTGGTGTATTTTTGACCTCTGTCTTTCCAGAATGAAGTCAAGATTTTTTCAGCCTTTTGAACCCTATAATAGTTTAAATAATCTTCTGCTTTGAGAGATTAAATCTGTGGAAGCATACCATAAGGCAGCACTCTCAAACATTACAAGAGTTGACTTATTCTTGAATATGAGTGGAGAATGGCTTGTTCTATTAAAATTCTGTACTGGGGCTTCAGTGGTACTGGGCATTTACTACCATACTTCATTCTTCTTATCCTGCATTTCCTTCATACAGAAAAAAGAAAGCACAGCATATTTCTGAGGGCAATGTCTTTGACTGTACCTCACATTCTGACTGATGTTCCCTCTGCTTTTTCTAGTTAACCAAGTGGTTCCATTTTTACATGCTATTAGAAAAAATCTCATGTGAGATTCTCCTGGTTTTTTTCTCCACCACCAAGACCTAGTTGCCTAACTGTGTTGAAGAAGAAATTCAGTTTCAGAAAGGGACCCAAGCCCTGGTGGGTGTTAAGGAATTAAGTCTGAGGAGGGCTTTGTAAAATGTGGATAGCAAATTTGAGAAGCAGGTTAGGGAGGGATGGCCGTGGTCCCATACTAGCTTGTGTGAGCTGTTGGGGTGTGGGGAGAGAACCCATTCTCAGCTGTCCTGTTCCTACATGTCTGAGGATGAGGCTGTTGCCTCTAAGTCAATGTCAGTCACTATGCAGAGCAAATTCAGCCACTGATCAGCCATTTACCTAAAGTTCTGCATACAGACCCTTATTCTCCATCCCTACCCAGCTACATTTTCTTAGCTGATTATAAGAAGTTGCTTTATTTTATCTAGATGTCCATCTCTATACTGCTCAGGACAGTAAATGGGATACAATTACATTCAGATCCCACTTCAATGCTGTAAAAGCAACAGAAAACTTCTTCAATTCCTGTTTTATTCCGGTTTAATCTTATTTAATTGCTTCTAGTTGCTGCAGGGCCTGGGAGGAATATCTTTCATCCCCTACCTAGCGTTGCTCCAGGGTCAGTCCAGAGCTGCTGAAAGGTGACCCAGGTGGCTGGATCAGTCTGATGTGCTTCCCTAGAGGACAGGCAAAGTGCAGCAACGCACAGCTACAGTCACTGCATGGGTTGCAGACATATGAGAGTCCTTGTCCTCATGCAATCCTTGCAGAAACTGGCCATCCAGGCCAAGATGCTTAGGATAAGAGCATGCAAGCAATGGATTTAGTTGCACTGATGCTCCAGACCATCTGCATCCCTGCAGAGTGGAGCCATCAAATGCATGCAGGAAGCATCTCTCTGCACAAAGTATTTGTGCAGAGCACGTCATATTGCCAGAAAGTGAATGCCCATTTTTATAAATCAATTTCTCATAGTCAAAAAGTGATCATTTATCACCTCACTGAACAGCTACTGCCTTTTTACACTCTGGCTGGTTGGCAAAGACCAACTGGATGAGGACATTGCAGACACAAGTTTGTCTATGGGAAGATTTATTTATGTTCCTGTCCACATGATTAATGTTTGCTCCAGGGGGGAAGCTGTAGGTGAGAAGCGATGCTAAGCTACCATGATTTTCCATGCTTTCATATGAAAGAAAATGTATCTTTTATCCTTTTGTTTATTTTTATCCCACTTTGTGGTGATGTGAGGTGTTGCTAGAACAATTTGCTAGACAACAACAAAAGGCGTTGCTGTCAGTCTAATCCAGACAGTCATTTCATTGTGAATCACCAGGGTGCAGATTTTACAGTTCAGGTATTATTGGTTTTGTTCTGTTTCTTCACTTTTCAGGATTAAAGTTGGCCAACACAAGCTTTCAGAAAATGAATAAAAAATTAAATGGCTCAGGCTTGGGACAGAGTTTGCCAAGTATCAGCCTGGGGAGGTGTCTGTAACTCTGTGGTAAACCCCAATGTACATAATCACAAAGGAAGGGCTGACAGACCTTTAGCAGTAGCTTTGCAATAATAAAGTATTACTATTAACAGATCCTTTCATCCACAAAACTCAGAGCACTTTAAGAATATTCCTTTACAGAGAAACATGCAGGGATAAGCCATATGGTTTCATCTTCTTTATGCTGTGCCATACCTATAGTTAAGTCTGGGGACTCCCTTCACAGCATGTGCTGGGGAGGGGGCTCAAACTTAGGGATATTTCCATGGCAGAAAGGTTGGGAAGGCATAATCTAGTGTGAGGATAAAGGACCAGAAGAGACATGCATGTGATTACATGTTTCTCTGGAGAAATAGCTCAATGATTAACATCTCACAGACCTTGACAATGTTCTGAACAATATCAGAGACTCAAAGCATTCAAGAGTATTTTTCCCTTCTTTCCACAACATGCTTTAGGCATTCTTATCTATTCTGTGGTGTCAGGCTGCAGTAGTGCTCTGTGACTTGTGAGGGACACCATTTGCTGTGGATGCATTCAACACTGAACTTGTGACTGGCAGAGCTGCTCATCTGCTGCTTCCCTCTCTGCAGAGACCCAGCTAGAGGACCTGGCAACAGCAGGCAATTGAAGGAAGTCAGCTAATCCTTGCATGCAGAATGTTAGGGCACAAAGCTTTGTTTTCCTCTTCTTGGCCAAGCATTAAAAAAAGCAATGGTTTCGTTTACTGATTTAATCCCCAGTCAGCCTCCAGGGAACTCAGGCTGCAACACCACTGTGTCTACCTGTGCTCAGACTGTTTGAGTGAGTTGAAGGAACTAGGTTTTTGGATCAAGACCTGGGATAGTGCACTTGAGTGGCATGAGTCTTTCTCCCACACATCCTTCCCTTCTTTGCTGCAGAAATAGACCTCTTCTGCCTCTTCTGCCTCAAACAGTAGCCATCAGCTATCCCAAGGTAGTCTCAGGACACAGTTCCCTTCTCTTTGCTTACCTCTTCATTCAACAGGTATATTTATTAGATGACATATTCACTATGCAGTCTAGGAAAGATTTTGTTAATTTTTGACTCCCTTCTGTCCTGCTCAGCAGCTGTTTGTTTAACATGGACTCAAAAGGCTGCATCCACAACTTGCTGGGCAATGAAGTTAGTCTTTTAAAGGATCCATTTGCTGCTCAGGGAGGGTGTGGAGTCTCCCTCCTTGGAGGTCTTCAAGATTTTCAAGTTCCTATGCAATCTGATCTAGGTGGAGCTGCTTCTGCAGGGGGGTTGGACTAGATGATCTCTAAAGGTCCCTTCCATCCCCTACCATTCTATGATTCTATGATTTGTAAAATGTGGTACATCTGCTAATGAGTTTAAGGACATTTTCATGGCTCAAGTCAGCCTTGCAGTGAAGATGCAGTGAAGATTGATCACCATGAGAAAAGATGCAACAGGGAGTACCCCTTGCACATGGGCACAGAGTTCCTGGCCATGGCACACATCACAGTGTTTTACCTGAGTGAGATGGGGATGGCTGTGCATGTGCCATTAATGTTTTCATTTGCCTATCTTAGCTTGCTAAACTTCTCTGTTGTGCCAAAATTGTCACTCTGTGGTGTGAACACACCTTAACTGAGCCCAGTGCTGGCTGGCTCCCAGGGGCTATTTGCCAAGGTGGCTGCTAGCCACTAGACATACTGCACATGCCTTGGTGAGCTGGTCACAGCCACACTGTACAATCCTGGCAGGACAGGCACTTTAGTCTGCTGGAGGACTACAAGGTGACCAAGGCTGCCTTAATGTAAGAAAATAAAACTGATGGTAGGGTCAGGAGTTTGTATCACACACCTGAGAATGCCATTTTCTCCACACGGCATGGATGAGCTAAGAGATCGGGTCATTCCCAGAGCAGCAGCTCAGCTCTGTGAAAGCATTCAAATGTGAGTTTAGACCAGATTTAGTAAAAACTGAACATCTGTCCGAACAGCAAAGTTCACCAGCTCCAAAGCCTCTGTCTTCCTCACCCCCTCACCACAAATGAATTTTATTGTGAGGGAAATATATGAGCAAATAATTCATTTTGGAGACTGTGGGTGGTCCCCGAGGTGAACTGGAGCACTAAGTTTTACACATGCACACCCCCACACAAACTTGGTCTTTGCTTCAAAACACCATCAGTGAGCCCACGCACACCTCTCCTAAGGCCTTTGTACAAGACCTTTATCCTTCTACCAATGGGGAAGCCAAACCCCTGGGGTGAGAGACAAGTTGAAAGCTCAGATCCGAATGATTTGGCAGAAATCAGAGCTATTGCAAGATTTTCCAAGACGAGCCCGCTGGGGAAGCAGAGAGCTTGTGATGGTTTAATGGCTTAAAAAAGAGAATGGGACTTAATCTAGACCATGTGCTGAGATGAGCTGCTGAGCATGGAGGTAGAGCAAGGCAAACCCGCCCTGACTACAACCACTGTCCTCTCCGCATCTGCATCCCTCAGAAATGGTCTCTGCCTCCCTCCATTTCTTGTTCTTAAAATACCAAAGCACTGAGATAAGCTTCATTTTTGTGATCAGACCTTCCTACATGTGGTGGGCTTTGTAGCCCAGGAGTGCCAAAAAGTGTGCTTGTAAATTTTTCTGGGACTGTGGCATTTGTGGAGTGAGTTGGGGGCAGGCAAACCTTGTGCTACTCCTGAGCCAGGCTGGGCATGCAGGCTTCTGTCCTTGCAGAGGATGCTCAGGAAAAGCACCTTGAGGCATTGCTGAAATTAGTTCTGCAGGACAGGGTTGCAAGCCGGGCTTCGGACTCTGAAGCTGAAACAGAAGGAGCCTCTGTGGTGGGCCTGTTAAACTGTCTGAGATGGGACAAGACTCTTCTGCTTTCTCAGCATGAATACTGTGAATTATATCCATAATGCATGGTCTGAGAGAGCTCCCTGCTCAGTCTTGCTGGGATTCAAATTCCTCTTCTGAACCAGAGCAGGTACAAGATGTCAGAGAAGACAGACCTCAGCAAAGGCCAAAGCCCAGGCCAGAGAGATTGTCTGCAGGGAAAAACACAGCCTTGGAGGACCACAATTCCTTTGTTTATATTGCTAAGAAATAAGTCATTTATTCATTTAGGGCAGTCTGCTGAGCCCTGACTGGCCAGCACTAGCCTCAGTACTGCTGAGACACAGATTTGGATGGAGGCTTGCTGTAGAAGATGGAAGATCTCACAACTCAAAAGCCATCTTCAGCATCCTCCTTAGGACATGACATTCATTTTTAAACAACAATATGCTCTGGTTTGGTTTAGGTTTTGCAAGCCTCTGTAATGAGAAGCATATCCATCTCTTCGGCTTTAGGGTGTCAATGGCTGTCCTTCTCCATCCACAAACACATGCTGCAGCTGGACCAGTGTCACTGCTTACTTACTTACTTACTATCCACCCAGCACAGCTGTGCATGGAAAATGCCAAAACCCCAGTCTGAACTCTGCAGTGGAGAAAAACAAGGTGTTACGTGCCCTGCAGCACATCCATGAGGCCAGAGCATCATGGAGGGTGATGGGGACAGAACCATGAAGGATAAGATCTGTAAGAATCCCAATTAGGAGAATCATCACCAGAAGGTTCCAAAAAAGCCTATCATCTCAGAGCCCCTTTCACGGCCTGGAGCTGCCATGCCAGTGTGACTCCTGGAGATGGAGATCATGAGAACAATGTCTTTTCCTGCCTGGACACATTTAACTTCTGACCTCTATCAGCTGTCAGATTAGAAGGGGTTTAGTCACATCAGTCTGAGCAGGAATTAAAGCCAAGCTCCAGAGGTGAAAGGGCAGAGCCTTAAAGGGATCACCTTAATTGACAGGGCCTCTTAATCCCCCTGTTCTTGTACATTAATCCAAATATCTCCAATTCTTCTTCTTAACCTGTTTTCATAAAGTAAAGAGAATTATACTTAATATAACAAAGCTGAGTGTAGGAGGAAAGCGTGACCTTAGCCCTCCTGAAGAAGGGTTTTGAGGCTGTTGTGAATACTGCTCTTTATCCCAGTCACTCCCCAGCCCTTCCCCAGCAGTTTGAGAGCTGGAAATGATCAGGCAGCTCCTCCTTGGCTCAGCCGTGGCAGTGATGCTGTGCAGGACGGGGCTGTTGTTTGATGTTCCATTTGCAGTTTACATTTATAATGGCAGTGCTCTGATAACCCAGGTACTTGAAACAGGCCCAAAGACAGAAGAGCTTGGAGCACACCACATCCATCACCTGATGAGCATGGTCAGTGGGGCTCTGCTTCTTGGAGAATCCCTCTCTACAGTAGCAACTGGTGTGCATGACCTGGAGGCTCTGCTGCCCTCCTTGAGGAGCATGAAAAGGGCTAAAGAGAAATAGAGGTGCATTTTGCATTGGGGAAGGGCTGGGATTGCTTTCTTAATGATGGATGCAGAAGGATTACAGGCTCTTTGACTGTCAACAAAACAACTTTCCAGGCTGTCAGCTAGAAATCAGCTGGATTTCCAAAGATCTAATATATGTAAGGAATTACAAGGAGCAGCCATTTACATCAAATCACTTTTTAGAAGCAAAATGTTGGTGTGCAAAATCAATCCTTTCTAAAATGTCTTTTTATGGTGAACTCCCTTGAAGGCTGATCTCCAATACAGGAGGTGTACCTGAGATCCCAAACACTAAATGCACTCTGTGGGGAATGGGAAGCCTAACTGATAACCTGGCAAAATTAATTACAAGCTATTAAACTAAACTGTTAATAGCTAAGCTAAGTTGTTAAACTCTCACAGGCACGGATTGTGCCCTCATGTGCTTTGGTAGTGCAGCTATGCACTGTGATCAGGGGCTCCCAGTTCTACTAGAAGATAAACACGGGAATGAAGCAGAGCTTCGGTTCTTCAACCACGGGGAGGAAGAAATACCACACTTGGTTGTGTGAGTGTCACAATTCTGACACTAAGTTTCAGGTGTTTGGCACAGAGCCCATGGTGCCAAACTCTGGACCACACTAGCCCCAGGTGGCTTGGTGATTGCTGCATCTCTGCCACACAGAGTCAGACTAATGGGAATGAAAGCATCTCTAACACTGCCATCCTGTCATCCATGTGCATTGTTCTTTGGAGCTACGCTGGCTTGTTCTGATGGTGAGAGATTTACAGTGCAAACCATTTTCATTTTAAAATACATGTAAGGCATCTATTTTTCTGCTGGCATGGTAGTGAAAGCCACAGATAATTGTGGAAAGAATGAAGTTTCCAGGGGCAAATTTATTTTGTCTCATTCTCAGCCTGCTTAAAGTTCAACTCAGATGTTTCAGGAGCCAGATTTGTACTGAAGGGAAGCAGTCTAAGAAAGAGTTGTGGATAAAAGAAAGCTGAAGGCAATTTGAAAATAAGAAGAAAAAAAAGCTTTTGAGTGGGATGAAGGAAAACAAATACAAATCCCATGAGGAGGAGGAGAGAAGAAAAACTCCAGTGAAAAAAAACAGAAGTGGATGGTGGAAGCCTGGTCTCACAGAGGTCAATAATATTTTGCTGCTAGCTTCGCTGGGCCAAGATTTTATCCACAATTTCTAATCATGGTGATATGCTCTTCCTTCCAAAGTTGTTCTTCCACCTCATGATTCATTACATCTCCTGTCTGGACATGCAGTAGCATAGAACTCCTGTTTAGTTAGGAAAATACTCTTTTAATGGAAAGAATCACTGTTGGAAAAAACCCTAGTTTCAAATGACAGGAGGAGGAGCGGATAGGTTCATGACCTCAAACCAGTTTTTGAACCCCATGAACACAAAAATCCTTTGAAAGGTACATTAAACCTCAGTTTCCAGCAGATTTGCCCATCCCAGTTTGGACTTGTCAGGTCAGAAGCCCAGATTCCTCGGCAGGGCCAGCCCAGTGCAGACAGTGACACTGAGGCACTTTGTGAAAAAGCCTGGTCAAAACCAGAACCCTGGAAAAGGAGTTATTTGAGCAGTAGAAGCAAGAGAAGGAAGACACAGACCCTTTGAAGTAATCAGCTAAGACAGGCGTTGGATAAGCCAGGGCCGTTTGTAATCAGGAGTCTGAGAAGGTTGTCAAAGAAATCTCCCGACACTTGCCTTGTCACTGATGGTATCTCAGTGCAGATAAAATAAAAGCAGCAAGGAAGTCTGAGCCATTATCTGCCCACACCTGGTGAGCGGAGACAGTGCTCAGCCACGTCCCAGGCTGTGAATGGAATTTGAGGCAAGGAGGCTGCCTCCCATGAGGTAAAGGGGAGCATCTATCTCCCCTTCGGGCCCTGGGGAGCATGGCCTGGAGCACTCCTGACTGTGCTCTGGGGCTTTGCATTTGTGGTACAGTACTTGCATTTGCAATCTGGACTGTCACTGGCTGTGTATGCTGGGCTGAAAAGATGTTTTCTTCCCGGAACAGTGGGGAAAGGCCAGCACAGCTCTTTGAGAAGGATTTGCTGGGTTTCATAAGGCAGCTGTCTACATCTTTCCCTGGCCTCTCATGTTCAGGAGAAGTAGCTTTGTAAATCACAGAACCAATAGAAATCTCAGTTTTTCTCTTTCCTTTCCTCATGCATTTCCTGGAGTCAAACAGGCTTGAGGTTATGTAGCAGCTTTTACTTTGAGGAGGTATTTCTAGGCTCTCTGTACCCCATGTGCTAAATCAGCTTGCAAGAATGTGATCCCTTGAAGCTCCTACTGCCAAAACTTAATTGGAATTGACCAGCAGGCTTGAAGGGACAGATGGACAGACAAACATGTAAACAAACAGTGCTATCATATTTACTCTATTTTTCTTGGAAAGATGAGCTAGAAACTCCAGTATCCTAATCAGAGATCTGGATTAACGCCACGTAACTTCAGCAACCCATCTTAGGCCCTACTCTCTGGGACATGAATCATTCAGAGGCACCGTACAAGCATTGAGAACCCATCTTCACATGTGGTAAACTCAGCTGTGCCCAGAGGCATTGCAACAGATGCATGTTTTGAAATGACCTTTGGAAATGTTGACCATACCTCTATGGCTGTTGTGAGATGATAGCATAAAATGGCCAGTGGGTCTCAAAACAAGGACTCTCTGTATTACAACTGTGTAAATTCTAGTCATTGAATCTTTTGGTGTTTGGCATGTTTTTTGTGGGATTTTTTTGCAGTTTTTCTCTTTTTTTTTCCCCTTTCAGAAGT
Source organism: Colius striatus (assembly GCF_028858725.1). Taxonomy (NCBI): domain Eukaryota; kingdom Metazoa; phylum Chordata; class Aves; order Coliiformes; family Coliidae; genus Colius; species Colius striatus. The sequence continues at coordinate 49,446,512 of NC_084763.1, forward strand.
GGAGAGGACTTAATTTTACTGTCTTGGAAGTCCTCTGCAGACAGAGGAAGGTCTGCTTGATGCTGGGATTTAGGATTGAGCCGATGCTGTCAAGTAGAACTCTTTGTGACTTTTCTGCTTGGTCTTTGGGCTTAGTGGTGCTTTGTGATCATGTCCTGCTGGAGCAGATAATCTGTGAGCAGATCCCTCCATGGGAACTTTGCTGAGTTTTTATTACATCCTAAACATCTTTACTCTGAGAAATCAACCATTATCCAAATCTTAGCCACGATGCAGAGACCAAGGAGGTTCACAGGATTAGAATGGTGTGAAAAGAGACCTTGACCCTTTCACTACGTTTGACATAAATCAAATGTCACAGTGGGGTTGAAGCTCCATATATGTTAGCCATCTTCCCATACTTATTAAACTACAACAACTATCTCTCTGCCCTTCCCCTTTCTAAAAGCAGTATAAATAGTCCAAAGGTCTCTTGTCAACACAGCTCCCAGATTTCTAGCTCTTTGAGGGGCAAGCGTACTTTGTTTTATTACTTGTGTGGCATTCCTCAAAGAAGGGGACCTTGACCTTCTTAAATTCCTCCTGGAGATTAAATACCAAAACCAGCAGTCCACAAGGGAATTAATGGACAACTTCAATACACACAGCAGGACCTTTGGAGGGGGTCAAGTTATTAACATACTGGGAAATATAGATCGTATCTTCCAATGCAGGATATATCTTGCATTCTAGATCAGATAAAAATAGTGGGGCCTAGAAAGCTGCATTTCTGAGATGAGTTCTGCAGCTCTCAGCAGATCTTTCTATTCTGCATATTTTATTGAAGACACAAACTGTGATGACTTTAGAAGTCTTTACTTACAAAAGAATGCATACCAGACTTCTTTTTTTGGGAGAAATTTTATTCTGCCTTACCAGTGGGCCCATGTGGCTTTATTTTTCATTAGACAAAGAATCTTACCTGGGGGCTTAATACTTATTCAACCTCTTATCACCTCAAAACAGACAGCCCTACAAAAAATGCTTGGTTAATATTTACATATTTAAGGAAATTAATGTCAGGCACTGAAAGCCTTCTAAAGTTCCACTTTTTGCACTTTGAGAAAAATCTAACTTTGTAGAAACTGCCTAAGTCTGATGACACAAGAATGGCCATGGAAAACTCATTTCAGCTTTCCAGCAGTGTATATTTGCACTGGAAGCATGATTCAAATTGTTCACAAGGTAGCTGGGCCAAAGAACAAGAATATGTGATAGAATCAACCAAGGACTTTAGATTGATTCAACATTTCCATAAAACTTTGCTACTTGAAAAAAGTAAGGAAATATGACAATTTAGCAGTCCTTCCCTGCTTTTGAACTGCTGTGCTTCAAAGATTTTATCTTTGAGATTTTGAAGGGGATAATGTCTTACAAAATGTCTTCTTTTTTTTCTGCTCTTCATTTGCTTTATGTGGTTGGCCCCTGCTAAACAGAACAAGTTGTTGAGATGAAAGCCTATCAGTAAGTGAAAATCATGAAAGAAATGAATAAGTTGGAACGTGTTTCTTGTTATGAAATATTCCTTTGGCATAAATTGCAATAAACAAACCAGCATCCATTCCAAACACAGTTGTAAACAAATCTTTATGTCTCCTTGATTGCCAAAAATCTCACACCACTCAGACTGATGTGGAAAAAAGCATTAATGTTATCAAGGGATGAATTTCTGGAAGGCTGGACTTGGTCTGGTTAAGCATATCTGACATATGCAAGCCTTCTGGGAGCCTATAAAAACAAGCTTTCTTGGGAGATTTCCTGCACTTCTGGTTGGGTTGGAAATGCCATGACAGTGGGCTTTGCCACAGCATAGGCACTCCAGGTTGTGTTCCCAGTCAGAAATTGGGGAAACAAAGATGCCTGGAAAAGGAAGAAACCACGTAACAATACTGAGAGCTTTTAGAGCAATTCTCAGCCAGTGTGCTCGGTGTGCTCTTATATGCACTCAGAGTCATATGATAGCTGTGAGGATGATCTGCTCTTCTCCCTCCACACAGAAGCAAACTGAGGAACAAATAGTTAAAAAATTCTTCTCATCCCTGCTGTAGCTGCATGCAGGACAATCCTTAGCATTCCACTCTTGGGGAATAGGAAAAGTGAAAAGGTAAAAGCTGTCTCAAATTCACTGTGTATGCTCACATTGCTGCATCATTTCACATTTCTTCCACTTCTGTCTCCCCCCCATAAATCAATTTGAGTTTTAAAATCCCAATAACAACTTTAAAAATGTAGTCTTGTCATATGGAAGCCAATTTTGAAATGCCAAGAACCTGTTAAGAGGTTTGAATCCTAACTTCAGTTGGGCTTCCACAGCAAAGGCAAAATAGACTTTGCCCTAATGGTAACTTTAAGACACATCACTTGTGCATCAGTCTCATCTTGTACAAACAAAAAAGCATAGTGAAACTGTGTTACCCTTGCCAAAACAAAAAAAAGTGTGCTAAAAGATTGCTTGAGCTTAAAAAGGCAAATTAAGCGAAGGAAATCTAGCAGCAGCAAGGAAAAAAACCTGTATCGTGCTCAGAAGTGCCTTCACTATGAATTGCTGGATGTCAGGGGACTGTTCAGGGGCTGTGTCAGTGCCTGCTGGTTCTGTGCTCACCCTATCCCTTGGCCATTTGCACTGGCACTGCAGGAGCACAAGTTAACATGGTAGCAGATCTCACTACAGGAGATGGGCTGCTGCTCTGAACCAGTGAGGAAGAAATGTGCCTTTGTTACCCATCCCGCAAGAAGATCAGATTTGCCCTCACCTTTGTGCTGTCTTTTACATTTTCAACAGAAAAAGCAATGCTGTTGGACAAAAGTTTTCCACTAATGACACTTCCATGTATACTCCACAATAGCTTCTTGCTCCTTACTGAGCATCTCCAGCTGAAGACATACTTTTTCCAAAAGGTATCCCAAGTGAGTACCACAGCTGATGCCTACCTGGGCTGATAGCCTTACTAGGCAGTGTGCCACCCATGGACTACTTCCTGGTCTGTCACAAATATCTCCTGGAAATACCTTCCTCTTTCTTGGTAGTCTTAAAGAGCACTTCCCAACCCCTCGTGTGGCAGGAAATGGAGACAAATTTGCTGCGTTCTGCTGGTTTCACAGACAGTTCAGGAGCAACAGATTATTTTTCCTAGGCAGACTTTAATGGAAATACAGGTCACTCAAGTATAGAAGGGATGATGGAAGGCAGTGGGGAGGAACATCTGCTCTGGTCTTGCTTGTGATACTTTTGTATTTCTTTGTGATTCCTGAGGCCAGCACTTGGGTGCTGTCCTTCCCATTGACAGTCTTCTCTATCATATTATCCTTGGATCCATTTGTCTGAAGGACCTAATGAAAGTCTAAGGAATCAGTGCCACGCCTGCTTTGCAAAATGATGCTACCTTTGCACAGGGCTTTTGGTGTCAGGCTTCCTCATGACTTGTGTGTTAGGAACGCTGGGTGTGCTTGCCCCCTTGCAAGTGACAGGAGAGATTAACTTGCCATCTGTCTCTGTGGGCACAAGGCACAGCATTTTCTGCCTTTGTGGCTTCTAGCTGTATCTGTAAAATACAGTGAAGTGTAAAATACATGTCTGGCTTTTGATCCTTGGTCCAAATGCAACCCTGGTGTAACCCCACTGGCTCTCCTACTGAAATAAACTTTAATTTCCTCTGGGAGGCACTTGCAGGTTTTGCACACAGAGTGGGCAGTGCTTTTGGCTCCCAGCCTAATTCCTCATCATCCCCTGCCACTCCATACATATCCTGGGAAAGAAAGGTGCAACCAACATGGGGGCACAGGGGCAGGAAGGAATTGGATGTGCAAGTCTGTCTGCACAAGGCTCAAATGCTAGATCTGTTGTTCCTCTAATAAAGAACCAGTTTATGGACACAAAGGCCTTTGATGTTGTTACTTGGCGAATGGTGCCTTTAAGATAATAGATGGTTTCATGGGCTGAGCCCTTGGCTGGAGACTGGCAGCTAACACGAGCCATGCTCCAGCAGAGACTCCAGCAGAATATGTGAGCTGTCCCAAGGGCAGCCATAAGAGCACTCCCCTTCCTTCCAGCCATCTGGAGAGGGGGAGATAGTTGCCTCTCTCACAGGGTCTTGCAGAGCTGCATTGATGTTTGCATAGTTCTTTGAAGATAACTTATTTACTAGCTAACATTTGCTAACTTGTTCCATCCCTCTGTGTCAAGCTCTGTGTGAGCAGTGCTGGCAACTCCAGCCTGATGTTAAATCCATGCCAGGAGAAGCTACCTTCTCCTTGGCCCCTCTGACTTTTCTGAGAAGCCACCTGGCTTGGGGCTTTGGTGGGACTTGGCTCTTACTTGGCTCTAGCGAGGAGATCTGGCATTGCATCTTCCTGGCAGCTAGTGCCTGGTTGTGAACATGTAGATGTACGTGAGTATGTGAAACCTGCTTTGAGGCTGCCATGCCAGCCCTCCCAGAGGATACACACCCTTCCTGGGTATCTGCCCCCTCCCAGGCACTGCCTGGCATCTGCCTCCCTATCTTCTTGCAGCTCACATCCTTCTGGTACAACCAGGATCTCTGCCATGGCCCTGATTCATCTCCCAGGGCTCTGCCACAAAGCAGTTTGTGTCTTGTCTTCCCTTCTGATCCTTGGATCTGCTGGCTGAGGAAGAAGATGGTAATTTTGCAGCTGAACTTGGCACCATCAGTAAAGAAGTTGCTGATTTCATGAGGGAAACCGAAGCATTGTAACGAAGAGAAGGCATAAATCCCTGTCAGGAACTTTAGTCCTCTTACTGAGCTGTCAGTTATGATTTATTATCCAGTTTAATTTGAATGCTGTTGCACCTTCAGAGCTCCTAACCTGTGCAATGATGGGATGGCTTCTCTTGGGAGGGAGAAGGGGAGCATATGAGTGAGTGTGTGTGTGAGTGTTTGTACTTCAAACTGTGTAACAAGAGATGAATTCAAAGTGCTTCCTCAGGACATTGTCTCTGTAGATGGGCACTTTTTCTCTGTGGTGGAGCTGTCAGACCCTCCAAGTCCTGATCAGCATCCCGACCCAGAGCGAGTCCCGTTTCAGCAGCGCTCCCCCTCCCCACGCCATCACATAATGTTTCTATTGTGCCGATGCTGTTTTTCTGGGGAAGCAGCAGGGATTTAAATATCATAAAGGCAGAAGTTGGGCTTTGATATACTGTCAGCAAAAGCTGAATACTGTAATTTTGAGCAATTTTCTCCGAACTCCCCTTCCCACCCTCCCCCTCTGGCCCCCAGCCTCCTCCTCTCCCTGGGCCTCCTCCCTGGTGCTTTTTTTCCTGACAAGCTGCTCCATTGCTTCTCTCTCATGATCCTCACCCGGCAAATTAATGTGCTGCTGCTGATGAGAGACAGTGGGTTACTGTGAGCATAGGCTCCCTCGTCTCCTCTCGCTATTACACCCTGGCAACTTCAAAGGTCCAGTCATCCTGTTTCCATCTTCCCGTGGGTCTGCAGGGCCTGACTCAATGGCACAGTTCAAAAGTGCAAGCTGGCCAGGATGGTGACAGCCTCATCCCTGCTGCAATCCATTGATGCAGCCGTGGTCAGCGCTGCCAATCTCCTTCCCCTTCTCCTCCTGGGATTAAATGGCAGACTGGGAGGGCCATCCTCCTTCTCCCACTTCACTCCTTTTGATTTCCAGCTGAGGCAGTCTTTTGTAGAAAGACTCCCCTTTTTTTCTTTTAATCCTTTTAATCTTTTGTGATCTGTTCTTCTGGACTGCCTGGCAGTTCCCTTGGCAGTAACCACGCTGTTTGTTTTAGCTGGTAACAAGATACTGCTTTGAAAAGTAATTCTGATTACTCAGTGAATCTAGAGTTTATTTTGTATGTCCTCTTTCCGTGACAGAGAGAGATCTTTGTGATTTCTCCCTCAGTAACAATGATTTTTGCATGCGGGTGAAGGAAAGGTACATGGGGAAAGAGCTGAAGGTCTGCTTGCCTATCTCCTGTCCTCAGAAATGTGGAGTACTGGCAAGAAATGTTGCTGTATTTTAACCCTTTCTGGGCTTTTGCATGCCTGTGGATGGGTGTGTGGTGAGATGAGGAGAGAAGCCCTTGGGAACTGGGGCTGTGTAGGTACCACCACAGCTGCAGAACTCCCACAGGCCAAGGCCTGGTGTGCTGGGCCAAAAGTCTCCATCTCGCTCTCCAGGCTTTGGCTCATGAGTAAACCAAGTGCCCAGAAACTCTGGCCTCACAGGAAAGGCCGTTCCTTCTAAAATCAGAGTGCTTTGATTCTGTAAGCCATTCCAAACACAGCATTCCTGCCCCATCCGTAGTGTCTCTGCCCTAACAGCAGAAAGGGAGAAGCATACAAGGCCCACACATTTGCCATGTCATGCCCTGTCTGAATTGCTCATGGTGAGGAGCCGTAAATATTTTGCTTCTGCTCAGCTGCAAAGGTCCAGGAGGGCTGCTGGCTTCCCTGGCAGTCCTTGTTGTCCAGACAGGGTACAGCCAGCCTTCAGCACCAGCAACACACACTCAGAGAGCCTTCCCTGAGAAAAGGTAGAGGTCCATCCCTGCAGCTGCCAAAGCCCCTGCTCCCACATACCACAGGAGCAGCACCTCAAGCTGTACCCACCCAAGAGGCTACACTGCAGCAAGCCTGTGGTTCACATTCCTGGATGCTGTTTCATTTTGCTTAGGCAGTGGCTGATTTTTTCTCTTTATGACTGCTGGAACAACTCGAGAGTTCTGGCCTCAGTCTGAGGACTACAGTAGCTCTTCCTCCCCAGAGAAAGCAAGACAGCCTAAGAAGGAGTAGCTTAGAGTAGGAGAGTCCAAAGGCTGGTCTCAGTGATCTTAAAGGTCTCTTCCAGTTGAAACCATTCTATGATTCCAAGTTTCTCCTGGTGGGATTTTAACTGGCTTGTGGATCTTATTCACCTGAGCTTAACCTCAGCAGCTCAGTCAGGTGACTCAGGCACCCACATCTTCTGCCTCACATAAAGCCTATAGAGAGCATAGATAAAGTAAAAGATAGATGTTCCAGCAACCAGAGTGGCTGTCTGTGTAAAGCTGGACTCATATCCTTGCATTGTTACGCAACACAGAGCCTACATCTAACTTTACTGCTCTTCAATTCTTCACCTTCAATGGAGCAGGGGGTAACACACTAGTTGGGGTTATACGATGCCTAATTGTGCTCAGATTTCTTCCTAGTTGTGCAGAGTTTGCAGAATTTACAGTGTCATAGGCTTTTTGGGGATGAAGTCTGAGCAATTCCAAAAAAAACCAAGCCCTTCCATTAACTACTTGAGTACATTTTCATCTAAGGCAGGTCCTACAAAGTTTAGCAGACTCCTGTGGGCTTTTGGAGCACGTTACTAGAGTATCTGTTAAACTGTGCAATTTTGCCAAGGTAACAATTGAATTAAAATAAGTCTGAAGCTCACAACCATGCCACTCCCATTACCTCAACACAATAAGGAGAATGACAAGCCCATGCAGCATTGTAGTGTCTGAGTTCCTGGTATTAAGGCACTGAATTTCATCCTGACTGTTTCAATTTGAGTCAGAATTTTATGACCAAGTTCTCAGATCTCAGTGGCTAAAAATTTTGCTTCAGGCATCCCTGTTGTGTTATTTTCCACATAATGACATCGTTGTGTGTAATGAAATGTTAGCAGCTCATTCCCTGCTTACATCTGTCTTGGAGGAGAAAACTGCCATTTCTTGACTTATGCACTGATTAGTGTAAATGTAAGTTAGTCATGGTAAATTTTGAGAAGTCCAAACTCTTGAAATTATGGCAAGAATGATGAAGACTCAAAGGTATGTTTCGAGGAACCACCTACTTTGGGAGAACTTGTGCTCTACATTTGATTAATTTTGTGCCAGGGATATGCCTTTCACAATCCTGCATGCCGATTTTGAAGGACATAGCATGTTGAACAGGCAACTAATTCAGTCAATCAGAGTGCTGTGAGATTCAAACCTTTACTAAAACCCTCCTCTATATAATTCATAGGAAAATAAAACCACAGTAGAGTCAAAGAAGTTATTTGGGGAACAAAAGCTAAGCAAAATCCAGGAGCAGCTCTTTGCTTTGGGGGGAATGACAGAATTTCATTCCAGATACCCTTGAATTTGCAGATGCTCTTCTTGCAGTGGTTTGGGTTGTTAACAGTATTTTTCCCGATACAGTCACCATGGAGTTCAGTACAGGATTTAGTTACACCACGTGCAGGCAGTTAAATGTAGATATTTGAACACTAGATATCTATATTCTGATTGTAACCAATTGTGATTCAGCCAATGTGGTCAGTTTGCTTGAGTCAACTGTCTAGATATGACCAGCTGGTGTCACCAGAGATGATCTAGGATTGGAGTACCTGCCCTGTCTGGGAGGTATCATGCAGTACCTATGGAGAGGTGCATGCTCACACATCTGTGGCTGGAGGACACATGGGAAATCTCCTGATATCTCCAATGTCTCTTAGTGCCTGTGTTTAAGTACTGAATTGAGTTCAAGAAGCTCTGTATGTTATCAGCTGAGTGGGCAAAAGGTATCTAAGGTGCACTGAATCCCACTCTAAATCCTTAACTCTGCCTAAAAGTAGACTGTAGTCCAAATGAAAAAAAGTCTAAGGCTCACACCAATGGTCCCATTGCTGATTTCCTACTCCCTGAGCTCCGTTCTCTTGAGACTCAGGCACCCTGTGCTGCATCCCTTTACAGCACCCTAGATCCTAGGGCCAAAGAGGTGGTTCTAGTGAGCACTTGTCTATTGAACTTAGGTGGGAAATAAAATAAAACATTTCATTTCAGTCTTTTTCAGAAGGAGAATTTTGGCTTGTGGGAGCTATGGTAGGACGTGTGCCTTGAGTCTTCTTGATAATGGTGTGGATGAGGTCCTTTTCTAGAAGATCTCTTCTGAAGCTCATGCAGCCCCTCCAAGTGGGTGAGCTTTCTGAGAATTGTTTGGTCATGGCTCACATGCTGGTGCATACCCTGGTAAGGGGTATGGCCCTCAGCTGGGAACTGGGAACATGAGGAACCTGGATGGCATGTCTCAGCAGCAACAAACAACTCAAGGGGACATAACCAAACACAACATAGCTCTTTGGTTTGAAAACATAAAATACTTTGTGTTGTCAATGTCAGAAAAATGTGTTTTACACAGGTGTCTGCCAAAACTTTCTATTTCTTGAGAAACTTTGTCTTCTCAAGCTTTTTGCTCCTGACAAAAGAAAATGGGGATGACCACTGTTCCTCAGGGTCAGAAAGTCTGATCTCCTGCTGCCTGCTGAGTGGCAGCCAAAGTAGTAGCTACAAACAAAGGAACAGGAAAATGTTTTTGCTCTCCTGTTTTTCACTCTTTTATGTTAGGCCATTCCTTGCAGCCTTGCATTGGTGAGTACAAAGTACCTTCTGGCTGTGACATCATGCCACAGAAAACAAACTAATGAGGCAAAGGAAGCAAGGCTTACTTTCTGCAGGGAGGCTGGCTCCGATCACCTGGTTGTAGTTAAGACAGATCACACTGAGCTGTTCTGCTTTGTAAGAGCTGAATTTCATTCTGTGTTACTGAATGTTTATCTGATATCTTGTAAAAACTGTTGTCCATTTCTCTTGCCTTTAGATCTTTTGCTTTTCTGAAATGCTAAATCTCCAACTGTGACCCTTCAGCAAAATCAGTTCACTTCATCAAATGAATCCTGTGACTTTGATTATGTAGGAGCTTTCATTAAAGGGGTCCAAAATAAAGCAGACAAGGAAATGTCTCTGTGATTTGCAGCAATGCATTGAGAAACAAAAGGAAATGGATGGCAGAGATAAGGAAAATAAAATAGCCACAATTTTTTAATCAGGGGAATAGAATTTCCCCTGAGGGTCTGTGTTATAATGCTCTTTAGTAAAACACGAGTAAAACTCATAGTAATGGAACTTAAATACAAAATATTGCCAATTTTGACCAGCACTATGAAATTGCTAATAGTCAGAAAATGCTGACATGAAAGCATCACCAGCACATTTTAAACTCTTGATAAGAGTGCTTCCAACAAACAATTAACTGTTATGGATTTAACTATAAAACTGGAACTGCTCTCACTATGACATACACTGGAAGAGCATCACATTTTACACTTTGCTTTTCTTTATTCAGTTATGGCACGACTATTTTGATTATTTTTTAGTTTGTCTACACTATATTTTTCAATTTTAAAGAAAAGAATCATCTATGAATCATGTGAATATGGCTAGTTTTTTCTTCCATGGGAATGTTATTTAGCTAGTACCGGCATGCAATGAAAGGGCATTATGATTACCAAGGGATCTGGTTAGAACACAATACCAGCATAAATTATATAGATCAATGCAGAAAATTGGCCAGGCTTGCTGGCAATCTCACCTGTAAATTCTATTTACTTTTTTCCACATGGATTTTCTCATAGTCTAACATTAAGTGATTAAGGGAATGAGGTTGATGCTTGGGTTTTGGAATATTTTTGTGGTTTGGATAATCCTATAAAAGTGTTTTATTGCTGTTCCATTTACAAATTCCTTCATGAAAATGATTCAAATAGCCATCACAGAGCTACTATCTTATGTAAAATCCAGTAAAACTATGCAACGATATTGCCTGTGAGTTGAATTTGTCTTAATTAAAAGTCAGAGCAGATCCCAGGTTATAGTAGATCTCATGTTGTTATTTTTTTAATTACTTCAGCCAAGCACAGTACAAATCCCCCAGCTGCTAACCTTTCAACATCATCCATTTTCTTGTAGCAATGCCAAAGGAACTAATTATCCCTTTAACAATTATAAAAGTCTATTTTACCACTCTCCCACAATTCAAAAGAAGCAGAAGTGATTTTGTTCAAAGTTTCCACAAAGATTACTCCTCTAGCTGAGACCAGCATGGATGACATCAGCCTAGAACAGTTAAAAAAAGATTGGCATGTAGAAAGAAGGAGCTCAGGACAAAAAATGTCCTGTGACCTTGAGGGAGAAATTAATCTGGCACAAATCTGAAGTAATTTCCCTGAGATTGGTTGCAGCAGCCATTTGCAGCAGTTACTCTAACCCAGGGGGTCTCAGCTTGAGGGAGCCAGGACATGGTCCAGCCAAGTGGGGATCAAGACCTGGGGCAGGGGAGCAGGATGGGCTGCAGACAGATGAGAATGATGCTTCTCACAGAGAACAGCAACCCCTGCCCACTGCTGCTGCAGAAAGGTCATGGGCACACACATTCAGTGCCCTGGGAAACTGAAAGGATTTATAGACATCAGGTCAGAAGAGTCCATTAGATCATCTTTTCCTCATCAAAGGCCAAATCTGATTTTCAAATACCTTTTGAGAAACACACAGTGGCACACACTCCTTAGCATTAGAAAGTCTACATTTTCAGCAAGGCTCTGATATCCAAGAAAAATGGACCAGGTTCAATTTCAAGGCTCTTGTAGTAAAACCACATTCACTCATTATCTAATAACCTTAGAAATTCAATTACAAAGTCTGAGATCTAAAGCATGAATGATAATTCCCACTGGCATGCAAGTCAGACATAAATACTAAACACAGGAGCCCTTAAGACTTCCCTCTTCCAGCTGTCAGCTGTACAGAATGGTCTTTGCCCCTCATATCCTTAGAAGTCCATGGCACCCTGCCAGTATCAGGACTGAGCATCTCTCCCTTTCTTTGTAGATGGTGGGTAGAGGAGTCATAGAAGGCAGCGAGACAAAGCAACAGGCTGGTTCCCATGGAATGATGCTGCACCTTGCTCCATGGAGGCAGGACATACAGCAAGTACTAGGGATGGGCCAGTAAATTGTGGAGCAGAGCTGGTGATGGCAAATGCCTCATCCAGAGGGGGATGGCAAGTGTCACAAAGCCAATCTGGAGTAGGGTAAAATCTGATCCTGATCCAACCTAAGGGTGAGCAAGTTGTCATGCTGACACTCAACTGTAGGATTTCACCAGTCTCGTTCTTGGCAGAGCCCCAGGAGCTGCCTTTCGCCATCACAGACACAGAAAAGCATCTCGTCTCTGTTGGGAGATGTCAGGAGCCAGAGAAGCCACTATTTCTTCTGTGTGTTTACTCTGCTTGTTAGTCTCCTTTCACTGATTAGAAGTTTAAACTTGTTTCCCAGTTGAATTCATCTGGAGTTAAATCCCAGTCATCGGTTCTTGTTGTGCTTTTCTCCCCTAGATTAAAGAGTTCTGCTGTGTGCAGAATTTCTGCCCGTGATGATACTTATGCTTTGTAGCCACATCATCCATTGATCTTTTTGATCAGGCCACCAGACTGCGATCCTCAGCCTCACAGAGATTTCTTGGAAATAGCAGTAGTGTACAAAACCACTGATTTTGTGCTAGGCTGGCTGTACACACAGCTGAGTGCATGGGACCGGGTTCTCCTGTTTGGCACCACTGACACGGGAGCACAGGCTATGAATATGGTGGAGGGTTTAGAGATTACACTGTTTGAAAGGATTAAACAATTTCCTCAGTCTCTGTAACAATATATAATACATTAGTGAAGATGGCCAAACTATAAAACTCTGTATCTTGTCAGTATTTCCCCTTGTGAGTGATACAGGTGTTTATTTCCTCAGCATCTACTGCTTTACTCACCCTACTACATCCTTATGCAAACACAACAATATTTACAGTCTTACCCTGGTTTAGATTAAATTACACTGAAGTCGCCAGCCTCTCCCTCAGGATCTGTGTAAAAGCAATTGTATTTCTTTCTGTAAGCTCCAGGATCAGTAGCTATAACAGTAGAAGCCAAGCAGGCAAGGAGCACAACCTGGAGAGGAGCTAGTCTGTGGCTAGTGGCAAGTATATGCCCCCAGCCTGCACACACAGGGGCTAGTGATGGGGCGGTGTATGTCTGGGGGGGTGTGTGCATGTGTAAAAGAGGAATGCAGGGAGCCCAGAAGTGGATGCAGGGAGAGGCAGGCTGGCAGACAGCACGCTAGACCACACAAAGCGGCTTTGACTGAAGGAGCAATGTGGGAGAACACCAGAAGAAACTTTGTTTTGAATTGGGAGCAAATCATTGTCCCTAGTTGCATGAGTCATTCTGTGCCTGGTACGCTCTCTGTAAGTCTGTAAAGAAAAGAGATTGCATTGAGGAAACAGCTAAATTAATCTCCAGTTTCTTTTCCTATTAAATATAATCTGCAGGATCAAAAAATCTGGCTACCTACTCAGATTGGAAGAAGGTAGTGTCATTTGACTAGTTGCAAAGTAAACAGTACCTTTAACAGGGACATGTTGGTACTCTGGGATGTCTCTTTCATTCACAGTGCCACTGGATCTGGCACTCTTGGCTTTGGGGCTGGGTGTGAGGCTGGAGATCGTGGAGGAGACCATGGAGAAGAAGACTAGCTCTCCTCTCTGACCTCACTAACTTCATACCAACATTTTCAAGTCCCTAAAGCAGCTACACAGATAATTTGTTCTCAAAGAGCTTTCCATAAGATGGTATAAAACACTGACTCCAACAGCCTCAGCTGCCTTGCTCCCTGCTCATGCATGCACATTGGTCACCAGGCAGCTCTGATCACGCACAGACCTGCTCTCAGTGCTACCAGCCACAGCCTCATGTCTCGCAAGCTGTCATGGCCCACTAGCCACACATCAGCCAAGTTACCACCACTGTCCTAGCGGTGGCTTTCTCACAGATGGCTGATCCCTCAGTATCACTCACCTCCTTTGCAGCTGAAAATAGTGATTGACATTTGTTAATGAATTTATTTTGCATTATTTTCTTTAAGAAGGAGTGAGTTCATTTTTTTAAGGTAGAGTGGTGCAAAGACTGTGAATGTTATTGCATAGCAGCAGTAACTTAAAAACATCCAAGAAGAGCTCCTTCTCCTTTTTTTTTTGTCATTGTGAGTGGAAAAAATGTTAAAAACAAATCTTCTAATTGCTTGTAGGCTGAGATTTTTGCCAAGTGAATATTTACGTCCAAGTTTGAAAGACGAGGCGTATAATGGGAGTGTTGAAATACTCTCAAGCAATCCAGAGCTGTTTGATGACATACCCTACAAGGTCAGTCTTGTTTACTGTAAAAATCAGTGGTAAAACTTCCTTTACATTCATGGGGAAACAGAATCAGGCCCTTTATTTATTTTGTTTCTATCTTGGTAGGAGGTTTCTTGTTCGTTTAAATGTGCCTACGGATGAGCTCATGATTCCTGTTGTCCATGTGCGCTGGCAAGATCCTGAAGGTAGTTACAGTGCTCACACATAACAGTGTGCCAGATTACCTGCAGTGTTCATGTCATCAGGGGCCTGCAGATTATGGGGTGCTGTTTTGTCATAAGGATTATGAAATTTCCCCTGAAAATGCTACCCCCTAGAAAGAAAAGGAAAATTTACTTTCATCAAGAAAACAAGGAAAACATGCTGTCTGCCTTTCTTGGGATTTCAGATGGATTTGGTTCCTTAGCTTCCAAATAAATGTGAAGCTGGACACCTAGATTTTTTGCCTTAAGTGAAAGTGAAGAGACAGGCTATCTGTCACATTTTACACAAGACAGATGTCCAGTGTCCTCAGACTTCTGCTATGACTCCACTCCATATTTTGCTGAGGAAGATACCAAAGCTGCTACGGGATGTGGTTGGAGAGAATTGTGATTGATCATATCCAGAAGTGAACACATTTGCCCTGTGTTTCTATATCTGCTCCAGGACTCCAGCCCTAACAGACAAGTTTGTGAGATATCCTCTGTCTCCAAAAACACAGAAAATGTGCACCTAAGTCACAGATTTAGCCTTAGTTCCTGGTACTATATAGGAATTGGCCCAGTTTTTCCTTGGAACAGGAATGAAGAGAATCGATCAAAGATTAAGGTATATTTTTGTTAGGATCTGACATTTAGATTTGAATGAAATATTTTTGGTGAAGTGGCAATCATCCCACATTTTAAGTGCCCATCTCCAGACCTAGGCTTGGATTTCAAAGTTTGGCAGTGGTGGGGGGGTAAGACTTTGATTCAGACCCCATCTACTGACAACAAATAGGTTTCTCTGGGTTTTTTTCCCCGCTTTTCTCCTTTTAAACACAAGAAGAGCCACCACAACATCATAAAAAAGAAATACTCCTTTGTATTTTTGTACTTTCCCAAGGGTTCAAAGAAAACAGCAGACAGAGCTCACGCTCATCTGTGGTGACAGCCACCATCACCCCACCGTTTCTCTTTAACCCTCTCTGTCCCTGTGTTGAATCCTCCCAGCTGTCAGTCGCAGCTATTTGCACACCAGACACTGCTTTCCACTGTGCTGTGGCCTTTCCACAGCAGAGGAGCAGCACTGGCAGAGGCTTCCATGCACGGCTGGGTGCTGCTGTGGCAAACTAGGTTACCGCACAAGCTGCACTGTGGGCAGGAGAGCCCGCTCGCCTCCTTTGCCCTGGCAGTCATGAAAGGGCTGTGCAGGGCTTTGATTTTCCATGGGGACAGCTTACATTGTTAAGCAGATACAAGTTTTACCTGGGAAGATTCTGGTCTGTATTTTTGTTACATTTTTATTACAAATATGTAAATTAGAGGTGTTGGGAAGCTTGCAATTTCACATTGGTTTTTGAGGTCTTCCCTTTTTTTCAGTTTCTTTGAAAACTCCAGAGAAATCAGCTGTGTCCAAGGGTATTTCTGCCTGCCCAGCTCCTGACCCTCAGTCCCTTGCTCTGTTCAAACATGCTCCCAGAAATGCCCCTTGGGCAAAGATTTGGGGCTGTGCCCTAAATCATACATGAAAATGGAAAGTCAGGCATGGAGGATTTGTTTTTTTGAAAACAAGCTACGTTGTTAAAGGTGCTTTATACCCTGTGAAACACATTGGGTTTACAAATACTAACTGAGAAGCATTGTACAGTGAAGGGGAAGCTTTCCCCTTGAGGGAGAAGAGAGGCAGCCCCCATCAGCCACAGCAGAGCCGAGCTGGGGACTTTCTCAGAGATCATGTGCTTCCACCCACTCAGACAGGTCTCATGTCTGGCGGTGCATTACCCAGCCCACCCTGAGGATGGAAGCAGCAGAGAGACAATTTAGGTATTAGACTGATATCATTCATACCAAATACAAGCAAGGTCTGGTTTTTGTAGGGTCCTTTCCAATGAGGGACTGCCCTGGAGAAGGACTCACAGACTCTGTCTGAGTACCTTTCATGAGACAAGTGAAGCCATTACTGTCCCTTGATATACCTGAGCTCTCTCAAAGTCCTGGCTAGGAATAAGAATTGCAATAGCAGGTCCTGCCCCATCCTTCCACTGCAAAGGGTCCCTCCTTCAGCAGGATGTGGCAGCAGCTTACCTCACCTCTGCTCAGAAACAGTGTTGCTCTTGCGGTGAGCCAAGGCTGCACAGCAGCCCACCACAGGAAGCAAAAGTGGCTACTGAGTCCAACTGCAATGGCAAGGAGGGGCTGGGGGGGATTGAAAAGCAGAATCTTGTCCCTCAACTTGGAGCATATTCAAGATTCTGTGGTTAACACCAGTATTTTTGCACAAAATGCCTTGGGACTTCAGACAACCACACATTTATACAGTTATTGGAATTATCTTCTACCCCCATTTCTGTTTTCTCAGCCTGTTGGTTACATTGCCTTTACAGGCTTCCTATGTTATAGCATCCCAGACTCTCAGGGAAGGTTCAGGGCTGCACCAAGCAAGAGCTGTCATATGGATTCACCAGGATAGTTCAGTGATTAATGCTCTCAAATGCCCTGATATGAAGTGCTTCCATGCTAGATGCTTCCAGCTAGACAAGACAGCAACAAGTGGGGGAAGGCGCTCTTTGAAGGGCTTTTGAAAGCCTAAGAGAGAGAAATCTTCAAGGCCTAACCTACTAGCTGATGGGCTGTTTACTGATTATTTGTTTTTCACTTGAGATTTTTTTCTGAAACATTTTTTTCTCTGCTCTTTCTTCCCCAGTCTCTCCTGTGAGATGCTTTGCAGAGACTGGAGCAGTTCAAGTTTGTCTCTCCATTTGTTCTTGACTGCAAAATCTTGAAGTTGTGGTTTGACCTCTTTAGTGTGGCTGTGCTGTCTTTGTGTGACAGTTGGACAAAGAGGAAACATGTCCCTTCATAAAAACACATGAGCACTGCCAAAGAAATCGTCCCCAAAGTCCCCTACCAGTCATTCATTCCTTGTGTGTTTCTCACAATTCTTTTGACAATGTCAGCAGTTATGCTACCTGGTAGCAGATTGGTAGGGAAAGAAGCACAGCCCTCTGAGCTCACTTAAGCACAGGACACCAGTCCAGAGCAGATATCCCTGTTGGGGCAGCAAGGGCTCTCAAGCAGCCTTGGGTGTGGGACTGGATGCTGCTCATTCTCCCCCCTGCTGGGTTGCCATCAGCCTTACATCCTTGAATGCTGCCAGGCAGACAACCTTATCTCCTCTATGGCCAGCATGAACAATATATGTATGTTTTCCCCTGCAAATGCTAGTGTGCCTGCCTCTGTGAGAGAGAGATGGAAGGAGAGTGGCAAGCAGGAGGTCAACACATATTTCAGTCCCTTCCTGCTTGTTCTGCTGGGAAAAGAAAGAAAGAAAGAAAGAAAGAAAGAAAGAAAGAAAGAAAGAAAGAAAGAAAGAAAGAAAGAAAGAAAGAAAGAAAGAAAGAAAGAAAGGAAGGAAGAAAGAAAGAAAGGAAGGAAGGAAAAAAGCAGCTCCTTAGGTAGATTTTCTGTCTATTTGCAAAAGGAGATTTTGGCATGAACAGGAACGAGAAGTCCAGCCTCAGCCTCCCAGACCTTGGATTTTCTCAGATAGCAGGATGTCTGCTGGTAAGACACAGCAAAATCCTTCCCATGTCTGCCTGAGAGCTCCTTGACTTGACAGACCTTGAGTAACACAGTAATGTCAGTAATAGAGTCTTTGGTGATCATTTTCCCATCTACTCACTCTGCAGTGGGGGGATGCATTTCTCAAATGCAGCCCCACATCACAACCTACCCAAACCAAGATGGCCTGTCTTTCATCCACAATCTAAACACCCAGAGCCTTGGGGTCCCTAGTATGGTAGGAGAGGAAAGGATGGATACGGGGCAAGGGAAAGGAGTTGACCCAGAGGTGCAAGGTGAGACCTTGCAGAAGGCTTGGGGGCAGTGTAACTATAGCATCTGGGAGAAATACCTCTATTTATATATAGAGATATTTATACATATATAGAAATGCCATGCCCCCTCACTCCCAGCCTCCTAACCCCCTAAGGGGCTAGCCACACCATATACAGAACAAAGTTGGAGCTGGCCCTGACCATTCACCACTCTCAGCTTCCTGCAGCCACAGGCACTGGGTTGCCCAGGTTGGGCCCATGTGGCTCCATTTTGGCCAGGGGCTGTAGTTGAACAGAGGAGGACTGAAGCTGCTGCCTCTGCTGCTGGGACTGGCTCCAAAGGTGGTGCTGCGGTACCCCTGTGAGCTACCCTGCAGTGACACCTGAGAGGCTGCAGTACTCGGTGCTCCATGGGTGGCTGCTGATGCAGAACATGCTGGAATCATTTCAGCTGGAAGAGACCTTTAAGATCATTGAGTCCAGCCCTTTTCCCAGTCCTGTCAACCACTAGACCATTTCCCTAAGTGCAACATCCACCCGTCTCTTAAACACCTCCAGGGATGGTGACTCCATCACCTCCCAGACAGCCTGTTTCAATGCCTGACAACTCTTTCAGTAAAGAAATTCCTCCTCATATCCAGCCTGAACCTCCCCTGATCCCAGGCAGCAAGGCCAGCAGCAGCTGCATGGGAGACCTCATTCCTGTGATGCTGCTGGTACTGAGATCCCCAGCGCAAAAAGCAGGCAGTGAGGCAGGGTTCAGTGAGGAGGGCAGCTCCCCAGCAGCAGTGGCACGGCTCTGTGACACCCTTGGGTGCACATGTACACAGAGACTGAGCTGGCCAGCTCGGACACAGACAGGTTTTATTGAGGCAGACCCGGAAAGCACAGACCTTCAGGCTCTGCCATTTCACAGTTTTCTTATATTAGTGGTAAAAGGTCAGGTGTCATGTGGAAACCAGGGAGCTGACAAATGGACCCACTAAGGGAAGGGTTACATGCTTTAGCTGCTCAGACATCTCGGCCTCTTACCCTGGTGCTGGTCAGCCTCTGAAGGAAGCTGTGATGTGCAGTGACCTCATTGCTGCTGGGAAGCCATACCCAGACTCTCTAACCCTTATCCCCAGTTTGCACATCAGCCTTTTACACAATTACGAGCTCACACAGTGAGTCACATTGTACAAGTTCAGGGAGTTTGTCCAAGGAAAGGCTTCAAATCTGAGTTTTAACAATTTCCTTAGAGTTATTTCTCTCTCATCTGTCCTTTCTTCCTTTCCTCCTTCTCCTTTATCCAAGCCTGCCAGGCGGTTTTCTGTCTGTCTGTGCAGTGCAGTGCATTCCTACAGCCCTGGCAGGCTATACCTGGGTGCCTAAGCAACCAGAGATATTTGCAGCCCTGCAGCTAGGGGCAGAGACAACGGGTACCTCTGGTGCTGCCTCTGGCTATCATCCTCTGCCAGCAAGGCCTGTAGTGACTGCTTAATGAAAAAACACATGTACCTGGAGAAATCCGTACCTCCAACAATAGGGCTTAGTGCCAGACCTGGTGTGGGTATCCTGGAAAGATGTCTCTGGCAACTGTTCTCCTTTCCAGAACCACCTCCTGCCCTGTCACCCAGGGTGAAGCCCCAGGAGCCCTGTCCCACACCATGAGAAGAGGGATTAGACATAGCGAGAGAGCATCATAGCTGTGGCTGTGTTTTTCAGGGACAATTCATGGACAAGAACCTTTGGGGCTCATTTTCAGTTTTGTGTGAAAACTATTCCTACAAGTGAGTCTCCCAGCAGGGTATAATTTGTATATTAGGCTTGTATCACAGGACACTTGCATAGACAGACAAGTATCTCCTTCTCACTGAGAATAATAGCACAGCTGTTTCCAACACCTTCAGCTGGGCAGAGGTGTGATCCTGTGAACAAATTTCAATAAAATTTGTGTCCAAAATGTTTCTAATTTCTAAAGGGGGTTGCTCGTGACTAAGTGGCAAAGCAAGAACTGTCACACAGATCAATCAATGAGCAGAGACAAGAGACAAATTACATACTTGTGCTGGATTAGATGCTGTAAAGACTAGCAAGAGAGTCTTCCACTGAAGGCACTGGAAAAAAAATATGAACATGACCATTTTCCTCAGGTTTGTGGCGAGGACCTGAAGAAGTTTTCTGTATACCCCCAGAGCTGTCAGTGCTTACTTCTAATGTGTTGGCATCTCCAGCTGAGTCAACAAAAGCTCCTTCTACCCCATGGGCTCATACTAGCACAGGGCTGAACTAATGCCTGGCCACACAGTAAAATGGGGGTGTTTGTTCACTCTTGTCTTCTGATATCTCCTTGTTTTTCGTCATGAACACTAATAAACCCAATGAAAATGGGAAAACCACTTAGAAGATGAACAGTGGAAGGAATCTCCCTGTTATGGGAGCATTTGCTTTCATTTAAACTATCTAAAGCTAATAAATAACAGGGCTCCATAATGACATAATCTACTCATCTTCTTGGTTTCAAAGTATTTTTTAACAAGCAAATGAGGTTTCAAACATGTCTGTGATATCTCCTCTGGATTAAATATTAATCGTGATGCCAAAGTAATAAACACAGAAATCCTGCCTGGTTGTTCTGACATGCAAGTCCCTAATTGTGTGGGAAGCTGCTCAGATGGGTTTCAGTTTCAGCAGGAGATAAAATGTCACAGAGCCAGTATAGTATGTGTGTCGCTACAAGATTTACAACTCGAGTCCCTGCCTGGAAACAAAAGAACAAATAGCTGCGTGTCACGCACTGAACTGAAACATTATGGATTATATTATTACTCGAGTTTCTACAGGACTTCTCAGTGGGGGAAAAAAAATTCTATTAACTCTCTTTTACGACTACCAGCAGGGCAATGTGAAGAGAATAATCTCCTCCATTTATAAGGTCTGGGGGCCTTAAAACCTGAATAGCAACCCAGGAGCTTTGTCACAAGGTCTGACTGTTTCCTTTCCTTCATAAAATTCCTATCTCCATTAATCTGTGTTTATTTTCCTTCTGCATTTTAATTTGCTTAATGGACTTCAGCCGAAGTCTCTCCTAGAAGTCAGAGGAAAGTAAACTCTGATAAATCCTTTGGGACTTAATAGTCACAGTTAAGCACTTCTTTGGATTATTTTGTCTGACTTTCATCTTTGCTGCTGCAGAAACTTCGGCTGCCTAGTGCCACAGCCCTAACCCCATGACTTAAGAGCCTGGGAATGAACTGACAAAAGATATCTCTCTTTCTTTCTTCTTCTCCAAGGATGCAAATACAATGAGACTAGATTTAAACTCCTAAAAGGCAACTGAGGTGTCTTCCATGTGTTTGCCGTATGCAGAATACTCGTTGGAGTCTCGGAGCTCCTGAAACTACCAGTCTCTGCCCATGTCTCCCAACCCCAGGTTTCAATTTCCAGGGACAGAAGTAGGACCCATCAGTTGGACAGGAGCTTCTGTGTATTGTACTGGACCCAGGCTGAGTGCTGGGGAGCACAGCACAGTTTGGACACAGTCTGGGCACCTCAAGTCTCAGCTTCCTGCAGCCAGGTACTGTCACTGTAGAGGAGATACCAGCTGCTCCTCTGTCATACAGCCTGGCACGCTCTCACCTCAAATCCCAGTATGGACGGGGTAAGAAGACCTGCAAATCTCAAATCTCACAAGGAATCTGCCTCTGGCAGTCCATAATGGGCTTCAAAGCCCTCCTGCAGGAGAGGAGGCCTGTGATATTCCTTTGTTCCAAGCCCTACTGGCATAATCTGCTCAATAATGTTTCATGTTATGAATCTCTTTTTTTTTTTTCCAATGGGTAGGCTTTGAATGACAGCCAACATCAGTATTAGTCTCTAAATACCTTTTATTAGGAGTCCAAATCTTTTGTATTCTAACTCATATATTACTTTCTACGCAATAGATTCATTTTTGCACAGCATTTATTCCTGTAGGATCTGCTTACTCAGAAATTGCAGTGTATAATTAGGTCCCAACTGCCTATTTCTAATCCTGAACAAAGGTTCACTTTATTGTTCATTACAGCAATTTACATTTTCATTTTACTTCTTTTGTGTATGATAGACATAATTAATTTGGTCCCATTCCACCAACTTTTCTATTTCCTTTGTTTAATGGTCAGGCTTTAAAAAAAATCCCTCCATGGTTTTACATGTTCCTGGAGCAATTTACACATGTCCACCTGTAGTGAAACTAAAACATGAAACAAAGGCAAGCACCAAGAGCTGAGTGCCTCTGACTCACAAATCCTGGTACCAAAAAATGATGGGCCCATCGGTGACTTATGATTGAAATTGTGTATATATTTTGGCCCAATCTGTGTAGACCATGGGCAATTTATTCCTAAAGAATCCAGTCTCCTGATTTTGTTTGACCCTCTTGATAAAGCTGTCATCTGTGAATAGACTGGTTTCTCCCTAAAAATCAGTGAGTAGGTGGCCATGAAAAAGGTAATTCTGGCCATTTTAACTAGAACACACCATCATGTGCCAGCAGAAAATCTGAGCCATTGGACAGGACGTATATCACAGCCATATCCATCCCTAACTTCTTTGTCTTGGATCTCTTTTCCTTTCCTTGGTATGAAATGGCTCAGCCCTGCACTAACCATAATCACAGAATATCTTAATTTCAGTATGTGTTATGTGAATAGACATTCTTCTGCTACCAGGTGGTCAGCAATAGCACAGCTTCAACTTACTGGTTTGTAGCATCATCTGACCTAGTAGTAATAGGAACTTAGGAGGTGCAAGTTAACATGGTGAGGGCATATGATTATGCAGCTCTAGAGTCTGAAGGCTTAATTTAAAAGAGTGATCCAGCACTTTGGGATACCAGCAAATGGACTGTGGTAGCATCACAAAGAAGTATACTCTTTGGAACAGCTAAAGACTTTCTCAAACTGCCGTGGCCATTACTATGCAGAGCAGATGAACCTCAGTGTGCTTGAAACCAGGCAGCTTAGGGCATAGGAGAAGCATGGCTGAGAGAGCATATGACCCTGACAGATATATAACACACCCAAGAGGCTAGGTAAACCCTCCAGTGATTTGCTCTGCAGAGCTTGTTGCTGTTGTCCTGGCTGGCCAGGGGCAAGCACAGGGTGTCTGCACTGCTCTGCAGGCACAGCAGGGATCAGAGGGGACCGGGGATCCCAGTCACACAAGCTGATGCATCCCCTGGCGTCTGTTGGAGACAAATAAGAGACAGTCCTGTTGGGGAGCTCCCAGCACTGAGACAAAGGCAGAGGCTGAGATTCTGTATCTGCTTCTGTGAAACTCACACTAAGCAAGGAAAAACTGCACAACTTGGCCTGGGATGACAAAGAACAGATCAGACCCTGCTCAGATGAGTTGCTTTCCATGGGTGGACAGGAGCCCTTGTGGTTTATTAGTCCAGCTCCTCAATCCCTGCTCTGATGTCTGGGATCCTGCTAAGGAAATTATCACATCTAGCTAGAGTCAAAGCTGCTTTGTGGGAACCATGAGTTTCCTGTCTTCTTTGCATTTGTGAAGAAAGACTTTGTCATGTTCCCAGGGTAGAAGTCACAATTTGCATTAGGAAAATATAAACAAAAGTAAAAGATCAGCCCCGTGATAGAGCCAGCACAACAACAGATTCAGGAAAGTATTAACAAAATGCTGCACAGCGGGCAGATTTTGGTTTATATTTGTAAGCATTTTCAGTTTCAAAACACAGTATTCTCTCTCTTTCATCTCCAAAACCCAGCCAATAGAGAACAGAAACATAGCTTTTGGCGGTCTTCATTTTTTAGCTAAACTTGTTTGTGTTCTCTCTTAGCGCTTGAAGCAGAGCAGTAGCAAATTACATTACTGCTTCTCAGTTTGTGACACACTTGACCATGTTTTTTCAATAAAAATGACACCACTTAACTTTGCTGGGTCAGTAATGAAGCAGCATGAAAGGTTTTGTTTGGCAAGACAAACTAGCTAAGAATCCAGAGCTTCTTACAACTAAAGCAAAATAAAGGCTTTAGGTTAATTAGACTATTTACGAACTCTAAACTCTTCCCTTAATTTATGTATTATGATGAAATGTATCCCTGTGGCCACTTTGAGCAGTCTTCCACACGCTATGGGAATATTTTTCCCACTCTGTGCAGCAGCAGCGGTGCACAGACACTGCGGAGCAGAGCTTGTCCCTGGGGTAACGATGGGAGCCTTTCTGTCTGTCTAACCGAGGAAGAGGTATGGCCCCTTGACATGGGCTAGTACCACAATCCAGTGCAAAGAGTTTCCATCATAGATGGACAGCTGGCTGGAAGGGGGAAGGGACAGCCCATCATTTGCTTCTAGGGCCATGTCAGCTTGGTGGAAACACCTCAGCTGTGCAACCTTCCTGAGCACTTGGATTTCAGTGCACTCCCATCACCATCCTGTTTCCAGACGAGGAATGGGCAGGTTGATTTGGTCTTGAGGAAAACCTGGAGGGTAACAGGTATTCCACCACTTTTGAGAAGAGAAAGCTCATTTCCAAGTGTGTCAGACATCACAACCCAAATCTTCCTTCACATAAGTCTTCTTTTCTCGCACCTTTCCATTATTTCAGGCTCATGACATCAAAATCTCTAGATGTGACAGCATGCTTGAAAATACTTGTATTGAAGCTGTCTAGGTAGCATCACACCATACCTGACAGAAGTGGCAGCCCAAACATACAGAATATGTCATAACATTTCCAGTGGGGCTTTAAAGTCAGCCAGACTAATACCTATATTTGATGAGAACCTGAAGCAGCGTCTCTGGTTTTGAAAAAGCTGTTAACTCAGCACGAGTCACAGTGGGGCTGATCCTGTACTGGCAGGATCGAGGCCCTGGCCAGGGTAGGGGTTTGCATCCCAAGGCTTCCCCGTGGGGCCATGATGCAGACAGGCCCCTGCAGCCTGTGCCAAAGTGCAGGTACTGTTTGCCCGTTTCCAGAGGAGATGTAGACTTCCTTCACACAGACGTATCCCAGCTAGCAATGAGCTTGTGCTTTGGGCACCGCTCTGCACTAGGCCAGCACCAAGCCCTTTGAGCATTTGCAAAGCACCAGCACATATGCAATGAATCCCTCACAAAAGGCACAATTGCATCCCTTGCCTAAAAGTGGCTTTTTTTCTGTCTGACAACAACTCTCCTACAAGCACTATAAATATCTGGGGGATGGCATTGGCTTCAACAGTATCTAATGTCATTGAACCTTGTTACTGGGAAATGATATATGTTGACAACCATACTTTGGCTTTGCCTTGAGTTTTATTTTCTGTAAGTGCCTTGGCATTTCTTTTGCAGAGTCAGGCTTTTTTTTTTCTGGTCACAATGGTCTGCTTCATACATGTCCTTATCTCTTATGAGCAATGTTTTAGTTGTGGAAGGATTGCTAGTGCTTGTCTAAACTCATGTGATTTTGATGCAGGGGTTAAAGAAAGCATTTTGGTATATATCTGAAGAGGATTTTCTCAAGTTCATATGCAGCTGGTTTTTAGCTGGTAAACTCATATTACTTTTATTTTGTTATAACTTCCCTTAATGGAAGCTATTCAGCTAAAAAGCTTAATGTAACAAGCTGGGGATATTTGTATGTACCTATATACACACATTTATGTACATAAACACACATACACACACAAAAACACATAATCTTTCTCTATTTCCAAGTCAAACTGTTTCCTAAAATTGAAAATGCAGAGAAAACAGAGAGTTACAATATGAATTCTCTTATAGCACCTCACATTCTCAATTGACCATGTTTTAACTGAAGAAAGACACAGACCCAGTTTCAACCTGTCTTTAACAGCCTTCATGCATATCTAAGAAAAACACTGAACGTGCTTTATTGTGACCACTCTTGATGCCTAAATTTCACACTCAGGAGAATACTGGAAATGCTATTAACCTAGAAGGATATTTGAATTTATTTGTGTTTTGGTAACAGAGAAAATAATATTTGATGTCATTTTTGTTCCTATTTGCAAGAGAATGTAGTAGTATTGGAGACTGTTTACTCGTGTTTATCCATGAATACCACATGAGTTAACTGCATCACTCAAGAGCTGGCAGAATGTTTTCAGATGATTTTTTTTCCCCAATAGAGAGAGGTAAATTTTTCTGGAGATAGCCAGTTCTGATCATTGAAAATAAAAAAGCTAACTTGCAAGTAAGGAAACAGATTTCCTACTCATTGTTTGTTGGGTTTTTTTAATTTTCTTTTCCGTCTCTCTTTTCTCAGCTACAATATGGACAAAGAAAGGCACTGAAACAAGCCATGTTTTTGGGTCAGACACAGCCGCAGCATCCTACTCTCAACTTACAACCAAATTTGGCCCCTTGGCAGTAACCAAGAAAGCCTTTGCATATACCCTCCAATCAACCTTTGTAAACCTTAAAAGCTTTCTAGGCTACTCAGGGGTTAAAGTTGTTCTAGTAAGTGTCCTTAATAAGGAATTCAGACAGTTTCTGTTTGGTTTTAATTATGACAGCCTTTCATATGGGTTGGAGGGGCTCCTGGCTCTGTCCTGTTGAGACATTAAAGGTCCCTTTGTTTAAAAGTTCAGAGCCAGATCTGAGATCGCCTGTAGTTCACCTCTAGGATATAGAAAAGTGCTGAGACATGGCAGAGTTTGATGCTGGTATCCCCCGCAGTGGGAGCTGCGGCACAGGGTGTTGTCAGCATCGCTCTCCCTGCTGCAGCCTGCTTGCTCCAGCCATGATGCTATCAGCATTCCTCGCTGGAGCCTGTCTGAGTGATGGCTGATTAATGAACTGGGGCTACAGCTATCTGTGAGAAAGAAGAATTGCTTATTTCACCCATGTCACAGTCCTAATTGGGAAAGTCTGACAGCATCTGGTTCTCTCCAGGTTTAGATACCAGATACACAAAAGGGCTTCTTCCAAGATCGGTGTGATTTTCACTGATCTCTCCCCTGCAACACCCCTCTCCCCAGGAAATAAAACAACCATCCCTGGAATTTCTTTCTGAAGCAGAGAGGGAGGAAGGAAAAACAAGACCTTCTTCCTTAATATCTTTTCTCTAA
Organism: Colius striatus; assembly: GCF_028858725.1. Taxonomy (NCBI): domain Eukaryota; kingdom Metazoa; phylum Chordata; class Aves; order Coliiformes; family Coliidae; genus Colius; species Colius striatus. Next base: position 49,473,636 of record NC_084763.1, read on the forward strand.
TGAAGCACAAAACACAAACTTGTTTCACAAGCACTCTGACAACAGAAGTCTCATGCACTGTTTCATCTGAAAAAATAACTTGCAAGTAAGTACAACAGAGATCTCTCTTCTGGTGACTAGAGAGCCCTTTTAATTTCTGCTCTTACATGACATGACTGCTAGTTTATTTGCTTTCTCTTTGCTTAGCTGGTAGAATAAAAATCAAAATAAAAGGCTGCAGATGCACCCCACACCACCAGCCAAGATGGACCAGCCTGTGGTTGTAAACCCGTGTTGTCCTTCATGTGCACCAACACAGGAGGGTGCTGGACCTTTCACGTTTCCATTTCACCCACTGTTCAATATGCTACAGAACTCATGAGCAAGAGACTAGGTCTCTGAAGAAACTTGCTGGATTCACAGATGTTACTCCCAAATTTCTCTTGATAACCAGTTATTTTCTCATCCATGTTACACTTGGCAGGACATTTAGCGTTTTCCAGATGGTAGAGCTGGCCTTTAGTTTGCCTGAGAAAAAGTATATTGAAGATATAAAGCAGCAGAAGTTAAAATTTGAAATTTGAACATGGCATTAAATCTCTCTGCCATCTGTGACCTGCTGCCAGGCTCAAGCATTCGGGGTATTTCATCTATGTAGGAGATAAAATTGTTCACAACTGTCTGCAAATAAAGACATAGCAAGGATATATCTTCCTGTACATTTCGTTCTCTAGAAGATCTTGTAACTAATAATTCTCATGCCAGTGATTTATGAGCTGTAGATGCTGCAAGTTGTGCTTTTCTTAAGGGCAGTATTACATCAGAGTGTCAAACAGACACTGAAAGCTGTCAAAGAGTCTCTTCAGCGACTGAAACGTCAACCTGCTTATTCTGAGTTGACTGTAGGAGTAAGCCTCATAGGAAATGCAAAGTTTCTGCCATGGGAGTGAGTCAGGACATAGGTATGCTGCCTCATCTTCTAATCCTCTGCCAAATCAATAAGTTCTTCTCAAGGACAGGATTTTCAGCTGCAATATAGGGAGATACCGTGGGAGACATAATGTAAGCTGAGCAGAGTCTTGGCTTTGCAAAACCTCCGTTGCCCCAGAGCCACCTGCAGAGTGTGGCAGGAGCTCTGCCATTTGTGCAGGCACCAGGCCAGCCTGACTCCTAGGTCCCAAACTTACTTCTTCAAAGGAAAATCTGAGTAGATCATATACTTGAAGAAAAATATCTGCTTTACTAGGAAACTGTGTTTTGGTGAGATGAGCATGTCTGATGAGCTCACCTTGGCGCGCTCTGCCACAGCATCTGAGACTGAATGAAAATCCTTGTCTCTGGCTGTGTGATTGTTTTATCCTGTCATCCTTTAATGTAATGGCTGGCAGTTCAAAGGAAGCCTTTGTACCTCAAGCCTGTACACTTTCAAAATACATGTATCAGGTCAGCTTCTGGGGGTTCTTCATGGATCCCAGAGGCAAGTGAGGGACCCGATATAAACCTCTTTCCAGATCCTGGCCCTGCAATGAACTTTACAAAGTTAAAAAGCACTGGTAGTATTTCCAGGTACACTGAAACACTGCAGCACCTGAGGATCAAGGACCTCTGGGATCGGGGGCATGGGTTTTTCTGTTGCTGTACCACATACCTGTAGCTGTTTCTTCTCCTGAGGTGATGCGCCAAGGGGCTTGGTGGCACTGGCTTTGTGGTTGCACTGCACATGAGTAATTTTTACAGAATCTGCTTTCAGAGGCCTGATTTCTCTCTCCTGGAGCTCCAAGCCTGAAAAATGGTGATGCAGTAGGGGAACCAGAGGATCATTGTCATAAAAACATCAAACAGCAAGACAAAGAAGGTTCGAGTCCTCGTGCAGCCCCTGTACCCATGTCAGCTAACTTGGTCATAACATGCTTCCACCTTCCCAGGAGCACACAACTTTCTTATATTAATCATGATATTGCTACATGGAGAATATGAATAATCTTAAAAGAAGGTGAACATGGCCACAGGAGAGGTCGATGGACCCCAGCGTTGAATACTTGTGCAGCCTCAGGACCCAGGAGGTGCAAAGCCAGGTATGGGAGCAGCAGCATTCTGGCTACCTTCAGAGCCATGAAGGGAATGCTGCTACTTTCTCAGCTAGCAATGCTGGCACAGCTCTGGTTCTGTTCTTACTTGCAGCACTCTCACTCCAGTCATGATTATTTCTAATTTGAATAAAGCCTGAATGGGGAAAAGAGGGTTAAACTCAGTACATTCATGAGGAAAGGAAGAGAAGGGTGAATTCATCCCTGATTTATACCTTGTGCAGGTTTGACTATTGTACACTAGTATTAGAACTCAACAGGGACTAGATTACTAGATTACAGGGATTAGAACTTTTCTATAGGGACAATTTGCAGAACAAAAGTTAAACATCTGGATATGTGTAGGAACAGCAGGTTCATTATATACAAGGCAAGTCAGTTCTTGCCTTGCCTAGCTTTATGTTTGAAGTCTGTGCATGGTCTGTGCTTCAGCCCATTCCAGCAATCTTCCCACTCCTTCCCAGTCACCTCCGTGAAACCTATTTGGGTGGCAGGATTAACGCAGCCAAAGAGCGCATACGGGCAGCCTGGTTTAGAGATTTCAGTTGATGGGCCTTCTCAGAGGGACTTTTAAGGAATCATATTAACAAAGCACATGGAGGCAGATTAGGAAAATTCAGCCCTCCTTTGAATTCATCTGCTAGATCTTTGCAGGCAGTTCGGAAGTGCTCTTCCTAATGGTGCCAGGGGGACAGTTGGAGGAGGCTTCACAGTGTCCACTTTTCAGTCTGATCTCAATGAACCTTTGTGGTTCCCTCAATGCCAACGTGAGAACATTTCCTCTGAAGTCATTCCTGTAAACAGCCCAGGGACCAGCTCAGAGCATTCAGCTTTGTTCCACGGGACGGGGACAGTAGCTTGACTGTTGATTTATTTAAAAGGAGAAAAACAACAACAAAAAATGTTGCCAGGAAGCTGCATGACTATCAGGAAATGCTCACCAAAGGGACTGTGTTAAGCAGAGTATGCAAAGCCAGCAAACAAACCCACTATTTTATAGAGCAACACTTTGTATTTCTGACAACACATTGAAGTGTTCTGTCAGGGATGTCAACTCTGCTCCAAATCCTTTTTTTACCTTTTTAAAATATTTTTAAGCATGGAATATTTCTTTAGGACACAGTGTAGAAAATGGCTATAATAAGGAATTTATTTTCATGTTTATGTGTTCCCATTTTGTCATTAACATTCTTTCCACTGTACCATGGCCAGGAATGGGTGCCAGGTCCAGGAGTTTAGAAATTATTTCTGCATCCTGTGGAAGCTCTGCTAATTGGCCAGTGTTCTGTGATACAGTGGGAAAGCACAGGGATTTTAAGGAGAAACACTTTCAAACAACCCTGCTGTGTCTTCTCATAGTATTTGTGCTTTCATCAAAACTCTGGCTCCAAAGAGTTCCTGCCCTAAAATCTTTTTCTGCCCTCAAAGAGGAGAGGTGGGAAAAATCTGGTAATGCCAGGAACATGGGCATTGTTCAGAGCAAGATGGAAAAAGGAAAACAGGATTCATCAATGCTTTCTTCAGCAAAATATGTCTATTCAAACCCAAGGCTTTCATGCCAGGGCTTACATGCAGTGTTTTTTGGGGAGCTGTCCCTCAAAATTAGTTATTTTCTGGGAAAGGAAAACCCTTTTAAAAACCACACTTTCAAATGAGAACATAGGTGAAGTGGAAATGTTTCACTCTGCTTGGCACTATCTTGCATTGCCAGCCCCTCAGACCAGAGTGTAAGCCCCTGTTGCATGCACTGCCTGATGCTCTTCTCAAGAGAAGGCTGAAGCAGAGGAAGAAGCAGCCCTCGAATGAGAGGCACTGAGTGCCAGGGCAGGGAACCAGGCAAGGCCTGTGGTGCCAGCTGCCCTCCCCATTTGTACTGGCACTGCCAGTTGTAGCACAGTGCCTGGGCTCTAGCATTGCCTGAGGAGCTGGGTCTTGCCCTTGGGGGCCCTGCTCAGGGAGCCTTCTGGGACATCTACTCTCCATAACAGGCCTTCCCACAGCTCAGGAACTTTAGATCATATTTAACTTGTGTCCCTGTAAACCCTATAGAAAAGAAGAGTAGAAATCCCTTTTGCCCATCCCCATTTGTCTGTGCTTTACTTTTTCTCTTGAAGAGCTCATTTGGGGTCCAAAACGGTGAAACACCTTACTACATATTTTCTGCATCCAGAAAAGCAGGCATAAGCTTGACTAGATCCTAAAGCTTTTCTGTGTCAGGGTCTTTTTGGCGTGTGTTAGAGTTCAGTGCTCACTCACCACTAATTGACTTGAATGTGAGATACTGAAACCAAGAACTGGAGGAAGATCCTGTTTCAGCGTCTGATACAAGCTAGCATGTCACTAAGCTTTTACAAACACAGGATTCAGTCTAGATTACATCAGCACAAGCCAGTTTAAACTGTTCATTTGAGAGGAAACTATTCCATTTCATTAAAAGCTGGAACTGCAATTTCACAGCTCTAATTCCCATAAAATAATAAAAGTAGTGAGCCACGAAAGGACATTTTTTGTTTAAAATAAGGTGCATCAATAGAAGAAAAATCTTGGTGGCAGAAGTGATGTGCACAGTATTTTAGTACTCAAGATATTCACTAAAGAGACATATTTCAGTAACATATAGGAGAATATTCCTGGTACTTTTGCTATTAAACTACACACTGCTTATCCATTGCTGATGCACATTTGCTCAAAGTCACATTGCTTTAATACTTTGATGGAATGTTCTCATTAACCATAATTTCTAAATGGGATATTTTATTCATTTATTGATTTGGAAATATCCTTCTTTAGCTAGTTACCACCACTATCTCAGGGATGAGGACAGTCATATGAGGATAGACCAGCACAGCATATCTCACTTCTTCCTCCAACAAACTACAAAAAACTTTGTATCTTGTCTCCATAAAGGTGTATGAGCTGCCTTCCCCAGCTCATATCATCTCAGGATGGTCGGACAGGCCAGGAGTAGCCCCTCATGAGGCTGAGCTGAAGGGATTCATCATTCACTTTGCTGGTGATGTGGCAGGGGGGTGTTGAAATCCTCTTCAAGCACATGAGCAGCTAGCAGCCTGAGCACAGGACTTGCTGTCAAAGAACTGCAGACAGCAAAGTCCCAGCCTGTCAGTGGAGTGAACCGCAGAATGTGAGACCAAATGGAACAGCATGACTACATTTCTCAGTAAAAGAACTTCTGTTAGCTGTTAAACCCTGTGGCCAAGCTAGGCCTGCCAAACCGAGTACTGCAGATTGGTCTAAACAACTGTCTAGCTTTCATCACTGTTTAATACTTCCTCAATGTCTGATACCTGCAAGTTATCGACTCTCCACCCTGGTAACATTACTCTCCATCCTTAGGCAGCTTCCCTCCTCTCATAGCCCTTTGGCCATTCTTTGGTCACTCCACTTTTGGGTGGAGTCTCCAGAAGGTAGAGTTTCACAAAAGGAAATTAGGAAACTCTCCCCCTAAATCCCATCTATAACCTGCTTAAATCTTGTTAGAGGGATGACTCACTCTGTGAAGCATTCTAGGAGTCTGCTCATCAGAAATACTGGAGGAAAATATGATTTTGTGTTCCTGTGGTGTTGTCTTTAGTTACCAGGGCAAGTGATTTCCAAAGCTTCATTGGGCTGTCATTGCCTCACAGAGCAGCAGAAAGGCTGCCTAGGACCTCAGTGTATGAATGTTACTGGTTAATACAGAAAGCTGCATGGAGTGGCACAGGGACTTCTCCAGAACTCTCATGCTCTACCCTGGCATTTTAAAAACATTGTAGAGCATGGTAAGATCCAGGTTCTCCTGAAGGTACTCTGCTCTCAGAACACAGCAGTAGACAAACCAAGCAAAACACTATTAGGTAGATGGAAAGAATGAGTTCTGACCTTCAAACATCTCTTCATCAAAGGAGAAAGTGGCCTACACACTGAAGCTATACCTTTACTCTAAAGGATCACCATCACTGTCCAAGAACTGCTGACATCTTGAGCTTGGAGTGCAACCAGGATTGTACTGTCAAGAAAAAGATCCATGAGACTTTTTCACCCATCTGGGCACATTAGCTGTTATGAAGACCAGAGTTTGCTAGCAGATCAGAGTATACAGCATCTCTTTGGGTCAGGACTCAGCTTAGATTACATGTAGACTAGTAGTAAAATGAGTGCCACCAGGATAAACCTGCTGGAGAGCAAATTAGAGAGCTGCAAGGTTGTAGGGATGGGATGTCTCCTGTCACATCTGGGAAGCCATGGCACAGCAGACTGCAATGTGAGCTATCAGGTATGGTTCACCCCTTCTTCCAAAGATGCTCCTTTTGCCACCAGAAACTTCCTTGCTTTTCTCTTGCTGCTCCTGTGGCTGCTCACAATGCATCTGCCTATACAGCAGGGCTATGTGTGGTGGAATGAGATGCAAGAAGGCTCAGGATTGTGCTGAATATCATCCCTGGATCTCAACTTACTCCTTAAATACTGTGATTTTAAAACCAGAAGATGTCATTTGACAGTTCAGGCAGTGCACGAGCTGGTCAAAACAGCAAATAGCTGGTGACTTCCAGAGATTTCACTTGTGAGCTTCCTCTGCCTCTGGGCAGTAACTTTGCAGGATATCTAACCAGCGCTGTGGCATGCACAATCCACTCTTTCCCCCATGAGATCCACCACTGATGGTGCCTGTCTGGAGAGCAATGATTAGGAGGAAAGATGGGGAATCCGATACTCCCTAGGGCGTCACATCGAAAAAGACCCTATTACTAGGCTCTGTAAGGATTCTGCTATAGAAATATAGCAGCTCTGAAAATGTTACAGTTATTTAAATCATCTGTGAACTTAAAATCTGAGTTTTAAATAGGATTCTGCAGGATTAGCACCGAGGAGCTCTCCCACTCTTTCGTCCTCAGCTGAGATGCAGAGGGCTCCTGGAGTGACTTTCTGAGTCCCATAGAGTACAACAACAGAGGCTCAGATGGTAAAGGCAAGCTCCTTTTTAAAAAGCTTGCTTACCTTGGACTAATTATCTTGCTACTTCTCTCTCCAGTGACCATTAAGCTGTGTAAAACCAGCCATCTCTTTCAGTCTTACTCATCTCCTTCAGCAAAGAGTCATGCCTACCTAGCCTGGGCAGAGAGGAGAAATTCCCCTGTAAGCTGAAATGCCCCATTTGCCTCCTGATAGCTGTGCAGGGGCAAGTACCAGTGGTGCTTGTGGCCACCTGCCCTGGACCCAGCAGGTGGCACTCCTGGATGGGGTTTCTCCCAGGTCACGGGCAGCACCTGCCTCCAGCTGCCTCAGCTGCCCCCATCCCAGCTACCCTCCTGGGGACAGGGATGTGGGACAAGGGACGACTGCACCTGGGGACTCAGAGTGAGCTCTGCTCAGCTACTTTTGTCTTCAAATCTGGCACTTAGACTGCCTGAGGGGCAAGGCTGGGAACCCCTGCCAGCATGCTGATGCAGCAGGACAGTCTTTTGGGATCTTGTGGTCCTTTGCTAAGGGGATAGTCAGGATTTGGGCTCTTTTAAAGCCATTCCTGGTTTCTCCCAAGAACCTCACTCTATCAGACTGACTTTACATTAGGACAAATCTGTGGGCTGGTGGTTGGGCTATGCAGTAAATACAACAGGTCTGGAGGGGTGAAGTATCTCACATGTTGGAAAATGACTGAATTGTAGAATAGTTAAGGTTGGAAAGTACCTCTGGAGGTTGTCCAGTCCAACCACCTGCTCACATTACGGTCAGCTAGAACATGTTGTCTGGAATTGTGTTGAGTTCAGCTTTGCATATCTCCAAGGTCTGAGACTGTGCAACTTCCCCCAGGCACCTTGCTCTGCTATTTGACCAATAAAAAAGTTTTATCTTAGTTTAAGTAGAATTTCCTGTATTTTGATTTGTGCCACTTGCCTCTTGATCTGGGCACTGCTGAGAAAAGTCTGGCTCAGACTACTATCCCCACCAGGTATTTACACATGTGGATAAAATCCCCTCCAAGCCTTTGCTGTCAGCTCTTTGATATTTCTTCTTTCTTTCCTTCCTATGAAATCACATGGAAATTTAACAGACCCTACAAAGATCCTGCCATTGGAACACAACAGCTTCGAAAAATCAAAGTTATTGAATTGTTTGTGAACCTAAAAACTGGCTTTTAAATAAGATTTCACAGGATTAACACCATGGAATGTTGTCAGCTCTATCATCCCCAGCAATATCATCCCACACAAGGTGCCACTTGGAAAGCATCTCACGAGAGGAAGTATTTTCATATTACATGCCTAACAGTGGGACTGAGATCACAGCGAGGTGCATATCTCAGCACATAGTAGGTGTTTCATTGTTTTAGGTAGAGACAGTCAACATCAGAATATTGGATCAAACTATTCCTGGCTTGGGAGAACAGAGCCTGGATCTTGGGCTCTTGAAGCTTTGCTGTTGACAGATCCAAAACTATGAAGGCTTTTCTGGAACCAAGGTCCAGGTGCAAATGCTGTTCAATGGGGTGAGCTTTTGTGCCTAAGCTTTTAGAAAATGTTACTCAGCTTGTTCCATCCTTGTTGGACAATACCACTGTAATAACTAGCTCCTAATGACAGGCTGGGTAAGGAGTTTCTTCTTCCCCTGATGTCTTCTCTTGACAAGCATTGGCTCCTCTGGACAGATGTGTCTGTGTGCCAAGCTATGATATTCCTCCCAGCCTGATTTCATATTTATTTTTTTGGTTTCTTTCTGTGCTGTATCCTGCTTACTTGCCAGTGGAAATCTGCCTGGGGGTTTTGTTTCATGTCTCTTGCAATTGGACGTGGAAATCCCAGCTTTACCAAAGCACTTCTGGCCAATACTAGAAGAGGATGCCAGAATATAACAGCTCCTGTACTGCATGGGAAATTCATCTGTCTTGCTGGCTAAAAACTTTTGCTCTTTGGTTGGTTCATCCCTCTTTCTCCTCCACTTTCTCTTTCTCCTTCTTCTCCTTCTCTTTTAGAACTGTCATTAATAATACGTTTGTTTTCCAGAAGAGTCAAAGGAGTGTCTTGCAGCCCTGCCAAGGATCCTCATCTCATACCACACCTGAAACTTAGATTCTTCTATAGTCATAACCAACACTTACTGTGCTATTTCACTTTATTAGTTCCATCCTCTCAAACACCTTTTCTAACAGAAGTCTTGAAACCTGATTTATTTTTGACTACTGAAATCCCTGCTTCCTACAAAATGGAGATAAAAGGTCTTCCCTAGATGTATAGTTTCAAGTTGAGCACTACACTGGTGACATCACAAGCCTCTAATTGCAGCTTTTGTTGCAATTCAACACAAGATTGTGGTGAATGTGTGGGTCCTTCACAAAGCTTTCACATGTTACATGTTGAGATATGAAGACAAGTTAAAAAGGGGGTCTGATGCAAACCTGACTGCAGTCACTGGAAGACTGTCAGACGACTGTAATGGGTCTTCAATCATGTGAGCCCATAGGAGTTTGCAGTTGACTCTACAGGTTCCTAGATATTAGCTTTCAGAATTTCACCCAAATCAATGGCTGAAAAAGGACTGAAAGACCTTCCTGGATGTGCTTTTGGCTTTAGTTTCTCTATGATAGCATCAGCTGCAAGTGATCATGTAGTTATGTTTCAAAAATGCTACTCCACACTAGAGAAGATGCAGCAGTGGATTTGGAAGAGCTACAGTTTGGTTCCTCAGTATGACATCACTGGGCTGTCATTATGGAAAAAAATGCAGAAGATATTAGAGATAAATACCCAAAATGTCCTGAATGGCGTGATAGATTCACTGAAATTATTTTACAATAAAAATGTACTAAAAATGTTTAAAAATAGTTCCTTGCCCATCTCCAAGTCACATCAGACTGACCAACAGCCAAATCTATAAAATCCTAAGCAGATTTGTCCAGCAAGGAGCTGGCCACATTACAGGAAAGCACAGTTTGTCATGGGAAAAGAGCCTATTTGCCAATCTTTCACCAGAGGAATCCAGCAGCACATGTGAGCAGCAATGACAGCAGAATGAAGAGGCCTTCTCCTGGCTGCAGCTGGCCATAAAATGATGTAGAGTTTGTTCCATGTCTCTTCCTCCCTTCTCCTGCTAGTGAATACCAGCTGTGGAGAGATGGAAAGTCAAGGGGAGAGAGAGATTTCCCATGGTTGGCAAAAGACATTGGAAAAGCAGATTAGAAATGATTGTTTGAATGCATGTGTCTCTCGATATAGTCATCTCCTTTCTTGTTCTTAGCACACTCCAACCTGATTGGAGACATAGATTCCCACCCAGAGCTTTCATCACTCAAGCTGTTCAGACAGACCAAATTCACACTTTGTGGTGCTAAGCTGTAGCCATGAGCCCTGCAGGATAGTGTGGGAGGAAAGGAAAGTACCGCCATTTCTACAGTCTTTTCCCAGGCCTTGTAAATCCAGTTGTGGCCCTGGGTGTAGCTGTGCATCCAGGCTACGAATTAAAGCTTCAAAGGAAGCTGATGTGAGCTAGTACCTGTCTAGTCAGGCAACTTGGGAAACCACAGCGTAGAAACACGAGCTGGTATAACAAGTAATCGGAACACTTGTGTTTACCTGAGTCATCGCCATACCTTACTAATGAACATCTCAGGGGCTCAGCTAGCAGTAGGAAAACTCCTTTGGAAGTCAAGAGCCCACAGCCTTAAATTGGCTTGGGTATATTTCTTGCTTCTTTTCAGATCCTGAGATGAGCAAATGCATGGACAAGATCCCTGCTGTCTTGGGGCAGGAGTCTAGGAAAACACACAGGATTGATTTAGGGGAAACTCAGTAAGAAGTCACAAATGGCAAGGAATAAATGAGGTGATCTTCAGAGAAGGAGTTGAGGTGCCTGAAGCAAGAACAAAGCAGAATTCAGGTGATTGAATTGAAACTAATGCTCCAGTGAACTCACTGAATTTTATTTCCAGGTCTCTTGACTTTTCATCTCATCACATGAACAACATCAGGATAGATAGGCAAGAACCCAGGTATTTTGATGCTTTGAGAGGATACAGAATCACATCTCTTACTCATCCTCCTCTGTCCAGTGCCTCCTGTGTCCTTGGCTGTGGCATGCTCACCTTCAGGAGCAGAAGAGTGGAAAAGCCCTAAAACATTTTGCTCTAGAGCATGTTTACTAGGGTTTTCTTGAGAGAGATGAGAATTTCTTCCACTCCAGCTTGTGAGGAACCTTGCTACCCCAATCCTCAGGGAAGAAGTGGTTCTTCCCTGAGACGAGTGTTAAACTCTTACACAGCAATACAGAATTTGTTGCATCCCTTTGCTAAGCATTTTTATAAATTTTTGACAGTGCTTGGGACTCTTTGGGAGTTGATTTGCAAGGGTACCAAGTTTTTCCTCTAGGCCAAGAGAGTCTGGCTTCTAACTCTACTGGGCACAGATCCACGAGGGTACATGGAGAGGTTTTGGGCATCTGTCATTACATGACACCAGTGGACCTTTCTCTGTTTTCAGCAGTCTTTGCCAACAGTGCCTATCTCTGTTTCCCTGAGCTGGGATAAGGCATTTATTTGTTTTTTTAGGTGTCAAAGTCCTAAATTGGGAGTGCAGGGGATACACAATGTGTAAGGTGGTTGTAGCTTCACATAGCTGTAACAGTAAATTAAGATTTCTTAGCTCTTTCAGGACCGAGTATGGATGAAGTCAAACACATTCACACACATACACAGCCTGTCAAGCCTGAGGCTTTAAGTCACTGGGGCTAACAATATATGTGACATCTTCCTCCTAGCTATTCAACAGGCCATACATGGAGGTCATACATGGAGGGTCAAATCTGGCCCATGATTTTGATTAATCACTTTAAAATTATGAGACCCGCACATGTTTCTGACAAGAGGATGAGCTATGGAAGCATGTTCCCATAAATAAGTCAACCTGAACTTGTCAGCCTGGTGAAAAATAGATCTCATACCAGAAAACTGAGCAGTGAGGAAAGTCCATGTCATACATTTACGAACAACAGCCCTGTAGCTCCTCATGCACAGGGCACTGTTGTGTGGTTATTTGGGGATGGACAGACACAGAGCGGCAAAAAGAAGGTTTTGAGGTGTGCACTCATCATCTTGGCCTGTGAAGTGATCTAATATATATAACCCTCACTTCCTCATTTGGCTTCTCTGCCAGGCATGTTTACCTGGGCTGGGCACTGTTAAAGCAGCCACACATTTTCTGTCAAGATGCTTTATCCCTTCCTGTGCCTCTGTGTTTGATAAATATGTGACCTAGGGGCCTAGGAGAGATAGTCAGTGTATCTAGTTTGCCCTCCATTCTTCTCTGGACTCTACATCTGTAAGGCCTGGTTCTCCATACACAGCACTACCTCTCATTCACAGTCAAGTCCAATGTGTGTGGTATAAAAACAGAGAGAAGAGAATAAGTCTCAGACCCCCACAGTTACAGTCTGGAAGTTGCATCACTTCACTGTGGCCTGTCGAAGAGCTAATAAAAGCTAGTGGATAGATGATGGTTACCTGTCAGACCAGTCTGGTGCCACTGCACTGCATTTTACAGGATCTGAAGTATGATGCAGAGATATCTGAATATAAAATCAACTCAAGCCAACGAAGCCCAAACTGCTGGCAGCAGCCCCAGAGGGTGGCAGAGAGGATGGTGGGTGGAGGTAGCAGCTGGAACCACCGTGTTGAATGTTTCACGCTCAAGGGTGCTGGAAATCCTCCCGCTCTGACACAGCAGCACTGGCCCATGGAGGCAGCCTGGGCTTGGCTTCTGGGGAATTAACCCTATGACAGCCAGCTGTGTGGGAGAGAAGGGTTTCTGTAGGAGCCAGCCCACCTGGGCCCAAAGTGAACCTTTGTCAAGTTGTTCAAGTATCTGTGCATCATGCTGACTATCACAGTACCAGGGGGATCCTGCCTTGTATTTTTCTAGATAATCAGAAGTGGACTAGAAATCAGTGTCTATTTAGCATGATTCAGCTTCAAAGCCCTGAGCTAACATTCCCTGACAGCTCTTTGACAAAGATACTCATCTCAAATGAGGAGGTGAAGGCATTTGTTTAGCGTCTCCTGGTGAATCAGCGGCAGCCCAAGGAGGAGGCCCTGGCTCCCCGGAATAATTCACCAGACTCATTGCCTCTCATGCTAATGGTTTCCATGCACAGAGAGCATTACTGAAAGCCATGAGTGAGTGTGAGAAAGATGCCTGCGAGGAATCTTTGAAGAGCCTCATAAAGAGGAGGCATGCAGGAAATGCCTGAATGATAGCTTAACTGGCTGTACCTCCTTGCACGTGAAGTTAGCTGAGTTCTTGTCACGCACATTATGCCACTAATATCCTTTGAAGACAAAGCACTTTCCTATCCATTCATGCAGCTACGTGCCTGAAATGCACTTAGTCAGGTAAAGCAACTTGCTTGTATTTACTTCTAGATCAAAAGCTGTTCTGATATCCAGGTATATTTGAATTACAATTAAACTCCTCACAGCTATAGCAGCCCTTTACACTCCTGTTTTAACACTCCTGGTTTTAGGCAAGTGAGTGGGAGTTAGAAGGTGTCTGAAAGTATGGGCATTTTTAACAACACAAATGAGTAAGCAGCAAACAGTTTTGGATTGCAGATAGTTCAGTTTAGGGACAGACATTTAGTCCCTAGTGAGCTTTCCTTAAAAGTCTGAGCAAACGCAGTCCAGACATGTGCTGTTCCTAGATGCACATTTCCCTGTCTCCTCTCCTTTGCACAAAGCAGCTGTTTGTTTGTGAGAAGAACCAGTGTCAAATTAATAGTAAGTAAATGCTAAGAGCTGATGAATCTCTCAGATGAAAGGCAACATCTAATTACAACCTTTTGTCATTACGAAGCCATCAGTTAAACGACTTTTGCCCCTACAAATCTTTTTTTGGTGTGTTTATGAGATTTTAAATGGTTTCAGTTCTTGCATCTTGCTAATGTTTTAGTCTCAGACATTTAGGGTCTGGAAGAATTTTGCCCTTTCTGTTTGACGAGACCTCTCAATGTGCTGTATAGGCTGTGTAGTCAAACTATTTGCACATCCACATTGAAAACATTGTCAGAAAGCTGACTATTTCCAGGCACGCCTTAGCTAAAGATGCAGTATTTGTGCCTAATCTCTGATTTCTTAACAATATTTCTGTATACTACATTAACTTGTTTGAGGTTGTGAAAGAAGATGAAGAAGTTCTTAGAAAGAAAATTGGATCAGGTCTGGCAATCACCTGTCTGTTCATCTGTGTATGCCTGGGTGTGTGTACGTGCAATTACTACAATGCCAAGCTGCAGCCTGTAAATAAGAAGCACAATAACAAGGCAGATATAAAATAAACAGCTCACAAGATCAAAGAGAGAAGCACTCAATAGAAGGGAAACAGAATATCAGACATAGTGAGAAATAGGATCAGATTGGAAACTTAAACCATTTCTGTGCCAAGTCCATGGCTACAATAACTTCACGGAATTCAGTGCTGAACCAGGGATGGGTTAGGCATGGGTTGAACTTTTTATTCTTGGGTAAGTTGTGACATAATGTTGAAATTATTGTTACTGAAGGATGGTTGAATTAGCTGAGTCTCCAAGCATTAGTTTGGTTGTTGTGAAGGGAGACTGCATGCAAAGTTAACAGAGACTAGTTCAGACAGTGATTGCTAGCAGTTGATTAAAGTAAGACAATCATTCTGCTGAAAACCATAACTGAATTTCCACAGCCATTCAGTCTCAGAAGGCTTCAATTAGACTACTGTAATTCCTTCCTCTGCACTGGAAACCACTCTACTGCTCTCCAAGCCACCTAAATGCTCTCTTCTCCCACTGTCATGTGGGGCATCTTCAGCTTTCACATATGGGGATGAACGTTTTAAGTTTTGATCAAAATAGCTGTTTCCCCTGGTTTGATATTACAGTTCGATAAAGGTTCAAATAAGGGAGCTGAAAGATATCTGTGTTCTTGGCACAAGCAATTTTGGCCTCATGGTCCCACAGGGACCTGATCCTGAGCTGCCTATAGGCACATCCCACAGTTTCACTGCTGTGTCTTAGACACATTGATGCTTTGCTCAGCAGGGACTGTGTGTGGTAAGTGACGTATCTCAGGGCTTTCTGAGATCAGAAAAATAGCCCAAATAAAAAAAGTATTGATTTTGTTGAGTTCTAAATGAACAAAGAGCTTCAGACCCCAGGGAAATGTAATGATTCAAAATTACGAAGGAAATATAACCCTGGACTATCCCAATTTCTTTGCAAAACATCAAACAGCTCCTTTGCAACTCCGAGTTTTGCAATTCGTTCTGCAACTTTGAATCCCCACCAAAACAAGTGGTAATGATTATAAGCCCCTTTTTAAGGTGAAAAGAAAAATTCAGTCCTAAGGGCTTCCTTATGAAAGATGCTCTTAACCTGGCAGACTTGTGCAAAGATGCCAGTGCTTCTCCTTCCCAGTAGGAACACAGTGCGAAAAGATCTGCAAAGCTTTCAGAGTCTCACCAATGCCAGATACTCCCAGTGTTTGACTGATTTATAGGCTGCCCTAAATAACTTGACTTACTGATAGCAGAAGTCTGCTTTGCTTAATCCCACTGAACAGCAGAGTTGGTGTCATCTGCCTTTCTGATGAGCATTTCCTTGTGAACTTACTGATAATACCTCCCCTAAGGAAGCCAATGCTGCTGACAAAGCTATTTAAAACACAGAACAACAAGGTTATGTTACATATTGTTGGATCTTATAAGAAGATGCATAAGATTTGATTTCCATGGCGTATTTCAGTGGTCTTATTATTTCCTAACACTGAAGTCTCCATTAGCCTCAGCTGCATGCCTTGGCATTACCCTGGTAATGGGCCAGGTTTCAGAGTAGAGGACAGAAGACGTGTGTCTCCAGTTCTGATTCATGATCATTCAGTGAGACATATAGTGGAAGCAGGAGCAAACGGAGGCCAAGGAGTATAAATGAGAGTGATGATAGAAATTCATGTTTTCAAGGCTTTCTTGGCAAAGTGAGGCTAAAGATGCTGTATTACTGAGTTTTGTTCATTTAGGTTTTGTTACAAGACATACTGATTACATAAATGACTCCCAGATGAAAAGTGGATAGGACTTTGGTATGTTGAACAAGAAGAGTTTTTCTCCTAACTGGATTTAAAATTTGCAAATAGTGCTATGTTGAATTAAATAATCTTTCTTTTATTTTTTTCTCAGTTGCTTTGTTTTGTTTCTCTAGTTATTTTGATATGTCAATTGCCACTCATATTATGCTCAAAAAAAGAGCCATGTCACTGAATAACCAGAAGTCTTTGGAAAAAAACCTCCCAATCTTCACACGTTTGAACATTCAGAGCTTTATTTTTCCCTGATTCTCAAAAAGATCACTTTTTCTGTAGTTCTGAAAGCTACATTCTGCAATTACTCCTAATCTTATTTGTCCTGATCCTGAACTGTACCTTTTTTTTCTTCATCCAGCTGCCACCTTTGTTCTGGGAAAGGTAGTTATGGAAGAAAATCCATTGATTTTTATCTTCAGTGCCATTTAAAAAAAGAGATATGCATGGGTTTGCTCATGTCTAATGTTAAACAAAAGGATAATTTGGAAGCCATATATTTAGAATGTAAATGACTCATCTTTAGGTGAAACTGACCCTAATTAGATCTGCATCAGTCGTCATTTGACAGAGAGAAAGAAAATTCATTTTCTATGAAATGTGGTAATGGCTAGGAAACTAGCCCCAGAACCTTAAATTAAAAGCAGGTTTTAACATGCTGGCTCCATGCCTGCCTTCAATATCAGCCTCTGCCTGTTTTAGTTAAATAAATGGTAACAAAAGAAGACAGGCTGGGTGACGTTAAATAAAGAGAAATTTAGGAGAGTAATTATAGCATTAAAGGGGGCCAGAGGTGAGGAACCATAAACTCTTTAGAATAAAGTGCAGCATCACAGTTTCTCCAAAACTTTGTGCACTAAAACATTTTTACTCCTGGCAAGCCAAGCTGTTTGTTAGCTAAGGTGCTTGTCCCCAACCTAGGCCGTGAACGTGCTCCCAACATGAGTTTGGCCATGCTCCTGCCATGCAGCTGCCCTGCACAGGCAAGTGGGTGAGGGTGGGATGGGAGATGGCAAAGGTGGATCGTGTGGTGTTAAGTGGTCCTGCTGGTGTGGCATCCCCCTGAGGAGCACCTTACATTGCCTTTCCATCTCATTTTTCATTTCATTTCCATAGCATCTGTGACTTGCTGTTCTTCCCCTAACTGCTAGGTGGCTTTGGAGAAGAGTATATGGGAAAAAAAGTGTGTATCTTCTACCTACAGGTTTTGAAGGATTTGTGGTAGGGGGATAAGATGAAGGAATAGCCTGTCTCAGTCAGTGAAAGTGTTAAAAGAACTGGTTATTCTAAAGAAATCAAAGATATCCTCACAAAACCAATTGCACCAATAACATATTGTGGGCAAAGCACAGAAGATTGGGGGCTTAGGTCATATATAAGCACCTGAGAGAGTCTCATAGAGGCACAATGAATTTAAAAAATATCTGGGTCTCACTTGTGTTTGAAATGTGATGCCCTTGTTATGAATGAGGCTGTGCTCTGTGTCTCTGTGTGTGTCTCTAGTGAGACATAAGAAACATGCTCATGACTAGAAAAATCCCATAATCTGATGTTTTTGAATAGTTCAGAGGATATAAAAAAAATCAATTTAATGCTTTTTAAACATTTAGCTGCAGGAGGACTGATGTGGAAAGTAAAAAGCTTGAGTGTTGGCTAGCTTTTGGACTGGAGCAGGGTCCTGGCCTGTAGGTATCACTCAGCATTTCCTTGTGCCTTGGTCCAGGCCTATCACCACTTAACAAGCTGCAAGGCCCAGGCAAATCTAGCTTTCATACATCGTTCTTCTGGAGATGAAAGTGAAGCACATCCATACTCTGGAAGTAGAGTCTTTGATATTGGCTCGCACAATGTATCTGTCTTTCTTTGACCTAACAAGTCCCGTTAAGGGCTAGGGAAAGCATTTCCAGACAGGCATTCAGAAATCAGGGTCTGCACCCAAAACTCATGAGATTTTTAGCACTGCTAACTTTCATTTTGTTTGCCATTGCCTTCCGCTTTCATACTTTTTCAACTGCAAGGTTTCCAGCTTTTAATATCTTTGAGGGAGTGAGAGAACAATATTCTCAATTAATTACATAAATTCAGGATCTGGGGATTTAGGTAAAGAAAACCAGCATTAAATACTGTGTGAGTTGATAGTGCTAGCTGAAAACTACTGACATCTCCAAGAATCTAATGCCTGTTTCAGGAATGTCCTGTGTAACAGTTAGTTAATTTGTTGCTGGATGCTGAGCATGATAAAAAGGAGGATGAGGGTGGTCTTTATTTCAGCACCTTTTTATGGAAAACATCTTCATTTCTATTTATCAAAAGACGAGTAAAATTTTGGCAACATTTTTTGTGCTAATGCTTCTCATTCATTCATTCGTTCGTTCCCTGAATGCATTTTTATGCAAGATATTCACCTCAACTTCAAAATGAAATGTTAGTGGAAAAGCACTCACAATATATTGATCAGACTTTCAAAATCAGTTCCTCTGAAAATAAATACAATAAAGCACTCTAAATGTCAGTATTTAATTCAAGATCCCTTTCATATACTACAGCCTGCAATTCGGGGGTGTGCTAAGTAAGACACGATCAGTCAGCTTTGAGATCCCTGCACAGCGAATACCTGCATCAAGGTCCCTGATGAGTTCAGTTCCCCTCTGTTTTTAAGGTAACTTTCACAAATGCAGAACCCTGTTGAATTTTATAGAACTCCTGCTGGTTTCTGGGTCCTGTTGCCTTTGGCTATCTGGAGTATTTGCATCTTAAAATATTCTTAGAAGGTAGAAGAGTAAATTTTATGGCCTTAATGGCTGTTCATGAATTTCAAAGTGTTGTTATCAGGATTGATGCATAGGTCTGGGGAAACATCCCTTTTCCATCACCCAGGAAAAAGGGAAGGACAATATGCATTGGATTTTTTGGGAAAAAAACAAAAAGGAAAAAGAAACTGTTTGTGTTGAGCTGATAAAGTCTCTTTGAAAGGAGAAACAATTCTGTCCTCCCCAGTAGCATTACCATGATGGGAGTACTTCCCTCCTATCTCTAAGATTTCTCAGGAAATCCCATCTTTTCCAGGCCACACTGGCATTTGGAGTGCACCCCTGACTGCAGGAAAAAGGGTACATGTTCAGTTCACCTTGTATAAGTGTTTTTGCAGGGGAGAAGTGTTGTCTTCCTGTAGATTAAGAGGATTTTCTAAACTTGGTTGCATCACTTAGTCCTGTGTATATGTCATTAACCTCATCTTCACTTTGCTAAATCAGAGCTGTTGCCTTGAACTCTCAAATCAGCCTTTTGCTGCCTTCCTCAGCTGATCTGAAGGTTATTCCTGCAGTTCCCCAAGGCAGTGAGGGTTGGCACAGAGAGGCCTGCTTTATCATACAGGTAATAACCCGAACGTGATGCACTTGATTTACAATCTAGAATAATTTTGTTTGGAAAAGACCTTTTAAGATCATGGAGCGCAACCTAGCACTAACCTAGCACTGCCAAGCCCCTATGCATCTTCTAAATATCTCCAGGGATGGGAACTCCATCACCTCTCTGGGCAGCCTGTTCTGATGTTTAACAACTCAGTGGAAAAAGTTCTTCCTAATCTCCAATATAAACCTCTCATCAGTCTCCCATGTCTTAACTCATGTTTCTTGCCTTTACTGACACTTTGTGTCACCAAATCTGGGTCTTAGTGTTTAGCTGCAAGAGTAGCTGCACATCCAAATAGCTGCTGTCTCACATCCACTCCCAGTCAGAGAGCAACCCTCCTGCAGCTGGGATGATTGCCCTGCAAGCACTCACCCAGCCCAGGCCAGTATAGGCACCTCCTCCATGGTGTCTCTGCAATTCTTGATCTTGCTATAGCTTGTTATGTTCTCCAATGCAACTGAAGTAAGAGATAAGGAAGCCCTGATTTGTTGAAACTGGGGCTATGTTCCATTTCTGATGTGCACAGAGGCCACTGGCAATGAAGGGCAGATGTGGTGTCAGAAGTTATCTGATGTGAAGTGGGAAACCCAATCTGGACTTTGCTCCAGGTGGTGGAGCTGCCCAGGTATAGATCCTGCCCATCTCATGCTTCAGGTCCTGCCTTGCCTCAGCCAGACTCATTAACCTGGTCCTAATCCATCCTGTCTGTAGTTTTTGCTGTCACTACTCACGTACTTGACTCTGGTTGTGTCGTTGAGCACTTTGTCAGATTAAGACTTTCTCTGCTCATCTGGAAACTGATTTAATTAAAAACTGTCACACGTTCCATATCTGTATTCCAAGGGCACAGAGTACAGGTTTTGCAATGTTTGTTTGCAAACAACCAAAGACACGAGTATCTTCAATAATGAAACCAAAATTGTTTCAAAGACAAGTCTTTGTGAGTTGGGGCAATGATCTACAAGCTTTTTCACCCACATCTTTATTATGCTTTTTATGTTTTTATGGTATTCATCTTCTGCAGAGGGTGCTGACACTTAGAAGGGCAGGACACTTATAAGCAGAAGCAAAAGGAATTAAGTCCCTGGTTTTTTGATACTAAGAGTTCTCCTTGCCCACATATGCTAAGAAGGGTAGCCATATCAAAGCAATCTTCTTGTTGTGTGTGTCTGTGTGTGTCAGCTCTTCCATGACTAATGTGTCCCATATTCTTATCTTCCAAATCTTGAGATCAGATGGTTCCTTTTAGAATGGGATGTGATTAAGCATTTCTGGCACCAAGAGCTCAGAGATCAGCTTTCACTCCTTACTCCAAATGGGTCAGTAACCAGTACATTAAGAATGAAGGCTTCCTGAAGAGGATGAAAATAGCCTTCCAATGTAGTATGAAACAGCAGGTCTTGAGCCTGTGGAGATCCACCTGAGCCCAGGAGGAGAATGGACCTTGCAAGTGCCCGTGAAATCCAGCATTTCACAGAATCACTGATTCTCAGGGACTGGAAGGGACTTGAAAGGTCATCTAGTCCCTTGGATTTGCAGGAGAACCAGTGCTGGACCTGCCATGCTGCCGTTGGCTTACCTTGAGGAGACAGGAGAGGCTCAGGACAGGGGCAGCTATCACCTCGGGTACCTCTGCAGGGAACACAGCTCCTGCCATGCCCATGTACATCTGCTCCCTGCCAATGAGGAGTTTTGTCTGCAAGACACCCAGCATGGGGGATTCACACCTCAAGTGTCTCCCAGGCTGCTGCTGCTGTCTGCAGCCCATGTTCCCTCCTGTGGGTGTCTTTTCCCTCCAGAGTGTTCTCAAAACTTTGTTGTCTCATGTTTTGTTATATATCTCTACAGCTTCTCTGACATGAGTTTCTTATAGAGAGTAGATTCTATTTATCTGCTTTCTGTTGGACAAAAGGTCAGAATGGGTTAACTGGAGTGGAGGTTTTTTTCTTTACATATAAGACATTTGTTGTAAAGATGGGGTTTAGAGAGATTAAAGGCTTGATGAATTTAAACCATTTCTTACTTAAATAAGAAATACTTTGATTCTTGGAGAAAATTTTCTCTCTGACACTCTATGATGTACTTGAGATGACAAGATGAACTTTTTTGGTTTGTGCTGCTCGTATGGACAGTTTCACTTAAATTGATGGTGTATATGATGTGTGTGGAAAAGCTTTAACAATTTCTTCAGGGTCCCTCTCCTTTGAACTAGTATAAAATGTCTCTCTCCCTTTTCTTAAGCAAACATTCTTCCTGAGTTCCTTTCAACATAGTTCTGGATTCCTTTCAATGTAATTTTGACATAGCACTTCAGGTACAGTGGCTTTGCTATCTTTAATTACAATTCCATAAAGAATTAACAATCTTTTTTTTTTGATCACATGATTGTGTTACCTGCTCTGCCCCTTTCCCTTTGTTTTTACTTCCATCCTGTAGTTTGCTTATCCCCACAATGGAGCATTGTATGCCTTGAAATGAGACCTTGTATTGCTGTGACTTTTCCTCCAAAGCCAGTGTCCCAGCTCGGCAGATGCTTCATGGCTAATGCAGAAGTGGCTAGCCAAAATGATGAAGGACAACCCAGCCCCTGAATTGTGTCCACCATGCCCAGGAAAACTCCTCAGAGCTTCTGGGGCTGTGGTCACCTGGCTGTGCCCATTCTGCTGTTGAACACCTGCCTTTCCAAAGAGGTGCATTTGTTTCAGTATTTGTCTCTTCTTCCATATTTATGGCCTTAGCTTGTTTTTTTCCCAGCTATGTCAGCACGTGTGGTCCAGGTGTGACTTGGCACTTTCACATCCATCTCTTTTGCCTTTGCTTCTTCTTTGGCTGTTGCCAGGTCAGGAGGTCCCACTTCATACAGGAATACCTCGAAAGGACTCCAGTCACTCCTGGTGCAGCCAGCCAGCCACACTGCTGTATGAGACTAAACGCAGGGCAAGTTAGTTCTCCATCAGCTACTGAGTCCCCCTCGGTCAATGAGTGTCATAGCAATTTCTGAGCAGGGAATATCTAGGTAGGGTTTGGGAAAATGTATTAAGAGAAGAATAAAGTTAAACAATGGCACAGACTCAGAAAACACGACATGGAAGGTATGCACAGTCTGAATTCAGCACCTCCGCATCTCTGTGATGCCTGACACCCTGTAATTATAGGCTCACAGACTTGACTTGTACTTAAAAAGTTTCACTTCAATCATGGATCCACAAAGACAGTAGCTCCTTATTTCCTTTGATCTAAGCTTCCCAAATGTGTCTTTTGACTGTGGCTTTTAATACAATCCATTATTTTTCTCGGTTTCCCAAATAGTCTGTGGAGCCAGGCTAATGGCTATTCATCAAGTGCTCATTGTGTTTCTATCTCCCTGTCCCATGTTAACAGACACTTTTACTGTGATTATTCATCTGCTGTTCTTTTATTAATGAAACACTTAGATTTCACTGGCATAAGGGCTTTCCAATAACCTTAGATTATAGATATACTTTCAAACGGAAATCTGTTCTTTGGTACCCATAGAAGTGACACTTCAATCTTTTCTAGCTTCTTGCTTGGCTAGGGACAGTAAGAAATGCCCACTTCAGAAACTGATGATCTCCATTCCCTCTTGATGGGCTAGTTCTCAGGTTACTGCAGCCTAGATGCCCACTTCAGAAACTGATGATCTCCATTCCCTCTTGATGGGCTAGTTCTCAGGTTACTGCAGCCTAGATGCCCCTGAACAAGGGCACATAAGGGAAAGAATCATCGGTTTTTAGCATGTCTCCTCCTCCTGTCATGAACTCTCATATGACTGCTTGGAAAAGTTTCCCATATCTTTGGGATCAAACTGATTCCCTCTGCTGGTATGTATTTGCTCTAGCTTGTGCCAGATTGTGCATGTATCGCCCAAAATGTAATTTAGGTAGGCCTAGTATGTCATACAAGGAGAATGTTTGTTAAGGGAATACCCCTGCTGCTGCACAGTGTCTGGGCTGCCATCGCTGCCAGGTCCCTGCCAGATCCCTGCTGTGCCTCCAGTTGAGCTGGCCATGTTCTGTCAAGCAGGCTGCATGCAGAGCAGCTCTCTATGCTCTTTGGCTCAGTCTACTTTTCCCTTTAATTAAGACCAAACCTGTTATCTAGAACCTGGAGAAAATTAAGACACATTTAGTTTTGCATTGAATAAGCGTGTTTATGATCATTCTTGGTAGCACAAAAACACCTTGTCCAGGAAGACTGTCTCCTGGACTGACTGCTTTCAAGGATTGTCTGTTTTTATAGGTGTGGTGTGGGGGACAACTAAGTGATTTTTCCAGTCACAGAGACCACCACATTGGCTGAGTTTTAGACCATGCCCTATGCCCTAGTTTATTTGAGGTCCCTAGTGAAAAAAGGGGGAAGAAAGCTTATCCTTGGGCAATACTCAGTCAGATCCCTCTCAGAAATAAACTCCATATTTCTACTTATTACTTAATCTACATATTTCTACTTTCTACTTGTCTCTAGTTACAATGACAGAAAGTGATGTAGGAGTTGTCTTGCCAATCTATCACTTCCTGACTATGCATCCATAGCACTGAGACCCTGGCCTGTCTCTCTCAGGTTCAAGTTTTTCATCACACATCTTTTTACCAGCTTGATCCATTTAATATTACCTATATGTCTGCATTCAAGACTCGTTTTGCTTGGAAACCCATGCTGGTTTTGATGGCTTCCCACTGTCACCTCTGTAACCTGTGTGTGAGGTCACTCAGCAAGGAGCCCTTCACAGTTTGATCAGGCACTTCCAGAGGCCAGGTCTTCTCAAAAAGGACAGGGAGGCTGTTTTCTGCTTGTTGTACAGCAGCACTTCCAAGGCCCTGCTGCAGAGCATATCCCTCCACATAAACACCTTCACAAGATGATGCCTGCCCAAAACCACTGATATTTAGAGTGTAAAGCAAAAGACCATGACTGAAACAACAGGTTTGCAGCACACAAGAAATTAGTGAGGTAATATGCAGGGAGTAAACTTATATAGTGAGATAATGAGGCTATAGTGATGTATAATGAGGTTATTCCCTGGAGGCTTGTTTTTATAAAAACTTTATTGTACAGTCAAGATTTTCATCATGCTGTAGCCCTCCCTGCACCTTGCTTCTGCTGCTCTCCACGTCTGAAGGCCTGAAAGAGTCTTCTCTATTGTTACAAGTTAGCAGAGGAGCTGAAGGTGTGAAAAGGCTGAACTTTGGGCAGGGGATTGCATTCAGTGTTTGCAGAGGATGGTGAGAGCAGCTCCTGGGGCAGCCATGGGGAGAGCAGATCCAGCTTGCCTGGCTCAGGTGATGGAGATGCCTTTTAGAATTCCTTCTTTCAGCACAATTCTCAAGTTTTAGCTAGCTGACAGCCTGCTCTTTGAAAGGGCATCCTTGTAACTGTGTGAACAGTCCTCTCAGATCCGTTCCCTATTGTACACTGCTCTGTAAACTCAACACACCGAGGTGGGAGTTCACACAGATCAACGTCTTTTATACATTTCACCAGGTGCATCATTCTCATTTTATAGCCAAGTCACCTGAATTTGACCTGAGCTGTCACAGCATGGGATATTCTGCAAGCTTTGAGGCTAACAGATTTGTTTTACAAAACAAACCTACACTCTTCCCCAAGCCTTGAATTTTCTTGATTTTTCCCCAGAAATCACATTTCTTTTGACACTAGTGTGGCCTGTGAAGAAAATATCTGACATTTTCTAAAGTCCTCCAGTCCTTAACGTTTCCCTAAGCTGCTCTCTATGTATGGGATTTATGGCCAAAGTGACTGCTTGTCTTTGTCCTGCTGGCTAGAGAAGTGTCAGTGCAGAGATGACTAGGGCATTTCTGGGATGATGTGGCTCCAGTTTTGAACTGTGAATAATGTGTGGAGAGTGAACTACTCCAGTTCAAGCAAGATATTTTAAAAAAAGAAAGAAGGTAGGGTGGTGGTGGTGGGGAACAACATGAGAAAATCCTTGGTTAGTTATGAGCACTGACCACATGGACAGACTGGCATTGGCATTGTGACAGTCTTAGAAAAGCGAACTCTTTTGCATATCTGAAGCATATTTTTGTTAATTGCAAAAGTTTACTTCAGCCTAATCAGTTGTTCATAATGAACAGATGAAACACATCATCATGTACCTTATCTACATGAGACTATACACCAGTTTAGTTCAATCTGTTACCATGTATTGCATGAGTATTCTTTACTTAATTTAAGAATATATTTCCATTTTTGTATCAACCTACCTTGAGCTTGTCTAAACTAAACCTGAAAAAGATCCATTTTGGGAAAATGATGAGTTAACCACATACTTTCAGAGCAACTTGTCTCACAGGGTGTAGTTCATCTGGCAGTCTTGTAGACATCTTTATCTGAAGTGGTCACCACAACCTGAGTATCTGTAGTCAGTGAATCTAGGGCACAGTTTATGCCATGCTAAAGCAGATGCATAAATGAGATTAATTGAATTACACTATATGGGCAGCTCTCCTTCTCCATTGCTCCTAAATAGAGCTAAAGGAGATGAGCTCAGCTGAAGAGCTTTAGGCTCTCACACTCTGTGCTTGGGTCATACAAATTCAGTATGTTCTGCTTCAGAGAGGTGACTTGAGCTTGAGGAGGGCAGGGTCTGCCTCTGCCCCAAGTGCTGGTGGATCTGTGTGGAGCTGCAGAAAATAATGCAGGAAGGATTTGACAGTTGACACTAAAGGCAGTGACAGCAGTAGCCTCAGGAATGACAGAGACAGAAGAGGAACCTAATTCTGAAGTGATGTGAGGTTATGCAGTGCTCAGGGTGTTTGCACCTGACTGTGGGAAGCATCTCTACAGGCCTCCTAACATTTGCTAGGAAAGTGGTGGGGAGTACAGCTTGCAGCAGAGGAGGACCAATACATGCAAAGGAGTAGAGACAGCTGAAGATCCCCACTCACAGGCCAGTGGACTCTGAAATCTCCAAGGAAGGAAGTGAGGAAGGAAGTACTATGAATTTTAAAAACACAAGCCCTGTTCCAAGGACCAGAAAAACCTAGAGGGCAGCAGTCAGTCATCCTGAGGGACAGCTGTCCTTTCCCTTCTGCCTCCTGTCTCCAGAGTGATGATGGGAGTGATGGAGTCTGCAGGTGTAGCTGCTGTTTGAAACGATGTGCTGAGAAGAAGCCTTGGGTACCTGCTGCTGTACAGAGCACAGGATACCTGAAAGCCAGAATTTTGTTGACCTTCCTGTTAACTTTTCCTTGAAATTAAAATTGTGGCTTATTAGGAGCAGCAGCTCTGTTCTTTTTGCATCTTCTGTCCAGGCTCTTCCAGGGCACACAAACAGGATAAGCACTCCTAGGGCAGAAGAAAGAAGCAGGCATGAGTTGCCTACTGAATAACTCAATAGTTCAGTCTGTGACTGCAGCTTCCTCACCTCTGGAGGGCTCATCTGTGAATGGCCCTACAGATACACTGAGCTCTCTTGAATCTTGTGGTTTTTTTGGAAGGTTTTGTATGACTACAGATGTTGAGAAAGCAGAAATTCAATTTGTGAACTGTTTTCATTTAGTAACCTTTGAGTACTATTTGCTCCAATTAGGAGCACCCCTCTCCCCTTTTCACAATGTCCTATGCATAAAAAAAGCAGAAAAGAACATTTTATGTGGGGTTATGTGATGTTCAGTTCAATCTTTTAAAGTACTGAGATATTCTCCTTGTTATTCTTCCCCTTAAGAAAGAGAAGTGGTAGCTCAAGAAAAACAGTTTCTTGAAGTGTTTTGATTTAATTGAAAAGACATCATGTGGCATAAAACAGTGGGTGCTACTTTGGCTATTTGCTGACTCATTTCTCCCCAGAAAGAACTGGGGATGAATTTAGGACCAAAATCTCACAGAGTGTTAACTGTCTTCATGGAAGCTGTTAAGGTGGTTACTTCTGAAGTGTTCATTATTCTGATTGGTTGGGTAGGAAAGTTTTGGGTTGCAGAGTCCAGACATGGGGTTTGATAGCCATGTCTTGCAGCTGATCCAGTGTGCTGCAGTCTTGGAGAAGAATGCATCTTCCTGGCAAAAGTTAAGATACTGGACTTGATGGTCTTGCCCAGCAGAGGGGATCCTGCCACTCCCACAGAATGATATGAGCTGTGGTATGGAGCACAGCAGGTGAAAGAAACAATAAAAAGGTGAGAGCCCATGGTGAAATCATTTTCCACATTCAGTAACTAACTTTAATTAAGTACTGGGAAAGCTTTTCAACTTCCAAAGGCTTCTGTGTGTTGAAATTTTTCTGACATTCTCCTATTATCTGAGATATTAAGGTAGTTAGAGCCTGAGAAAAATGTCAGCTATGTCTGCATATTTTATGTGGTGCTATCAGTTAATCCCAAAGCTTTCCCAAGGAATCCGCTGCTTAGTCTGGGATTTAGACAAGTGACATTAATGTTCCTTTACCTTCAATCCTACATCCATTAGACTTGAATTGCAGTCTCTCACAGCTTGATTACCAGAGATCCCTGCTCTTGTACCTCTTGGCACACATTTCCCTTCAGTAGGTCTGTAAAAATGTTGCTGCCTACTTATCCCTCTCTCATGCTCATTGCACTAGCCCCACCTGAAGCCATTCCATGACATGCTTTCCTACCTGCCTCCCACTTAGACCTGGGTCCTTCCCAAACTTACCAGGTGTAACTCATCCACACTTTTGGTCTAAGTCCTCACTTCAGATCATCCCCTTCCTTAACCACCTGCACATCCCTGATTTCTCCTGAGCTGTAAGATTTTGAAGACTAACCTCAGAGAACAGGATGATGTGGCACGTGACTCAGACAATAAGGAAAGTCAGAGGCCTGAGGTGTAGGTTGGGGTAATCTTTGTGCCTTAGGAAGCAATTGCATTTGCTCCTAATTCTGAACCTAACAGTGACCCAACCACTTGTGTGCCAAATATGCAGATTAACAGAAGACCTAAGAACAAGGTCCATGTTGTACTTAGGGGCATAGCTGGAGGCAATTTTGTCAGAGTTTAAGAAGGATTAGACACTGTAAAGGATTTAAGAAACTCCTCTGGGCCCAGAAGCCAGTGTTGATTGTGGGAACAAATTGGCTTCCAGCTGCAAACTCAGCAGAGCAGGTGCTGCAAACCTAAACCCCTTCAGTTTCTATCTTGGCACATAGAACAAATGATGGAGCTGACATGATGAACTTTTGTCTCCCTGGAGCTCCTTTTTATGCCCAGAAATGCAGCTTTGGACTAAATGGTTTGGGAACTGGGGGTACCTCATGGGTGCTCAGCTCTGGCTTCCATCAGCTCCCCAGGTGAGGAGATCTAGAGAGATCAGCCAAGCTTGATGCTGTGTGTTTGCTGGGTGGGAGGGACAGGACAAAAGGCTCTAAGCACTGAGCTGCTGAAAAGTGTAGTAAAACCACATGAGGTAGGGTGTTTCCCATCCACTACCTATAATTTCAGCCATCACATCATGTGATGGGTCATGTGCTAACCTGCATATAACCTCTGTGACACGTTTAATATGAAGAGCATCCCAGAGTCCTGAACTGCAATCCTGCAGCTGGAGAGACCTGCTGAGGCTTGCCAGGCTTCCACTTGACCTAGGCACTCTTGAGTTTTTCTGCACAAAACTCATCCCAGGCAGATGAATAGTGCATCCTGATATGTCCTGGTGAGCTGAAGGTTAAACCCAGGTCCTTCCCAGTAGCCTCTCCCTCATTAATGCAGGCAGAAAATGTCAGAGGAAAACATAGAGAAAAGGCAGAGGGGAACTACAAGACAAAATATAAGAAAGTGTAGCCAAGAGATATGTCAGTAATCACCAGAAAAGACACTAACTACTTTCTGTACTCTCTGAAATGCTGCTAACAAAAAGGAAGATAAAAAGTAACAAAATAATGTTTAGGATTTTTTGTAGTATCAAGGAGATACTGAAGGGAGCAGTTTACACAGAAAGATTAAGAGGCAGAAATCCATAGCCCATTTTAAACTTAGCACAGCAACAGCTACCAAGAGACTCGAGGAAAGGAGAGGAGTTGTTTAAAGCTGACTAAAGCAGAGTAACTGGGAATTGGGAGATGAAGCTGAATATCAGTTTGCTCATGACCCAAGAAATCTAGCCTCTGAGGCTGAAGGGCTGTGTCAATAGAAGTGAACATTCTCTTCTGGGACAGGTTGACAGACATTCAGACAAAGAAGGTAAGTGCCTTTGGAAGGGCTTTGGGCCATCCTGACCAGCAGATTATCACATGCTGTCAAAATGTGCAAAACTTACAAAACCCGTATCAGGCTCTCCTCCTCTAAGGGACTCCCACAGAGAAAGGGGAAAGTGTGTGTTTGTAGTGGAGAACTTCTGTCTGATTATCTTGGCAATACACCATGCTGGTCTTTAACACTTTTCTGAAGAAACATGTTTAAAAAAGGAATAATAGGATCAGCTGTCTAGCTAAATTACTGAAACCTAAATGTGATTAGTAGTTGAAACTTATTTTATTTCTGGTGAAATTCATAGCCTGGAGATTACTTTTCAGAGCAGAGAGAGGCTGCTCATCATTTCTATGGGCTGGTAATTCTAAATGTCTCGTTTGATGCCTGCTGGCAGCAGCTCCTCAAGTTAGAGAGGCTTTCTGCAATGGTCTCAAAGGTTGCCTTTAGTTCTGGTTTCTTCATTGTTGCAGACAAAAGTGCCTGACATAATTATATCAAAAGAGCAAATATTTTGTGCTTTGTTATCATTTAATAAGGAGAATTTAAAGTTTTTTATAAAATAATTTCTAGAATTCAACTTGATTTAGTTATCCAAAGGGAATAAATTTGAGTCCTCACATTTATACACTCTCCTGGAGAAGCTGGCTGCCCACAGCTTGGATGGACCTACCCTGAAATGAGTGGATGGCTGGGCTCAGAGTGTGGTGGGAGTGGAGTTAAATCCAATTGGTGGCCAGTGGTGTTCCCCAGGGCTCAGTGTTGGAGACTGTTCTGTTTAACACCTTTATCAATGACCTGGATGAAGGGATCAAGTGCACCCTCAGTAAGTTTGCAGGTGACACCAGACTGTGCTGGTGCATAGACTTGCTTGAAGACAGGAAGGCTCTTCAGAGGGACCTGAACAGGCTGGAGCAATTGGCCAAGGCCAATTGCATGAGATTTAACAAGGCCAAGTCTGGAATCCTGCATTTGGGCCTCCGCAATTTGGACCAGGCAATGCCTCAGGCTTGGAGCAGAGTGGCTGAAAAGCTGCCTGGTGAAAAAGGACCTGGGGGTGGTGGTGAACAGCAGCTGAATATGAGCCAGTAGTGTGCCCAGGTGGCCAAGAAGGCCAATGACATCCTGGCCTGTATCAAACATAGTGTGACCAGCAGGACCAGGGAAGTGATGGTTCCCCTGTACTTGGCACTGGTGAGGCTACACCTCGAACATTGTGTTCAGTTTTGGGCCCCTCACTACAAAAGAGACATTGAACTACTGGAGCATGTCTGGGCAATGAAGCTGGTGAAGGGTCTAGAAAACAAATCTGATGAGAAGCAGCTGAGACAACAGCTGGTATTGTTTAGCCTGGAGAAGAGGAGGCTGAGAGGAGTGAGAGGCTGGGTGAGAGGCTGGCCAGGGAGGTTGTGGAGTCTTCTTCTCTGAAGGTCTTCAAAACTCACCTGAATGCGTTCCTGTGTGACCTGATCTAGGTGGAACTGCTTTAGCAAGGGAGTTGGACTAGATAATCTTTAGATGTCCCTTCTAATCCCTACCATCCTGTGATTCTGTGACATGATCACTCTCTACAAGTACCTGAAAGGATGTTGTAGCATGTTGGGGATGAGTCTCTTCTCCCCAGCAGTGAATGACAGGACAAGAGGAAATGGTCTCAAGTTGCACCAGCAGAGGTTTAGATTGCAAATTAGGAAGACCTTTTCCACTGAGAGGGTTTAAACACTAGCACGGGCTGCCCAGGGGAGGTGGTGGAGACACCATCCCTGAAGATAATTAATAGCCATGTAGATGAGGTGCTGAGGGACATGGTTTAATGGTGGACTTGTCAGTGTTAGGTTAGTGGTTGGATCTGATGATCTTAAATGTCTTTTCCAATCAAAATGATTCTGTGATTCTAAGATGATTTTAACACATGCTTCAGTTGCACACACACAATATTTCTGACCTTTTGAGGGAGCATGAAATGTTAAAGTGAAAACAGTCTTTAAGTGTTCTTTTACATACTAAATATTGCTATTAAGGGGACTGCTTTGACCAGGGAGATCATTTGCATTTGATGAATGCAGTATGTTTAATGTTTCCTGCTGTTTCCCTGTTTCAGTATGTATCACATAATATCATTGTTATCACTGTAGCCTATGACATAAGGGATGCAATCCAAAATTGTTCCTTCAGCAGTATCTTGACATGAAATGCTTTTGGGAGAGACCCCCTGTCAAGGGAAAAATGTGTTGAAGGTTCTTCAGTCCTTCACAAGAGAATACTGTAATATTCATAAGGTATGTGGTCTTACAGAAGCTGCCTTGGCCTTAACAGTTTGAAAAAAAAGGTATCACTGCAAATGAGTACAAAACCTCAAACAGTGTTTGAGGTTTAAAGACAAATTTTGGACCCCTATTACTTGTACACAGGAGTATGCAAGCTGCATTCCCTGATTTCAGTGTCAATGCTGGCAAAGCTGGCTTCCACAAGTCTTGGAGGGCGTGGGGACATTTGAGTGGCTGTCAGGCCATAATGGCAATGCTAACTGTGACAGACTCATGTTCAGCACCATGAGAGCCTATTTTGGAAGTACCAAACCAGAGAACATGGATTTTAAAAATGTATCAGGACTCTAGGAAACACTGCTGTGCTTATATTGGACAAAGGCTGAACACGAAGATACCAGCAAGGTGTGGGATCCAAAGAGCACCCAGGATGACTCCTGCTGAAGGATCACTGGTAGATTTTTCTCTGCAATTATTATTGCTTTGCTCTTCCTGATATCAGTTTCAATTCTTTTTATAGTCAACCATTCTTTTTCTTTATTTGTTTTTATTTAATCATATCGATTGTTTCTTACAGCTGTGAAAATATTCCAGGGCTGGGATGAAAAGCAGAGGGAGAACACCATGCAATCAGAGGCATGACAAGTGGGAGCTGATGGAGCACAGTGCTCTAGCTGCTCAGGAGCTTTCAGGAGCTGCTGCAGAAGCTAGAACCACATGGAAATGTACTTGAGAAGTAGAAATTAGGATCTCAGAACCCTCATGCACCTGGGAGTCAGCAGGCGAGGCTTGGTCAGGAGTGCCTCACCAAAATGAAACACAAAGCTGTCCAGCCAGAGATGGAGTGGGTGCCCAAGAGATGTCACTGCAATCAGTAACAGCAAATAGGACAGTACTTCAGCACATCCCTCTGCCCAGCAAAGGATGTAATCCAAGTTGCCTCAAGTTACACCTGTGGCCACTCCTGGAGTAATTTTGCAACCAATTGCATTGCATTTGTGCCCAGCATCAGCCTGTGTCTTCTACCAATCTGCAACACAGCCACAGGGACCCCAGCACACACTATTGTTGACAGTACCAAGATCTATCACTTGAATTTCAGTCATGATGTGCAGATTGTTTGAGTCGATGAGGGAAGGTTTTCATCAGCTTTCTCGACAACAATGAACAGAATTATGTATTTATTTAACAATCAGTCTTGCTTGAGATGTAATAATTTCCAGTTCCCATTTCTTGTCTGTTTTCCTGTTTTCAAATGGTATTCAAGAAAAAGAAAATATTGCTCAAAGGAAGGATATAATTATAACTACCTTTTCATTGCCTCAGCTAGAGTGCATAAAACTGTATTTTATGCTCAAATGTTGCTCAGATTTTTGGATACTAGTCCAGATACCTTGATATTATTTCAAAGAAAGTTGGTGAGTATTAAAGAAATTAGTCTTGGTCTATACTTTTATAGATCAGAGCAAGATTATTTCAATTTAAATAATTGCATAGTTGATACAGTTACCAAACTGCATAATCCTGGAAAGAAAAAAGTTTTGATCAAATAAACATTTTATTTGATCCAATATGAGACATTTCATTTTGTTTTCACGAGATAAGACCTTTTAAAAATAATTTTGTTGGCTTTCAAAATGAACTTTTGAATGAAAAATGCAGTTTCATATTAATAACACCAGAACAAAAAGCTCAGACTTTTCTGATCTCCTCTCTCAACTCTCCATTTCTGTTCAAAATTATTCATTTAATTTTTTCCCAGTTCATACACTGATTGTTTTGAAACCTGTGCTTTTTAGCAAACACATTATTATTCAGAAACATGCCATCTGGCTAAACCTGTGATAGATGTCTTTTTTACTTCAGCACCCCATTATTGTACTGACTTGCCATGTACAATGCTATGGGGGAGAGAGAGATGGACAAAGGCTGAAGGAATAGAGGACAACCTAAGGTAAGGTATTGACTTAATATAATATCCCTACTGCCTAGCATCTGCCCTAGACCATGATAAATTCAATGGTGAGGGTAGCTGGTGCCTCCACATCATAAATCTATGTAGAAACTTATTTTACCAAAAGTGGTAGAACATGATACTGCAATTTTGATTATAAATGGAAGGAGCTGCTGCCATACAGAAAGCATTTATCCCCTAGATTTTAAAACACACTATATCCAGGGAAATATGGCAATCTTAAGAGATGTTTGCAACATGCAGCAGCCAGATTGATACTTCTGCAATGGACCTTTCTTTACTGAATTGCTTGGGCTGGCAGTTAATTCCACAATATAGATTGTTCAATATTTAGTTAAAAGCCATATTTCATCCTAAATCTGAGGACTGTGTCTCAACAACCAATATAGAGGTTTAAAGAACAGGTCTCCTACCAAAGGGACAGATTTTCAAAATACTGGAGGAGTTCTGTGGTTTTTAATGTTAACTTCATAATGAGTCTTGCTTTTTTAAATTCAGGTTCATCACTGTGAGACTCACGGGGAGAAATAACACCTTAACTTTAAACTTTCATGGTTTGACAATCCTGACCTAGATGTGTATTGCAAGGTTATAATCTTTTTCCAGATTATGCTAAGAGACATTAAGTCAAGGGAGGGGGACAGCTGAACATTTTTGCACCATTGAAGATCTAAAGGCTTTTGGGGGCCAATGTGATGGCCATGAGAGCTGAGTATTGCTGAGTAGATGATCTCTAAAGGTACCTTCCAACCCTACCATTCTATGATTCTATGATAGCAGACCAGCTTTCAGCTTGCCTCATTCCTTGGTCCTTTTGGGGATAAAGAAAACAGCTCTGCTCAGAGAAACGGGATACATATTGATATATGCTCCCCATTTTCAGGATGAGATGCACATCCCACATTACTTGGCACTCAAGGAGAAATGCTGGGTGATGTTTATGGCTGGAGGCAGTGGCAGGCATGTGTGCACAGCAGTGTGCCAGATCACAGGCCTCACACAGTGCTACTGGGGCACTGGAGGGCCTCACTTCTGCAGAAAAAGCGAGCAGGATTTGTCCCTGAGAGAGAAAGGAGGATGTTCACTCTGCTAAATGAGACCTTTAATCCAGGAGGTTTCTGCACAAGACTTCTGTCTTCCCTATGGAAGGGTGTAAAGGACATGTCCTCATCTATCCCCGTGGATGTTGTCGTGGCAGCAGGATGTTGAACTTTTAAGTGCAGCACCCAAGTTACCTCCTACAGAGAAGAGTTTGGTTTTTTTTAAAGCTGTGGCTTGTATATGGTGGTATTGGTTCTTTCATAACGCATTTGGACTTTCACATCTCCACTCCTGCTATTTCAGATAGTTAGTGCACACATTCCTTCTCTTTACCTCAAGATTACAAGCACAGTAGAGGTCCTACCTCCTGCACTCACATTGTCTTATTTCTAACTCTTCTCCATTCACCATGCTGTCTCTCATACCACATAATTTTTCCCACAGGATCCATTCCCTCTCTGCCCCCCTGGTGCTAGCATTCTTTTTCCATTTCATGCTCTCACCTACCTTTAGTGCTGCCCCCTCCCAGCAGCTTGCCTGTGCTGCTCAGCTGCTGATCCTGGTGCTGCATCCCACATCTTCCCATTTAGCATCACATGAGACCATGGCTTGGGCCACTCTCGTGGGAGCCACTAAGATGTTAATGTTAATGTTTAATGTTAATACACATAGCATGAAATGCAAGGTCTTGCACTTGGCTACGTCTACAAACCAGCACGTTGCCTTTCACTCCTTTTCCTCCTGCCACTATCGATAATCATGAAGTGTGAGAAAGGCTGCTCTGTTTTATTGTTTTCCGTTCTTGATGGCTGCTGTATTGACCTTACTCCACAGTCCACATGCTGGTCTTGCCTACGCTATGCAGTGCAACCCAACACTGCCACATGCAGATCAGCATCTTTCATCGTTTCCCTCAGGAGAAGAGGGAAGAGGTGGGGACATGTTGGTGTTTCTTTTGACTCTCTATGGCTCAATCTGTACATTAGGCCAAAGAAATACACCTTAACATAAAACAAGAGGAGATTGGTGATGGCCTGTAAATGCCTTTGTGAGTTTGTCCTGCTAAGGCTTGCTCCTGAGGAAATTCTGCTTCTTGCAGTGGCACAGAGAAAGTTAACTGTGCCGAAGAAGTGGTGGTGTTGGGATCCTCACAACCAGGACCATGGATGTGGCTTGAGTGCCAGCACAGATTGAAAATAATGTTTGTGTTTGAGTTTGGAGTAGCTCGTGTCACTTGCTGCTAGCTGAAATTTCAAAGTGGCTGAAGGCTTTAGGTCCAGGTATACTGTGTTGCCATAGTGCAAATTGGAGATCTGGCAAATTCAGTCACCACTAGGTTAGGATTTGTGAGGTTGATGATTCCTAGAACGGGATGACCATCTGATGAGTGAATGGAGACAGGGGAGAGCACTAGTTATGGACACTTCCATGTGAAACTTTTGTGTGTGAAATGAACTGAAAAAATGAAATTAGATGAAATGAACTGAACTCACAACCAGCACACAAAGTGTAGACTCAAAGTGAAGTCTAAAGACTCTTATCTGCCAAGCCATACATTCCCATCCAGCTCCAAAAAGCCCTTTTCCATGCCTGTGCTGATTTTGACCCAGATCGGGATCATCCTACTGATTATGATCCATATATGGCGTTGGATTGGAAGGACTTTCTGCAGTCTGCATGTTGCTGACATTTGATTCATGCCTACCAAGGCATTTCCCCAAGAGGAAGTCTTTTGGTTAATTTCTATTGCAATGCCTTAAGGGCATTTTCCTTTCTGTGATCTCATCAGACCTCACAACAAAAGAGAGCCAAATATGCTTGGCATTTGGCTAAGAGACCTCAAGAAAACCTGTAAGTGAGAAGGCATGAAGTTCTGCCAGTGAATCAGCAGGAGTGCCTGTGCTGAGCCTATCAGTAAAGCAGTGCACATAAATGTGCATGAACATTTAAATGTATGCAAATATGGAGATAAGCCAAATTATCTTTTTGCATCTGCAGAACCTTGTACTTACTGCCCTGAATACATCTGGAGATGCTGTTGGATGCCTAACAGTGAGCTGGCAGGTGTAATAAACATACAGAAAGTTGGGTGATATTTAAGAAAGATCTGGTTTCTCAGGTTATATGGTCTTTAGCCTCAATCATTATGTTGTTTTCTCCTGCCATTTTTGCACCCAAGCAGACTGGGACTCTGGTATGTGTTGTCCAAATCCATGGTTTGTTTCTATGGCTTTTGTATCCAGGCTTGGAATAGGGCATCAGCAGAAGACATGAGAAGCCCTCAGTCTTGCTTGCACAAAACCCCAGTGTTATACACAAAGGGGTTAACAGATCATGCAGCTTTCCTGTAACAGATTTAGAAAAACAGAAACCAATGTTATTTACTGTTCCCACACTCTGCATTCAGAGCAGTTTTAAATTGCTAGGTTAACTAGCCATTCCTGAAAGAAATTTTCTGTGCACCAATGTATTCTTTGTGGTTGGAGCAAAAATTACTTACAGACATGTTTCCTGCAAAGGAAAGCTTCAGCCAATGGAATGTTTTAGAATTCAGTTGTGATATCTGTTAGCTTCTTTCTGCCCAGGGGATTATCTATACCTTTTCATTCAGTTAGAATACAGGTCTCACTTGCTATGAGACATTGTCATGGGGATCTGATGTGAAGTAGAACATACTTGAAAATTGTCTTGAGTTTTGTCATAGTTACTGCTGGTGGCACTAAGCTGTAATGTAAGCACACTGCAAGGCAGCTTCTGATGTCAGTTACAACAGTGTCAATGAGATTAGAAATTGTCCCAATCCTATAGATTACCATCTTGAACTTCATTTTCAGGACAGATAATATTTTGGAGGAAAACAATGCACTTGTTAATGTTAGCAGTTTGATCTCAGTGCAGTTTGGCAACAGTTCTAATATATTCTGAGCACTTGGCTTTATTTTGCTCTCGGTTATATTGTCTGAGCATGGCACAACTCAGTCTGTCATATCAGATATTTCAGTGAAGAAAATACAGGTTTGAAGGCTGGGGGCCAATAATAGCAGAAATGCAAACAACTGTCATCAGGTATGGATTTTGTACTTTGTGAATGACATATTTTCCTCTCTGGTAGGTCTGTACCAGGTCTGTTTCTCTCTCATCTAGTATTTAACACTTATGCTGCTTATTATTTGATGTAGAAATCCATAACATGTTTCAAACAGATCAATGGGATTAAGAAAACTTGCCATCATGAAAGAGTATATCAGTCCAACAAGATAAGAATGAGTTTATTTTGCCTGGCAGCTGCAATCTTTTTGTATACTCAAAGAACAACATTTCTTTAACCTCTTGATTAATTGACATACTTACAGAAAAGAAACATTTTTTCAACATATGAAATGTTTTAATTAAAATCTGAATCTGTCCCATGAAAAATAGTTGGGACTGATGGTATTTAGGCCAGTAAAAGTCTCAGGTAACATTCAAGCATCACTTGGGGCTCTGCTTTCGAGACTTGACGAGATGCTTCTGTGCTGGCCTTTAACACAGGCATTGCTGCTACCAAGCTAACCTGAACTTCAAGCCAAAGATGTGCACCTAAATGTCAAAGATGAGAGTTCATAAAGTTCAATTTTCAACAAAAAAAAAGCAATCATGATGCCCTCACAGAAGACAGAGGCCCTAAAAAAAAATATCTGCAAGTATCCAGTCCAACCCAAGTCAACTGAGAGCAAGGAACTAACCAAAGAATGCAAATATGCAGGGAAACATGTGAAAGATCTAATCACTAATGAGAAACACGTACTCCCTCGCTCTCTGGATTGTATGCTGATCTTCCATTCACTTTTTCTTTTTTCCTAAAGTATTTTCTGTGCTATAATTCGCAACAGCTGGAACCATTTTATCTCTGTGTGTGTGTGTGTGTGTGTGTGCATGTGTGTGTGTGCCAGACAAAAGAACATTACCAGCTTGAAAAGGAAAAGGATGGGCATTGTTTTTGGAACTTGGCTCTCAAGGGGTTGTATAAAGATATGAGAAAGATTAAGTAAGTGGAGGAAGCTGGGGGATCTTCTAGCCACAAGGCTGCTACAACGTGGGTGGGCTCAGCAAGGGTCTTGGCACATCCCGTCCTACCAGTGATACCCTGACCCTGGTTCAGAGATTTCACAGTGCTGTGGAGCAAGAGGGTGGATATGTTCACTGCAAAGCTTTCTTCAGACAAAATCATTTGGGGCTGAAGCCCAGCCAGTGACTGATAGCTATGCAGAGTAATTCCAATTTCTTTTACGTGAGCATAATGAGGCATTGTTTATCGTGATCCTGAAAGCTTTGGGCTGAGATATTGGGGAAAACAAAGACACACTCTGCAAGTTCTCTAAGCAGTAAATGGCTCCCCTTGGCATGCTCTGACAGGCCATTTCATTTTAACTTTGCTGAATCAACTTAATGGGAAAAACTCAAAACTCATTGCCAGACTATTATGGCAATTTCTTTTTACCACAGTGGTCGTAAACAGATGTTGTTAACTTCTATACTGGGAACCAAATATTCCTTGGGGCAGGTTTGTGTAGGATGTGCAGATTGCACCAAAATTATGGAAAGACTGAGGGTTAGGGGTATACACTATGGAATTGAGCATTTGGATTTGTTATGTGGAACACACAAATTCCATCAAAAAAGTTATGACTTATGACATGGACCAACGTGACATTGGCCAACATGACACCAAAACACGTTACTGTCTGTTACATCAAATACAGCTCTGTGTGTCCCTTGTATTTTTTTTCCCTCACAAAATGCCATCAGTAAAAGCAATATATATAAATTAACCATCTTCCTTCCACAAGGCTGCTGAAGCAGAATGACACAACCAGGGCATCAGTATAAGTCATAAGCTGACTGAGTGGATTGCATTGAGAAGTTCAAAGCTTGCCCTGAGGTGACAGGGTTAGCCCTCCAAAGGGATATAACCACAGTGCCATTGCCAATCCCAAAGGAAGGCAGAGGTTGTGTTCAAGGCCTCACATTGGCCTTTTGCTGATGGATGTAGTACCAACACAAGTGAATGTGCCTTGGGACGGAGTCAGCTTTTATTGTGGTAATTCCCTTGGGACACAAATGCTCATTTTTTTAAGTATGATATTTTGAATTGCATAGAGATATACTCTGCTTGGTAATTAAGTCATTTTACACATGGTAATTCTTCTAATACAATCAAACACAGTGCTTTAATTTTATGATACAGAATCACATTGCTCAATGGATCGCTATAAACCCCAAGAGGTATAGCAGCCACCAACATACATGTGAGAAAAACCAGTCTTAACGGGACATTAGTCTCATGATCATACAGTAGAGATGTTGGGATAAACTCCCCAAAAATACAAATTTGTCCAAACATTTGACTGGAGAAGAACCTTGGAATATGTTTTGGACCTCTTTCTGCCTGCTGAGCTTTGAGAAAAAATCACCATCAGAAAGGATCTGGGCCACCTATGTCCTTCCTGTCCCTCAGCTGCAACACTCACAGACTCAAAATCAGAGCACAGCTTACTCCAGCTGTACATTTCCTGCTCTTACTGCAACAGGCTGCTCCTTGAATGCTTTGGTTACCAGTTTGCTGACCCTGTCTGACAGCATAAAGAAGACTTCTGCTGAGAAGGCTAAGGAAGCCCTGACTGACCATGGGCCACCTTGGCTAGGCTGTGCAGAAAGGCTACATCAAGGCATGAACCAGATCCTCCGAAATCTTTGCCATGTCCTCTTGTCCTTCAATGTGCTTCCTAATCAGTAACTCCCCACGCTTCCAATCAGACTTCCTCCTCCATCCATTTTGCCAGCTTGGTATCAATTGCCCCCACATCCGGAAAAGCTGTTTCCTGCAGAGAACCCGTAATGTGGATCATGGTTTTTGATTAATAGATCCGTACATTCTTTATGCCTGAATGCATGCCACAGTTTATGAGTAACAACAAGGATGTATTCTCCAAAGAAAGTAATACTTGACTAAATTGTTCTCTTGACGTAAACCCGTAATTTAAAAATTATATATATTTAGAGTGCAAGTCAAAACAGGAAGCGCATTCCCAAAGTGGATAAAGATATTTCTGAACCTAAATATCTAGTGATACAAAATTGCCTTGAAATGTCTCTCCCTTCCTCATCTAACAAAACCACCCTTTACCAAATAAGCCTGCTATTTATGGCAGTGCTTTGCTCTGCAGGCGAGTTAGCTGTCACTCTTTCAGTGGTGAGACCAAGGACTTTCATAGGCACAGGCTGCCCAAAGAGTAGTCTGCCACTAGAAAGTAAAAGTATATCCATCAAAAGCAAAACATGTAGGGGGATTGGACTAGATGATCTCTAAAGGTCCCTTCCAACCTTACCATTCTATGATTCTATGTCTGGCATTGAGAAAACGTTTATAAAAGTTCAGATAAGAATGAATGTGTCAGGAAAAAACAATACAGCTCAGTAGAGAGAGCTAAATGCTCAGTGGAAGATTCACTTAACTCACCTCAGGCTTTTTCATCTGAGCTATGGATGAAACTGCTATTGGGTCCATCTGTCTACCATGGGGAGCTAGTCAATGCAGCCAAGGGAGGCAGGGCTGTAGTACATCCCATCCTCAATAGAAAAGCCAACAATGTGCTCAGAAGGTGCCTGGTTCTCTCCATTAGGTCTAAGCTGTCTGGCATGGCTGGTTTGGCTGCAGCCAACCATGTGGCAAGTGCAAGAGGTTGGATGCTGTGAGGCTACCGTAGGAGTGAGTCTGAACATCATGTGAGAATCGTTAACAACAAAACAAAACATGAAGTAAATGATGGGTGGTGGAGAGGAAAGATTAAACAAAGGCAGGCTTC
The DNA here is from genome assembly GCF_028858725.1 of Colius striatus. Classification (NCBI taxonomy): domain Eukaryota; kingdom Metazoa; phylum Chordata; class Aves; order Coliiformes; family Coliidae; genus Colius; species Colius striatus. The sequence continues at coordinate 49,515,509 of NC_084763.1, forward strand.
AGCTGATCGTGAGCAGCTGGTATTCTGTCTGACTGCTGCCACTCAGGGAGCAGCAGTCTGTGTGCAACTGACCCCTTTGACAAGCAGCAACTGTTCCTGTGCAGAGTGCAACACAGAGCTGCAGGAATCACTCATCTGCTTCATTATAGAGTTGCCTGCCTGCAGCATATGCCACCAAAGCAATGTAGTTTTATTTATAACTCAAGATTTTGCATAGGAACTGGTTGTACAGATATTAAAGCAAGACCTCATGAAACGTGTTCCAACAGAGAAATCTGTCATGACAGCTACTGTGACCTGGTTTAGCCAGGCAGGGGAGGAGGGAGTTGGGCTGGATGATCTTTAGAGGTCGCTTCTAACCCCTACCATTCTGTGATTCTGTGATATGGGAATACCAGTCTTGCTAAAGCCTTAAATCCCAATGTAATTTCTGATTCACAGAGTTCAGACATGTAACAGCTGAAACAGTGACTCAGAAGAGACAGGGCTGTTGTCTCAGTGCTATTTTCATTATTTTATGAGGCACAAATTAGCACGGAACTGTAACCAGTAATTAATTCCATGGCAAATTCATATTGTTATTGCACTGTTCTGGCAATTGCAAACCAGTTGATTCTTTTTTTTTTCTGCTGTATTTGTACTAAAACCATTTAGTCCAGGCATTATTGCATGACTACAGGTTGTTCTTTGGGTAGGCAGCCTGGAGAGATCACCACTGTTAAGACCATGAGCTCAGTCTGGGCTCCCTTTGTTTCCCAGCAGATCTGGACATATTTCTCCTAACAGAGACAAAGTAAGGGAGATGACCTGATTCATGACCTGCCCTGCTATTTCCTATAACTTCAGAGTCATCGTGCTTTGTCCTGAGTTAAAAGGATAGCATGACAAGAAAAAACAGATAATTCCTGCACAATACTACTACTGCTGGGAGGTCCAGATGAAATATCCATAGATGATGAAAATGTGGGCAGTGTATGCAGTGCCTCAAAGTGTTAGAATTCTACAACAGTATGCTTTTTAAGTCATTGAATTTTCTGCGTAACCCTGCATCTACCAGGATGCCCCCTGAAGTCATAGTGTTTGGAGCATCTTTTGGATGTCAGAATACACACTTTTCCATTTGCTCTCCAAAGCAACACTTCAAGAAGTACTAAACGTCCTCATCTGTTCATAGCTGCAGAGAAGACCTCAAGGTTGCCTTATGTCAGCATCTTCTCTGCAGGTTGGTTGTACTCTAGTGAAATGGGTTTAGGCAGGTGTGCTGTATCCGTGTGCCATGCATACACAGGAGGAAACGTATCTTAGACCAGTCTAATGCAGTCTCAGCTTTCTAGAGATAGCTTTGTTAGTCATGCATAAATATTTAACCAAGATTCTGCTAATGCTGTTGCACTGCCATGCTAGAATGAGCATGCCAGCCAGCCAGCCCTCTCAGTAGTCAACCTCTCCATGAAGACCTGCCTCAGTGTTCGCTATCTGTTTTTGATGGGCATTGTTGTCAGAAGAATACATTGTATTTGAAGTTTCCTGCCTTCATAACTGATGTGAATCATCCAATTGTGCATGATCATTTTTTTTTTTCATGGAAGTTGACAGCACTTTGCTAACAGAAATTACAGCATGTCTTTAGCATGTGTTAGAAAGTAACCAGAGGAACAGCAGAAAATAACAGAAAAAGACTTCAGGCACTTTATTCAGTTGGTTTCCACTTAAAAAAACAACAAAAAAAGCTTACACTCTTGTCTGATGGTTTTACAGTCCATTGCACAATAACCTGCTATTATGTGATTTTTTTTACCACACTCACCTAAGGCAATACAAGCTCTTATAATTGAAGTGAAATATTGAAACACAATTTTCTACCAGCTACACCATTCTGAGTGATACTGATCTACAGCATTCTGCTTCTAGTTCATTTGTTGGGGACAATAGTGAAATATTCCTACTAATTCAATTGTTTTATGTCATGAAACAGAAAAGTCAAAATCAAGGTCAAGACTATGTGAGTGTTTTAATTTCCCTGGTGCTAGCCCACAGTAAAGCTCCTCAGGATATAGTCTCCTGGTCTCCTGCAAGTCATTATGTATTTAATTTTCTCCCTGTAAAGTGCTTTTCTTGAATGCAAAGTCTGTGTATTCTAGAGGTAAATGCATTAAGATAAAAGGTTCAAAGACTCTTTTTCTAAAGACATCTTATAATGTCTCGTAAGCTTCCTTATGAAATTCCAGGGCAAACCCCAACCATACTCTCTTCAAAAGAATTCCCAGTGCATTTTCTTTATTTGCACAAAGGAAGGAAGGAAAATTAAAGAGAAGAGGGAGGGGGAAACTGTGGTGCCCTGCAGATTGCTGGAGTCAGACGCTCTGGACCCTTGGAGTGAAAAAAGATCCATTAGGCAGGGCACTACATGTGAATTTGCTTGTATCTACTTGTCTTGGCTTCCATGGCCTTCAGAGCATCTCGTGTCTCAGATGCTGCTGTACTGTCAATTCCTCCCCCAAACAGCAAAGCCCTAGCACATCTTCTGGTAGCTTGCTCCTTCCCTCCCAAACTGCCTCTCACTACAGGAGGGGCCCCGATTAGAAACAACCCAAAGCTAACCTCTCCCAAATCACTCCTTTACCAGCAACGGCTCCCCCAAAATTACTCTGGTGTGCTGGGATTACTGGCTGACTGTGCTGCCCAAACCTGTCTCACTGGTTTCTCTTGCCACCTCCCAATCTCCTTGTTTTATCTACCCATTATCCTGTATTTTACAGCATGAGCTCTTTGGGGAAGGGACCGCCTTCACCGTGCATGCACACCTCCTAAAGCCCTGGGATGGGGTGCTCCAAAGTGCTAGGACTCTAGATATCCTTATAAAGAATAATTTAACCAGTCACATCAGGAAGTCTCACCTCTCTAAACCAGAGAAAGTGGTAGGAAAGATAAAGATGAGGTAGATAAAGCAGCAACTAACTTTCTTTTGTCTCTTCCAAGACTCCACTGCAGAATTTTTGTAAGACTGCAGACAGCTCTGCCTACAAAAGAGCACACCAGCTGTCCTACTCAGGTGAGCTTGAATGCCTAGTAAAGGGGTAAAAAAAAGTCTTGCTTAGGCTTATGGTCTCTTTAGGCAGCTCTCGTGCTCCTAGGAACTGACTTCAAGTTCAGGAAAGCTATGTTTGCGCTCCCCCAGCACTGCTGAGTACCAGACCTTGTACCAAAGGCCAGCATCCCTGCCTGTGAGGCAGGCATGCCTCCCCCCAGCCCAGCCCAAACATGCATCAGGGGCTCAGATGGGTCCCAGTCTTTATGGTGCTGTTGTTTGCACTGCAACTGGGCACTTGTGAGTGTGGCAGTTGCTTATCTGCATTCAAGTTTTGGCTCAAGAAAACAGACCTTGCAAGTTTGTGGTCTGCCTCTGTGAAGGACACAGTCTGCAGTTGACAGGAAGAGATCCAAAAATCATAGCCAAGATTTGTAGGAAGTCTCAGGAAAATATCCAGATAAACATATGTGTAGCTTGCCAGTGTTTATGCTGTTTGCACGTCCAGGGCACACTTGTCTCTCATCAAATCATGCTACTCCACAACATAGCCATGGCAAACTGATAACTTTACGTCATCAGCCTCTGCCCAGCACCAAACTGACCCAAAGGAGCTGTTACCCAGGCCCAAAAGAGTTTGTGATTTGGTGAGATAAAAGGGAAGCCAGGCATGTTAAAGGTAGAAAGGGTAATATCCAGGTGCTCTGTAAAGAACTTGGTAACACAACAGTGTCTCTGCCTGCCTAATGTTCCCAGCAAGTGAAATAAAAGGGGCTTACATTACCCAAACTGAGTCTAACTGGATGATTTTTGCTTTTGCATGGATATTTAAATATGCTCCTCCATTGTGCAGGTGTATGATAGCTGTGAGAGAAAATTAAATTAGAGACCATCTCATCAAAGAAGAATCTGGGTTGGAAGAGACCTTTAAAGGTCATCTAGTCCAACTGCTTTGCAATGAGCAGGAACTAAAGATGATCTTAAGAAGATCTGACCTAAGGCAGGGCCTTATCAAGGGACTGAAATAAATTGGACATTAGCTTTAGTGGACATTAGCAAGAATGAATATAGTGGAGCTGGTCTTTAAGGGAATGCAAATGGGAACTAGCAGAGTAAAATGTGAGCAAGCATGTACAGTTCTTAACAAAGACTGGGTCCTCCTCTGAAGGTACAGGATCCAACCATAATGTGTTGGTCATGAGTGGCACTGAAGGGGACGAGTTAGACAGAGAGAGCAACACTCATCCCAGCAGTATAGGCAATTGTTCCCCATAACAATGGGCCACGGTGGGCCCTGCACTCACTGATTTTGGGTTACACCCATGGAGGTGATTCAAGTACATCTCCATTAAACAAGTACAATTGCATTTAGTGGGCTACCAGTCTCCCCTTGCCACTGCAAAACCTCTGAGAGCTGAACATTTATATGCTCTAGACTGTGAGAAAATGACTCCAAAGTGACCTCTGTTTTACCTGCAGGTATACTGCCCTGTGCTGTGATCTTGTCAGATCTTGTTAACTCATCAGCGCTAGGGTAATCTTGGATGATAAAAGCCAGGGAAGACCTCACTGCTGAGAGAGGCTGAGCCTGTAGAATCATGAAGATAGGAACAGTGAGGCACCAACATCCTTTTTTTTCCCCCATTTTACAAAGAACTTTACAGGAGTCATTAAGAGCATATTTTAGATGGCTTGTGAAGAGTCTCAGATCTAAGATCCTGCAGGAAAGAAAAAGCACAGGATTAGGTCTGGACTGAGCTAATCCACTTTATAAAAACTTCTATGTAGCCAGTTTGTCTCTTTTTTTCCCTTCACTCTTTCTTACCCTAACTTTCAAAGAAAACAGTGTGTCCTGCACTATACAGCCTGCAATTGTTTTCTGAAACAGACTTTAGGATGCCTTGTTTAATACTGATGTTCTCATGCCTTTACTTGGATGTTTCTTTATCTCTCCATTGGCTTTCCATTGCTGTGCAACCACCTTCTTACAACGAAACCCAGGAAGGTAGTGTAATAGGTTGCATTTTTCTTCCAAAGTTAGAAGGTGTGCTCAGCAACAAGAATGTAAAAGAGCAGGGACACAAACACTCAAAACAACAGGATGTCTCTGTCACCTTCCAGCAATACTGTGCCCAGTCTCAGGGAGTGCAGTGGGAGTCAAAACAGGAGTGCCTGTCCTGCTCAGCTCAGGTGTCAGGATCTATAAGCAAATGAAAATGATTCTTGCTACCAAGAACAACCTCACAGGTACTCCAGTACAGTAATACCAAAACAAAAATGTCTCTGTATCTCCACTTTTTTCAAGCTTTGGAAATACAGCTAAACACTTTGCCCTTATCCTGTTTTAAGTCCTACTGATAACTGAGCAGAGGGACAACGAAACCTTCTGCACTGACCATGACTCTGTACCCTGTACCCAAGGAGGACATGGCAAATTTGCCAGAAGAAGAAAGTCTCATCTCTGGGACCTTGCTCTGAGCTCTGCCAAGGAGAGCTGACTGCACAGGTGCCAAGGAACATACTTAAAATAAGTTAGTGTGTGTCCAGCAGACAGTCACCTCCAAAAAAAAAATGCTTTACTTGAAGTAAATAATTTACTATCTTTGTAGAAATGCAGATATACCCCTAGAAGCCATGTCTGGCTACAGCTGAGAGTATCCTCTCCCAAACCTCTTGCAAGGTAAAAGTAAAAAAACCCACATAAAATCAGTAGAGACCTGTGATGGCCAATCACGTCTGTTCATGGAAAGAAGACCTGTCAGGATCCAACAGCTCTTGTGACACAATGAGGAGGAAATCCAAGTCACCTCACTGAGTTCAGTTAATCTCCGCTAATTGACGGAACAAGAGCCAAAGCTCTGAGCACTGCAGCACTCCAGGATCCAGATGTTTAAAATATTCAGAGTGGTTAGAAAGTTACCATGATCCTTTAATACTGAATCCAAACAGTTATTTTCTACTCAAACTTGAATGTTTGGAATTCTCTAGGTTAGGGTCAATTACAGAATAATAGATGAAGAAACATTTGTGAGACTGGAAAAGTCACAGAAGGGGATGTAAGTCTGAAACCTCATTTCCTGGGTCTGCTTATGGAAAACTTTGTTCAGAAACCCTGAACATCCAGGGAAAAACACCCTCAAGGTGAGCATTGGACAGCCCTTCTCTGCTTCCAGCCTGAGAATAAAAACGAACTCCAAAGGGAGGGAAATCTGAACAAGAAGTAAAGAATGTTAAAGAAGTGCAGAGAGCACTCCCAAAAGGAAAGACAAAAGTGTAGTGTTGATGTGTCCCTCAGGACAGGGCAACAGGGGTGAGTCAGCAGGTGGTGGCCAGAGAAAGCATGGATTGAATTGGTGGGATGATGTTTTGCAGATAGAGTGTCCGAAGACTAAGGTGAAAGCTGCTTATTCATGTTTGTCATGGATCCAGGTACAAACAGGAGAAGCAGCATATATTACATTATCCTTGGAAACTAGGCAGACGTGCTGCAGTTTAAAATGCTGGAAGTGTGAGTGTCTATAAGATACCCGTGTAAGATTTTCCTTAAGAAGTATTTCTACTTGGCAGATCTCAGGTAACAAAATAATTCATTTTGTTCATGCCACATTGACTTTGGTGTTACTAAAATTAGTGGCTGGGGCTGTGCAGCGAGTTAGTTCACAATTTCCCTGGGTACAAACCGTGAGTGATGCACCAGTGAATCAGATGCTGATGTCAGCCCCAAAACCCTGCAGAAACATGACAGCAGGGTGGATCTGTTTCACAAGGTTTTCTGCAATGCTCCCAAAGCTGGTTGAAATACCCTGAGCTTGTCAACAAAAAATATTTGGTGCTTTGACTTTCCTTCAGCATTCAGTGTTGTTTCTGCCACATCCCTGCTGTCCTGGTGAGGTGGCTCCATGACGTGCAGATGGTTGCAGGGCTGACATGCTCATCTCCTCCTCTCTGGTCCCTCTTCTCCATTGCACAAGACACAGACCCCCTGAGCAAAGCAAATCTTTACTTACACTCAGTTCACACAAGTAGCTACAGTGAGTTTGTTGTCTAAGTGTGCAAACAGCCCACGTTTTTAAAGATCATGCAGGAAACTTGACAGAGAAAAAAGCCTGAGCTTCAGAGGATTAGTGGTTTTTTTAGGTATAAATTGAAATAAAAGTTTCCATGGCTATTTTGGATTTCTGAACCAGTCCTTCTGTTTGTAAACATCCAGGCAGCAGAGAGGCTTGTCCTCCCTCCCCTCTCCCACAAGGAACAGTCTTTCTGCTTTATCTCCCCCTTTCCAAGCTGCCTGCCAGTGCTGGAATCTGTCCTGGGAATGAGACAACAAAGGCTCTGTGGACAGCAGCTAAAAATGCCTGGAAAAGCAGTCCTTGACGGGCAGATGAGCAGACACTGTATCTTTCCACTGTCTGTGACCATTGCACTCCTGAGCACAGGGAGCCCTTGTGTTCAGAAAGACAAGCTACAAGTCACCCTGCTAACTGCTCACACTGCTTTGGCCCCATTTTTTTCATGATTAAGTGTTTAACACTAAAGCATGGGAATTTTCCATGGTACTGAGAGCTAAAGCCTTGGGTTTTGCAGGTGCTCAGGGAGCCAGGTGTAAGCTAATCAGCCAAGGCATCTCTAAACATGGCTATGGATATATGAATTTTAGGTGTTGAGATTTTGCCTTTGACCTTTCCTTTATTAAAATCATTCAAAATGAGGCCAGATACAAACACTGCTAAGTATTGGGGCTGGGCACACAGGGGTCAGTTTCACGATCAAATGATCTCTATGAGATCTGGAAGTTCTCTTTTAAAAAATTTTTAATTCCTCTTTCCTTTTTTTTCCCCTTGCATTTTGCTTCTGTGGCTTTCTGCTATGGTTTTACCCCAGCCAGCAACAAAGCACCACACAGCCACTCTCTCATTCCCTCACCAGAAACGGGAGAAAAAACCCTTCAAACTTGTGGGTTAAGATAAGAACAGGTTAATAATTAAAATGAGTTCATATATTCTAATGACAACAGTAATTATATATAATAATAACTGTAATGATAATAAACATAACACAGAGAGAGAAAAAGAAAATCCAAGGAAAACAAACAAAAAACCCACCAAAACCAAGTGATACCCAATGCAATTATTCACCACCTGCCGACTGATGCCTGAGCAGAGATTCATCCCTCCCCATCAGCTCCCCTCAGTTTTTATACTGGGCATGACGTTCTGTGGTATGGAATAGCCCTTTGGCTAGTTCAGGTCAGCTGTCCTGGCCATGCTTTCTCACAGCTTCTTGTGCCCTCCTCCCCCACTCCCTGGCAGGACAGGGTGAGAAGCAGAAACAGCCCTGACACCCTGCGAGCGCTGCTCGGCAATAACCAAAACATTCCTGAGTTATCAACATTCTTCTCAGCATAAATCTAAACCACAGCCGTGTATCAGCTACTAGGAAGAAAATTAACTCTATCTCAGCCAAAACCAGGACAATTACACATGAAATGGTGGGATCATGCCATGGATTGCACAATAGTGGGTTACATGAGACGAGGGAATTCCAGCTCTGCTCCTTGCTCCCATTTGCCCTGGAACAGACTTGATGGGACCATGCAGACCCCAGCAGCCTCCTGCTTTGTTACTCATCAGTGAAAACTGGATAGAAAGCCCAGAGGGATCCTGGAGTTTTGCAAGTGCCTCCCAGCACACAGAATAGGTACCCAAACCAAACTGTCACTGATCACAAAGAGAAGGGTTTCCATTTTGGTACATTTGCCTCTGTCACGGAGGAAGCTGATGGCTGTTGCTAGTGAAGGGTATGATGGGTCATGGTGACACCTTGGCTCCAGAAATCCTTTCACTAGTATCTTTCATCTTTCCTGGTCAGAAGTCAAATGAAAGAGGTTTTTTATCATGGGAGCTGTGCTCTTTGATTATGGCTTTAAAAAGTTTATTATTAATCACTTACTCCTTTCAAGTTTTCCCAAGACATTAAAAGTAGGACATGGCTCTAGAGGCTAAAAAGTTTAAAGACAAGACTGGAGCACACAGGCATATGGAAAATCCAAATGAAAGAAGCACCTAAGCTTTAATTTAGATGAGTGATTTTTTTAGCAGCTCCTTTTGTGGACGTTATAAAGAAGCTGGATCTTACGAGGACTTATAAATGTGAGGAAGTTGTCAGTTTGGTAGGTCAGGAGATGGGAGTAGCAATCAATAAATTAAGGCAATGTAGAGAAAGACAAAAAGAAATAAAAGGGAGAAAAAAAGGTAACAAGAGCAGTAGTCTCCACCTGGAAGAAGAGAACAAGAAAAGAATTGAATCCCACATACGATTGCAAGGGCATGGGATTTCCATCTGGAAAGGAGAATTTCAGAGACTTGCAAAGACTAAGCCTCCAAGTGAGGTGATTTCTTTAGGAAGCAACATGACATCAGAATTTTTCCTTAGGTACTCAAAATCAAAATTCAACTACCAAGTAGACTGCTGAGGCTGGCAGGCAGTCCTTGGCATCCCCAGGTGAACTTACTCTGAAAAACTGCGTATTTGGACACAACGGCAGTGACAAGGACTGCTTCAGCAGGCTCATATGGGCTGAAAAGTCAATATGGGAACTCAGAGCATGGAAGTGCTGACAGGATAAAGGCATCCTCACAGCATTTGAACCCAGTCCAAGACTAACATAAGTGAAAACCTCTGGAGAAGTTGTTCTTGTTGAATTGCAAGCTGCTCTTCCCCCCCCCCCCCCCATTTAAATAAGTCAAAGTAGTTAAATTGAGATGATAAGAATCTGAACTACTTATCTGGACCTTATCAGTGAATTCTGCCTTTCAAAAATAGTTATTCAAATTCTTACTTCATCAGACTTTAGGAGGTAATATATTCCAAGAAATAAAACATGGTAAAACTGCATTTGAAGGCTCTGGCTTCATCTGCATGGCAATGAAATGTTCTCAAGAAAGGCGTTTACTTTTAATTAATAATAAAGCAAACGCAAACCACCACAGGCCACAATTGAGAAAACACTGCAGTTCAAAGTGAGAAAAGGCTTTTATTAAATGAAAGTGCTAGTGAGTACCATTAAATGAATGTCAAGGCAACCATTAGAGCAATCTATCAACCAGCATAAAGTATAAAATCACACAGGCAAGTTATGGGCATAATAGAAGTTTGATTGTATTTTTGCACTTTGGCTCCAGGAGAGAGAGGTTTCTCCACAATAAAACACAGCACAACAGCAAACCCCAGCCCTTAGCAAGAGAGGCTGGCTCCAAACTCCCATGTTTTACAACACCCCCACCACAATGATTCAGCACCGTGCTCCTTACCAGTGGAGTTAACTCATGTTCTGACATGATATGCTGTATTGTCATGCTTACAGCCCATGTCTCCACAAATGCCTACCACTATTAAGTGCTGCTTCTTGTGAGTAAGGCGTCAGATAAGCCACAGCCTCGCACGATCCAGCACTGGGTCTGCTGCTCTGCAGCCATGCTGGGGGTCCCATGTCACACTGCTCTTGGCTGGGTGAAGGGCCATGGTCAGGGAGGATCATGGCTTTGGGGTAGCTCTTGCTCTACTCAGGGATGCACGCAACCCCTGCAGCTGACCAGTTCAAGCTGGGGGGAGACAGATAACAAGTCTTCCATGTTGACCTGGTATAACCTGCTGAGAACAACACATAGAGTTGACTTCTAAAAAAATTGTTACCCTTCATTTCTGTTGTCTCTTTGGTTTACTTCTCCATGAGCTTGGAGTTAGTTCTCAGCAGCTGGGGCTGCCCCTTCTTGAACTAAGTCATCATAACAACACATTTTTTGGGCCAATATCCAACCCCTCTCCCCATACATGGTTAGCACTATAAAGATCTACCAGGAAAAAAAAAGCACAAAGAAAGAAAATAAGGCAGGGTGTGTGAGCACACCTCTCCCTCCCTCCAGGAGGAGCTGAGGCAGCCTCAGCAGTGTGCAGCCCTGCAGCGCTCAGCACGCTTGCACACACCCCCGCAGGCCCTCACCCGCACGTCTCCAAGCAGAGCCGGGGCTGCCTTCCACAAAAAAGGTGCTTTTTGGTTTAATTTACTTTTGCTCAGAAGGAGAAAGGAGTGCACAGCAATGGTGACCACGTTTAATTGCATGGAAAGAGAGAGAATGATGATCATTCAGTCTGTTTCCTTTCTTTGCTGCTCTCCCCTTTCGTTCAGAAGGGGGTTGAAAGGATGGGAGTCACTGGAGGAGCAGGGGGTGGTGATGCTGCAGGAGGAAGTGCTAAATATACAAGTAGCTAAATGAGAGCTTGGTGATCTCAGCTCTGTGTGAGACAGGAAAAACAAGGACTATGTTCAGCTCTACCAGGCTCAACAGTAAGGGCATAAAATGTCTCTGAGTGGGCTAAATGGCTCCAGCTCCAGAAAAAGACAGTTGAGTTACTGAGATTATACTTAATTGGTGTTGTGGGAAGGCAGCCTTTCTGCAAGGCAGCCTACGCGGTCCCCTCGTACAAAGCCTTTTCATGAGCTACCGGAGACATGCTGCCAAACATCTCAGCAAATGCCAGCACTGTAATGTGGTCTCAGGAAACAGAGGAGCCTGGAGTCACCAGGACAGTTCCACTGCCCTCATGGTCCATCCCCACCGTCCCTGCCCGTGTCCTTTCCCTCCTGGGACAATTTGCCCCTGTTCCCCATGCCCTGGACCCCTCAAAGGCTGAATGGGGACCTCATCCCACTCCCCAGAGCAATGTCAGTATCAGTATGGGCAATGATTTCACATAGGGAAGGACTTGGGTCTCCTTCCACATCATCACTTCTTGTTTAATTGCTGCTCAGGATTCGAGCCCAGCTGGGAGGAGGTAGAGTTAAAGCTACACATGGTACAGATACCTTTCCAAACCAGCTATCCTCATAGTGACAACACACATGCCCACAGCTTTTCTCCATCATACCAAGAGGCCAAACATCCCACCTTGTCTGTGAGCGTACTTGGCTGTACTGGGCTGGTCTGCAAGCATCTGACAGCAGGATTTTACCCTAAAAATACTACTGACTCCCTAGCAGTGCTCAAGTTTCTTGGAGCAAACCCAGTTATAAGCAGTATTTGAAATGGAGTGCCTGGAATATGCTGCTGAGACACTGGTAGAAAGACTTGCTCCCAGCAGTTCCCGGGGAATTAGGTGACGTGTCTGTCTCTCCGCACTCTCTCTGTTGCTAAAGGAAAATTTCCCACAGGAAAATGATATTTTGGTCAACTTTGTCATTTATAGTTTCCACCTCTCAGTGAATGTCACCAGGAACCACCATAATCATATGACACATAGACCTGGATGTATTATGAAGGTGCTTCACATTAGACAGAAGAGATTCAGAGCAAAATAGGACCCTCACATCATGATGAGGTATTAAGATAGATGACCAAGAGCACAGCATGGTCTTTTCCTCTTGCATGTATCTGCCAAGAGTTTACACACCTGTATGTTTTCTTCAGGGCTTGTTATGTGCCCTGAACACAGAGCAAGTCACTAATGTAGGGAAGGCTACAACACAGGACTAACAGCACCCTGAAATCAGCTACAGAGAGAGCTCAGCCACAGACGCAATCCAGCAGACTGTGCAGGAAGGGGGAAATTTAACTTCCCTCTGAATTTTTCACATCCCAGAGTAACTTTTGCATGGAATATTGGGGGGAAAGCCTTGGCTGAGCCTCATTAGTGTGAGCATTTGTGAGCTTTTGAGATTTATGTGTGCACAAATGTTTAAGGTGTATTTGTGCACACAAAACAAGTACACATTGCCCAGAAAAAAATGGGAATAGCTTGGCAGAGAGCTGTTGGGGAAGGTTGGAGGGCTTTTCTTTGGTTTTATTTTTGTTTTTTTAATTGGGCTTTTATGTGTTGAAGGTGGAGCCCAATTGATTTAGCTATTTTTTTTCCTCCAAAGGAGTCATTTTCTTATTCTTAGCATATTTTCTCAACTTTGAAACCTAAACCTAAGCCTCTTTCTCCAAACCATACCTTGAAAACAAAAGGACTTGGAGCCAGATGCAGAACTGATATATCCATAGGAACACATCATTTTGTTTCCCAAATGATGCACTTTCAGGCAGCCTGTTCTGAGGCCAGGCATAGCAGGTTGACCAAGCTGCTTCCAGGGGTCACTCAGGATGAAATCTGTGGTTACGCCAGCCCAGCCTAGTGGCTCCCAGCTGGTGAGACAGTGGTTACCAAGAGAATGAACTCTGGCATGGCTGCTCACTGGAGCTGGGAGCACTGGGAAGGTGCCTGAGAGGCCCTGGGCAGAGCCAGCCACCTCCAGCTGTGCCTCCTGGCCCCAGCAACTGGACTGGCTGGGACATGGAGCTCTGCCAGGGTCATCCTGTCAGACTCAGCTACCATGGCCTTGGGGAAAGACTACTTTCAGGGGCTGCAGCTGCCATGTATACAATGTGAAACATCTCCATTGAAGAAGCAAAGGGTCTATTTATATAATGCAAAGTGTTGGGTGAGGGGGGCTGCAGATGGTATGAGAAAAGGTCCCCAGAACAGAGCAAAAAGAGCTCTTTGCCTCACTGTGTTCTTTTCAGCATTCCCACCACTTTGCCTTTTGAGCTCAGCCTTACAAGCTTCAAGGCAAAACAAGTTCAAGCACGAACCTAATTTAAGCTCTGAATAAAACCCATACCTGACAACTTTAATTATTAGGCTGGTGCGTCATATTTACATTAATTTGAGCACTACTGAGATTCAATTACAATAATTCTTCCATATATTCATTCCAAGAGATTTCAATGAGTTAGCAGATAGCATACATAATCAAAGCTTAGCTAAAGAAACAGATTTGTGTTCTGCAGACAAATTGTTCCTGTACCTCAGTGCTGACTAGAGCATCCTGTGCATGTGCCTGCATGGATGTGCCTAAAATAGTATCAGCATTTTGAACACAGGTGAGCCAAAGGACAGGGACTGGAAAGCCCATAGGCCTTGGCCATGCTTCCACAATCAAACTAATCACAGTCCTGTGATGAGGTCCATGTCCACACTGGCCTGTGCTCTTGCAGTCTGGAAGTACTGCTGGATTCCTCCTTTGCTATCCATTGATTATCCTGCAGAAATGCCCAGCACAGCTTTTTTTTTGTCATCAGCTGTCCAGACAGTTTATTCCAGACCAAATGATCCTTGAGGTCCCTTTCAACCTGGCGTTCTATAATTCTATGATATCAGGTGGGATTTGGCTCCTTCTCCCCACCTCTTTCTCTGTGCCTTTCTCGTGGACACTGCTTGCATCTGTTGGACCTGTGTCTTTCCAAGGGTCACAGCTTCCATCTGTTGGATGCAGCAACAACGCACTGAAGCAGAGTGCCACACCAGCAGCTCCTTGCACGATGTTACCATCTGTTGTAGTTATTTGATAACTCCTAGGCAAAGCCTATACTGTTTGTGACTGATGAGGTGTTAAATGACCTGCATCCCTAAAGTAGAGAGTCTGTCTCCTCCTTTCCACCACCAACACCCCAGGATGAAACTCCCATACTCAGGAATGAAGAGTGAAAACTACTGCCTAGTTGTTTAGAGCCTTGTGTTTCTTTCACTCACTTGGTGCAATATGGACAACTGAGATGTATGGCAAGGAACTGCTCTTTTCCCAGGTGTTAGGAATGCAAGCACACCACAAACAAATTTTGGAATCCGAGTTTGAAGATCTATGTCCTTCCCAAAACCTTTTCTGAGGATGTTGAAGGATGAACAGTGAGCAGAAAGGAGCTCTCTCTGAACACGAGTTTCACTCTCAAGGTAGGAGATGAGCAAATAAGTTGAGGCTACTTCAAAATCCAGCAAAAATGCTGTGATTCTGTGACTAGTGTACACTTTGCAGTGGTAGGGATTAGTTTCCTAAGCAGTTTGTCTGCATCAGGGAAGGTTTATGATTTCAAAGGAAGCCAAATCTAGCTCTGAGAGTTACTGTATGTCATCGTTCACTTCCACGCTGCTTTTTCCTTCCAAGGTCTTTTTTACCTTGAGCTGAGCAAGCCAGCACTGCCTGTGCATTACAAACCCACACTGGCCACAGAGCTGGTGGAGGGGCCACCGTGGCTCGGGGTTTGTGGGGGCCACCGTGGCTCAGAGTGTTCAGAGCCCCACGCTGCAGTGGGGGGTTTGCTCCACTCGAGGGAGCTCATGCTTTTGAGTAGCTGAACTTCAACCCTCGCAGCATCTCCAAGGCGGAATCCTGCGAGGGTGTCAGGGAAGGCTACACCCAGGGAGGACTTCTCTCCTCCTGAAAGGCAGAGGAGGTGCTTGTGCCAGAGCCTGGGCTGCTCCTGGGTAAGGTGAAGCGTTTTAAAGGCTGTTGTGTTTCAGCCCAGGGTGGTTGGGGTGCCCAGGGCAGTCGCAGCCGACCCTGTCATGGGAGATGCCATGGCCCAGGCGCTGCAGGTGAGGATGTGCAGTGCAGAGCCAGGCTGGAAGGAGCTGTTTCCCACTGTGGACCAGAGGGAAAGGAAATAAGGAAAGGAATAAGGAAAGGATAAGTCCTACTTTGGCTAGCACTTTATAGGATAAATAGGAATAGTTAACCTTACCGTGCTGGCACGGCAGAAGTCTGCATTTTCCCAAGGAATCACTCTTCTAAGGAAGCTGGCCATATGTAAAGAGAATGACTGAGGAGATAATTTCATCCCTTAAAAAACCCACCCAAACAAAGAAACGAAATCCCCACCACTCACGTCACACATCCATGCCTCACGATACCAAGACAAAAACAGAGTCTAACTAGATGCTTAGAAAGCATCTGCACCTTTGGCAGGACAGCAGGAAAAGAGCTGTTCCTCACATCCCCAGTAAGCCAGGAATCCCAGAAGTGCAGATGCTTTTGGAGAAGTCCAGAGGGCAAAATCCATCCCTGCCTTCATTAGAGACAGTTAAACCTGATTCATCCTGTCTCCAGCCACTCCCTGACTTGTCTCCTGAAAGTCAGAGCACACCGAGGCGTTCCCCAGCCAGGGTCAGGTGTCAGAGGCAGCTTCTCCAGTGAGCTGGTGTGAGTCAGAGCATTTGGGAACCGCTCCAAGCTATTGGAAAAAAACAACTCCCAAATTAGCTGGGGTGGCTCCCAAGCGAATCCACCTCCGCAGGGAAGGAGGTGATCTAATGAAAGCATGCGGTCAGAAATCAAAAGAGCCTGGAAAGCATTCCAAGCTGCATAATAAGATTTCACATTTCATATCTTCAAAGCATTAAGTGAACATTATCTAATTAATCGTCACAACACTCCTCAGAGATATTATCCCTATTCTACAGACGGAGAAACCAAGGCACAAAGTTAAGTCACTTGCCTGGGGCCACAGAAGGGAGTGTCAGAGTTGGGATTAGAGTCCAGGAGTTCCTGGCGCCCAACTTTTTCCTCAGACTACTGGGTCATGTGTCTTCCCTGCAGGGAAGATAATAATGAGCCCATAATTACCCATACAAATTCCCAGTGACCAGGCTAACTCGTCTGTATAAAGCTATTTGTAATTCCAATAAACACGCCCACAATTTCTCTGCCTCCATGAACTACCAGTACTCTCTTAGCCATAGGGAACTAGACCTTCAAATAAAGGCTGTTTTTTTTTTTTTGCCAGAGTGAATCCCAGCTCTAACCCACTCCAAGGGCCAGTGAGGAACATCTTCACACTTGTAAATCCATGGTGACTATCCATGTATGGCATGAGCATTGCGGGAGCTGAAGTGGCAAGGCAAGGGTTGTGTAGAGAGGGAACAGAGATGGAAAAAATGGTCAAGCCCTTGGGGCACACATACCCTTTTCCAAGCTTGATGCAGAAGCAGAAACTTGATGCTCAGTACAGGCTGAGAGCAACTCCTCTGCATCAAAGAAGAGGTTGTATGTTGAAGTGCATCACTCAGCTGAATCTGTCAGTTTTGTAAAATAAATGACCCCTTCCACATGTAGCCATGGTCTCCTGAAACGGCCTTAAGCAGATTCACTGCAGCAGCACTGGAAAACTCAAGGCATCCAAAGTGCCCCGTGCTTTTGTCTCATTCCTCATCCCACTCAGGAAGAGGGAAGCAATCTGTTTCTGCTTTAGCTCCTGTATATGTCTAGGAGATGGCTCTGCTCAATGCACCCATTATGACTGGCTTTTAGTCTGTTTTTTCAGCACGGTGCTACCTGTGAGATTACGCTATGTGTGAGTGTGTGCATGTGTGGCTTTAAGTGGCTTTACTTCTGTGGTGCTGTGTTCCCTCTTCTACCAATCTATTTGAACACAGGTGAGCTGGCCTTCCCAAGCTGAAGGTGTCCCAGGCATGCCAAGAGCCCTCCAGCATGCAACGTGTGTTTGCTGCCACCTCAGCAGCAATCCTTTCACACAAAGCCTCTGTCGTCCCCACACAAACCCAATTTAGTGTCACTTCAGGAAAGAGATCACCATTAAATGCCCATGTGGGATGTGAGGCTCTGCTGTGACAAGCAGCACATGCTGTTTTAGCTGAGACTTGTATGTCTGCTTCAGCTCTTCTCCTACACTGTAGTGTCTACTCTGGAGAGATACTTTGCCAGGGCCATCTATGATTCCTGTTATAGTCCAGTAAAGTGCCAAACTTTGTGAAACTGTGAAACACAGGAATTAGCCCCTCTTTGTGCCATGTCAGCCTCTGTGCTGGGGTCAGACCACTCTCAGCTGTGCCTGGGATGCTGCAAGTACTAACAGCTAATAAAGTTTTTGGTGCTCAAGAGACTTATGGTACTGCATGGGTGTGGGGCAGTCCTTGGGACAGGCAGGGACAGAGCAAGCCGTGTCTGTCACCTCTGCTGGGGCCAGGACTCGGGCACAATTCTTCAGAGCACTGTCATTGCAGTGATAAGGATTTAGTCTTTTCTCTAGGCACACATTTGCTGTTTCTCAGCCAGGCTACATCACTGATAACCTCCTATGGCTCCCAGAGGTTTGCTTCTGCCTGGGCACCAGCACCAGAGGTGTTCCCACACACCCGAAGAGCTGCTTAGTATTTCCTCTGATTCACAGTAATGTGGAAGAGTCCATCTGCTGCTTTCCAGCACCTTAGGCGATATTTCAAAACCAGGCCAGGTGAGCACCAATGCTGAGCTCCAGATAATATCACACTGTCTGAAGCTGTTCCGTGCTGGCCACACTGCATCCTTAGGCCACTGGCCTTTTGGGGCTCTGCTGTTTAGAAGGGGCAGGGAAGAAAGGACAGTTTTAGGGAGACACAGGAGGCCATGGCATGTGTCCAAAGAGAGGGAAAAGAGAAAAGGTGAGGAAAGGCTGACAGCAGTGAGTTTTCTTCCAAGCAGGGCTGGACACCCAGGATATGTATGCTTTTTGTATGGTGCAATGGCACCTTGTCATTGAGAAGAGTAAAAGGGCATTTCAATGACTTTTAAAAAAAGAAAGGGAAAAAAAGGCATGTCTCTCAAGCCCCAGGGTGCCACATCACACCCGCAGCAGGCTGCCAGGCAGAGCAGCAGCAGGGCCATAACCAGCACTGGGGGACACGCACATCTCTTCCCAAGCCAGCAGTCGCACATTAAAGCCAACTGCTTAGTAATAGCAGAGGCATCACTCAGCATTTAGTGCCGTATTTCTCAAACTTGATCAAAACCTACTCTGGTCCCAGCCTGTTAATGCACCCAGTTGAGAAGTCTAGTTGTAATGACTGTGCTTTCAAACCACAGAGCAGTGGTTTCTGCTGAGGGCTAAGTCCTTTGCATGAAGAGCTGCTTCAGTGCCCTGCTGAAATGAGAGATGCTACTCTTTGGAAAATCTGGCTTTTCCTTTATTTTTCACTATTGCTTTGATTTTTATAACTGCTTTTATTTGTATATCCAGAATTATCATGAAAAGAAATTAAAGCCACATTTTGTTTAGTAAAACACTTTGATGTGATCTTTTAAAAACAATTTTAGTAAATGTACATGAGCACATTTTATCTGGCCCTTATCTTTTTGAGTAGATTTACTCTTGTGAGGAATCAATTTACCTTTTCCCCACTTTTTTAATCCAAGGACCAAGAACTTCTGTGCAAAACTTGTATAATCAGTTATCAACTCATAGAGAGATTTTCACTGCAATAACTACCAGAAGCTCAGAAAAGCTTCTCATTGACCCATCTCCTACTGAACTGTAACAGTAAACACATACAAAATACATACATGCATGTGTATATCTTTCTCCACAAATGCAAACCTTTATATAAAAAAAAGGATTGACAATAAATGCTGACAAACAGGAATTACATTATCCCAGAAATATTACTAACCATATAAATAAAATGTTTTCTGTGAATTGTATGGTTTAGTGGCATAAAGCAAAGTACAAAATGGCATGTTAGAGGCTCATTAGACACTGACAGCTGTAAGCACTTCAGGATGCTGTATTAAAAACATCTGCATAAAGGAAAAAATAGCATTAAAAAAAAGAGAAAGGAATGAAAAGCTGAGAATAGCCTCATGTCCAATTTGTTGTCTGCTAGCTGCTGAAACTGGGAGTGACCAAGATCTCCTGATTCCAATAAGCTGAATATAACAATGGCCAGATCCTTGGGTTCTGGGCACGTGCTATCAAGTTAAACATTTTGCCTCATATTCCCCAGCTTCTGGGATGGGCGTTTTGTGAGGTTCATAAGGTTATCCCATGGGAGGTAGTTCCAATAAGAAGTGTAACCACTGCACCAGCAATTTTTTACTAAGTCTAGCAGATTTTTAACTCCACATGCTCAAGATAGGTTTTAGACATGGCAAGATGCTGGTCTGCAAAGGAAAGCTACGATGTTTGCTTAGGATATTGTGCAGTGACAAGGAAATACATGTGGAGTCGATCACCCAAAATCCAGATGCAGCTACTGTTTGGCATCTGCTTCTGCTGTTTCTAATTTTGTTTTTCCTGAAGCTGAGTTGCTGTACCTTCGGTGTCCTCAGCTACCAGGTAGGTGAGGGTGAACAGACAAGGCATCTGGGAAGAGGTGACCTCACAGTACCTCTACAACAAATGACACAAAAAGGTTTAAACCCCCCCAACAAACCCAACCCCTGCAGCCTCCTAAGCCATGAGCTGGTTTGATTACTGAACACGGGCACTTCAGAAGCAATCCTGCTGTTCTCAGATGGCTCCTGGCCATTGCAGAGCAGAGAA
The DNA here is from genome assembly GCF_028858725.1 of Colius striatus. Classification (NCBI taxonomy): domain Eukaryota; kingdom Metazoa; phylum Chordata; class Aves; order Coliiformes; family Coliidae; genus Colius; species Colius striatus. Next base: position 49,535,663 of record NC_084763.1, read on the forward strand.
TACACAGGAGGAACACTCCCAAAGAGATGAAACACAAGCTACTGGGGTGAAGGATTGCACTTTCAGTTGCTAAATGAATGACTCACAACCATGGATGGAAGCTATTCTCCCATTCTGTTGGAGCAAAATATACCACTGCAAACTGAATGTGGAATTGTAATACTTTGTGAAATGCTGGTTTGTTCCCTAAACAGAACTGTTAGCATTTGAAAAAAAGGAAGTGTCAATAAAAAGGCACATATATGCAATTTCTCCTTCATGGAAAAAATTAAAATTCAACATTTTTTCAGTGCTATTTTATATTAAAAAAAAATCTTTCTGGATTTTCCAGCTAACTCTGGAAGCATAAGCATCCATTGCCTGGAAATTAGACTGACAATAAGCATCAAAGCAGATGTTCTCCAAGCATTTCAAGTTACTTACTCCTCACAAGACAGAAAATCTGAAAGGAAAAAAGTACCTAATGGAAACCCATTGCAAAGTAGGCAAGCTGAGCAAGCAAGTTATGCCATTGAAACAGGAGACTCAGTCACTCTTGAAAATGAGATGAGTCTGAAAGTTTAAAAGCCTGGCAACAAGGTCAAGTTCCTGAGACTTCAGTTGCTGAGTATCAATTGAGCTGTATGTACTCCTAAAATGCCAGGTAATGCAACTATACACAGACTAAGTGAAAGAAGGCTTCAGAAAATCAGGTTACTTTGCATTTCTCACAGCCTAACCTGCAAATACCCGTGGACAATCTCTGCCTCAGATGACATGGTAACTTGGTCAGCTGTAGTAACAACTAATCCGGAGCCACAGCTGCAGTTTATGTGTCTGGTCTAAAGCCTGTGAGGAACTCGTCCTGGCTCTCCCTTTGGTGGATTTTTGCCCAAGCCAAAAGTGTAGCAAAAGGAGAGCCATAACAGTTACTGAACGGTGACACCTACACAATGATGTGGAGACACACGGTCCCCTTTGCATTTAGTGTGATAGAGAAAGAAAGCCTCAACACAAGAACACAACCTTTTTGAAAACTCTCCTTTTCAGGTATTCTTGACCTGTTGGGAAACAAAACTAAACCTCACCAAACAGTTTTGCTCTTCGTCTCCAGTTTTGCTTCCAGCAACCCATTTACCCCTCCCTTTTGCCAGCCCACATGTGAGTTTCATGGGCAATTGCTTCCTGCCTCCATCTTTAACCAAGGGCTCATAGAAAGATTTATTCCTGAGCAAACCTCTGAAAGCTTTACAGATTGTGTCTACATATTTATGCTCATGCCTGCGTAGTAAAAGAATGCATCTCATGTGAAAATAAAGAGGTACAGATGAATAAGGGATGTTCCAGTGACAAAGGAAAGTGATGAAAACTGTCAGTCAGTTTGAAGGTTAGACAAACGGCTCCTGAGCTGTGAGCGACATTCCTGCTCAGATCATCGCACTGTAACTTCATTGTTAATATTGCTAAATGCAATTTTGCACAGTCTTAGGAGAGGTATTATATACAGTGCATCTTTCATAATTAAGAAGAAAACCATTGTCTCTTTCCAAGTCAAATAAACCGTGTTTATCTGCTGGGGGAATAAGTGCGATGAGCTGGTCCTGGAGACAATTTTGAAACTTTAGATTCAGAGGAGTCTGAAAGTCTGAGTTGAGGACAAAGGACGCATCTGCAGCAGCATATAAAAGGCCCTGGCACAGAAAGCTGTCAGGAGCCTGGCTGTGAACACTTGGGCATGTTGAAAGCCTAAGGACAATAGATCTGACCCGGCACTGTGGAGTCAGCGGGCATTTGAGCAAAGCCGCAGCATGTGCAGCGTCAGATCCCAGTGGACACAGGCATAAGAGATCTCAGGCAGCATGAGATTTCCCCACCTGCTGCCTGGCTTGCACAGGCTTTGTGCTGGCCCACCACAGGCTTTGTGATCACAGCTACCACAGCATTGCCTGATAGCAGTAAAAAGCATGGACTTGCTTACCAGGAGGAGAGATGGGATTTGCAGACCAATGAGTCTGTAGCTTAAGTCTCATCTGTTAGCCACTGAGAGATGGTCAGGCTGAGGAAGGAATAGGACTAGAGTTATCTGCCATTCCTCTTAGATTCAGTTCAAAGGTCTCCCCTGTACCCTCCCTATACGGTCACATACTGCCACTTATTGGGCTGACCACGAGGAAAAAAGCTCCAAGCAAACATTTCTGTTCCTAATAAATCTTGCAATTACAAAGATTCATCTTAAATGTGGTGCTTCTGGTGGCGTGCTTGATGTTGCTTCTTTTATCTGCTGGACTCCAGCAATAAAGTCAGTAATTGTGGCTACTCACATAGCAAGTGTGGCAGGTTCACAATGCCAACTGAGATGTATCCTTTGCCATAAGCAGCAAGGTTTGTGGCTGGATTTAGGCTAAGTCCCTGGCAAATTCCACTGCTGACTCCGCTGGCATATCTTCAGAGACAGCCTCTGGGGCTGTTTTGGATTCAGGCAATTGCTGGTTTGGCTTCTTTCTCATGTCTTCTTGGACATGACTCCCCTTTGTCTTTCTCTCCATGACATGTATTCCCTCTGAAACAATTAGGGCCTTCACAAGCTCTTTGTTTCTAACTCTGGGCAGTTTAGCACAAAGTATATTTATGTTAATTGCATACTGAAAGTGCACTCGGCTCGACTTGACTTTCCCTTCTCAGAACTTTTGAGAAGATATTCGTTATTGCTGGGAAAAATGTTGGAGGTGGCAGAGCTGCAAACCTAAAGAATCTATCTTCACCTGCATTATCTTCTGTTCTTGAATTGAGTGGTGTTGGATATTGATGTCTTAAGGGTTCTCCAGGTCTTGTTCCACTTTAAAGTATCAACTCTACTTTAACACTTCATGGTTCCCATCCAAACAAGCATATCTGCTTGGAGCCTGGCTGGTGTCAATCTCCCTTTCAATTAAGCAGAGCTGAGAGGAAACAAAAAAGACTTGTGTTCCACCTTTCGAGAGGATGTCCCAGGGCTGAGGCTTTGGTTGTGGTGCATGAAATGATCCATAGAATTGGAAACCAGCTCAGGTGTCTCTATATAGCAGGCACACATTCAGGTTTTGCACAAAAGTAGCCTTCAGTGGATAGAGCACTGTCTTGGGCTGTCAGAAACTCTGCTTTGAGTCTCTGCTGCCCTATAGACTCCCTAGCAAGTCATTAGGGTGCTGATAATGCTGGAGCTATGTTGCTAACCCTCCTTGTCTGTGTACTCTTACCCTGGAGTTCAATGGCCCACGTGGGGAGTTACAGGCCTCTGGTTATGCCATACAGTTGCTAATGAAGATAAGCCTCTAGCCCCTGCTGTGCCTCAGTGTCCCACTGGGAAACTGCAAATAATACCTTTGTCTCTTCTGGGAAGGTTGTGGAAGCAAATCCTTTGAAGATCTGAGGTCCTGTAGTAAGATGTGCAAGGAGTGAGCAGATTCCTGTGACCAATACAGACTGAAATATATATTTTAGAAACCTCCATATTACTGCAAAGAATTTGCTGTTAAGTAACACTTAAATATCTATGTATGAACAATGCTTACCTTCATGCTTTTCTTCTTCCCCCCATTTTCTCTTTCCTCTATTCTTTTGTCCTGTCCCAGCAGTAGCAGTCTCCAGAATTTTTGCTCCCCATTGCTTCTTTCACATGCTCTCCTCAACAGCAGAAACTAATACTGTGGTGCTGGTAATTACAGTGTAACTGGAAGCAAATGTGAGAAAGTTATGCGAGACAACAGCATCACATACCTGTACCCTCTCTAGCATAGTCCCTCTAGATATGCCATCAGGAGGCTGATGAATAATCCAAGAAAAGTGTCATATCTTTCACAACAAAGGGTACAACATCTTCCTGTGAAATGTCTTTGAAACATTTACAGGCTGGAAAGTAAAACACAACGACTTTCTGATTTCTGTAGCAAGCGAAGTCTCGGGTTTTATTCCTTTCACCCATTGGGAAGCAGGGAGATGGCTGATGACTGCTTCTTTCACATATTAAGGAGACAGGACAGGGGTTTTGGATGAGTTTTTTTTGGTATATCTGTGGTTCTTTCATGAAAATCCTTTCAGTTGCAGGCATGAGGGTTTTAAAACAACATCCTCCATGTCGGATGACAAAAGGACAAGGGAACAATGTAAGAGGCACCTTGGGAAAGATGCATCCAAGTAGGCATGTTTGTAGGGTACTTGCAGATCTTGCTCACACTCACAGGTCAGCTGGATACAGCCCAGCTCTAAACTAGACTACACCTTGATAAGGTACAAGGCAAATTAGATCATCTTGTTAAGACACTGATGTGTCTCTACCAGTTCCTGGTTCTCTTCAAGACTCTGTAGTCTTCAAGACACAGTGGCATAGCAGGTAGAGCAGATTCGACTTTTTCTCTGACTAGCTTCAGAAAACCCAACCATCTGAACTCTCTCAGGTGGGAAAATCTTGCACATGACATTAATGTGCTTACTAGGCACATGGGTGACCACAACTTGGAAGTCAAACAACCTTACCAGCATGATCCACTCAGAGCGTGGTCACCAGTCCTTCAACAAGGTGCATTTGTGGATCCATCTGGAAAACACCCAGGCAAGCAAACATCTCTCCCAGTGCTTAAGAGCACGTAAGTAGATCTCATGAAAAAAATCTGCCTCTCAACTTTGGCATTACATTTCACAGCTCATTTTAAGCTTGCTACATGTTAATGGCAGCAGAAGGCTAAGTGTGGTCTGCAAGTCCCAGCTCAGAAGCAGGGTAAATACCCACATTTCTGCTCTCTGTGACCTCCTAGCTGCTGCTGCAGTGATGGGGAGATCTGCTGTACCTGAGCGTTCAAGCTCTGGTGCCTGCAGCACAACTGTGCCTTAAATGCAGCCGTGAGATAGGAGCTAGAAAACCTTCATAGTCAGTTCCCATTTGATGTGGAAGCAAAATCATCTGTGTCTCCAACCTCTGCTGCCTGAGGGACCTAATGGCCTGGGGTGGAATGGGCTGAAGGAGACAAACTGTCTGTGAGTTTAATTTAAACCAGTGTCCACAGGCCCTGACCTTGCTGCTTGATGTGCTTCCTGCATGGCTGGCAGAGGCAGAAGACAGCAGAAAATGGCTAATACCAGGATGGCCCAATATACACTGGGATTTCCCAGCAGCAGGTACATCTGCAGCTAAAATGGCTTTCTGTCCGTTTTACCCCCCCCAAAAAAGAAGATACAGTCAGTATCTGGCACAAATAGTCCAAGGATAAACTTCAGTTTATCTTTCATCTGAGGCTGTTTTTATTTCCCAAACTGCATTCAGTCTATGGAAAAAAAAAAACCCAAACAAAAAAATAAGACACCTTATAGACTGACAAGAGTCATTTGTTAAAAAAAACCCATAAATGGCAGTGTGTGTGTGCTGCTGGATTTATGGCTGAGAAGGTAGCTCACGAGCAGTGCCCTGCTCTTTGATAGCTTTGCACTTCTGTGACGTGTGAATGAAGTCCAGCAGGCCCAGGACCACGTTAATCTCAGGGGTTTGATCTCTGTCTGTAATGAGATGCCGGCAGCCTGTACTTCAAAGCCTGCACTGATACAGATAATCTTGTGAAAGGCTCTCTGCATTTCCAGACAGCTTGTATTGGGGATTACAGCGACAACAGGAGGAGATGATAGAAGAGGAGGTGCTTGTTTGAGACTCGCTTCTTCAGTTTCTTTCTAGTATTGCTTTTGTTTTTGACTTCCAATCAGTGGTATGATCCCCCCAGCTCAGCAGGACTTGTTTTGTCAGATGGACCCTGGGGCAGAAGGGGTGGCTGGGATGCTTTTCTGCCCCAAATGTCTGTGAAAATACGACCATTCAGTGCTGAAGTAGTGGGTGATACAGTGTCTTAGCTGAAGTATGGGCAGGGATTGCATTAGAAACTGCATAGGCAGTTAAATGTTACACTTTCAGACTTCTGAGGTTATTTCTTTCTCAAAACAGTTGTAAGGGAGAGGGTAAAGATGACAGGAGACCACAGGCTATGAGAAGCGTGTCATAAAGCAAAATGAGCACTAGTTTTGCATGCACAATTATGCTCTATGTTGAAAGGATATAATTTACAAGGCATGTCTGACCAGGAAAGAAGATTGAAATACTTTTATGTTGACAAACCCTACTGATCTGAAAGAAAAACAGTGACAAAGGCATACTACAAATGTGTACCTTGATTGCTCTTCCAGCAAAAACAGTTACAGAAAATGAGGCCAAAAACTAAACTATAAATTGAATTGAAATAGAGGTTAATATCTAGGGCCTCAGTACCAGCTCCATTGTTCTCAGAGAGTTCTCTCTCTTGTTGAAGACTACTCAAATCTATATCTGAGTGTAGTTAAACCTGTATTTTCCAGGCTTAAGAGAGAATAATGTGGCTTTGGGTCTATATTGCTGTCTGTCTTACAGCAGCACTAAGTGCAGTAGGCTGAGTGAAATCAGAAAGGTAGTAAGAGTAGAAAAGTGATTTTACTGGACAGATTCAGTCTCCCTCATGTGTACTGGCTATTTGCCACATGTGAACGTGAAGTGCAAGTTAGTTTTTGGGTGCTACCACTGAAAGCATTCTGAGTTTTGCAGGTTAGTGACTCCAGAGAGGAAGTCCAGCCCTGGCATCAGGACTGAGCAACGTATAGGGTTGGTTCAAGATCTTGTAATGGAAATATACTCTGTGTTTTCATCATCACACGCAGATGCAGCATCCCCACTTGAGCAACAGAGCCCCAGAACTCTTCTGCAGATGTGATAAAAGCAAAGAGGTAAAGTGTATAAATGAGGAACTGGAAAACCAAAACTAAGGCAGCTAAAACTTCCCTGCAATACAGAGAGTGCTGAATGGCAGACACCACACAGAGTGGAGTGACATATACAGCAGCTGGCAGGAGCAGCTTAAGAAAGGGTAGAAATTTGCTTGGATAAATCACCAGGAGAAAGAGGTTGTTTGATTTCCAAAAACATCATTCAAGAAGCTTTATCAAAATAGTGATGGTACACTCCAGTGGGTTAAACACAAAAATATATTTATACCATAAAATCATTCAAGGATATGTTTGAACTATAATAATGAACTAAAACAGTTAAAGCATAAAAGGAATCAAAACTGTTTCTATACACTGCTTCAACACATCAGGATCTAAAAGTTTGGCAGAAGTCTGTGGGGCTAGATGAAGCCTGGAGTCCAAAAACAATGCCTAGGGAGGAAAAGAGCACTACAGAGAAACAAGGTGAGTTCTTGATGCCCATGGTCTCTTGTAGAAGAAACTAGAGATCCCCACACAAGAACTTTCTTGGGAGAAGCCTCGGCCAAGGTATCTCCAAACCCAGGGGGATTGCATGGAAGAGACCATGGCATAAATAGATGGGATGGGGCCCACCAGGCTTTCAGGGGCAGATGGTAAGAGATTCAAGATGGCCAGGTTCAATTATGGAGATAGTGACTACCTCATTGAACACTTCCTTGCTATGTCAGGAAGCAAATGTACCACCAAGGTTAAGGTAGGGGTTAGGAGGATCTGTAGTTCTCATCAGTTCTTATCAGTTCAAAGGGAGACTGGACAAGTACTTGGAAGGAAATCCATTGCAGGTCACTTGACAAATTGTGATAGGTTCAGAAAAGCCTAGTGCCTCTGGCTCACTCCCCTGCTCCGTAGACCAGGCTGCCTTTGAACCCCTTACCTCTTTGGTAAGGGGTTCAAAGGTCTTTGGGGGCTTATGGGGATGAGCAAAACCACAAATGGGATTAACACCCGAAAACCTGTGGGAGCTCTGAGAAGGCTAAGAGGAGAATAGGACAAGGGGGAAACAAGGTGATGGTGACTGCATGGGGGACAAGGATGCATAGCTGATAGAGAGCTGCTGGGTTACTGCCTCTGTCTTAAACTACATATTTGTGGTGAAGCTGATGTGTAAGTCTTGGCATGTCTGGAGCTGTACTTCATAAACTGGCTAGGAATTTTAAAACAATGGTGTAATTGCTACTCATGAAGCCATATGTGAGGGCAATGGAACAAAGACTAGATGTATCCAGTAATTATGAGGGACAGGAGTATGTACGTGTTCCCAGCGAAACTGCAGATCTACACCAAGAACCAGCAAAAGTGTTTAACTGGTTTAGCTGGGAAGTGGGCAGAGGCTGAGCAGGTGGGAAGTTGACTGAAGCAGAGTCACCTGAGCAGAGTTTCACAGGACAAGAGCTAGCTTTGCATGGCATTGAGCAGGGACACTCACAGATGGCCTGTGTCACAGCGTGGGCCAAACCCAGTGGGCAAGCAGGTCCTTGAGGGAAGCAATTTTGAAGCAGTTAATTTTATCTTTGTTTCAAAAAATATATCTTGATGGGAGTAGTCAGATGATGTAAAGTGGAGGGGAGAGAGAGGAAAGATGGAAAGAGGATGAAAGATTGTTTAGGACTGAAAGGCTCAGAAAAAGTACAAGAGCAGAAAGAAAGTCCATAGAGAAGACAACCTAAAAACAATCCAGTCTAAAAAAATAAGAAATAAAGTAAAGTAACAGGAACTAGGAAACTAAAAGATGAGTTACAGACCATGGAGCAAAGCATGGACATGGAGGCAAGAGTGAGAGATACACAGATGAGAACGTGTTTGATTTCAGTGACATGTTATAGACACATCTGCCACGTCTCATACCCAACCATGTATTGGCTCACTCTTGTGTCTGCACATCAAACTCATCTTGTGTGAAAGCTTCTGGTAAACAACAGTGCTAGAACTTTCTTTTTGTCACAAGCTTTGTAGCATTACTATCCCATGCAACAGATGCTGCATACATCCCTGCCCCATCTGATTCCTCTTGCTCCCATGGGCATAAACACACCACAATAAGTTCCAGGCCATCTCAGGTCCCAAGGAAGGTTACAGATCTCAGTTCAGAAATCCTGATGGGTTCAGTTTCTGTGTTCACTCTCAGGCCTGATATGGCCCTAGTGCCCCAGGAGCCTCCCAGAGAGCCTCACTGAAGACACAGTTGTTGGAAAGGCAAAGAATATGGAGAAACATCTTTCCAACTTGGGCTGTCTCAGAAGCACACACCACAGCTGTACTATCACTTATAAATTGAGAAAAATGCCAGAGGATTGCAGAGGTTTGTAGTCTGTGATTAGGCAGAGACCTTAATTCATGCTTGCCTGTATCCAGAGGATGTCTGCTACTCAGGGCTGAGTCTACCAGCTTTTGCATCGGCAGCAAAAAAGAAGCAGATGTCATCAAAGTAATGTACTGTGAGGATTGTGGGGTAACCCCTCCCCCTCCAAGGATGTAGCACTTCCCCTTTTCATCAGTGCAAGAGCCAGGGGATAGAAGGAAGAGTGTATAAATAAACAAAATGAAAAAGCTCCCTGTTTTCAGAGATGCAACAGCTGGAGATGTTCTGTACTTACAGTAGCCAACTGTCCTCCTCCAAGAGACAAAATGCAAACTAAAACAGCAACAAGAGATGCTTAGATATTTTTAAACAAAATTACTGAGTATGTAAATAAAGAAAACAGATCATCAAAACTACTGACCCCCCTGGTCTGGAAATGATCATGAATCTTGTTTCATTAATGGCAGGAGTGACAACTTCTCCTTGGTTAGATGTCTTTCTGTTTAGTAGAACAAGAAAGGCTGTGAGTTAAATGAATGTCTCTTGCTTCTGAAGGCATGAAAGAACAGGTTTTTACAGCACATAGTAAAGAGAAGATTTGTTTGTGCAGTGTAATAGATTATTATATACCATTAAGTATACTTTCCAAATATATATCCCTTGTGCTTCTACAGATTTCTATTTATACTAATTTATACACCTCTAGAATCATAAAATGCTGCTATTCTTACTTCAAAGACTTTCTTGAGATTTTCATTATGCATTTTGCATCATCTATATGCTACTGCTTTTAAGTATCTACAGAACACTAAAGAAATCTCTCTTCAAGCTTTTATAAGGTTGAAGCAAGCACCTGTAATATATATGCAGAGTTATGTTCCCAGGAGACAGGCTTATCGTGACTCCAGCCAGAGAGAACCTGTGTCTTATCTCACCTGATGCAATACCCCATCTTAGTCTTAATTCACACTTCACTTCTGGTAACCTCTAGGGCACATTTAATGACTACTGGAAATCTTCTGTAGCAGGCTGTACATTTTAGGAAGAAATCCTTTGACTGAAGTCAATGGTTTCTGACTTCTGGAAAGATTTTACTCCTTGTTTCCAGCTACTACATACTTGGAAACACTCCCAAGTGTTTCTGACTATACACTGGCTGTAGAAATGTGATTCCACTGCCAGGGGTGCAGCCATAAAACCAGCCCAAAACCTCTGCCATTCTCATTCTCTGCTGCCTTATTTGCCTTGCCAGCCACCACATACTACTCATATCATAAGACGTGTACTTACACAGCAAGTAAAAAGTCATACCTGATGTCAGATACCAGAGAACCAGTCTCAGCAGCTAGCAAATGGGGTTTCTGTACATATGATGATTTTCTGAGAGTTCCCATGGTGCCAATGTTTCACAGAGAGATGTTAACACCTTCCCAGGAGGCACCAGCCAGCACCATCTTCTGAAGTTTCTATCAGGGGCAAGAGCCTCTTCTCCATTTGCAGCACTACAAAAGCATGTCAGAAGAGTTGAATTTCATCCACCTGTGGAAGAATAGGAGGTACTTCTAAATAATAAAAGGACCTTTGCAGTATTATAATACAAACATTTTGAAGCCCTCATGCCTCTGTGGCACTGCCTCTACTTTGCAGGTGAAAGATTAGTGAAGCAAAACTCCTTCAGCTGCTGAGAGAATGAAGTTGGTTGTTCTGACTCTTTGGTCTTTTAGGCTAAAAAGCTGATGTTAAGTGAGAAAGAAGGAGAGTCTGAGCTGTGTTACTATCGATTGGCTCTTGTGGTCTTCCCAGAGCAGAGCACAGGCTGTAAGATGGCAGCAGGGTCACTAAAATAGCAGTGCCCACAGCACTGGATTACCTGCCAAGTCCAGCCAGCATGCAGCCTTCCTAAATACTAGCATACAATTTATACACGTTACTACTAAGCAAAATATTTTCCCAATGTGCTTCTCACTTTTACAACTGATACTTCATGGAACCAGTTTTGAAAAGGAACAAGAAAAAAACCGAGCTTCTGGGAAGGGTGAATGGGGATAAACAATGATATTTTTGTACACAGAGAATCCACTTGGAGTTTTTATCTCATGATTGATTTGTGAAGCTGTGCTGGTAAATCAGGGCAGATATTGGAAACTAATAGAGGAAATAATCTGTCCTATTCGAGGAAAGTGAGAGAATTTTTCCTTTGAAGACTTCTATTTTTTTAAAGAAACAGAAAATCTCTGCCAGCTCAGATTTCTGTGTCTCTGTTCTGCATCATTAAAAACCATCCCTCTTGTGACCAGGAGAGAAAAATCAGAGCTGTTCTGTTTCCAAATTTGCTACAGAAGATAGAAAAAAACAGGGAATGCTTTTCTTCTTTGGCAAGCCATTACCCAGTACTGGTACAATTCTGAAAATAGGAGGTCTCCACCAAAAACTCTGTTCTTGCACCTATTTGTCTGGTCTGAAACATCTACATTTAAAAAATGAGCTACTACAGCCTCCTGACATGATGAAATGTAGTCACCACATCTCTGCTGCTACTCTGCTGCATGCTTCCTTCACATTCAGGAGCACAGCAGAGCTCTTCACACCTCTCTCCTGCCAGATGAGAAGAGGCTTGTTCTTGGCCAACTTGTGAGTAGCATGAGCCCACATCTTTTAATCTGAGATCTCCTTGTAGTATGAGAAAGAACAGGCTAGATCACACATTTGTACAGTGAAAGGGTAAAGAAATAACTTTATAATGCAGATATGCAATTGGGGGAAAAAATGTAACAGAAGTGACTGAATTAAGGCTGTCCTGAATATTTCTTTTTGCATTTCAGTTTACAACTTCTTTCCTTATAATTTTCTTTCTGATCTCATATACAGTTATTTAGCCACAATAATGTAGACAGAGACAATTTATTGTGTTCTCTAAAATTGCCACCTAGGAAGAAAGAGATACCTCTGGTATGAAAGCAGAGACTGGCACTTAGTGGCTCTGAAGTGGCCTGTTGCATGCCAACATACACAGTTTACACAGACAAGTGTCCATTGGCACCTGCATGATTTTGGCAGGTGTGACATAGATACACGTCTTTGAACACTCACTGTAGATCGAGTCTGTTACACATTTAGGTGAGTTTTCCCTCAGATGTAAGAACTAGGGAAGTTATATTACAGCTTTCAGTCTAACAAGCAGTTTTGAATTTTATGTTGCAGCTTTTCCACTATATTCAATGCAAATATAGTCTTACAATTTATTTATACTATCAAAAGCAGTCATTACTTAGTAAAAGTTTCAAAAATCTCAAGTTCATCCATGTAGTATCTAGAAAGGGAGACATTGAGAAGCAGAGGTAGAACAAGTTTGGTCCAAGCTTGTATGTCTAATGGCATTCATCACATCTAAACAAAGCTATCTAGGGTCTGGTTCACTAAGCTCCTGCTACAGCAAGGGTAAGTCTCACTAAAGTGAATTATCTCATCCTAAAATTGATGTCTATGTAGAGATTCTAGTTGAATGATCTTAGTCAAAAAGCCTATTATGACAGTGCCTAAGTGATGTATCCTTCTTCTTCCAGGAATCTAGGAATCTGATTTTTCAGTGGTCAGTTTGGTTTTAATTGAGTCCCTTCAATGCACATTATAAACTTAGTATCTGAATTATCCCTCTGGAGATAACCTGAACTTATCATACTTCATGAACACAAAGCCCAATACAGCTACTTTCTCTCTCTTTTAATGTTTTTAATTATTTATGCATTGTCTTTGCTGGATTTTTAATTGCAGTTCAATTTTTTATCATTGCTTAATCAAAACTTCACTCTTTTTTTCTAGGCAATGAAGTAAGAATGTAAGAGTCATTGGATCAAACTTGTAGATTAAGCCTGTGCTATTCTAAAATGTTTTCCATATAAGGCCCATAGTGTAAGACTGGCAGCAAGAAAATAAACTGTGTAGGAAGCAAGATTTCTGAAGTTACAGCACCAACAGATGCAACAGGACAAAAGCTGGGTAAGGATGCTGGGATTTTCATGTTGCTTTAGATTTCCTCTCTTCTCTTTGGAACCATCTGTTTACTACACAGTGTTCAGTACTAGTCAAGAAGCATTTACCCAGCTCTCTAGAGCTGAATCACTAGTGGTTTCCTCTGGGACATCTCATTTCAAACTGTTTGCTGAGCAGCTGGTGATCTGATTGCAGTCCAAAGTATTGCTGCAGATCTGCCTTTGTTAATACAGAGGTATGCTATATACCTTCAAGGTGATATTAATACCAGTGCTACTAGAAACCTCAAGAAATTATTGTGGTTTACAGTTTCATTCCAAGGTCTCAACTCAATCCCAAATGTATGTTGCAGGTCAGCAATTTTTTTCAGGAAATCTGGACCAAAAAATTTACTTCATCATTGTGTGACCAAGAAAAAAAAACCCAAACCATGAACAAATGTCAAACAGTGAAATTTCCAACAGGAGGACAAATATGCTGGCTTTAATCAAATGTCTATATACAGTTTCTGTATGTGATATGCATCCTCACACGATATACACTTTAAAGAGCTAGAAACAAGTAAGGTGATACCTGTAGGAAGAAGCAATATGTTTTATTACAGTAGATGATGTAGTTAGAAGAACCCTGGGGCATACAATGTCTTCACAGGCTCTAAAAGGGAGACTGCAAACTTCAAAGCTCCTGTCAGATGTGTGAAATGGCTTGACTCTGCCTGAGGAACAAGCATGAAACCGACCCACACAAAAGTCTCTCTGAGGCCACACCATCAGTATCCTGCATCTACAGCCATTCCTCCCTGGAGGTGGTACCCTTCACCCCGTGCCTGTCCTGCTGGAAACTGCTCAGGGAAAAGGGAACAATCACTGTGCACTGGGGTAAACTCACAAGGACAATTGATAGAGGAAGGAAGAGAGCTTTTTTCATACAACAAGTGTTCTGGTCTTTCCATCCTGACTCTCAGGGAAAAAAAAAAACCTGTAAAATACTTTTAACTGGTGGAACTCTACCTGATGTTACAAACCATGGATTTAGCTGGTTATCTAGTTTAATATGATTCTCCCTTCTAACCTCATTCTGACTCCTGCTCTCTGTTTTTTCCCTGAGATGACCACATTATCACCTCTCTGTCTGCAGTATCCCATCCTTCTCTCCACAGGAATAATGTTTGTACACAGGTGGGCCATCCAATTACTATATCTAGTGAAACATGAGCAAGTTGTTCCCAGTTTGAGCTCAGAGTTAACATTTGCTGCCTGTACTTCAAATCCAATGTTTAGAAAACATCAAGACATAGGAATACCCCATTTGCCCTGTAAGGTTTTTTTTTGCAATATGAGCATCCTCACAGATACAAATTTGTGCCCCCCCCCCCCCCCTTTCAATTCCTTTGCATTGAAAGAGCCCTTGAATATCCTATGAATGTAGTTAGACAAAAAGATGACACCATCCCTATCTGTCTTCTGGAAAACCATCCAGAACAAGCAACTTAATGTATCTCACTATAAGGCATTGTCTCAATCTCCAAAGTCTTTTTCTATCTCTTTTCTGAACCCAATTCAGTCACTAGACCATGGCTTTGCAGAAGAGCCTTGATCAGTGCTGCACTTAAATTTGTAGTCCCTTTTCTAGTCTTTTCACTGTCCTTCCTTATACACATCATGTTAGGTCATGTTATGGCTTTTCTTTACACCTCTGCTATACTGAGTGCTTTTCAGCCACAGACACCCTAAATAATTTTGATAAATAATTGCCTTTAGGACATGGCTTCTTTTGTTGCATAGTTTTGCTCCTAACTGGAAACTTGCAGATTTCTCACATTCCAGTTTTATCCAGACTAACAGCTCTGGATAATTTTTGTAACTGAATCAAACATCAAGTTTTCCATGATGTGAAATTCAGACTAATAGCTGTCCAGCTGATCTAAATATCTTTTAAAATGTTATCAAATCATGTTTCTTTAGCACTTTTCAACTTAACATGCTATTTCTAGATGTATAACAAATAAGCATCAGCAAACAAGAGGTTTAATCTGTCAAATATTCAAACTACATATTTCTAATAGGTGTTGTCCAAAAGCCTGCTTAGTCTTAGCAGACTGCAGTCACTTATCATCCTCAAGAGGTAAAAGCCCATTATCTTGTTCTTTCCTAAATGGAAAATAATAGAGTTTATTGAATATTTTATTCTATACCATTACTATCTCTCTTTCAAATAATGGTCCTATGTTTTTCCCTTTTCTCTTGTTCCTCATACAGGTGAAAACTGTTCCTTTTCAATGTTATTTGCTTCAGTGGTCACATTGTTGTCAAGTTGTCAAGCCAGTGATGTTTTCATCTTCCTTCTTCAGTGTTTTCTACTACAGAACCTGCGATTTCTGTTCACTGGTATTTGAGGACAAGAGGAGGGGGAAGGTGTGTAGAGGGAGGAATACTTGCTGGGTTTTTTTATTTATAACTTTTTCTCAGTTCATCACTGCACTAAAATGAGCTTTAACACAAAGTTGTCTTCACTCCTGACTGACTTCCCTAGCTATGTCTATTTCATTCATCTAAGCAACCCCTTTTAATGAATTTCCAGGATCTACACACACTTTTTCTGTCCACACTCTTTCCTCACAGGTTTTTCACTCATAATTCTCCTCATCTGGACAACACCAGCTGTTTGAAGCATAAGATAACTCCCAGGTGGATCCATCTGGCTAACTGCTGTCCTTAGCTGCCAGCACCTATATCTCAGGTGGAAAGCTTCAAACCAATAGATGAACCTTTCCTGTGCCCCCCTCTAGCACCATTTGACACCATTTAGATATATGGAGTTTGTCTTTTGGACACCACACCAGATGCTGCTACTGTGGGGGCAAAGTAATTTAAAATTCTCTTCCATTTTGTGTGATTCCTAAAGATGTCAATGTTAAGCCAGAAGAATTCACTTCATGCCCTAAGTCTCACTGGTGTGGGACAAGGGAAGGAGGTGACTTAAATGTCCTGACAGATGACCCTCTGCAGGTAAAAACGGAGGCTCAAAGAATACCCATTACGACTATTTTCCAGTGACTTCTAATGACTCTCTTCTATGGAGCTGTAGGATTTAAAAAGGAAGGAATTCCACTGAGGAACAAATTCCTGCAGAGATCAGACATTAAAATGGTTTGTTTTATTGGAAATTCAGTTTTCCATAATTCACTGGAAGATGGTGGAATATGCTCAGTCCACCCATAGGCACAGTGTGTTTCACTTATATGCTCGTTAACAGAAGGGATTAGGGATGCAGCACAATTCCACATGAAGTCCTACCAAGTGGCTGTGATTCCCTTCTCCCTGCCATGGCTCTACCATGGTAGATGGAGAAGAAAGGAGCTTAGCAAGCATGATCTCCTTGCAAGCAAGTGTAGCAGTGCCTTTGGTGAGTTAGGAGCTGTACTTGCATATTCATAGGCAAGGCAAAGACCAGGCAGTTTAGTTCCTATCCAGTTGCTACAGTGATATTTGGGATTACCCTGCAGAGAGATTCCAGCACAATTTTATGCTGTTATCACAACTCTGGAGTTCCTAAGCAGGAAGAAATGCACAGGCTCACTAACACATTACAAACTGCGAGGTCTGGGTAGGTCAATCAACTGGATAGGAATAATTTTATGTGATCTCAGAGCATACACTCAAACTGGGCAAAATTTACTTTGTGACATAGTAAAGTTTAAACACTTCAAACATTTTTAAAGTTTCCTAAGGCTTGTCAGAGCCCTGTCCCATTTTATTGAGTAGCATGTTTAACTTTATGAGTCTATCAGGCAAATTCTAAAGTAAATAATATTTGAACAAGATGGAGAACACAAAGTTGCAAAATAAAAAGCTTTTTTAAAAGCACCCTATTACTCTGTTCAAATACCTCAGCATTAGAGTGCTTGGAAACCTCTTAGAGCTAAGTGTGCATTTTTAAGTAACGTAAGTTGTTGGGGCTGCAGTTACCAAATTCCAGCTTGACACTGAGCACTTAAAGAGTTTAGAGAATCCAGACTCTCTTATCAGCTTGCAGACAAGGGCACTAAATGTCATGTGGGCTTCCTTTTGGCTTGTAGCCACAAGCTGTGCTTAGTATTTAATGTAGTCTCTGGTTCTTAAAGTATTAGGAAAACCTGAAAACAAAGTGCCTGCCATTAGTGAAATTGGTGCTGTCTTTTAACATTCTACAGTATGCATCTGTGGTTTGATATGCCTCAAATCTTCCCTAAAAACAGAGACAGGGGAGTTGCCTGTAACTTCTTCAAAAGATATAGGTTAATATTTCAGTGAGGGTCCTGGAAGCATGTGTTCCCATTTTCCATCCATATGCTCAGGATGTTGATTCAATAACTTACTTTGCTGGGTTTTTATGTTCCACACTTTAGCAAAAATAAAGATACGGTTCATGTGCATCACCCTAATGACTGTGGCGTTTCTTTTGTCCATAATAAAATGAAGTTTTTATTATCAAGTTAAATTCACTATAACATAATGCTTAAACATAGGAAGTAATGCTTGAAAAACAGTAAGGAAAGTTGATAAAACCATTAAATACATCAATATACTTTTTATTTTTAAGACTTAAGTCTTTTACAACATCAGATGTCTAATATTATAGAAAGGAAAGCATAATTCTTAAAAGCAAGCTGTCAAACATCAGTAAGTACTTCTTGAAAGACTGGCATTAAAAGCTACAAACAGATAATAGCCTATTTGAAAAGAAATGGAGCCAGTTTAATCTCAGTACTACTATGGGAATGAAGCAATAGGAAAAAAGGTTAAAGGTATCCACTAAATTATAAATTAGAAGAGAGGAGAAAAAGCATATTATTCTTAATGCAACTTACCACAAACACTCCTCACAAGCATTGTCATTTCCAAAGGTTTTGTAGAAGTAATATTCCAGTTTGCTTCCAAGAACCTCTATAATATTTCTGTCTGCTTTTGAGCACGGTGTTATCAGACCTAACCCATAATTTCTGCTCTGTGTTCATCCCATATTAGACCCTGTTCCAGCCAAGCAGCTTCGCAGCATCCAGACCCTACTCTAGCCATAGGATGAGCCCTACTCTATAATAATCCACATGAGTTCTCATTTCTAGTCATGTTTATCTCCATTCCTCCTATATGGTCTCTTTTCAGCTATATGTGACCTTTGCCTATACAAAGATATTTGACCACTTCTAACCAAAGGGAGCACAGGTAAGGAAAAATATCTGAACTTTCACAGGGAAGATAAGAAAAAGATGTGTAAATTTGGTACTGATGGGAGACTTCCAGACATGCTTTTGAGGCAGTTTCCCATATATCAGCCTATGATGCTACTGCTGTGTAGGGGCTGAACACAAGGGAAAGGCGACATTCCTAGATAAAGATAAATGAGTGGCTGTAATATGCACCTCAGATGACCAAAATGTTGCATGATGTGGAGGGACATCCTGGAGGAATTGGACAGTATCTCTTGGGTCCCTTTGTGGGCTGGAATTTGGATCCTGAATGTTGAGGTGAGAGCTCAGCTATGAAAATATTCAGCATCTTTAATTTTTCCACAGTGCCAGACTGACAACAGCCCAGTGCTAATAGGCTGCCTCAAGGGTGAAAGTGACCACAGCATGGACACTATATGTCTCTCTGGTCCAACATCAATGTCATTGATGACATCCCTAAGCCTCAGTTCAGCTGCTCCAAAACCACCTGCCTGGCTTTAGCCTCATTTTCATGGATCCCAAGGCAATTCAGCTCCTTCAGATCTGGAGAATGATCCCTTGACAATCTGTTGGGCTCAGAGCAAACTGCCTGAGGTGTAGCCCTGTCTCCCAACCTGACTCAAGCACCACGTGGCTCGGCAGTCCCCAACCCCAGCGGCCCTATGCCACCTTCCATTGCAGAATTCCCTCAGATGGAACTCCTCTCAGCCAGCTGTAAACTGGAATATCTACTGAGAGTAGAATGAAATAACATAAACCATAAAGGAGCTGATTGGGTAAGCCGCTTCCAGGGCGAACTCATTGCATCCTAAAAGAGGGTTCTTCCAAGACCTTTGGGCACAAAACCCTAAACACAGCAATACAGACCAAGCATTGTGTTTTAGCTCTATCTGAGGGTGAGCATTTAGCCGTTAGCTGTGTCTTATGCAAGAAAGTGGGTAATTGTCTGCATTTACAAAACCGGCAAATTTGTAGGAAAATGGCATGTTCTGAAACTGATTTTGTTGAAAATCTGTATTTCCTTTCCACATATGGGTTTCTTACTTTCTTTTATGCATTTTGACATTATGTACACAAAAAGGGCTTTAATTCAATTACTTCTCTCAGTATTAAATTATTCTGACATTGTTTATTCCATTACTTCTTCTACAAATTTGAGGAGGGCTGAACACTGGTTTTAATTCTGTCTGTCAGTTCCTGATTCATTGCCATTGCAATGTACATCATTTGAAGTGGGAAATATTAGCAAAAGCTGGAAATTGCTCAAGGACATACTACTGGATGCACCCAGACTGGCAATTGGGAGTGAGAGGGGGAAAAACAGTTATTCTGGCCACAAAAACATCCTGGTTAGAAGGAGATCTGAACGGCAAAGAAGGGAAACATTTCTGTTTGAAAGTTAATAGTGACTTGTGAGGTACAAATAGAAATTAGAGTCAGTTGAGAGAATGGATAAAAGGTAAAGAAATAAAGGAAAATTCAGTCGTCAGTGCATAAAATGCAGTGCATAAAGTGTGTTAGGAAGAAGAGGACCTCAAACAAGGGTCTGTTGTTGTTTGATAGATGTTTTTGCCTTAGAACAAAGTAGGAGAACTCATTCAACTCATAGGACATATATGCACTGGAAAGCTAATCATCTTTCATGAAGGGGGATTCAAGACAGCATCTACTAAAATTAAATATTCTCAAATCAAAAGGACCAAATAACTTACCCCTAAGGGTCCTAAAAGCTGGAGAATTGCTGAAATTAATATCTTAAGTGTAAACACATTGGCACTTCCTCTGGCTTTGATACATTCTTTTCCAAGAGTGAAAAAAGGAGGAGAGGATCTACCCAGGAACAGCTACATTGCTTCTCTACCCAAGCAAAATAATGGAACATATTTTCTACTTTAAAAAAAAAAAAAAGAAAAGTATGAAAGTAATAAAGAACCAGCACAGGCATGTATGGTTCCGTGGAGCACAGATCTTGTCAAACAAACCATTTCTGTTTTGGAGAAGATGACATTTCTTGTTGACAAAGGCAACCATGTTGACTGATGCAGTTTATTTGAACTTCTCCAAAGTGTTTGGTTTGGTACCACAGTAGATTTTAACTTAAGTATTTATAGAGAAATAAATATACACACCCAAGATTAAAAATCTGTCTCTTATGATTTCTAGTCTGTTGATATTTTTACCAATGCAGTGCAATGGTGTGGGCAGCAGGGCAGATACCAGCTCGATGCAGGCAGGGACAAGGCAGTGACAACACAGGCTCATAGCAGGTCAGTGTGGCCACCTCAGGAATAAAGAAGCTGCAAGGAGACTTCATATGGTTGAGTCAGCCATGGCAAAGATACCCAAGAGTGGAGAGATCATTTGATGCTGCTCACAGGCAGCATAGGAAAGCCGAGGATTTCCTCACTCTTCTAACAATATAAGAAGTGGTGACTGGCAATAAGGAAGATTAACTAAACTCGATCTGACTTACCAGAGTTGGTAAGATCATCACCACCTGGGGCCTTTTCAATGTGATTTGGGCCAGTGTGCATGCCTGTCTCTGTGTGTTAGAAAAATACCTGAAGTCAGTTTTCAGGAGGAAAGAAATCCACAGTCTGTGGATTCAGGAGGTCAAATCAGAACGCCTGAGTGGTTGCTTGTGAGCACCAGCTCTTTGAGCCTGTGAATTGTTTTCTGAGTCTTCATGGCTTTTATACCAAATGGTCTCATAGGCTGAATTGGCAGTGTAAGTGTCCATGGTCATGAGGTTTCACATTTCATGTAAAGTCTAAAAACTGTAACTCAAAGTCAACATAACATGTGTATTCCATAGAGGACTAAAAAAATCCCTTTTTTGATTGGGATTTTTACTTCAATATTCTAATCTTGTGAATTATCATAGACCCAAGAAAGATGTGTAAACAATTACCTTCACAAGATATGTTTGTATGTATAGAGGAATGGTAAATTTTTTGTCAGTTCATGTTTAAATATGATGCCTTAATAACACAAGTTAGCCCGATGCACTCAAGCACATTTTAACAGCCATTTGCATCTGTTGACATCAAATAGTTACAGTGTCAGTGTTAAAAGTTATAGCATAACTTGGACTAGCCATGAAAGCATCAAACACATTTTCACAGTTCACATAACATTACTGTTAAGAAAAAAAAAGAGAACGAAAAGGCGTGTGAACACAGCTGAATCAAATAACAACACATAAACCAGAAAGCAATATGCAGTACAATTTCCATGTTTCCAGATTTTAAGGAAGAGCTGTCCTACATACCAGGCTTTGCATTTGCAAAACTCAGGAGGATAAGAACAATTTCCTATTTCCTGGGATCACTGTGGTTAATGCTTTCATTCCCACAGCAAGCTATAGCGTTTTCAAGGGCAAATTAGGGCAAAGAGAACATTTTTATATACCATAGAAGACCAAAAACTAACTTTACTACTTTTCTGTTTTGTTGGTCATCTCTACTTTCCAAAAATAGCTGGAGTGTAAGAAAGGTGAGCTGATGCAAATTTCAGTTGTTGTCAGAGGGATGCACTCAGATGATACATAGAGAGCGCAAATAGCACTTAACCTTACAGCCAAAACCAGAAATATGTTTGGATAAAAAACTCACTAATATACAAAGGAAGTAAACATTGGAATTTGAAGAATGTGAGAGTACATTAATTCCTTTTGACATGGACAAAACTTGAAAAAATTCCTGGAAGAGAATTTCACTCACAGCTGTTCAGTGTGTGCTATCCAAGTATAATTTTAATACAATTTTTGCTATTGGTAAAAGAAGCTTATTCCACTGGGCAACTGTTCAAATGGTTCTGGAGTAAAATGTCTATCCTATGTATACCTTCAGGAAAATAAAATAAAACAGTGCTAGAACCAAACATTTGAAGTACCTATGGTGGAAGTCACCACCATGCACTTAAATAGTGTCACACTGCTGTCACATAGTCACCTCTGGGAAGGCTACAGATTTGTCAGCCTGGATAATAAATGGGCCAATACACCTGCCTGATCATCAAAGTAAAAGGGAAAAAAAGTTGCTTAATTAGACTGTTTTGATCATTTATGATTTTCTGTTTAAATGTGCAATAGATTTCTGTACTCTTGTTTCAGATTTCATAACACCTGCATTGGGACAGAAAACCTGAAGTGAAGCTGTAACCAAGTCCTGGTAGTGACTGCATGGATGCCCAAAGACATCACTGATGGCTGACCTGGCAGAGAGGTGGGAGACAACTATTGTCGACAGCAGGACCTGCTCCTGGATGGACACTGCCCCATACTGGGCTGCCTCACATCATCCATCCATCCATCCATTCATCCATCCATCTGCTCTGCATGTGAGCAATGCTTGTTTGGAGATGTGTCTGAAGCAATTGCCCATGTATAAGTGAGAGATGGCTGGCCTGATAGGATAAAATGAACAGATGAGGAGACAGTGAGCTTGGATTCTGGTCTGCTGCTGCTGGGCAGCCTGCTGTACCATCAGAGGTCACTGATTAACATAAGCTGGTAAAAGTCTAAATTTCCACTGACTTTAAAAGGCCATGGTTTTGCACACATCACTTTAAGTCTAACATGCAAACAGTATTTCTCCTTCCTTATTTATCTTCAACAACATTTATGGCTATGGAGAAGATTCATTTCAGTTTCCCAATGCTGAGTAAAGAGCTATTAAATGCTAAATCAAGTATTGAAAGCATTTTCCTCAGCCAGATTTCACAGATGTATAGCATTTAATAACTTAAGAACTCTTTATTTGCTCCTATTAAATTTCTATTTTCTTTAATTGTGGGAGTTAATTAACAAGAGCACAATAAAAGCAAAATGGTAACCATTACTTAGGCAGCATAACCAAACCAGTCACCCTGAAGTGGCATTTAAATGGCTTTCCTTTTGCCTTGTGAAGCAGGAAACATATGGGCATATGTAACTTCATGGAAAGCTTCATTTTATAATGTATCTTTTGATACTCTTTGATTGTTTTTAGTGTTAGTTGAAGACATTTGGAAGGATAACCTTAAGGAGCTGAGAAGTCACATCTTTCTGACTTTATGATCACTCAGTCTGTGTGCAGAGCTGTGTAGTTTAAATCTAGATCAGTCCAAAAGATAACTGTTCCTCTAGGCTCAATTTCACATGATTTTTCAAATAGCTTATTTAATTACTCTTTTTGTTATGTTCTGCCAGGGTAAGTGACCTTAGCTAATAATCAGTCATTTTTTTTAATAAATTTACTACCCCATTTAATTAACTTTTTGTAATACTGTACTTTGAGTTATTGAATGGATTAGCCTGCCCCAACTAACATTTTTTCCTGCAAAAGAGAAGGTGAAGGAGTGTGGAATAAGCCTTACCACCAGACTAGGAGAGAAAGTTGAAGAGCAGTTTATCCATTAAACTGAAGTTCAAGGCCTAATTTTTTAATACAGACTTAGTGTTTTGAGAAATAGAGTGAGCCAGTCTTTAGAGGAACAAACATCAAGCTGCTTCATTGACATTTGCTTTGTTTGATGTGAGTTTTAATCTAAATGGGAAAGTTTTGCCTTCCTCTGTGATGTGTGGCTGGTGTAGCCTCATCCCTGGAGGGGCAGAGTGAGTTATTGCCATCTGATGCCCAGAAAATGTTTACTTTACAATAAAAATAAAACTAGTTTGATAGAAGAAAACCATTCCCCCAGTTCCACTGCCAAACCAATTGGGAGGATCCTCAGCAATTATCTTCTGCTCTCCCGAATCAGGCAGTGTGGTTTTTTCTCTCTTAATTCAGTTTAGCATTCGGCTTTGGTTTCGGAAATCCTATCATCATCCTGGCTTGTAAAGAGAGCATAAAAGTGAGCAAAGCCTGCTTTGAATTAAAGAATTACAGAGAAATGCTGCTAGTTAAGAACAATGTGAACTTGTGATCTTTTTATCTTGGAGAGCTAGATACCCAGCAACATCTAATGTCTGGAGAGTGGGAACAAAGCTGGATTAACCCTTTGGAGCCATCTCCGTGCAAGGGAGCTGAACCCAGTCTGCCAGGCAGGTCTGGCAGCCAGAGCTCACTGAGACTCATCTGAATTGTGAGTGAGCTCCCTTCTCTGTTCAGCATGGGAAAAATCTCCACTGATCCCATCTGAAGGACTTCCAGTTGGCTCGCACCTCCATGGTAGCACGAATCCTGGAGGCAAAGGCAGAAAATTAGTCTGTCTGCCTGGGTTCATGGCAGGGTACTAAGGACAGCCCACTGAAATACTGTGCCCAGCTCCATCCTGCCATCTGAGGTATTGTTTTAATCAATATATTATATTGCTAACTGTAGAAAAAAAAAATCCCATATGTGGTGAGATTTTTTTAATCCTGTCAGAGTTATAAAATGGGTAGAGTTTAAAAAAATCTCTAAAGCAAGAATTTTCCTGTCTATTTTATTAGCACTAAATAAAATCAGGAAATTGGTTTTAGAGAGATTTATTTTGCAGGGCTGAACTGACATACTAGACATTACAGTTAGGTATCCTCTGAGAGTACTCGTTGTAAAATGCTACAGAATTCCTGTGAGCCAGTATGGATTTGTAAAAAGCAATTCACAAATGACTAACTCAATCCCTTTTTCTGTAGCAGTAATGTAGAGGAGAACCAGGAGGCTTAAATGTAGCTCAATCTCTAGAAATGTACTGAAAATTTCGTGTGATGAATTAAGAATCTACTTCTCTAAATAGGACTTTGAGTGAATGAAAGAGGAATGAAATCATATGTTAAAATCAGATTTCAGAAACAAAAAAAAAGAAAAAAGAAAAAAAAGAGCATGCTTTCATGACAAGAAATGCTGAACTTCACAACACATCAAATCCACTTGTCATCTCTTTCATGGTTTCACCATTGCTGAGTAAGGACAATAAAGCTGGTGGGGGGTATAGAGAAACTATCTCATGAGAAGCAGCTGAGGGGGTTGAGATTATTTAACCTGGAGAAGAGAAGACTGAGGGGAGACATGATCACTCTCTACAACTGCCTGAAAGAAGATTCTAGCGAGGTGGGGGTTGGTCTCTTCTCCCAAGTAACAGGACAGGAGGAAATGGCCTCAAGTTGTGTCAGGAGAGGTTTAGATAGGAGATTAGGAAAAACTTCACTGAAAAGATTGCTAAACACTAGAACAGGCTGCCCAGGGAGGTGGTGAAGTCACCATCCCTGGAGATATTTAGAAGCCCTGTAGATGACATGGGACATGGTTTAGTGGTGGGCTTGGCAGTGTTAGGTCAGTGGTTGGACTTGATGACCTTAAAGGTCTTTTCAACCGAAACAATTCTATGATTCTATGATTAATCTCTAAATCCAAACAAAAAGGTTCCTAAGCATAACTGACCCTAAAAAATGTTTATGAAGTTCTGTAATCAAATTAAGCTCTAACAAATGCTTCAGAGCCACTTGAAAGCTTGCATGCATCTGACATTTTTCCCAGCTAGACCAATAAAAGAAATTTGACTACAGATAAAACCTTTGTACAAAGCTAGATTTTAAAGCTCAGTCAACCCACTCTTTTTCAATAGAAAGAAATACTAAAAGCCATCATCATTCAATTGTAGTGGCACTCACCCTAACTGGTGACTGCTCTTGTTGCTGAAGCTAACAATAAACATTTGCTCATCAAAGGCTCATTAGTCCATTTGCTTCCAGACATTTTTCCAGTTAAAACACTGTCCTCAGAAAATAAGAAATTCATATTTGTACAGTACAAAGACAAATATGAGTGTATATGTGGGCTGTGCTCTGTGCAAGGTATATGTGTGTAAAGCAATTAACAGTTATTTACTGAAATGGTATCTAACTTCAGCCCAGGCAAGACTGGGACAGTACAGATGTTGGGTAGTACCTGGGCCACGAGCAGAGTGGCTTCCTGAGGCTATCTTGCTCTCCACGGAGACTCATGCAAATCCAATTTATAGAGAGCTAATTAGGGGTGGAAATGGCCTCACTCTGTTTCAGGAGGCTAGCAAGAGACTTTAACGTTCATCCCAGGAGCATGCACTGCATTCACCAGAGTTACTGTCAGGGACCAAAAGCTTCACTCCTGGAAAATCTGTGGCTTGATGCAGCTGCCTACACAGTTCACTGAAAAGTGCCAGCAGCTGCTGTCCCAAAACAGAGGCTGAAACAGTCCTGGCAGTGGGGCAGCCCTGTGTCCCTCCCATACATGTTTCACTTTCTGCTCTCTGACAGGAGGAGAGCCTTCACTTAATAGAGAGTCAGAGAAAATCTTCCTCTGCCCACATATCTCCTGGCAATCTGGCAAGAGCTACCTCTTCTGCGTAGTTGTTCCCATCTCTTGTACTCCAGGGAGCAGCTGGGATTGGCGAGCCAGGGCTGGAGAAGCCTGTGAAATCCCACTGCCCTTGTGCAGAGTGGTGACTGGAAGTTGAAGTGATTTCCCGTCATGCCTCAGACACACGGGCTCCATAGCACTTTGGGACTTGGCTCGATGCCTGGTTAGTCCTGAGTGCAGGGGTTTGGAGCACTGATTGTTATGAGAGAGCAAGTTCCACCCAAAGGTCCATCTCACCCCTCAGTTGAGCTTCCGGCAGTTTGTCCATACACAAATGCAGCTCTTTTTTCATTGCTGGCTAAGTTAACTCAAAGCACAGTGCATTTGTTACCACCTTAAAGCACGCACCTGAACTGTTGCTTTGTACAAGCTGGCACTTTTTACTTCACCGTACCAATAACTAAACTTCTACTGGATGTTTCAGAGAGTTTTGTCATGACATGGTTTTAAGTATTTGGCATGCACTGTTCAATGCATTTCTACTAGATCAGTTAAAAACAAAAATAGTATTTATTTTTTTTAATAGGTGCAATAATCTTAAAATAGGAGTAAAGGGAAGAAGCACTATGAATCAATGAAGTAATGTCTCCAACTTTGGAAAAAAGCAGAAAAGTGGTACTTGACATTACCTTGTAAGAATTCTGCACACATCATGCTTGGTCTCATTTCAATAAGATTTGAGATAATAAGATAGAAGATGCCAATCACCAGAGCAAAGCTCTGGACTGCATAGGGGCAAGGGGAAATGCTGAATATCCATTTTTATAAACTGGGGGTTGTCACAAATTTCTGGTTAAGTGAAGTAGTATTTTCCACACGTGAGACCATTTCCAAAGATTTCTCCTTCCAAAGAAGGAGAGCAACTTTTTCAAAACCCTTAAAGACCCGTCATATCAGAAATGTTTGGCCTTTTAGCTGCTGTGTTACCTGAGCACATCCACTCAAGGCATTGCTAAGTCACTACCTAATTTTGTGGGCGCTCTTGTTTGGCCATTAGAGTTTCTGAAGCCATCGGAACTCAAACATCTAAAAGCTAGGAGATGACTACAGCTGAAGCACTGTAGTCAAATTATCTAAACACTCATTTAATTAAAGACAAGCCAATCCCAGTTTTAAAGTAGAGAAGGGACAGTACCCATTTGAAATGTGAAGACTATGGCCCACATCCCTTTGTAGTGGCTTCTAGATGTCAACAGTGTGGTGCCTACTGCATCCTCCAGGCTGCAAGATGGAGTCACTCCTCTGAATCCCTCCCTAGCCCAGCATGTGGGATAAGATGTGTGTTAATGGAACTGTTGGAACAGCCTGTCCAGGGAGGTGGTGGAGTCACCATCTCTGGAGGTGTTTAAGAGGTGGATGATGCAGTTTGGGAAATGGTCTAGTGGTTGATAGGGCTGGGACAAAGGCTGGACTCGATCTTAAAGGTCTCTTTCAGCTGAAACAATTCTAGCATTCTATGACAGGTGAGGATCCAGGCCTACAGTGCTGTTAGAGCCTTTATGTAGATCTACATCATCATATGCTGTTACCTTTTGCTATGTAGTTTCCACTTTGATTTCCATATTAAGTCACCAGTGCTGGAAAGTTTGAGTTTGCCCCAAAATACTGACTTCATTATAACATTATATGCAAAATATTCACACTGAACAGCATCCATGACTAAAGTAAGCTAGATCTCAATCTACTCATCTCCTTAAATGCTGAAGAAAAATTAGAAAAGTCCTACTGCAACAACAGCAGTAGAAATACAGTCACAGACACCTATAGATTACCTCTCTAGTCATGTCTACAGTAACCCAAGCCAAAAGTAGATGAATGTTTGCACTTGAATTCTCAGGATGAAGAATGTCAATTTAATTGAATCCAGATGATACCAATAAGGAGAAATCCTCTCTGCTACAGTAGAGACCATTGAAAGCTACACTGCCTAGCAGAGACAGTCTGCAGGAGATAAGGAATTCTCTCTTCTTGAACTTGGTCCATTTTCTTCCCTACTGTGATGAAATCCATGACTGACCAACAGAGATGCAAGGAAATATCCCTACAGCGTAACAGGATCTGACAATCAAAAAAAGTAACATAAACAATGAGTTTCTGAATCCTGGAGGCACCAAGAACATTAGAGCAGTGATGTCTGGCTCCTTACCTTTATGGCAGGGGTGAATTACAGTGAAGGAGGAATACTCAGGGCGTGGACAAGTAGAAACATTCAGGCACTGCAACTCTGGACTCCCAGTTCTGCTCCTAAACATCTGCCCAATAGACCAATCTGCCCAATTAAATTTTCTAGCACAAATCAGCAGTAGGATTAAATCATAGAATCGAATCATAGAATCATAGAATCAGAATGGTAGGGGCTGGAAGGGACCTTTAGAGATCATCTAGTTCAGCCTCCCTGAAGAAGCAGGTTCACCTAGATCAGGTCTCACAGGAACTCATTCAGGTGGGTCTTGAAGACCTCCAAGGAAGGAGACTCCACACCCTCCCTGGGCAGCCTGTGCCAGGGCTCCCTCACCTCAACAGTGAAATAGTTTTTTCTTCTATTTAA
This sequence comes from Colius striatus, assembly GCF_028858725.1. NCBI lineage: Eukaryota > Metazoa > Chordata > Aves > Coliiformes > Coliidae > Colius > Colius striatus. The sequence continues at coordinate 49,564,804 of NC_084763.1, forward strand.
ATGGAACTTTTTGTGTTCCATCTTCATCCCATTACTCCTTGTCCTGCCGCTGGCTACTATAGAAACAAGGGATGTCCCAACCTCCTGACACCCACCCTTTAGATATTTGTAAATATTACTGAAGAACATCTTCTGGCTCATGTAAAGGGGAACAGCTCCCATGGCAGGTCATAGAAATACAAGAAATATCAAAGGAGATGAGTATTTTTTCCCCAGAGTTAATGAAGCGTGGTGTAATACATTGGGAAGATGTATCTCCCTTGTTCCTCCTCACCCTGGAGGAATGTGTTTACAAGAATATCAGAATTACCAGTAACATTATTTTCTCATGACAAGTTTTTAATGTCTAAACTTTTTTCCTAAAAAAAGTATTCCACACCAATAGTGGACTTTGCTCCTGGTTTGTCACTAAGGACACCATCCCCTTGCTGTCCAGATCTCTCCAGCAGGACATTTGGCCATGGTTGCTAGGACAGATTCCTCTCCAACTTGTTCCATGAAACAACATCTATTTCAAGATCTTGATGAAAAATTGAAACCTTACTACTATGTCTCAAGTGCAAGATTTTCCATACACTCTTCAAGGCTATCAGTATCCCTGAGCAGAAAGGACACTGCCAGTCGACTTGTAAACCAGATTGTCTCCTTGATGCAGTCTCCAGAACCAAGACCTTAGAGTCCTATATATACTCCAATTACATTAATTGATCAAAAGGCCATAGCCCCACATATTCCTTGACTTGAGGAATACATTCCTGGTCAAAGGTAAAGTTAGGCTGTAGTAGGGAAGTGGATGGCTTATGTAAAATTTAAAGGACTTGTTTTGCAACAGAATTGTGCAGAAAAATTCTCCCAAAACTCCAAAAGATGGCAGGACCTGGCAGATATCAATCAATGTATTACAGTCACTATCACTACGAGGGATATCCCCTGGGTATAATTAAGAGGCAGCTGTATTTGGGGTTAGGACTAAGGACTATATATACAAAGCACAAATAGGTAGCAGATGTAGAATCAGTTTAGCAGACACCTTACATTTTCTTTTATTGTGTGATTATATGCCCAGTTAGGGTTTAAGGTGGGAGATTCCAAATAAAATTAATCTGGAGTTGTTAATAATTGCTGCATGTATGAAGATGAGCCCAGAGAATTAAGGACAGAAACAATATTACTAGTACTGAAAGTCTTGTTTAATTTCAATCTGTGGTTAAGGAAAAGTAAATCTGACAGGTATGTTTAACTAAAGACCAGCAGGCCAGCAAAGATAAAGAAAGGATTAGTATTATTCACATCCAATACTTTAGTGATTCAAACATCTAAAGCATATACTCTAACTGTATCACACATGACAGTATGATGAAGACTAGCATTAGAAGGGTTCTCTGCCCTGTGTTGCCATTGAATACAGGCTGAGTTTAAGTTTCAATTCTAGGACCTAATAAATTTTCTCAGCATTATTGCTGGGACATGCTGCAGTAAGAAGAGTACAAGACAATGCTGTTCCTAGGCCCTGTGTTGCCTCTTGTTGAGCGATCTACTACAGGAGTCTGAGTACATTTCAGGTCAAGGTTCAGTTTATGGTTAGTGTTAGACAACCTAAAGCAGTTAGACGTGTTTGTCTTGCTGCACCCCCTAGGGCACAGCAGCACAGAATAGGATGGGTGTTACTGCAGTTTTACAGTTACCTCAGGGGCAGTGAGGGCTTGGGTTATGGTTAGAAAGCCTATAGCAAATGGCCAGTTGATTTTTGCAGCAGTCTTAAAAGTCTTGAAAATTAGACTGATGTTAGGGAGAATTCTGGGACTTGTCTTGTGAGTTAGAAGAAGAAAAGATTTGCCTACATATCACATTGGTGCTACACCCTAGGGCACTTTAAACTATTTTTGTGGTGCCCTCCCCAAGGCCCACACTGTAAGACAATATTGGAAATTTGTGAGGGTAAGACCCTGTGCTACCTCTGAACATTTGAATTATGAACTGGGTAAGTAGAGCTAGGGATGGGGTTAGAGGGAGGGCTGTCATTACTGTGACTAAGGGACAAAAGAAGAAGAGGGATTACTGGTGGTGTGAGGACTTTTTGTGGTATCCCAGGCTATGAAGTACTGCTCTTCTATATTTCATGCTAAGGTTATGATTGAAAGCTACGGTTAGAACCTAAAGCAGATGGATTATTTTTATTGTGTAGGTCTATGTCTAGGAAGTTGAGGACTTTATAAGAAAGGATTTGTGAAATTAAAATTATGATTCACGTGTTACATTTCAAGATAACATTTTGTCCCATGAGAAAATCTCATTTTAAAGTTAGAGTAAGAGTAAGAGAAACTAATATACTCAAAACTCACTCCCACAGAGCTGTGATAACCTAAGGATGTTAGTGGGCTAAAGGGAGGGCTGCCTTTGGCTCCCTGATGACCTACTAGATTGAGGGAACCTTTTGTGGTCCAGGGATTAATGTAGCTAAAAGTATTAGGATGCATTCTGTAGAAGCTAAGTGAGAAGCAGCTAATTGTAGAGTTGAAGGGCTTAGACTGACTCTTAGCTTCTGGACTTCTAAGTGGATGCACTTCAGGCTAGGACCAGGGTTACAAAGGGACAGGTTATTTTTGTTGTGTCCTGTAGGTAGAGAAGCATCATGAGGAAGAGAGGTGTATGTGAGCTCCAGAAACTTGTTTACGACTTTAAGTACTGTTTGGTTTCCTGGAGAAACCTTGCCTTCTGAGCATATTCTAATTTTCACAACACAAACTAAGGTCGGGGATTTAGGGTTGCATTTTAAAAAACTACAGCTAGGAGAAAGTCTGTTCTTGCTGTGCTTTCTTCATTCTATCTAGGAAGACGGGGATAGGATCTGGTCTATGCCATACAGCAATACAATACAAGGACCAGAGGTCCCATTCCCATCAACATCTTCTACACTCTGAAGTACTGAAAAATAATAAACTGCCTCTCTGCATCCAGTTCTGTAAAACCACTTTGTTTCCTTCAGCTTTGCACCAATTTGCCACTCAAACCCAGCCTGAAATGCACTTAGGCATGAGTAATTGCAAACTCAAACTAAACTCAGTCCTCCTATCAGATGCCTCCATCCATACTGCCTGTAGCGTGCAAGATGGTACATCAAGACCTGAACCCCAAAGGCAGGTAGATAGGGAGCAAAACCTTTCCTGAAGTCATTACAGAAGGACTCAGGGCTGCCAAAACACCTCTTCTCACCTCATCCTTCTGAGCTCTGCATGCACAGCAAGAAACACATGTTTGGCTGCTTCCAGCTCCTCATTGCTACTCTCAACCAGAAGTCCCAGACTGGATCCCAGGCTGGGATGTACAAGGACTATCCATGTACATAGAGACACAAGGGACAATCTTCAGCCCATCACAAGGTTTTCACCCTCTGCTTGGCCCCTGCATTACACCATAGGGAAGGCATTTGGGTCTCACAACCGATTCCTATCAGTAAACTCAGAAATAATCTAAAGTCTATATCTACCTGCAGTCAGGATGAAAGGATCCTGCCCTTTAAATACAGCTCCTCTCCATAAAACTCTCCTAGCTCTGCAGGAGTCATCAGGAATATTTTCCTTTACTTCTCCATTCAAACCTTAAATCTGGCACTTAGTATTTCCTTCATTCCTGGTGGAACCTTTCTGGGGAATATGAAAGACACTGGGTCATGTACAAAGATATGACAAATTCAAACCTCCAGAGCGGAACTCTTCTACAAAGTCTTGTTGCTACAGAGCAGCTTAACAAAAATGTCTCTAAATGCATTGGGATTTGTACCTCCCAGCCAATGCAGTTATGTAAATAAGTCCATGTCCTGCTTCATCTGAGTGTCTGTAATTTCTGTCCTTTCCTGCCTTTTTAGGAGCTGCAGGATGCAGCAAGGACAGTCCCTCTGGCTGCTTTAGATTTTCTCTGTAGCTTTAACCATCACTCTGACACTAGTAAATACACTCCAAGACAGCCACTGCCTTAAGCCCATAAACAGACATCTCTTACTCTGCATAAAAATACTGTCTAGATGCTTTATATCCCCATACCCTAGCTGTAATCCCATCCCCAACATCATTACTTCCCAGGGGACCCTAAGCTACATTAGAAGCCCCGTTTCCCTATAGTATGAATCCTCTCGCTATCTTTCTGGTCTGTGCAGGATATAGCTTGCATAACTTGTTTGACTACTTCATTTTGTCTAACCCTAATCTGAAATGTATTGTGAAATGTAATTATATAGCAGGACAGAACAGCTTTCATCTCCCATAGTTTATTGCCTAGGCTTTACAGGATGCCTCAGTAAAAATGTCTTTAAATGCATTAACTTCTGCAATGAGAAATCTACCCCTAAAGTGATATGTAGCCCATGGGGCCATCCCATTCCTGAAATCAGTTAAGTTAGAGAAGCAAAGCAGCCAGACAGGTTATTCTTGTCACAACCTTAGGAGACCAGAAGGACAAGGAGAGAGCTGCTTTTAGTGAGGCACTCACACTCAAGTCAGGATTTACAGAAGTGTCTGGTCCCCTGAGTACACTTGAGGTTAAATCTATTTAGGAGTCCAGAGCCTAAACCTTTTTAGGACATCATTACAGCAGCACCCTGCAGTGGCCAGACAGACAGACAGGATGTAAGAGGGGACTGTAGCATATCAAGCAGAGGATGTCTTGCTGTTTGAACAGCTACTCAGGTACATTTCAGGTTGGAGTTAGGATTAATGTTAGATTTAGGGTTTCAAATTCAAGCAGACAGGCTATTCTTTTTGTATCAGGCAGAGCACAGAAAGTCAGTGAACAGACACCTGTTGGTAGACTAGGTCCCTGTATAGTACTTTAAGATATTAGCCTAATAAACCAAAATCTACTGTATTTCAAGTCATAATTATTGTAATATTTTCCAGGACCTATAAAGTAACATATAATTCTGCTGCTAAGGGAACTGAAGGCCCTTCTCAGCCCCTGTCAAAGCTACCTGGTGCCTTGTTGCATGGTCTGCTAGGGCAGTGATGGAGGTTAGTTCCCTTGTCTCTATGGTCAGGAATCGTGTTAAGGACATTGAAGTGTTTCAAGTTAACAAGAGTGAAAATGGGATGTCCTTTATTTTAGGGACTGTATTTCAGTATGGATTCAAGTGAAAGCCAAGGAATCTAAGGCATGCAGGAACATTCTAATTGCTGAATGCCCCAGGGACATGATTGCTGGGAAATGACCATGTGTGGGCATCAAGGTGGAATACTCTGTTATTGAAGGCCTTTGTTTCCTGCTTACAGCAGAGTTGAGGCTAGGGTTTGGGTTAGTGTGTTGCAGACAGTTGCTTTAAAAGAATGCCTGTTTCTGATGGCCTCTTCCATAAATATGATTTTTTTTTTGTCTGGAAATGTCTTCAGTGCTGCCCCTGACTGCCCTGAACACCTCACCAAGGAGCAGCCATCCCCCTGCCACCTCAGCCCCAGTGCTCCTGTTTGGAGACAGAGGCTACTGGCAACACCCTGGCAGCACAGGGGAAATTGGACAGGATATGTGTTTCCAGCTTTGGACAATTCAGCAAGCAGGTAGCAACAGATGTCTCCTTCCTGTGATAACCCTGTGAAGCTGTGGTTTTCCTCTCCTTCACCCATGCCTGTGGCACTCTTGGTCCACCACAGGATGCCCCTCTGGCTTTCTGCCTGTTGTGGATGACTGCTTTTGTGCTCCTGTCACTGCATGCCTGCCTGTGAGCTGGTTGATGTGTGTTAGACATTCATTTCTGATTCTTGCAGGTCAGCAGGTAACCTTCATAAGTAAACGAGCATCCAAATTAAAGACAGGCATGTTTCAACAAGGGAACTCAATCTGATTCCGAAGGTGAAAGATCAAGTTTATTAGCTAAGCCACCCACCTCCCCAGGAATATTACATGAATTAAAACCAGACTTCCTGGTGTTAGATATGCAACGGCTGTCAACAGCATAAATTATGCCTGAAGAGGTTTCAATTGCTCTTCTGAAAAATATGAAAACTTTTCTTCTTCTTTTTTTTGTTGATTAAAGGGTTGCAAAGTTTTGTAAAAAGGGATGTGGGCAATACCCCATCTTCCACTTACAGACTTGGGCAGTTGCAGTAAGCTGTCCCTTAAGGGCACAAAACAGGCATCCAAAGACTTAAAATATTTGTCAATAAAAAGACTTTTTGTTGTCGTTTCAATGAGAAACTCTCTTTAAACTGGCCATTCAAAATGAGATAATATGCTCCAGCTACAGCCATCTCTGAAACTTACTGATAGGACAAAAATGTTATTTAAAAAGCAAGACTTGAATTACCAGTTTCTCTACAGTCATTAAGGGCATTAGATTCAGTGAGTTTATGGCATTTCTCGTATAAACTCTAAGTGCTAAAAGTCAAAATGAACAGTTGATCTCAAATATATTCAGTGTTGAAAGTCACTGCAGAGGCTGGAAAGGCTGACAGTTCATTTGCAGCACAAAGAGGAATTACCATACCATTCCTGATAGCCAAAAGTTGAAGTAATAAGAAAGAAATGACCTTCCCTCCAGTAGTTCTACTGATTAGACATCTTTTCATGGTACTTTCTTAAATGGAGATGAGAATTATTGACTTAATTCAGTTAAGGCTGGTGTAAATCAGGACTTATTCAATTTTAATCAGTGCTGTTGAGCTAATAGAAGTAAATTCCTCATTATATTTGCTCTGTGGTGAAAGTGCTGCGTGATAGCTTCATCAAGTAAAAATTTGTTCTAGGTTCCCCGTCAGTGCTTAGAGTAAAAGGTTATAACAATAAATGTATAGTTTCCTACCAGAATTATCTGGTAATTTACTTACTACAGCTCACATATACTTTTTACTTGCATGGAGGAGAGGCCACAAGATGTGCTGAAGGCTTGCTGGAGAAACAGACGACTATCAACAGTATTTCCCTGCTTCTTTCTTGAGGAATCTTGGCAAAATTAAGAACACCAATCTACACTTATTTAGTTATTTATTTAATACTTATTTCTTTAAAAACAGTGATCAACCCAACTGCAACTGAGTGAATTGACAATTAGTCATGGAATGGATTAATTTTACATGTCTGCTTTTGAATTACCTGATAACACAGCAAAATCCAGAAATGTATTCATTCACTACTCACTGTTACTTGCAAAAATGCTCTTTTGTGAAAGCATTGCTTCACTCTAGAGTGATAAAAGCCATCCTGAGCCATAGAGACTGTCCAAATGAGAGCATGTTAGAGACACAAGTGCAACACTAGCTTGACCTACTGGGTCTTTATAAAATCTCTTTCCCATTAAATTCTGGCTAATTTTGATCCTTATATAGATATATACTTTTGAACCTTTTCATTGAAATGCTGCTTTGGACATATGTGTGACTGGAGCGCTGGCAGTGCTCGACAAGCTGCCTCCCTTACAGGCCACCTCCTCAGCCACTCAGTGTTACCTACTCCAGCACCCACTTTGGAGGAAGATTTCATGTATGGAGTTTTTGTCTCTGATCTTTAATTTCATTTTGGAAACAAGCCATGCACAACAGAAACACGCTAGCAGCCTTACCTCTGTTTGTAAAGGCGGGTTTTTTTGCACTTCCTAGTTCTCACCCCTGTGGGGAGCTGTCAGAAGTTCTGGTGATGCAGATTGAGTGACAGCCGGTAGGACTGCAGTGTTTGAGGAGTGTCTATCATACATACACATGCACATCTATGAGAGTCAACAGCAGAGCTTTCCAAAATATCCAGAAGTGTGCACTAGTACTTTTTGGATGTGGCTGCTGAACTCCACAGGAGATTCAGACCCTTCATTTTTACTTGTGCTTCCTTACAAATGAACAACGTGGAGACATACACGTCCTTTAGCAGAATGAACTTGAGAAGGTTCCAACAAGGCCGTGGTTATCTCCTCTCAGGCAGCACCAAAACCCACATCTCCCGGGGCCACAGCAGGAATAAGCAAGAGGCACTGGGGTTGTGGGAAGTTTTTCAGGGCTGCCTGCAATCGCCACCAAGGCAAACAAAAGAAAGCTGTTGGGAAGCGCTGAGGCCAGCGTCCCGACAGAGCTGGCCGGCCTTGCCGGCGTCACAGCGGGGCTCCCTCCCCTCCCACACATCACAGACTGGCACCATGGCGTCCCCAAGAAGAAAATGCCCGCTTCTTAATGAGAAATTCAGTGATTTATCTGATAAGGGAGCAATTATCTGAAGACAATATCATCATTTGTGGGTAGGAAGCCGTCCTCCGTCACGCCAGGGATGTGACCAAACACAGAACGTGTTTTACTTTGGACTAAGCATTCCCTTTCATCTAGACTGTGGCTTCCTTTCACAACTGTAGCTGGCTTGCATAAAGCTACCTTTCATCTGATTTCCTAATGAATAAGTTTTAAAATTCACAAGGGGTCAGTTGCTGGTGACTAGAATATTTCCTGCAGGAATGTGTCAGAGCAGGTATATAATACACCTACTACAGCATACCTTGATAAAGAATGAATCCTACAGGAGTGTATCACAACACTGCATCTCAGACATTGCAAATTGGCTGTGTGTGCCCTTCCCTCCTGTATCACTTCAGCACTGCACTGCAGAGAGATCCCAGACATCTGATTTCTCCCATGGTTGTGCTCCTTCCCTGTTTATTCTTAGAGAATATTTTTAAAGGTCCTTACTTCCTCTGGAGGAACAGGGTAAACCCCAAATTTCTATAAAAATCTTCTTCCAAACTCATGAAACAGGGAGTAGTTTCTCCTGCTGGGAAAGTGGCAGCAGCTTTAGAGCCCATTCAGCTGCTACTGAACTCTGTCCGCTGGGAACCCCAACATGTGCCTGATGAAGAGCTCGTGCATCCTTCTGTGAGCCAAGGTGTATCATCACCTCCTTCTAGGCACTTTACATCAGTGTCTCCAGGTGAGCAGACCTTGCAGCCCCTTGGGATGAAGGGTAAGATTCACTTGCTTTAACTTCAGCATGCATTTTTTAAGTGATTTGCAGGACTGAGGTGGCTCAGAGTCCTGCAGAGCTGAGTCACATCTAGCTGGCATCCCACAGTTCCTTCATTACAATGAACAAGGAACAATTTAGTTCCCTTATTACAATGGAATAGAGGCTTTTCTTCATCTTTTTCAAACAATAAAGCGTATAACCCTCAAGGAACATAACCCAAATCTCATTGCTTCCGATGCAAAAGGTTTAGTCTTTATCATAGAATACGGCTATACACAGAGCTGGAATATTTATGGCTTTGAAGCAATCTTTAATAAATATATTTACTTTCTGCTGCTTAAGAAAAATCCCTACCATCAGATCTTAATCTCTTCCCACAGAAAACCAAGAACAGATTTTTCAGTGTTTTGTCTGTTTCCTAGCTGCTCTTACCAATGCACTGGCATTAGTTTAGAAGAAGACTGTCCCACTAAGCATGACTATCCTTTATAAAGCATAATTGCTAGAGGCGACTTAGAACAGGCTCAAAGAGGATAGAGAGGGAGATGGGGAAAGAAGAGAATTGCTTTTGGTTTGATCCATTGCCATAGCAATCCCTCAAATTCTTTTTGATTTATCTTCTTAGACTGCTTCCACATCCTAAACAGCCAGAATCACAGCCTAATTTCTGCTGTATCAGCAGTAACACTGAGTCACAGCTGCCAGTTTTTTCTCTATTTCTTTATTATTATTAGGTATAAGGTATTTTTAATGCAACTCTGCAGGCTACAGCAGAATAGTTGGCCAAACTGACCAGCAGATATTAACTCTGATACTGGGGCTTTCACCATATGTGATTTCCATGCATTGAAACAATAGGATATCATAGTGTGGAGCTCCTCTTGGATCCAATATGGAACGTTTGGAAGGCACTCTAGCTACAAAAATCTGTATTACTGGTATTACATCTGGGATTTTATCATAAGTTAGGGGTAAAATGGTACAGAAATATTATTATTAGCCCCAGACAGGCAATCCAAATCTAGCTAACTGTGATTAAACATTAAAAAATAGACTAAAAAGGAAAAGATATGTAAAGGCACAATAAGTCACCTAAAAACACCTTCTTAGAATAATTCTATCTGCAAATTGAACACTTAGGATCAGGTCTTTGTTCTCAGTCTCTAAATTTTCGGGACGTCTGATTTTCTTCTTAATCATGTCACCCAAGAATAAGTACAAATGCTGCAAGCTTGTCAAGATGGACACATAATGGGAGAGAAATTAAGAGTAAAACTACTCCAAGTGTCTTCAGGAAGGATTAGGGCTGTCCTTGAACAGCACATGTGTGGAATTGTTTCATATATACAGTTTATGGTCTTATTCTCAGGAAGCTGCTGGGAGATATTACTGAACGAAAGGGAAAGCACTTCATACTCAAGTGGCTGAATAACATTTTGCATTTTGTATGGAGGAACAACTCAGAGCTGATAACCCCAGGGCTAATAAGCCTTGGGGTTTCTTTTTCACTATTGCATGTGTTACACTTGTAGCAGAGATACTGAACAGCATCAGATGTCTATACATTAAAAAGTGTACAAGTGCAAAAGCAGAGAAGATCCGTGTGCCCGAGATCTTACAGCTTGAGGAAAGATTAGTTTAGAAATGTAGATTTTCAAAACTAGTGAGCAAAACATAATCTTAAATGCAAAGACTCTCGCAGCTGTTGGAATCACTAGTGCTACAGCAACAATGTTTATTTTCATGTCCTGGAGTCAGCAAAGCCAAGACTGAAATGGGAAACCTGAAACAGGTCCCTTTCAGTGAAGATGTGCAGATACTTAATAGCCTGCTCAAGTACCCTCTAGGCAAAAAAACAGAGATGGTAGCAGGGACATTGGCCCACTGACCCCATTCCCTGCTCGTCCTCCTCTTCCTCCAGTGCCATAGATATGAGAAGAGATGACTAAGATAATGGCTTTAGCACAGACCATGTCCCTTTTGGGATAAGGGGTCACACGGTGCTGCAGTAGAGCTTGGGAAAGCCCTGACCATGACCCTTGTGCAATTACAGTGTGGAAAGAGCTCTGTCTTACAGCTTGGGCTTACATCACGGTGAACAGGAATTGAACTTAGTGCACCAAAGATCATTTAAATAGTTAACATAAAAATGGAAGAATGTTTCAGTGTAAAGTAGAGAGCTCTTGGCTCCCACCAGAAGCCCCTTCTCTGTTTTGTAGTGCTCCTACCAACCCCCTAGAAGCAAAGAAGCAATCTGTAGGATTGATGAAAAAAAATGTCTTCCAGAACCTTTTGAACCACTCTTACGTGGATTTTTCTAACTCTGTCCACACTTCAGCTTTTGCTGGCATTGTTATTACAGAAGGGGCTGGGAACAACAACATTTTAAAGAATAAAGGAGGCTTCGATTGCAAAAGTGTTTTCCACAGCTGCCCAGTTGGTACAGCACTGCCCCAGGCTGCAGTTAAGAGACTGCTTTCCCTAACAGTAAAGCTTGTTTAAGAAGCTCTTGCCCTTGGCCTGTTGTTTCTGTCCTTGTGCTATATTTCAGCATCTTTTTGCTTGCATGAGTGCAACTGGTGGTTAAAACATGCCATAATCCAAATCACGGAAATGGTCTGAATTAAGAAACCTTCCAAGGAGAAGTTATTGGGGGGGGCGGGGGATGTCTTTAATGCATCTTTTCCGTGTCTGGTTGAGAAAGCACTTCAAACAACATAATGGTACAGTGAGGGAGACAGTTAATTGCAGAATAGGCAGGGATAACAGAAACTTGTAGCAGGAATTTTTTAAACAGCTTTGCTCTCAGAGAAACCACGTGTAACTGCAGTGACAGATCCTCAGGCTCTGTGGGCTGTGCCCTGCCCTGATATAGCCCTTCTGCTGATCCATCCTCCTCTTCTGCTCTTTTCCCCCAGAGCGGGTTTGGGAGGGCATGCTCAGATGCTGTGAGCTAGCTGTCTTCCACCAACTTTTCCTCAGGAAAAGTGAGGTTTTATGTTTTTATTTTCACCGCTCCAGGTGTTCATGTAAAAGGGAAATGGAATTCACGCTTTGGCTTTTGTGATATTTTTGGTTTTAAACTCAAGTTGCCTCAGAGAACTTTAACTCTTCCAGGCCCTCAAGGACAGCCTAATCCCACTGTAGATGATATCTACCTAATGGCCTGAAAAGGAACATCAGAAGGGTGCCAATAAGAGTTTCTCTTCTATCACGTCAACAAATCACCCAATAAAACCATGCAGGCAGATTTGACAAGGTATTAAAAAAAACCAAACCAAACAAACACATTTTCAGACCTTCACTACAAGTAAGATAAAGAGGAAGCAAAGAAATGCAAAATCAGTGTATCTACTTCCACCACAGGTCTTCTTTAAAACTTGTACCTTGTCAGTTACAGTAGTGATAAAAAGGAAATAGAAAGATGATACTGTCTGGATTGCAGGGACAGGATAATAAGATTCCACTGCTTATTCATGATAGGTTAATTTGAAAAAGAAAAGTCATCTCTCTGAATGGTCCTCATGATAGTCTTGTGAGGATAAGTAACAGACGGAGTGGAGCCCATCTGGGATTCTACCAGTTAGACTCTCCCAGGGCAAAGACCTCATATTGCATTAGAATATTTATTTGAAAGACACTGTTTGCAGAGACTATATCGCATGTATTAACCTGGAATTGCATAGAATGTTATGTCATTTTTATCAGTTACTTCACAATTGTGTATTTTGTTTCTACATCCAAGGCATTAAAGTGCATTAATTTAATTTCATCTTATCAAGCAGCAGCCAAACAGATGCTCAGTGAAGATTAGGAGAAGAAAACAAAAAGCTTTTTCACTCTAAGGGCTCTGCTGTATGTCATGGGTGCTTACATGGGCTCACAAATCACTGGTGATAAAATGGATGCCTGCTGCAAACTAAAGACACCAGCTCAAGAAGAGAGAGCCAGAAAGCCAACTGTGTGTGACAGTAGCCAGAATGAACTTTAAACCAGTTGTTCACTGCCATGTAAAATCTCCATACTGGAGTCGTAACTTTTATTATTTATTCATACTTGCAGAGTAGTGTTGCTACAGCAATTGTGAAAGAGAACTATCATGTAGAAACACAGCAGCAGGCATGCTGGATGCTCAGGCTTATTATAATCAAAGCACTCTCACACATTTTCACTACACACAGAACTGCAGCATTTTCCTACACAAACAGCAGCAATACCTTCAAAAACAAGCTTCCTTCTTTGGTGTTTTATCAACAAATACTGAACACGCCTTTAGTGTTCATAAGAAATTATATTTCTCTGTCCAAAAACCCTTTGTGGGATGAATTCCTGCCCTCATTTAACTGGCTGCAATTTGTGCAGAGGAAGTCTTGACAGGGCAACCAAAATGGACTAGACATTCCTTTATATTCATATTTTCAAGAGTGACAGTTGAGTATTTCAGTTAAATCATATCACCCTAAAATGAGATGGCTTTTAATAATTCAAGAGCAATAGAGAAAACCAGGAAATTTTAATTCTAGGAATGAAATTCACATCAAAGGATGCTGTGTTTCCATTTCTTCATCACAGCCTAAACAAAAGAGATAAAACCAGGCCATTTACTACTCTGGATTTCAGATGGGATTTATTGATGTTAAACTTGTGGCATTAATACTTGACATAGTCTACCAAAGGTGCCCCACATGACTGTACTTACTCTCTGGTTTTGTTCTTCTATGTGCATGACCACGGAAGTTTCCAAGAAAGTTCAATTTTGCTTTATCAGGACAGGTCAAACAACCATCTCATTCCAACTTCAAGTCTCTGACCATGGCAAGGAGCAGATGCTTTCAGAAAGCTTACAACAAAGCAAGTACAGACCAGTTCTTCCGCTGGAGAGGGACCATAAGAAACTTCTTTGGTCAGATGCTCAGCCATTAGCCATGACATCAGTAATATAGGTTGAGGGGAAGGAAAATTTATGTTTTTTTGGAAAAGTATAAAACCCACCCACATCTCAGCTTTTTTGCAGATTTCCCTATAATTAGGAATAAAAGCTGAGGTGTCTCCACAGTTTGTATGTCCCAGAGCACACCACAACTAACCCATTGTGCATGTTACTTGGCAAGAAATACCTCAACACATCCTGGGAATTTGGAAGGCAGGCTTACTCATCTTCAGAAATGACATCAGTATAACTTCAAAATAGCTGAGCTGGTCCAATGCCCTGTGTCTTGGCAAGGCACTGATACAGTCAGATGGCTGCTAGTACCAGGCAATCTCAGCCAAAGCCAACTGGGGCATCTCTGATGGACTGCAACTGAACTGCATTTAGTTCTCACATCAAAAGTTTTGTTGATAATATCCAATAAATATTTTTGAGCAACACTTTCATAAACACCTTGTTTTTTAACTTTTGTAAATCTGACAACAAGTATTTTCCTTAACCCATGACACCAAAGCCCAGCAGACCCAAAGAAACTAACTGTTGCTACGTGAGTCTGTGGTATCACTTCTTCCAGGGACCCAGGAGCCATGCCATAGCAGCTCAAACATGGGATGAGGCTTAGGAGAACAGCATCTTTGAGTAGTTCAGAACTGACTCATTGTGGCCTCAGGAAGAGGCCATCTCTGCATCACTGTTTCCAGCTAGTGAGTGGAGATAATGTTGTTTATCCATCTTCATAATGTGGTCTGACTGATGAAGGCGAAAAAACACTCATAAATATCATGCTGAAGACACAAAACCTGGGGAAAATGCAGAGGTAAACCAGATGTTATTGATGGTCTGACTGCTCTTGGAAAGATCTCCTAGAGTGATGTGATCAGGTATGACAGTAGATTAAAAAAGATAAAACAGAAGCTAATAAAATATTAGAGATGGCAACGATGCAGAGCAACAGCTAGCCTGTAGGAAAAGAAAGTTTCTGGTTTGCCAACGGCTGCAAAATTGGCGAGCAAAATGCCCAAGGAAATGTTGAGCAGATGAGGACCCATTTGCCTTGAGTCCCTACAGTTCTACGATTTTAATTTGGCAGTATTCACAAGAAATCATTCTTGGTTTATTCTCCCATCAATTTATTTGAACCAGTATGTCTTTAAAGTCAACCAAATGTAATAAAAGGATATTTTCCAGCATATATTGTTGCAACAAAGAAGAGAACAGTGGAACACATTTTTCCCAAACCATTTACTAGTCTCCAGGGAGATATAATTTCCTTTCAAACTGAACTACATTTCAATTCATAGGACATTTTTATTAGCCATTTTGGGCTAAGTAATTGACTCTTTTGGAAGAAGTTCTCTCATTGTCGCAATATCAATTAGTCAACGAAATATCACAAGGTGAAGTGAGCAACTGACAGGATATGTATCTGCTCCTACTCAGCACTACAAATAAGACCCTCCTTCTTTTACTCAGCTGTCTAGCTGATACTTACAGCTTTATATCTCCATATCTAAATGAATGACGGTTTGTTTTTTTATGTGGAATTGTGGAAAATACCATTATATGAAAAGCTCAACAAAGGCATTCCTATCCTCAGTAGGTAGGAGGACAGTGTAAAGGAGGAGGAGACTCCTGAATACTGGGCTAAGTGGACCTCTTCTGAAAACAAATGCAGCCATGCACATGAAAATGACAAGTGCTTACTTCAACGGGAATCTACGACTTAAGTATGCCGGTGTCTTGCAGGTTTGGGAGATAATAAACACCCAGTTCCCTTGAGTGGCTGATGCAGCACTCTGCATCACTACAGCTGCTGACAATGCAGGAAAAAATAATCATAGAATCATAGAATCACAGGGGTTGGAAGGGACCTTTAGAGATCATCTAGTCCAACCCCCTGAGAAGCAGGTCCATCTAGATCAGGTCACATGTGTCCAGGCAAGTCTTGAAGAGCTCCAAGGAAGGAAACAAATAATATGAAATGAATATGAGATGAAATAATAGGAGATGAAAGCATGGTGGACTGAACTCTTGAGAAGAAAACCAGTGAATAAACAAAAGGTGGAGCCATTGGACCCACCAGCTATGTACACTGAGTCTAGCTGTGCAAGTGCAACTTCACAAAACCACCAGTACACGCTGGAGATTTGTTCTCAGAGTGATATATGTATGCTATGCAGTTTGGATTGGATATAGTTTCCTTTCACACTCTGTCTTGAAGCAACTTACTATACTGGACAGTTATGGAAGTTTGTAGTTAATGACTAGCTGGCCATTGCTGCTGCTTTTATATTCATTCCTCTTTTGTCAAGGAAAGATCAATAGCACATGCTTGGCACAAAACTATTGTAATCAACACCATGTTTTGAAAGATCAAACTGCCACTTTGTTAGGAAGTATCAGAAAATTTCATCTGAAAACCTGAAAGTACTCTTGGGCAGTGGAGTGTGTAAACTGCACATTACAAAGGCCAGAAAGAAGACAAGATGAAGCTGTCAATATTGAAGACTGGACTGAATCATCGATATTTGTGTGACATGATATGATATGATATGATATGATATGATATGATATATGGCATGACCGTTACCAATTGAAATCTGATTAACAACTTCAAGTACAGTAGCTTTTTTAGAGCTGTATTCAAACAATGAGGAGGAATTAAAGATCTAGGCAAAGTTTCACAAAGCAAATAATTTCTTTTTAATTGAAACCATAAGGGCATAGTTTTGGATGCAGAGAATTCTCTGGAGTTCTTTGCTTCATTTGAACACAAGTGATTTAAGCATATTATTACATGAATACATTGTACTACATCCCTTACTTGAAAAAAAGGCATGGAAAGGCAGCAGAAAAATACATTTCCCTCATCTCTCCCCTTCTGAATATGACATACCAGCAAGCTTTTGGCATGGCAGTATATATTAATACTACACTTCTATATGGGAATCATATACCACATTTTTATGTTTCAGTCTTAGCCAACGTTTCCTTCTTGTAAAACATCCAAGGTTTCTTGCAGAAGCTTTATTTCAAAAGATGCATTGTTTCCACTGAGTTATGTACTAAGAATAATCGGGTAAAATTATGATATTAACCCTAATGGAAACAAGACATTCCTTACTATTTGCTCTTGATGAAACGTTGTGATTTGAAGAGACCCCAAAGAACAATGATTAATAGAGGCAGAAACTCTGACAGTTGCAAACCTTTGCCTATCGGCCCCCTGCACAGTACTGCAAGTACTTCAGTGGTGTTTTGCTGACTGGGGACATAGTAACTGATTTTCTGCAAAATACACATTGCTCACATGAGATTTTTGTTGTTTCCAGTTACTGAATGTCTTGAAAATGAGCTTAAACACTTTAACTAGTTTCCACGCATCACTGTACCATTGCTGTGGTTACCTCAGGTATGTTCTGTGATCACAGATTAAATGTTCTGATCAGTCTTAAGTGGAAGAGCAGATGGTAGGGCTCAATCATAACATAAAAGTGGAAGCACTTGTGTGCATGTGTGGCTGAGTGGCAAGGGTTTTTCCACTCATCCCATAGTATCACAGTGTTAAAGGACTTCTCACAGGAGAAAACAACGTGAACAGGGAAAATATGGTCACGTAACTCCCACCTCTGCAGAGCTGCCCAGTGGAGGATACACATAGTGCAAGGGATGCAGCATGGGCAGGTTGAAGTGCCACGCATGGAAAGCAGGATCACTTCTTTTCTCCCACACAGCTCACTAGAAAAATAAGACTTTTAAGGACATTTCAGGTGATACATACTATAATTACATTGTCTGCTATCTTAAAACAACAAAGATATGCTTGTCCACATAAAGCTGTTAGCATGAACTCATTTGTGCTATCAGAGACCAAAACTGGGTGGAGAAGGTATCTCTGCTTGTTCAGAAGAGGATAAACTGTCATTTTGTGAGTAATTTGGGATGTAAAACGGCAGAGAAGTCTTGCTCTTCTTCATAAAAACCTAGGTAGACGCATGTATATGTAAACAAAGTAGTCACATAAACTAAGACTTCATTCTCTGTGTCCAGCTAATCAGATCACAGTTTTAAGGAGACAATTCCTTTCTACTGAAAGAGGAAAGGGAAGTTCAATAATCTTTTGGATTTACCCAAATCATCCACTATCACATTGTAAGAATTGTGGCTGAGATCCAGTTTAACAAGTTTTTCAACAGCTTTCCATGATTCTGTGAAGCTGCCCAAAACACATAATGATTTTTGAGCACACGGGAAATATTCAAAGCATAAAGTTTTGCAAATATTTAAGCAACATGCTTTGCTGGTGGATTACTTTTTTTTTTCTCCATTTTGCAGTATAACTTGCACAACTGCTCAACATCACATGATGAGTTCTGACAAGCCCTTGCCAAATAGTACCTGTGACACCCATAGAACTATACAAAAACTATATTAATTATCTGAGTTGTGTTAGGCTATAATTGCTTAGAGTATTCATCACCATAGCATACATACTTATTATATTTTGTTATGATGTTGCCCTTCCTGTAGAAAGATTTTAAAAATAGAATGATTTTAGAATGAAAAGTCGACATGGGTGACAGCTGAATTACATCACAGTTCCCTGTGACTTTTGGATAAGATATTTTGAGGAATAGGTTTTCAGATGCTGCAGTGACAGAAAAAGATGAGTTCAAAATTCTAGCCTGAAAAGTCTGCAATTTTCTAGGTTTAAAGAAACCCACTCCACTGCTGGAGACCTTCACATAGTCCCCTCAGAACCAGCAGCAAAAGCAGTTGTGAAGGAGATGCATTCCCATCCCCAGCTTGGTGTGGCAGGATTCGTACTAGGAAGCAGCTTTGAAGAAACTCCATTTGCAGGGAGACAGATTACATTAAAACTTCCCTGCACCTAGTGTGGCTGTTCACCAAGGACAGAACATAATTGCCTCCAGATCCCATGACCTCTGCCTAAAGACAGAGTTACTGCAAAGCCCAGCCTGATATCCAAGTACAGTCTGTGCAAATATCAAAATGACAATAAACCCAAGGCAGCTCTGAGAACAGGGTTCCCAGAAGGGCCAAATTAGGATGCTGCTCTTGGCTTTCTTTGGGCTGCTAATGTAAGGCAGTAAATAGCACTACATCAATTCTGTTTACTTTCCAGCCTGCAAAACCACTGAAATGCACCCGAAGATGGACATTACCACCTGCTTAGTCTAACTTGGCTAATGAGTTGGCTGAGATACCCTTCTGTCTGGGTGGGGTGCAGGCATGTTTCAGCAGGAAAGCCATTTGGGCCCTATCGTGGCTTTCTCCCTCACTCCTCTGCTGCGCACAAACCAGGGCTGTTAGGGAGAGAGGAGTGGGGCAGGCAGGACCATGCAGGCAGAGATGAACAATGCCTTAACAAGAACAAAAGCAATTTCAAATCCCACCAGTTTGTTAGATTACTTAAGACGTTTGACTGAATGTCAAAAATGTTTCAATGAATAGTTTCACCACCCAGATCTTATTTCTAGGCCTTCTTTTGAAAAAAGAACTACTGAAACTTAGTAATTAAGTGCTTAATTTCAACTTTCCTCAAATATGTGTTTACAATTCCATTGTGCAAATGTGGCTCAAAGCAGTAAGGCTTTGAACTGGTTAACTTGAATCTAGAGAGATACCTTTCCAAGTCCAGTTAGGACAAAACTTAAAACCTCACATCCAGCTTCCAGAGCCTTCCTAAGTCTCCTGTTTTGCCCTGACATTTCCACAGATGACTGCAGGCATGTCTCCCACACCTCTTTCATTCGTGCCCAACAGCTCCACAGAACCAATCACCTTTCTTCCAAATGGATTTGGTCTGCTGGGTGCTGACTTAAATAAAGTGTGTGATGCCACGTGTG
Source organism: Colius striatus (assembly GCF_028858725.1). Lineage (NCBI taxonomy): Eukaryota > Metazoa > Chordata > Aves > Coliiformes > Coliidae > Colius > Colius striatus. The sequence continues at coordinate 49,584,523 of NC_084763.1, forward strand.
CCATAAAGCAGCATGACAATGTGATTCACACGCTGCCTACAGATTTTCCATGATCTCTTTGTGCTGTATGGCTTGTGCTCCTTCGTATCATTTGGAGGAACTCTCGGAATAACGATTTGGCGTGTGTAACTGGTTTTTCCATTTCTGTCATTAAAGCTGCTTTCAGGGCCATGCTTGAAAATGCAACAAAAGACTTTCCCACGTCGCAAATCACTGTAGTACTTGGTGTGCACTATATCAATAAATATATTAGCTTACTTATAGGAAAAGGATGACAAAGTCCACAATTGTCCAAGCTGTGAGAAAAATGAGGTTCTGCTTCAACTAAACGAGCTAGTAACAATGTCACTTTTTAACCTTCAGCTCCTCAGGTACAGTACAAGGCTCACAAGTGGATTTTATCTTACGTGCAGCATTAAATTGGTGCCATTAACCTTGTAGGTCAGCCCTTTGAAGTCAAGCAGACATTTTGCTATTGATTTCCATGGAGCCAGCATTTCATATTTATTTCCATTGACTCTTTCAAAGCATCAGGAAAATTTCTGCCTAGAAAACCAGAAAAGAAATGTGAAACAGAAGGATATGGGAAGAAGGATTTCACCTTCGATGTGAATGCAGCATCTTCCAGTGCCAGTTCAACTGACAGCATTCTGCGCAGACTCTGAGACAGTCCCTTCAGCGACCAGCAGAAGTATTTAAAATACTTACAGAAATCAATTCTAATGACTTTCCAGGAGTGGAGAGAGAAAGCAACAGGCAGGCAAATGATTCAAGTGAAGTTGAAGCAAACAGAAATGGTGCTGGGGGAGGGTAGAAGGCTAGACCTAGACCTGGAATCATGCTACACGGAAAAGATGGAGCAACTCCTGTACAGATCCATGTTCAAATCCAGATTTTTAAGGTTCATCAGAACAAAAATTGACTGATACAGGCAGAGGAATTTGAAAGAGAGACCATTCATATTCTGCTCCCACTCACTGGAAAAGGAAAAGCACCAAACTGCCTGATATTGCTAGTTAAACATTTTAAGTTAATAGTAAATTTCCAAAAGACTTGGCTTCTGTCATGAGGAAATAATATTCTGTAAAAAGAGAAACCGCTAGCAGTGAAGAAAAAAAACAAATGTGGAGAAAAGGTACCTGGCAATGGACTGGTGACAATGAAGTGCACACTAAGGAGCTACCAGTACAGGTTTTTCCTGAACTGAAGAATAGGAAAAACACAGCAAATCACAGAGAAATGGACAGGACTATCAACCCCTTATTGAAATGGTGCACAGCAAGCACAAGACAGAAAGGTGTCTCTTTCCAGAGTAGAATTTCCAATCTAATCATACCTGTGGTCTCACTTAATCCAAAAGACTCTACTCAAAATGCTCAAGGGTTGGACCAGATGACCTTTAAATGTCTCTTCCAGCCCAAACTGTTCTATGACTCTATGATCACCTTGATCATTCTAAGTCCTATCTAAGCATGTTAAACACCAATTCCAACCAATCCAAAGAAGTTACATAAATTTTTGTTTCTAGATACAAGGAAATTACCTATTTCTAGTAAGCATGCAAGAAAGCTCTACAAGATGCTGAAGAGGGTTTGCATACACTATTTTTTTGCTTCTAAAGGAAAAGAATTCTACAGCCCTTTTTCTTTGATATTTCTGTATCCCCTGGAGTAATTTTTCATTTGTAACTGAGGATTTCAATTTGCTGGGAAGAGTCAAAATAGAAATTCTTATTTCTCTGTGCCTTTCCTTCCAGGCAGCCTACACAATCCCAAGTACTATTCATTGTTTTAATGAGAATAAAAAGGAACAGCATTTCAGCTGCCTCTGGGGGATCCTCACTGTGTAGCAAAATGCACTACATGGCATCAGGCCCACAGGTTCCTTGCTTTTTGTTTAGAAATGTGAGTCTGATTGCTTTTTAAGGAGTAGTGCCCCAATGCAGGGACCCTGCAATTATGCGTGTTGAAGAGGAACCTGGGGTTATCCCTTTTCCTTGGTGCCTGATGCACTTTGGTTTGCTGAAGTTTCCAAGCTCTGCAGTCACTAATAAAGTCAATTCAAATTGTGCTTTGCCCATAGATAGTACAGTCTGATGCCAAGTGCTAGAAAATCAAATCCTGGCATCTCAAGTAAGTGCTCCAAATTCAACAGGAAAATGGAGGTGTCCCCAATTAGATGATCTTTTTGTTCAACCCAAATCCAAACATCTTGTGCATACTTAGGGCTTTTGTTTAAGTAGTAAAGTATAGGCAAGTGCAATCTTTCCAGTTCATATTTAACATGGCAAAATGAAATTACTCGAGGTTTCTTCTTACTTTTTTTCTTGCAGAGTTGTTTACTGACCTCAGCACCAACTAATGAACTGTTCCATGTTCTGAAAATACATTGCAGAGAAGTAATTATGCATCATAAACCTCTAATTTAATACTGTAGGTCACATTTTTACACTATGTTTCTCAATGCTGATTTTTTCAGTAGGGACCTTCTGGAAAAGCAATATATCACAACCATCAAGCTACATCCTTGTGACAATGGTGCAGCCCCCACTGACAGCAGAACACTGTATGTGGATTTCATGGTCCTGAGAAAACAAAGCAGAGGTGCTGTTAACTCTAATACAGCAGAGGAAAGTAGCACTGCTTTGTGTGAGGATGTCAGACAAACAGTGAGATTGAGCAATCTTTGCTTTGTTACTCAAGGGAAATGTGCTATAGCCCACTTGAGCCAGGGCTTGACCACTTCTGCATCAGATTGCCTTTTTCCCTCTGTCTCCTCAAGCATCTGCTCACCACAGCCTTTTTTCCCAGGAGCGCCTCACAGAATCAGTCTGCCCAATTTACAGTCCCAGCACCTACCATCTCAGACATCTCATCCCATCCCTAAGAAAACCCGTAGAGCTGCCCCTGAGATGGAGAGTGGTGGAACTCAGGAAAGCAAGAATAATAGCAAAAATGTAGGAGGAAGGGGCAGCCCATGTCTCTCCTCCTATGGCAGGGAATTAGCACAGCAACCCACATGAGACCAATGTCCTGAAAAAGTCCAGGCTGGCTCTTGTCCAAGGACAGAGTGTAGGAGCTATATGCACAACAGAAGGACAACACCCAAATAAAATAATTGCTGTATGTTGTTACTATCCTTTCGTTACCCTGGGAACACGTACAAGGTCTTTTCTCTTCACTTGGCTGCCTCACTGGACCCCGTGGCTTGTCCTGCTTTCAGTCATGCTCAGCGACAGGATGAGTTTTTCCCTCCTTTATATCATAGCTTACTAACAGCCACATTACACTGAATTTCTTTGCTGCTTTTAGAGGCTTCCCTGCCCCAGGCAGCACTGTTTCTGAGGTGGGATGCTGTGAGCAGTGAGTCTGAGGCAGGATGCAGGCATGCAGAAGGGTACAAAGGAGGTCTAGTTACCTCTGCAACAGAGACAGACACAGCCCAGGAGCATTGGAACCTCAGAGAAGTTACTGGTTTGGAGTTATTTTGCTTGCTCTTTCAAGAAGTGAAGTAATACATTTTTTCCACGACTCTTTTGCTGGGGGAGATGGATTGGACTTGAAGAGACATTTCTTTTAGAGATGACAAGCCAACTTGATGCAGGCACCAGCAGTGACAATTTCTGCACAGTTAAAGCTATAAGCACAAAAACTATCCCTGTAATTAGGACTGTGAAGCATCTAAACAGGTAACTGCCTGCAACCCCCAGCCTCACAGGGTTTGCCATCAGCCCAGCTCTTACTACTGTTTGACTTGCGGTATTTCTCACCACCTGCCTCACGCTCACCTTCTTAGGGGTTTTTTAAAGGGAGTTTATCAATGGCTTTTTTAGAAAGTCAAATAAATGATGTCAATCAGTTCCCCTGCCCAGCTATTTGGTGACATTTTCTAAAAATTGCATTAGTACTTAGTCACAATTAGTTTTCCATTTAGAGGTAATATTCCTGTTCTGTATTACTGATGCCATTTTACTTCTAAGTTAGCAATGCTTTCTGCATTGGCAGTGTGCAAGCACGTACGCTTTGGCAGAGTTCAATGCACACAGTGATGAAGGCCTTGTAAATACCTAGAGAAATTAATAATGTAGCACCGAAGAGGAACACAAGTCAGTTAATGTTAAGGCCAGGATCAAAAGTGTCTAGAGCTGCAGACAAGATGATTTTCGTCTTTGTCAGGACTAAAGGGAGATCAGCAAGGGCCATGTATGGAGTGCATAGCTTGGCCTTAAAAACACTAAATAATTGGGGAAAAAAAGAGAGAGACATTCTGGTTCCTGTTTTTTTAAAGTAATAATCAATGCTAGTTCACTCTCCCTGACTTAGGAAAGAAACTAGAGCTATGCCCTTAAACCCGGGCTGTCCATTTACGTTGACAGACCTTGATGAATATAATTACAGAGCACCTAACCCGAGCAGCAGTTGAGGGGGAGAAGTTACAATGAAAACCTAATATTGGAAAGAATTGATCAGCCTTCTTTCCTTTTCTCTCAGGAGCCCTCTCGAAGCTCATTTATTGGAAAGACTGATGGCAGCACGGAGACTGTGGGACTAGCCCGGACTGGCTGTGCAGTGCACTTAAATGATTAGGGAATATTGGCCACCTCTGCTGGAGTCGTGTGTTTGCCCTGCAGTCTGCGAGGCGAGCGGCGCTGCCTGCCAGCCGCGCATCAGGGCAGCCCCGTGCTCAGCCGCTGCCTGCTGCTGACGGCACAGGAGCCCCCCTGATCGATAGCCCCGCTCCTCCGCTGCCGGGGCTAAGAGCTGCAGAGACTACTTGGTGCATATGTGATGACTAGAATTTAATTATATATCAGATTGATTTTCAATTACAGCTTCAAGGAGCTGCTTGCCAGGGTTTCGAGTTTGTGAGAAAGGCCCTGCGTCTCCTCTCTGAACTCCTTTCTCCCCATATTCCTGCACGACATGGAAAAATTTACAGACTCTCTACCTTCAGCTCTCTGTCTGGGGATAAACAGCTTCAAAGTTTCCAGTAATAATGAGAAGATCAGCTCTATCTGAGACTGAACCTATTCAAAGCTGCAAGAGGAACTTCAAAGTTGTGGAATAAAATTAAAAGATCTAGTTATACTGATGATTTTTTTCCCTTTAATGTAAGTTTCCCAGTGCTGAGTTAAGAAGCAGAATCTACCTTCAAATTGAGATTTTTTGATGTTGGGCATAACACCAAAGAGGACTGAATTCAATCCAGTCTGTAGAACTGGGAATGTGTGAGTAATAAAACATTCCCATTTTATAAACCCATCTAAACCTGGTCCTGGTTGAAACTAGACTATTCAGCATATGAGAGCAACCAAGTCGATTAGAAACCAAAGGTTTTAATGAAACCTTCCTAGATTAGTTTTGTTTCTTTTACGAGTGCTCTTATGGCTGTTAACATTGGGGATTGTAATAAGACTTTCAACAAAATGCAATCAGAATGTGAACTGTATACTGGGTAACTACATGAGAAAAAATGAACTGGATTTCAGGGGGAAAATAAAAAAGATATTAGCTAAATTTCAGTGCTGGATATGACCTGCTCACTCAAAAACACAGAGACAAAACTTGCCAGTAAATTCATACGGAAGCGTTTTCAAATTATAGAAAGTCAAAATCTTCAGGGGAAAAAAGAAAACACAGAACTTTGGGAATTGATTTGATGTGAGTAGAAAAAGAAAATCCTAAGCACATGATTAAAGAGCAGTAAAAGAGCCATACTGGAATAGTGATGTGACTAACAGCACGTGAAGGCGAAGATATTCTTTAATAAATCTGCAAACTGCTAAATACAGGCATTGCCCAGACTCTTTTGAATAACAATATAGCTGTAATGTATTCTTATTTAGACTTTGGTACTTTTCTGAAAATCTTGACAACGTCACACGTAAAATCTAGTGTTTTCCTCCTATCCGGTCCCAAGCCATCTACTTTCTTGAAACATCCTACCTACAGTGCAGATATGGTCCATTTTGGCTGGTTTGAACCTCCCACCTGGTTCCTCCTCCAAGTTCTTGTGGTAATAATGATTTTATTTACCTTGTTATACCTCCCCTATTACCTTCTTTACAAGAAGAATAGTATTAGCTGAATTACTGTCTCTTTTTCAAGCTTCTAATTACTCATTTCCCTCCCATCTACGTTTTCTAGTTCTATTCTGTCCCTGATGGGTGGGAAAACAGTTTCCACAGAATCACACAGAACCACAGAATGGTAGGGATTGGAAAGGACCTCTAAAGATCATGTAGTCCAATCAGTTTTTCATTAAGTTCAAGTAGAAGTTTTGTGTTCCAGCTTTTGTCCATTACCCCTTGTCCTATCACTTGACACTACAGAGAGAAGTGCTGCCCCATCTCCCTGACATCCACCTTTTGAACACTTGTAAGTTTTCATGAGATTCCCCCTTCAGTCTCCTCCAGGCTGAACAGCCCCAGTTCCCGCAGCTTTTCCTCACAGGGAAGATGCTCCAGTCCCCTGATCATTTTGGTGACCCTGCACTGGACTCTCTCCAGAAGTTCTCTGTCCCTCTTGAGGTGAGGAGCCCGGAACTGGACACAGGACTCCAGAAGAGTCAGGGCAGAGTAGAGGGGGAGGAGAATCATGTGTTTTACACATGATGTTCATGAGCCAGTCACACCTTGTATTTATATTATTTGATGCTGATAATTTCTGCTTTTGTCTGCTTCATTCCTAATAACTCTTAATGTTCTGTTTAATTCTTGTGATTGCTCCTATCCATGAAGTTGGTATTTAGATAAAGCTACTTACTGGAACTAACTTTCCTAAGGACTATGAGGGGTCATTGAATCCAACAGCCTGCTCAAACCATGAGATATTGGAAGACTCCCAAAGCCATCTCTTCTCCAGGCTAGGCAGGCCGCCATCTCCAGCCTCCCCTAGCAGTGCTCCAGCTGGCACCATGCTGGTGGCTCTCTGCTAGACTCACAGTTACCAAAGTCTTTCTTATACTGGTTGCCCAAAACTGGACACAGCGTTCCAGGCGTGGTCTAGTAAGTACAGGGAGCTCCTCACTTTCTTCAGTGTGATGGCTATGCTGCACTGGCCATTTATACAGTTATTTACACAACCCAGCCTCCTGTGCATGTCTTTGCAGTTGTCAGGATTGCAGAGTTCAACTAGCACTTTGTCACCCCATCACTCATCACAGTGAAATCCCTCTACATCTTGCCAGTCAAGTTTACTTTCTCTAGGAGGATGCCATCAGTCAACTTGCACAACTCAGTCCCAGCCCATTTCTCTAGAATGTTTCCAAATGCTGTGATTCAAGTAGTGTCACAGTCTGATAAGGGAATTTATCCCACTTCAGTGTTTTGCAACAAACAGACATACTTTCAGCTAGAAAGCATCATTAGCCTCAGCCATTCAAAAGCCTCAGAATCCTTAAAAATATTTACCATATTCTCCATCCCTACTACTATATTTTTGTGTTAAAGTGAGCCCAAGCAGCAGACAGAGCTTTTTACCATAGACAGCCCCACTGCAACTGTGAAAAGTCTTACAATAACCAGCATTATAGCTGGTGGTAGATACACACAGAATGGGATCTTGAGTACTAAATCTTTAGGAGTTGAGTTACAGTAGTGACACACAGCACCTGAGCAGGGGAGGCATGAATAATAAGAACACCTTGTCTGTGTCTGAACTTGGGAGCACCACCAAGATCAGGTACACAAAGTTCACCTAATCAACAGAGTGCATCTGTAGAAATGACACATGTAGCAGTAACTGATACTGGCCCTTTATGTGAAGGTGAGAAAAATTCTCAATAGGGAAGACTCAAATGCACTGAAGCTGGTTGGGCTGTCACCATCACTGCTTCAGAAGCCTCTGTTATCTCTTTTGCTTCTGTTTCTCAGATTTCCCTTGAAAGCTCAATTGTGTCTTTGACATGAGGATGCTAGAATGGAAATGGAAACGTTCAATGTTTAGAGGCAGAGGTCTTGAATACAGCACTTGAATACTCCCAGGAGCTAAGTGACAAAAAAGGAAAATATAAATTAACCTTACCATGAGATTAAGAGCACTTCATGATTCAGGCTTTGTTCTTTCCCTGAGGACTAGGTTCCACCTTTAAGACAGGATTTCCTGATATCAAGCAGTCAGAGTGTGAGAAGGACACAGCACAGGGACTGCAGCATCAGGGAGGCAGCAGCCCTCCCAAGGGAGAGTCCCAGTCAGCATTTCAATGTTCATTAAAATACATTCTCAGACAATCATAAACCAAGGATTAAGAGAAAAAAAATCCACAGAGAAACAACCCCTTGGCAGAGCAGGCAGCAGGATGTTTTTGTACCTTATCAAACAGAGCACAGGCCCAGGATACATCCTGAGTGCTTCTGCATTTATTCCTCAACAAAATCGCAGCTCTGCAGCACCAGCACCACACGTGTATGAGTAGAACAAAGTTTAATCTTGAGGATTAAAAGGATTAGAGCCAGGTCAAAATCAGAAACATTGGGATTTAAACCTTATGGGCTCATGCCTGTTTGCAGCAGAGAGGTTGCTGGGGTGTAAAATGTTCAGATTACGTTTTTTTCCTGTAAGGCCAGGTTTCAGAGTCTGCCTGCACAGAGTCCTAAATGCCACAGCTTTTCGTAGCCACCTTTTGCTTTGTCTTACAGCATGTTGACAACCATCTTGTCTGCTGGGCTTCACGTTCAGTGCAGTAAAACAAAGTGTATTTGAGAAGGCCTTGAGTTTGCCTCCAAGAAGACTGTTCGGCTCTCTTCAAAGCAACACCTAGAAGCTGCCATGGTGAGAGAAGATCCAGTTTTGAGATTAGGACAAGACAGTCACATACATCCAGTGAACATCAGTTGGTTTGTCTCATATTGAATCTCCTGAGCCTCCTTTGTGTAAAATGAACCAGATCAGATCCACCAGGTTAGTGTGTTCAGTGAGTTGCCTGATGTAGATAGGCTCAGACATGCTCTTAGCATCCTGTATCTCAAAAAGGAGAGTGGTTGGTGCACTGCCTGTGTGCTGCTGACTGCGAGCAGAACATTTTGCTCCCATTTTGTGGTTATCCTTCCAGTGTCAAAGTCCTCTTTCATTTTCCTAGGCTTGCCTCATCTTCTGAGTCACAATATCCCAACATTTTCCCAGTCCTTCTGCCCTGTGTCTGTTCCCTAATCTGCTCTTTTGTTACTTCAGTTATCCTTTTTCTGAACCTGAATCTCACAGTCTATTCTCCTTTTCTTCGCTTAATGGAAAAAGAACCATTTCTCATTGCAGGTTTCCCAGTTCTACTACAGTTCTCTCTTTGTCTTAGCCTGTATTTAAACTTTCTGTAATACACTAAACTTTCTCCCATTGCTCATATGAAAGTTATGTTACCCCAAATTTTTCCTGTCTACTCTACTTCTTGTTTTCAAGTTTTCCTCAGAATACTTTATAGGGAGGATGTTATATAAAACATTTATTGCACTGGATCCTAGGGAATTGGCTGGTTTTAGTGTTATCAGTGGCATTATTAGAATGAACAATATTATAAGGAGGTTTGATGGGAATTACAGAAGCCAAGTTACAGATCTACTCACATCAAAGAGGGAGACAGAGAGCTTGTAGCCTCAGGAGGGAATGGATGACCACATTCTGAAAGTCTCATAAAGGGTTTCTCTTCAGCCTTATGTAATCTGAAATAATAGATCCCTACAACCCAAACTTTTGTTTCCCTCCCACAGGCTAATGAAAACTTTCATGTACCTCTTGTCACCTTTTACATTCAGGCAACCAAATTAATCTTTCCAGAACCACTTTTTCATTTTTTTCCCCTTTGCTTGCCTGAAGACTCTGTATAGGAAACACAGTCTGCATGTGCAACCCACCACACCAAATATCATCAAGAGAAGATAAAAAATGGCATAAAAGAGGCAACATCACAAACTAGCATTACCAAAGCAGCGATACCAAATCTCCAAGGACAGGACTGCAAAATCAATTTGCCATCTTCAAGCAGTGGTTGGCATAAATGAACAGAAACCTGTCTTGAGGAAGAATGAGGCATTAGTGTGCTCACTGAAGCTGAAAATCTGTAATTACAGTAAACTAAGACCAAATTCAATACTGTTCTCTGCATGCATCAGCTACTTGGATCTCACCCCATCTGTGCACAGAGCCCAGCAGAGTCCAGCCCTGTGAGATCCATTTGAAGCTGGAAAGCAATAAGATTCTCCACTATTCCATGAAAATAAATACTCTTTCATAACAACTTTCAGGACATGGCCCCAGGGAGACCAAGACCCATGGTCCCTGCTCGTTGCACCCAAACCAGAAGTCCATTGGGTGCTCGTTGCACCCAAACCAGTTTGGACTCCAAACCAGAAGTCCATTGATGCTGTGGCCCCAGGTCTTCCTAGCCAGCCCTGTTGACAGGTCGGCAAGTTGCCAAGTAAACAGCTTGCAAGAAAGCAAGAAAGCCTCTCCATGAGCTGTTTTCTGAGCCTAACTTTATATATTATTTTTTTATACTGCAGGAGGCCCAGAGTCAGAAACCAAGAGCCCACACAAAGCTTGATCACACAGTAAATGTCTTGCCATCATAGCTGGAGAGGAACAGCCTGAAAATCTGACTAAGAGTTCATTTTAAAAAGCAAACAAAATTACCCTATTTTTAAGAAGTCCTGCAATTTTTCAGCCTTATTCATGATTTTCTTGTGAGAGACTGAATTATTTGGGAAGGAGACAGTCATACTGTCTAGCACTGGGAAGCCAATAGCCATGCTTTGAAATACCCCTGGATAGACTGCTGCTCTTTGACTGTATAGGGAAATTTGGCTGCATAGAGTCCCTTGAATCATCCTGCAATTACATGTCTGCAATGGGGATTGCAAAAACGCATGTGGTGTTGGAATGTTTGCCTCTGACAAACCTGGAATGAGTATGGATCCAAGGAGTCTCTCTGCTTCACCATTCACCAGCACACTGCAGTGCACTGCTATAAATGAAGTCCATTGCTGAAGAGGTAGTGGGCATAAACTAAAGATGTTTTTCCAACAAGTTGCAGGTATATGCCCAAATATAATATAACATCCCAGCAACTTTCACATATGCATAGTAAAATCTGTATTCTGTCTTTCTTTGCAGAAAAATGACTCCAAAATTAAATCAGCCAACACCACTAGTAGGTACAATATGTCTGGCTTAAAGCCTGAAGATGTGCCATGAGCTTGCTTTAGAAGTTTCAATGTGTGATCCTGTTTTACCAAAAGTCTGATTTCTGAGATCTTATTAACTAAATGGTTTCAGAAAAAAAAAAGATTGAAAATGGCTCAAATTCTTATATACCACAGACTTAAATTCAGAGGGTAAACGAACCATGACAGTTTGGTGACATGGCAAGTTTTAAGGCAAGACTTGGGACTGCTTTAGTGACTGACCATTTTTATATCTCCATTTTATGCGCGGGTTACAAAGAAGCATAATTACTTGCAGAGAAATTCTGTGTCAGAGCTGAGTTGTATTCAAGCTTCTCCAGGCTCAAACTGGGTCCTTCTCCATTTTTGCCTGATACATGGGAGACTTTTGTTTTCAGGAGTTAGATACTTTAAATAAATTGCCTGATGCAGAAGGAAGGAGGATTGTGGATTTGTGGGCTTGAAGATCAGTCCATCATAAAGATATACATGTACAGCAATAGATATCCAGCTTTGAATCCTACCCTGAGGAAGTGGCACTAGAAACTGTCAGAAATCACTGTGATCTGATGGTGACTGAGATTCCCAGAGAAGGAAGATGCAAGAACTAGAAGGAGAGATTGTATAGAACAGTTGGCTCCAATTCTGGAGAGCAGCTTCCTTGGGAGGTTGAGAAGCTTTTTTGCTTCCAGGGAAGAGCTGATAAAATCAACATCAGAGATTTGAAAACTTTAAGATCTACCACAGTAGCAAAATATATTTTTTATTGTTTGAAACTGATTTATGATGAGTTGCCACAAAGAATTCTGACCATTGAAAGGCCATTTACTCTTTGTGCAAGACAAACTCCTTACAATAATGCAGTGTTTTTCTAAAGCCAAGTTCAGCCGTTAGCCTGGAGGAGACCATCAATGTGAAAAATTAACTCTCTGCCCAAGAGTTTCAATAAGTTTTTTCTTTCTCTTTAATCTCTGAGGGGAAAAAAAGAAAGAAAAAGGATGTTCTTTAAAAAATGCTGATTTAGGAAAGAAATGTAGAATGGCTGAGAGGTGGGCATTCATGGATCATTTCTGGGTGAATGTTTCTTTTTCTTACCTTCACTTTTTCTCTTTTTTGGTAAAACTGCAAGGTAAATGAAAGCATTGCCACAATCAAAGAGAAGAGCTGCAAATCTGAAACTTCATCTGCAAAGCCCAAATACCAGCTGTGATTCATGTTCCAATGATGTGGCACATGCTGGAAACTGGGATGAGCACCAGTCCCCAGGTGCTGCAGGTGAGTAGACTCCACCAAAGCACACACACTGGAAATACAATGAAGAAATGAGCCACGTGCATTAGAATGTACAACTTATCTGTGTGCTTAGGAGCATCTGTGTTGTTGCAAAAAAAGAAAGCAAAAGAATTGATTATAGCAAAGCATCTTGGGTTTATTGGTCTCTGTTATTACCAGGTGATTGTTTTTACTCTGATGGACTCTGGACCATTAGAGCTGTTGCACACGCGTAAAGTGGCTTTTGGGCACAAGAGAGCTGCAGATGGGAGCTCTGTTATCCTGTGTTTCTTACAGGATACTGAACACATGCTTCTCTATTTTGTAGTTATACCCAGCCACATCCAAAAGGACTGCACTCCTGATTCCCCTCCAGAGGCTACCTGAGGGTCAGGGTCCTCACCTCTAGGATAAGCTGAATGGAGATGCTTCTGTTTAAAACTGGAAAGGTTTTTATAGAGGGCAGCATTTTTATGCAGAATTTCAATGGGAAATCCTTCCTTTCCACATTAAAATTATGTGAGATTTTTTTAAATAAAACTCAAATATTTGAAAACTTTCCCTACAGAATATACCTCCCTCCACTTCCCTGCAGTGCATGTCTCCAGCAGGACTTCATTCCTCCCAATGTGTGGCATAGAGGTTTCCCTGGGATGCAGGACCTTCTCTTTTAAAGGAATTTTCTGCACACCTCTCAACTCCCTTTTTTCAATACAAGCTCTGGTCCAAGCTTACACCCACTGGAACCAAGTGGAACTATGCAGGCAGACTGCAGGCTTTGAATCAAAAGCACAAAAAACCACCTCACTCATTTTCCCTTGCTCTCTGACTCCCTTCTGCATTTTGTTTTTCAAAACAGAAGGAAGGAATCCCACGGCTCTTCTTTGCCTTTTGCTTTCCCTGTTCCCTACTGAGGTTAGGAAATCAAGCAGCCTGAGGAAGTGCCTGTTCCACATGTAGGGATACATCACAAAGTAGCCTGAGGCAAGGTGAGCCTCTGTGGCTCCTCCATGCCCTCCCTTGATGCTTGAGCAGATGAACAGGACACGTCACAGCAGATACTGTCAAGGCTTCAAAAGAGATATCAGCATCGTGAAGGGGAAACTCTATCACATTGCTTACGTAGCTTCTTTACTTGCTCCAGCATTCAGGAAGGATCCTGGTAAGAGACCTCCCAGGCAGCTCTGTGTTACAGATAGATTTTTTTTTGTGACTTTCCCTGTCCTCTATGAGTAGTTTGAGAAATGCTATTGCTGACGTTGCTGCTGTAAGGCATCCCAGAACCCAGGTTTTGTGGATCTGTAAAATAAAAGGACTGAATGTACGTGTTTAAAGCTCCATGCAACTTGCATTCAAGGACACAGAAAAGACTTCTCTACAGAAACAAGAATTAGAAAACATAAAGGCTGCTAGTAACAGCTGAATATTATTTCCATGAGTCATTTTATACCAGGACTAAATCTGCTTTAAGCGAAAGGAGATAATGAAGCATCTCTCCTGAAGTTGATCATGTCTTTATTACCACTGCACTGCTAGGGTGAGAGGCAAAGATGGGTTCAGCAGAGATTAGTCCTCAGGCTGCCATTGCTGCTCAGTGCTGTGGATACTGTCCCAGACAGCTGCTCAGTGCTGGGGATGCTGTCACAGACAGCTGCTCAGGCTGCACGAGCACAGGTACCTGTCCCTGAGAGCAGCCTGGGGGCACCTCACCACCACCCACCACAGAGCTGTATCCTCTTTGCTGTCAGAAATAACCCTTCCTGCTCTGTGCTTACCATGAGACTCTCGTGGGACTTTGACAGGGCCCAGACTTACTCTAAAAGAGATAAAAGTGAAAAGGTCACACCTCTGGGTCAGAGGCTAAAAGGCAGATAAACCACTCTGCTCGCAGAAGCAAAATCCAAGGGAAATCAAACCAGATCTCAAGAAAGGGTAGCTTGTAGGCTAAACTCCAGTGGGAGGACACAATTGCCCTTTTTTTAGCAACTTCTCCCTTTTTTTTTTCCAACATGGGTTAACAAAATATATTTAAGCACAAAACAAAATAAACTCAAATTAAAAACCCAGCCTGCCTCCTCTCGAATGGCTGATTTAGTGGAGACTTTTGCTCTGCCGGGTCATCTTTTCATCTCTAACTGAGGGCAGAGGAAAAAGTATTTTTAAGCATAGGAAAGACAAAATTTGGTGTTAAATGTCTTCCTTTAACCAAACAGGGACACTGTTATTCTTCTGATTGGGAATTGAAGAGGACTTGGAACAATAAATCAGAAAATGTCAGCTTTCAGTTAGGGGAGTTAATGAAAGGGATAGTGGCAAGTTGTGTCAGGGAAGAATAAACCATGAAAAGTAAAAGTACAAATAATACAAAGCATATGTAAATGTGGTTCTAAGGAACCTCTTTAGTGTATTTAGTAAGAAAGTATTAACTTTTCTATACAGAAATGCAGAAAAGGCAGCTTTGAGGCATCCCAGACATAGTGAGCCAGATGTACATGCATTTACATACTCAGCCACAGGCTGAGAGACAAATTTTGTTCAGATCCCTCTGGATCTAAACAAAAGAAAACAAATGCTCAGGTCACTTTTCCCAGGGGAGTCAGAGCAACATGGGTGGCTGAGGTTTGCATGTGTGTGTGTGAAGTGAGATCCCGTAGCAGCTCTGCGGGGGTGGACGTGCCTGTGCAGAACCTACAAATCCATGTTTGCACAGACTGCTCCACTTGCTCCAACATTAACATTAGGAGATCAAATTGTTTCCCTTCTTCTATTCATATTCAAATTTGTGTTCATATTTCTGCAGTGTGCTGGTACAGACAATAGTAGAGGGCATTTCATGAGAGCTGGATATTTTCTCGTGTTTATTGTTAGTGCCTAGTTTTATGTAACCCACAATCTGACCCTCTTCAGCTTTGTGCCCAAGGATCCAGGTCTCCCTTCCAATAAAAACTGCAAAGATTTTTCCATTGACTTTGCTTGATTTCCAGCGCTTCTCCACTACTTCAGTTTTTTCATTCAGCAGAGTTTTAAACCCTCAAACTCCTCTGCATGAGACCAATACAAGGAAGGAAGGATTTTAGCTTAACCAGGACAACTGCTGAGCCATTAGAAACTCATGAGGGTTTATGAGGCCCCAGAGCACTAGAGAAAGGTTGACATCCTATCTTATTCAGAAATGGAAAATTTAGGGAACAATCAACCAGTTTAACCTTGGCAAGATACTTGAACACAATATTAAGCAACTGCCTCATAGCAAATAGAAACAGCTCTAATATAAAGAACTAGTTAACTTGGATTTGTGAAGAATGAAGAGTGTCAAACCACAGTCTCTTCCACTGACAGAGGAAACGTTTTACTGTCTGGAAAAGGATCCACGCTTTCAAATTTGAGTTTAATGTTTTCTGTCAATGCCCTTGCTAAGGAAATAAGTTTTAAAGAAGAGTTCTCCAAAATGGATGCCCAATTGTCTGAAAAATACAGTCAAATAATTATATTCAAGACATCAGTATCCAACTAGGAAGATACACTTACAGGAACACTACAGCTATCTCCCAGGCTTTCATGTAGCAGCTTTTCCTTCTAACCTGAGTGTGCCATTCCCAGGTGTATCTAAGAGCTGCAGTTTAAGCAAGAAATTAATAAAACCTCACTAGCCATCTCTGCTCCCTCCATGTCTGAAGTTTGAGGTGATGAATCGTGCTCCTGGCTTTTAAGATATTTTCCATGCACGCTGGGTTTCAGAGCCGAGCTGACTCCCAGGTGCCCAGGTTCCAGCTGAGCATTTCACAACATACAGATAGTCCTTGGGGTAGATAACTGCCAGACTGCAGAGAGAACAACAACATTTCTCTGAACTCTTGAGACAGAGGAACTTGTTCTAAGTGGTAAGGAAGACTGTAAGGGAGTAGGTTGTAAATCTAGGTCTCCCAGATGACAGAATACCCACCAGCCGTGGGACCATGGGACTTGGAGGGAAAAAATACATCGTTTCAGATATGATTAAAAACAAAAAAAAAGAGTAGGGATGCTTCTTAAAATATACTTTACTGAAAACTTCGTTGTTTGAGGTTGTAAGAGATCTGTTTTCCAGGTGGTGAAACAGTCAATCATGCTTTTAACCCATCTGATATTACTTATCCAACAGATCCGAACAGTCAAACGTACAAAAACAAAAACCAAAAAGGTATAAGCTCTGCCTCACAATGATCAAAACCAGAATCACAAGGAGAAGTCCTAATCTAGTGGCTGATAGCACGTTGTGTAAATCATTACGTTAAACAATAACCCCTGTGGGATTCATTTTCAGCGTATGTCTGATCATTAAACCTCTTTTAGGTCTTTTCAGGTTGTTCTGAAGTTAAATCAATACTTAGCTCAGCTCTGCCACTATCCTTAATTGAATGCATTACCAGAGGACACAATCTTTTTTCTCAAACAAGGGGAATCCTCACTCTTATTTTAACTAATAACTCTTTATTCCAATTTTTTGACTATTGAACTATTCCAGGAAAGCTCCTGAAATGAGTTCAGCAAACAGTTGCTCAACTCCCTCCTTCTCTCCCCTTTAATCTTGGGTGCTGACCTGGCCATTCATTCCATGTTTGCGGTGGTGAGCTCTGCAAACTGAGTTTCCATGGCAGCCCTAATCCATGAATAGCGCTGGCTCCATCGGTGGCCACTTAGGACAGGCTTTGTCCTCCCGGTGTCCTGTCGCTGGCTGAATCAGAAGACAGAAAACAAGCGCCTTGGGTAAACATGACCTAATGAGATCCCTGGCTCTGTGACAGAGGCCTGGAAAGGGGATGTGTGGGGACACCTGCCTCTTCTGGGATTTTCCACTGAGGT
Source organism: Colius striatus (assembly GCF_028858725.1). NCBI lineage: Eukaryota > Metazoa > Chordata > Aves > Coliiformes > Coliidae > Colius > Colius striatus. The sequence continues at coordinate 49,601,789 of NC_084763.1, forward strand.
CTCCCAACGGTTTCCTGCCTGTTTTTATAGACTGTTTTATTTAAACTGCATTTCCAGTCACGTTTTTCATTCTTTTCTTTCTTAGGTACAGATATAAATGAATGAGCATGGCAAAGCCATGGTCTGGCTTCAGGACAGCTGTATCTCATGTTGTCTCCTTTCTGCAGGTGCCAGGTTGACCTCTACCCACCAGCCCGGCTGCCCTGCTCCATGACCACAAGATCGCCATGGCATTGAGCAGGTTTCCTCCGGGAACTGAGGGATCTGGGGGGCTCCTGCAGTGTCGAGAGCAGGGCCCTCTGATTTCAGCCTATTCCTCCTTCAGATGTTAAACAGCAGCATGTTGATCCCCTACACAAACCCTTGCGCAGCTGGCACTAGAAGCTACCTAGAGGGCTTCTGCAAATGAACTGAGCAAAGATTAAACTTTACAAATTACCCAAATAATACATAACTTCTTTCATTTTATACTGAATAATCACAGTCAATTCATCTGGACATTAACATGATTGCTTGCAAAAGCATCTGAGAGGATGACAGCCAAACATATCCAGAACATTAGGCTTGTCAAGCAGCTAAAACATTAGAAAAAATATGATATCATGTAAAAAGATGCCTTAAATACACTGAAGGAGACAAGCTGTGTATTTGAGTATACATTCTATATATTCTTTAAAGTCTAACTTTTACTCTCTTCCTCCAAGATTTTTCCCTTTGCTCTGGGGCATGAAAGTCTTGCTATCCATCTTCTTTCAACTTGTTACATGAGGCACAAAACCAAAGGTAAACGTGCTGGGCACCATGTACACGCATCTGGCCTTTATGAACTGTCAGTCATTCCTGTAATATTGGATGGGACTCAGTCTGTTATTTAGGGTCTGATTTCAACTCTTTTTTCCCAAATGTAACACAGAGCAGTTGTCACAAAAAAATGCTGATCATTATCTCCACATACTGCAAATACTTTTTGGAGGATACTGAGAGCTGAATCCCCACAGTCCTTGTTTTGGGAAAGCTCCCACTGTAAAAAGCTCCTCTACGTAGCTGATGTTTTACTCAAAATTAGCAGCTACAGTCAATGTATTTACAGGAATTCTTCTGAAATCGAAAACACAGGCAGACTAATGAGATATGAAAGAAAGAAAAAGGAAGTGACTTTGGCCATGGCATGCTTCCACCCCATGCAGCTGAGATTGGACAGCTAAAGGACCCCTGGCCCAGCGCCCTGTCAATTACCTTAATCCGAACGTGAAGAGGAATGATACTAAACACTCCACAAAAACATTTCCAAACATTGCCATGGGAAAAAAAGAGAAGGGTTAACCCTGCTTTCCCAGGAACAGCTTTAGTAATGGACACATTAAATCTTACATGGAGGAACACAGGAGCATAAAAGACATACCCTCCAGTGAAAATCTTGCACAACCTTCTCAGAATGTGCAGTATCAATCGTAGGGAATAATTACAGTTCTAAACAGGAATATTTATGATATTACATAAACACCATTAAAACAAACTGACAGGCGGTAATTTTTAGAAAGAGGAAAGGAGGAAGTGAGACAGGGGAGACAAAAACCAATCAAAGTTTATAGTTGAAAAGAAAAGTTCCTGTGTGTCAATCATCTTGGAAGTTGTAGTTTCCGCCATCACTTGTGCCTTGTTTACTTCCCTTAATAAAACAAGGAAAGAATTTTGTTTATGAAGTTAGCCAGTACTTGGAGTTTAAAGGATTTTTCTTAAAAAAGGATATTTCAAAAGCAAGAAGAAATGTGGAAAATTTCTTCCAAAATGTTTTAACTTTTCAAGAAAAACATTTCAAGTCATTATCACCCCAGTCACCCTTTTTTCTTCCCCCTCCCTTTTTTCCCTTTTTCCTGGGGCAGGGAAGGATGAAGGGAAGAGGGAGTTCTTTCTCTTCTTACTGAATGAAAAAATTAACACAGATGTATTTTTAAGTATAAAAATAATTGGAAAGAGTTGCAAAGAAGGCGTTTGAACATCTTCTGTCGCAATATACTTGTAGCATTTTTTCTAACCAATTTTAGTCATTAGAGCTGGGATACAATCTTGCTATCCTTATTACTCTCCAGATTTTATTCTGACAATTTGGAGCTCCACAATTCTCCTGGTCAATGCCAGACAGGGCTGAGCCTGTGAAGGCTGTATTGCCCCCCATGAGACTGAGATCTTGAGTGTCGGGCAGTAACCGGAGGGACTTTTGCTGACTCAGAAATGGCCTGGGCAGGAGAGATGCTGTTACACTGCCTTTGGTTTGGTTTAGATGTCGCTAGTGGAAGCAATGCCTGCCTGAACCATGGGCACATGGAAATGGTTTAGAATTGCTCTATGAAAATAAAGCTTTTTGGTCAAAATGCTGTTTCCTTCATTTTCTTTTCAGACTTGGGCATGGTCCAGCATCAAGAAAAGGACGGGAACCAACAGCGCTCAAAGCCATAAAAACCAGATTTGTCTCCTTCATAATTCCCTCTTTTAAGAGCTGGCTTCTGGAAGTGCAGCCCAACATTTTCCTCTATGGACCACTGCCCCAAAAATGGATGTGAGGCTCTCATGACCCAGGCAAGAACCAGTGATCTCCACAGGCCTCAGGGGTGGCTGTGATGAGGAGATGTCTGTGGACATTTCATGGGCTGCAATTCAATGAGAGGGAGCTGCTGGACACAGACCTGCATTTGAAAGCTAGCTGTACCTTTGCAGGGATGGCAGAAACTTTTTATATGGAGTACCAAGGCTTAATAGTGGTACTTCCATCTGGACAAGTCTAAAAATGCTCTCAGCCAGCCACAAACTGTAAGATCAATATCAAGTCTGTGATTTGTACACAAATAGTGCAATCTGATTGATACACATGGGCAACAGATATGCTTTAGCAAATCAGCTGCGATTAGCAGGATCTCTTGCAGGACTCAATAAACAATGTCTGGCTTCAGGGCCACAGAACACACACACGACTACACAAACCTCCCAAACAATTTTCCACTCTGCCACCCAGGCTCCATCAGCCAAAAGCTTGTAAAAAAGCACACGACAACACAAACAGCTTGGGTTGAGCTGAAAGCCCAAAGCACAAAAACTCATCTAGCCCAGAGAAGTCTGCATCCAATTCCCCGTCTGCCACAGAGAAACGTTTTACTTTCCAGGTTTATTCTTCAGTACCCTTAGAAACAAGAAGAGGTACCCTTTTCCCCTTTATCCAGGCACATGTCATCCTCTTCTCCATGTCCTCGGAGCTGAAAGCACTTGGGTCTCACTGCCCAGCATGGCAGATCAGATGGGAAACAGCATGTTACAGTTTGCTTCTCTGTTTTCCCTAGTGCCAGGCACTTCCCTACTACCCTGATTTACTCATCGAGGTGTTGGGTAGAGTTTACTCTGCTAACTTCAGGAGTCAGGCAGCATTTCCTGAACCAGAATGACGGTTTAAGTAAGGTCCTTCCACTGACCTCGCTGTGACACCATGCTCATGAATAACCAGGTCTGTCGCTGCCCCTCATGCTTAATTTTCTCTGAGGAAATCTTCTGTTAAGGGGCAACAGTTTTCCATTTCAGTGTACAGCACTACCCAGCTGCTTGTTATTTCACTTGGCTGAGCCTGACAAGCTAATGGTATGTTTGATTTGCACTACCAGTTCCTGCTAGAGACATCATAACTTTTATTACAGACGTGGTTCTTGTTAGAGACTCAGTTGTCCGCAGAAGCAAAAAAAAAAAGCACATTTATTTCAATCAACTTACTGGTTAACTCATTATTTGCAAGCACAGTGCTGGCATCTAGCACACAATCTGCTGCATTTCTTCTTAGCTTATTTCAGTGTTGTTTATGTGGCAAATGGAGAGATCATTCTAGCTTTTCTTTAGATATGTGTTCCCTTTACTGTCTTAAATCCTTTGAGGATCATCATGTTTCTGATTGCTAGAACATTTGCTGTAAACTTTCTTAGATACTGTGTGGCTCAGATCAGCAGTTGCCACAGAGGAAAAAAATGAATGGAGAGGATAAACAAGAATACACTTAATTGGCCCTAGATCAACATAACTTTTCTGCCTTGGTTTTCCTCATCTGTGATGAAAAAGATATCAGAATGTCTAAATAAATTACACATCTGCATTATTCTTACATTGCCAAAAGGACTGAATGTGCCACGCATTACGCTTTGCAAGGACAAAAACACAAACCAGAGGACTCAACTGCCACAATTCTGCTAGTTTGCAAAACAGAGAATGGATATTTTAACGAGGGGACCACTTGGATTACGAAATCTGTTTCCCCATAACATTCTTTCCTCCTTTCTGCAGAGAGCATCCACTCAGGACACAGCAGCATCCTCCAGATCTTCCATCACGCAGACTTGGAGCTCCCTGACAGATTTGTCCATGTATCTCACACTCGGTAACCCAGATGGAAGGATCCCAAACCTAAGATTGCTTATGAACATTTTGGCTGTGCTTCCCCTCCGTCTCAGTTTAGTCATCAGTAAAAAAGGGGATAGTATTCACCCACATGACCACGCTGCAGCCTTGTGTAAAATATGCTTGGTTAAAATAAAACATATACAAGCGAAAAGTAAGTAGGTTCATATCGTTGGCTTTGCTGAGATGTGTTACATGCAGGACTGTTACAAGGTACCCATTTACAGTATTATCAGTATTATGTTAGTTTCTCATGCAAAATTTTCTCTAATAAAGGCCCTTTAAATCTCTTGAACTCTTGATCCTCAAAACAGCCAGTCTGGGGAGCATTTCTTCCAGTCTTTGAAGTTGTAGCACTCATAAAGCTGAGCAGCGCTGTTTGTGAGTTTGTTTTCTTTCCGTATCTCTCCTATTCCTTTAAGACCGGACAGAAGATGACATTATTAGCAGGCTGCTCACAAGCACCTAGTAGTTTAGGGGCAGGCTTTTTATTTCTGCTTTCAAGCAGAGATGAAAGATTGTGAAAAACTCTCTCTTTTTTTTTTTTTCCTTGGGGAGCTACAGCTCACAAAAGTTCTTATAACTCCTTACAGCAGCTATTTTACTACTCAGGGAGAATATTTACTAGGTCATTTTCTTCCTGCAGCAGGCCTCAGTGTTAATAAACGGTGTCTGTGAGTTACTTTATGCTCTTCATACTTTATTTTGATCTAGCTGTGTGTTTAAGGAGCTAAAGAGAGTGTGTCTTGATGAACTGCTTACACCAGAGTTTGCTCTAGGCCAAAATGCAGAGAGGGCTTTCTTCTGTTTTGGTTTTTTTTAAAGATTTTGTAGGTACATTGAAATCTGAAAAATGGGGCGAGCTGCCAAGGCTGCTCTGTGAGTCTGTTAGCTTCTGCTCACTCAGCATTAACATCTGTCTTCACTAAAGTGTTACTGGACCCCCGGTACACTGCGCGGAGCAAGCTCCAGAGGCATTTATAGAAAACAGAGCTCAGGGAGGAGGGGAGACCCACATCCCCTAAGCCCCCAGCTAGTAGCACTTTTTCAGTCAAATTAAGGCACAGTTTTATTCCAGAAGACTCCATCCCAAATCTGTGTGCTGGTGAGACTTAATATCAAAAACAACCATAGGGAAGAGACTTAAGATTGTGCCAAGAGGAAGAGGCACCTGGTTTCTCCCTCTCAGCCTTTTGTCCCATTCAGAAGATGACATAAAATACAGCAAAGACTTTTTGTTTTCTCTTTCCAAACAAGAAGCTGGACAATTTTAGCATACAGTTTAAACTCAAAGTGTAATATCCCTGGAGGCCAATTCCCTCTAAGCCCCCAAATGAGGCATACAGTCATTACAAGCTCAGCACTAACACACCCAAAGCAAGGCAGTATCGTGTGCCTCCCTTGCGAGCTTGCACGATATCTTTGTACCTAATTAACATCCATGTGTCCATCCTACAAAGAAACTAATTCTTCATACATGTAAAGTACATAAGTCTTACTCTTTCAGGTTCTGTCAGAGGAGGGGGAAAGAACCAAGTAAATCCCCCATTACACCTAGTTTGATGTTTCACTTGAGCCTTTGGTGCACTCACTGAGGCTGGGCTTGTGGGCAAATCCAGCCAAGTCAGTGAATTCGGGATCGTAGCCTTGAAGTGTGAGCAACATCCTCCTCTGCAATGTGTGCAGCACGTGGTAAACAGCAGCACACCTCTGAGGGCACATCTTCAGCATATGCACCACCACATTTTACAAAGTAAGGTCCAGCTTTCCATGGGCTGACAACTTTCCAAGTTTTTCTTTGTGTACTGTGTGCTTCCATGCCCGCTGTACAATCAGCAGTGCCTGGATTTGTGGATTTATTGGCTGTGACCAGACACAGGCTAAGTAAGTAAACAGATTAATATGTATTAACATACTGCCTTCGTTCAAAGTTCAGAACTTGTGAGCACATGTGAAGGTGGTATTTATCCACGGTTCTTAATGAGGAAGCTGATTAAAAACAGGATCATGCAAAGTAAGCAGTACAGTTAAAAAAAAGACAGTATTAAAGCAGATTTTTTTAAACTGAAATATCCAGAATAATGGTTACCTGATTTAATGGCTCATCCAACTATAGCTCTCACGTAATCTTCAAGGTTTTATGTTGTAACTTGTAGCTGATGCTGCAAGAAGTGAGAATTCTTATGAAACTATTTCGGTAAAGTTACCCATAAAAAATATCCCTAAGAGAAGTCATAAGGCATCATCTACAAAAGACACAGAGAAAGGACAGTCATATATTGGTCACATCCTAATGAAAAGAAAGTCTTAAAACAGCAACAAGGACTTATTATTGTAGCGCCTTTTAAAAAGTTTTTGGCTTGGATATTTTCTATCTAAATATGGTGGGACAGTAAGTTAACTAAACTCCCCTTTTATAATAGCAATAAAAAGCTCCAGGTGTGTGTTAACACTGTCAGAGCTGTGGGTGTTAAGTGCAGCAGTATGAGCTGCCTCCTCACTCCCTCCCAGGGAGGCTGAGCTAATCCTGCTGTCATGGTCCCTGCAAGGGAGTTGCGCTTGCAGCCCAGTTTGCAGAGCAACACAGGGATGCATTGCTGAGGCTGAAGAGGAGGAGATGTTTTAGTTTGCCCCAAAGAAAATTTCCCTTCTTATTCCATACTTTTAAATCCAAAATGTAGGATGAATCGGGAATGCAAAATTTTTAACAGGAGAGGATATCCTGGGAGATTCCCATTGCAGCAGGAGCCTGGCCCTCAGCTCTCAGTCTAGGGTAGAGATGCCTTGCAGCCTGCCCACCATCAACCAGCTCTGAAACCCTGCTGCTGAGGGAGATGGATCAGTCTTCATCAGGAAAGTGATAAAGAGGAATCTCTTCTTGAATATGTTTTCTATGAAAAGACTTTTCCAGTAGACACTCAGCTGTTCTCTCATGGAGGAGGTCAGGTGAAAGCTGGATTATCAGAGCTGCCAGCAGCCCAAGTGCTCTGGAGTGTGATGATCAGATTTTTTCACTTCAGAGCCTAAAAAAATCCAGCCACTTGTTTTAGTGCCTGAATGACAGCTCAGGTCACTTGAAAGTTTAGTACTTAGACTTCTACTAGGTGTGTTGTGTGACTCTTGCTTTTCAGGAGATGTGCTTAGGTTGTCACTGTCCCCATTAATCAGATTCTCAACTAGACAGACTCTCTCGATGAATGGAAATCCTCATAGGCATTTTATGCAAAGCATTTGCAAACTTTTTTCTGTTTCTCCTCTGGCCCAGACCAATCTTTGCATTTCTTTTATGGGATTTAGGCCTGATTTTTTAAGACAGATTGATGATTTAGGTCTCATAAAGAGTCTGTGTACCAGAGAGCAGCAACTTAGCATCGTTTTTTTTCTCTCTTGGTCTGGACCTGACTTGATGTCATGGTTCAACCCTAGCTGCTCACAACTAAGCCCCATACAGCTGTCTTCTCACTCCCTTCCCTGGTGGCATGGGGCAGAGAATCAGAAAAGAAAATGTGAGAAAACTCATGAGCTAAGATGACAGTTTCATAGGTAAAGGGAAAAGCTGTGCATACAAAGCAAACTAAAGAATTAATTGCCCCCTTCCCATGGGCAGGCGGGTGTCCAGCCGTCCCCAGGACAGCAGGGCTCCATCACACAGAACAATGACTCTGAATGTTGTCCCCAGTCCTTTTCCTTCCCCAGCTTTATCTGCTGAGCATGACATCATGGTCTGGGATATCCTTTGGGTCAGTTGGGGTCAGATGTCCCAGCTGTGTCCCCATCTAACTCCTTGTGCCCCTTGCAGCCCACTCAATGGTGGAGTGAGAAGCAGAAAAGGCCTTGACTTGGTATAAGCGCTGGTCAGCAATAACAGAAACATCTCTATGTTATTAACATTGTTTCCAGCAAAAATACAAAACACAGCCCCATACTAGCTGCTATGAAGAAAACTAATCTCAGCCAAAACCAGCACACTGGATTGCAGCTTTTCCGTTCCTTATGTAAGCATCTTTACAACCTAGAGGTTAATCAGTGTCTCTTTCTCTCTTACAGCTCCCCAAAACATCTGACTATTACTACATCATAGAACAAAGTCAAAAAAGAGATTGAGGAAAACATATCTCAGGTTGTCTCAAGTACATCCCTGGGATTTGACAGAATCTGAAACCGAGTGAGAATTTAAAAGCAGGTATCTCTTTCCCAGTACAGGTGTGTAAAGCACAGAGTGACAGACAGGCAGCCCAGTCCTGGAAATCATACCCTGGGCTGTTTGCCATGCAAAGTCTGAGACACCAAGCATGCTTCAAGCCTGCCAGCTGGCTAATTCTTCAAAACCAAGATAAGGCAGTGGCCAGGTAGGCAAAGACTTATTTGACCCTGCAGCCTGGTGATGTCTGGATGAGGGTGGGTTGCTGGTGGAAATGGGAATGCTGTAGGGACTTCAGGTACCTACAGGTTTGGACAAAGCTGTAAGTGAGTTTTCTAGGATCTGACTGTTGAGTTGAAGCACTCAAGGTAGAACTTGGGTGTTCATGGTGGATCCAGCCTTTACAAAGCCCAAATCTTAGGCCAGTGAAAACACAAGTCAGTGTAGATTCTGACTGAAGTATCATTTGGAAAGACCATACAGAGTTTTGCTGTGACTCCGTAAACAGCCCGTGACACCACGAGCACCTCTTGTCTGTCTTTTCCAATTAAGCTCTTAAGAGTTTCCCAAAGTAAATATTAAATCTTCAGAAAGGAAATACTAACATGCACAAAATGCTTTCCAACCTTTCTGCTTAAATAGCTATCATTTTTTAGTGAGGTCACAACATCCAGTTTTCTATAATAAAAAATAAGCAGGATAAGTAGTTTTACTCCTGTCAAAACTTGAATGCAATTTTATGTTTTTCTTTGACTTACCCTATAAATATTTTTACTACAACATTCAAAGTTTATGAGATCTCTAAGACTTGTAAAGAGGTTGAGTAACTGGAAACCAAAGGCTAATACCTACCACAGGGACTTGGGGGTTTTTTTCTTAACCAAGCTATTTATTAATATTAACAAAGGGTATTCTACAGATGATATGTTTACTAAACTGAATATTATTTTCACTTGCAATTCCAGTGTAAACAAATCAATGAGGAGGCACCAACAAAGAGCAGCACCACAATGCCCGCAGTGTTGTCCAAGGGATCTTTTCTCAGGTTACAATTTTCTGACATTATTGCTTGTGCTGAGCTTCTGCAGCCCAACTGTTGTTGAGCTGCAAATCAGAGCTTCACCCAACCAGAGGAAAGAACAGAGTTGGCTTTTGTGGTGGTTGCCTTTGACGAGCTGTGTCCTTTTTCCTGTTTGTGAGTCACTCACCAAGAGACTTTATCTTTTCTAATGTGTTTACTATCTATAATTATAGTTGCAACAGTTTTCCGCCCATATAAGAAAATGTTACCGTGCCTGAACATGAGCAGGAGAAGCTGTGTCACAGGCCAGGAGGTAGAAGATGATCTGCCCATATCCACCATGGTCGCAGGAGGACATGCAGGTTTCAGCTCATCTTCTGGCACAGCTGAGGAGAGCTCTGTGTCACTGCTCATTTGCTAGTCAACGTTTTATTTCTGACTTTATTTATGATTTACTGGCTGAAGATTAACTATTCCAAAAAGTTTGCGCAAGCAGGCAACCGACCCAGCCTTTTATGCAAACATTTGTGAGTAGCCATTAAACGAGTAACCTGGGCCCAGCTGAGCAGGGAGTCAAAATATTCCCAGGCTTTGACAGTCCAGAAGAGCAGAGCCTGCCACCTTGGGCTGTCCCTCGTCTGGTTGCCCTGCATCCTGACCACCTGCAGAGCCTCAGGAAGCCCACCATGCAACTGCACTCCTGAGGACAGCTGCTCACACAAAACCACGTCTGCTCCAGACTGTTCCTAATCCTCCTTTCTTTACAGATTAAGGAATTAAGCCTTAATAGGGATTAAACCTTTCCCAGCTACAAACCCCAGAACCAAATTCATCACAAGGTTACAGCTCTCTACCTACCCATGTAGCTCCCAGTCAAATGGGAAGCTATATCTTATCAAGCACCTAAAAAAGAGGACAAGGTTCCTGACTGACCAAAAGCAAGAAAAAAAATCCAAGCTACATACTTTAGATATATATGCAGACAGTTCCTTTTGCAGGTATGTGCCTTTGGGTTTGGTTATTGTCCTCTGTTACACATCTTCTTGGCTGGTGGATTACTTAGAAGACATACATCTGAGTGCTCCGGTTGCATGCACTGTTGCTTGTTCAGTTGATGCTGTTCATGGCCAAATAACGTACATGGATGTTTCCTGGTCTCCATAGCATCTTAGTAAAACACCACAAGTGCCTTGTATAGATTTGTGTTGGCCCTTTAATGGACTACAGACATCCGACTCAGTCTGAAATCCAACTGCTTATCAGTCGCTACCTAAGGACCTCACTACCTCAGTTGCACAGCAACCATAGCCAGGCTTCCTGTTTTTCAGACTGGATAGCACTGCATTAGTTTACAGATGCTATTAGGAAAAAGTGAGAGAAGTGGAAGGGATTTCAAGAGACTGTGTAATGTGACCACATGTGCAGGGCCCAGATCAAGTAAAAACATCAGATCTCTTAATAAAACTGCCCAGTGTTGTGATTTTGCCACTCTGACCCAATGTTTTCCACCCAGGTTACAGGAGAGAGGTTCTCATTGTTCAACACTTCATTGATAAAGATTGATGTGTCTTTTACTCAAGGATCAATCGAATCCAAGACCTGCCCTTTCAACCTTGTGAGCCAAAGTATGAGATAAAAAGTGGGCCTTAATATTGTAAAATTAACAAGAAAATGAAACGTATTTTAATAGACAAAAATCATGTTATTTACATACACACTGGATCTGGTTCAGTGGCAGTCAGTAAAAAAGGACAGCCAGAACCACTCCAAAATGGGCTTTGTCACCAAGGACAGTGTGTGGGATGCAGCCTCTATGCCATGCTCTGATCTCTTCAGTACAAAAGCGATGACTGTGATAGGGTAAGGATTAATACTAGTACAGTGTGTGGCCATGCAGGCAGGTAGACTTTGGCAGCAGCTTCCTGGAGATTCTGGTTACATGGCAAACTGAGAAACCAGAGAAGAAAAGTGCACAGACCTTGATTTTGGTGTGCTTTTGCTTAGTGTGGCTTGCCATCCTCAGTGGAGATCCTGAACTCTCTGAGTGTATCAGTCTTTCTCCCATAGCTGTATAGGAATAGTTTAGACCAACTGCTTTGAAAACAGATGGACTCAGAGAAAATTAACCCAGACATTGATAAAATGTTAACTTTCCTCTTTCCTTTGAGGTGGCAGTTCCATTTTTGCTTCTGAGGTTAGCTTCAGAACAGGAAGAGGCTTTGAAAATGCTTCCCACCTTGTATAATCCTTGGCATGGGAGCAGAGCAATTTGATGTTGTGTGGTAGCATTCAGCCAGCAAATAATAGCCTCCACTACTCTTCTCAGCCGTCCTCCTGCTCTGGCAGCATCAGCCCAGCACAGATCCTTTGCACATGAACTCCAAAAGGCAATGAGAAGGGAGAGAAGGAGAAATATTGCTACTGAGCTGGGTGGTATGAGCTGGGGCTCAAAGGACAGTCCCTATGGCAATTTTGCCCTTCATGACCCATGTCAAATTGGAGTGCCATTGTTGCATTGCACTTTCATCTGGTACTTTCAAATCAGCATAAAAACACACTATAAAGCTAATAGGATTCTGTGATAATTGTTCTGCTACAATAAACATGCCTGACATGAAAAGCACTGGTCTTTCTGACTTCTCTGGTGCCCGTTTCTTGAAGGGGATCATAACAAGGAGAGGGTGAAAAAGAACGGGAAATAACTCCGGAAAGGAAATTATCAAGATTAGCTGGGTGACTGATGATTCTGGGATTTGATGTCACAGAGAAATTAACATTTTAGAGACTGGCCAAGCAGAAGAAGAAAAGCTCTCAGCTTTTTCCAAAATAAACAAAGATTTCAGTGCTCATCTCCCTCTGCAGTTGGATGGCAGTGCAGGGCATATTTATTACTGCTCCTGTTTGTAGGCTGACTGGGATGTGCATGCTGGTCCACTGATCTCAGGTACTTCCCCACCACGTTCTTCTTCCTTGACTCACAGTCAGCGGCACCCTTTCCACCAACTGCCCTGAGGTGTGCACTGGGATTTCGGTGTTTCTCCTGAAGACAGGACTGAACATGTCACTTTTGGAACAGGGCAACCAACTCCAGGCTCTCCAAAGATGTTCACGTAGGGTTATTGTGTTGACTGTGAATTCACTGTTTTTTCTGATTTTACAAAGGAGCATTCCCTGTCTGCCTGCCACTGTTTAAACAGAGATGACATCTGGTCAAGATGACCAAGGAGCAGTGGAGGGCATCCAGACACAAAGAGAATCTGACAGGTATGAAGCAATGTGGTGAGGCAAGAGTGGGGAGATATGCCAACTGAAAAGTAGCAATGTGCTCATATACAGAAAACAAACATATTGCCTGTGTAGCTATGCCTGGTCAGGAATGTTTGTTGACTGAAAAACAGGACCTAGAGGAGGTTTTGCTTTAAGGCACCTTATAAACAGTCTTCAGATTATCCAGTGTAGTGCTACTGACTAGACCGGCTGTCAAGGTCTCCTTGTCCTTTGTACAGGGTCACTGAGTTTGTCCTGAACCCACTGACTTCCCTCTCTTTAGAATGTATTTTTGGAAGTCAGAGACGTGTCTGTTTTATTCTGCATTTTAAATCCAAAAGACTCAGATGATTTGCCTCAAACATTCCAAAAGAAAAAATGAATCTCCTATGGCTTCACATTACATATGAAGTTTTTTGAGCCTAAGATAGATTTGGGGTTTTACATTTGGTGGCAAAGTTAGAAAGCATTTCAGTTTAAAATTAGGTTACAGTGTTCCCTATAACCTCAATCCCAACCTCTGCAACTCCAAGTTTAGTTCATTATGGACTCTGTCCACAGAGTGAGCTAAATATCTAGCAGCTGCCCAAGTACTACTTTAGGTGTTGAAGTCCAAAATTTAGACTCTCAAAACCCTCACTTGGTACCACATAAATATCCAAGAGTAAAGTGCTCTGTATGCATAAGTATACATTTTCTGGGCATGCCTTTGTGATCATCTCAGTTTCTGCTTCTCAAATCATGCCCTTTGTATACAGTGAAGGAGCTAAACTTTGCCCTGGAGGAGGATTTGGATGCCATGTTTCCTTCCCCTGTCATCCAAGTACCTTTGCTATGGAGTCAAATGCTGTCTTGTCTATTTAGTCTAAATCAGGTAAGAGAAATCTACCCAGGAAAAGTTTCTGAGCATTTTCCCAGAAAGTGTCTGAAATGGGTTCAAGTCCCTTCATGTTGTTTGGGGTCTGAGCCAAGGCATCTGGCACAGATGATGAATGCTGACAAAACTGGACAACCAGCACTGAGGAGGCAGGGAGGAAATTGGAGGTAATGGTGGGTAGGAAGAGAATAAAACAATACTCCCTCTGCTTGTATATAACGTTTCTGTTTGTTCCCACTGGTTTTTCTACATCACTGTGCCACATTCTGAGACATCTTACATTATAGACATTGTAATGTAGTGAGGAAGAAGCAACCTGGATTCACCTGAAGAAGAATCTTTGATCTGGAGGATGGGAAGTAAAAACAGAGATGCCTTTGTACTCCAATAAAAAACTGTTCAAGTTCAGTGAGGGATCCAAGAAAAAGAAATTCATGCAGACATGTTTGTTATTTTGCCTGCATCTGCATATTTCCTGTGCTACAAAAATAGTAAAATTAATTTAATTCCCTAGTTTTTTGAGTTTCCTTTGATCCCTTTAACTGTCCTTACCTGTGTTTATTCAACAAAGCAGCAGCTTCTGAATTCAAATTGTCCATAAGGCTGGTGCTCCAGCAAAGGTGATGTTTAATCTACTGTCATTAGTGATGAAGAGGAGAGTAAAGTCAAAATGTGGATGCATAGCTTTAGAAGAGTTTTTTCTACCAGACTGAGCTTTAGCTATATGCACAGGGTGTCATGCTCACCAGACAGCAGCATAGCCTCTTCTATGGCACATTTGCAAGTCACAGGAAGTCTAATGCTCCTTTGCAGAACTAAGACTATTTTATCCATCTGCCTAAGGTCTACAAGTCTTATACTAATGCCCACAAAGAATGAGACACCAATCTGAAGTCAGAGGCAAAAAAGGCTAGTGCTAGAAAGGTAATAACATTCACTGAACTCATCTATTACGGTATACTCCTGCCAAGTTTTTACTATTCATATAACTCAGGCATAGTCTTCAACAGCAAATAGAATAATAGCATCCAGAATACAAGCTTATCTTCCATTTCCAATTGACATTCAATAAAGCTCAAATCCTGCTTCCCCTAAACTCAATGTGAAAATCCTAATTAACTTCAATAGAGATCAGAATGGGCCCTGAAGAGTTAACAGTAGTAGGATATAAAACAGAAACAAAGCAAACTCTTAATGAAAAAATTATGGCTTACAGCTAGAAGCAACCTCTCTGGGGTTGTACAGTTCAAAATAGGAGCAGTATTTCAGGCTGTAACATTCACTGATACCATTTCAGATGCAAAATCTGTGATCTATGCTCTTTTCAGTGCCAGAGACAACACATTCTAGTATGAATAACATTTTACACACTTATCTCCTATGAGTCGCAGGGTGTAATGTTTTTCACTGTTTAGAAATATCTCAGCTCTGAATCACCAGCGAAAAACCCTGTTCTATGTTGGATTTCCCCAACAAACCTGGACTGTCTCAATTTGAAAAGTCCAAAGAAACTGCAAAACCTGCTTTACAGCCCATAGTTTACTATGTCATGGCTGCCTCACATGGCATGTGAGGAAAGAGCAGATCAAGGCAATGCAAGCAAGGGTGGGGGTACCCCAAGGATCCCTAGTCTGGCAGAGACAATTGCACTGAGCAAGAGGACTGAACAGAACCATGCCCTCCAAACCATCGCTGTCCTTCCCACCTCCCACTAAGCACCAGTACATTTCCAAGCTGAGTCGCTTTCTATTGATTTCAAGTCAGTCAGACTTTCACAAGGCACTAACTTTATCTCTCACCATGCCAGTGCTCAGCACCACAATACAACACGTTATCAAGCAGGTAGCGACTGTGAGTGGCAAAGTTCGGCGTGCAAAGCTGTTTTTCCTGGATGCTGCATAGCCTAGCACAAGCTAAAGGACCACCATGCTGGACTTAGGCCAATAAAAGTCCACACAGCTTGCTTTATTGTGTTTCACATTCTAAGGAATAAGTGCAGCAAAGGCTTGGCTGTAAACCACCTAATTCATGTTCTTATAATGGAGAATATTTCTACCAGCAGAAGCAGTTTCTTCCATCAGCTTGTTCATACTGTAACTTTTGTGCCCACTAATCTGAAAATCCGTGACTTCAGATTTCACACCTTCATCTGCACTATCAAGGCTCAGAAGCAAAGGAGTAATTCAGCTTGCATTTGAGTTGGCAGAGCTGGGAGGAGGGCTGTGGTCTCTTTCTTCACCTTGAACCTTGATGCTGAAGTAGATAGTCCAACTCCTGAGGGCCCTGATCCTGCACCACTACTGTTGCAGACAAAGCAAATGGAATACATCGCAGTGTATGTATGGAATGTATGTATGGAATATATACTTCGTACTAGTGCTGCCTCCTGTGAATCTAGAGGAAGCTGTGCAGGTTGAGGCTGCACTTGCTAAGGCATAGCTGAGACCAGGCAGAGGGTTCCTCTTAACACGTGCTCCATGAAAGCTCCTGCAAAGCCCTGAGAGTACAAGAAGCCTTCCTGACACAGCCCTTTACCCTGCCCATCATTTTCCTTTAACTTGTTTGAAGCAAAGGATTTCTTCTTAGTGCTCTGAACATGCTACTACTAGTCAGATGGAGAACTGTAAATCCTTAATGCATTACTGATCAATGGGAAAAGGGCAGCAAACACAGTATTGGAGGGAAGAAAAGAAAGACATCCTAACCAAATTACACCAAGGTGAACCCAATTCACTCTTACAGGTTTCTGAAGTTTGTATAGCGTGACTGTAAATAATATGCCAATAGAGTGATTAAAGGAGAAGTATCAGCTCATGTCTGTCCAACCTGTAATTTTTATTTTAAATAAACATTGTCTAAAGCTTCAAAGAGATTTACAATCTCATTTGGCAACTGAATAGGCCATAGAGTCATTGGCCAACTTAAGTAAGTAAAAACTAAGGTGTTTGTACCTGCTTTGAATAGATACATGATTAGACTCTATTTGGACAGTGACTTACCATTATGCCACTGTAATTGTATATGTAAATATATCTGTACATTCCTTCCTCCACCTTCACCAGTAGCTGTGGGTGGGCAGCATCCTGGGAGGGGCCACGGCCAGGACAGCTGACCCAGGCTGACCAAGGAGATATTCCATACCATATGACATCAGCTCAGCAACATAAACATGGGGAGAGGAGCGGGAAGGGAGAGGCATTTGTGATTCACTTTTACCTTCCAAAGCAACTGCTATGCATACCACAGTCCTGCCTCTCGGGAAGCAGCCGGACATCACTGCTGATGGGAAGGAGAGTGTAACAGCTTTATTTGCTTTGCTTCTCACACACATGGCTTTGCTGTTTCTTTATTAAACTGCTTTTATCTCAACCCACAAGGCTTCCATCTTATTTTCTCCCCTCCCTGGCTTGCTGAGGAGGGGGGCAATAGAATGACGTGGTGGACACCAGGCACTCAGCCAAGGCTAAACCACCACACATTGCTTTCCTTAGCACTTCACAAACATTGCTTCCTGTTGAAAAAGATTTTCTTGTACAACAATCATTAAATTCTTCAGTCTTCTTCAGGTTTTTCTTCAGACTAGCAAGCCCTTAGAAGAAAATCTTAAGGTTTTTAAAATTTTAAATGAATCATTCCCATTTTCCCTTAATAAAACACACATTCAGTGCTGAAACTGAAAAGGAGGGGGGTTTTGTGATAACATTACATAGCTTTAACAATTTTCAGCAGAGCAAATAAACTTTCATGAATTAAGAATGGAGCTCTGCCAGCTTGCACCGTCTCAGCTCCTAGCTTAGAGCAAACTACAGCTTCTGAAAATTATGGTCCATTGAGCACCACCAGGACTCTGTATCACTACACTGTGGAGCATAGCTGAAAGCATCTAGTAAATTTGTGCTACATCAAATTCTATTCTTCCTTTAACCACTCCTAAGTATGAGAGTTTTTCTTCTATACATGGTTTCTTGTGTTGTCAGTGGACATCACTGAAAATAGTCTGACTCCATCTTCTTCAGATATTTACATGCATGAGTAAGATCAATCTGAGTCTTCTCTTCTACAGACTAAACAGTCCCAGTTCTCTCAGCCTCTCCTCTTACATCAGATGCTCATCTTTATGGCCTTTCACTAGACTCTCTCCAGTATGTCCATATTGGTTTTGTTCTGGAAGACCCAGAACTGGACCTTGTACTCCAGATGTGTCTCACCAAGGCTGGGGAGAGGGGAAGGATAGCGTTCCCTGACCTGCTGTTGTTGTGTGTCCTAATGCAGCCTAGGATGCTGTTAGTTGCCATTGCTGCAGAGGCAGTTTGGGGGCTCATGTTCAACTCTGTGTCCACCAGAACTCCCAGGACCTCATCTACAGAGCTGCTTTCAAGCTGGTTGGCCCCCAGCATGCCCTTTTACATAAAGTTATTCCTACCTAAAGGACTTGGCACTTCCCTTTTTTAAGCTCCTTGAGGTTCATAGAATCATAGAATGGTTTGGGCTGGAAGTGACCTTAAAGATCATCTAGTTCTAAGCCCCCTGCCATGGGCATGGATTCCTTTCACTAGATCAGGCAGTTCAAAGCCCCATCCAACCTGGCCTTGAGCTCACACCTTCTCTGGGCAACCTCTCCCAATGCTGCATCACCTTCACAGCGAAGAATTTCTTCTTAATATCTAATTTTAATCTACTGTCTTTTAATTTAAAACTGTTACCCTGCCTCCTGTCACTAGGCTAAACAGTCTCAACTCTCAACCCTGTCCTCACAGGGAAAGTGCTGCAGACCCCAATCACCTTTGTGACCCTCCTCTAGACCCACTCCAACAGGTTGGTGGCCTCAGAGCTGAACGTAGCACTGCAGGTAGGGCCTCATCAGAGCAAAGTAGAGGCAGAGAATCACCTGCCTTGATCTATTAGCCGTTTCTTCTAACGCAGCCCAGGATATGACTGGCTTTCTGGGCTGTGACTGCACATTGGCAGCTCATATTCAGTTTTTCATCTACCAGCAGCCCCAGGTTCTTCTCCACAAGGCTGTTCTCAATCTATTCATCACCTAGCCTGTATCTGTGTTTGAGATTGTCCTGACTCAAGCTCCCATCAGTCCATTTCTCCAGCATGTCAAGGTCTCCTAAATGGCCTTTCCTAGCACCATCCCTGCATAGTCACACTGTGTCTCCATATCTCTTATTAGTCCCCTGACTATTTGCATTTCTCGTGTTCTTCCTTTTTCTGCTTGAATTTTGTCAGAAGTGGCTTGTTCATCTATATATGCTGCCTTCTGCTTTTGGCTTTCTGCACATTGGGATTGACTGTTCTTGAGTTTGGAGGAAATGACCTTTGCAAAGCAACCATCTCTACTGGACTCCTCTTCCTTATCTGTGTGTATATGTTAGGGTTGTGCTTATCTCACTCTGTTGGCTTTGAGATCTATCTTGTCTGGGACTGAACCTCTCCTCACCAGGTTGGCCAGCCTGTTGGCAAAGATGTTTTGGTAAGGTGGATCTCTCCTCTTCCTAGCAGTCCCCTATTCACAGAGCTCCATGGCTATAAAAGCCAAATACTTGTTGCCAGTACTATTTCTGCAACCAGGAGTTGACTTGGAGGCTCTAATCCTCCTGAAGCCCTTCACCCTCTTTGGCAAGATGAAGGAGAAACCCATTTGGTTTCAGGTCCTTGGCTCTCTCCCCGGAGCCACATGGTCACTTTTGTTACTTTTCACTTAACTGTTCAGTCCTAAACAAAAAGATGAAACAAATGAGTGTGTTTTCTGAAACTGCTCATATTTCATGAGAGGTGGAAGAGAGATGGAGAGATGGGAACATGGATTTCATTTCCTTTCCTATACTCAAAAATTTGACGTTTGCAGGATCTCATATTAGATTTGCAAATCTCCTCTTCTTGTAGCCCTCAAGGAAAAGGGAAAAAGAAATGTGAATCCACAATTTAAACAGAAAACATTCCGTGCCATTAGCATCTCTTTGATGATCCTTTGGTTTATTGTTGTGCATTAACTTCTGTATAATCACATAATTGCTACAACATTCATATAAATAATGCATTTGGAAGAGAAAGTAAACAACGTGTCACATTCTGTTCTCCAGCAAATTTAACAGGACCTTTTGGCTTGACTTTAGTGCTAAAGCTGCTTTTTTGCCTCGAGGCAGCTAACGCCTGTTAACGAAGTCGAAGTAAACAGGGAAAATAAAAGCACTTTCATTTTATCACGAGATAAATTTGATGGGTCAGCCCTAAACCTCTCAGTGAATTTACTCCATGACAAAACTAATGCATCTTGTTCTTCACTGTATTGGGACCTCAGGGGAGCTGATGTATATTAGCTATCACTAGCAGAAAAGACAAACACAATTTGTTGCCCAGCCCCAACCCCTTCCGTGGGTCCTCTTGGGTTTTGCTTTTGTGAAAGTTTCTGGTAAAAGCTTCTATAAAGTCAGAGAACAGTTACCCATGTCTGCCAGCTGGTTTTTCACACTACGTGAAAATATTTCTCAAGTACAATCTTCTCTCTCCCTTTCAAACATTTATAGTTTAGAAAAGCCAAACCCTTCAGTATTTGACACAGTTTCAGCTCCAAGATCTACAGCCAGTTTTGAAAATTGCAACTCGTAACGAGCTAATTTTACATTTAGAGAAAGGACATGTCACTTTGAAAGAGACAGATACAGCTGGAATGGAGACAAATGAATTGTGCACTGAAAGCACTGGGATGTTGCCCACATATTTGGGCCTGAATTTCACCAGTTTTACACAAACAAGAATTTCAAAGACTTATCTTACAGGTTTGGTGTGTTCAGAGGGTGGATTTGTTTTGGTTAGTTTTAGAGTGTAAGTCCACAGAGACACATGGGAAGGAAGGAAGGAAAGATTACGTGTGAGGTCTTCATTTTGTTGAATATGCTTATAACCCTTCCAGCTCTCCAGTGAATGCAAAAAGAAGGAAACACAAAGTTAGCACTAGTAGGGTTCAGTGTTATCCTCACCCAGATATCTTGAGCACAAATTGAGCGACTTTTTAATGATAAACTATGCAGGGCTTCCCAAAGGAAAAGGATATTGCTGTAAACAAGATAGAAGAAGCAAGCAACTCAGATTGAGGAAGATCATTAGAAAGAGAAGCATTTACCATGAAGATGTGCTGGGGAAGGAGAGGCAATGTGCAGCGAGAGCCAAGATGCTATACACAGAGGACTGGAGTCTCTATACACCTCTCCTGCACCAGAGAGAGAACAGCAGTGAAGTAGTTTGATGCCTCATTCAACTATCCTTCCTGGTGAGGGCTATTCAAAAGAACAGACTTGGGTGGCAGCAAAGGAAAGAGAGGTCTTGCGTGTCTGTGTTTCACCCCACATCCCAGCTCACTCCTTTTACACATCTCAAACTCTGCCTTCGCCGGTTTAATTACTTCTCTCGGGTAGTTTCTGGTATGTCAGGATTCACTGAAGTCTCTAGGCAGCAACACTCTAAACATCTCTGGTGAGTCTGTATGCTCAGAGGAGCTACATGTTTATATATAACAGGAACTCTTTGATCCTCAGGCAATTCTATGGGCCATGAGTGTAGTAAAATGTTTTTCTCTTCACAGCCCAACCCTGACTATGTTCCCATATCTCATATTGTACTGAGACACCATTTCCTGAGCAACATCCTGTGCATTTCAGAGCCAAAGCAAGAATTCCCACTCCAAATGCAAAATATTCTTCATCCTCGGTCTTAAGGGTTTTTCTAATGCAATGAGACCAGGATCGGGATGTATTAATCTCTAAGACTCCTTATTCTTTAAGCCTGTCTTTCTATCAATTCCAGCAGCAGCTCCAGCTGTTACTGCCCACAGAGAGACAGAGTTTCTACATTCCTCCCTAGACAAGATTAGAAATGACTAATGGTAAAATATTAGCAGATACGTGGACTCCCCTCTACATTGCTGCTTCCACCACTCTGATCAGTGGGTGGGTGGGAAATGCCTATCATGACTGCCTCACATATAGATAGCTTGGGAAGGCATATGTGTAAATGGAGTACCTCAAATTTCCAAAGCCTCTTCAGTTTTCTACCTATCTGTGTTGTCCAGCCCATGGTATCACTAGTCTTTCTGCTTTTGTGAAAGCACAGTTGTGTCTGTCATCAACTTTGGGTGATAAGATCAGATTTTGAACTTGGATGCAAACCACATGGTAATTCCCTGCTCTATAAAGAAAAGAAAGACAATAAAAAGCCCTCAGTACTGGTTTTGTTTCCTCTGAGCCTCATTAGGCACTTAGCCAGCGACTAGTCAGGTACAAAGGGGCAAGGACTCAGGAACAGGCCTCAGAGGTCCTGCCTTCCATCTGTGAGGGGTAAGTGTGAACCGTAAGCCAAATTCATTTAGTTCCTTTTACATAATTGTCAGCTTTGCTCAAAGCAGTTTCTTCTCCTTGGTTGGAAGGGAAGACAGTCAATTGTTGTTCTATTCACTTCATCACATAAACCCATCTGACAGGCATGACAGCAACTGCTTGCTAATTATGGAGCAAAATTTGCAGTGCAAGGTTTGTTGTGCCAACGGTCCCCAGAACAATCCTGGGATTGTTTTGTGAGAAGATTGGGCAGTCAGAGTTGAGCACTTTTGCTTCAATTATCCCCATGTGCTGTCACGGCTTGGAGCTGCTCTAGTGGAATGAAGAGAAGAAAATAAATGAGCTCTGCTCCAGCCCTGGGAGCAGTTGCTGAACCCTGAAGAGCTTGGTTGGTTGTATCTTTGTTAGCTGCTATTACAGATATTATTGCCTGGTAGTGGCACCGAAACTGGAGGTCTATTAGCACTTCTATACTATATCCAGGGTTTTACAGCTCCACTGTAGAGACTTATTCTGAAGGGAAACTCAGCAAGTGGTCTCAGCTAAACCCAGCTCTCTAACTTTATTTTCCACTACTTTGGGTGACCTAATAAAGTTGAAATTTTATCAAGAATAGGAATCAATTTGGGAGTGAGAGGTGACTAACAGAAAAGTTCATCCCACTGGAGCAGAATTAAAAGATATCAAGGAATTAATTGCCTAATGTAGGAATCTGAATGATGTGCAGACATCTAAAAAGATGATTCTAAAAGAAGTCATGTAACCAGCTGATCATAAATCAGAACTATCCTTTCCCAGAATATTCCAAAAGAAAAACAGTTCCTACTGAAGTTACTGGGCCACACATTCTCAGCTTCTTGCATGACCTGGGTTTGCAAAGCACCCTCATGAGCCCCAGCTGGTTAGATTTCTCAAGAATTCCCTCCTTGTGACCTGAGTAAATTTGTGTCATTTCCAACAGAGCTTCAGTGACAAACTGGAAAAATAAAACTTGGAGAGGGTCCATGTTTGTTTCTTGCAGACAGTAAGTTACTTCAGAATGTGCCATCTCTTTGCAAAAACCAAGAATCAAGGCCCCTCCATGGACAGCAGCACAACCCTCATGTCTGGCTACCCCTAGAGACAGCTGAGCTAAGCCTTCTCCCACCACCACTCCTCCTCCTGCATCTACTCCTCCTGCTTCCCTTGCACCCTCTGCAGCTCTCACCAGGTCACAGCAGGACCATTTCAGCTCGCTAGCCCAGCTGAAAACTAATGAATCCTTTTACTGAGTTGGTTTTCTAGAAGATGGCACATTGCATCAGCTCACCAGGCTGTCACACAAGCCAGAGCCAGAGAGCTCTCACAACCGGGTGCGATGGTGTGAGAACACCTTTTGTTTGCTGTGAGATACTAGCTCAATCTGCTGAAACTTGTAACCACATCCTCTTGTGAAGATTTACAGCATGGATTTGGAGTGCAGGGAAGGAGGACTTATGTCACAGGTTCACCAGGTTTACCAGAGCACTGGAGCAGCATAACTATACAACAACAGAAATACAGTCCTCCATAGCCTGTAAAGACTCCTGAAGAAGCTATTCTGCTCTTTGTGAACATGTGACATGGTCTATCTTAACTAGAGGCAGGCAGGATATCCTCCCCTGCTGCACAGAGGTTATTGCTGTTCCCACTGGAAAGGTTTTGGAAAGATGGGAAAACCTAAGTTTTCACTAAATCTGAATTTTGTAGCTGGAAGTCTGTTCCCACCCATCTCCAAACCCCCACACAACCAGGGGTGACGTTTTCAGAAACATCTTCCAAAAGGCTGTAGTATTGACAGAAGGCAGGTGGGAAAGCAAGAAAGCAAGCAAGCAGTAGGTGTCCAGCTTTAGCAGGTGTACCAGCCCAATACCACAGAGTGAGTCCAAGTCAATCTAGCACTGAAAAGGAGTAGCAAAGGCCAATGAAAATCCTTCATAAAAACATCCTTTCAGTAGTTCTGCTCCTTGCAATAGCTACAGGAGTCAAAAAAAGTGTCTCATATTCCTTCAGTAACTCAGAACGTTTCTATTTATCCTCAAGAGAAGAATGAAAGATTACTCCTCCTCTTGCCAGAAAAAAGATTTAAGAAGCCAGAGATATTGCAACTCATGGGCAACCCAGTTCCCGCGGTGAGTTGCAGTGTGCATGTTAATCCAGTTAAAGCAGAGGCTAAGATTTCTCCTTAGCTGTACTGGAAGCACATCCTTCAGCATTGCCATGTACTGAAGAAATCTGGATCCAGCCCTGCCAAACTTGCCTAGCTCTGGCTAAGAGTTACAGAGTTTTTCCACTTCATTTAATTTGTGTTTGGCCCCGATTTCAGCCACCAGAGAGTCAATGGGAGTTTGTGGGATCTCTCAAATTCACGGAGGAACAAAAGACTGCCATCACTCTAGAGGGATCCTCACTGCCACTGTCTCAGGAGGCCAACCTGCCCAGACCTTCACTTTCCCATCCTCTCCACTCCTCTGGCTCTTCTTGGCTCTCTGCACAGCTGCATTATGTCTTAGCAAAGAAAAAATCTGGATGGAGAACAATCCTTTTGCTGTTTTCAAACCTGTTCACTGCAAGACCTACTACACTGATGCTGAGGTACCACAGACCAACCATCAAGTCTAGATGACTGAGATCTCTGACTTGCATTTGTCAAATTAAAGCAACCAAAGGACTTCAGGCCAGGTACTTAGGTGAGGTTAAAAGTAAGCAGTTATTTGCCCTTTAATCTGGACATCAGAAAAATGATGAAAGATAGTAGCTAGAATTTGGTTCAAATTCAGGCTGAGAGTAAGGTTAGGTTATATAGCGTTCTGCAATATGCAACTTGTTCTCTCCCAGTTAACCAGCTGTACTTAGTATGAAGGGGTTGAATATTAGGGGAATTCCTAATACATTCTGGTCTGTGAATGCTTAACCAGGACGATTTATGTGAGCATCTCTGAAAATCCTGTGGTTAGGGCATCTCTAAGAGATCACAACTCAAACCTCTACTCCAGGTGAAGTTGGAGAGGAGCTCCAACATGCCCTCTCACACTCCCAATGGGGCACTAATATGCTAACAGACAGCAGGAAGGAAGTACAGTCCCTGATTTTTTATGACCATATGTGTTTCAAGCAACTCCAGAGACAAGATGAGTAGGGAAATACGTAGGGCACAGGTCTACCAGTGCTTGGACATCAGTCTGACCAGCTTGTTGCCTGTGATATGAGGGCTCATCTGTGTGAACCTTCTCTACCAGCAAAGTTGTAAACTGTAAGCACTGACAAGTTTAGGAAGCACTGGATGGCTGCTCTGCACGTGCAGATTTAAGCATGTAACTGGCACTTTGTATACTGAAGTCCCCCTGCAGGAACCCTGCCAAAAGTATCTTTGGTGGCTTTTGTTTTTAAACACACAAACAGAGAGAGAGAGTACAGCTGAGTGTTTCAACAGCATACCTACAGCGGATGTGGACTGTGTGGGCTGGGGGCGGGGGGGGTCTTTTAGCAAAAGCCTGGATTCCTTTCTGAAAGGCACACTCCAGTTCAGCCAGAGGTTATAGGCTTCATACAGAAATTCCTCAGCTACAATCTGTGTTTTAATGCGGCGGGTCAAACCACCCTCATAATAGTACCTCTTGTCTTGTATAGATTATGTGACATTTAAGAGGGGAAAGGGGGCACTCGAAGCTAAATCTCAGGATACTCCAACATCTGATGGTGTATGGATCTGGCAAATGGATTTAGACACACTTAACAAGAATACTCCAGTTTTCAGTCAGCCTCTAACTGTTTTACTGCTGGTGTGAGGTAAATTCAGGGTTAGCTTTCCCCAAAACCTAACCCAAATATGGGTTTTTCCCCATATAAGTTAAAACAACTTTTACCCTAGTCTAAACACATCCTGAGATGCAGACCAAGGTAAACAGTGGTGTATACGAGAAACACATCATCTCAGAAGACCACAGGGTATTTCCCCACAGGGTTTCCCAAGAAAACAGCAGAGCTATTGAGGTAAACATGGACATTTCCTTGTGTAGGGTGCAGCTCTGCAGTGGGACGTTAAGGGAAATGTGGTGGCATGCGACAGATAGATCGTGTAGCCTTGTTAAGCCATAGGAGAAAGGTGTCTTTGGCAGTCTAGCAGTATGGGACTTTCCCCTCAAGTGTTGATGTGGAGGGAGGATTTGAAGCAGGTGAGGGGGAGGTACTTTATGGTTATCCCAGAGGATTTCTGAGAGGTCATCAAGATGGGTGGAAGCATAGAGGACCATGCATGAAAAGAGTACAAGTAGAAAGAAAGGTAGTGGTGGTGCAAGAAAGAGGAGGGATAGGATTTCAGGATAGGAAACAGAATCCGAAAGACAGCATGGGGCAAAGTGATAGATAGCCTTACAGGTGCAGATATGAAGTTTGCTTTACTTCATCTGCAGTTGACCTCTGCACCACTATCCAGAGATGTGGCTACTGTTTCTGAAGACAGCTAAGCTGCCTTTATGTTGACACGTTCACATACTGTTCATGCAATAAACTGCAGCAACACAGGGTACAGCATGAAATGCTGAACTCAGCTGCCATCCCAAGCAAATGCTCCTGCAGCCAGTTTGGCCTTACTGTGCAAGCTGAGGAGTTCAAAGCCAGGTGCATCAGCATTGCACACATTTGTCTGTCTTGTGATACAGACAAAGCTTAAGAGGACGGTGGTAGTTAGATGGAAGCGAAAGAGTGCTTCAGAAAACAGCAGCAGGAGGCCAGCCCTTTCTTTGTGTACATTTGGAGTCATCGAGGCCACAGGGCTGGAGATTACAGTAATTAAGGCATGAAATGAAGCCCAGGGCAGAAGCTGAGCTGATAGCATGTCATAAGGGCCTTTTTCTGAGTTGTTTGAACAGCTTACAGTTTTCCTATAGTTATTGCTTATTCAAAGCTGATTGTGGAATTATTTCCATGAGTAATTCTTGGCCACTGTACCCCTTGCAAGCAGTTCACTGGAGTCAGCTGATAGTTGAAGCTGAAGGCTGGTCAGCCTCTTTTGACTGTTCATATGGGTCACTTGTTCCGCTGCAGAGACCAGACTCTGTTACAGTGGGCTATATGCCAAGGCTGCCAGCATCCCTATCTCTTCAGTCGACAGGGACCAGCACCTGCAGTCTGGGACAGTGGGACAAGCCCGTTACACTTCCCTGGCTGCACAAGTTCCAGCACAGCATTTACCAATGTGGGATGGGATTTTCTTTGGTGTTTTTAGTAGCCACTCCAAGATCACTCTTTGGGTGAATTGTGTACCCAGTCAACGTGCTTTGGGCAATGAGGAGAAAGATGGGTACCAGAGGAAGCAAAAAGTTAGCCACGTTGTCAGAGTGAAGCTCTGCTCACTGCCTGTGCTACGCAGAGTGAACAGACCCATGCACATGAGAGCTGCAGCATTAATCAAAGATAACAGAACCTTGATGTGAGTGGAGTAAAATAAGATCCATATAGCCAGCCAGCAGACACTGCTTTCAGGTTCCTTTCACAAAAAGCTGTTCTGTTTTAAATAACGTTTCAAATATACGTTAGTTGTTAATTATAGCCTGCACGTTGTATGAGGAGACAAATATAAGACCTGTGAGTTTCAGAGCGAGGACATCAGGAGGAAGAGTAAATTGATTCAGTATGGAAAAGTGTCACTATTAGATGATATAAATAGTGTGTTTCTTTCCCCGGCAGCTTTTCCAGCTTCTGTGCTTTGAAGTGTCTCATTTTAAGGTCTCAACTGCATGCTGAAACTCTGAAATGAACCCAAAAGCTCTTCCATTTTAATGTATTATGAGACTTAAAGCTATAATTTTATTGCATGTCCTATCCTGATGGCGTTAACTAGAGCCTGGAAAGTGCACGTGGCCCATTTGGGATCATTAGGAAAGCATTTGGAAGTTTTGCAGCCTCCTTGGACTTCTGTCATTAATAGTTCCTTTTGTGTCTGTTCAGAGAGAAAACAGGTTTTCTTAAGCAAATATAAAACATTTTTAATAAATATACCATCCATGATAGCTCCACTAGTCCTCTAAGGAATTCCAAAGCCTTCTCTTCCCCCTCCCTTTCCATGAGTCCTTCTAAACTTTATATATGATATTATGCAGACTTTTGGTGGCTTCTTGGAGAGATCAAGACCAGTTGCATAAAAACATGGTGGACACCAGCAGGCACCTAAGAACATTGAAAATCTAGTTAATTTTGTCCTGCTAATCTGTCCCCACCTGCTCTTTCTTGCACTACAGCCCGTTTCTCTCTCCATAGCTGGCATTGAGCTCCACATACCACGCTTGCGCTGTGCTCCAAGGGTGCCGAGTGACCCACTGTCACTGCCTGGCAGCCTCTGCCTGTTGAATTCAGCTCCTGTTGAGACCTGCCTTGCCAAAACCTTTTCCACACTATGATGGAAACTGAGTTAGAAATAACTCAGGAGTTGGCAAGGTTTCTCAGAGCTTTAATTTCTCCAAGTGCCTTGCTGCCAAGCTATGTTATTCACATCTTGGGGATCTGCAGGGTGATTTTTTTGTAGTGCATTTCCCTCTGAGGTGGGAGTGAGAGTTACACAGTCTAACTGTGTAACTGCACAGTCTCTGTGTATTCCAACGTGAGAGTCAGCAAGCTAAAAATGTGCTGATTAGGAGGGAGAGCTGTTATCCATCATGTCATGTTCATGTGTCTGAGATGAGCCTAACGCTTCTGGTAAGGTCATGTTCACTGGTTCACCTCTCCCTGGCTGCTGTGTCTGGCACTTTGGATCACAAGAATGTGCACTTTGCACATTTTGCACACCAGGTGCAGCTTTGCTGTAGGTAAACATGAGGCAAGGGCCACAGGTCTCCAGTCTAGTGCCCACGCTGGACAACAAGGGCTGTACAACAAGGGCTGTACAAGGCTGTTACAACAGCCACATTTCCTTCAGTCTCCATATAGATGTTTTAGAAAGCAAATTCTGCAGCATGGGGGTCATGAAATATCATCATCCATGGCAGGGAGAACTAACAACCATTGTGAGCCCTGCACAGCAAAACAAAGCATAGTCAAATCGAACTCTATGAAGTGTTTAAGAGCAAAGAATCACTGCACAAGAAGATGGCCTCTTTCACCCAAAAGTGAGATCATAAGTTGATCCATGATTACATGGACAAAGCCAAGACTTTTAGAAAAATTCAAAGGGATTCTTTCCCTTGAGGTCAGAGAGTGCTGGAGCAGAACCAGAGGAAAGCCTCCAGAACTGTTTCTGTATTTGGGGAGGTACCTCCACAGGCAGGAATCAGGCTGCCATCGATACCTTCACTGGGTCACTGATGACCTGGGAGGATAGAAGTGGTCTACTACAGATCAGAGAACAAAGTAGACAGACGGAAAGCTATGTTAAAAATATATATATAAAAATCTCTGCCACTGATTGCTTATCCATTAATCCCTGGCCAAAGGTATTTTCAGCCAGAGGCTTAAAAAATCATATGAAAAAAGTCATATGAAACTTGTCCTCACAGCACATTATAGAAGAAGTGTGTGTGTGTGTGTGTGTGTGTGTGTAAAACCCCAAACCTGAAAAGACAAAGTCTTTTTTACCAATGTTGTAGTGCAAAAGGAAAAAATGAAACTAGAACATACAACACATCTCCTCCCAGCACTTTGTGGCACAGGCAGCAGCAATATCTCCAAGAGAATCAGCACTGAGACCAGAATTAAGAGCATTGCTTGGATCTGCCCGTCTGGGTGCTGGGGTTGGAGATCTGGTCTTCACAATCTACAGCTACATGTGGGCAGTGGAAAAACACTACTGAACTACTAATTACCAAAAACATTGGGTAACAAAATCCCAATTTAAATATTTGCAGGAGGCAGACAGAAAGGTGCCAGCCTGAAGCTTGTAATTACTTTTGTTTCTGGCAAGAATCAGATATACTTCTAATAATAACTATGGGTACAGAGTATTAGTCAGAAAAGCAAGGGATACTTATTCCCAGCTGCAGGGAAGACCAAACTAGGCAGGAAATGTGCTGATGTGAGTGCAGTAAGGTAGAGGAAGATGACTGCAGGAATGGGACTTGTGCAATGCAGTGGCACTGCTAAGACAGCCCTCCCCAAAACCCCAGGGCTGAGGGTAGCAAGGCTGCCTGAGAACACATCCTAAAAGCATGTTGACAGCCTTCACCCTGACGTGAGCCTGCAAACCTTGTGCTGATGAAGAAAGAGATACTCATCCCTGAGGGACCATAAGGCCAGTCTTCAGCTCCAGCAGTGCTGCCTGACTTCGAGGATGGTGCCACCACAGGGTGGATAACAGTCCTTTTGCCCTGACAGAAGGTTTCTCTCTCCCCAGAGAGCTCTGATCTGGACAGTGTCCTTCACTGTCTTGGCTCTTCCCACTTCATCCTTCCCACAGCCCTGACTTCTGTATAGAGGATATTCTAAGTATGCTCACAAAGAGACTGGGTGTCCTCTGGTTTGCGGCAGACACTCACATCCCAGCCTGGCAATCACTGAGCAATGCAGAGGCTACATCCCAACCACTGGCACCCCTGCTCAGAGACAACCCCGTGTCACTGGGCTGTCCCTCCTGGGTAATGTCTTTTCCAGGCACTCTGCTGAGTGGCTGCCAGAGCTGCATTCAGCCCATCCATTGTTCAGTTGCTCTCCCAGTGATACCAATGACATTTTTTGAGTCATTCCATCTCTCTGCCACAGCATTCTCCTGTCAGCTAGTTAACATGGTAATTACACAAGAAGCACACATCAAAGCGAAGCTGTCTTGGTACAGCAGTTTCCATATGCTACTCAGCCTCCACGTGTCCCAAAACGCTCCGATTTTTGCCCCTGGTCCCTTTCATTCCTGCAGCGCCTGACACAGCCGCTTTGTCGGTGCTCAGAGCGCTCGCACACACCATCGGCGGCACAGCTTACTGCCTGCTCTCCTTCTGCAGGCTCCTGTTTGATTCCTCAGGCATTAAATATGTACACTTACAGTGGCGTATGAAATCTGTGACCACATTAGCCACACTGTCAAGTTTAGGAAAATCCAAACTGAGTTATGGTAGGGAAACAAATTACCACATCAGTTGAAGAAAGAGTCTGAATTAATTGGAAACCTCAGGGGCTTAGATTTGGTTCCAAGGCCTTCCCAGCCTACATCTTTATCTGTATTACACATTTTTTAGTTTGGGTTGTCTGTCCCTTCTCCTGCCTGTATGATGCCTCTGCAAGACACAAGAGTGGGTCACCAGCACTTTCAGGAGTTTGACCACCGCGTTGCCTTCCCCAGGTCAGGTCTGGAGCACAGACTTCAACCCATTCAAAGTGGCACTTCTTTGACTTCATCAGGACAAAGTAATTACTCAGTAATTACCAGTAGACCCATCAACAGAGGCAGCCAAACCAAGGCATTTCACTGTTCTCCCATATTCTTTGTACCAAGACAAGGTAGGCTTTTCCGTTCCTTGTTCAGTTTGATGTATTTTGTGCCTACTAAGACCCACCTTTACAACTCCAGTTTACACATGTGTCACAAGACAGTAGGATACCACACTGCTGTTTTTCCATACACAACTTCTCAGACAAAGACTTATAACACCCTCCTGCTGACAAAGGGCGTCCTATCCCACAGATGGAGGAAAAGAAGGAGCTCCTATGGACTCTCCACAGCTCCCCTCCATGCTCATCACCACACACCTGGGAGAGGGCATTTCAAATCTCCAGATCTCTCTGCAATCATCTCTTCTGGACAAGTAGCAAGTCCAGCCACTGGACAGGAACCAGCCTGCAGCACACTTCAGGCATAGGGTGCTCTGAGCATCAGGTCCCAGGACGTGAACACCTCCCTGGCCACAGCGCTGCAGCCTTTCCCATGCTAGCTGGACCTTGCTGGTTAGCAGAAAACAGGACAAATGGAGAGAGGTAAAGGACTTGTGCACCAACCTTGCACAAGTGCAGTATGGAGCACAAGCGTGGAAACATGAGCCAGGAGCCAGCTGCAGCTCAGAGCCCTGTGCATGGGATTGGACACCAGGACATTGCCACTGAGTCAGGCTTTCTCAAGCTTCCTTGAAAGTGGCTGGATTAACTTTGGAAAGTTTCTCAAAGCCTAAGAAACATATGAATATCTCTTTTTTGACAGAGGTAGAGTCTGTCCCCTTGTGAATGCTTGCCCCATATGAAAGAATCACTATCGGCCACCGTCATACTATCCAATCTCAAGTAAGTGCTAAAGGAAGTCAGATGCACAGGGCTGCCTGCAGATATAGCAGCTCACATAGTGGGATCTTGAGCCTTGATTAGGTTCAACATCTTTAAATGAGTCTTTTGTTAAGTTTCATCTGCACTTCTGTCATGGAAAGGCAGCTGGAGCTCAAGCACCCACAGCTGCAGGAGTTTCTGGTCTCCATAAATTCTGCAGAAGAAAGTGCTCTCACGGTTGCTGCAATCATCTCCATGATTGCTGTCCAGGCCTAACAGTCACATAGATGCTTAATAAAATATTCATTAAAAAAACCTGGAAAGTTATTAAGCAGAAGGCCATACAAGATTTGAGACTGGCTTTGTACCACCACTGGTCAGGAAAGAGGAAAATGTGACTCAGAATAGCAACCTGGCAGCCTGTACTAGGAGATACACTTCTCAGATCTTCCTGGTGAAGGGAATAGATTTATGTGTCCGGCATACAGCTGCTCTGTTTAGGTGTGTGTATGTATGAAGTTCCTCCTTTTTAATACCTTGTAGATACTAGTCAAAATCTGTTTTAATACATTTCTACCAACCCTGAAACTGTAGCTCTTCTTTTGGTGGACAGGAGCTTAGATGGGGTCAAAGTCAGACCACGCAGCACTTCTCATAAGCATTTCAAATCTGTCATCGGCTCTGGGAAATAAAAGCAAAGCAGTTAAATCTGTCAAAAGGCACTGAGCTCAGGTGCCCCTTCCCAAAGCCCAGACTTCACCGTGGAACATCCAGCAAGTGTTGGTTTCTCCTGAGGCTTAGATATAGCCCCATGGAGCAGAATCCAGCACACCTGAATTTCATCCTTGCATCCCCTTGCTGCTCTTCAAACACAAACCATCTTTTACAACGATGCATAGTTGCACAGTTTACAACCATCTTTGGTATTCATGTTGGCCTGAATCTACCTTTAAAGGAAACAAGCAGCAAAGTCCTCAGTCTAATTCTTAGTGATCTCAAGTGCACGAGAGGCTCAATATGAATGAAGAGAACGCACTGTTTGAGCTTTATGGTCCTTACAATCAATAGCTCAAGCTTAAAGTTATTCATTTACATGACTGCTGGCAAAAGTCTCACCAGCTCTCCAAAACCAGTCACAAATTAGATCCAGTCCTACACACAGAGCATACAAAGGGCAAAGGAGGAAGCCTAAATAAAGAGGAGCACAAAGTTTACAGTGCACGTAAAGGATACAGTACAAAGGCCCTAAGCAGTGCATAGACACTAATTTTAACTCCTGCATTTCAGCAGTCCTGGGGCAGACTTTGCAAACCTTTGGAGGGTGACTATATTAGCACTGAGTTTTGTTTAATTTAGCACCCCTTAAAGGCAAGGTTGCCAGTGGGGTGTAAGTAGTTTTTTGCACATGAACACGCTTGGGGAAGGTCTCATTTCTTCAGGTTATCTTGAAAAGGTCCTGCTTAAAAACTTTAACTTTTCCTAAAGGTAACCTTCAGTATTTTCCCCCTAATATCTTAACATCTGACATGTGTTTTATTTAACATCAGATTCATGTCCACTCTGAATTCCTTAAAAATCTTTGAACATATCTGCATTCACTTCATTTATTCCTTTAAAAGAACATATCGCCTATTGGAAAGCTAAAACTAGCTGGCACAGCACAGAGGGAAGCTCTGCACAAGTGCAATAGCAGATATTATTTCAGGCTGCGTTCTGAGCTATGTTTCTGCAATTCAAAATGTCTAATGAGCTTATTTGATTGTATCCATGCCAACAATGAGATATAAACAGCTTTAATCACTGTTTCGCGTTGCTCTTGACCCCCTGCTTGGCTTCATTATTTTCCTTTTAGCCACATCAAGGCACAACACTCCAACTAAATCACTTGACCACTTGCTGAAGACCTGTCCATGTAATAAGATTTCTTTTTTTATCATCTCATGGGCTTTTTTACACTGCTGTTTAACAAGCAGCAGCCAAGCTGAGCGTTGCCTCAAAAGCAGCAGCTAGGTAAGGAAATAATGTCAACAGTTCTTGTTGGTTTCTTTATTTGCAGATAAATTTCAAAATTTATTACCCTAAACTGATTAATGCCCAGAGATAGGGAGCAGG
This sequence comes from Colius striatus, assembly GCF_028858725.1. Taxonomy (NCBI): domain Eukaryota; kingdom Metazoa; phylum Chordata; class Aves; order Coliiformes; family Coliidae; genus Colius; species Colius striatus. The sequence goes on from NC_084763.1 coordinate 49,636,165, forward strand.
GTACAGCTTCTGGTCTCGTGTTTTGTCACTAACAATGCTGGAGGGAGGGCAGACCAGAGAAACAAAGGGAAAAGGAAGCGTTAACAGTTCAAGGCACAGTAAGTGTTGGCCTGCTTAAACTAATAATATCAGACAATTCTCTATAGTCTAAAACACCCACAGTCTTCCTACAGAGCTCCAAACACTCCATGATCAGTGAACCGTGTTTTAATGATACATTCTCTTGTAGAGCTTAAAGGTTTGAAATATTAAATCTTTTCTGTCATGCATGCTGACAGCAAATGAATCTGATGCCCATCCATTAATGAAGTTTGTCTGCCTCTTGATCATTGTAACAAGGGCATTAGCTAACATTACTTTCTCCCCACTTTTTTAAATACAGAAAGAAAAAGAATGTCAAGGAGTACACCAAATGTGACACATAACTACAAGTTCAAAAGGTCATTGAGGATTGAGGTCAGATAGCATAGAGAAAATCTTGTGCCATTCTAAAAAGTAGGTCATTTCTTTCAGCCCCACATGCATCTAGGAAAAATCCTGAGGAGTATGTGCAACCTCTGGCTCTGTAAAAGAAATAGCCTGAAGGTTGCTTCCTTTTTAAAAATACCTCTTTTTTCTTTCCTTATTCTGAAGTGGTTCTTAACGTGATATTGACACATTCTGGGAAAAGGATCACAGACTTGTAGTATGCCTAATTGCTCTGACATCTAGATCTGTTGCCTGCTAAATGCTATAAGAAGGGTCAGAGACTTCCAGAATTTTCTAAGGCATTCATTTTTCTTTCCACTTATTTTTCTTCTTGATTTCTTCAGAGTGGTCTGGGAGTTTGTGCTGCTTTTTAAGGCTATGGGTTGAGAATAGTACAGAGACAAAGGCAGCAAGGTAGCAAGGTATCTGTTCAGTGCCACAGGGTTTGCTCATGATCATTCACTGAGACCACCCTTGTTTCAAGGCAGGAAGAACTCACGCCTGACATGCAGCTGACTTTTTCACAGAGATATCTACCATGGCTTTGAAGAAGTTCTCTGAAATCTAAGATGTCTCTTCCTTGCTGTAATTCAGGTCCTCTGTATGTCTTATCTATCACTGACATGGAGAGCAGATTATTTCTGTTTCCCGATCCCAGTTATTCTCTTCTTGAGGCTGAACATTGTTAATTGATTTAATCTTTGGTCTAGCAAATTTTTGTAGACTTCAGATCATTTCCCCTGCTCTTTTCTAGATATCCCAGGTTGTTCACAGTGCTGAGTGGAAGTTTGTGGGTGTTGCAGGACATACACATCAATGCACGTACTATTTTATCCCCTCTCCACAGCATTTCATCTCTTAGTTGAGGACCTTTTGTGACAGTTGAGGCTTTCCTAATCTATTCCCCTCTGTGAATGGGGAAAGCAGCTCTGATTCCTGCCTGGCAAATGAGACTTAAATTGTTCCATCTCTTTGACATTCTACAGAGCCACAAGATGCTACATAAACTGATAACTGTATCTGTACTCATTACTTTCTACTACCTCAGACAAAAATCTCTCAATATATAAAAGTTATTGCTCTGGATGAATAGATATAGAATCCCAATTGCAGAGCAGGTTCCTCAGCCTTCTGGGCACTGCAAGTTTGAAATACCACTTCCGATAGTTTAAAAATGAAATACTTTGGAACAGTATGTTATAGGTGAACTACTAAATTGTTTTGCTGTGAGGGTTAATAAGAAACGGTTTCCCTCAGCCACAAATGTTGCAGCTGCAGTTATGATAGGATTGTGGCTCCAAAAGCCCCATTGTTAAACCTAATCTGCTGTTAAAGTGCTTAATCGAGAGATTATTAACATTTCTGATGAAATGCTTAGCTAAAGTGCAAAATGTAATCTTGGGGCTTTGCTGTCTGGACTTCTAGTTAATATCATAAGTACCACATGCACACTAAATACCTAAACAGTGTACAGGGTTATTAGCCTAATCCAGTGTGAGAGCACAGGCAGTCCCTCCCTGTGCTCCCTATACATTTCATCTTAATGAAAACATTGTAAGCATTTTGCAGATAAGGACAGATGCATCGTCTCATGTGGCAAAATAAATGCCAAAGCTGTTGGGCTGTTTCGTGGTAGGGGCCTAATCCTGAGCAGTGTTGAGTATCCATCCTGCTTGATTGCAGCATGCAGTGCTGTGCACTCACCACCGCTGCAGATCAGAACTGGCAGCCTTGGCTATGCTTCCAGAGAAGGCTGGTGAGAAAGGAGAGAAGAGGTCATAACAGATTAATACCAAGAGGAAAAGGAGACCAAAGAGTAGGAACTGAGCTGGCACGGTTTCTAAACATTTGCAGTCTTTAAGACCTAAAGAAGTTGATGTATTTCTGCTGTCTTCCATTTCCAAAAAGGAACTCTTCCCTGTGCTAGAATGCTGCCATTTGTGACTAAGGTTCAACTGCTGCTGGCATCAGGAAGAGCACAAGTTCTCCCTGGATTGTTTGCCACACCATGATCACGCAGCACCAATGAGGCCATCAACAGGCTACCACAGGCACCTCATGCCAAAATTTTATCTTATGTTTAGATTTTCAAAAATCTTAGACCCTGGCTTGCACATCCCCTTCTCCAAAAAAGGCAATTTATTCAGGTGCACATACACAAGACACCTGCAGATTAAGCAAACACATTTTGGTCCTTACTTAAGTAAGCCAGTTATCTAAACTTCATCTCTAGCCAGGAAAACAGAAAGTCTCTGGAAAGCAGTTAATCCCTGCCCTGCCCTGCCCTGCCCAAGTATCTGTTCCAGCTGAGTGGTATTGCCTTTTGGAGTTGCCACTAACCTGAGCACACAGGCTCAGAATGGTAGCTTGGATTGTGGTTCTAGGAGGCTAAATTAAGTTCCAATGAGTCTCCTCTGATGTCTCCCAAAGATCCTGCTGAGGCAAGGCACCAGTCATCTCATCCAAAGTTACATCATGCACAAATGACAGTCAGCATTGTATTCTAAACCACTCTTCCCTGGATTTCACAGGGATCAGAGGTAGCCTTGGTATCACAGGCCCATCCCTGGTACCATTCAGCTGGGAAAGTTTTCTGTTTCTTCAGCTCAAAACATCATAACCACAAGAGATTTTCCTAGCCCAGAACAATCTTAACCTCACCACTAGAAACAATGCAGCAGTGTTTCAGAATAAGCTACAAGCATCCAAATCCGGACTAGAAGATACCTCCCAGAACAATGGCTGTTCTGAACCCTGCTTGTGCTTTTGGAAAGTGGAGAGTTGCTTTTGAAATAATATAAAAATCAAAGCTTTACAGCCAGGCTCCGACTCACTCTTGCTTATTTTTTTCCCTCAAGTCATCATTTTATTTTTAACATGTCCAGCTTAACAAAAATTCTTCACCTCATCCTGTTTTAGTGTCACTTTATTATTATCTTTGACAACCAATTCTTTCTGTGACTACAGAATCATGGCAAAAATCAGCCTACTCCAGGCAAAGCGAGCGGAGCAAATAAAGCCAAGCTGGAATACCACGAGAGTATTAGCTAGATTAAACATTAATAATGACTTTTCTTCTTTTGATCACTGAAGTAGCAATGAAGCAAGTGAAAGAAAAGCCTAAGATGTTGACATATGTTTTTATTATCTTTAGTCTTCTTTTTTGAAGTCTTGGGAACTGGACCCACAAATACTTCCCAGGTTGAAGGCAGAGAATTATGTTATTTATTTCAACAGTGAAGAGACTTGGCAATTTTATTATTAAAGATAGCCTGATTCATTCTTCCAAAAATTATTGGGAAAACAATTACATAAAGAATACAAGGGGAAAAAATTAATCCAATTTTAAAAATTACTAACTTATGAGCTAGCAAAGAAATGTTAAGTACTGCAACAGCGGAATTCCAGCTAAGCTTTATTTTCCTTACTTTGCTCATTTTCAGTAACCCCTGCCTGTTTTGGTTCTGTCAGGACTAGGAACAGCTTCCTTACAGCTTGTAGTGAGAAACATTCGTTCCTGTCACTTGCCTGAGCAAGGGAAACACCAAAGAAATCCCACAAGAAATCCATGCCCTCAGATTTCCAGCTGCATTCCCCAGGCTCTAAAGGATGAAGTTTTCTAAGAAGTCCTGCACTCGTGAAATGCATCTGGAGCATATCTGAATCTTTTCAGATTGACTTGTCATTTAAATGTTTGTTAAGAGGTTGACATAGAAGGGAAAGACTTAAACACTGAGAAAAACTAGAAGTTGTAAGTTTGAAATAAGGAATTTCTATGAAGGAGATGTAGAAATAACGGTAATACATCACTCACAGTTATTTATCCCCACTTTCCCTCCCAAATAGGAAATTTTTTGTGCTGATTACAAAAATACTTTGGGGTAGTGAATTATCTCCTTTTTTGTGTAATTGAAAACAATTCTACCTTTAATTGACTTTCCTATCTTGTTCCCTTGAGGCTTTGTTTTCTCAAAGCCCAAAGATTCTGTGATCCCAGGAAAGGCAGTTTGAAAGATTCTTTTCATTTAATATTCCTGGATCATTGGAAAACCAGTTTCTAACAGGAAAGTTCACATATGGGTCCTACAAGAGGCTGAGGGCATCCAGTCCTGTCTTGTTTTGTGCTGAGAGGAAATAATGAACCCGAAGCAATTCCTAGTCTTAAATAATTTACTGTTATGGGGTCCATAGGCTGCAGAAAACACTGGACGCTCCAGGAGGTGCTAATTAAACTACTCCTGACCCATCCTAGAGCATTTCCATTATCCCTAGGTTTACTTTTAGAACCTCAATTAGTAGCAGACTTCTATCAAGAAACACACTAATTTCTGCTTTACTTTTCCCTCCCTCTCACCTTCACATCCAAATCCCACCACCTCCACGTCTCTCCATGCCAATAAAAACCCTGGGTTAAATGCCAGGCATATGAAGACTCAGACACATCCGAAGACACCAACTGGTAATTACGGACAGTGCAGGATCCATGCAAACGATTAAATATCAGTCTGGCTATGCTGGATCCAACCATGAGTTTTTCAATACAGTAATTTCCCCCTTTTTCATACTTTCCAGTAAATTAGTGTATTGCTATGGCTTACTCATTCCCAACGTCACCCCTCAGTGTCAGACACTGCCTTGGTAAAACTACTGATGAGTACAGCATGGACAGTTCCAAATATGCTTTACTATCTTTATGCACATTTTTTAGGATGAAAAGGAGGCAGGTCAAAGTTTTTGCAACCTTTGAATCCAGATTTTTATAGAGTACCCACAGTCTGTAACACAACCAGTGTCTTAAAAACTCATGTTCCAGAGATCGGTGTGTTAGTGACCTGTCAAAAATCAGCTGCAGCAACCCTTTGCCAATGTCTCTGGATGTCATTACCTCTAGGGTCATCTTGTCAATGTTACCAGACAGATCTTGCCTTTTTAAAGCTTGCTGGTATCTACACCAGCAGCAGCTCCCCTGGGAGGACCAGCAAGTGCAGCAGCAGTGCTATCAGCCCACGTCCCGCAGCAGTCTTGTTCTAGACAGTGCTCACACAGGCTCTGAACTGAAAACATGTTCTGAAATGCTGTCTTGAGGAGACATGAACTTAAAACAAGCACCTGCTTCCTCTGCAGCGGCCTGGGTCTTGTATCAATATTAGGAGAGATTGTGTCTGATTTACTAAGCTTTCTGAATTTAACCCTCCTCCCATTTAAGGGTCAACTTGTAAATCCACTGCTACTTCTTGAGTTACCAAGACTTTTTCCTTTACAAACATACCAGAAAAGTAAACGTGCTACAGCATGTCTGCTTATCATCTTCCTTGACAAAACCATAAGCACCTCTGAACCAGCACGTAGAGTCTTGCATTCTGACTCGTCCCTTTACTAACATGAAACTAGGTCTCCTGTACAAGCATGAATGTGTGATCAACCTCCTTAGGACAACAAGGGACCACTTGGTTCTAACCAAGAGAAGGGTGTAGCTACAAGTAGTTTAGGTATCTGAGTCTTTTTGAGTATTATGGATTTGGTCATTGAACTTAGCTTAAGTTTGGAGGATACCTCAGAGGAGAGAGCACTGAAGAACTCAGTCTCTAGAGCTGCTGTAGTCTTTTGTCTTGTTGGGTAGTAAAACTGTCTCACTTTTTCTCCTTCCCTTCCTCATAGGATTGACTCATAACTGATACAAAAGCAACAAGAAGCAAACTATCTCTGGAAGCTTTACTATGAAAAAGACCTACAGATGTTTTCAAGTGTGCTTTTGTTCAAGCCACGGAGCAGTTGCCACTGGAATGATTTCACAGTGGTTTACGGTGTGGGTCTATCACAAGCTTATACACAATATAAATGCTGTGATGAGCCAGAGGATAACGTATTATCTCTACAGTAGAGATAAAACAACAGTGTCCTGTACCTACAAGGCAAGGGAACAGTCACTACCTGAGCTGTTAAACATCACTTCAGGCAGTCCTGAGCCTAAAACTATGCTTCCTGCTAACTTTTAAATTCCTGCAGGTCTCCTCTGCTGAAAGATGGCAGTGAACATCTTGCTCGGCATTATAAAGCAGGTCTGCAAAGGAGGCACAACTCATTCTTCCTCTTGGAAAGCAGAAATCTAAGAAGTTGACCAGTAGTTCTCTTAAAACAGAATTAAGATGAAATTGCTTTAATAGGAGAAGCTAAAAAACGCAATTGGTTTGGGCAAATCTTAGTGATGGAAAAAATAATGCACAAAACAAAGCCTGGGCTGGACTGAAACATGGGTAGAGTTTGCAGTTCATACCATCTCCAAAGCATTCATGTTTATGCAAATACAAGTTCACAATGAAACGGTGGGAACACAAAGAAATGCTTTTGGTGGCATTTATCTAACTCCCCATTTAAATTGCCAAGTGGAACTAAGCATCAAGTAATCATCTTATTAGTTTGATATGTACTCTGTTATCATGGAAAGTCTTTGTTTAACATGAATAAGCTCTGCCCAATCCATGTTTGAGGCGCTATAAGATAACATAGACTCTTTTGTTACAAGGTCATATTTGTGAAATACAGACTCCAGATTTGCAAAACAGCTCATGAAATAAGCTCTTTCAACTAAATTAACAACAATTTCTGGCATCATAAGGGGGTATATTAATTTAAATTCATGGCAAATGAAATATTTTGTGGCTTGTGTCAGAATAGGGAAAAAAGCTGTATGGTTTAGATTCGCTTTATTTGATTTTCATCATTTAAAGTAAGTATGTTCATTAACAATTTCAAAGGACAAAAGTAAGAAGTGGAGCTGGTGATTGAATGCTTCTCAATAGACCTGTGTAATAACTTAGAGAAGTAAGAGGAAAAGACCTCTTCAGGTAACAGTGAACTTGAGGAAAACAACCAATGATCACAACGCAGCAAGAAGGAGAAATATATCTAAATAATGGAACATTAGTTTGACCCAGTTAGAAGGAAATAGAATAATATGTTTACATTTTCAAAAGAAGCATTTTTGCCCTCCTAATTAAGTTAGAGTTATCTTCAATTTGATTTTCCTGTCCAACTTCCAGCAACATTTTAACTGTAAACGTCCTGAATAAAAACACTGTCATACGAGAAATCTGGTATTGCTTTGTGAACAGTTTTTGGGGTTGGGTTTGGGTTTTTTTTAAGAATGGGTATAAATGTTTCCATGTGTTGACATGCCCCTGCTAGCACTTAACTGTGTCCTACTGCTTCACTCCTGTGGCTGCAAAGCGTGCTGGCAGCTGGCCGGGGAGCTCTGCTGTCACCCGGGTGGGCAGCTCGGAGAGGATGTCTGCTTGCTCTGCTCACCTTCCCTTGGCAGGCGATCCCAGCCGTCAGCTCCACACATTTATGGCTGCGAAATGCGGGAGCGCCAGTGCCAAACCCAAGCCATTGGCTTTCCAGCGATCTCTAAAAGTTCAGACCACAAAGTGCTGGCACTGGTGCGGTGCTGCTCGCTGGATGTCCCTCTGAGATTTGATGAAACCAAAGAACAGCGAGGAAGACAGAGAGAGAGAAAGAAGTGAGGAAAGAGAGAGACTAGACAGAAATGGGGGATGTGATGCAACGCTCTCGCACTGGTGCCCGAACCATGGAGTCAAGCCAGTCTGCCAGCATAACCAGGCAAGGAGGCAGCAGTGACTTCTCCTGCTGCTGAAGTCCTCCAAGGTGTCCAGGCAGAGCTTTGGTGGATGAACATCTGCCAGGTCTGTCTGACCCTCCTGGAGTGTATATGGTGAGCCCTCCCAGCCCGGCATTCCCATCATGATAAATTCTACATCCAGAAAACACATCCCATGGACTGAAATGAGAGCTCCCTGTGCAGTGCCAGGATGTGGTTCTTTCATGTATCACCAAAGCTTCAGACCCAGCACAAAGGACACAGGAAGTGTGATGACAACAATTCAAAGGCTATTCTGAGCTTTTGCCTACACCCATCCCTTTGAGCCTCAAATTATCTGTAGTTTCAAAGCTCTATGTCTGAACTACTGCATCCCAGAGGAGACCCGACCCTTAATGGTTGCTGTGCCTTCTGTGTCCATATTGAATTACGATCCTGTTAACACCAAGACACCCAAAGTTCCTGGATGTTTTGAAGCTCTCACCATTTTTCAAAGTAAGCAGGGGCTTCGCCTTTCAACACTGCCTGTTACAGTTCCTGATTCGCAGCTCTTCCCTGCAGCCTGTGGGCTTTTCCTTCTCGCTCTGAACAGCAGACTGGGACTCTGACTCCATCACATGGCTTACAGGGCTGGAGACTTGAAGGAGAAGACTGTGTGGTTAAAGCAGAGAAAGTTGGTAATGTTCCTTTATGAGGACAAGGCTTATTGTTTTGGAGCTGCGGAGTTTCAGACAGTGCCGGGAGCAAATTGCGAATGCTGGCGTGTCCAAAGCGGTACAGCGGTGCAGCCAGTGCCTTCCTTCAGCAGCCTCAGCCATGAAACAGCATTGCAGGGATTGTTTGCACAGCAAAACCCCACATCTACTCACACAGGCCTTTCTCACCATTTTTCTAGCTCCTTTCCCAGTCTGCTGCAAAGCCTGTGAGCAGATGTGGTATATGCTGTGGGGAGGAAGCCAGCCCCAGTAAGGAGGTTTCCCAGGGTGATGGGCAGGGGAGGTTTTGAGGCCAGTTCCTCTCTGTGCCACTGACCCAGAGTTCATCTGCAACAGGGAAGAAATGCTGCCTCTCTAAAACAGAAAAGGACCGATTGGCATGAGGCACAGGAACGGTGGAGAACAACAGAATTCAGCAGCAACTGTACAGAGAGAAAATTGAGAAAGTTCAGAAACTGGCAGTTTGGGACCCAGAAGAGGTCCCAAACTGGTGTAAGTTCTTGTGACTGAAGGAAGAAAATAATTTAACATTTGCAAAAAGATATTTCTACCTCAGAGAGCACACTAACTCCCTCCTTGCCTGCTAACCCTCCTCTCCAGCACAGGCAGCTCTTTTCCTCCCATGGGCAAGACCCTAATGGTCATTAGGCTTCCCCTGCCCGTGTTAAGGAGCCCACAACTTTCTCCTCCTTCTCCCCTTCTTTGTTTCTTCTCCCTCCCTGATTTTGATTTCCCTGACAAGTGCTATCTCTTATTCAGGATATTATATTTTTTTTTTTGTCAGTATTTCCTTCTTCTGTTCTTTTCATTTTATTCACTTGTTTCTTAAGCTGTCTATAGTCTGGAAAAGCTAAAGACACATGGCCAGTTCTGTCTCCAGTTTATGTCTGAGGAGCCAAAAGCATGAAATATAAATTAGTTTTAAAAGAAAAAAACCTTATTTAAGTAACATGGCTGTCTGGCACTCAGAAACGTCCTCCTGCAACATCCTCTGGTGGTCAGAGATGTATGTTATTCACTCAAAAGTATTACATCACATATTTGAATAATGCCTTTTAAACATTTTTGCAAGAGCAAGACACCTTAAACCAAATTCTGTAACTTGAAACTGGACCAAAAAACAACCTCTGATTTGAAACAATTTAGAATACACTTTCTAGCCAAGTGGGTGCATTGTCTGAGTTTCTTTCTACCCACGTCTGCTGTTTCAATATAAATTATTCTTCTAGAATTCAAATGGGCACATTCAGTCTTAAAATAGTTTTCCTTCTAAAGCATGAGGGGTACAAAAACAAGGCACGTGTTCTTTCTGAGGCTGCAGTATACTTGGATGTTCCCTGGTAAGGGTACAGAGAGGAACAGGTCACACAGGACCAAACTGCCAGTACAAGCTGTAACCAGAGAGACAGGCACTGCTGCACACTAGCTCCATGTTAGTCATAATAAACAGCTTCTTAAGGGCTAGTTAAGCAAATATGAGATCAGGAAATTAAAAAAAATACCTTCTCAATAGTTCCTGTCTTCCTCCTCAAGGTCTCTCTGCTGAGGGCTATCAAATGAGTGATGTGCAACAAGAAAAGGGTTTCACACAGCAGCGCAGTGTAAAACCAGTGTGTCATCCCCAGGGCCACCCTGGTGACATGTCCCTCAAGGAAAAGACATTCAGCTCTGCCCAGAGCACCAGCTCAACCTCACTGTCCTGCTTTCCCCACTTGCAATACTCATCCATGGGGGTTTTGTGTCTCCTGGAGAACTAGCTGAGTCTAACAGGAGTCACAGATTCACAGAATCATAGAATGGTGGGGCTTGGAAGGGACCTCTAGAGATCATCCAGTCTAACCTTCCTTCTAAAGCAGGTTTACCTTAAAGAAATTGCACAGGAACACATCCAGGCAGGTTTTGAAAACCTCCAGAAAAGGAGACTCCACAACCTCCCTGGGCAGTCTGTGCCAGGGCTCCATCACCCTTAGTAGAGAAGTTTCTCCTTGTTTAAGTGTAACTTTCTGTGTTCTAGCTTTTGTCCATTACCCCTTGTCCTATCACTGGACACCACAGAAAAAAAGTGTCACTGCATCCTCTTAGCATGCAACTGTCAAATACTTGTAAGTAATCGTGAGTTCTCCAGACTAGACAGCCCCAGTTTCCGCAGCCTTTCCTCGTAAGGAAGATGCTCCAGTCCCCTGATCATCTTGGTGGCCCTGTGCTGGACTCTCTCCAGAAGTTCCCTGTCCCTCTTGAGCTGTGGACCCCAGAATTGGAAACAGTACTCCAGATGAGGCCTCATCAGGGTAGAGGGGGAGGTGGCCTACTAGTCACTCTGACTCTGCACCACAAACACATGGGCATCCCTCTGCCAGCTATTGCCTAAGAGGCTGGGATGCCCCTGGGACTGCGCCTCTCATCACAGGGCACCTCCTGAAAGCCTTCCTGCACAACTCAGAGAAAGAAACACCTTTATTAGTGATGGTGATGTCTCACTGATGTGTATTTAAAGGCCTGAGACGCAAACTTCATCACAGAAATCAAAATGGAAAATTTGATGTTGACTCTGCTGCCCCACTTGAAAGACATACACAGTGAGGAGTTTGGTTTCATCACTTCTGGAATCACCTTTAATTTTCAATGAGCTGACTGTAAGCAATTAAACATTTTGCATTTACCCTCCCAAATCTAGTAGAAAGACTTAGCTGGGTGCTGCATTTGCCATGGATGAGCCATAGCAATCCTATGGGTTATTTGCTAACTGCATAAGTTGCTTATTCCTGGTGGTATGCGACCACTCATCACGAATGCATGATGCCATCATTGAACCTTAACTAGTGCCAGAGTAGGACTTTTACCAAGGACATGTGTACACTTGCAGAAACAGAGGGATGATAGATGAGAAAACTCTTGTGGTTTGTTTTTCCATGTAAACAAAAATGCTTTTTCATAAATACAACTAAGGACGCAGGGAGCTGCACTGGGAAAACAATCTTAGGAAAACTACTCTTGGCTGCAAAGTTTATTCTCCTTCCACAGAAACATTAACGAGATGATATGTAGCACTCAATTCTCTGCATGCAATTGAAGCTGCACCAGAGGGGGATGTGCTTAGAGATGTCTGGGATACTTCTCACTGAAGGAGCTATTCCAATCACCTACTGTAGACTTCTGATTAGAGTGCAGGTTAAAGCCCCTACATTTGAGATCCAAATTTCCTTCTGGAGTCCAACAGAGAGGTTTGCTCCTCCAGAGAGCACTTGTATTAGATGGCTGAAGTTAGATCATGCAAACAGTCACTCCACTCATCTTCAAACTCACTTAAGACAATACTGGAAAACAGATGTACTTAACTCACAGCCAGCTATTACCCCACATAGGCAAATGCAGGCTTTGCATGAAAGCTCTGCAGAGCCAAAGGGCAATAAAACATCCCAGCAACAGGACACTGGGGCCTGGGAGAGAGAGAGAAAAACTGTAGATTTTAAATGAATGGTTCCTGGAGGCAGTTCCTGCAGCACTGCAAAGTTTGGGTCTGTGCTCTCCAAGGCCACCTCCACGCAAGGCTACTGGGAAATACCATGGCCAGAAAACTGGAGAGAATCCTCTTCAGGCTGTTTATCCTGAGCAGACAGAAAGCTGCTGGAGACTGGGAGCTGCCCTCAGTGGCAGCAGAGATGGGGCCATGGGCCATGCATGGGCAGTTCTATGGATATATCCCCCTCTACATGTTTTTAGTGAGCGGCCCTCAGCCTTTCAACCCAACTCAGGCTGCCATTGGTGTTCAAGTCAATTATTCAATAGCCTGCTTATTGGGAACATATGACAGACACTTACCACATACTCTAAATATTCTCAACTGTGAGCATTTCTGAGACTCTGGCTCCTTTTTAACACCTCAAAGCACCTAGAAAAGGTTAGACCTCCATATTGGAAGTGAAGTTTTATACTTTCCACTAACATTTTATTTAATGCTTTTATTATTGATCATAGCACAGCACTGAAGGTCTCAGGTCTCCTTGCACTTTGTAGCCTTAAAAACTGATATTTTTTTGTTGATGGATGAAAATGTATATTAGGACACTTAGGCATTTTAAGGAAAAAAAGACGAATGTTTGCAGCTGGCTCCGTTTACTGATTACAGTCTCATTAACGATGGTAATAGTATTCCTGCTAGTAAATACTTGCTGGAGTATTTACTTTACTATGCTAAAGTATTGGTAGAACACAACACTCTCCTTTGTTTTCTCATTCCAATAAAGCTACCATAAGATTACAAAGGAGTCTGATCCCAATGGAGGGCTACATTGGGGTTACACACAAACATACGCGTGCACACACGCCTGGACTATCTCTATCCATTATCTCATTCACATGATTAACAGCCATTCTCCTACCAACTTTCTTCTTGTTTTTACACAAACAGGTCTGTCTACATAATCTAAACTTTTTCTCTACATAGCAAGTATTCCCATTTTCTAACCGAGAGAACCAACATCTGACCCAGAACTGGAATTTAATCATTTAAGTCTCAAAGAGTAGTAAGGAGTAAAGATAAAAGTTCTTGCATGAGTTGAATAAACACTCAGGAATAGGGAAGAGGACTTTGATACAACAGGACAGGATAGGACAGAACAGGGACAGACAGCAGGGAATGATTTCCAAGGCTCATTATTTCCAGCATTTTTCCTTCTTTGTTCCCTCCATCTCTGCATCTTTCTTCACATCCATAAGCTCCCCAAGCACAGTCTACTCTGCCTTCGTAGCTCTGTTTTACATGCAGCACCTTGTTAACTCAAGGCTGGCCCCTTGTTCTCTTTGTCCTTTTATTTTGCATCTCTGAGAAATTTGTCTACAGTTCAGAGCCATCTGTCATCTCACAAAGACTTCTCCCTTTTTTAATGCATCTGTCACTCTCACATCTGCTGGGGATTGAACAGAAATTAAACAAGTTTTGCATGTCTCAGAAGCTGTCCTTGTAAGACAAGAAAATAGTATAAAATAATTGTTTGGTTTCCACTGGAGCAACAATTTAATTTGAGTTTATATCTCCCTGGCTTTTCTGAGGTCTCTTCTGAGCTCAGAATAGGCTGGGCTTCTCTCTATCTGCACCTTGAATAGAAGCTCTACCTTGGAGACAGTATCCCTCATCCACTAAAAAGCACCAAAAAAAAGTATTTACAAAGATCACTTTTTGCCAGGAAGTTACCTCTGCTTAACTCTACTTTTCCATGGAGGAACCCTGTTCAAACACCTTCTGCATTGCTAATCATATTTCATATCCACCAAGGATATGTTCAAAATTTGCCATGCCATCAACAGTATCTGCAAGGACTGTTAAGTGCCTGAGGACTTAACAGCACTGTGGCTTTCACCAACTGGAGAAAGTGTATCAATTTTTAAGTGTACCAATTTACAATGAAAGTGCTTTGTTAGGGATTTTTCTAAAAACGTCTTTCTGAGATCTGTGTTGGTAATAAACAGGCACTGATGGAGTGAATTAGTTTCCTATGTGATCAAAACACATGATGTGTTTGATAATGGAATTACAGAACACTCTGCTCTCATAAGGATGTTGCTGCAATCAAATACTCTCTTCTGAACCTAGCACAGCTGACATACAAGCATGCACACAAGGGGAGGAAAGGGGAGAGCAAGATGCATTTGCCTTGGGATGGGAGGAGAAGCCAATGCAGGAGGCATCTGCAAACACAGTAGCAGGAGCTTGTAGGGAAGGGTTGGCTCAGATGGACAAATTAGGGGAATAGGGAAGAAGGCAGATTGGTGGGACTTGGCTGGCTGTTTCTCACTTTATTCTGAGTACATGATAACAGGCGTGCAGAGGAGTCCAACTCTCATTCTCACTGAGATAAGATGCAGCATCTGGTACAAGCAATAAAGTTAAATGCAGTGAGGGCAGCCTGTGCCTGTTGGTACCTAATCAAGATGTGGACAGTGGCAGTGAGCTGCAGCAGCCAGGCAGGAGCTGGGTTCCCAGTAGCTCCACCTGGGACATCCCCAAGCAAGTAGCTGCTGGCTGATGGGTGAGTCCCCACACCAGTGTCTCCTCTGGCCAGGTCCAAGCCAGCAAACAGACTCGTGCTGGCAAGCCAGGGCAGGATGCAGTGCTGCCTACCATCACATCAAAAGGAATATGTTAAACCAGCTGAGATCTGATTATTGCCTTTCTCCCTCTGTTTTCCCAGACGCAGGCCGAGACACAAATGTGACAGACATGGGAGCTAATCTGGCAGCTGTGCCAGATGCACTCACCAGGAATTCATGACCTTGGAGTGAGTCTAGAAGAGACAGACTTGACTGTGAGGTATGGTCATTACAGCTGCAGAGCCAAGGAGCCACTGAAGTTGTTTGGGCCACCAGAGGACAGAGCACTCAGTCTTTGGTGGTGGGGCCAGAGCCCCCCAGCACTTTGAGGTCCTCTGCCCCAGAGTAACTTCTGTGCCCAACCTCTGCCCCTATTGTATCACTCAGTACCATGGCTTCACAAGAGATTGTGGCACATTGATCTTTTCCTACTGGGTTTTATGGGTAAAAATGGACAATCCTAAAAGCTTTCTACAACCTTCTGAATTTACTCTTTTTTCAGGATACCTACACATGGAGATGAAGAAGCCAAGGCATTATCCTTTGGTATTACCTATTCTAGCTGCATTCACTTTCCACCTGAAGCCTGGCCAGTGATTTCCCTCTCCCACACATGGAGAGGAGAACATGTTCCAAAAAGCCCAGGGAATTGTGAGAAAAATAGCTTTGCAAAAACAATAGGAACATCTGGGGTTTCCAGCCCTTTTCAGTTTTTCTGGGGTACATTGTCTTGAGGATTGTGATAGGAACAGATGGTATGTCTTTTTCATTTTCATTTTCATTTTGTAGTCTGTATTCACTTACCAAACTGGGCCAGTCTTAAACTGTCTTCATCTTCCACTCATTGCTCTGTGCATCACCACCTTGGGTTAAGATGCTATTTTTGTTAGCTTACTATTTTTGAAAGGAGGCAGACACAGACATTTTAAAAGCCACCTTCTCAGTTAATCTCAGCCACTGACATGCCTTTGAAGCTTTGGTTTTGAAGGGATGTGGTATCAGTGATCTTGACAAACATTTCAGTTTGCCCACTGCCATCCAGGGACTGTGCACACAAGTTTGCTTTTACTAACTGCAGAAATACAAGCAGAACAGACTTACAGTAGGTATATAAACAAGGAGGTCACAAGGTTAATGTTCGACTCTAATCCTAATGACTTTTTTCAGCCGTGTACAAAGCATGACAGCAGAAAGAATTCCCTAACAACAAAGTAAAGATAAACAAGTACAAGACCACAACCCTCTCCTTTGTACACCAGCTTCAGAAGTTACACAAAAGTATTTAAAGTACAAATAAAAATACCATAGTTTTATAACAGACATAACTTTATCCATTCCTCTCCATTATATGTGCAGTAAGTTGCTCCAAGGTACCAATAAATATATCAGAGGAACTTACTAGTTTATAAATATTTTGAAAAAAATAGAAATGGTTGCTTAAATAACCACTGTATAGAGAAAGTAATCTCCCATGGAATCTATTAAACCAGGTTAATGAACTAGCAGGAAAAACGTTTCAAATCTATTCCCCCAACATCTAATTCACAGCAATTCTTTCAAGATGAGTTTCAGGCAAAAATAATGAGGAAAGTTGTTGAGTATGGTTTTGACAGAAATTAAGTCAGCTGTTTACAGAAATGTTTGCAAGCTGTGACAAATGCATTCGGGATTGTGTAGTTAACATGCAAGGTGAGCCGAAAGACAGCGACCACACTATGGCTGTTATAAGGCTCAGTCAAAATATAACAATATTGCTAAGGGCTCTTGAGACACAGATAGCAGACTCAGGCCAGTAAACAAAGCCCAAAAGAAGTGCACATAGTTTACAAAAAATACAAATGCTGCCAGAAAATCTCTTCACATTGCTTCTCACAGATAAATGTAAAACCTTATCAAAAGGCTGTTTCTCTGCCCAGAATATTTGTTCTGCTTCAGGACAGTTTACTTTGGCAACTTACACAACTTTGCATCTGTAATTAAATGATGAAGATGGGACAACGTGGCTCTGGAGAGATCATAGGAAACTGCATCTTATCTCTTTGCCTTTTATTTACAGAGCTCTTCATGTTTTGGCCTCCCTAATGCATTTTTCATTAAAGCAGGAAGGCAAGTTTGACACACAATTTGATCCCTCAGTGCACGTAGGAACTGCTATCCAGAGGCAAAGTCCAGTTTTTTCTACTGCCTCAGCTTCTACCCACATCAGCATTTTTTATGTAATTGCCTCTGCTTTGGAGGACAGTCATGTCTCCCAGTCCTGCTTGTCCCTGTAATGGCAAAAACATTTGAGCCTGCTTCTGACTCTGCAGAATTAAGAGTTGAGTTGGTCTCAGTTGGAATTGAGTCCCTATCTCATTTAATATGAACATCTGCTATTTCCATCATGGGAATGCCCTGATGTCCAGCACAGTCTCACTGTGGGGACTCTGTAGACCCTCAACACAGGGTTTTACTGACAGACCATGAGAGATGTCTCTATTCATGCCTAGCTGAAGGATTTGCCCAGAGCAACGTGAGGACTCCCATGGAGGGCTGGAGATGAGGCTCACCTCTCTCAAATCCTGACTAGAGGAGTGATTGTGAAAACCATTCTAAGGATGGCATTGCTTTCTTCAAGGGACTCTCAGGCAGGTAGTTCACATGGTGACACCTTCCAGAAGGCACAGGCAGAGCGCTGTTGGCATGGACCATGCTACAGCAAGGCATCTCCAGTTGCATCTGCAGATGGGACAGACTGGGACATTTAGCTCAACTGTAAGCTTCAACAGTGCACTTAGTAAAACTAAATAAAATGGTTCTTGCCACTATTAATTTGCTACTTGCATGTCCTGGGGAAGCCACCATGCAGTGTCTAGGCCCTGGTACCATGAGGTGGGGTCGTGGTCCTGCACTAGAGGGAGAGAAGATCTCTGCAACAGTGTTGACGAAAGGCTGATGTAGAGGGAACTATGAGAAGAAGGGAGACCATGATGGCTCTCAAAGCACAACTATTTCTGAATGGGGTCCTCAGGCCCACCCAAGTTCTGACTTTGGACTTTACTTAGTTTATTGCATGTTGTGGAGACTTGGGCTTCAGAGAGAGACATGGCTTCTTCTCCATGTAAGTCAGCTCATGGTTTTGTGTGACTGTTTATGACAGCAGTAGTGTAGTTGACCTTCCAGGCCTTTTTTTTTTCTCCTCTCTTACCATAATTTCAGCATTTCCAGTGTTTTTATTCTGACAAAGGGATTTGGAAAAGTTTGTCTTTTCTGATCAGCAGGCTGGAAATGTCTCAACATGAAACACAACCCTCACAAGAGGAAATATCATCCTAAGTTGAAGAGAGATAGGAAATATCCCTGCTTGAAAGCAACAGTGGGAAATGTTAGCAATAACAACTGCAACAGCAGGTCCCAAAAACATGCTTACCAGACCCAGGATTCACTGAAATACAAAGAAGCTGTACATTGATAAATGCAGGTTACAGAGAATCAATCACCTTCATGAAGAGTTCCCTGTTTGTGGTGACTCCCTTGGTGAGGAGACAAGCACATGAGTAGAAGGATTGGGGTTTTTAATGGGAAATTCTTTTCCCATTGATTTTTAGTGGGAAATTTAAAGAAGTGCTGCACCTCTCTTCCTTCTCCCCCTGCTCACCCCAGTCATCAGCAGGGTGGAGGCAGTACCCTCCCACCAGCATTCCTGCAGCTATTCAAGGGATGGTGGCTGTTACCAGCCTCAGTGGAGGTACAGCAAGCAGCACCAATCTGACCAATGCCACTGGGCTCTGTACACCCATACCTGCCCTTTAAACATCTCCAAATGCCCCATGAGCACAATCCCTTGCTGCCTTGAGGAACACTGCTGCCTGTCCTTGCCTTTGCTCTTCATGGCTCAGCAGGGAACTCCATCAAGAAAGTATTAACTCAGCTCCCACAGTAAAAACAGCATAGAAAAATAGTAAATGAAGCATAGTTTCTGTTCTTCTGGTCTGTATACTTTTTTTTTCCTAGTTCCTGAGCAGCAATGCTCTGAGATAGCTGGAGATATGTTTGAAAACTAGCTTCTCATTAGGGCCAGGAATTGAACTTCTCAAGCATTCTTTTGAAAAAGCAAAACAAAACAAATTTAGCAAAGGGTTTGTCTCTTTGCCATCATCAGCTAGGATGTGTGAAGAATTTGCTTCTATAACAAGGACAACTTGGCTGAAGCATTTTCAACCTGTAGAATAAATTAACTGATTTTAAAACTAAACTTGAACTCCTAACACAACTGACAGACAAGTTGTGTCAGATTGGCTCCAATCTGTAGCTGAGCAAGTATCACAAGTATTCCATCTGAATTCAAAGGGATGTTGCTTCAGCCATGTTCTTGGCTCTTTTTGCCCACATGATTGTTGAAACCTGATTTTTGAATCTTCTGGAGCATGATAGTTTTTGCATTAAATGAAAGTCCCTTGGAGGTGTCAGGAGACATTGTTTCTAGGCTCTTTAGACAGAGGTAACTAAATCAGAGAGGATAGGTCTCTGCAAATTGTGACCAAAAAGGCCTAGACACAAGGTTTTCTAACACGTCTCTGAAACGGTGAAGCACAATTTAAACTCTACACCCAGCCAGTATACCTCATAACCATGCAGCAGTTTCTGAGGATACAAAAACTACATGTAGGTAGTTTAGAAAAGTAGATTGTAAACATTTGATAAAACTCTTCAGTCGTATTAAGTTGCTACTGTTTTTCTCTAATTAGTTATCTTTCCCTGGCTGCTTGCAGACCTCAGGAGCATCTTTTGGCTGGTCTGGGAACTGGATAAGGGAATCAATTGTATCTGCAAGAACAGCACAAGCTAAGAGACGGAACAGCATGTAAGCCAAGTCAAACGAATGTACTGTTATTCAAACACGTATAACAGAAGGGCCTTGACACTACTTGGCCTGTAACACAGGGACTCTGACCTGAGTTAGAGAGAGTAAATGGCTGGAAAAGCTCAGGCATCAGGATGACCAAAGTCTTGGCACTGTACAGCACCCTGTGTAGGTTGGGAAAGGACTAGAGGTGTCCTGAAAGTAGCATCTCCCAGTTAAACTAGGTTTCAAAGCCCTGGAAGCCTAACTTCTCTGAACAAACCATTGGTTAGCCACACATACACACTCATTTTGCCTAATTTTAGATAGATTCAAACTGACAAACATTTTCCAGAGCTCTGACCTTCTCCAGTCTGCCCATCTCTGCTTCACCTCTAATTAACAAGTGTTTTCTCTTGAAACATCTATTCCACATCTATTCTAAGCAAAAGCTAAACACACAGAGGCTATTCCCATCCAGAGCCCACTCCAGGGAGGGACCCGTGAGGTCTCTGATGGTGAGCAGTAACCTGCCATCCGCTCTCATTTCCAAAAGGTCATTAGTGAAATAGTTTGGTCCTTACATGCTGCCAAGGCAGAGTTTACACCTCAGTATCCAGATCAGTGACCCCAGAGAACACAGAAACAGAAATGCTGAAAGAACTAGAAGGGACAATTCTTTTCCCCAGTGATGTCAAAAACCCACTGCGTGAGGTGGCCAGGAATGCTGGAAGTGCCTAAAAGGATGGCTACTTTTCTTCACCTTAGAAGACAGAGTGAAGATCAGGTTGGCACAGGTTGTGTGTTCATGATGTAAAACATGAAGCAAACTCAGCTTTGGATATTTTCCTGAATGTCATGTCCATTCCCGCTTCTCAATCCCAATCTGGTGCTGTATTGCACAGCCCCTAACTTGTGCCAGCGCCACTTTTCATGTAACAAGCTCAAATACAGATTAAGAAGCCAATTCAGCTTTAAAAAATGTAAGGGGGGAAAGAAAGTTTTGCTTTCTAAAGCTGGATTTCTCTCAAACAGCTTCACAGCACAACCTCCAAAGTGGTGAGCCAGCACAGGCTAGAATATGCACAGGACAGGAGCAAGTGTAAAGGGGTGAAGAGGCAGAAACAACATAGGAAGCATTTCTACCTAGCATCTGTTAGAGTGAAACCAATGTGCAAGGATGTTAGCATTATCAAGGAGCTCTCTGTTGTGTGTCTGGGCTTGAGGCACACAAGCCGTACAGTGGGGTGACAAATCCAGCATGCATGAAAAAAGATTGTCACGAGCTGTGTGGTAGCTGTGTCACTCATTCCTTAGTCAGGTTTTCCAAGATGATTCCAAAACACCCTTGAACCCTGTGGTCCCACTGGGCTCTCTTAGATGCACCCTGGCAGAGAGGAGCCATTTCGCATTTTGGAGAACAGGATGGGATCTATTCCAGGACAAGGTGCTCAGAGTAGGAGACCACTCAGACACTTGGAACTCACTTTTACCCTTTATTTCTGCAGTTCCAATTTACCAGGCAATAACCAGAAAAGTGACCCAAAGCATAAAACTGTGTCAAGCTAAAGATTAGGGTCCACAAAGAATGGCACACAGCAGCAAATGGGTCTAATGTTTGTGCAGTGATCTGAGCACAGTATTAGAAGAGTGGCAAGGAATTAGTTGTCAGAGTAGTGGATACTCCAGACACTGTCAACAAAACGATTCAGCCTGAAAGCCAGAGGGACCATTATTCATGTTAAGCTATTTCACAAACTGTGGTGTTCCCAGAAAACTTGATACAGAGCAAAGCAGATAAGAAGGTGAAGAAGGTTTACAGAGCTGACCTGAAAAAGCATGTGAAAAATGTCTGCATGAAAAAAAAAAGCACATGGGAAAGGGTATATTTTGTAACAGTGCTGGGGGGTGAAAATGCAACAGTGAGATGATTTTTTAAGCTGCAAGCTTCAGCATGCAAGCTACATATGAGCTAGGATGAGATGTGGTGGCTGCAGACACGCTCCCTCTGTCATCTGACAGCTGACTGCCAAAGTGTCTCTTAAATGTGATGATCTGATAGACAAAGTCCTGTTAGTTCACAGACAAAATGGAGTGAGACTGCTCATGTGACTGCAGGGGGTGAGATGCTGTAGAAAGTGTCTGTGAGTCAAGGGATGCCAAGGCATCATATTCCCAAATTCTGCTAAGAATCTCAGACAGAGCCTCAGTGCTAGGTGGGGGTTTGTTTAGAGGTATTGTGATTACACTAGCAATAGAGAACAATCCTTTGCAAAGGATATGAAGAAGCCAGTTAGTGATTAAAATATCTCAGGAAAGAATTATCACTGAGAAATTTTTATACTGAGCAGTGGAATTAGAGAAGACAATACCTTACTGCAGATGCCAAAAAAAATGCAGGCCAAGTCAGGCTCATATGAGTGACTTGAGGAAATTGCTCCTCTGCAGCAAAGTAGGCATGGACACATTTAACAAGAAAGAAAACAAAATGCCCACCTCAAGCAATGCTCCTTGCTGTCCTGAGCTGTCCATGCTAACAGATGCTACATCTAACCAGAGGATTATGGATACCTTACCTTTCTGAACTTTAGTCTATGCCAGACTAGCAAACATGAGTGGGTTGAGTGGATCTGGATTATTTTTGATAAAGTAGTTTAAGAGCATTCACAGAAGGATTGCCAGAAATGGCTCTGTTGTCTTGAATTCCCAACCAAATATATAAATAAAGCTTTTTCTGGTATCTTCCAAAAGAAAGTCTCAGCTCCATCTCACAATCCCTCTCTGACATATTGTATGTGTGGGAGACGAAGCTCCAAAAGGGTAAATAAATTACATAAAGCCTGTGACAGTAGTGGTAAAAGATATGGTTCCTGGGTCCTACTTCATAAAGTCACTTGTCTTATTTATTTGAGGATATCATGATTCCTTCTCTAATCTATATATCAATAGATGTTTATCCTTGTAGTGATTTCAGATTTTACTTATTGTGACGAGTTAAAGGAACAATTTATAGCTGTTTTTATAGCATGCCTAAGCATACCACATAATCTACTTCATAAACATCACAATATTACAATGCAAACTTCATTAAGGTTTAGTAGAAGTAACTACATTGTCAACTAAATACACAATTAAGAAAATGGCAGCGAACTTACTTCTTGGCTCTCATACCTTAGAATTTGATTACTATAAATACATACAATTGCATGCACTGCCAAATACTGTACCTCAGTGATTGTCCATAAAATGTAATTTGAAATGCATGTAGGATGGTACAGCTTTTGTAAAAGGAAGTTATTATCTGTGATAAAAGCAATAGTTGACATTAGAAACACAAACTAAAGGATTCAGATAGGAAATTTAATAAAAGCAAAACAAATGTAGAAAGGAAAAGGGAGGTTAACAATATGGCAAAGCAAAGCCAGATGTAGCAGTAAATATCTGCCCAGAGGCAAACCTGGACTGCTACCTATCAGAGTGGCAGCACAGCTGGTTTATTTTTTAAGCTGGACATGGTAGGCAGACAACAGGCAAACATGCACCTAAACTGAGAAAATGCAAGGCTAATCATGCATTTCACTCTGACATGTGTTATCTGGAAGAGGGAGGGGCCATTTGATCAGGGAGCTTTCTGTGGTTTGTTTTTTGTTTGTTTTGTGCTACTACTCCCATTTTCTCTTAGGAATCAGTTGAGTTGCATGGATGAGTAAGAAAGCAAGCTAGGAGCACTGGGTCAATCTGAGCTTTCCTCCTAGGTGTAGCAGGCTACAGAGATGCACCAAAGCCATGAGACTCCTATCCAGGCTGGGGTACTACCCTAAAATGAAATATCCTCTCCCTTATGATGAAAGGCTGAGGAAGCTGGGGTTCTTTAGCTTGGAGGAGGCTGAAGGGGTGACCTTATTAATGTTTACAAATACGTAAAGGGTGGGTGTCAGGAGGATGGAGCCAGGCTCTTCTCAGTGATGGCCAGTAATAGTACAAGGGGCAATGGGTACAAGCTGGAACAGAAGAGGTTCCACAGAATACAAGGAAGAATTTCTTCACTGTTCAGATGAGGGAGCACTGGAACAGGCTGCCCAGATGGGTTGTGGAGTCTCATTCTCTGGAGACATTCAAAACCCACCTGGATGAGTTCCTGAGTGACCTACTCTAAATGGTACTGCTCTGGCAGAAGGGTTGGATTAGATGATCTTTTGAGGTCCCTTCCAACCCTTAACATTCTGTGATTCTGTGATTCTATTCTCCCACTTCAACTCCCACCCACTCCCACTTCAACTCCTCTCCCACCACATGGCACACGCAAAACAAACAAAAAGTGCTTTGAAAAGTGTAGAACGAGGCACTCTCTGTGCATCCAGCTCAAATACACTTCCCTAGGATAAGCAGGGTTAGGGGCAGGGAGAATTTCTTTGATGTAACTCACACTGGGAGCCAATGAACCCATTTGGAATAATCAGAAACTTTAATAATTTAACTGTACTGTGTATTTTATTTTCAGCTTGAAAATGTCAGGACGAGGATGTTACAGCAGAACACAGAACAAGCTGGCTCACATTACTATCTTCTGGCTTTTTTTTGTTTTCTTATTTTGGTCTTGGATCCTGCAGTTCTATCACTCCATAATAACAACCTGCTGAGTGAGAAGGGGACTTACAGTGTTTTTCTCTAGTTCTTATTTCTGTCACTTACTTAGCTGATATTTCAGAGTTAAAGGAGAACTGATTACACATTTTGGACTGACTTAGCTGTTTTCTCCCTTCTTTAAAGAAAGCTTTTCAGTGACAAATGTGGCAGAAAGTATGTTGCATTGTGAGAGGGAAGCAGTGTTTGGTATCCAAGGGGTACATCTGCATTAAATTATTATGCTCTAAAGTTTGGACTGATTTTTTCAGTTAACAGACTGTTCTACCATAGAATCATAGAATCATTTTGTTTGGAAAAGACTTTTAAGATCATTGAGTCCAACCACTAACCTCACACTACCAGGCCCATCACTGAACCAAACCATGTCCCTCAGCACCTCATCTATGTGTCTTTTTAATATCTCTAGGGACGGTGACTCCACCATCTCCCTGGGCAGCACATTCCAATAAGCTCTCAGTGAAAAAGCTGTTCCTAATGTCCAATCTAAACCTTCCCTGGCACAACTTGAACTCATTTCCTCATGGGCTATCATTCATTACTGGAGAGAAGAGATTGACTCCCACTTTACTATATCTCCCCTTCAGTTAGTTGTAGAGAGTGATCGTGTCTCCTCTCAGCATCCTCTTCTTCAGACTGCTCCCTCAGCTGCTTCTCATCAGACTTGTCCTCCAGACCCTTCATCAGTTTCCTTGCTCATCTCTGGACATGCTCCAGCACCTCCATGTCCTTCCTGTAGTGAGGGGCCCAGAACTGGACACAGTATCTGAAGTGTGGCCTCACTAGAGCTGAGTACAAGGGGAGAATCACTTCTCTGGTCCTGCTGGTCACACTGTTTCAGATATAAGCCAGGATGCCGTTGGCCTTCTTGGCCACCTGGGCACACTGCTGGCTTGTGTTCAGCTGGCAGTTGATCAACATCCCCAGATTCTTTTCCACTAGACAGCTTTATAGCCACTGTTCCCCAAGCCTGTAGCACTGCCTGGGGTTGTTGTGGCTCAAGTACAGGACCCAGCACTTGGTCTCATTAAATCTCATATAATTACTCTCAGCCCATTGCTGCAGCCTGTCCATGTCCCTCTGAAGAGCCTTCCTGCCCTCAAGCAGGTCTATGCATCCACCCAGCTTGGTGTCATCAGCAAACTTACTGAGGATGCTCTTGATCCCCTCATCTAGATCATTGATAAACAACAGGCCTCATCACTGAGCCCTGGGTGACACCACTGGTGACCAGCTGCCAACTGGATTTAACTCCATTCCCCACAACTCTCTGGGCCCAGCCATCCAGTTTTTGACCCATCTCAGAGTACCATAGAATCACAGAATGGTAGGGGTTGGAAGGGATCTTTAGAGATCACCTAGTGCAACTCCCCTGCAGAAGCAGGGTCACCTAGATTGAGTCACACAGGAATGCATCCAGGTGGGTTTTGAAGACCTCCAGAGGAGACTCCACACCCTCCCTGGGCAGCCTGTGCCAGGGCTCCCTCACCTCAACAGTGAAATAGTTTTTGCTTATGTTTAAATGGAATTTTTTTTGTTCCAACTTCTTCTACTAGATACAACAGAAAAAAGTGATGCCCTGACCTTCTGACATCCACCAATTAGATATTTGTAAATATTAATGAGATCCCCCCTCAGCCTTCTCTTCTCCAGGCTGAATAGCCCCAGTTCCCACAGTCTTTCCTCATAAGGAAGATGTTCCAGTCCCCTGATCATCTTGGTGGCCCTGCACTGGACCCTCTCCAGAAGTTCTCTGTCCCTCTGGAGCTGGGGAGCCCAGAGCTGGACATAGACTCCAGATGAGATCTCATTAGGGCAGAGTAGAAGGGGAGTACAGCCTCCTTCAACCTGTTGCCCACACTCTCCTTGATGCATCCCAGAATGCCATTGGCGTTCTTGGCCACAAGGGCACATTGCTGGCTCATGTTTATAGAGGAGGTCCATCCAAGCTATGGGCAGACAGCTTCTCCAGGAAGATTCTGTAGGAAACTATGCCAAATGCTTTACTAAAGCCCAGGAAGATAACATTCACAGCCTTTCCATCATTCACTAAGTGGGTCACCTTGTCATAGAAGGAGATTGGGTTGGTGGAGCAGGACTTGTCTTTCCTAAAGCTATGTTGGCTGCACCTGAGCCCTTGATTGTTCCTTTAACTATTGGAGAAATAAGTTGCCAGTCAGTGTTCCTCTATCAAGAGTTTAAAGTGAACATCAGCCTCAGCACAAAACTCATCCAGCACTGGCAGGGCAGAGTAGAGGGGAGAGAACTGGAGGCTGGTACCTTCACCTCTGAACTCACAGTGGGGAGGAATGAATGTTCAGAATTGTTGCCCACAAATAATAAACATCATCCACAGAGGATGTTTATCCCTGTGTACACAACCGTACACCGCCACTGGAGATCACTCCAGGATGGGAGCTGGGCAGGTTCAATATTTAAGCCACATTTCCAGCATATGCATGTGAAAATCACCAGCCTGGTCATAAAGGCATAAGTGGTGGATGCACTGGGAAGGCATGGCCAGGCATGGCTCTGGCACAGGGCAATAGACTGTGCTAAGTGAATGTGCCCCTGTCACAGAGGGACATCACTAACCTTTGCTAACAGGAATTTCCCACCCAGGGAGGACCTAGCAGGGACAGGAGTGAAGGGTGGGAGTGGAGGGCACTGAGGAAATCTAAGCTAGCTGCAAAAAAAGGGAGCCAGGCACATTCTCAATGATAGTTTGGGATGGACTGCTCTTGTCAGCATTATTTTCATCCCATGTAATTGGTGCCATGAGGATGGCGCCAGCTGCCAGAGTAGGTGGGGAGGAGGGATGCAAGGGCACTGACAGGGACAGACATGGCACCTTCCCTTATGTTAACCAAATGCTGAATGACCAGCAGAGGCAAAGAAAGAGCAGCAGAGAAATGGAAATGCATGTGAGCTGGCAGAGGGGATGGGCAAGGAGGTGTTTTGTGGCCCCTTGCACAGCTTGACTGCAGCAAACCACTTCCAGTGTGAGCCCTGAAACCCCATTCTAGAAATATGTTGAGTCAGAACCAAGAGGCTTTTCCAGTTTCTCAATGTGATGAGATCCTTCCTGGCTATCAGACTTTTCATGTAGCAGCAGGGCTGTGCTTCCAAAACGTGGCCAAAACATCTGAGTGCAGAGAAAAGAAGAGGCAGCTGGAAAGTAAAGGTGGAAATAAATTTGAGGTGGTATTTTCCCTCATAAGGAATTGGGGTGATATATTTTCTCCATAAATCTTATTTGCTTAAACTACCAAGCAACTCAACTTATTCCAAGGAGAAAAATAAATAAACAAAGCAATGAAACAAGAAACTTCAGACTAGTGCAATTAGCCATTCCAGAGAGGACTTCCCCCAGCATAGACAGGTAGCCCTTTTTCCTTTTCTGCTCTGGTCACTGTATATAGGCAGTTTTATGCATTATCTTCCCAGATCTGATCCCAGGCTTGACATCTAGAGGGTCTGAGCATGCTAGAAACTCATCTACATGAAACTCAAGTTTTTGAGCAGTTTGCCATTGTGTCTAGCACTAGAAGCTGAAATAAAGCTCCATGCAGTGACCCACCAGCCTGGACCCAGCGCTTGCCATCCTCCTCAAGGAGCAGAGAGTGGGCAGAGCAGAGTGACAGGGGTTGGACGACAAGGTCATTCACTGAAGGAGCTGAAAAGTTATCTCACGACTTGTGAATGCTGATCCTGTGCCCTTTAGACAACTTGATGAGACCTTAAATTATACACTGTGGAGAGTCAAGATCGTAAATAAAAAGGAAGGCTCCTCAGATAATGGCATTCCAGTAGCCTTACAAATATGCCTCATTTGGGAACATATTACATTCCTGTTTTCAACTTGCCAAATGATCTTCTGTTCTATTTATTACCCACAGCCTTATATCAGACTCATATTTTAAGTTCTTAATTTGTGCAACTTTTGTTCTACTTCAACAAAGATTTTCTTTTGCCTCTCAATCCCAATGCTCTTTCTACCCAGCAATCAGAACTGACCAAGGACATGAGGAAAAACATGGACATACCCCATTTTTTTCCCCCAGATGCCCAGTTGAGGTACCACTAATACTGCATCATCAAAATCAGCCACATGGGAAGAGATTCATCTTTATTAGCACTGAAAAACACCAAGCTCACGCTTCAGAGGTAAACTTTTTGGCCCTAGGAAAGCACTGGCCAAAAACTCAAGTAGCTTTGTGTACAGAATTACATCAGGGACACCAGGTAAGGTGAAACAGATTCATTCTGACAACACATATACTAAAGATTGAATTATCCATCACAAACTGGCCAACTCAGTTCCATCAAAGTGCTCTGCAGTCCTGCTCAGGGTTTGAGATATGAGCAGCTGCTGCTCCAGGAAGCATGTTTCAGTCTGGGCAGTACCAAGCCCTGAGAGTTTCTGGTGTGTGTTTCAGAGAATGAGCCTCAGCCTTATCCAAGTTGGCTGTCGTAAATATTTATTCATTAAAGAAAATCCTTGTTTGCTCCTGGTGCAGTTTCATAGCCTTCTGAAGACTCAGGGAAATATACAGGCAGAGAAGAGGGGGGAGGAATTTCCTCTCTTTCCTTATAAGTTTAAAAAAATATTACAAAACCAACTTGCCTTGTGGAAAATAAACTTGTCCAGTTTTGTATACATATGTTTACTGTACAAACTTTCAGTGACTCAGATGTGAAATGTGCCTCAGGTTTGTGATGTGTTTTGTTTAGTTTTCTAACTCTCCTTGAGAAAACATGGGCCACAGTTCAGGCTGATGTCTATCCCAGCCAGTAGATTGCAGGGGATGCACAATAAAACCCCAATCTAATGAGTGTTTATGCATGCATGAATAGATCTGAATTCAGTGGGCTTTTTCATGCGTGTAATCATCTGCAGGATCAGGGCCTCAGGCACTGCACAGAACTTGGGTTTGTACATTTACTTAGGGCAGGAATTTGTTGCATTATTTTGACATAAACTGTTCATCTCCTTTCAGAACTCACTGCTGCTTTTGCTCCAGCATTCCCAACTGGACAGGACTGCTTCTAAGCAAGCTTGGAGAAACTACTGATCTCTTTTTCCCTTCCTGTCACCGTCAGACCCAATGTGCCTCTGTTTTAATCATCTTGCTTCTCCTGCAGCTCTCTGATTAGGTCACATTTCAATTTGTGCCCGCAGAGTTGCTCCCATGTTAATGTTTGGCAATGTTACAAACATAATTTCTTGCCACTGCTGACTGAAACAAGTTGTAGATCCCCAGGTAACTATGGCTAGTTAGAAACTATTTCATGGGTTTGAGCTAATTCTGCTTCCTTGTGATGCATAAAGAAGAGCTACGACGTGGCTGATAAGGTGCATTTGATTTGTTTGGATCTTCACCCAGGAACTACTTTTCTCTCATTTTGCTGGAAAAATTTATTGTGACTTCAAATGCCTTAATTGAGGGCCTCAGGGTGTTGACCTTCAGCAGCAGTCTCATCTATTTCCCACATCCATCAGTCATTAAGTTAAATAGTGTGCAGTATTAAAACATCAAAAACATCATCTCAGCATTTGTTAGCTCCTTGGATCAAGTAGTTTATTTCACTTGTTCAGTAGCCAGCAGAGGGTAGGGAGAAAGGAGCCCCCGAACCCACTTTCTGTTGATTTGGGGGTGCTGAGATGGGTCCCAGAAGCTGCAGGTGAACAACACTAGTCACCCTGGGGTGCTAAGCCTTGACTCGGACTGTATTTGCATTTTTGGGGTTCTGACCATTTGTTTCTGAGTTTGTGATGATAACCTCCCCTTGGTGAAAAAAAACGCATCTTTCACCTCATGTTAGCTCATGGCCATCTGAGTAAGGCTGTCAAATACAAGGGAGATTTGTCTGGAGATGACAAAGCCAAACGGAGCAGAGAAGACCTGTCCCGACAGCAGTGTTTCGGACCTCCAGAGGTCAGAGAGAGTTTCTACTATCCTAATAGGGCCAGCAGGGAAGTTACTAATGCCAAGCTATGGGATGTGGGGAGGAGCTCTCTCTGACAGGTACAAGGTTATTTTAGGACTCCCATTACCTGCCAGCAACAGGAAGCCAGAGATACCCAACACTTTCAGGCAAACTCAAGTGACACTTCCACTGCACACAAACATATCGATTACTTGTCTGTTTGGGAACAGAAATACTTGAAAACTCCAATCCAGTTTCATGGGCTCTTGGTTACATGCTGTTTATTGTTCCCGGAGGAACAATAAGGATTCTTAAAAGCAGATGGATTCAGACACTCTGATGATTTGCTGTAGAAGCAAAACAATGGGCCAGATTTTTTAAAAATAGAAAATACATCCATTGCGAAAGCAAAACCCTGCTCTCCTCTACACACCAAGTGAGACAAAACGGGCAGTGGTTTGCAGCACTTTTTACAGATACAAGCCAGTAAAGGGTTTTTCTGACACAATAATCACGGAAAAATTGAACATGAGCAAGGAATTAAAAATTAATAGAATGGCAGAATTAGGGAATTACAGGTTTACAGAATGGTTTAGGTTGGAAGAGGGCTTTGGAGGTCGTTTGGTAGAATCCCCCCTACTCAACTGTCTACAGTCAGTTGCCCAGCACTGTGCCCAAGTGGCTTTTTAGTATCTCCCAGGATGGAGACTCCACAGCCTCCCAGGGTAACCTGTGCCAGTGCCTGGTCACTCTCACAGTGAAAAAATCTTCCCTAATGTTCAGAGGGAACTTCCTGTGTTTCAGTCTGTGCCTATTGGTTCTGGTCCTGTCGCTGGGCACTACTGAAAAGAGCCTGGCTCCACCTTCTTTGCACTCTCCTTGCAAGTATGTACATGCATTAATAAGATTCTCCCGTCAGACTTCTTCACGTTAAGCAGTCCCAGCTCCCTCAGCATTTCCTCATAAGGGAGATGATCCAGTCCCTTAATCATTTTTGTGTCCCTTCATTGGAATGTGTCTCTCTGTCCATGTCTTTCCTGTACTGAGCAGCTCAGAACTGGACACAGCATTCCAGGTGTGGCCTCACTAGTGCTTGAGTAGAAGAGAAGGATGACCTCCCTCAACCTGCTGGCAACACTTTGCCTAATACCATTGACTTTGCCACAGGGCAGATTGCTGGCTCACGTTCAACTTGGTGCCCACCAAGACAACCAGGTCATTTTTTGCCAAGCTGCTTTCCAGCTTGTTGGCCCTCAGCATATACTGGTCCCTGGGTTTGTTCCTCCCCAGGGGCGGGACTTGGCATTTCCACTTGCTGAATTTCAAGAAGTCCCTGTCAGCACATTTCTCCATCCTGTTGTGGTCCCTCTGGATGGCAGTATCACCCTCTGGCTTATCAGCCACTCCTCCCAGTTCTGTGTCATGAGTGAATTGCTGAGGGTGTGCTCTGCTCCATCATCCAGATTGTTAACAAAGATGTTAAACGAGACCACATCCAATACTGAATTCTGTGGTATACTACATGTTATTGGTCTCCAACTAGGCTCCGTGCCACTGATCACCACTCTCTGAGCCCAGTTTTTTTCAGACAGTTTTCAATCCAACTTGCTCATTCAACCCATAAATCCACAGTGTCAAAGGCTCTACTGCAGTCTGAGTAAACAGCATCCACTGGTCTCTAGTTTACTAGGCCAGTCATTTCATTGTAAAAGTTTATCCAGTTGGTGAAACATGACTTCCTCTTGGTGAACCCATGCTAATTACTTCTGATGATTTCCTTCTCCTAAATGTGCCTGGAAATGGTTTCCAGGATTCCAGCTGCTCCACAACCTTCCCCGTGATCAAGGGGATGTTCACCAGCCTGTAGTTCCCTGGGTCCTCCTTCTTGCTCTTCTTAAAGATAGGCATGATGTTTGCTTTCCTCCAGTCTTTGGATACTTCTCCCAGTCACCATGATTATCAAGAATGGCTTTGTAATGACGTCTGCCACCTCCCTCAGCATTCATGGCTGTATCTCATCATGGTGCATGGACTTATGTATGTACAGTTTGCTTAAGTATTCTCTGAACTGGTCCTCTTCCATAAAGGGTACATGTTCCAGCCTCTCTCTCTGGTCTCTGGACCCTGGGATTCCCAAGGGCTGGTCTTGCTAGTAAAAACTGAGGCAAAGAAGGCATTCAGCACTTCAGCTTTTTCCATGTCCTGTGTAATCAAGTCCTCCACCTCATTCAGCAACAGGCCTACATTTTCCCTAGACTTCCTTTTGTCACCTTATCTTTATCATCCCTGGCCAAACTCAACTCCATTTGGTCTTTGGCTTTCCTAACTTCGTCCCTTGATACTCAGACAGTGTCTGTGTATTCCTTCCAGGTTACCCATCCTTGCTTCCACCCTTGGTAACGCAGCAAAGGGAAGGTGCTTCACTCCACAGAATAGTGACTGTCACAAATGAACCTGAATAAACTCAAGTCACTACTGAAACCGGGAAAATATAAAATCCATGAAGAATTGTTATAAGCAGAGCATCTGCATTACTTCTCCACATTTCTAGAGAAAGCTAAAAGAGAACATCAGATGGCCCATCCCCATCTCCTGTAGGTCAGCACTACACCTGGAGCAAAACCAATGTATATACATATACACACATCAAACACTTGTATATACACATCAAACTATTTAACTAAACCCAAACTATATAATATAAATATCTGGTATTATATAGCATGTATAATAAAGCCTTCTCTTTAAAGGCTACTGGGCCCTTTGCTTTGATGAGTTAACATATTTTAGAGGGTGTGTATCTGATTCATGATTAAAGCTTATATATATTTCTAGCACCAGAAGAAATTAAACCAATTTGCTGGTCCTGTAGGTAGTCTGGTGTTAGAAAGAACAGTTGTGTCTTTTTACATGGTAAACTCAGCAATCATAGGTGGAGGGGAATTAACCCACATCAAAAAACAGAACCAGTTTTCCTAAATGAAATTTTGTAATGTGAAAGAAGTACTTTAAAGAAACTAATGAAGCCCAAATACTGCATCATAATTTGTCCTACTAATGTTGATATCATCATTTTAAAATTCAAGTTACTATAGATATTATATTTTTTAAGAAAACCAAAGTAGGGCAAAAGGACAGTACCTTGAAAACCAGACAGTTTTATGTCAGGGTGGATTTTCAGCTGCAGCATTTTCTTGTGTAAGCCCCAGATTGCAGCATACAGTGCACCTTCTGTGTTTGAAGCTGTCCAACATTTTCCAGAAGACAAACATATCCACTTTTACTTTCATGAAAGAATGTGAAAGATCAAATACACTCAATAACTGATGATAAAAGTCAATGATAGCAGAAAGGAATTATTTTTCCACATGAATATGATATGA
The DNA here is from genome assembly GCF_028858725.1 of Colius striatus. NCBI lineage: Eukaryota > Metazoa > Chordata > Aves > Coliiformes > Coliidae > Colius > Colius striatus. Next base: position 49,669,834 of record NC_084763.1, read on the forward strand.
ACAGAATGTGTTGGGAATAGTATTGCTCACAACAAGCCCTTTGCTCAAGAGCATACCTCTCTTAATGAATGCTGAAAACAGGCAATACAAGGAGCTCCTCTCCTCATTTCCAAGCTTTGCTGGGCAATCTGTACAGGTACCATCTTTGGGGCATTTGGATTTTATTTTGGGGCTCTAACACCACAACACTTCCCTAAAATCATTTACTAAGTGGTAGGGTTCAGTTCAGAGGGTGCAGAACTCCCAGCAGGACCCGAAGGGAGATCCTAAGTGGCTCCAAAATACGTGAATCTGCCATTCTCATGTACTCATGAATCTGGGGTTGCCTGAATCTGACTTGCTTTTATTCCCTCTCCAGCCCTTGCAGCCTATGCCCAAGAGACATTACTCCACATCACCCCACCTCAAATCCCAACTCTGTGTCACCATGACCTCCACCACCTTTGTATTCCACACCCTCTAGGACCCCTCTGGTGCCCTTCACTCTCCTCCTGCACACTGTCTCCTTCCCACACCAAGGGTGCATGAGGAGCTGCAGGACAAGTCAGCAGCCATGTCTTGTACATTCAATGTTGGACAGATGCATGTGTTTCAACCTTTTAGAAGTGTAGGCCACATTTGACCCCAGCTGGTCCTTCAGACTGATCCTGGTGTCCCCGCACAGCTACCTACAACTTCCCAAATGTATAAGAAAGGCCGTTGTCTGCCATCTCCATCTCATCCACTCCTGGCAATAACTGTTGACAAAGATTTTCCAAAGGACTGTACCAACATGCTGCCTGCCCTTACTCTGTGCCAACGCAGGTCACCTTCACTCCGTGTGTAAAGGAAGAAAGGAGTCAAGAGAAGTAGAAGAAAGCTCCATGTTGAATACCCCAAGGTAGTGTCCACTCAGTGATACGTCTAAGCTAGAAAGACATGTCATAGATGTCAAATTTGCTGAATGTAATGGCTACGTGCTTGCATTAATGGTTAATAACCTATGCCAAGGTTTTCACATGCAGGTGATTTTGCATGTTGTTGTTCTTACTTGCTGTGCAGGACATACCACTCACTGCTTTGGAGGCCTGCTTTGAGGATGAGAGGTACGTCCTCTCTGAAAAATCAGGCTGACACCAAAATGAGTTTCTCCCAACATTCTTTTTTGCAAATTTTTACCTGGCTTTAATAATCCTGACAGGCATGATGTACACCTGTGAAAAAAAAAGCTAGAGCTGTCTCTTCATAGCCAGGACATATCTTAGCATCATTCATGTCAATACTCTTGTTTGGAGCAGCAGAAACAAGTCAATGAATCGTGTGCATTGAGCACCAAGACACCAGTGAGGTCTCTAAAAGCATCATCAGGAGAAACCTGTAGTGTCCTGCGAATGCATGAATAAAGCAGAAAGCCTGACACCACTCACCTCCCAGAGGAATTTCACCTATTTACATTGACATTTGGGTCATCTCACTTACAAAGGCACATATCCGACAACAGGCAACAAAATAAGCAGATGATTTTCAAAGAGAATAATTGCAAGTAAAACTTGTTAGCCAGGGTGATGATTTCTCATCCAGAGTATTTTTGACAAGAGGAAAAGGCCCATCTTCCACAGACTGTTGCCTCCTTAGAATCTGCCCTGGCAGTTACGACCTGCCTCTCAAACACTCCTGTGTTTTGAATCCAAGCAAAAGCTTTGGCAGCTGTAAACCTAGTACAGGCTCGTTTTAAATGATGAGAGGAAACAGGCTGACAGTGAGCTGATTAGAAAGCTCTTAGAGCCCTCTCGGCTGAGTGGGGAGAAAAGGACAACTTTCTTCATGTGCTGCCAGAGAGGAGACATGGGGGCACCTGGAGCCCGGCTTGCTGTCCTCAGTGAAACTGTGAGGATGTGGGAAAAGACTGTTTCAGAGAGGCTGAACTGCCCTCGCCAGTCTACCCCTTCCTGACAGCCCCTGCTCTGAAGATAACAGGGGAGGAAATAACAAAACACTGTAGTAAAGACTCGATGAATTTAAAGCAACAACTGCAAGCTGTTTCCTGGCCCCAGTCTTATCTGGAGTCCCAGAAAATAACCCTTTCTCTGTGGTCAATAAATAACCCGTTCTGTTTGGGGTAAAATATCTGGATGAATTTCTGCCACTGAGGGCTGAGTAGCAGGATGTGCTTTCCACAAAGAGTAGGGCCACAAAGAGCTGTGCTTTGGAGTGGAGAGGAAAGGCTCTGCAGAGTCCTCTCACCAGGAGTACGTGACTTCAGTCAATGCTATTTAAGTGCATTGTAGAAAATGAAAAGGCGGAGCTAGGAGGGGAAGAAAGGGTTAAAAGCATGGGCTAAAAAAGACATGTAGGTTATTGAATGGGCAAAACAACAAGCAGCAAAAATAATTCAGCCAAAAAATAAAAATAAATACGGGAGGAAATGACTTCATCACAACCCACACTGCGTTATCACTGCAAAGCTCTGGGAGCTGCTTTTAGTTTCCAAAATGGCAGCCGATAGCTGATTTTAACACAAGGTCATCAGGGCAGCGAGGAGACAGGAGGGAGGCTCAGAGAAGGGAAGAACAGAAGATGCACCATAGCAGTAAGGGCCTAAGGCCACAGGCAACCTCACAGCTACACATGCTGATCAGCAGCACTGACTTCAAGGGCAGGCGGCCCTCTTCAATACCACCTGCAATGAGGCCCTAAAACCCATCTGAGCAGAAGAAGATGTGTTCTAGCTCAGATATCTTCTCTGGTCTGTTGCCCAGTGGTGCCTCTCCTTATCCCACTTCAGACTTCAGGCTCTAAACCACACATTTCAGCAGAAAGCCATCAATTGCTGCTCTGCAGCAGTAGCCCAGCCTCAGTTCGAGGGCAGCAGTTCCCCATGGCAGCACATCTAAAGACAATTTGGGTTAGTTTTACATTTTCATTAGGATTTTTATCCATCTTTAAGAATACAGTGAAACTTGTGTGAGTCCACCACGTTACATCCCTACTTGTCTTCAAGGACCACCCCTAGGGTATCCTCAAATTTACTAGCTGCAGCTCTACTCTAACCCTGCAAGTAAACAACCTCTGTGAAGCAATCAACATTTTGCTAGTCCCCTGAGTGGTCAAGAAGGCAATTTACACTGCAGTTCATTCCTGCTACCTTCATAAAGAAAAAAAAACAGAAGAACTCTCCCCCTCCCCGTTCTCATGCAACTACAAAACCAGTGAGGCAAGATACAGATCAGTTGGATGGTGGTACCTATTAAACCAATCACCTTAGATGTCAGTTTATTTTGGGGTTGGAATTTTTTTTTCCTATATATAGTGAAATACCTGGGAGCAATAGTCATAAAATCTTTCATTGAGTTTCCTGGGGTCTGAAAGAGGAATACCATCTGCAGTAGCTGTGCTTAGAGCACCCTCCAGTTATGGCTCCATCTATAACTGCTGTAGTTTGTCCAAAGCAGACACTGAAGCAGTCCCTGAACTTGAGCAATGCTGATGTCGCGGCTCAGCAGCCAAGCTCCATGTTGGACCAGGCCATGGTCTGCTTTACTTCTCCCTTGCTTTAATCAAGGGAGATAAGTAATGCTCACCTTAGCATTCCCCAACCCTTTTTATTTTTCTCATTGTCTCTTTTAAACTCTGCATCAGATGGAGACAACTGTTTCCACACCAGCCCAAAGCAGACGGGAAGCAGATAAGGAAGGAGCGAGGCCGGGTGCAGAACCAACAGCCTGCCAGTCTCCAAGCCCCACTGTCACCTCTCTGGGATGGTGGCAGTGGCTTGGCCATGTTTGGGGGCAAAGGTGACAGCAACAAGGTGTCCTGTTACCGAGGCACAAGACTGCCCTTTCCAAGACAAGAAGAAGCACTACCAGTGCCTTCTGCTAAGTGTCACAGAGAGGGTAAGCAAAGAGAACACAGCGACACAGCTGTGCCTGATAGCAGTGATGTGTTTTCTTGTCCCTTCTCCTAATTTGGCTCTTTCTATATCACGTCCTTACAATATCATCAGAGAAATCTTATCATACTGTTGTTGAAACACAGCTCTATATTAAGCAGGGATCTTGGAAGAAGCCGAAGAGGGGGAGAGGATTCATTAGTGCAGACAGACACATTTTTGCGGAGGCAGCTGACAAGTTCTCCAGAAAGCATCCGGAGCTTTCTTGGTATTCCCAGTTCAGCCTCCATGCCTCCAGCTGACTTCCCATAAAAACACTGAAGGGTCTTTGATCTCAGGGTACTTGTCCTTATGAGAAGAGGAGGGGTAAAGTCGCAGAGGTTGGGTGAACACTTGACAGTAGTTCCTGCAGCTCCGTAGACCCCAGCTTGCCTTTGAGGTCCTGTGCCAGAGATCGCAGATTTGGTTTGATCAGTCATGAGTTGAAAAGGCAGAGCAGAGCCACTCGGGTCAAATCAGATACATAACTCTGCTTGCCTTTTTTGGAATGTGGGGAAGTTAAGTAAAAATTAGGATTATAGGAAAGAACAACAGCAAAAAAAAAAGACTAATGAGAGATTACATATTGAAAGCATCAGCCTCCCTGTTACACATCATCTGCGTTAATGGCTCAGCTTGTTTCCCAGTTCAGCCTCATCAAATTTCCTTGAAGTGGCAAAAAAATTAAAAGCTAAGTGTTTCACTAGAACACACTATATTCCCTGCTTTACAGCCAACACATATAGTGCAGCTTTTACATTCTACAATCTATTATTTTTGCTGATGTTAGAACAGAGCTCCAACCCTGGAGGGGATAAAAACTAGTCCAAATGGTAACAGCTTAAATGGCACTAAAAATAAACAAATGTTCAGATAGATATTCTTTACTTACATGTCTGACAAAAATTCCTCTGTGAGGAAAGGATTTCAGGCTGTAAAAGAGGAGCCACATCTTTCCTCGTTCCTGCCTTCCCATTGACTCAGTGCATATGGAGCATTCATGTAATAGCATTTCCCAGAAGACGCCAAACTTATCCTAAAATGCCACGGAATCAAAAGGATGGATTCCCCTCCTGCTTACCTCTGCCAGAACATCCCTCATGTTAACAGCTCTCTGCAGATATATATAAACAAAAGTAAAACAAACTATCATCCTGGCTGTAAGAAAGAGCAAGAGCTTTTCTGTGCATTGGGTCTTGCTATTATCAAAAGCATGGCAGTTGTTGTGGAGAAGGAAACCAGCCATTGAGAATCTAAGCTGTGGTCTGAGTAAATAATTTGAGGCAGGACACATAAACTGAGAAACGTTTAGCTGAGAAATGTATAGGCTCCCCCTCATCAGCACTTCTCTCAGGAAGGGGTGACAAAATGCTGACACCAGGTACTTAGAAACAAAAGCAGAATGCTGCAAATAGAAACCTGTAGGCAGTAGATAGTGCACAATAGACTTTATTGTCTATTAGCTAGGAGCTAGAAGAATAGACTGTATAAAGAGGAGCAATAACCTGGTGATGGACAACATCTCAAAAGTTCATTCCAGAGATAATATCCCAGGTTATTTGAAAAAGCTTCCTGGAAGGTGGGGTGGTAATCTCTCCTGAGCAGACATTTCTAGTAAATACAGGCCTTCCTGGACCAGGTTCCACAACAGCTCTGCAAAGGACATCACTCTCAGGTGTCTCAATGAATCTCCTTCCAGGGCAAGTGCAATCCGGGGACTGACTGCGGAGAGACAATTCACAATGTGATTGGTAACTCAGATGAATATGAAGACAGGGAAAAGCAACTGAGTCTCAGAAAACAGATTAATTTGCAGAAAGGACAAGTAACTATTAACTCATCCGTTTAAAAGAAGAAAGGAAGTGGTAAGGTAGAGTGGCTGTGGGGTCTGAGGGAGAAGGTTGCAACAGGAAACTGCTAAAAATTTGATACCAGGTGTCTGTGCTTTAGGTGTCCCCATGTTGTGAGGAATGGAAATCCTAGAGCCACTTGAGTGACAGGAGGAAGAAGAGGCAGATAGAAAAGTTGACATATTTACTGACAGAAAAGGTGACATGTTTACTGGGAGATATATTTCACGACCAGATTGTCAAATATAAGGTATAAGCTTTGCTCATACCTTTCGCCACAGACAAAGGGAAGTAATTAATTCAACAATTTCTGTGGTGATCATTACTTCAAGATTTATTCCATGGCCATGTGCCAAGCACACTCCTGATACAAACCCCAGAGTTACATACCCATGCACACGCACGGGCACGCACACCGCTACACGTGGAGATATCCCATCGGTGGCACTAAAGAGCTTATGAAAACAGTTAGTCATTTTTTTGCCTGGAACTAAACCCAAATCTGTCAGGTGAAAAGACAATCAAAAACATCATAATGCTGAGGAAACATCTGTCTGCTGAGAAGGCACCGCCTGCCCTGACGATGAGCAGTGGTACGAGGAGGTGCGGAGGGCTGAGGTCACGAGCCACCTCACTTGACTTATATTTTCTCTTCCTTATTGCCCTGGAACACTAAACATGAATAACTGTATGTACAGTGCTCTACATACTCCATCGGGATTTTACATCCATGAGGAAACAGAAAGATAGCTAAAAATGAGAAGGCACAAGGTAGTTATTCTGGAGTTCCACCAAAAAAATCATTATTCAGCATGGGAAAGTGGCTTTGGTGTTTGGTGGAAGTGACACATCGGAGCTGAGAGGAGCTGTGGCTTCCAGGTAGGTTATAAAGAAATATGGTCAGCAATGAATGGATCTTCAGTTTATCACAGGCAATGGGAGAAATGGTTCATCTGAAATTCATAAGGCTTGGAAGACCCTCAACTGAAACCGAGGCCTTTCAGAGTCTATTTTCCAGTGGTCCAAAAAACATAAAAGCAAAAAAAAAAGCCCCTTGCAGAATAGGCAATGGGACAAGAAAATGCTAAAGAGCAGCGAAGGGAAAGCTTGCACCAAAAGAAACGGGCAAGTTTTATTTTTGGCTGTGTGTTACATTGTAGAAAGCAAACACTACATAATGAACGCACTAGTGCTCCAAAAACCACATCTCAGAGATACCATTAGCTCAGGACATTCACAGCATATATGAGCTGAAAAAGACAAATATATACTTTGTGTAATCATGGTCCGAGTAAAGACTGCAGGGACCATTACCACACCAAAAGGATAACCCAGCCAACCACAGTCTCGTAGGTTATAAAAAACTGCATTCAAGAAAGTCAGTTAGGCTCCACAGAGCTCTTGAAAAGACAGAAATGACAGGAAAGCAGAAGCATTTCTAACTGAATGGCCAAATCCTGCCCCGCCAGTCACACAGCGCTGTGTGAGCTATGCCTAATTATCTGAGGACAGAAACATAAAGAACAAGAAAATAATGCTGTTTAAAGCCAGTAATTGTTTCCTATGGTTTCACAGAGCTATGCTGAATAAAATGCATTTGTTATATTATGACAGTGGGTCACAGAGACCATACTGAGGAAGGAAAATGCAGGAAGATTACACGTTGCAAGAAGACATAGCTGCAATAAAGATGAACATAAAAAGGAAAACTGAACAGACATCTAGAATTTCTAAATTACCCTTGGCCCAAATGCCTGGCTTACCACTGAAATAGTATAATTATAAAGCTGGCGTAAAACAGGACATGGATCTAGTTACTAATTTCTTACTAGCAATAGCAGCAAAACAGTTTCTGCCAGTAGCGGCTCTCTTGACAAAAACCTTGTGTCTTCTACATGATGTGACCTATAGGGAAAACTGGTTTTAATCAGGCAAATCTATAAATGGTATGCAGTTGTGGTCGCTCCTCTCAAATGTCAAAAGGAACAGAGGAGAAAGTGGGGGAAAGGGAGAAAGGATCTTGACTGCACTTTCTGGTTTAACACTTTGCTTTCTCTGAAATGCATGGTGGAATTGGTAGTTTTGGGAGACAGCCTTTGTTATATAGGCCAGGGATGGCAGTAGTGTCACCTTGCAAACCTGGTGGAAAAAAAAACAAACCCAAAAACAAACAAACAAACAAACAAAAAAATCCCAAACAACACTTCCAAGTAGTATTGTTTTAGTCCATGTGCTCTGTTTAAGTTTTGACTGTGAATACAGAGGTCTTCTCATGGCTGCAGGTCTGAACTCAGTCACTTCAATCTCTGTTTTCCAACACACGCTGAAGCCTAAGAATGTGAGCTACACCACTAAAGTCAACGGCACAACTCCTATGCCAAAATGTTGAACATGTGTTCAGGTGTCTCATTGGATTTGTCCAAAGAGCTTGGATAGAAAATAATCCTAAATAGTTTTCTTTCTCTGTGGTAGCCATCCATGAAACAGCACTCAGCAGAATGACATCAATGAAGTAACATTTAAATGTCTTACATTATATCGTAGCCTATACACAGCTTAAGGTCATGTAGAGATTTCTGTCTAACTTTTTTACCAGTGAAAAATTGTCTTCAACATAACTGGACTTTTTTTTTTTGCCATGTTTCTGCTCTCTGCTGAGATGTTTGAGCTTTTGACAAAAATCTGAACCCCTGAACACCTACTAACTGGACTGCACTGAAAGGCATACAGATTGTGGTTAGAAAAGCCTTCTAATCTTCTGATGAAAAGACAACATTTTGTGCAGAGCTAAATCCCACTGATAACACTATTGGATTGAACACATTTCCTCAGGCAACAAATGGTAGTCAGATTAGTATTAGAAAGGTATAGCCTCCTTCACATCAACCGACACAGGTTTTGCAAACCCTTGATCTCTGCTGTTTGTGTTTAGAATGTTGTTTATGTGTATGGATGCAGACTGTATGCACATACATTTCCCCGTTATTCTGCTTTGGGTACTCTGAGGGCCCTCAGCATGCCCAAGAGCTGCCAAGGTACTTAAGCATTTATGACCTGTGATTCAGAGTGGGTCTGAAGGTCATTAGAGGCTGGGCGAGGAAGTGGTTCACGCGACAACCAGTTTCCCATGATTGATTGTTGTGCTGTAAAATGTTATGAAACCTCCCTGTTAACTCTTTCTCTCTGCACAAGGCCTACAAGTGGGACTGAAAGCCATGAGGAGCAGCTGTGTTGGAGCACGGGCAGAGACAGCACTTGTCCGTCTGGCTTTTCCAAATGGTTTTCTGAGTAACGTCACAACACTGCTGTAATGTTGAAAAAAGGTCACCAAGGCTGACAGATAATGATTTTCAAAAGCAAACAAAACCCAGGAGTTGAAGAAATGCTTTTGCTCTTAAAAAAAAAGTCTATATGCCATGCAATAAAAGAGATCATTGAACTGTGCTTTGCTGGGTGATGATATCTTGCCAGGCTCATGGACAAAGGTGATTCATGACTACCTCCTCCCTCCTGAAGACACCAAAACAAGCAGGGGGCATTGTAGAGATCCATACCCCATACTGCCTGTATGACCCATCCAACTCTGGGTAGAGTTACCATTTTGCCAGCACAAACAATATCTTCTAGATATTAGTGGCAGAGCCTTACCCCAGTGGTGCCCATGTGCTTGCAGGTTGAGACTGTCCATTTACACTGCACCAAATCCCATATCATTCTTTCTTCCAGAAACCTCTCAGCCTGTAACAGACATGCATCCATAAAGCAACAACAACAAAAGACCAGAAGTGCACTGTAGTGTAATCAAAGACATTTGAGTTTTGTCAACACAATAAATACAGCTGTTTGCATGACCAAGAAAAAGAGGAAGAAGGAAAAAAAGGATCTGGAATAAGTCTCAAGTATTTCCAAGAAAGACCTGCTTGGCCATTCCTCTCTAATATCTGCCCGAAAACAGAGAAACAGGCAACTCCACAATAACTCCTGAACAGGAGCACAAACAGTAGATTAAGGGCTTGTTTCCTTTATATAGCATTGATCCCTTAATTCTTACTACAGTGCTCTATTGATAAATCCTATCACACACCTACAGAGAAGCAGCTTAACCCTTTACTGATCCCACTGCAGATTCCTGTCCACCATCAGGCACAGTACCAAAGGAATGATTGCGATTTCCCAAAGAACAAGCTTCTTTGGGCATAAAGCAGCAGAATCTAATCTTCAATACAGACCTCCCAGATGGTATCTGCTCCTTCTCATGAGCTCAATTCTCAAGTTTGCAGTCTGTATAAAAAAAAGGAGACTTTTCACTCATTTGTTTGCCCAGAGATGTCATTCACATCATTGCAAAGACCAGGCTGGGAGTCTTCAAAGGGAAAGGTTTGTTTAAGCAAAAAGACATATTATTTTTTTTGTCTGATGCTTTGAGATAAAGTGATTGACATTTTTGGCTTCTGCTTAAAGTGGAACTTCAAATCAGGGAAAGAAGACTCTAGAAAACAAACTTCAAATTACCTATTTCTGAAAGGTCTTCTTTTTATTTATTAAACAAAAGTAACTTTTTAATGTTATACAAGCGCAGGGTGGAGTCATTCTATAGACCAGTTAAACCAATCAAATGAAAAAATACTTTCAGCCAAAGTTGGAAAGTAAATTCAATTCACCAAGAAAAGTTTGTTTCCACAGGCTTTGAGACTTTTATAAGTTACATTCAACCTTCTCTCTTCAATTACTATAGACATAAATTACACAGTAAGCTAAAATACGTAGTCCTTTTTTTAGAGCAAAATGCTGGGGTTAGTTCTCTTGGTTGCTGCTGAAGAATAAATTGTATCATTATAGCCTTCTCCTGGGTCTTGTTATTCTGACTTTTTGACTCTTGCTAGTTGCAGTCTATACAATGTACAACTGTATTTGTTCATAAAGAATGCTTTGGTTCCTTTTGACTTTTTCCTTTCCACTTCTTAATGGTTTACATGTAGAAGCAAAGCTTTTGAAAAATTACCTAACACATAATATGTTTAATGAGTACATTTAAACATACTTTAGCTACAAATCTTATCAGCTGATTATTTAACCTTTGTGGATAGGCTAAATATTTTCTTCAATGCTTAAATAAATATGATACATGGTTCCCGTGGAAAGCCTAATGAGAAGGAAGTTGTTTTTAAACTTAAGTCAAGACTTTTCCTTTCATTTATTTTATCAGGGTTTTTTTTTCCCAAGTGATCAAAGCAAGCAGTTCATATGGCAGATCTAAATTGCTAAAAGAAAAATTAAGTACTAAAATATTAATTCTGCTTCACTGTGTTTGGGGGATGGGAGTTGCCTGCCATCTGGTAGGACAGGCAAGAATTCGCTGCGTACTACAAAGCACATGGCGTGAGGCGAGAAGTCAAAATCCTGTTGTCCCTCAAGGTGGCTTTAAAAAATGAAAATGAAGGTTTGTGCATGGCTTCCAAATTTCAATAACATTAAAATATGTATGCAAAATGCCTAGCAGTTGCTCTGGCTCCCCTGGACGCTTTATGATCAAAGTCTCACTTGCAATGGCCTGAGCGCCTGGGAGTGGGCAACCAGCTTTGTCAGGGTCATGTGAAAGGTGTGTGTGCACATGTGGTCACATAACAGACATGGGCTGCAGTGTTTTCAGACACTTCAGATACAGCATGAGATGACAGCATCCCTTCTAGTCCACTGCCCCAGCCTGGAGCAGTGCATTGGTGCTCTACAGACACGAGACACAGGCACTGCAAGGTAAGGAGCTGGCTCAGAGCATTTTCTGCCCGGCATGTGAGACTTAAGTATGAATAACAAATGTGCTCACACATGTGCTACATCACATATATGCACATAACACTTGCAGCAGTAAGAGAGAAGAGGACCAGGGCCAGTCAGAGCGGGAGGCTCCCTTAGGGCACAGGTCCTTTGATTGGGGGTTCCTAGTCCTGATCTACAGTGCAGCAGCGTGAACTATCAAAATCATCCATGTCACGGATCTTCCTCTCTTCTTGAAACCAAACCAAAACACACACACAGAGAAATCACCAAAGAAACATGCAGGAGAAAACTTGGGGTTTGTTCTGGGGTGGAATGAAGGAGAATGTGAAAACACATTGACGTCATGAAAGAAAGAAGTTGAATAGGTCAAGAAGCAGAGATGTGAGCTTAAGGAAATGGCAAGGCACACAAGAAAAGATAAGGGAGATTGTATAAATAAGCAAGCACACAGAAAGAAGCTGAGAGTGCTGTGAACAAAGCTTTACTCTTGAGCTGGGGTTTGCAGTCCTTTTCCAGTCTGAAAGTCCCTAGAAGGTTTCAAAGGGGGAGTGGATTCCTTTAGAAATTTCACGTAAGGACATTGCTGTACAACATCCATGAACTTGTTTTCCTCTGTTGCCTTTTGTAGATAGAGCAGAGGGGACTCACAAGCATCCCCATTCTTTCCCCAAGTTCACAGACCCTCGGCTCAAAGTAATCCTACTTCTGTAATTAAAAATTAAAATAAGCACATCAGCAAAAAGGAAAATAAATAGTACAAGTGAGGCTGGCTTAGCATGCCTTTTGTACCCCAATCTGTTCAGAGCAGAGAAAACAGAGAGGTAGCTGGAGCAGTATTAGTTTAGTTGTTGCTGGCAGCATGTGTCACCACAGCTCAGCAGCTGAAAGTTAATAAGTGTAGTTGCAGAGTTCTAATTGCTGTTCTTAACTCCTGAGTGCAAACTTCGTCTACTCACAGGGAACTTTCTCTTCACTGCTGGAGACAGTTGTTAGAGGCACATAACAATCATGGAATAGGTTTGTAGTTTTTCCACCGTGGTTGCTTTTATTTGCAGTGACATTTGTTAGATCATGTAGTTAGAACCACAATAATTTTTACATCCTGTGTGCCAAAAGTAGATACATGCATTGAACCTGAAGCTAGGATGGTAGTGCCCCAATCAGCATCAAACTAATATACTCACTGTGCTTTGTCATTACACTGAACTTCATCCAAGGAGGTAAATTAGAAGCAATTCATGATTATTTATATGGATCAGATATATATAATGGCACCAGAAAAGTCAGCACAGGCTCTACAAACTCACCAGTGTCACTCACATTATGTTGGTAGTTTTCTTGTCCCTATGTGTGCTTCCATATCTGCTACTCGTTGCATTAGCTTAAGTCTGCTTCATAGACAATCCAAAGGAAATACAAATATGATAGTCTAATTGACACTACCTGACTTATAAAGCATAATGAGGTGCAGAAGTGATTAGCGGGCAGTATTCTGGGCCTCACATCAGTACTTCTTGATGTTCACCCACAGGACAACAAGCCCTTCATGTGCCCTCGGGAAGGACTGTCAAACTGGAAGTACATACCAAAATCCACCCTTCAGTGAGCTTGCAGGCTCCATAGAAGCAACACACTATGCTTCAGGTATATAGAAATTGACATCATGGCCTTAGCAGTGCTGGGGTGGGAATTGGGCAGCAGATTTTCATCGGCTATAATTCAAGACAACACAGGCTGAAAAGTTGTCCCCTTGCCGGCTACAAAGAAAAGATTGTACATACTATAAGTGTCACCCAGGCTCAATGGAGTAAATCCTTGGTTTAGAATGATTTTGAGGGAAGGAATAACTAAAAACATAATCACAAAGTAAACTAGAATAAAATGAAACGTAACTCTAACAAAGGCAACTTCTGCCTGTCTACCAGAATAGTCTTATCTGATTTTACAGACAAAGGAAGTATGGGAAGATGTCATTTATCTGGGCTAGAATAAAGCATTTGATACCCTGCCAGATGGAAACTATTAGTTCAAGTAGAGAAAGTGGGGATTAAGATAAGAATTGCAAAGTAGTTAAGGAATTGGCTAAAGGGGAGGTGACAATGGGTTGAGCTGAAAGGAAGAAAATCACCAGCAGTGTTTTGCAAGAGTCAGTATGAATCCTGTTTATTTCCTTAATCATTCTGCCACAAAAGAGCGCCTAATGAAACTTTCTGATGGCTGGGGAGCCTTGTCCATGCTGACAAACAGTAGGATTTTACCTAAGAAGAGACAAATATTCTTCAGAAACGACAGACATGGAGGGAAATTTTACTATATAAGACAAAAGGGTGTGCACTTAAGAAATCGTGAGTAGGAACTTGTGCTAACCATGTATGTGATGACAAGCCAGCAATGTGGCTTGACCACTAGAAAAGGTGAATGCTGTATAGCATGAAGTATTTCCACTACAGGAAGGGAAGTATTGCTGAAATCAATAAATGCCAGGCACTGGCAGGACTTCATCATGAAAATGATGCCCAGTTTGGATCACCAAGGCTATGTGTGTGCTACTAAAAGAAAACATGCCAGGGTCTGCTCTCTGTCTTGGAGGCCAAGCAGAGTGGCACAGAGCATGTCTAAACCTCTAAATCCTCATATCTCCTTCAAAGACTCAAGTTCAAACTGCCTGTTAGGAGCAGTCCCTGGCCTTTGCTAGCTCCCAGATTAAGCCCAAAAATTGCCTGAGAGAGTGCTAATTAATATGGGCAAAAAACATGCAGACACTAAATCGTGCAGGTGTCCTTGGCCCAACTTCTTGCTTTGGTTAATCTTCTGAAGTTGGTTTACCTCTGTGTGCCCAGAATTTGTGCTGGATTAATGCACACTGAAGAGGAAAGATACTAGGCTGAGGGGGAAACTGGACATCACCTTATGAAAGGAAATAAGAAGCATTTGTACCATCTAGAAACACAGAGATTGAGGAAGAATAAAAACTAGGGGAGAAATATTTAAACCAAAAGACAACACTTGCTGGGAGTAGATGAAGAGAGTCATAACAAGCTTATCCATTCATCCAGCAGAGCTGAGGGCTGGAGCAGCCTCCCAGGGGAAACAGATTTTAATTTTTAGGAACTTGCAAAGTTCTCTGTAGCAGATATCCACAGCAATCCAAAGAAATATAAAGGTGATGCACGTTGTGATATGTTACAGTCTTGCATGGTTTGAACTCTAATTGCCTCCCTCCAATTTTGATACGTGCACAAAACAAGTTACCAGCTAGAAACCCTGGTAGATGTCTCAGAGACTGCTGAGAGGAGTGAGGGTAAACAAATATATGTTCATTCTGCCCACTTCTGAGTGGGTATGTTTGTACCTATCCTGTGCCACTTCTTTACCTAGACAGAGACCATTGCAAGGAGAAGTACTAGAAAGCAGGTCTTAACAAGAAAATCCACAAAAGCTTTGGTTGTGCCTTGTTGACTTTCTTCAGCCAGGCTAATTTCACTAAAGAGCAATTATATAGAAAAGGGGCCTAGGGAAGCTTATCTTCTTCAGGAAGCATAGCACACATTTTTTATGAATCTCTCAATGGTAAGTCTAAAACCAGACAAAGATAAAGAGGAGTGGGGGAAACTGTACCTAATGGCTCACACATTAATTCCAGCTTTGTCTTGTTTCACTTATACATAGATACAGCTGCATAATCTACTCCTAAACTAAACTGAGACTCTCCTGACATTTGTAGAGGTCATAACCATCAGTTATTCCCATATCATAATTTAAAGTAGCTGTAAGCCTCTTGTGGGATGAAATTTGTCTATTATCCCTTGCTAAGCTAGCAAACTGAGTTTCCAAGTGATGCTTAATCATTCCATATATGAAAATATATGGAAAAATATAAGGAGCATGTAATGTCCCTGACTGGCAAGCCACAGTCAATGGCCACATGGAGAGCTGAGCTGGGAGCTCGTCTTCTGCCTGCTGGCATGTTTTAAGTTTCAGCATTGTTATGACTCCTCAGAAAAACAAAGCCATTTCTGTCAGAGGCAGAGGAGGAGACTGGAGCACACTGCCTGATCAGCCAGGCATACACACACAGAGGAACACCAACAGAGCAGTCAGAGACCAAGGAAAACCCAGGCGCAGCTCCTCACTCTTCTTCTACCATGTACCGAATGCATGTCTTCAGACTTCTTCTGTGATGAGAAACTCTGTACATAAATCCAGCCTGGAGCTGAAACACCTTCAGTTTCTTCAGAAATATTCACTGAACACAACATATTCCCATGAAAACAAAATGGTTTCAACAACAACAACAAAAAAGATTCAACAAAAAATATCCTGTAGCTAACAGACCTTTCCATTCACCTATAAAATCCATCAGGGAAAAAGTTGCTATTTGACATTTAAGCAGGAACTCTTCTCCTGGGATGCACCGTGGTGCAGTTACAAGGGCGTAGTCAGACGTTTGCTAAGTAGGCTGTAGCTATAATTTTTAATTTCCTAGAGGCAACATTCCCCTTCACTTCCCCCAAACCCAAGTCTCCTCTATGGCAGTGCCATGGGCTGTTGCCATGCCACCAGTGAGCCACTGGTCTTTTTTGAGAACAAATGTGTAATTATTATGAAAAATAAACTAGTGACACCATTTATCCACATGCCAGACACTGAGGGTACAGCTTCCCATTGCTGCTTTTGAATGGCATTCATCTGACCTGGCCTGACCACGCGCTTCACAACAGCACAGTTTCTCCTTAGCCAGAGCTGGAGCTCGGATGAATTGCACTTTATTCACTGTAAAGCCCTAAGACTTCAACTCTCTGCACAGAACTTTATGAATATTTTCTCTGAGTTTACCAAAGGTTTCCTTTTTCCCAAGCCCTGAAGAAGCTGGTGGGGAATGGGGAGACGAGGGAATCACTGTGGCTGCAGCCTCCAGCACTCTGTAAGAATGATTTCTCATACTCCGTGACCCTGACTAAAAACCTGACCCTGCTCCCTCAAGACCAATGGATTTTGGACCTGCATCTCACAATGGTAGCTGTGGAAGAAAAAAAATGTTGACCAACAGAAACAAGCAAAGCAGAGAGAAGTGTCCTAACTCAGAAAAACATCATCTATAGGAGATCTCATGACTAGTCTACGCAATGGTTTTGACCAGATGGCACTCAGGATGAAGTCTCAGAGGGGCTGAAACCATTTTTGGAAGGGAGAAAGGATAACAAATCTAATGATGTTCAGTAGCCCTTCTTGTTCTTAGTCAGTCGTGTTGTCAAGTATGCCAAATCCCCACTCCTGGAGGGGAAGCATAAAATCAGAGGTGGTGATCAGCTCTCTGTCCTACCTTTCTGCTGCCTCCTGTCCTTCCTCTCCCCAGAGTTCAGCATGTTTCTCCTCACAGGCACAGGTCTTGCTGGCACTAGAACACCACCTGCCTCTGGGTCCAGTAGCCTCCTTCTCCTTTGTTAGAGGGGCTCCCTATTCACCCCATCTCTTTCTCACCAACTTTTACCAGGACTCATGGGAGATGGGGCAGGAGGAAAAGGGAAGAGGTGTCAACTCAAGCTTTGTAATGTTCAGATGCAGTTTCACATCCAGGAAATGTGAGACTCTCCAGGCACAGGGCTGACAATGTCACAACAGAAGCCACGTATCCTAATACAAGTGTTAAGACAATATGTTTCTATGACCTAACTTTCCTTCAGTCTTCCCACAAAACCACAAAGAGTAGGAGGAGAAGAGTTAACACATTCTCTTCCAGGTTTCCTTCAACAAATGTGATAAGGTATCAC
The DNA here is from genome assembly GCF_028858725.1 of Colius striatus. Taxonomy (NCBI): domain Eukaryota; kingdom Metazoa; phylum Chordata; class Aves; order Coliiformes; family Coliidae; genus Colius; species Colius striatus. The sequence continues at coordinate 49,687,140 of NC_084763.1, forward strand.
TGACTGAGAGTCAATTAGATGTGTGATGGATTGGTTAGAAAAAGCCAAGCTCTGTATCTGTCCTGTCTAAGTCCCACAGATCATCTTCTGTGCTAAAACCTGTATGGAGGAGCATTATTTCCCACAGACATCAGTCAGGATCCTGCTGGGCAAACTGGACTTGAAGCAGCAATAGCAATCCCCAAGTCTGACGCTACACGTCTGCAGGAGAAATGATGGGCTGGTTCCTCCTGCCACCAGGGTGGGAAGGAAGAAGAGACGTCTAGCAAAGCCCCGCAGAGAAGAACAATGCGCTGGCCTGGCTGCCCTCCATTGCCCACGCTGGAGCAGCACGCCTGCTGTCCTCCCACCAGTCCCACGAGCTGCTCCCCAAGGTCCAGCCTTGTATGCAGTACCAACCCCAGGAGATTTCTTTAGTCCCTCAGACAGTGGCGGGGACATGGATGTGAATGGGAGGGAGATTCAGACCAGATGTCCGCGGGCCTTTCCAAGCAAGCCCGCATGAATGCGCAGCACATCCCACAACTGGAGCTGTGTGTGTCAAACCACTGTGGTTACCCAAGGACCAGTGTGATAGCATCACGCGGCGACAGAGCAGGGGAAAGGATTCTTCCTCACTAATTGAACAGGGGCCTCAACCACTGGAGAACAATGGGCAGCGCTGGGGCAGCAGGGCTGCATTGTAAGGGCCTCTGCGAGGAGTGGCCTCTGCTGCCAGTCCCATTGTTCAGGGCTACCTCCATCTGCTCTCAGGCCAGAGCTCTTCACCCTTGCCTGGGCTGACCACACACATCTGTATCCCACAGCTCAGTGGGTCACCTCCACCAAGGGCAGTGAGTCCTCACCAGCAGTGCTGCTGGACTCGGATGCCAATCAGGCTGGAGCACTCCTTCGGGCACAGGATGTGTTCCTTGTGTTTTCAACATCACCAGTGACTCCAAAGCTCTCACCACAGCCTTATTGTTGCTGTTACTATGAGACCAAGTCCACAATAACTGCATTTTTACAGTGCTGGTTAGAAGGGATATACTTTGCCAGAAAGAGATTTTGGGCTTTTTTTAAAAAGAAAACCCAACAACACTCTTTGCATGTGTTAGATTTTGTTCAATGGAATTATAGGGAGGTCCTCAGCTGTTGGAATCAGAGTAATGTTACTGAAGTCAACAGAATGCATGCTCATTTATGCAGCTGAACTCTGGACCAGAGTTTTAGCAACGGGGGGCTGATTAATGTACCATTGGACCAATCCCAGCCTGGGAACCAAGAGACCAATTTCTTACTAACAACAACAAAAAAGGGAGCAGCAAAAAGTAAACCAGGGAACATGGAGAGAGACAAAGGAGGAGTAAGGAGAAAGAGGAGAGCCTGCAACCACTTTGCAAAAACAACCCATGAATGATGCCAAAGAAAGTCTCCTGACATGCAGCTCTGTCACTGAGCCCCTTTGCTTCTTCAGTAAATCCTTGTCCTGGCTGGTGAGGACAGGATCACTGGGGCTATCTGGGCTGGTTTAAGGTGAGACAGAGGATGAAGAGCAGTTGCTCATCTGTGCTGGCTCAGGACAATGAAGGGCTTTATACACCATTCAGTTACATAAAGCCAGAATCCTGGAGCCTTTTCTAAAGGCTAAACTTTTCTAAACTTGCATTTAGCCCCTCTATCACACAGTTTCATGAAAGCCCAGCACTGTGATGAGAGATTCTTCAGACAAAATAAGGCATTTAGAAAAATGGAAAATGAAAATTCAATAGAACAGGAAACATAGCAAAGGTTTGGAAAAGTTCCATCTGCTTCATGGCCTTTTCTAAACTTTCATGCAGCCCTGTTAGCCAGATTCGGAAGCCTAAAAATGCTGGTAAACTGCCAGGAATATCACAAAGAAAACTGCTCTTTCCCAGCCAGTTTCCAGGTAGTAAAATCACATTTCTAATTTTAGTTAGAAATTTATCTAAATGTATTGCAAGCTATGCCTAATTTTGCTTCCCCTTTGAACAATATCGTTTCTTTCCTTGCAGTAGCACTTGCATGTACCCAGGACTATGCAGATATGGTAATTTCAGATGAGCTTTGGAATTAATTCAAAACTGATGTGAAATACCAGAAAGGTAGATGAATGAAGACTAAAATAATTAAAGAGATAATGCTCTTTGCAAGGAAGCAGCTCCACATTGCATCCAAAGGAACTCTGAGGTTTCTCCATCCCTGATAGTTATGCAATCTGACTTGAAGAAACAAACAGAGACTTGGAAGGAGATGGTTTAAATGAAGCAGCCTTCCATTAGCAGTCGTTAGTTCTTCCTGTTCATGATTTGCATTCTCATTACTCAGAGGAAGAGATGAATTTTCCTGCTGGAGAAACCAAAAGCCCAGGCAGTGCCAAATACTGTCACAGCAGGCTCTGGAGCAGGTGCCCCCTGCCCCGGCTGAAGGCTGAGGAAAGATAACCAGGGGGAAGCAGCAGGAGACCTCACTGCCAGCTGATGGCAAGTCACTTCCTTCACCTCTCAGACATAACTGCTCATAGTCCTTATTCATTTCCACCCTTATTGTCTGGACCTGAACATTTCCATCCTGGATGGTCTGAGTATTCCCTGGAAAACCTAATCCCCCTGTGTACTCTGCTAGCTCAGCACCTCAGCAGCTCCTTAGAGCAGTTTGCTCCATAAGGCCAAGTATCATTTTGGTACTGAAGTAATTCCCTTGTTTGTTTTATGGCTGCTGCCCTTTAGTTAATTGAGTGTCATTGGTCTGATGCAAAGCACCAAAATGGGAGTGAACTAAGGAGGGTTCTCGGATTGTCTTCTCTACAAATTCAGACTATTCATCTTTTTCTCTTGTCCTCATTCTTTTGCTTCATTTACAAGCAGAAAAAGTGAAATCTCACCTGTTCTTGTTTCATCCTCTACTCATGTTTAGAAACTGCTCTCATCATAATGCTTTGTGAAGTGACCATTCTCATTTTCTCCTCTTTCCCTCCCCCACTATAATTGCTTTCCCACAGGTACATTATACATTCAGGGAATTAAATTACCTTTTTCCTGACTGCCTCTTACAGCAGTTGTAAACCTAAGTTGTAAAGGGGCACCCTGCAAACACTGAGCTTCAGCTGACGTCAGAGGTGTCATGGACCAAGATCACCAATGCAGGCAGCTCACGATGAGGTGAGCACGGGGCCAGAGCAGGACAGGCCTGTGCACACCAACTTGCCAGCTGGGGATAGTTGGCTGAGATGAACTGGCACTATACATTAAAAAATGCTGTAATGGGAACATTTCATCCCAGATTCCTGTTTCCTATTGGTTTACTTCAATTTTTTGCTGACGTTATCTCTCTTTTACCTAGCAAATCAACTAATGGATGGATCTTTCCTGTGTGTAGCCCCATCAGCTCACTGCACAGCATACATCCCAGATACGTTTATCCAACTTTTCCTTCCAGTCCCATTTGTACTGATACTTTCCTTCTTGGAGTAACAATTATTAAACCACTTGGTGCCTTTCATGGTTAATTATTTCCTTTCTTTAGCATAGCCTGCCTTCAAACTGTAGGCTGGGTCTTGAACACACCTCAGCATCCCCCTTTTCATTTCCTGTGATTAATACCGTTGAAAAGTCCTTTTTATTGAATTATGGAACTCTGTTGTGTGCATTTCTTCTGCAAAGTTTCATCATCTAGCAATTTTTAATGACCACTGTAAGAACATTTGCTGTCTTTTTGACCCACCTTTTGTGTATTTGATGAAGATAAAATCGATGAGCGTTTTATTATGCCTCTCACATAGTTGTTAGCAGGTTGGTGAGCTGAGTTTCCTGTCATATGAGGATAATCACATTAAAGAAATAACTGTTATAAAATGTGAAAAATTTGAATGTGTTCTTTGGCCTATATTTCATTATTTCATTAATTTTACATATTAAGTACCTTTAAAAACTAACCTGTATTTACTACCCACCCTCCTTCCCCCTCAAAAAAGATTACTCTTTCAAACATTCTTATAATATACAGTTTTTCTCTACTTAGCTCCAAATATCACAAAGAAAGAACTGAATCCTGTCAGTTATCTCTGTGTGATACGGGGCAAACAGCACATTCCTTAATTTAATAGAATGGTATTGATAAGTACTGAGATGGTGTACCTATTTTACAAAGTTGTGCCTAAGGCTTAGTTCCATTTTAGTCAAAGTGTGTTACTCCTTAAAACAACAGAGCCTGTTTACATTTTCAAGCCATAGGGAAGAAATTTCAGTAGTGCAGAGCACTTTTTTACAACCAGTCTTTAGTCCCAGAGACACACACAGCACACTTGAACTAATGCAGAAACTTGTGTAGATGTGACCCAAGTGATTGCTACCACACAAATTTTGACCACAGCATTGTTCTACGTCATAGGAATAAAAGGTCAATCTCTTACACACTGTATAGTCCACAACAGGAAAAGAAGATACAATTGTCATCCCATTATAGTGCAAAAGGAACACAGAAAATGAAAAATTGGGATGAGTTTTGCAGCATTTGGAAATAACTCTGCATTTTGCTGTAAGTTAGCAAGGATGATGTGCCTAAGTTACCTTGTCACTCTTGAGCTTGTTACCTCTTCAGCTACTGTGTGCTAACATCAGGCTTTTTTAGAGGTAATAAGGGGGGGTGGGGGGAAGGATGTCCATATAATCTAAAGCCTCTTCAGCAAGACTTCAAGAGACACTATTCCTCATTATTCTAACAAAGAGGAACTTAATGGCACGCTACATCCTTCCACGGGGACAATCCCATGCCAAGGGCAAAGCCTCAGGCTGCAGAACATCACACCCACCTCTATTTCTCTGAGCAGCAACCACTTGTACCTGTCCTTTTCAGAAAGGGGCTGCCTGACAAATGCACCATTGCATTTCTTCAGCTTCTTCATATCAGAATTTCCAAATGCAAATTTCAGGTAAAGATTCTCCCTGTAGCCACTTCATCTGGCTCTAGGCATTCACTTAGAAGGTGTTTAGCACCTTTGGGTCACAGAATCCTTTTGACAATGGATTATTTCCAGTTTTATTTCACAGACCTTCCCATCAAAAGACAAAGAGACGGGTCAACACAGCAGCAGAAAACTCAGCTTTCTTTTCTGTGAGCACTCAGTTCAAAGAGGTGCCACTGGAGAGGTCATTGTAAAGAAAGGATAAATCTGGCAGTCAGTGCTTGCAGTCTTTCTCCACAGGCAAGGGGATGTCTGCCCTTCAAAGGAGGGAGTTGCTTGTAAAGAATCCTGCTAATGACACCTAGGATAATCAGTGCAAACAGGTCTTTCTACTTCTGGGCTCCATGCCATCAGCTCATTCAGAGGTTGGATAGCTGAAGGCAAGGACTCCAGGGTTTTGCTGCTTTGAAAGGTTCAGGTGGGAATATACCTCAGGGATGGGAGGGTTTATGCTTAGGGAGAGTGATCCAGCCTCTCTCATTTGAAAAGCCTGAATTTAGCAAACCTGGACTCTTTGTGTTACTTTATGTTAAGTAAACACTGGCTTCAACTCTAAATTTCTTAGGAAGCTTCCCATCAGACCCTTCTCAATGACAGTTTGCCTGTGTGATAATGAGGTGAAAACTGGACAGTGGTCCACTTCTGCTTGTAAATGCCCAGTGCAATGGAGTCCTGACCTGCTGGATTAGTGTTTCCATATTATACATTCCTAAAATCAGCCTCCCTTGTCCATGTGCAATGCTTTAGGTGCTGCACAGATCAGTCACCCTGCCCACTCCCTGGAGTGTGTCTCCAGGGAGAGTATTGCCTATTGATATTCAGAGCCACAGGCTGCTCTTTCCTGTGCCATCACTGCCCCTCATCAGGCACCATTCCCTGCTAAATGGCATGGCTGTGCTGCAGAGTTCAAGTGCTGCTGGTGGCCTCACATTGAAGAACTGTATTTGGGCACCCAAAGAAAAGTTTAGAAGACTGACAGTGGATGCTGGTAGTGAGGCTCTTGAGTGGTTGATTTCAGGCTCTTCAGGCTGAAGAACATTGTTTTTCAGAGTCAGTAAAGGATTTTGCAGCAAACGAGGTGTAGATCAAATCCCCAATAAAGGAATATAAAGCATCCAAGATACAGTGATAACAAAATACAAAAGAATATCCTTGTTAAGATCAGGGGGTTAGGCCTGGATGCCAAAATACTTTGGGGAAAAGAAAAGCCATATAGCTGGCCTTTGGACCTTCTGGAAGTATTTTACTGGTGAGAGCAACTTTAGAGTCCAGACTACATCAAAAAATCTTGGCCCTTCAAGTAAGCTAATTGACTTAGTATTTTGGCAATGTGTTTATTCCCCCCTTCCCTTCTTTTACTACCTTTCCTATTTCAATGTTGTAAAACTCAACTAACTTCTAAAAAACAAATTCACTTTTTTTCCCCCAGTTTTTGTTAGACCTTCTCCACCTAGTTAATGACTAGCTGGAACAGCAGCAAGGCCAGGAATGCTTCATGCTCTGGGCAGTCACTAATTGGGTTGTTAGCAGACTAGAGAGACAGGAGGAGATGGGGAAAAGCACTGCCATTATGAGCCAGGGAGTGTAAAGAAAAAGAAAGTGAAATAAATATAGAATTGTTATGTTAGGGAAATTATGGTTCTTAACGCCTTATTTTTCTAAAAAAATCACTCCCCTGGGACATCTTGCAAGCACTAAAAACAAAACAGACCAGAAATGTAACTGACACTTTTTTTTAGAGCAAATTGAGGGGGGGAAAAATAAAGATACACTTTCTTTTTATAAAACAAATCGTCAGCCCTAAACCTCCTGCCACCTGGTGATGGCTGAGGCTGAGACCACGGAGAACCACTTACAGCTCCTAGGCCCAGTCTGGGCTTACTGGGAATTCTGGCCAACACAGTCCTTGCAGACACAGGGCCATCATCAGGTTGCAGTTCTTGCAGGCTGAGTGACATGATGTAAAGTCCAGCCTGTTCTTTTTGTGCTCCTAAAACCCAGCAGCTTCCTGCAGATGAAGGAGCCCTGCTCCTACATGCCAGGCATGGCTGAAGCAGCATCTGAGCATGCAGTTGCAGGAGAAGAGTTTTAAGCTCTTTGGAAAATGATCCACAAGAGCCATCAGAGCAGCAAGAGCCAGCAGCGCAGGGGATGGGTGAGATGAGTGCAGACCTGTTGCATTTGCAAGCTGCCCCCACAGTCATTGTGAGAGTACATCAGCAGCAAGCAGGTGCCATGGGCTCTCCAATAGCACTGCTGGGGAGGTGCTGGACAGAACACATGTCAAACTGCAGGAGTAAGACAGAGTGACAGATAGGTTCGTACCACAATAAGCACACAGCACCGTGGCACTGCAAGGCCAGCCAATAGAGCCACCAACTCCCTTTCCTGCTGCACCCCCCAGCCAGGGTCCTTCACCTAGAGGGAGCCAGCCCTCTCCTACAAGAAAGACATTGTGGTGCTTGGAGCATGTCCAGAAATGGGCAAAGAAACTGGTGAAGGGTCTGGAGTCTGAGGAGAAGTGCCTGAGGGAACTGAGGTTGTTTACCCTGGAGAAAAGTAGACTGAGGGAAGACCTTATCTCTACAGCTACCTGAAAGGAGGTTGTAAGGAGGTGTTGGTCAGTCCCTTCTCACAAATAAGAAGTGATAGGACAAGAGGAAATGGGCTGAAGTTGCTGAAGCTGCTCCAGGGGAGGTTTAGAATGAAAATTAGGAAGAACTTTTTCATCCAGGGAGGCAATGGAGTCACCATCCCTGGAGATATTTAAAAGACTTGTAGATGAGATGTTGAGGGACATGGTTTAGTGGTGGGCTTGGCAGTGTGAGGTTAATGGTTGGACTCAATGATCTTAAAGGTCTTTTCCAACATGCTAGGATCACCCAGCAGCAGAAGGGCAGTGGGGATGGAGACTGTTCCCTTCCCATGCACTCACCCCAGCCTTCCCAGAGGGGCTGCACCACAGGCTTTGTGCACGGGTGTCTACAGGGGTCTGTGTGTATGGGCACTCCTGTTTGTTGTCAGCCCTCCCCGGCCCCTCTACGAGGTGTGAATTTCACCTCAGGTGAATTATTTCTCCGGGGATTACATAACAAAGTGATTGTGAAAATACCAGCGTCTGCTGGTTATAGAAACTTAACAGAGCCCCTGGAGTCTTTAAATTAAAACATTGCACTCAAGTGCTTTTTGCCATGTATCTCCTCCTACACACGGCTCACTCCAGTCTGAAAAAGAAAAAGGCAGGACAGCTTCCTACAGGCTTTCAAAGAGAAGATCCTACCCTAATTAACTATAATCTTGTTCAGACGGCATTTTCCTTCAAGATTCAAAGACTAGCAGGGGGCTGGGGCTAGGCAGAAAAGGAGATTATTAAAACTTTAATAACATGAGCCTTTGAACCTTCCCAAATTCTTTACAATTTTCTCACATCTCTAACCCAGATGTCTGCATTTAAAAACTGTGCCAGCAAACATGAACTTTTTGTTTATGCTTTTATATCTTTCAATGAAGAATCTCTTTTTAAAAGGATAGGAAACATCACGCTTGCAGCTCACAAAGCAGGATGACAAGGCTGAAGATTAAAAAACAAAAAGGGAAAAAAACACATTACATAGAGGGTTTTGCCAGTGCTGTTTCCAGAAGGTGAAGCTATTCTGTGAGGCAGGGGCAATGCCTCCACAGAGCTCCAGGCAGGGTTGGAACTGGGTAAGAAACGGGTTTCCTCTTCAGTAAACAATTGTAAGCATTCAAAAACACTCTCATGCTGCAACAGAGTATAGCTGAGACCTTGGGAAATCTGTTTGAAAGAGAAACCAAAAACAAAAAACAAACCAAACCTCTCTACATGCCTGTAAAAATAGTACTTGTAGAAGTCAACGCAGCATAACAAGGGCTCCTGAGAACGAGACGATTCACCTGAGTCACGGTAAACCCTGAGATGTGATATGGGCAATTTTCCTTCTCCATGATATTTTTATTGCTTATCAAGAGAGGAACAGCCTCAACAGCAAAGCTGTAGGGAGGCAGTTGACCCAAAGGACCAGGGCCGCAGCCCCATCCCACCAGGGAGCAATCAAACCCACCCAGTCAGCAGCACTTCTGCAGGACACATTGTCTGGGATGGATCTGAGACATTTCCCTAAGTAAAATTTAGTATACATTGGCACACTGCCATCCAAAATCTTCTGATATAAGGAATAAAAAAAATACCTTCTGTCCAAATGCTCCCCATTGTCTCTAATTACAATTCAAGGGAAGGACCAGACTCCCACTCCAGTTGTAAGGTTCCAAACCCAACCTAGTGTTGCAAAATCTTGCCAAACCTTATAAGACAAGAATAAAAATGACAGCTATCCTGGCAGGCACTGCATTCCCAGTTTTTCCAGAAGGCTGGGAGGGAAAAACCCTTTCCTTTCTACAAGGATGGCCCTGGGATCCAATAGCCAACAAATCCAAGTCATCATAATTGCTCCAGCTTTTGAGAACGAGTGGTTGTTCAGGCACATGTATTTGTTATGACTTGCTTCCCAATTCCACAGTAAGAGCGAGAGAATGAGCTATTCACCAGGTAAAATCTCAAGGCAGTCTCGATGCCATTAGAGCCCTGCTGATGGTACTACCCGCTGGTCTGGCTCCAGGTGGCCAGGCTCTTTAGGGCTTTGCCAAGAGCAGAATCACCACCTTCAAACCTGGAAAGTACCTTTTCTTTGGGTGAGGGATGAAAAGTAGGAGTGAGGACCCTGAAACAGACTCTGAAGACACATTAGGCTGTAAATCCTTGCTGCTTCCCCAGGCTCACAGTGGGATGAGCACAGACAGGCACTCTCCAGACCCCACCGCTCATTATACTGCTTCTTGTCAGAAACTTTTATTGCTTCACCTTTCACTTCTGTTTCTTCTTGTTTGAGGGACAATGTTTTTAAAACCCTAAAGGCCCCTAAGAAAAGGACTCTGGAAGAGCACATGCACTGTGGCCACAGCTTCACATCATTCTTGGCCCTGGGAGAGCTGGAAATGGCAGAACTCACCAATGTTCTCAATCAAAAAAGAAACTTTGCATAGGCTTTGAAAAAAACATGCCCACATCCAGATAAACTATGTGTTTGTATGTGTCTTGTACTATTGAATCACACATGTACCAGCACCGAGCACTGCAGCAGGGTTAGAAAAAAAAGTGGTGTGACTCACATCTCTACGTTTGGACCGCTCCGAGTTCAAATCCCAACACGCAACGCAGTAACTCATGTCTGCCAGCTCTGATGTGTAAATACATTTACTGAAACAGTGCCATTGCTTTCACACATCTACACTCAGGATCCCCAAATCCTGCAGCTCGTGTCCTGTATTCGCTGTGCTGTCCCCAAATTCCCCTCCTCGAGGGAGGGATAATAGCAAATCTGTCCTTACGACAGATCTAGGAGGATAAAGAAGTTCAAGATCAAGATGAAGTGTTCGGTTGCCACAGTGATAGCACTGTATACATCTCCAAGAGATCATTCATTCTTTCTTTCGTGTGCAGGATGAAATATGTTGAGAACCACAGAACCACCCAGGAGGTCACAGCTGATGAAACGCAGCTTTATTTACCCACTCACCATGGGGCTGCCCACGGTGCAGAGCCAGGGAGCTGCTGCTCACTCGTCACGGCGGTGGCTACCGAGCTCTGTGGCAGGGGCAGCGTGAAGCTGGCCAGAATGATGTTTGTGTTGGAGACAGCCTGTCAATCAGATGCAGCCCTTGAGCACAGCAGGGATGTCGGGGTTTGCTTCTCTCTTTCCTTTACATCTCCTGCAAGACCTCTGAATCAAAAGGAGGGAGAAAATACCTCTGTGCTCCTGACAGGGACACCAGCCCCTGCTGTCAGCAATGGAAAATCTGAGCAGAAGGAGGGCAGGAGTAGAGGGTTGCAGCAGCCCCTCACAAAGCTGCTCTGGAGGTAGGTTGCCACTCCAGCAACCCAGGAGCCTGTGAGCACTCCTCAGCCCACATGGCAGGAAGAATGGAGCCAGGTAACACCCCACAAAGGCGTGCAAGCTAAAGCACCTTTCCATGCATCCACCCAGGCAACAGGAGTACTGACAGACCCTAAAGCATGTAGATTTGGGGCTGGGTTTACTGAAAGTAAGCAACTGCCCAGGAAGCATTGCTAGAAAGATGTCACTTGGCTCTTGTGGCTCTGAGGATGTTACAGCTGTTTAAATGAATTTATGGCTGGTGGAGAAAGAAAGGTTGCTACTGGATATTAAACAACCTGGTGCTGAATTCCTTACCTCTTGCTTTCACTTTAAGTGACTCTTCCAGGCAGCCTCCCAGAAAAAGGAAAGCTCATTTCTCAGACAAAATGCATGACCTGCTCATGCCATCCTACCCCATTTCATACCGTATCCCCCTCCGTGTGAGACATTAAGGCAGGGACAGGCAATCCAGTCCAAGATTTATTCTGCTCTAATCAGCCCAGGCTTTGAGAATCTCCTTGTGGATTTCAGCCTGTGTTCAGTAGCTCATTGACTGCTGTTTTAATACTGAAGCCTTTCCAACCCAGCTGCAGTAATTACCCCCATGGAGCATGAGGAATCTCAGTTATAAACTAGCTGGCAATCTTGCAAGAATATGTCTCCTATAGGACTTCAGGATACTTCTTTCTGAAGTTAACCCTGTTAAATCATTCCTGAGCTGTCTTCAAATAAAAAATGAACCTTCGGAGTAACCCTTGCTTTGCTTTTAAGTACTCTCTTTTCCCTCTAAAAGTCAGCTGGTCTTTGGAGCCTTTAAATCTCTCAAAGCTACTTCGGTTAAATAATCTCTAATGTCCAACATTCAACAGGAAAGCTTAGGAGAGATATTAAGAGCTGTTGGGCTCTTAAGTCAAAGCTTAACACAGCTTGTGCAGAGAACATGTCCTGTTATACTCAGCTGGGACCAAGGTACTTTCACTCAGTTTATATCAGAGAAGCTTTATTGCACAGTGAACATTACATCAAAGCCTTGGCCAGCAGATGCAATCTCAGCTCTTGGCATTCATGTTAGGCCAAAGCTGGCATGGGCACTTGGGCAGAAGTGGCTCTGAGATGTGGAGCCTTTCTGCTTTAGCTGCATGAGCCCAGTCTGGCTCAGAAGTGACTGTGACCTGTTTGATAAGAATCTGGAAGTAGCTGTGGAAAGGTGTGATGCCAAGCAACAAAAGCCACGATATTGCTGATCCCCTTGTTGTCACTCAAAGGGGAGAAGCGATGGGTGGGAAACACAAAGCTCCTGTGGCCCTGGAGGCAACTCGCTCCAGGCAAGCACTGAAACCCCACTGACAAGCAAGAAATGATGCCAGTCAAATCTGTGCTGTTCTCTTTCTGCAGAAACAGAGCTTTTGGAGGCAAATCCTCCTTAGAAATGTGCACCAAAGGCCAGCCTGCTGGGGAGATGCGTAACACAAAAGGCAACTAGCACAGAACTTGGTACTAACAAGGACTGGGTTTTAAACCCCTTTCACTTTGAACAGGTAACTCAAACAACGTGTCAACTAATCCCATTGTTGAGTATGGTCCCTGCAAGTATAAACTTGACCAGGCTGGGAAAGACTCCTAAGAGCTCAGGGCTATCTTCAAGCACGTGGCAGGAGGAAGTGGGAGCTCCAGGGGTGCCCATGGATAGAGAAGCCAGGCAGCAGAGAGTTTCACTACCACAGACACCCTGGAGAATGGGCTGAAAATAAAACAGCTTTTTCCTAGTCAGGCTGCTTTTAAATCCAGTCATGGGGAGTCTGGTCACTTATGTTTTCAGATTGTCATACAAATAAATGGAAGCTATTTAATGTTGCTCTTTTCATATTTCTCTAAGTGAAAAAAAACATCTATTTTTCAGAAGATACCAGTTAATCACCATCACAGCAAATTCACTAATATCACTAGTGGCTAGCAACAGGACAAGGGGTAATGGGATGAAGCTGGAACACAAAAAGTTCAACTTAAACATAAGAAAAAACGATTTCACTGTGAGGGTGAGTGAGCCCTGGCACAGGCTGCCCAGAAGGGACATGGTCCTATGTGACCTGACCTAGGTGACCCTGCTTCTGCAGGGGGGTTGGACCAGATGATCTCTAAAGGTCCCTTCCAACCCCTACCACTCTATGACTCTATGATCAAGGCCAAGTTATTGTCTGATGGGAAGGTAGTGTCATTGCTTTCCCCAATGCCCCTTCTTAAGCTCAGTCCCATAGCATCCTCCATGAGCATAGCTGTCCTCTCTGAGTTTGGGCAGAATTGATATGAACCTGTGCATTCTTCCCATCAGTGGAGTCAAGGACAGAATGAGCAACACGAGTGCTGGCACTGCTTGTGGGGCAGCCAAAGGGTGAGGAGACTCAGGGCCACTCGTGCTGCTTATGGACCAAATTCAGACCTCTCAGGAAGGCTGCAGGTTTTTCCTTGATTTTGACCTTTCAAACTGCAGATAAGAGGTTGATAGAAAAGTATCCTGAAAGGTGACTAAACTCTCTTCCTTTGTGGAGCTTGTGGAATGTCCAGCAGCAGTTATCAAAGCTCTGCAGCAGGCAGTGCTGCTGAGACTGAACTGTGGAGATAAGTCATCAAATCAGTCTGGTTCATTATCATGACCCTGCAGTCACTTTTTGTCAAAGTCAGGGAGATTTAATTCAACATGCCAAAACCCTCTTTTTATGTCAAAGAACATCTATCCTGACCTGGAGAGATGGTAGGAAGAGGAAAGATATTTTTCAGTTTAAAGAAACAAACAAACAAACAGGAAAAAAAATCACAACATACACAAAGCAAAATACCTTCTGTGTGAACTGAGCAGTTCCTAAGAGATCTCTCGGAGCAGCAAGGGAGCTGGGTAATCTTTAATAAGGGAATTCTTTAGAGACTGGAGCTTTGCTTTGGTTGCCGGCTGCCTCCTGGGGAGAGAAAACACTACGGAAATGAAATATGACCTTGCGCCGCTGTGGTAGAGTATTTCCAGTCCCCTTCCTTGCCCGAGTGAGCAAGCCTTCCTTGGGTAAGGAGCCCCATTTAATGGTCACAGATGACACTGCTGCACACTTTTACCTAATGCACACAGACCTGGAAGCGCTAACAAAGCTACCTATTTTCCCCCAAGATTGGAAGGATGGAATGAGCCAATAGTGTTTGCTCAGGGCATCAGAAATTATTGCAGGTGGGTCTGAGTTGGGAGACACAGCTCTGCTCTTCTGCCCCTTTGCTCACCCGTGTCCTTCTCAGCCAGCCACTCCTGCCCAATGTGTCCTCCAGCACAAGCAGATGGGAGGCTGATGTTAGTCTGTGCCCGTGCTGCAGAGCTGGCCCTGGCTCATGCCCAGCTCCTGCCAGGGCACTGCGGGAGTCACAGCACCCAGCCCTGAGGAACAGCTCGGTGTGGGCAGAAGCCTCCCCTCACACACCTCCCCACCTTTCCCTGCTGACACAGTCATTTCCAGTAACCTGATTTTTTTTTTCCTAAGTTCTAATGAAAGGGGAAAAGCATTCCCCAAATAAAAACATCACCAGTGTCTGAGCTTCCCCCCACCGTCACCCGCACCACTGCGTCAGCCGAGGCCCTCCCTGTTAGTGCTGCACCAGTGTGTGATTCCTGCACCGAGTACCTGGCTGCACAGTAACTACAGCCTTCCCTGAGCTCATGCTTTTGAGCTTTTTTCTGTCTTTGTTTTAATTTCAGTTTCCACAAATAGTGGGAAGCCCCTTTTTTGTTTCTACTCCACCATAATCTGTTGGTTCCCAATCACAGATTTTTCCTGCAGGGAAGGGAGGGCTGGATAACACTTGGGTGTAATCCCTGCCCCAGTCACATGTGATTTGGTACAGGGTGAGTAAATGTGCCTGTAACTTCGCCCTCATTGCCACGCAGCTGTCTACTGTCTGGACGGCGGCACCACAACCCTGCTACCCGTTTATCTCCTGGAGGTACGAGTAGTGCTGGCAAGCCCCTGCCCATCGCTGTTTGTGTGTAAGGAGCTCATATCCCAGCATCACGGTGCCCCTTGGTGAAACTGTAATTAGGCAACGGTTTTATTTTACTGCTTCTGAGCACTCCCTGACAGCACAGCCACTGGGTGCTTTCCAAACTGCTACCGTTTCAGGCCCCAACCTGAAATTCTCATTTAGGGGAGGACTTTTACTGCTGTTGATCCCTCAAGTATCTCGTCGAGGCCCTGGCTTGCATCAGGGTGCTGGGGCTTGGGCTGGACTGGGCAGAGCTGGCAAATGCCAGGGTGAGCTTCTCTGCCCTATGTGCTGTGCATCGAGGGTGCATGGCAATGCCAGGGAGCTGGACTGGGCTGGGGCCCCGGCAGCAGAGGCACAAGTAGCCTGGTGGCCCGTGGAGCCTCGGGCACAGAGGCTCAGCGTGCAGCAGCAGCACTGCTGAGGAATGAGGGCTGCAGGAAAGCAGAGGCTGAACAGCAATGCTCTTTTTGTCAGGAGAGCTGTTTTAAACCATCTTCTTTGTGGGTAGCCCTTTTGGCTCCCAAGTCTGTCTGAGGCAGAGGTGTAGAAAATGTTGGAGGCCAGAACATCAGAGGAGCAATCCAGGAGGACAAAGACAGCCTGTCTGTGCCAGAGCACAGCTTTTCACCAGACTAAGAGGCACACTCACGCTTGCCCATCTGAGACTAAGGGTACAAATGCATCCAAAGTTTCTATAGCTACCTCAGAGCTACAGTTATTTAGGCTTTGCTTTACATTTTTTCCCTCTTTCCTCCAACACCAGACACCTCTTCTCTTGCACAATCTCCATGCAAACCACAAAAAAGCTGCATGGCCCTGGAGGACACCAGCTCACAAGATCCTAATAAAACAGCACTGACTGCTCCAAACCACTCCTTTAAGGGCTACTCAGATGTTAGACAGATGGGCAGAGTATAGGCACCTAGGGAGAATAATTATTGGCAAGAAGAAAGTCACTAAATCCACTGTGTACAATGACAGGAAGAAAGCCAAAGGTAAGGCATCCCCTATGACTGTGGATAGCCCTGTAGTCTCAGAGACTGTCTAGTCTTACTGGAGCACTTCTGCCTTCTTACCAGGGCTCATGGCACCAGCTGGGTTCATAATAGCCCCTGACCAGGGCTGGAGGTCTCTCCCACTGCCCAGGGAGCCCCCTCCCTCTCTCCCAGAGGATGCCCACACCAGTGGGACATCTGCTTCCCCATGGCCACGCTGGTCACTGACAGGGCACGGGACTTTCACACGTGTTGTAGTCCAGCTTCAGTCACAGCTGAGCTCTTGGCAAGCTAATTCCCAGCTTTCAAAGGCCTGACAGATTGAGTTTTCTTTGAGTATCTATTCATACCACTGAGTTATATTTCTGGCATACAGGAAACATGCCTGGCTATCCTGATCAAATCTTTCTATGCCTTCCCATCTTCAGCAGATATTGAAGACATTTTCAGTGTAAGAGCTGCAGCAACTTCTGCCTAAACCAACATTTCATTTCCTTGCTACAGCTCACTTCTATTGTCATCACTTTCATGCCTCTAATTAACTTGCATCTGTTTCGTGTTTGAAGTTTATAACACTTGCCCACTTTGGCTACAGTAGTTTATAACCCAACGCTAAACATATGTTTATGTTTACTGCACACTAGCTCTGAATCCTTTGACTTCACGTTGTATCAGTTCATTATGCCATTAATGGAGCTCGGCTGAGACAGGGCTGAAGCCTTCAGTGGCAATAAATCGGGGAATCATTTGGAGGTGGTTGAAGAGAGCTGGCCAGTGAGGACATGCCTGGCCTGACCTCCAGAGGTGTTTAGCACTTGCCACCCACCCTGTAACCACTGGGATTTTTAGCACCTCCAAACATGAAACCACAACAGCTTTCAGCAAAAGTGTCACGTGGATCTCAAAGAAGAGGCTTTAAACCCTGTGCCATCTTGGCTCCAGAGGCCCTCAGCATGTCCTGCCTACCCTTAAACTAAGTACCCCTTGACTTTGCATTAGGGCTAATATGATCATCGAGAGGGTTACAGATGGCCAGGAGGGAGTGGGCTTGTAGGATGCACCATGTTACATATATAATGTATAAGATATTGCTAAGTAATACCTAATACCTGCCATAGCTACACGGTAGCAGGCTGGTCCTGGCATCAGTTGAGGTGAATATTAAGGTCCACTTGGTCCTGCAGATCAGTTTTACACTCATTAGCACCAGCAGAGCTACTCGTGTTTTCCAGCAGACATGATAAATCATGCCAGCATCTGGGTGTAGTAAGCACACTGCCTCTGCATAGCCTGAGCCATTAAGATGATGCCCAGATAAATGTGTTTATTTTTCATACAGATAACAGAATGCTCTTTAGGGCTAATAAGTATTTACTTTCTCTTGCATTGCTATTATCTCCCTCACCAAGAAGTGTAATTAGCATCATCGATCATTTGTGTAGTTCACCTTATAATTGTTTTGTGTGTATGGTTAACTGCAACATACATTATATCAACCCAGGTAAAGTCACGTTTCATCTCTGCCTTTACACTGCTTGGACTGATCCACCTGGGAGCTGTGCATAAGCTGGTCCTGTTACACAACACAACACTTTACACTGCACATCCAGCTTCATAGGAATAACCATACATTTCCCATACAACAAAAAAGGAAATTTCCCTGCTAATATTGTCACCAAACACTTGAATTAGCTGCTCCCACTTCTGTCACGGTTTCCTAGTGGGGATAGACAGAAGAATGCTGAGGTTCTTGCTAGGGCGACTTTCCATCACCAAACCAAAGGACAGATGGCATGCAGCTCCTGTCTGAGGACCTGAGGACCTCCCCCTCTCACCCCCTCTGCACAGGCACTGGTCTCAAGAGGTGGTTTCAACAGGACATTTTCTGCAAGCATGTGATCTCTTGCTGCCAATTACAAATGTCACAAGTGTCTTCCTGTTACAGACTATGTACAGCAAGGATTAAATAAATCCACAGCCCTGACGCATAAGGAAATGCCCTCTCACAGAGCCTGAGATGCAGAGATTGGTGTTGTCCTGCTAAAGTCAATGACACAGAGATGGTTTGCAGCAACAGATATCCAACCAAACATCTCTAGGACTACTGTTCTGCCCATTCAGGAGAAAGCATCAATTTACATCCACCTACACTCATCCTTTCTTTCTTATCCTACACAGATAATAGATTTCCAATAATAAAATATGTACAGCAAATTAGCCTGGAAAGGAAAATCCTTTGCACAGCCTCTTTTTCTGGCTTCCAAACACTAACATAGGTGTGAGCACACACTGACAGAGGCAGGCTGTGGAGACCTCCTGCTTTCCAAACAGCCTCTGAGGGGAAAAGCCATCCCCAGCACTACAGCTGTTGCAGGAGGACCTCAGCACCCTCAGAGCATGGCTGGAGGAGATGTTGGCTCCTTCAGCTTTCTCCTGCAAAAAGGGCAGTCGCTCACAGCAGAGCAGGCCAGCCACAGCACCACCAGCCAAGGACAACCCAAACCAACGCAATTCAAGCTTTGCCTCCCTGCTGTACCTGGCTGTGTGCAACTTACACCTGGCCTGCTTTCCAGGAAGAAGCAAGCTGGAAGAGAGATACTCCGGTTTTCACCGCAGCCACCTGCATTGCTTCACAGAATCACACAGAGTCATTACAGTTGGAAAAGACTTTTAAGATCGAGTCCAACCGCTAACATCACACTGCCCACCACTAAACTAAACCATGTCCCTCAGCACCTCATCTGGAATACTGGAATAGGGAAAGACACCTTATTTCTATTGTTATGCCTTTCTCTCATCTTGTTGGATAGGAAATGCCCAGACTCTTCCCTAATTTGGCAGAAATTCAATTCACCTAGTCTCAAACCTTCAGAGCAGAGAAGAATCCATTAAGCTCATTTCCATTTGTCCTAGCAACCAATTGGTATACGGAGACATGAAGAAAATAATTTTGAAGTACTTTTTCCATTATCTAGTTCCCTCTGCCATTTCCCATTTGTCTAGCCTGGCTTCTTTATTTTCCTTGTGTCCGGCCCATAGCAATTATCTCGATATCTAGGAAAAAGCATTAGGTTTTAAGATCTCAGGCTCCATTTTGACAAAGGCTTTGCAATCCAGAGACACTAAGGGGAGAGGATTAAACTTCCATCTGTTTGCCTTGAGGGGGCAAAGCAGAGAAATCAGAGAGGTTTCAAAAGATGCTCACGTGGTGACATTGCCCGCTCACTGGGCAGGAAAGTCTCAGGTAAGACATTGCTTGTGAGTCATCCCAGTCGCTAACTGAAACAGGTGATTAAAAAATTCACTTTATACACAGCAGCCTGGGAAAATTCCTCCAGATTCCTTCCTCTGACATGCCTGATTGCCCCTCTATACCCACGGCACCTGCAGCTACCACTTTTGGGACAGGGGTGAGGAAGTGGCCCAAACCTCCATGCGGTTGAAGCACGAATTGAAACATCAGCACGGCATCACCCTGAAGAGCGGAGAGATCTCACAGAGGAGTGATCAACAGAATCACAGAATCTTAAGGGTTGGAAAGGAACTCGAAAGATCATCTAGTCCAGTCCCCTGCCAGAGCCCACCCCTTAATGGGACAAGCATCTCATAGCACAGCGGGGGCAGAAAGGGCGGCAGCACCATCACCTGATGCCCTGCGCATCCCCGTCCCGGGGCCACTGTCCCCAAGGAGAGGGGTTGCAGGAGCTGCTGCTGTCTGTCCCCTGCACTGGGGCTGGCACTGACCTTGCAGGGACAGAGATGAGTGCAGCCATGACTCATCACCCTCCAACCCCCAACAGTGGCTGGTGACTAATTGTATTTATTCCCATTCTTCGTGTTCTGAGGAGAACAAACATAAACAGGCTTAGCAGTAATTGTTACCATGTCTCTACTGTTTCCTCCTTTGGACAAGCAGGGGTTTTCCCCCACACACATACTTTCAGGGCTGCATTTTAAGTCTTTTTTCTTATTTTTAAGAAATTATGTGAATGCCTCATGGCTGGTGGGAAAAGAGGGAAGGAAACTCCAAGGGTTCCTTTCTGATTTGGTGCAGACTGGGGAAAAGTTTCTGTAATCTGTCTACAGAAGAGGGCTGGTCCCCTCTGGGCAGCAAGCGTTACCACGAGCAAAGTAGCTTGCTTCCCAGTGCCCTGGGGAAGTCCTCAGCAGCTCTGGAAAGATCAGAGATAAAGATGACATCTCTAAGGACATGCCCAGAAGCACAGCACCCCTGGAAACAGGCTTCCCCAGTAGGAACAGAAAACCTTTTGAAGGCTGATCTGGAGAACCAGCTGCTGTCACACATCCTTGCCTGGGAAGCATTTACGTTTGCATGTCCCCACATTCCCGTAGTCCCTCACACACACTTGTACACATGCAGGTATCATTGCACACAGAGATATTTAGCAGGAACCTGCAGCTCATGGCTGGAATCAACCTGAAAACTTGAGAGGTGAAGACTTCTCCCTACCTAGAGAACACACAGATTGGCCAGAGAAAAGAGAGAGAAGAGCAGAGGAGGAGCATGCAGTCAGATGGACAGGGCACTCGGGTAACTCAGGTTCTGCTGAGTATGTTATGAATTGTATCAAAACATCACACAATTACAAAATACATTCTACAGCACTGGTACATAAATTACAGAATTCCAGCCTCAGCCAGAAGGCAGCTTTACTTATGCATAAGCACATGTTTTAATGCATTTTAGAATAAGTATAACCCAAAGCTTAGCAAGGGGGATGTTTTCCTGAGAGACAGGAGACCTTTGGCCAAGCTTTCACTTACGCAAACCCCAGAGGAGTGTTTGGCGACAGTGAGGGCAGTGACGGTGATAGGGCCCCATCAAGGCAACCCAGCCCAGGCTGGCCCTGAGCACAGGCTGCCAAGCCCTGCAGCCTGCAGAGAGGCATTTCATTCCAGCTTTAAGCTCATCTCTGTTGCTCTTTCTGTTAATTTGGTAGAGCATCTTGATAGTCCTGATTATGCTATCGCCCTCTTTACACATCACATCACAAGAGGCTTGCTTATTACTGCAGCTACAGCTTTGGCTATTTTCAGCAAAGAAAACAGTTTTTGCACTCTCTGACCTTCTTTGGGTGCCAAATCCTGCCACTTTGGCCCAGGCAAAAACCCCCCAGTGACTGTCTTTGCTGGGACTCCACCGTCCTGTTCTGAAACCTAGTGTTGAATTATTCTCCAATCACTGCTATTCAACTGTACCAACTTTTTCAAAAGCTGAGGGAAAAAGAAGTCTTAGGAATAGAGAGTTTAGTGTCTGCAAGTCCAAGTGAGCAACTTTAAGGAGGAAGTCAGCAGGATTAGATACTCAGTAAAGGCTGAAAACTGGACGTGTATCTTGTACTTCTGAATCGTTTTCACTGAATCGTACAGGTAGCAGATCCCTGTCATCTTGCTGTTGGATGTTTCTACCAAATGATCTCAGGACAAAACGCCACTGAAATCACCCCCAGCTGTGATTAAGCAGACACCATGCCGCCTGTCCTGCAGCCTCTTTCCTCAAGAGCAGACAACTCAGGAATCCCAATACTGGCAGCTATTTGCTTACAAGCTTGTCACGTGTAACGAAATACTCTGTAAACTATTTGTGAGCAAACAGATCCCAGGGTTTTTCATTACTTATGAGTAATTTGCAAATTGTTTGTGAATGATAAAATATTAATATGCAGTCAGGGTGCACTATCAGAGAGAGACACAGCTTCAGTAAGAGATTAGCCATGTTCAGCAGTTCGCTGCTGTACTCAGGCCTGTTACGTCAGGCTTGCTGGTGGCCATTTAAAGAACAGGAAATGTCATTGAATATTTGGCCATGCATTGAAGATTACTGGGCCATTAGAATCTGCCTGCTAAGACGCTGATAGGAGAAAGTCGAATGCCTCTTGCATGTGAGGAGACACTTGGGGAGTACAAAGAGCTGCTGAAGCCTTTGGGGCGCTGGGTGTGCTGGCTCCAGCACACATCCAGCCCCAAGGTGGAGCTGACTCTTTTTCTGATACCGTGTACATAACACTCCACCCAAGCCTCCCTGTGTAAATAGAAAATAAAGTCAAATTATGCCAGTAAAGAGTGGATTACCCTGGTCACTGGGAGTGCTTGTGTATGCTCAAGCCATGATCTACGATAAGGCGCTTGCCATAAAATGCCTCCTGGAGGCAGGTCACCTGGAAGCTGCAAGATGCCAGCAGAACCACCAGTACTTTGCTTCACCCAGTGAGGATATCAAGGTGGACATTGAGGAACAGATCAAGGCTCCTCAGGACCTCAGAATTCCCTGGGATTGAGAGAGGTCCCTCTTTCCTGCGAGAGAAAGACACGAGCATTGATTGCCACCAGCAGATATAAGGGGACGAAGTTCATTTCAAAGAGGTAAAGGGTGACAACCTTTCTACAGACAAAATTGTCCCTCAGTCAGTGAAGCACAGCAGTAATCAAGACTCAGATAACAGAGTATATAATGAAGGCAGAGATTACAGAACCCCACAACCAATCCATCCTGCAGCAAAAAGCTGCTGTAAAGCCGTTTTAATGCCAGCTCACACACACAATTAGAAATGCAATGCTTTGGTACAGGATGTTTTTAAGAACAAAAAGTTACAGCAAGTTTCATTTGCATTATCATAAAATGAAAAAGCAGGTCCCAGATTTGGTGCATTTCATGTAAACAAAAAGAAGAATTTCTATCATCCATTGATGCAGGGAAAAAAAAGTGTTGTCAGCTTCTGATATAAAAGCTACATGAAAAATCACTTCCAAGACAGCTGGTTTCACATTTCATACTTATGAAGAGGAAGACCCCAGTGTTTAGACTTGTCTTGTCCCAAGGTGAGGCTGTACATAGGTTGAGGCTGGCAGAGGCCAGCTCCACTCACCCACCCAGGAGGGCTGTGGGGAGATCATGCTGCCATCTGCCCTCCCACCAGCAAGCAGGCAGGTGGAATTGGGTTGGAAGAAACACAGTTGTGGATGTCCCTTACAGTCCTCCTGGGGAAAAAAAGAATCAAATAAAGGAAAGGTTATTGCAGACTGATAACAGCTAGGGAGGCTGGGAACTGTACCTGTTGCCAGGGAGAGTTTGCTCCAGCGCAGGCAGGGCCCCCTGTGCCTCCAGCCCTGCGGGGAGAGGTCGGGGAAAGGCATCCAGGGGAGGGAGGGAGCTGGAGAGGAGCACTGCTGCGAGATGAGGAGCTGAGGAGAGATTGCAGCCAGCCAGACAGGGGCCCAGGTGGTCAGGGAGTGAGATTTGAGGCGGGGGGGGTGGTTCTGTGGGAAAAGCATTGCATGCGTTCATGTAATGAAAACCTTTGTCGTCATCCGTGTGTGGAAGGAGCTGAACTACAGTCTTGGGCACTTGGTAGCCTTTGAGAGCTGGTCTTCTGCAGGATTAGCAACCATGTTGTCATTTCTTGTGTGCAAAAGAATAATAAGCCTGTAGCTGATAGAAACTTTGTGCAGGGAGAAATGGAAAAGAGCAATCCTGCCGGTAACGTGGTTGCTGCAGAAGCATCCGCTCTTCTGCACTTGCTGCTTTACACTGCTCTCACTTGTGCCATGTGCTCATTCAGGAGAGAGCACAGGGCTCCTGCCTGGAGGGGTGAGAGGTTGGAGATGCATTGCCCCAAGCCTGGAAATTGGTCACATAAAGATGTGCTTTGGCCTGGGGCTCACATAAGTGTGAGGTGGCCCTGAGCACAGGGCAGGGACCAGGTGTGGATTTGCCAGAGGAACATTGCTTTGGGTTTGAGAAATTAAACCAGGAATTACTTAAAAACCTTTAAATCATGGCCACTCCTGGGCAGGGCCTCACGGTGCAGCAGCACCAGCCCAGCTCCCCATGAGCACAGTGCTCAGGGTGCTCCCCCGACACTGCCTGCAGAAGGAAACAGCTGCACCCAGGACAAGGTTCCTATGCCAGGCCAGAGGCTGCCCCTGACAAACGCATATTTGTGCTAAATCACACCCCAAATCCTGCCCAGTGTGGGCTTTTTCTCCAACATCATCCCCAGCTGGCCTGGCTGGGGGTGGAGCTGGGCCACTGCTATGGGGAGAACAGCAGCCCCACGGCCACCAGCAGTGTGACTGAACATTGGCTTCGCAGCATTAACCCTCAGCCCTCCCTACGAGACTTGAACAAAGCAAATGCCACAACAGTAGGGACCTACCTTGGGTCCTGCTACAGCCTCCAGCAACTGCAGGTGTCCAATGCAGAGTACAGCAAAACTCTGCCAGCCAAGACCTCCCCTGGCACCCCAGCAAAGTCTGCACATCCTTAAGTGCTTGCAGGATCGAGGCCTCAGTTCCCTGGGTTAAAATATCAGAACAATATAAAACACCTCTGCCTCTGGAACCCACTACACTTCACAAAAAAGCTGGGGAGCCTGCTGGAGCTAAGCCATTGAGGATAGCCATAAAAAATTAGTTCATAAATCTTCTCCCACCGATGAAATAGCTACTTCACAGCCAGAACTAAACAAATTGAGCATTTCAAAGCAACCTGCTTGACACAAGCTCTGATTTGCACACAAATACAAGCATCCCCACTGCCCAGCCTGGGCAGGACCCCAAGCCCAAACTGTTTGTCTCTCCCCATTGTCACAGCCAAGTGCCAGGAGAAGATTTAATGCACCAATATTTTCCTCCCCAGTGACAAGAAGGGGATTTACCTCAGCAACCTGCAGACCATTAGGGTAAAACCATCCCAAAAGCAGAGACCAGGCAAGCATAGGGTGGCCATGCTGGCTGCCCCCACCAGCACTGCCCCACTGTGACAGTCCCTAAAGTGCTAAAAAGTGCTAGAAGTTCTTCATGATGCTGCTTTTACCTTGGCCTGGTTGCTCTCCTTTGCAAAATGGAAACGTGGTTAAAAGAAAGGCAGCACTCATCCCCCTCCTGCCCCACAGACACTATCCTGAAAGCTTACTCTAAGAGGTAAAAAAAGCAGTTAAAGAAGAGGCTCTGTTCTGAACAAGCTGTCTCAAGAATGTTTTAAATGTAGCTGATAGCCAAAGAGAGGGAAATCTTACATGTCACTAGCTTTTCCCAGCTGCATGACCATTGATGTGTGATACTAGTGTGATAACGAGAAGGAGAAAGATACTTTGACATTCCAGTTTTAATAAAAAAGTGATTTAAAAGTCAGGCCACTCTTTTTTCATGAAGTCAAGGCTGACTTGCTATTCCTCCCACCTGCCCACAGGGCTGGGCTGTGAGGCAGGACCTGCTTTCAGGGGGAAATACAGAGTGAAAAGTTGTGTCTAAATATTGATGTTTCAGCAGAAGTCACTCTTTGCCTGACTGGATGTTATATATTTGCCTAGAGAATCACAGTGGGAAAACAAAATACAAAAACCCAACATCTTTTTAAGGCCTTTTACAACAGCAGATGACTTGGAAATAGTGATGAGCAAATCCTAAACGTTTTTAAGCCGTTCGATTTGAGGCTCAGATTCCCTGATAACTTGTCAGGATTTGGGTTTGCAAGACAGGTGTTTGGCATTTCTAACTCCCCACTCCCTTTAGGAGACATCAGACTGAGCTTTAAACTCCTACAGTCTTGAAAGTTCAAGTGAAGGTGGTTTTTGTTTTGCTTTTCCCCCTGAAGGTCAGTTCAGGATTGAATCCTTTTGTCAAGGTTGGCTGGAGAGCAGGAGGTTCTGTTAATCTGCAGGCACTGCGACTCCCTCCTGGCTTCCTTCCCTCCAAGTTTGTTTTACTTCAGGATTCACCCCCTGGGATTGTAAAGGCTGCAGACAAGGGTTAGAGGTGAAACAAAGAAAACGAGATTGGTTGTTTATTTAGAGGGAGCCAGAATTCATAATGCTGGAGACACTGGGTCCCTCCCAGGAGATAACTGTAGTTTTACAGCACCTCTCCACAACTCTTTTCCTCCCAGAAATAAAATACAGTGACAAATCCAAAACATCATTTCCCCAAGTAACTCCTAGAACCCAAACAAGAGTGTTTTCCCGCAAAGCGAGCAGCCACTGGAACAAAACAAACACACTTCCACTGATCTCCACGTGGGAAAGCATCTGAAAAAAGAGATAAAGACAACCGAGTCTCCTTCAGAGACTTTCTTCTTTTACTCACTCAACTTGTGCTCTATTGTGGAGGTCTTTTTTCAACGATAAATCTTTTTTCCTTGGGAGATAATCTTCTTACCACCTCCTTTTCAGTGAGAAGGCCAAGTTTTGCTTTCATTTATTCGCTGTGGAATGCCGGTGACCGGTAGCTAACAGGCACATCCCATCCCACACAGGCAGCCTGCTGATACATTTTCCCCGGTCCCACTTTGTTTTAACGATCCCGAAAGCAGCAGGGAGGGAAGGTGCAGATGTATCTGTTACACTTAAGGAAAAACCTTGCTATTTCCCCAGGCTTTTCTGGGTGTTTGCTCTCCAGGGCATCACCCGCTTGCAATGAGATCACCGGATTTACACCAGAGCAAGTGGTTGTACAACAACAACAAAAAAAAAAGATTCCAGGCTCCTGATAAGAGAAGGTAAGCCATCCTGAGGCCAGAGCCTGGCCAGTCACCCGACTGCTAATCCCGGGTGAATCTGCTGGCGTCAGTGGCTTTACGCTAAACACACACTGGGGTGAAAAATGAGTCGCAGCTCAGCTCAGCTCAGGCAGCCCAGCTCCGGTACGCTGCTACCAGAAGTGGCTGCTTGCTTTCAAGCTCTCCGCGCAGCCTGTAATCACCCAATATTGAAACCAGATTTACAAGCTCTTTAGAGGAGGAGAAGTTTGTGATTTCCAAAGCAGACGCATTTGGTATTTCAGAAAAAAAGGTCAAGCCCCCTGTGGAGTAAGGGGGTTTTAATAGAATCAGTTCAGCAGGAGTTAAAAGGAGACATACCAACCCAGCGGCTCTCAAAGCGGCAGAAGCAGAGACGTAAGAAAGCCACAACCATTACTGTTTGGAGAAAAGAATCAGGGGAAGAGAGAGGCACGGGGGACGCTAAATTACATCTTGAACGTTTCATTTCATTTATTCAGGACCAAGAGACGTTTTCAGTTAGAAATAGAGAGGGTTGTCCTGCTTACGCTCCAGGGCTTGCAGGGGTTTCAAAGAAAGGAGCGTTTGTTATTGTCCGCAGGGGAAATCCGAGAGTGCATAGCACAACAACAAATGCGGACTCTGAAGCTGAATGCATTTTAAGAGGATGGCCATCACTTACTGCCTCATCTCTTCAGGCGCCAGGTCGCCTGCAGCGGGTGCCTGGGATGGCCTCTCTCCGTGCAAAAGCAGCACCCAGGCCTTGGAACCTCCTCAAGGTCTCTCTTTGTCTAAAGAGTGCAACTGCCAGCTGGTGTTGCAGAGTTCTGCAGGGAATATAAGCAGCCACTACAGAAACACCAGGGATGCAGATGGCTACTGCTTGCTCCAGCACCCTTCGGACTCTGCAGGCAATATTCCAGTGAGAAGACCTGGGGCTCGTTCTATAACTTGCACGGCTGCTGCCAGACAGAGACCAGAGCTCGTAAGGTAGTTTCCTGAATGCACAGGCTTTAAAATAAATTGGAAAGCCAGATTTCATCCTTAGAAGACTCACAGCCCAGAAACTTTTAGGCCATATCAGCTATCACATCTAATCTGGGTGTACTGCAGTGGGTAACAGAGCAGGGCCAGGACAGCCAAGTGCCATGGCTAGAGAGCAGCTGCTAACTCGTCCAGTCCAGCCCACAGCCCGGCTACACGACTACCCGGGAAGGCAAACAATCTCTTCTCTTCTTTAGAACATCTCCCCAGCAAGGGGCCAATTAGAGCATCCTGGTCTTACTAGCCTTTTAATGGCAAGCATAAATAGGCCCTTATGTATCCAAATCAGCAGCAAATGAGTGGTGAAGGTCACAGGATGCTGAAATGACTCTCCCAGGGGCTCCCTCAGCTTGCTGGAGAAAATCACTTGAAAATTTCCACCATCAGACTTTCTAACTTGTCTAGTCATCCTAAATACTGCTGCAGCTCCGCCCCACAGAGGGTATTTTCAGGTTTGTCTCTTCCACGACCAAGTTCCCAGCTCATCATTCCCCAAAATGATACACTTGGCAGAGCGGCCAAGCGCTCCAGACTTTCAGATCAGCACGAAGGAAGGGCAGCACTCTTCTAGGAAAGCGGCCCTTGGAAAGGTCAGCCAGAAGACCACAGGCCAGATTCCAACAGCAGTTGCAGCCACATAATTTCTTAAAAACTTTAGCAGCAAAGGAAAAAAAAAAAAGAAAGAAAAAAAGTAGAAGCCAGAGAACACAGTTCTCTGCTTTTAAAGTAACTCTGCAGGCACCTTAAGTGAGAGTCAGCAGCTGTAGGTGCGCAAGTGAGACATAACCCTCCTAAGCTACACGTGAATATTGAGGCAGAAGCACTTCTGAAGGTATTTAAAACATAGGTGAATACTAGACTCTTGCCAAGTTTTAACTCCTGCAGCAGCATTTTGGACTCTTCTTTCACCATGCTGTGGCATCTGCCTTTTAAGCAAGTCTACTTTGATTACCGCAACAAACTCTAATACAGCAAGAAAAATAAATACAGTAAGCTTCTGGGATAATCCAGAGGTTTTGTTTTTTAGCAAGTAGGCACTAAATAAATGTAATGATCAAGTGAAGCCAAGGAGCAAGAAACAACCAAGTGCACAAACACTGGCTGGGAAGAAAAGCCACCTCTGCACAGAGCGCATAAAGGAGAAACCAGAGGTTAAAGCCAGTCCCACACAAGAGCAGCAGCATGTGATACTGAGTTACAGTATAAAAGAGCAAGGCAGATGTTTTCCACTGTGCCTAGAAGGGTCACCAACAGAGCCAAAAAATACAGAGAATAGGTACTGTGGGTTTGGGGTTTCCCTCCCCACGCCCAAAGTATTTGAGAGTAAAAAGGTACAAAAGGAGGAAAGATTATAGAAAACAAGAATTGGGAGACAAAGGGGGAAAACCAGCCTTGAGGAATTAGGAGCCACTTTCTGAGAGAAGCAGTACTTATTAACAAAGAGGAACAACTAGTTACACGCAGAGTTCCAGAAGAATTTGCTGATGCTATGAGCAAACTCCAATAGCCAAGAACTGAGGATGTGGGCTTAAGGCTACTTGAAGTATTAAACAATAAAGCCACCACCTTCCTTGTGGTATAAACACCTAAACTTCCCCTCACAAAGAGGGAAAACAGATTCTGTTTTCATAATCCAGTTGAAATGCACAGCAAGCAGTTACCAGGCATACCACACCTACCACACCTTGATTTGTTTCCCCTGCCACCACCCCAAAAGAAAGAGGTTTTCCAAAACAAAAGTCACAAGCAAGTTTCAGACAAAATATATATATATTTTAAAAAAATCTTTACAATAAGTCAGGAAACATAGGAGCTTACATACAGTTTATTATAACTCAGTCCTCAGCTCCCTACAGTTCAGATAACCCTGGTGACAGTGTTTACAACTTCTAACTTTTGCTTTCATAACTTTAAAGCAAACAATACATTTGAGTGTATTTTTACTCTGTGCAAATAAGACAACTTTTGGAATCCTTCAGAAGAAACATCCAAGATTCTGTTTGCAGAGGTCCTTTGTTTCTCAAAAGATGATTTATGAGAGTTTTTGTTTTAAGATAAAGTGCTCCTGTCCAGCAGAACCCAAAGGCCTTCAAGAGTTCAGAGAGTAAGTTTAGCTCAGATTGAACAAAAAAAGAGATTGGTCATACAAATTCCAGCTTCCCATGTCCGCTGTACATTCCCCAGTGGACTAGCGAAAGAATTTTATCATTGCTGAGGTCTGAATGTCTCATTTTATCACAGGTCATGCAGCAGTTCTCATGACCAGTCACAGGCACCATGCATTCCAAGTCCAATTTTGCCACCTGCCCTTTTTTTGTATGATGTCCATGAAAGCTATAGTGCAAACGGGAGAGCATTTGCTGTCGTTGATCTTGCAGTCTCTTATTTTCACTCCTGAGCATCCGCAAGGCCAGCATGATAAGGAGCACCAAGATGAGCCCACCAGCTATAGGAACAGCAATTACAGCTGCCCTGAACCATAACTCTTTCGAAGAGGTCAACTCCTGCACCTTGGTGATGAGATTCCTGCTGCTGTCATGTTGATATCTGCTCCCTTGTCCTGCAGAGGGGAAAGATGCCGAGCTTATTTCAGCGTCAACAATGGGTTTATATACAAGCAGCTCCCTCAAAGGACACACTGACAATTTTCAGCAGCCACAGCTACACTCTCTGCAATACCTACAGAAAATACTCCTATAAATAAAAAAGAGTTGCTAGGGGTGTTCACAAGGTGCAATTTCCTACCCTGGTAGCCAATTCATGTAGGAATGACACAACATTGCTTCTCAAAAGCAATGGCAAAGTTGTCCAGACAGATTTCTAACATTAATGCAGACAAAAACGAGCTGCTCAGCCAAGATGCTCCCCTGCATCCAGCCACCCACTTCTCCCTCTGGAGAACACCTCCCATCAACAGATCACCCAATAGCAGACATACAGGTTTTAACCATACATCACCAGCCTGATGGCCAGGAGAGAGACACTTCATAGAAGCTTCCTTGCCCTACCTGAAGTATCGCCCCTGGAAGGAGACAAAACATCATGTAGTCCTCTGTAGTTGCACATATCTTCATGACAGCATTCCAACGTGGACACAGTGGTGGTGCCAGAGTGGTTTTGTGCTTGTTTGGCCTGGCAGATATCAGCTGTGCTTGCAAGAGAGTCCA
Source organism: Colius striatus (assembly GCF_028858725.1). Lineage (NCBI taxonomy): Eukaryota > Metazoa > Chordata > Aves > Coliiformes > Coliidae > Colius > Colius striatus. The sequence continues at coordinate 49,717,796 of NC_084763.1, forward strand.
AGCAGCCATGAGTAAGTGGGGAATGTGTATTCTGAGGATCAAGCAGTCTGGAGAAGCAGGCACCAAGCTCAGATTTGCACATGTAGCCGGTTGCAACACAGTGTGCAGCATCACAGTAGCATCTGATTTCACCTAAAAAATAAAAATTGCACAAGAAAGGTGAGAATTTGGTCTTTTAAGGACACCTTACACAGCACTCTTATTAGCCACAATCATCACACAATAAACTCTGCATCAGTTTTGGAGTACTCTGCCCTGCAAACCCAGTAGAGCAGGGGGGTTGGTTTCCTTCCCATAGTATGGCACCTACCTCGATGTAACCTTAATCCTTGCAAATGCCTTGGGCCACTTGTTTTAATTACTAGTACTAGAGAGCCCTTTGAATTAAAGCAAGAACATTTCACCAAGATGGGGACTGGAGGAGGGCAGAGGGTGCACAAGGAAGGTCATAGCGGCTTTTTTAGCAAGGTAAATATGACCATTTTATAGCTACTTCCACTCACTGTCAGCAGTTGCATTAAGCCACATTTAAAATGAAATATCAGTTTTTAAAAGCATTATACACCTTAGGTGTACATGGAAGTCACATCCCTGTTTTAAACCATTACTACAGCAGCAGCATTCTGTTTTTGTAAAGAAAACAAGGCTTCTCTAAGTGGGTGTAAGCACATAGCAAAAATATCAGGTTTAAAAATTTGTGTGACAAACGAAAAAAAACCTGTAAATCGGAACCCCTGAATTGTTTATTACCTCTCAAGACTGTGCCAAAATTTAAAAGGTTTAACTAACACCTTATAAAGCTATTAGCTAGAGCCATTACCATCCAAGTCTCACAGTCAGGAAGGTTTTTACTGTGTGAAACTGGGCAACTATTTGTAATTTCTGCAGAAACAGAGAAATTCTTTAAGTAGGCATTCATGCAAAAAGGCTTTTTTTAAAATCAGTATTATAAAACCGAAACAGCACAGTTCACAATTAATCTGTTTGCCAGAGTCAATGTCTCTGAACTGAAATGTCGAGTTATAAGTTATTAAATGGGGTGAACTTGCAAGGCTAAAAATTCCCCCTGCCCCTCCCCGATTCTGTACACGATCCAACATTCGGTCAAAAGGGGAAACACTTAGACTAAAAAATCCTCTACCAGCTCTATGAAAAATCTCTCAGGAAACCTCAAAAATTTCTGAAGGAAGTGATAAAAAAAAAAAGAGAGTTCCCTTCATAAAACTCTTCATTTTGTGCTCTCCAAACTGCTCTGCTACAAGTTATATATACACCCTATGCTGTAGGGAAATCTTACATTTTCTAGGCAAGTTGCAGTTAAATGTAATTCAATGTGCCACCGATTCAAAGTTCAGGAGGAAGCCAGATTTTGGAGCCCTTTTTAGAAGAATGGACTTTAAAACTACTTCTAAGGTGCCTGATGTACTTGCCAACATAGTGGCAAGCAAGGCTTTCAAAGTCAACTAAGTTGTCAGATGTCGGTCTTCCACAGTCTATACAATCTATAGACTTCCCCACTGCTACTGCTTCTTATGATGCTGCCTACTACCCCATACCTAAAAAGTACTCTGAAAGATGTTAAAAAGCATCTCAAGAAAGTTAACCTCCCCTCATCAGCCTACCTGAATACTTTCCCCAAAATGCTACTGCAGGCTCCAGGCCTTGAAGTTCTCATTGCTCTTTAATAACTCTGCTTAATAGAAGCCAAATGATGGAGTGTCTCACTGTCTCCACTCCAATTCCCTTGGGCTTTCAGATTAAGTCACTTAGTTAGGCGTTAATTCACACACACTGTCACCCAGCTATGTGCTATGGAAAAAAGACTCCATCTTTTTCTAAGCATTCTCTATGAGGTCTTCCCCCTACCTTCTCTGAAAAGCAAAAAAGAAATTTCATGATTTTCTCACTGTATAAGAGTTAAAAATAGGATGCAAAGCACAGCACCAGAGCTGACAGACCTCTCCTGAGTCCCTGCACAGAAGAGAGTAAAACAACACACATACTTTCATTTTAACTGTTTATACAATCACCCTTAAAATTCTACGTTTTATTGACCTAAGACAATCACATAAACAAAACCTGACAGGCTAGTCATCAGGTTAATTCAACTGCTTTTTAATTAAAGCCACGTTTTCGGTGAAACAGAATGGACTTTGTATTACTGTATTAAAACTGTATTTCTGTCAATTCATAAAGTTTCTTCCTGTACTATGCAAAAGGCCAGAAAGGGTATTTAGTATTTTGAAACAGTGAACAATGCCCTTCTGTTCCCTCCTCTTTCTTGTTACTGTATGTAGCTATTAAAGAAAAATGTCTGCTTTTAGTCAAGATGGCTACAGGAGAGACTACAGGCTGCTCTTAAAGCTTTTGAAGTCAACAGCAGCCAGAAGTCTGTGATCCCCTAATTATATCATTATCAGGCACATAGTTTCAGTATCTGCGACTTCACATCACTCAGTCACTCCCTGCTCTGCCCGCTTTGATGGGGCCAGCAGGCTCCCCCCTGCAAGCTGCAAGGGCTGTTATTTAGGGTTAATTACAGCCTTCCTTCCAAAATAAATAAATACCGTCGCACACCGTCACCGCGCTAACTCCTGCCCTCACCTCCGCCCCGCAGCACGGCGGCTGGCGGCAGCCGGAGGGCCGCCTCACCCGGGCGGGCGGACAGTCCCCGGCTGACAGCGCGGGGCTGGCCGGCGCCGGGCCGCCACAGCCGCGGGCACCCGCGCTCGGACCGGCCGACACCGGCGCCCAGTTGAGACGGGAGGGCGCAGCTCCGGTGGCTCTCCCGCCCGCCAACAAAGGCTCAGCGAGGGGCCCTCGCCGCCGCCCGCTCCCCCCCGGGCTCTCCTGGGGGGGGGGACCACGGCGACACTGGCCCTGCCGCCGCCGGAACGGGCCCCCGGGCCCACTTTCCCTCCCGCCTCCCGCACCCTGCTGCCCTCAGGCACCCCGCTCCCCTCCGGCGCCGGCTCTCCTCAGGCGTCTCCGGTTCCCCGCAGACCCCGGATCCCCTCAGGCGCCGCGTCCCCCGCCTCACGCGCCTCCGGTCCCCTGCCGCGGCCTCACCTCTGGTGAGCAGGACGGCCATGGCGCACAGCTCCAGTTGCAGCCAGATGAAGATGTAGCTGGAATGGCGATCCATTTACCCGCCCGCCAGACCCGCGGCGCGGCGCCGCTCGCCACAGCCCGCAGCGCAGGCACGGCCGAGCCGCCGCCGCCCGCCCCGTCGGAGCGCCGAGGAGCCGCTCGTCTGCGGGCGGAGCCGCTGCGCGGCCACCTCTGCGGCGGACAGGGGGAACGGGACGGGACGGAGCGGCACGGTACAGCTGCGGGTCCCTGCCTTCGCCGGCTACGCCGTGCCCTGGAGTGGCGGCGCTACGACAGCTACACCCCACAGGCGCGGCCGCACTGACACGGTGGCGGCGCCTCCCGCCCACTAAATACCGCCGGCGCCGCGCGCGGGCCGGCCCGCCGCGCCCCATTGGCTGCGCCTCCCTGGGTGGGCGGGGCACGCGGCGGCCCGGGCTGCCCCGCCCCTCCGCCTCGCCCCGCCCCTCCGCCCCGCCCCGCCCCTCCGCCCCGCCCCACCGCGCCACCAGCGCTCCCGCCCGCGGCGCCCCCGGGCGGCGGCGGCTCCGGCTCCGGGCGGCCCGGCGGGGCGGGCCATTAACCCCGCTTAATTCAATGATGGGCACTTAGTGTCGGGCCCCGGGCTCCCCGGGGCTCCGCCGATAGCCATCGCTGGCGGCACGCAGCGCCCTCACTCGCGGCGTGAGTTTCGGCGGGGGAACGGGCTTCGCCCAGACCCCTCGAAACAATCCCCGTACGGAGGCAGCGGCTCGGAGTGCCGTAAGCGCATGCAATGGCCCCAGGCTTGGCGGAGCCGCGTTTAATGAACAACCGGCACCGCGGACTCCTCGTGTCAGAGCGAAAGGGAGAGCCGGGACGAAGCGAGGCCGGAGCCCCCAGCTGCCGGCCCTTCCCCGCTGCTCCGCTCTTGACTCTCAAAGCTACGTGAGGATGCAGGAGTGTTGCAGCACCCGGGATGCCAGAAGTTTTACTGCAGCCAGGTTTTGGCTTGTTGGGGGTTTTTTGGGTGGTTTTCTTCTTTTTCAAAGGTTATAAAACTTTGAAACCTTTGTTTTGGGCTGGAAGCGGCGCGAGCAGGAGCTCGGCTGAAGCCGTCCCCCCGAGCCCACGCCACTCGCACGGCCTGGGATGCACCGTGCGGCTCGGAGGGGGTTCTGCAGCTCCGGCTCAGCCCACGCTGCTGTCACGATCACGCAGCAACGGCAGGGCCGTGGGGCAGAGCCGACAGCAAATAATACACTATTCTCCTGCCAACATCTCCTTTCAAAAAACAGCTGCTGGGGATGGAAGCAGGAGGTGATGTTCCCTGACACAGCTTCGGTGGCTCACGTTTAGCTTGGGCAGTTTTTCCTTCATGTGTTGGTCGTGAAAACAATGTGCCCCATAGTTAAAATTTCTTTGCTAACTTCGTTTTCTCCTTTCTGTTCTCATTACATTCTTATAAGCTTCGGTTTCTACAGCATTTGCACACCGACTTTCCCATTTATGGGCAAAGTGCTTTAAATATTTGGGTGTGCAGCTAGTATTAAGGCTGTTGCATGATGTGTAGATAACACATTAATAGCAAAAAATGATTTTAGAATTTTAATTTGAAATGTTTTGTGAGTCTTTAAAGACGTTTCCAATTCAGGTCATACTACCTTGTGACAGATATTCCTCCTCTGAAAGAGAAAGGAGGAAATATGAAATCTGAGATTGAGATAAACCCAGTTTACTTTGGCAGAGAGCAACAGACTGGATCTCCATCAGCACTAATTAGTGCTGATGCCATCACACCTTATAATAGTTTTTAAGTTCGAGTCTTGCAATTTGCATATGTATAAGATAGATACACGTGTGCTGCACCACAGTCTTTACACTTAATACATATTTGCATTCCACTACAAAGTAATTTTCCAATTCTTGTTTCTGTTTAGAAATTACCAAAACAGCAAGACCAGCCAAGCCCTATCTCCCACCCTGGCACCGGCTATCAGACACTCATTTGCAAGCATAGGAAAATACCATTCATTATAACTTAGAATCATTACAGCAGCATGTGCAATTCTGCTTCTTCTGTTCCTACCGCTGGTGACAAGCGCATTTAGCAGACATCATTTGTTATGTGCGATACCGACAGACTGGAAATGGCTTTTATTCGTGGAGCCACATTACTGCACTAAGTAACATGAGAGACTCCCTGAGTATCATAAACATCCTGGCCGAGGGAGCATGGACAGACGAACCAGAAGGCAATGTGCTCGAGATCAGTTTCCAGCAGCAAATTTCATTGACAGCTGTCAAGTTGGAATTGCGAGGTACAATTTACTGTAAGAAATCGCTAACCCTGTATGCTACAGGCATGCTGGAAGTACCACAAGTGATAGAGGGGCAGCAGGGAACACTCCCCAGCCTTAGTACTCCACTTTTCAGAGCTTTTGGGAACCTGTGGACCAAACCAGGGTGTCAGGGGAGTTTGACTGACTTCCCATGTCTACTCATTCGCTGGTATTCTGCTCAGGGAGCTGCACAAGGGTTGTGTGGGGTCCTCTGACAGATTGCAATCTAAACAAAACAATTCAGCTTCTGCAGTGCTAATTTGCTTTTGTTTTAGAAGCAAGGGCAAACAGGGCCAGATTGGCCTGTAAAAGAAGGACAGGAGACAGACCCAGCACAAAGCAGTAATAGCAAACGTGTTCTGCAACCAGAAGGAATGTGGGATAATGACTATAAGGAACCATCAAGGAAAGCCTCAGGAGCCTGAGGCCACATGACATATAGCCAGCTGCCATGGGAGAGCAGCCTGGAGCCTCCACTTGAACAGTGGACTACAGGACCCCACAGAGCACAGGGCTGCTCCCTCCACCAGATATGGTGAAGCCCTTTGAAACCAACACAAAGAAAGGACCTGGTTGCAAAATCAGCCTCTTTGGCACCTCAGGGAAAGAGACTGCTTTGGGATGCATCTCACAGGAGCACATTAGCCTCTGTATCAGCTCAAAACTGTCTCTCAGATGCAAAATTTTGCCTTTAAGAAGCTGAAATTGCCAACCAAAAGAGATCCATCCAAAGAGTCTTTGCAGGCCACTCAACACCGGTTTGGTTCTTTTCTTTCATTTCACAAGCCAACAGTTTCAGCACCAAGTTTCTGCCAGGAGGACTTAAAAACTCATCTTTCTTGAAGACCAGTTCAAACCAGCATCCAAGGTCCTGAACTATTCTAGACCAGGACTTCTCCTACGAGTCAAAAAGCTGCTCAGTGTAGAGCCTGCTTTCCCCTACAATCACATTCAAGAGCAGGCTTGCTGTTTTTCACCAAGAGCATGTCGGCAGTACAGCCACGCGAGAGTCCCCATCCCAATGCCAGCTGGTGAAATTCCTCTGATGAAATCCCAAACCACATCCACCAGTTTCTCCAGAAGCTCCCTGTGCTTGAGAGCCCCAGCACAGGCATGAGAGGATGACTGGCATACGGGGTTTAGGTCTTTCCTAGATCAAGGAGGAAAATAAAGACAAGCCAAGGCAGCATTTTCTGAGTACATCATTTTGAACAAGAGATAAGTTCATTGTTGGCTCTGGGAACCCAGCTTTAGGAAATTCAACTTCCTCTCTTTGTGTTGCGCCTTTCATATGTTCAAGGAAAGAGATTTTCACATGAATTGGCATCAATGCCTGTCTCTGCTGCTCCTGCCTACCATTTCTCTGCCACCAGCAACAGCATATCCGCAAAACTGGCTAAATTAAATTTAAACCTCAGCGTGCAGGTGCTCCTGATTTAAGCAACTGCCCTAGAAAAATGGTTTGCAGTGAAAAGTAATTCCTTCATCTGGAGGCTTTGAACATTATCATGAATTCTTCACCCTGCTATAAACTTGCCTGGCATGCTGGCAACTCACCACCATTTCCCCCAAACGTTTGGATGTAACCTTTCCATCTACCTCTATCAAACAACTACCATGTTAACACAATATTCTCTGCTTGTTTGAACCTTTCCACCACCATCCCTCAAAGAAAAAAGGCAAATATAGAAATGGGTATCAGCTGCAATTTCAAAATCCATTTTACAGTCACTTCTATATTTAAGGCACCACAGCAGCCCCATCCTGGGAAAACCTGGATTTGGATGGGAATTTCTCATGTGGAAATGATATGGAGTTAAAAGCACTGGGGCTGTTTAAAGCATCTTTGGAGCAATTAATCAGAGCAGTATTTCTTGGTGGTTGTTGACTGCTCAACACTAGCCAACAAACAACTTTCTTTTTCCAGTTATGTTGCTAGCATTTTGGATATGATGCACACAAGCTAATTCTACTGAATTACCTTTATTTATGCTGATTATTGCCTTCAAAAAATAATTAAGGTTTAAGCTAGCATAGCTATGCTCAATGTAAAGCCCAAGGGGCTGGGAACATTATATGACTCCGTGCAATTTCTTTGGCTTCCCACTTCTAGGACTAGCCATGGATTTACTGCATCAAGTAGCCATTTCAAGAGCAAAGACTATGCAAAGCCCAAAGCCTGGCTCCTTCCCCAGCCGCTCCCCTGTGACAGACAGGCTGCTGGGCAGGTTCCCACAGGTGAATAACTCCCAGGGAGCTTTATCCCCAGTAACTAGGGCAGTTCAAAGAGGTGGACTGAGGCCTGCACACTACACGCCTGCTCACTTTCAGCAGCAATTAGCGTATCCCCAGTGAAACTCGGTTACCTGCAAACTGAAGGAGACAAATTGTGTTCCAGAGATGATCAGTGATACCTGTTTACATAAAATAAATAGGAAACAAGTCTAATGTCTGTTTTGCAGGATCCACCCCTCCATGCGCATGTGATGTATCATTTAGTTGGCACTAATCTGCATCCCCCCTCAGATTCAGGACATGATAAAGAGACTTTTTAAGGGGCCCAGAAAGTGAAGCATTTCCTGCCATGCTCATCAATTTACTCCTTTTTTTTCATTTAAAACTAACCCTCCCTCCCCCAAAACGAGCTGCACTCCTACTCCTCCCAATCAATAGGACGATTTGCATTTATCCTCCTGGAGGCATCCCTTCTAAGACCAGGGCCAGAGAGATCCAATCGATAGGGGGAAGCTGGAGCAAGGCTGGAAAAGAAGCAGCAGAGAGATTCCCCCAGGGAGAAATGCAAAACACTGGAGAGAGGCAACAATTATTGTAATTGAAGGTAATGAGGCCGAGGCGCCAGCTCCAGCTCTGCTTAACATCACTCGATACAAAGTGAGACACACATGAAGGAGACGCCTGGGCCCGGCTTGCCCCACTGCAGCCAGGCCCAGCTCCCTGCCCTTGGCCACAGCTGCGGCTGAGCCTCCTCTCCCAAGGGGCCCTGTGTCCCAGGGATGATCTCCAGTGTTGATAGCTCAGCAGCACAGAAATTGATGCATTTGAGACAATCACTCTACATCTGCCTGGTCTTGGGGTCCCAGAGTCGCCCTTTTCCTCTCCATAGCAGACTCCCGTGTCTGTAGAATCTTTGGTATATTGATCCTCACTGTGCACTGAAAGTCGCACACGGAGCACAAAAATCACTCAGCCAAGGACAAATGTTCTTGTATCTCGTGGCAGGACAAGTTCAGCCTCAACCCCCGAACCTTCAGCGGCCCCTTGCACACCCCCTGTCCCCATCCCAGCCCCGCTCCTCCGCAGCACAGAGGGTTGCAGGGACTGGCTTCTGCAGCCCCTCGCCTTTCCCTGCCGCCCTGCCCAGCTGCGGAAGGGACGTTTCGCTCTCTCCGTCGCTGCACCCGACCTGCACATTCCCTGATAGAAGAGCAGAGCTCACACCGGCTTTTGGCAGCGTCTTTAATGAAGACACAACTGCATTTTAGCCTTTGACTCCTTATGCGGCGGGGTTTCAGCACCGGGACGGACGTATTGAACCCTTCTTCAGGTGAAGGTAGCCGGGGCCGAAGGGAAGCCCGCAAGCCGGGCTGGCGGCTGCGGGCTCAGCGCGGACACGTCTTGCCCTCTGCTGGCAACGCCAGCCCTAGCAGGGGACCGACTGCCGGAGCGCTCCCCACAGCCAGCCCGGTCGCTTGGCCCATGCAAAGCCGCGGGGTAGGGGTACGGCTGCTTTTGGTCCGTGGGGTGCAGCTGCCTGCAGCCATGCCGCCCGCGGCCATGCAGCCGGAGCGGGGCAGGAGCCGGAGGTGCACACACCGGGGGTCGCAGCAGCAGCCCCGGGCCCTGGCTGCATCCCCCACGCAAGAGTGAACACGTCCAGGATTCAGCCATCACCTCGTGAAACATCCACGGAAAGCTGTGTTACATGTCAGAATTCATAAACTGTACCTAAAAAAGTCAAGCACCACCTATCGGATCTGAGTTACCAGGTGTCTAGAGATAAGGTATGGCAAATACTAGGAATTCACTTTCAACCCCAAGCATGAGGAGCCATTAGTTATGTGCTGACACAGCATAGCAAGCCCACCGGGGAGGAGAGCTAGCGCTGGAGTCTTGACGTGGCCAAAAGACCCAGGAAAATGAGCATCACTGTAACAGGGCAAACAATTTAAGTAACATTTATGTCAGAAACCTATAGCTTGGATGTAGGATACTGAGGGAAAAAGTCAATGTTGGCCAGTCAGACCAGAACCTCTTGAATCAAAGAGCCTATTGCCTTTCTAAGGAAGCATCTCAGGCTCATATTTTCACATGCAAGACATACTGTCTGTGAGGTCTGATCACAGACATCAGCTCCCAGGAGGACTTAGACACGGTGGTCAAAATCCAGCATGCTCTGCAGGGGCTGCAGGCCACACGAGGCTGTTCTCTGCTCTTGTGAATAACTACTGTCAGCAGCCCTTCCTCAAGGGCAGCTCTAAAAGCTTTTGATGCAGATAAACTCTCCAGTGATACTCACTTACTCAGTATTAGTCAATAATTATTGCTCAACTTCTATTTTCCAAGCCGCATATTCCAGAGCCAAACACCAGAGACAAGGCAGTCAATGCAAGTGGGGAAAGCCTATACACATTATAATAGACTGGAGTCTCAGCTACTTAAGTAGGCAGCATGCTGCCAGTTTACACCAAGCTCCAGTCCTGATAGGCATTTGCAAATGCAATAGAAAAGGACAAAGGCAGAGCTAGATCTCAGAGCAAGGACCAGTAGCTTCAGGAAGATGGATATGTATCTCAATGAGACTGTAATAATTCAGCCCCAGAAAGCTGCTGTTTGAAACAGAAGTCAGCAGGATGCCTAAGCATAAACATGCAATAAAAACAAAACCTTACTTTTCAGTTCACCAAGGAAAGCAGGAGGGACACAAGTATTTGTGAGACAGAGCTGTGAGTCCAGGAAAGGCTGTGGAGTAGCTTAAACTCCAGCAGCATGTGGTAGTGTGCTCTGGGCTGCCAAGAAGCGAGAGCGTGGAGGTTTCCCTCCTTTGGCTCCAGGGCAGGATCGGTAACTACACCAGAAACAGTTTGTAATTCCTATAACTGGTAGCAAGAAAAAACATTTAAAATGTAAATTGCACAAGGACCTGCAATGAGCCTTGGCAAATATGCACTAGACTGGGAGTGTTGAATGCCCGACAGGGCAGCATCTGAAGACCCAAACCCGCTGCCCCTGGTGGGCTTCAGCCAGGGAGGCTGAAGGTGGTCATCTCCTCAGCTTTCTGCCATCCCTCCCTGAGGGACTCCCAGCCTTGTGGCTGGGACTGCAGAAGGGATCATCCATCCCTGCCTTCCACAGGCTGGCACTGAAGCACTCAAGGAACAAGTTTGAGCACTGAGCACTCTCCTGCCACCCTGTGACAGGAAGGATAATCTCAGGCAGAGGAGAAGGATGCGTAGCTCTTGCCAGTTCCATCTCAAGATGCCACAGAGGTTCATCTGTAGGCGCACTGTGAGATCAAAGACAGATCAGACAGAGGAAAAGACGGGTGGAGGGAAGCAGAGTGTTGGCAGAAGGTGATACCAAGTGGAACAGAAACCCAAATTCCTTACAGTCCAGGACTGAGAGGCAGCAAGGGGGCAGGGGAGATAAACTGAGAGAACTGATAATCCCGGGAGGTGGAAGAAGTGTGGCCCCTGTGTTTCCATAACCACTAAAGGGAGAAGTGCAAAACATTAGTTATATAGAACTAAAAACAAAATTAAGAATCCCAAGAGTAAGAAAGCAGTCCTGATTACTCTCAGAGCATCCTTTATAAACAGCTGAGAATATTACATAGCAGAGTGGGACATTAAGCTGAAGCCCTTCTCACAGGTCTATCTTGCAGGCTTGCAAGGCTGTGGTGAAACATATGAGTTAAACACACTGGAGGTGGGGAGCAGGAGAGTGCTGCCCAGTGCCCCACAGCCAGCACTGACGGGCAGCCATCCCCTAGCCCTGCCTGCAGTCTCCAGCCTCACGTCTGCATGGCACATCTGCCTCCAGGCTGCCATCATCTTCCTCGGCCATACCCCCAAGGTGCTGCTCTTCCACTTTTTGTGGTTGTGTGGTGTGGCCTGTGCCCATGGCAGCCCTGCCTGCTGCACCCCTGCAGGGCCATGTGCTCAGACACATGACCACATTCTCTCTCAGTCAGTTCAATTATAATCTTCACTGTCAGAGTCCTGATGAAACAAAACCATATCAGTCTCTTTAAAGACACATTCAGCCTGGTATTAAGTGTCTCTCATAGCTCTGTTTGAAAAGCCTGGCAGGAAACTGACAAACACACAGGAGAATGTCCTTTACCCTCCTGAGCACAGATTTTAAGCTCATGTTGTCCTAACTGTGGGAGTAGCAGAGGGCCTGGTATTAGATGTGTAATTAAGGGGAACTGCTGCTGAACACTTAGGGACTGGCTATTAGTGTGACAAAAATCATACACAACATTAGTTAGCATCCCTCTTGTTAGCCCCAGGTACTTTCATTTCTAAATAAATACAGATTATATTCATCTGAATTGCATTCCCATAAATAAAGCTGGACTCAGTCTCTGTGCAGAAGGAAGGACCCTGGGAGTTGCTGTTTTCAAAGCATGGGCAGCAGAGGGGAGTGCTGGCACCAGCTCTGCCCCACGTGCCACATCCAGCCAGCACTGTTTAAATTGGCACAATCTCTTTGCCCTTCCTGAAACCCTCGGGTTAAAACAACATTGGCTAATTCACAATGCAAATGCCAACTGAAACATTTCAATTTCCAGCAGCAGGAGATGCTACTCAATTCAGCCCTGAGAAGCCTGGCACAGGACCTCTCTGCCTGTCCACCCACCAGCTCTGCATGTTCCCCTTGCTGAGGTAGAAACAGCACTCAGACACCCAGAGCTGCCTTGCATGCACCAGATGACACTTCTGTACCATTAAAGCAAACAAGGAGCTCAGTAAGAGAAGGAAGGGGAGATAGAAATAAGGAAGAAGGAGAAGGAACACTCATGAACATGAGACCACCGCCAGTGCTGGCTGAAGGTGCTTGGAGGCTGCAGGCAGGAGGCTGGGCATCTGCCAGGTGAGCCTTCCTCCAGAGCACTGCACACCTCTTCCTCCTCCCACTGCTCCTGGGCAGCTGACAGACTGCTTTATATTTCATCACCTGTGTCAAGTGATTTACTGTCCAACTACTCCTTCTCCTCTGGCCTTCTGAAGGAGAAGTTGCTACCCTTGCACCTTCACTCTATCCCTTTCTTCTCTGCCTGCAGAGAAATGTAGTGAAAAAGTATACCGGAACTCTATGTCAACTGTGTAGTTGTGTCAAGTAAAACTTCTTCAGGCTGCTTCCTTGTCACACAGGGGCTGCAAGTCATATGGGCCGGGACTGGCATGCTGGGCAGCAGCAGGGCTCCTGAGCTTCACATGGTTCCATGGCTGCTTGTCCTCCCGCTGGGCGTGAGGCCGGGTTATTCTCTCCACCCTCAGCAGAGAGGCTGAAAAGTGATGAAAATACTGCAGTAGTGGCAAATGCCGAAGACCAGAGAATACCTACCCACTCCCTTCCCTGTGCTGGTGGGCTCCTACATCCATCTCTGCTCTTCTCTGCTGACATGCTTTTCAGCCCTTTCTCCAAAAGCTTGAACTCACCTTTGCCTCTCTTGCTCACACTATTTTCTGTATTCACACACAGAGCTAGAAAGCGACAACAGCAAGATATACCAATCTGCTGAACAAGGTGAAGCACAGAGAAAACAGGCAAAAATGGAGAGGAGACCAAAAAGCTACCAGGGAGGGAGGACAAGAAATGAGCCATGAGAGTGAAGAGCAGCAATCAGATCCAAGTATGAACCCTGCAGTGAGAAAAGCTGGCCCCAGCACCACGCTGAAGGAACAAGGTGTGATGTGCCAGGAAAAAGGGATGTGGTAATGAAGGCTGAGGGCATGCTGACTGACAGGCACTGGCACTGCCAAACACCCACATGCCTCACTGTCCTCTCTTCTGATTTGCAGCTTGACAAGCTGAGGAGCACAGCTGGCACTGTGGAGGTGCTGGGAAGGACTGGGGGCGTAGAAAGAGCACAAAGAGGCTAAGGTGCACCTGAGTCAGGAGGGCAGGAGCCTCCAGGGACACCATGCTGTCAGAATCCTTCTCTCTCTGCTCAAAGGGGCCTGCTGCATCCTTCTTGGCAGTTCTGTGATACCACTCATACTTTCATTCCTAATACCTGGTACCTTGCTCCAGAAACAGATCATTATTTCCAGCATGCTAAGCTCAGGATTTTCCCTGAGCCCACAAACCAAGTCTCCCCATGGCCTACTCCATCCCCGATGATCCTGCAAGAGCACTTGGATGAGGAATATCTCACCATGGCTGATTGAGTTTTTTCCTTTCTGATTTCAGTGATGTAATTAGGAAAGTAAAAATGACGTGGCTTTTTCAGAAAGCGTACTCCTTCCCTCTTTGCTGGCACATCTGGAGCAGTGCTCCACACTACGTTTGTGTCAGAGATTTACTTCATTTGTGTTGAAAGACAGAGTTGTCAGAAATCTGGAAACTGTGCCAGGGTCCTACCTTAATCCTTAAAACCACACAGCTGCCTCAGCCTCTTTAGCACAGATTGCTTAAAAACGTGCTGGTATGCAATGACTTCCCACCAGCAACCAGCAGGAACTGGCAGATAATATGTCAGGAGATACACTCAGTTTATAAAGCATCTTTCTTCCAGAAGATCCCCAAAGCCCAGTACAAAAAACAGCCCAAATGATTAATTTAAATGGTATTTGATTAAAAGTCTTGTCCCTTCTCAGCTGTGGTGCAGGTGACAATCCTGAGTAGAAATGCATTTGCCAACTCTGAAGCAAGTGAAATAAATGGCAACTGATTCTCTAGAAACTGTGGAACACATAATTCTGTCACCAGTTGCCATGGCTCTTTATCACAATATTAAACTTCACTGGACCATCACCAAGAACAATCTTGCAGATGATTCAGAAAGCACAGTAACCTGTTCACTAGCTTCTCATTTCTTCCATTCAGACTGGTGTTCTTCATGGGCATTTAATGGCACTAAGCTCCTGTTTGCCACAGAAACACTCTTACATATCGCCAAAGAGCGACGGTTCCAAAGCAGGTCTGAACACAACAGAGGTGGGAAGCAGAGCGAGCTGTCAGTGAAGCTGAGCAGCACCCACAGCCAGAACCATGAGCTGGTGAATTTGCACACCCAGCAGTAACGCTCCTGAAAGTATCCCCCATGGAGAAAAGTCACACTTACTTCAACAGACTGTTTTCCCTCAGTGTACTGTGGAGAGGGTTACACTGCAGACCTCAATATATGACCTTCTCTTCTCCTGGCTTTCTCTTGAGCAGTGCTCTTACCAGAAAAGCCTTAGGAAATACTAGGCATATCCCTGTGGAAGTCATCAGATACCATCTTGTCTGACTCTGTAAGAAAGGAAGATAAATGAACCATATTTCCCAATCCAGCTTCAGAAAGCATTCAAAGTGCTGCCCTGCACTGGATTCCTGCTCCAGCACATTAAATAATGTGTGAGACTTGTTCAGCATACAAAATTGAAGCCATCAAGTTCTTCAGACTTTGAAAGTTCATTTACAATCATCCAGAAATGACAAGGAAAGAGCTGCAGGCAGCAATAAAGTATCCCAGCATACGTTATCAGTTCAGAACTAAGGAAAAAGAAAAGTATTTACAGTCTCTTTTGCTGATTTATACAAAAAAGGAAAGAAATACCACATAGAGTGTATAGGGCCTTAAAATAGGGCCTTAAAAGGTCATCAAGACCGTTCTCCTTCTCCAGAGTGGGATCATGTCTTCCTACAGCA
Organism: Colius striatus; assembly: GCF_028858725.1. Lineage (NCBI taxonomy): Eukaryota > Metazoa > Chordata > Aves > Coliiformes > Coliidae > Colius > Colius striatus. Next base: position 49,733,089 of record NC_084763.1, read on the forward strand.
CATACTTGTCCCACATGCTCTTCACTGGACTCCCAGTGCAGAGGCCTCACAGCTTTCGAAGGCAGCTCTTTATTTACTGCATCTTCTTACAAGCAGCAACCCGAGGCTCCCTTGGTGCAGCTTAAGCTGCTTATTCCTTCTTACTCCCATTTTTCTTCTTATACCAGCCCTCTAAACAGTTGAAAATGTGTACATTGCATGTTGCCCTCTTTCCCCATTAGACTTCCACAGGTTATGCTAGCCCTGGGCTTTCTGAGCCTCTCTGGCAAGTCATGTTTTGGAGATAATTGTCCTTGACCTCCTCCAGGCTTTTTCCAAACTATAAGCTACAAATACAGACATCATGCTACACTTCTGACATTCAGGTGAGCAAGGAAACCTCCTTGCTTGATTTTGTGCATCCCTGCAATGTGGATTATACCTCTGAGCTTGCTGCTTTTCTGCAACAGCACCACAGTGGGACATGTCCTAAAACGTTCTCCCTAACAAAGAAACTATCCTCCTTGTTGCAAATACAGAGTCTGCTCTAGAGGACATTTCAGAGCAGCTGTCTAGTTAAGGCAGTCCACATTTGTTTGCAGGAGTAGACTGCTGGCTAGAGAGGGAACATAGGAAGACTGGTGTCCCTAGGCAATACATTTGACAGATATACCACCAGTGACCGCATTCATCTTGTGATACAGACAACCTGCAACGTCCCTTCTGCGAGGCTGGTCCCCCAGCAGCTGCTCCCCAGCCGTGCTCCTGAGGTGGGCTCTCCCAGCTGAATGTGCACATCTGTGCTTCTTCACGATGGGTTTCACTCCAAGTTTTTCCAGAAGCCTATTTTTCACTTCCTGTAGACTCCTACCTTTGTGAAAGGAGAGATCACATTTTAGCCAGTGTTGTCTCTTACTGCTTGTCCTGTTGTCTGTCCATGCTGGAACTGCTTATTTTGGTGCTCTTGCATCTTCAAAAAATATATATATATTTAAAGAAACTACTGGTTTTGCATAACTCCTTTTTACTTTAGGCTTCTCCCCTAAAATTACCTACTAATTCTGGTTTTCCTCAGGACTTTGGTCTTCAGTTTGCCTTTCACTCACTCTGTATTCTTGAGCAGTATAAATATTACCTGTTACTTTCACACCCAACCTGTTTTGCTCCACTGCTTAGACTCAAACCTAGAATCTCTTTCTTAATTAGCTCTTATATATGAATATAAGGAAAAAAAATAATTTTCTACCTCAATCATATAGGCAGAAATATGCACATGTATATGTGAATCTCATTATGCTGGTATTTCTGACCACTGCATGCCACTCCTCCTTCCCCAGCAGCCACGCAGATGATCGGAGCCCTCCATGACCAGTATGCTGTGTGCTTTGGTCAACACTGTTGGTTGCTCAAAGGAAACCTGGTCCACCTGATTCTCCTGGTATGGCAGCCTGCAGAATCACGTACAGCCATACCACCCCTTCTCCCCTCTTTTGTCATCACTGATGGAGACAGTAACCCCTATGAAAGCAATGGAGAGGCTCCTAACTCCATCCTTTGTATCTCCTTTGGTGTTAAAGCCACACATTGCAGAGAAGTTAAGGTGTGTGGTGTTTCTTTGTGCATCAATGATGTCTGATCATCACTTTGTGTTCAGGCAACTATCTAGTCAACCTTGCCTACTAAGGAGCAGGTACAATCACCAAGGCAGTGACTGTTCTCTGCAGAGCAGCAGCTTCTCTCCCATTGTGATGTTGCTGCAAACCTTCAACTTCCTAGCCTTTCCCTTTGGAGACCTCTACAGCCACCTTATCTAGTTCTTTAGGATGGTGGATCTGTCTCTATCTGACCTTTCCTTGCATAGCTCTTGCAGCCTGCTTCTGCAGAATTTCTCTAGCACTGCTCTCCACGCTGGAGCATGTTATCCTCATCATCACTAGCAGAAAAATGTGAGTTTAGCCCTTGGCAAACCAGCTCAGGACCCAGGATGAAGCCTGGTCTGTTTGTGGTGACTAAGTGGGCCTGGCCCTCACAGCTGCAGGTCAAGGAAGGTCTCAGCTCCAGCAGCACTGTTTCCTCATTCCTGCATTGCAGACTGTGACCCAGCCCCAGACATTAGCCATGTGAAACTCCCCTTGTTGCCCTCTATTCATTCACAGCTGCTGAGACTGAAGGTTCACAGACCCTCTCCCAGCCTGGCTGTGTCCTGCTCTCTTATTAGGTTGCAAAAAGGAGGGCAGAGATGCTACCACTCATTAAACTGATGCAGCAGGAGAAGCAGCAGCAGATGGCTCTGGCTTGAGGGATTATGTGGTTGTGCTGAGATTCTCTATAAACTCGGCTCAGCCAGACAACATTTCACGTGATCTGGAAAGACTAAATGAGAGAGTCTTAAAGCAGGTGAAGAGGAGGAGCATCCAAGCCACAACCAAAACCCCTTCATCCGTTTCTGAACAAGGTTATTGCTTCTGGCTGCCAGGGCAGCTTGTCTCACAACTACAGAGGTTGGCTGTCCCTATGTTAAACATTATGAAAAAGATGGTAATTAATGGCCCTCTGTTTCTTTACAGTCAGTTCTTCAGATAGTTCACGTTTTGACCCTCTTGAGGACACTACATTTATTTCTTCCGTCTTGGAAGGACTGGGTTAAGATCAAGGTTATACTCTCCTAGCCCAAATATGGACAGGTGTCCAAATGTCAAGCTTACCAAAATAGGGCCATTTCCAAACTGTGCTTATCAGTTGTTGCTTTACAATCATTGACAAAGGAACAGACATAAATGACTCAAGTTTGTGTCCATCTCCTTGACACTGAAAAAAGCATTCTTAAGTATTTAAGTCAAGAGTCATCTGTCAAGACTCCACATTTTTTTATGTCTCTTTTTTTTTTGTCACAGACATCTGCACTTCTTCATGATACCCAACACTGCTGTTTGGTATCTCCACTACAGGACCTGGGACCTCGGAATTGCTGAGCTCTCAGAGGGAGAGATTGCTGGGGCTGAGATAAGAAATTAAAGGAAGTTTGTAGAGATGCCACCAGTGAGTAGCTTGGGAAAAAGCTACAGAGGCATGTGCAGTCAGCATGCTTAGATTAGGAAGTCTGCCCCAAAATTCATGACTTGGATGCATGCTTGGAATTTTACAGATGCTAATTCATTGAATAAGCTTAGCTTTTGCAGTAGAAGCTCATGCTGAAAAATAACCAAGCTAAGATACCTGCTTATCACAGTAATGTTCTCCTTCCTTTCTTAGTAATTTTAGTAGCTGTCACTGCATCTTGTTTTAGGACAGACTGGGCTGTGCAGAGTGAGGGCTGTTTCCTAGGTTCTGAAATGCCTCAAATCCTTTTTGGAGCTCAGAAGCAACTCTTCACTATTCTCAACTAAAATTATGAGGAGCATTCCCATAATTCATCCTGAGTCTAGGTGAGTCTTTACTCAGCCTGAGCACTGATCAACTGTTGGCACAACCCAAAGCCACAGAAGACCTCCGTGACCCTTTCAGTTGCTATTGCATGACTACATTTGACCCATGAATGAACAGGTAACAGACAGGATCTCCACCTAGGTCACACCCAGGAAAATGTTTTCTTAATGCTAGACATGGGTTTGTGGTACAGAGGAGGTATTTTGGCAGAGAGACCAGCCTGTGTCCAAGCAGATTTGGGAAGTCAAACATACAGGAGCCAAGTCTTGGTTCTCACATTAAAACCAATCAATCAGACTGCTTAATCATCTCATTGCGACACTCTGGTTGTGCTGCCAAGCTGGGCTGGTCAACAGATTTTGTCTTCTCTCCAATATACACTGGGACTAGCAAAACAGGCTACGACATCCCACCTCTTGTGGGAGCTGCCAGGGCCTCTTCCTTCATGAAGACAGATAGATGCAAAATCAGGGCAGAGAGCAGAGCAAAGAGAACGGGCAGTCAACAGCATTCCCATCCTCTTGTCCAAATTTTCTGCCTCCCAAATTGCTAAGGTTTGAAATAAAATTAACTTATGTAGCCCTGTAAGAAGCAAGGGACATTTAGACAGAAATGCAGAGGAGAACTGGTGTTATAGAGAAACATGCCATGCTAAATGAGAAGAAACGTCCAGGAAAACAAAGCCAACCAGCAAGGTCCAAGAGGACGCATGCCCAGTATGGATATTAATACAAAACACATTCAAAAGCACATATTAACCTTTCTTCAATAAACAAGTAATCCCAGCATAGCTGCTCTCTTCCATGAATCGAAGCACCTTGTGAAAATGTCTTCTGAGGGCCACTCAGCCTGTGCTGTGTGCCCCTTTCTCACCAGCTTTGCACCGTGGAAGCACCTCCAGTAAGTGCCAGCAGGAGCCAGGGTCTCACCCAGCAGAGGCTGAGTGCTGACTTCAAACTCCTGCTCCACAGAATGCCTTTGGCATGGGCCTTTGACCACTGTTTAAGGCGTTATAGTGTGAATTATCACTGCAACCATCAGTTACTAAAACGAAATCGGTCAGATTGCAGAATGAAGCCTACAGAAGAAAAAGGAAGGAGAGCTTTTCTTTCTAAGGTCATGTTGCTCTGTGTAGAGCTCTTACTCAAAAAACATTTGGAAGAAAGCAAGGTCCCAAACAGCATCACCTCTCCTCAAAGCCAAACAGTAAGCCATAGCGCTAGTATACGGTACTCTAATCAAAATGTGTTCCTCTCTCCCTAAATACTTTCAACCCCATGGTATATTCTTTCATGGTCAGAAACTACTGGCTTCACCTCCCCATTTTTCAGCATAGCACCTCTGTAATGAAACAGGTTGCAGCTGTGCCCACGCGTTTGGCTTCGTTCAGCACAGCAGGAGATGCTGGAAGCAGGGGGTTAACGTGATGGGGGAAGCACAGCCCTTCAACTTCCCCTTGCAGCCAAACGCAGAACCTGCCAAGTGCTGTGTTCCAATAAAACGCAACTCACACAATCTGTAAGTGTAATAAAATAGCTGTTAACAATTCTGTAACTCTCTCTTTAAGCTTGTAAAAGCCTGAAGGTCAGCTGGAAGTCAAGCTGCATTTCTCTGGGAAGCGGACAGGCCAGAACCGGGTGACGGGTTCCTGTCCTTTTACCTCATCCTCTGGGCTTTCTGAAGGGCAAGCACTGCGATGGGAGGAGGTTTCTGCCTTACTCCCACTATGGGAGAGTAAAAGGTAAAAAAGGGTCTGTGAGCAGAGGTGAGTGGGTAGTAAAGAGCCTTGCACTTTTAGAGCTGCTCAGGTCTGCCTTTCATCAGCAGTGATGCTGGGTGCACATCTTCTCAGCTGGGTGGTTTGCGAGAAACAAGCTGATGGATTCCTTTCTCTGGGCTTGATGCTAAAGACCATGGAGTGAAAAGAGAAGCAAATTCACATCTTCCTCCAGGTAGCAGAAAGTCTTAAAATGACACGATGACCTCCAGGCTCACTGGGCTTTAGGGCTGGGTATGCAAGCACAGCACTTCTGCAGTCCTGTATGTCGAAATGCCACCCATCAAGGGAACAGCACGGCACTGCCACGTACAACAGTGAGGAAGCAGGATGGATGCCAAGAGGGACAGCAAGGGTAGAGGAGGCAGAAAAAATTCATCACCATTCTCTTGTCACAAGACACTCCATTTCTAGTTTGGCAAACCAAGTGAATTCAGTTTTCATCTCCAGGGTCAAAAGCCTCCTCATTTAATCATTGAGATTTGGAGAGACAGAATGTGTCAACACTTAAAGTAAAAACAATCAACATGAAAACAATCTTTTTCCCAGTAATTTCCCCAAGTATATAAAATTCCTGAAGGAAAAAAGCATCCAGACAGACCAGACAGAATGCTGAGCAACACTACTGCAGCAGCCATGGCGAAATCTGCAAAATGGTGTAATCCACTCCAGACAATTAACAGTAGCAAGGATGAAGCTTGCATGGCTGGATTCTGTTCATTGTTTTAGCAAATGCTATGTTGTTCTATTTCTATTGTATTTTACATTAAAACTGAGTTTACTTCAGCTAAGAAAGGAGGGAATCACGGAATGGAAGGGACTTGTAAAGATCGTCCAGTCCAACTCCCTTGCAGAAGCAGGTTCATCTAGATCAAGTCACACAGGAACTCATCCAGGCAGGTTTGAAAACCTGCAGAGGAGACTCCACATCCTCCCTGGGCAGCCTGTGCCAGGGTTCCCTCACCTCAACAGTGAAGAAGTTTTTCATTAAGTTTAAGTTGAACTTTTTGTGTTCCAGCTTTTTTCCATTACCCCTTGTCCTATCACTGGACACTATAGAAAAAAAAGTGCCACTCCATGCTCTTGACATGCACCTTTTAAATACTTTAAACTATTAATGAAGTATCCCCTCAGTCTCCTCCTGCCTGAACAGTCCCAGATCCTGCAGCCTTTCCTCATATGAAAGATGTTCCAGTCCCCTGATCATCTTGGTGGCCCTGCGCTGGACTCTCTCCAGCAGTTCCCCGCCCCTCTTGAGCTGAGGAGCCCAGAACTGGACACAGGACTCCAGATGAGGCCTCACCAGGGCAGAGTAGAGGGGAAGCAGAACCTCCCTCAACCTGCTGCCCACCACACCCTTCTTGATGCATCCCAGGATGCCATTGGCCTTCTTGGCCACAAGGGCACATTGCTGGCTCATGGTTCATTATCAACCAGGACTCCCAGGTCTTTCTCTGCAGAGCTGCTCTCCAGCAGGTCACCCCCAGCCTGTCCTGGTGCATGGGACTGTTCCTCCCCAGGACTCTGCACTTGTCCTTGTTGAACCTCATGAGGTTCCTCTCTGCCCAACTCTCAAGCAAGTTGAGATCCCACTGAATGGCAGCACAGTCTTTGGGGAATCAGTCAGTCCTCCCAGTTTGCTGTCATCAGAAAACTTGCTGAGGGTCACTCTGTCCCCTCATCCAGTTGAACACGACTGGCCCCAGAACCAGTCCCCATGGAACTCCACTGGCCACAGGCCTCCAACTCGATTCTGTGCCACTGATCACCACCCTCTGGGCTCTCTCATTCAGCTAGTTCTTGATCCTCCACTCATCCAAGCCACACTGCCTGAGCTTTCTGATGAGGACATTATGGGAGATGGTGTCAAAAGCCTTGCTGAAGTCAAGGTAGATGACATCCAGTGCTCTTCCCTCATCTAGCCAGCCAGTTATTCTCTCACAGGAGCCTATCAGGTTGGTTGAGCAGGATTTCCTCTTACTGAATGAAAAGGCAAAAAAAAGTGCACTAAGCTGCAAAATTAATTTGAACACAGGCTTTAAGATCAATCATTGTTTCAGGATGATCCAAGAGTACCCAAAGCCCTGCTCCTTCCTATCAGGCTTTTGCTTGCCATTATTTTACGGTAGGAGAGGCTGGGGCCAAATTTGGATGAGTACTGTGTGAAGGACAGGTGAGGCTGAGCGCCAACAGCAGGCAAAGCATCACCTTTCCCTCCAGGCGCTGCAAGCCCTTGGGCATGGAGGAAATTCTACGATATAGCCATACCTGTAACACTTGCACAAAGTACGACTTTTGAAAACCTGTTCATTTTCAGAAATCCCATTGCTAAAACATCTTTGGCAGAAAGGGTACAAAGGCAGCTCAGGTAACAGTAAGTACAAGTCCTACAGGAAAAATTATGAGACATTGAGTTCTTCACCCAGCCTTATGTCTTCAGCTTTTATCGGGGAAAAATCAACCTGGGTGTTTGGTTGTCAGAAACCAGCTGTCACACTGCAAGATGGAGCTTTTCCAGAAGGACGTGGTGAGATTTGTGTGTGGTGAAGAACGACAGAAGCTCAAACAACTGACTTCAAAATTACCTTCTGCATGCTTTCTTCAGGGAAACACCATGGAAACGTGTGGGTGATGAAGAGAAGGGGAAACCGCACACTAGGCCAGAAAACACCCCCTGTGATGTCCCAAGCAAGTACTGTCATCCTTTTACCTTCCTACACTAGCTGAGCAGGGCCCACTCCCACAGAGAGGGGCACGTTCTCGGCGTTGAGCTGCTGCTGCTCAGAAGAACGTCGGGAGCGCTGAACCTGGTCCTGAGCCACCCGGTCCCTGCGCAGGCTCAGCGGCTGGCACTGGGCCGTGCCGTGCCCGGGCGGCGCCGGCGGGGCAGGGGACCGGGCCGCGGCGGGGGCAGGGCCGCGGCGGGGGCAGGGCCGAGCCGCGTCCCGGGCCCGCAGTGACACCCAGCGGCAGCGCCTGGCAGGGAGCTGCCCTCAGATGGGCCCTGGGCTTTATGAGACACTGATCAAAGAAAGCGAAGGGAACAAGGGAAACAAAGGCAGAGGAAGATGAGGCCAGGGCAGGCAAGACATCACCATGAAGATCGTATAGGAAGATGGATAAAACTGTACCTGGAAAAAGAGACATTGCATGTCTGAAAGAAAGCTGGGGAGGGACTTTGAAAGGGCCATGTAATAAGGGGACAAGGGGTAATGGCTTCAAACTGAAAGAGAGTAGGTTTAAATGTAAGGAAGAAGTAAGATGTAAGGAAGAAGTTCTTCCATGAGAGGGTGGTGGGGCACTGGAACATGCTGCCCAGAGAGGCTATGGATGCCTCATCCCTGGAGGTGTTCTAGGCCAGGCTGGATGGGGCTCTGAGCAACCTGTCTAGTGGAAGGTGTCCCTGCCTATGGCAGGGGCGTTGGAAGTGGATGGTCTGTAAGGTCCCTTCCAGCCCAACCTATTCTGTGCTTCTAGGAGCGAAATATCACAAGACACTTTGGTGCAGGCCTGAAGAAGGAACACAATTCATGACCAAAGAGGAAGATTCACTACGACAGGCTGTAGTAAGGATCTTTAGAGATGTAAAAGCAGAAGTGGGAAGAAAAATAAGCCTCAAATATTAAAAGGTAAGAATAATATTTCAAATGCAATGGCCTGGATGGTTTTAAATGGACAAAATTAGTAGACTAATTAAGAGTGAAAACAGTGACTCACTCTTAATTCAACAGGGAGTAATAGCTCAAGAGGAATAGCACGTGCTTGGAGACACTACTCCATTTGTATTCCAGACCTATTAAAGACACAGTTTGCCTTGGGATCAATGTTTTATTATTGAGAGTGTGGTTGAAAATTAGACTTTTACTCTTGCTTAGTTGAAAATTCAAGTAGCAGTTAATATGGCAGTTTGGTTGTTAGGATTTTGTTCAGCTGCACAGCAGGTGAACATTCATAGAGATGAAATTTTCAGGTGAAAGCAAACATGGATTCAAACCTCAGAAAAATGTGCCTAATCCAGAGAAGTCTCCATGCCCTGAGCCATTCTCCCTGCACAAGCACGCTGAAGTTTTAAGAGTAAGTTGTTATGAGCTTACTGCTGCACCAAGTTACTCTGACCTGCCCTTCAACACCAGGTGACAGCACTGCTCTTGCCTTTACCTTTGGTGTGAGTCTTTTCAGCCTGTGAAGTCAACAGACACATTTACTAGGCAGGTTTCTGATGGGACTTTGCTCTCTGAACTGCTTCAAGGTTGTCAAAAAGAACTCTGCAGGAGCGCATCAGCAGGAGCTGAGATGCAGTATTATGAAAGGATGTTTTCTTGTTGCAGGAAGCTGGATGTCAGATAAACTCTCCCACTCTCTGAGCAATTCTATCAATGAAACCACCTATGAAGCAAACAAGGGTCCTTAACGATCGTGTCCTATCACTATATGTATAAGCACTCTGTGCACACTCCCAGCCCACATTTCTCGTTGTTCAGGTGAGGAAATGCCAGGGGAAAAATTGATTTTGGATTATTTTTAAACAAATATAAACTCTGATACCACCCTAGGTCAAAGTGAACTCTACATCTTTTATCCTAAAAAAGAGAGCATAGTATCAAAAGACAGTTGTTATTGCAAGCAGAAAGGCAGTTTCATTTAGCAAGTGAAGATAGGGACGTGCTGTCAGTGGTTTAATGGCTTTCTCATTTACAAAAAAAAAAGATAAAAGACTTACTGTGAAACTGAATCTGACAAGAAGAAAAAGTTCAATTAATCCTTTCAAAATGTGGAAGAAAAAGCCTTTAACGATGCAGAGCAGAAGGTAGAGGAACCTGGATGGAGCTCTCAGACATCCAAGCCCCTTGGCACCATTAAGTAGTCCAGACTTGCTGACAACACATTCACCTTCTGGAGCACCATCTGCCATGGGCTTCGGTCACTTTTCCAATTAACTCTTCCCAGTACACAAGCTTTCTGCTGCTAATGAGGGTGCATCTAGCAGAGAACGGAAACCCCAGCCAAACTCCCACAGCATCCCAATGACACTGAAAAAAGGTCCAATCAGATTTTTGGACAGAGAAGTATGTAAGATCTCGACAGCAAACCTGCTTGGCCAGAGAGGCAGGAAAAAACAGCTGTTCTGAGCTCTGAAAGGCACCACGTTAACAGACTGTCCATGTGCCAACTCCAGAAATTTGGGAAGAAGTGGGAGGGAATCGGTTTAAGTGATTTGCACCATTCTGGCTAGTACAGACTGTGACAGTATTAACCAAAATGAATTGGATCAATTTTCTTGTAACATGCAGAGGGAAGATAAGCATAACTGAGCATTCTAAGCTTTGCTGTATTACTGCACATTTCTCACTCAGCCCAGATTCTGAGGTTTTAATCTGGAGCAAAGGGACTCATCATTGAGCACTGCTCAATGGCACTGCTTTCAGATATAAGTGATATCCCTTTCCAAATGCTCTCTGGCACGTGTGACAAAATGCTGTCACATGTATTGAAAAACTACTGCAAAGATAATGTTGTGCAAGCCATGTTTGCAAACCTGGTGTGCAAATCTGGCATACGGAAGTCAGGTAGCATAGCTGCTGTACGGCCCAGCAGCTCCAGGCAGGACCTGTCTGGGATGCCATATGACTTACCACGATGTTAACAGCTCCCATAAGACAAAAAAGTCTAACAGCTCATTCTCTAGAAAGTCCTAGATTACATGGGTTAGTGTCTTTATTGGGGAGGAAAAAATGCATGATGACTTCCAGATCCTCAGCTAACTAGAGCCCTAATTGGTAGAAAGTCTACATCAGTCTTTTCTCTCAGAATTTTCAAACAAAAAGCCATGGCTGGGAAATATAGAAATCTCAAGCAAGAAGCATGTTCTAGCAAGGAGCATCTTCCAGACAAATTAGTACAGTAGCAGCAGCAGCACATGCATCCAGCAAGGTCAGAACAGAACAGCTGCCAACAGACTAAATCTTTCCGAAAGCCTATTGGAGGAGAACAAAGAGAGAGAAGATAGAGGAACTCAATAGATACGTGAGAAGATTGATGTGTAACTGGAATCCAAAACTCTATCACAGCTGAAAACAATTTTATTTGCAAAAGAAGTCAATATATATGTGGATCTCAGCTGCAAATGAAAGCTTTTGCTTGAGTAACTGCAAAAGAAAACAACTGACAAAGAAAAAGCCAGGCATGGCAAAGAAACAAATTCCTTCTACATCAAAAGCTCTGATTCCTATGAAAATAATAAAAAATAAACACAGAAACCAAACCAAACCACAGATGAAACCCCCACACATCATTAACCAGTAATTACGGGCAGAGAAGCAGTGCTAATGTCAATGAGCTGGCACTTTAGCTCAGAATATCCCTCTGCAGGAAATTTTCAACTCAAGTCAGTGTATTTACAACATCCAGAATTGTCTCGTTATTACCTTACGTCTGTACATAAGATTGTGTTTTGGTGACTACAGAATATTATTCTAGGAACAGCAAGAGGAATGATGTATTCACAAAAATATCCAGCTCCTATTTCCAAGAATGGATTTGAAATTTAAATACATACACAGTAGCCAAATGTTAATTGAGGATTAGAGTGACGGCCCCTTACACATGGCTGACTCACAAGTACCCCCAAGGCATCCTGACAGTGATACTGAGGGCACATCACTGGCAGAATATGCCATGTTTGCCACTGCAACCAAACTCACAGCTACAAAGGATTCTGCTGCGTCCTCAGCATGTCACAGGCAAGGTGATACTGAACAAAAAGGTGTTAGTAAGATATGATAATCTTTGACTCATAGATTAGAAGACATGGTATAACTACACAGTATTTTCTCATATATCTTTGGGGATACTCCTGCAACAAGGCTGCTCCAAAAACAAACAAAAATGTTTTTAATTCTCTCCAGCCTCCATTACAGCTACCTTTTCTAAGTTTTTCATTGCAACAGTAAAGGGCAGCATCGGTGTCCACTAAAAGATATGATGCTTTCACTAAAGGAGAAACAATACAACAATCTGAAAAGGAGACACTAAATCACTACAAGACATCAGTCTAAGCAGGGAAAACTGACTGAAATTAAGCAGTTGACCACAGCATCTTCAGATTGAGACCAGTGGAAAAAAAAAAAAATCACACAGACCTCTGAGTCTTAATAATAATTTTTATAGAAGTACAATTGTAAAAGCATCAAACATGGGAGCCCCTTGGATCAGTCATGTGATTTTATAATTATAGTAAGCCTTTCCTTCTGCTGGAGTCCTTGACTGTGTCACCACAGATGGCAAGATGGTAAGTTCCAGCTGCACTGCTGGCAGAATGACTGTATAGGCTCAGTCAATCTCTTAAGTAATTCTAAAGGCCATTTCTCTATTACACTGAATAGTTGCTTAGGAAATGCCTTTCATCAGTTTCTCATCACTACTCCTTGACCATCCATACAGAAAACACATCCCACAACTCCAGTGAACACTCTCTGAACATCTGCCTAAGAAGAAGGCAAGACTGCCCCAGGAAAAATTCCCTTCATTTGACTTGCAGGTGCAGAACAATCCAATAAAGTCCCTTTCATTAAGATATGTCAACTACGTTTGAAAGGACATGAGGTTCAGGAAGGGTAATAAATGGTAAACTGGTAATGTACCTGTCCATTTCTTTGTTGGCCAGCTTCAGATAGAGATTTGAAAGGAATGAGAAAAACCTGGTTTCTTTTTTTTTCCTTCCCCAAGCAAAATAGAGAGGGACAGCTTCTGCATGTTGCTGGAGAGTCTCCAGGCCTAACAAGCAAGGCCAAAACATTTTGCCATTTGGCTAGTGTCTGCTTTAAAGCAGTGCTTGAAATCCTCTTCCCCAACTTGTCCACTGCTGGTTGAAGTACGGCAAGCTGTCACCTCTCAGATAACAACAGCTCTGGGTGTTTGAAAAAAAACCTTCATGTTTTTAATGATGCTCTGTTTTGTACAGCCTTGTTCGCTCTGTGGAATCTGGAGTCTCATTCCCAAGTTATCTGTGACCATTTGTACATTACGAACACTTTCATGTGATAAAACAGACTCGTACCCTTTAGGCTGGAAGAGAGATTCTTCCATAAAAGAATGAGTAGTACGATCAGCAGGCAGCAGCAAAGCATGTAAGAAAATTAATTCAAACCAGAGGTTTAAAAAAATAATACAAAGTAATTACCTACAGAACAAAATTAACTTGTGAAGGTCATTGATACAGGATGTTACAGAGGGCAATACAGGAATCAAAAGGAAAATAAGCTCATGGAAAACAGGCCCAGTTTATCTATTATGACAGAAGAAACTTTTGTCTCAGCAAGTAACTAAACAGCAAATATCAGAACTAATGACAACCACTGGTGAAACATCACCTGTATGTCCATTCATTTCACATGCCATCTCCCTAGGCTTGGGCAAGCTCAGGGTACTGAGCATTACATGAAACATGAGCCTCAGGAAGCCTTCTGTCCCTTCACCTCAGGTCTCTAAAAACGCAGAAACAACCTATGTTAAAATTAATTCACTGAAGACAACTCTATTCCAGTTTTCTGAGCAAAACCAAACATTTGCATGATATGAAACAAAAGAGCACATACTGGATTAAAAAGTGAAGATCAGTAACAGGTTAATGTATCATGATTTCTCATTTCTTGTTAAGGCATTTCAACTTGCTCCACTTCCAACGTGCCTTGTTAAGACAGCGCATTTGGCTTCGGTGACAAAATGATTTAAAAAACACCAGTCCAAGTCCACTCAACATAACACAAGGCAAAATAAAACCAACATCAAGTAATGTTTCTGGTGCTGAAAGACAGTACTTTCTAAGAACAAAACACGTATCATCACATGTTGACACCTTTATCACCAAGTTCTTTTTGTCATCCGTCACCTCCTTCTTTCTTACTTAACAGACCACTGTAACATATACACCTCTGCAAATATTAAACTAGTACTGCCATCGCTGTATTTGTTGTTGTTTTTTAAGCAAAGAAGAAGTCACGTTTATTTTGTAGTAGCAATAGTTTCTTTTTTATTTTTAATATACTTTAGGAAACAATATACAAAGCTGAGCTTTGCCACCATTTTCAAACGGCGGGTTGCTCCAATTACACAAATTCAGCGTCTTGTGATGGTTAAGAACAGCAGTCAGCACCAGACTTAAACAGTTAGCTACAACACAAACATCCTTCGAAATGAAATGTCATAATATCAAGACAGGTAAACCAGGAGTTAACATATGACAGCTGTTGGGGAGGTGTCTTAAATAATTCTTGTTGAAATTTATATTTCATTAAATATTTTATACACATTTTCCTGTTTACAAGTTTTAAACAAAACCTCCCTTGAGGAATCATTTAAGTACAAAAATGTTCAACAAGAACAGTTCTAATAAAGAGTCCCCAAACAGACCAAATTTTAATATGTGTTGACCAAAGGAAATGAAAACCAGTGTTTCTTTGTTTTAACATGTTTATTACAACAGATACAATTCACATCTGACTAGCTTTTTTTCCTCTTTCCCCTCCCACAACCACGTTAACATGTTCATTGGGCTATTTCCTTATATTTGAGCAAGTAATGTACTTTCAGCACACATGCCCAGCAGTACTATAAGTCCATTCTTACAGGGTGCAAATGGAAATACATTTCAATAATTTATACAAACAAGTGGGTTATGCTCAATCACTGCAATTTTAAGCTACTGTACACAGGAATGAAAAGATTATAGAAAAAGTGCCATAGCAACAGTGCCTTAAGAAAAGAGAAAATTAGAAGCATTAAAAAAACTGATAAAATCAGATTTAGGATTTAATGGGGAAATGGAACACAGAAAATGAAAAACATTTCTCTGTAAAACAGAAATGGAGAAGCACTGCTCTCGATTCGGTGCAAGTGTGGAAACAGTTGTTTCATGGTATTTTTTGTACATTACCCAAACTGTTGCAGCCTTAGACACAGATCGCCTGGCGCTTGCATTGAATTGTAGGAAATGCAAGATCTCTGAATGATAAATTAACTAAAAATAAAAAAAAAACCAAAAAAAAAAAGAAAGCTAATTTTGCAGACAGGTTTACATGTAAAAGGCTAGGTATTTAGCCACCTCAGCATTGATTAGTTTTGGATGTCTAAGCTCTGATACACATGGCTTCCCATGGCTTCACTCTACAAAACATATTTACAACGTGAAGAATACATCTACAAGAAATCTACATTTCAAGGGTTTTACAAATCATTCTTGTATCTTTCCCCTGAATTTGACTCCCTCCTGTCCCCTTCCCCATGTCAACTTTTTTTCTGCCCAGCTCAACGGTCCAAAGTCTACTCAAATGCAGCTCAAAAGTGTTAAGACTGGGCATCAGTTTAATAGTTCCTGTACTCAAAACCATGTGCAATTGTTTACAACTTTTCACACCATGAAGGAATTCTGATTCTTTAGCTTTTCAAGTTCTTTAATTTGTTGCCTCAAAAATAGTATCCTGCAAGAGAAAAGAAATAAGTTAGTATAAACATTTGCATTACAGAGCTATTAAATAACTATTTACACAAGTACTGCTGCAATTACAGTGAAATATGCCAAGCTCTTTAGCTGTATTCATAAAATTCAGATATTTTCAAATTAATTCCCAATCTGTTTGATCACCTGTCCAAACACCATATGCAGATGCAGAGACCTGCCATGTTTGGTACTTAGTTCAGAAAATGAAGTTGCTGGATTTCATACAGTTATGATTAAGTCCACTCTTCACTTGAACTTAACTCCCAGAAAACGTCAGACTGGAAGGGTACTGAACAATGGTGTTATGCTTATGTCATGCAGTTTTCCAGACTGTACAACAAGCCATTGCACTCAAATTTTCTGAAGCAAGTTTTCTTCCAAGTGTACCACTAGTATTTGGCTCTGCGGCTAGCAGTAGTCTCGTTATAGTAAGCTTCAATCTCATTTGATCATTAAAAGACATCAGAGGAAAAGAGGTTTTAACTACACCTATCTTAGACATAAATGATATTGCTAGCACTTCCCTTATACATTTTTCCTCCTTCTACTGAGCTGACAAAAACAATTACTGTTAATAGTTTGAAACATCTTTTCATGATGTTAAAGTATAATGCAAGCATGTGAATGAGTTAAGAAAATATTAATGGAAAGTTAATGCATAAACATTCTGTAAGCCTGATGCAACTTTAATCAATGTAGGAAAAGCATCTAATCCAGCAGACTTTTGTCTTTCAAACACATGCCCAGCACAGTAAAAATGAATCTTCTACTGAAAAGTAGTAGGTGAAAAATGATTAAGATAGACACACCTCAAAAAACCATTACACTTCAAAGTATATAAAAATATAACAGTCGGTGAAAAGTGCCTTTTCATATTCTGTCATAAACAATATACCTGTTAAAAACAATGTATTTGCTTTGCCTAGAGATATAGTTCCCTCTTCCAACAAACAGTTCTGTGCAAAATGTATGGACATAATGTCATCCTTCAAATGTATCTGCTTTGATAATCCCATCCTTTGCAAAAGCCTCCCCCTACCAACTCCTTACTTATGCTACGTATTCCATGCCTTTGGGATTGTAGCAAAAATAAGAGATACAAGTTATCACAGATTCAAAGTCATAGTAATTCTTGACAGCTTACAGATACACAGTGTACAAGAAACAAGATGCTGTTTAGTGAGCTGAACAATGACATCTGAAATGTTCTTTCAGACCATGTGTGCACTCAGACACAGCAATGAAACCTTAGGAAATTAAAAGTGTAAGAAACCAAACTGTTCACTGCAGAAATTGTAACTGACGTAATAAACGTTATGAAATAACAGTATATTTCATTTTATTAAGAAAGATTTACAAATATATTCTAGCCTACTTCTGACTAAAGGATTGTTTTACTAACTGCCAAAGAGAAAGAGCTTCTAGGACAAGGTTGGCTATTTAAACAGCACGCAACACTGCTAAAGCCGCTTAAAACAGCAGATCAGAATCACTGTACAACTGCAGTGTGTCTTAATAGATGAGATAGCATCATTCAAAAAGGAAACAATATGGAAGTAGACTCAGGATCATGACTACTGGTGAGAAATTTTGGCTTGTATTGTTACAACTGAACATTTTGATCTTGCACAAGAGTCTTCAACAACGCAGCTGTGTATTGCTTCAGTGATACACAAGACACTAGTACTGACTTAAGAAGCAGAATTCTAACTTTGCTATAATCAACACTTCACTAAAGAACCCCAAGATCTTCTCTGGCACCTCCTAACAAAGTAAAAACATATCTTTTTTCCATATCTTGTGATATCAGTGACACCTGTTCAAATTAGTTCTAGCTTTAGACCTAATAACTGTCGCATGCAAACTGTAGTGTTTCAGTCCAGTACAAACTGTGCAGGTGTGTACCTATGTGATCTGTGCATCATGAATGGACAGATATTTTAGAAGTAGAATTAGCATTAATCACTTATTCCTAATACACTAACGTATCTGCAAAGATACTTCTCCAAGTGAAAATATGTACAGAAGTTGCATATCTATAAGGTATCTGCAGGAAAGATAGTTTGCAAACCTGGTAAGTATCAGCATGCTTACAAAGTCATCAGTAAATGCAGCTCATGCCAAGCAACGTCAGAAATTCTAATGCTGCCTTGAAAAGTACCATTTCGAAAGTAAACAGAGAGCACACACTTACCTTTGCTCACGCAAAGTTGCTTGAATTTCACATACTCGAACTAAAGACCTTAAATTCTTTAATTCAGTACAAATTTCTGACATATGGACACTTCCCATGTTATGAGCTTCCTCACGTAATCTTGATGCCTGCAATGGTTACACGCAAAGGTTAGGGGTTTGAGTCATGCACTGGAAATAACTGTCTGTAGTCAGAGGATTGCTCCAAAAAAGTGTCTCCAAACAGCAAAGCGCTCTAACTTCAGAGGGGAGTATTAAATCCAAAGTACATTAAATTCTCTGCAAAAGCCCATTTAGAATCAGAAATTAACAACACTGGCTGCCCAGGGATTGTCTAACCCAGGCACGTGCTAAGGCAGGGATGGTCTAAACTTCCTTAATCCTAGAAAACCTTTACCCAACCATCTTGAAAGACAGTACCTAAGAGAGCTCCCAGTTTCCAAAGTAATTTGTTCAAGTAGCTAAAAGCCTCCATACACTATTTCAATGGCAGGTCTGAATTTCCAATCTACATTAAGCCCTAATGACAAAAACAATTGAATGTCATCTTATTTCCAGTTACCCAGCACAGGATAAAAAAAACAACCCAAGACTTTGCAACTCTCTCCAGGTGTTCTCTTTTACACAAACTCCATTAATTTAGTATCCCAGCACAGTCAGGTGGAGACAAAGCAGAGGTATAAATTTAGAAAGCATAACCTAACCCCAGTTTGTGTATTTCTTGAAGTCCTGTCACTGAACTTGATATATGACTCCAGAGAACTCAACAGCACCAAGGAGACTAGGATAAAGCCCTGTGTATCACACTGCAATGAGGAAAGAGGACGTCTTGCAATTGGCAAACTGAAAAATTGCTGTTTAGCAATGTGTGTCTGGCTGGGGTAGAGTTAATTTTCTTCACAGCAGCCCATATGATGCTATGTTTTGGATCTGCAATCAAATCAAGTGTTGATAACATGCCAGTTATAGCCATTTCTGAACATTGCTTGCACTGCAACAAGGGTTTCTCCTTCTCCCTCTGATCCCTCCAGTAAATAAATAGGCTGTGGGTAGACAAAAGGCAGAGAGGGAACACAGCTGGGACAGCTCATCCAAACTGACCAGAGGGATATTCCACACCATAACATGTCATACTCAGAAATAAAACTGGGGAGCAGTTTTACAAGGGCTGCCACTGCTCAGGGACTGTCTGGGCCTTACTTGGCTGGTGTTATGCAACTCTTTTGCACCACTAACACCACCACCTCATGCCACAAGCACTCACATACTTGTTTTTTCCTTCCCCATAATAACAGCATTTAACACAGGCCTTTGTCCAAAACTAGGGGTAATGGACAAAAGCTGGAACACAAAAAGTTCCACTTAAATTTAAGGAAAAACTTCTTTACTGTGAGGGAGCCTTGGCACAGGCTGCCCAGAGAGGGTGTGGAGTCTCCTTCTCTGGATGATTCGAAACCCGTCTGGACATGTTCCTGTGTGACCTGATCTAGGTGGACCTGCATGAGCAGGGCAGTTGGACTAGACGATCTCTAAAGGTCTCTTCCAATCCCCACCATTCTGTGATTTTATGACTTATCAATTTCTGGCATTTCTCCAGTTTAATAAAGCACTTTGTGTTTTAATTCTCCTCACTAAAAGTTTTTTTGGAGTGTGTTGACATCCAGGAGTACTCTGGTCTCCCGCAGGACATCATTTTGCATGTCCTTCCCACACAACCCTACAGTCTTGAGACTGACAGCAAACTTCAGCAATGACTTCCTAAGTACTTATTTTCAAGCTGACCAGTCACTCATCTTAAAGTAATCCCATTTAAAAGGTCTTAAAAAAATTTTGTGTCCAAGATTCATGTTAAAATGTACTAAGAGCAGTGGCTGTTCTGCATCATTTCCTTAAGCACAAATTCCACACCAATGGCTCTGTTGTCTGAGATACAGGTTGGCAATATCTTAAAATGCAATTTAAAATGAAAAGAAATAAAACAACCTCAAGAGTCCAAATGGGGTATCAGACTAGGCTGCACTTTTAAGAGCCATCTTGCAAGTTACTACCCAAAAGCCTCCAGTGTAGGCTTTAGACAGCATGGAACCACTCTTGAAAAGACCAAAGTAAACTGGGCTAGGTAAGATTAATATCCTATACAGGCTGTGTCAGACAGGGTTGCCTGTGAAAGGACTTGAACTAGATTCAATAAACAATACAGTTGCTTTGAGTAATACATTCCAAGCAGCTGAGATGCATCCAGTTTCCCTGTATCACCACAACAGGACTGGTTTCATGCGGTTAGTTATAAAATACGGATGGCAATTTTACTGGATTTCCCATTATGTAAAAATAGCCCAAATTTAGTCTGAAACCCTCTACATCATCTTAAAAACCAAGTACAACAAATAAAGCAGAGTTCCTTTTCCCTTGTGTAGAGCTAACAACTCAGTGACTCCAACTGTGAAGCAGTCTCAAGTACTTTAACTCTATCACCTAATCCATAACATTTTCCACACAACAGAAATACCATTATTATAAAAATTTGTTGAAATTTATGTTCTTCATACATTTCAAGTGAACTTTGACAGTGAGAAAGTAGTTATGAGGACAGCTATTCATTTGAGTAAATTTCAAAAGCACTGGTACTTTAAGTGAGACTAAAAATACTCAACTGCTACATGGCAATCACATGTAAAACTTGCAGGCCCCTGGCCTAATTTCTCTTCCCTCTCCTCTTTTCTGTCTAAGACCACGCATTGGGGGTTTAAATAATATTTGTAATTACTAGAAAAAGCAATCATTGTGAGAAAACCAGATTTCAAGCTACATGTTTTGCACTCTCCCAAGGAACAAAGACCAAGTGTACTCACTTGCTTTTCTGCATGGTCTGCAGGCCAGCCTTGGACATGCTTTATAAGGTTCTCGTTGAAGTGTGCTGCTAGCGTAGGTGTTAATGAACAAGTGGGTCGTACAGATGTATTTTGGGGTGCAGGTGTTGAATTTGATGCACTCGTGCTAGAGGTATGATTTGGACCTGGTGATGGGCTTCTTTGACTACTAGAAGAATTTTTAAAAAAAGCATTTTAAAACATATGTAAATCTACAGAGAAATAAAACACACACAATTGATTGCTTCCAGACACATAAATTACATAAAGCATTCAGACCACAAGTAAATCCGTTCCACTTCTCCACAAACCTCCTCCTTGTGTGGGAACTAAGTGCTACAATATAGCACTTTGGGGTTTTTTCAGTTGAGGGTTTTTGTGTTTAACTTTCTGTTCAAAAGATGTACACTGTGCTTGCATTTTAGTGTTGGACAGAGAACATAAAACATGTATGTTCTTCCTTCAAATAACTGCAAACCCAAGATTTTCAATAATGACGTATCAGATGAAGTTAATCAGGTTTGTTCAACAGAATATTAGCAAGTATCATAATAAACATGAAGAACAAAGACTGCTGCCCCGATCAAAAAGCAGCCATGGGGGCTTTAGGAGTATAATAATTTACTACTGTCAAAACACACACACT
The DNA here is from genome assembly GCF_028858725.1 of Colius striatus. Classification (NCBI taxonomy): domain Eukaryota; kingdom Metazoa; phylum Chordata; class Aves; order Coliiformes; family Coliidae; genus Colius; species Colius striatus. The sequence continues at coordinate 49,754,475 of NC_084763.1, forward strand.
TTGTGACTGTACATCCTCACTTAAAGCACTTAGGAGGACAGAGGTATCATAGAAGCAGTATATGTCTGCAGCTACCAACTTGACTGCTTTCCTGCAACATGTTCATAATGCCTTTTTTCTAGTTGGTGTGTTAACCTGTTGCAGGAGAACAGGTGAACGGAAACATTTCAGTTGATATGTGTAATGCCTTTGACTTTCTTCTTTCAGATCTCTATATACAAGCAAACACAACATTTATATTATCCAAATACTACATCAATACACAGCTCTTCCAATTCTACTTTGCACTATAATCTGAGTCTAAACCTTTCCTAATTGCCAGTAAAAAACCCTCATGTTGATCTTGGCATAGCAGAGAGAAGATAACATCACCCTCTACAACTGCCTGAAGGGGTGTTGTAGTGAGGTGGGGGTCAGTCTCTTCTCTCCAGTAATGAACGACAAGACACAAAGAAATGAGTTCCAGTTGCACTAGGGGAGGTTTAGATTGGACATTAGGAAGAGCTTTTTCACTTAGAGGGTTATTAAGCATTGGAACAGGGTGCCCAGGGAGGTCCCTAGGATGGTGACTAGAATATTCAAAGGACACATAGATGAGGTGCTGTGGGATACGGTTTAGTATAGTGACAGGCTTGACAGTATGCGGTTAGTCTTTTCCAACCATTAAGACTCTATAATTCTACAATTCTACGATTCTACAATTCTGTGATTCCATTATACTGGGAAACAGTAGTACTGTGTTTACAATCACTCTCACGCTATCAGCAGCTTTCAACACAGGCCGTAATTTCAGTCTTTTTCTTAAAACCTTCCTACTACTTGCCTGCAGGTAATATAAAGTAATATGAAGAAAAAAATAAATCTTAATTTATCACTTAATCTGCCCTCTTGAGAATGAAAACATCCTAGCAAAATGCTACTACCTTTACAGTCCAATGGCCAGCCATTTATCCTTATCACTCACACTTGTGAAGAATTATAGCAGATTCCCAAACAGACAACTAATTAGGAACAGCACACTGGTCTATGGCAAAGGCCTTTCATTCCTTTCAGTACCTCCAAAATTCAAAAGCTTTGAATATATTTTAAAAAATGCAGAAAGGTTTTGGCATCAACTTTGTTAGAATGTATACATTCCCTTTATTTCAGACAGCAGAAGTTGCAAAAGAGAATATATAACATAACTGGGGGGGGGGGGGGAAGAAAGTACTCTACAAGCTTTGTGCTTTGTTTTCTCTTCAGTAATTAGCTCAGCTACCTCACTTACAAGTCCTAACACTTCACTGTACAAATGTTCAGTTGATTTGGAAAAAAATGAAACTTAGATTTTGAAGCTGGAGTTGAAACTAGCCAAGAAGATCAAGAGCAACAAGGGCAGTACATCAGAGCAAATGACAGGTTAAGGAACAGGTGGGCTGCTTCTCTCAAAGGTAAGGGGACCTAGAGACAAAGGACACAAAAAAAGGCCAGGATAGTTGACAACTTTTTTCTTTTTTGCCTGGATTTTATGGATATGGTCTGCCCTCAGGCCTAAGTACATCAGCAGAGGCAGTGAGCAAAGTATTACTTAAGCAGATGAAGAAGAAGCAGCTAAGCCAACAAGATATATGTTCATGCAACCAGATGGCATGCACCCAAGGGTAACCAAAGAGCTGTCTAATACAACCGAGATGATGCAGTATCTTGAGTCACAGAATCTTAAGGGTTGGAAGGGACCTCGAAAGATCATCTAGTCCAATCCCCCTTGAAGTAACATGGTAAGAAGGCAAGTTCTCCAATAATGGGGAAAAAGTCAAATGTTAAAGCCATCTTCAAGAAGCACAAAGATGACAATCTGAAGAATTACAGGTCACTTGATCTTACTTTCTGTGAAAGTTATGGAGCAAGTTTTCCTGGAAGCAGTTCCAGCTATATGAAAGACTCAAAGGCAAAAAAGAGCCAGAACAGATTACGTCTCACCAACCTTACAGACTTCTGTGACGGGATGACTGGCTCAAAGGACATCAGGGAAGCAGTGATGTTAATTACTTTGACATCAGCAATGCCTGTGCCATCATATCCCATAGCTCTGTTACAACCAAACTGTTCACTTATCAAGTCCACATTTCATGTGTAAGGTGAGGGGAAAATTGTACCAATTGCAAAAAAGGCTGCAGTTGGCAGTTAAACAACCAACTGAAAGCCAGTGCCTAGTACTGTGCTTCACTGATTAATATTGGGACCAACACTACTTCATGTTTTTATTAAAAGCCTAGATGGTGGCACACAGGGTACCTTCATCAGTTTGCAGCTGGCAATTACTTGTGGGTAGCAGTCAATGCACTGCAGGACAGGTGACATAAATGGGCAGACAGGAACCACATTCAAAAAAGGCAAATACAAAGTCCTGCCCCTGGGATGGAATAACCCCATGGAACAGCACAGTTGTGTGCACAGAAAACAGCTTTGCAGAAAAGTGCCCAAGGATCTTGATGGACAAGTTAAATGTGAGTCAGCAACACATCTCTGCGGCAAAGCAAGACAGGCCCGTGCAGGGCTGTATTAGGAAGAGCATTGTGGAAGAAAGCAATTCTGCACCTCTCTTCAGAGCTGAGGAGATTCACAGTACCTGAAGCACTGTGTGAGGAACTCAAAAGCAGACAAGAATTAAACTGTCACACCAAAGGAATCCAGCAGAGGACCACACAGATGACTAGTGGGCTGAACCACATGCTCTATCAGAAGTTGAAAGTTCACTCAGTTTGGAAAAGAGAAGACTGACGGAAGAGGACTGAATGACCTTTTTACTGTTGTTAACTACCTATTGGGAGAGAAGACAATTGAGCTCTTTTCAGAGATGTACAGTGTCAGCACAAGACATAGACACACAAGTTGCAGCAAGGGAAATTCTAATTGGAAGAAACATTTCATCATAACAGTAGCCAAACACTAGAAGAAGATGCTCAGAAATATTTGAAAATCACCTAAGAAACTGAAGCTTGCCAGTCCTACTCTGAGTTGGGATTTACACTAGATCATGGCTAGAAGTCCCTTCCAACAAGAGCTATTCTGTTTCTATGTACAGCATCAGCACCCTGATGGTTTAGGGAAAAGCTCCAGTTAACAACTAAGTAGAATTGAGGCATCATCTGCAATGCTTATTTACTCTTTAGTACTAATAAGATCCAAGTTGCCCTATGAACTGAAGATGCCTTCACTCCATTTATCAACCTGCCTTCTTTGACTCCTACTTCATAAGCAAAAAAAAAAGTCACTCTAACACATCAGAAACATAACATCAGAAACAGGAAAATAAATAAAACCTGTGAGTTCCTCAAAAATAAAGTTCTATCTTAATTATAAGACATGCTGTCACAAAATACCCTAGCACTGCTATGTTAGCAGCAGGGGGAGCTATGAATGCAGCAATGACAGCCAGTTCTGAACTACTGCTATAAAAGACTTCAGTGAAGCCAGGTACGGCATCAGCTGCTGGCTGAGTTAAAAGACTGACAGTGCCACAGGTAATGGAATGCTTCCAGAGACAGAAAAACATCTCTACAAGATTATGAGACCAGGATGGTTCTGAAATACAATACTATAAACTACAAAATCTTACAGCCTACAAAAAAATAGGAGGAAATATCTCTCTCTCCTGTAGTTTTGTGTTTCATAAGGTAAAGGAGAAATATCCTGTCCTTTTTGGAAATAAAGATAAACTAGTAACCTATTGAAACCATTAATTATGCAAGCACTCAGTTCCATTTTTAAAGCAGTCATGACTCATGATGTGGTTTTAGAATAATCTCTTACAAACAGACTCACTTTATGTCTATCTTGCATTAATTTCCTAACTTACATGACTGAAGTGTGCACAATTTTCAAGTCTTTAAAGTTATCAATATCTATTTACATACTTCTTAGTGCTTCCTCTCAAGTTAAAAATAATTTAACTCCATTTACTTAAAACTTTTAATAATAGTAAAAGCAAAGGAAACCCAGTTGTGTTTTAACTCCTGCATAATGGATCTGCGTTTAAGCTGTAGAAAAATACCACCTCAGTTCATAGAGCCTCTTTTTGGATCACCTGTCTGCAGTTCAGGTTGCTGTTTTTCCTTCCTATTAAAAAAAAGAGCAGCCCCCAACCCAACTGACTTGTCATCTACATAGGATTAACCTGTTCCATATCAATTCAGAAACACTGCCCAAATGCAGGAAATCTTTTGCAGATGAGTAAGTCTATATCTGAACTGGCCCATTTTCATTCAAGTCCACTGCACTGAACAGAAGAAAATACCAGTCATGCAGGTTTTTCCAAATCATCTGTTTCTTAAATCTTCCATTTCTTGCAAATGAGGTATTTCCAAAACAAGCAGAAACACATGAAGAACTGATGCACATTATACCAGTCACAAACATGTAGCAATTTCAGAGATACAGGATACTAAGCAGTGTTAAGTATCATCACTGCATCTTTGATACTAGTCTGCATACCCGCTCCTTCTCTTCAAATATCCGCCGCCTTCTCTTCAAACATGGGACATCACTATCTGTGCGACCTCTCTGCTTCAGTAATACAGCTGCTGGGACAAATTCAGCCTCCCTTCTTCAAGAAAATGCTAATGCCAAACAGAGCAAGGGTTTGCAGAGGGCTAGTAAATCCTTAAAGGGAACTCGATGTGGGGTAAGGGCTATGCCAGAGTAGAAAGTCCTACAACCCAAAGGGAGGGTGGGGTATGGATTAGGTCAAATGCCAGCCAGTATCACTTCACACAGACTCCAGGCCATGGTGAACATTTCCAAGAACAAGACCATTCTCCTCAGCAAGACTTCATCTGGGGAAAGGGTGATAGGCAAAGGACAAAAGGCTCTGTAATTGAAAGCTGCTCCCCAAAACATCATTGCTCCTTAGAAGGTTTATTTCCTTTATTTAAAAGGTTTAGCTTGTTGCCAAGTATAATTCTTTTTTTTGGTAATGTAATTCAGAAAGATTTGAACAGCACCATCCATAGTCATTAGAGACTGGAGCTGGTACGCTATGACTTTATTCTATCCATTGAGCAAAATTAGTTGTAGGTGTAGATATTTGACAAAGATTAGATTCAAGAGCCTGTAAGACTGACAACTCAAACACTTGTGATCAGTATCACAGTGCCTAGTGTCAGTCACTGGGACACAACTGCCAAGCACTTGAAAACAAAACCAACATCACCCCCCAAAAAAATCCCTAACACAGAACAATCTCCTTCTCCTCACAAAAACAGTAAAACCCAACAAAGATCTGAAAATGTAACAAAAAGCTAGTGCACGGATGACATAAAAATCAAAGGTCCCCTTTGTCAGCCTCAAGAGGGCAGACAAAAGGACCTCCCTATATTATGATCTGGAAAGTATCATCACGTAGCTTCAGGTAAGCTGACAAGCAAAGACTATTGTCTTCTTCTTGTTGGGGCTTTTTGTTTTTTCATATCATACCTCATACCTTATTCAACCACTCTAACAATCTAGCTTTTAAGTGCAACACACTGTAGATCTACAGAAATTCATTGTGATGATGTACTTTTTCAAAAGTCAACCTGTAGTCTCCTTCTGCCACAGTTCTATAGCATGACTCCATCTGAGAAGGATCTTAAGTGGTTACAGAACCTAGAACCAATATGACAACGTGCACAGCATCCTACACAACGAAAAGTCTATCTTCCCAAAAGAAAATAACTGAGAAAAGACACAGATTCTAAACCTGCATTCTAAATCCATGCCTAAACATTCTTACCATCCAACATCTGAATAGGCTGCAATGTTGACAAAAAAGTCTGGCTATGGAAAAGCATTTGTGAAACTTGACAAAAGTTCTTACTAATCCAAAAATCAAATCATACTACAGCAAGACATCACAAACATCTAATACCAAGCAAAACACACAGTTAAGGCACTTAATTTTGCAACTGTACAAAAAGAAATAAAACCTCCAAACTCAGAAATCACGACACAAGGAATGGCTTGTAAAACTGACTCCAGAGTGACAGGCAGAAATATTGACTTGACTTTGCTTCTATGAATACAACCCTAGTAGTGGTGCTAAAAGGGATAACCTATCACATTAGCTCTGTGACAAAGGTACTTAGCAGCACTCTTTCAGTAGCAAGAATTAAATCCATGTTCAATACATAGCTTAAAGAAGAATTCACAAATTGCAAAATACACAACACACATTGAATCCCGACCAACATCAGAGGGCAGCACAGACAAGTATTTCAACATACCTTGAGCGCTGAAGACTCCGTGGAGAGGCAGGTTCATGACCTGCCTGCTTGTCAGCTATTACCGGCTGCTGAGGTGCTGCCTGTGAAGCTGGTCCTTGTTTAACACCTGGAGTAGCAACCTGGAAAGTTCAAAACTTCGTTAGACTTCACCCACAGAAATATCAAGTGTAAGAACTAGAGGAAGACATGGAAGCTGGGAGTTTTGATACAAGGTCTTTTGTTGACAGAATTTTTATTCTCTTCACAAGGTGTTGTTTTGTATTAAAAAATTCTCCAGTTTTACAGCTGTGAGAGCTTTTTTACTTAAATAGAAAGAGTTTAATAGATAAAACAGAAGCAAATCTAGATCCATCTGACTTCCCAAAACACTGTAAGTTTATTATGTAATATCATTCAACTCCATATAACTTTTGGCTGTACTCTCCATGTGAGCACCAAGTTCTCTTCCCATCTCAGAATAGTTATTTCTTATTCAAATAAAACTTTTCACTGAAAAAGTTAGAAGTTTCCTACTTGCAAATTATAGAATCACAGAATGGTAGTGGTTGGAAGGGTTCTTTAGACATCATCTAGTCTAACTCCCCTGCAGGAGAAGGTCAACCTAGATCAGGTCATATAGGAACATGTCCAGGAGGGTCTTGAAGACCTCCAAGGAAGAAGACTTCACACCCTCCCTGAGCAGCCTGTGCCAGGGCTCCCTCACTTGAACAGTGAAATAGTTTTTCCTTATATCTTCACCCCATTACCCCTTGTCCTGTTGCTAGATACAACAGAAAAAAGAGATGTCCCAACCTCCTGACACACACCATTTAGATATTTCTAAATATTAATGAGATCTCCCCTCAGTCTCCTCCAGACTAAACAGCCCCAGTTCCCGCAGCCTTTCCTCATATGAAAGATGTTCCTGTCTCCTGATTATCTCGGTGGCCCTGCATTGGACTCTCTCCAGAACTTCTCTGTCCCTCTTGAGCTGAGGAGCCCAGGACTGGACACAGGACTCCAGATGAGACCTCACTAGGGCAGAGTAGAGGGGGAGAAGAACCTCCCTTGACCTGCTGGCCACACTCTTCTTGATGCATCCCAGGATGCCATTGGCCTTGCCCACGAGGGCACATTGCTGGCTCATGGTTAGTTTATTATCAATCAGAACTCCCAGGTCTCTCTCTGCAGAGCTGCTCCCCAGTAGGTCACCCCCAGTCTGTACTGGGGCATGGGGTTTTTCCTCCCCAGGTGCATGACTCCTGCAGTTGTTGAACCTCATGAGGTTCCTCTCTGCCCAACTCTCAAGCCAGTCGAGCTGGTGACACAGTGTCAAAAGCAGAATTAGGTCATAACTGTATTATAACATCTCTATAAAGCATATTTATCATTGTGCTACTCCCTCTTTTTAACTGTTCTAACAGTTCTAAACTAATGAATGACCAGCAGCTTTTTGCTTTTCCTGTGTAGTACAGCTTTTTTGTATTTAGACACCTGTAGTGAGATGTCATTTTTTTCTGTGAATTCCTGAGCTACAACTGGATGAAAAGTTTGTGAATATACTAGGGACTAACTTACAGTACATGGAGTTCAAGACACTTTTTTTTTGCCCCACTCTCTGCATACCTCTGTCCCTTTTTGAAGTACATGCAAGAGAGGAAGCAGCTCCAAAATTTAGTCCCCACTCTGGAAAAAAGAAAATCAAGCTAACAATTTTAAGAGGGAGGGAAGAAAAATGGGTCCTGGGGATCTATAAAGACAAAACCCATAAATCGGGCAGCCTGACTGGTATTTGCTGATATCAAGCTGGTGTTGATTACAAACTAGTGGTTATCTGAATCTTCAGAAATACTCTCAGTTCCAGAAACAGTTTCTGGTGAAACAAACCACATATGGCAAGTCAGACAGTAGCCGTTAAAGTAAACTCAAGACATACTTTCATTTAAATATACAGGAAATCTTGATGTAATCTCAAGCCTATTTACATGTCTAAGAGGAAAAGTCACTTTTAAAAATTATCAAAAGCCAAATAAAGTCTGACTAGCACAGGGAAAGGTCACGGTTCTGGAAAGATAAAGCACTATCACTGTAAGATCACTCAGTGTGCTGAAATCAACAAAGTGAAAGGGGTAAAATAGCCGTTCATAAATCAATTTATGAAAAACACTACTGCAGCATCTTTATGAAATTTTTAACATGAAAAACGTCTACTCATATCTGAACTTTGTTCACTCTGTGAGCAGATATAATCTATTGAGGCCATTCAAACAGAAGGAAGAGTTGCAAAATCCATTAGAGGCAATACAATCAACTTGTAGGTCCAAACTGGAAAACTAACAAGCTCCTTGGCTGGTAAAAATGAAACCAAAATTGGATTGTAAAGAAAAATTAGGATCTGAAAGACAGGTGAGCCACACAAACTCTTTAACTATTCCCTATTTTCCAAGCATTTCAAAGACTCTAAGTAAGTGTACCAGGAACAAGGAAATAGTAAGAGCTAAATGAAAAAAACTATCCATTGGCAACATTCTCCCTGAGCTTGATAGGTCTGTGTAACACATTTTACAGAGCTATTTTGCAAGAATTCAGAACAGTTCCTGACCATGTTCATGCAGTCCTAAGAAACAGGTCCTACTGTGCAAATGGCACTACACTGTTTCCAGAGCCAGCTCAAGTGTCTGTGAGCCTGGCAGTGGGCTCTGCTTGCATGGCATCAGTTCAGCTTTGCCTGTACATGCTGCATGGAAGCACCCTAAGCCAACAAGCTTGTACTCTAAATCCAAGTCTGTCTTGGCACAGCACCACACCCTGACTACACATCCCTTACTTCAAACTTAGAACTGGATAAATTAATCCAACTGACATCTCCAAAGGAGTACTAAAAGAGAGATGCTCACGCTGGAGCTATCACCACCCAAATTCTCGTCTCAATCCCATTTTACAGACTTGAATTACATGAATACAAGAACTATCAAGGAAGTTTTCTTCCTACAAACTGGAAAAGTATTTGCTGCTGAACCGGAATTTGTTACTTCACATACAAAAAAAAAAAAATCATATTAATACTTCAACAGCTCTGTTCTCAGCACCAGATCTGAGGAAGACAAAAATCAAGAAAAGATCCTGCTGTCAAGCACTACTACTAATTTTGTTGAGCTGATCTGTAAAGATACTCAAGGTACTTGAGCTTTTATGGTTATATCCCAGTGTAATAAGAGTTATAACTTCCTCACATAGGGATGAGAATAAAAACTTGCCAAAGTATGTAATATTGCACAACAGTCCATCAGGATTAAAAGCATTCTGAAGTAAAGACATTATAGCTTAGAATGAGTAACTCACAAACTTACTACACTTGATTGCAACCACATTATACGTGCTTCAAAAATAAACCACATGTGCAATTTCACTTCAGTGTGGTGTAATCTTAAGAAAAGAGGGATTAAAATACATTAATTGCGAAGTATGTCACACTGCGTTCATCAAGAAATCACACACACAGATGTCACCACTTTCAAAAGAACTTCTATATATGTATCAACAAAACACACAACACCATATTTTGAAGATACCAGAAGTGAAATCCTGCTTGTCAAGTCACTAACTAGGCAGAGTCCTGGAAGTAAGGGGAGAATCTCTGCTTTTTGAGGAACGGCTCCCATACTGTAGCTACAACTTACACTGAACTCAGATCAACTTTTCTCAAAGCTGTATTTAGTCTTTAAGTTTTTTGCGTCTACTGAAAACCTGAGAGAAGGCTTGTGTGTTCAAAAGCATATTCAATTATACAGGGAGTTTAGGGGTGCTGGAGGATTGAACAAGATGAAGATTGCTCTCACTCTAAAGTCTACAGTCATGCTTCCTACACCAATAAGATACAGGCTGGGTTAAAATCTGAGGGTCTCAATGCTGAAAGAAAGATCTGTACAATGAAGAGACAGGACAAGTTCTCATTGCATGAAAACAGTAAAGCTCTAGGACAGGTCCAAATCCTCCTAAATAGACTTTCATTTTTCCCAGAAAGAACATCATCATAAACTGTTGGATTTTAGGGTTTAACTTATCTAAAAAGCACACTAGTGTTACGCCCTGCAGCTCTACCTATCACTATCTTGAATGCAAACGTTAGTTTCCACCAGAGGGTGCTCTGCCTTCAGTCCCCTATAGTAACAAAATCCTCCTTCACTGGGTCCTTTAACCCACTTATTTCTTCTCACACTTGCTCTGTAATATGAATCAAGTAACTAGAAAAAAGAAAAACCCCTTACGGTAATGTTCATCTTTAGTGTCTCTAAATACACCTGCTTTCCTCATCTATACACAGCAAAAGAGAGTCTCTGATCTGCTGGACAGAAACAAATACATCTGAGCTTCAACCGTATTATTCCTCAATATCACCACTTGTAGGATATGGAGTATTGAGCTCAGATTCTCCAAAAGACGTTTTTCCTCTGAAGGGTGACCCACTGGAGGAATCATGCACACCCACAAAGAAGTAGTAAGAAGAGACAACTTTATGTTTTCTACTCATCTTCAGGAAGAACGTTGGGAACTTACTTGTTATTTTCAACTAATGTTTCATAGACAGTGATCCAATTACAGAATTCTGAATGAATGGAGAGTCAGGGAGTGAGATGGGAAAGGGACATAATGTAATTGAACTTGTAAACATCTAAAATACTTCTAAACCAAATTAACGCTGCATCATATCAACCTTCACAAGAATTTCTCTCCCATTCAAAAAGTCTTTTTTCGCTGAAGTCTACAGAACTTAACTCTCTGGAGTCAGTTTCTGTTCCATTTAAATATTTTAAATATCCTAATTAGTTGCTTCCAGTTGTTTCTGCTTCTACTGGGAAAGATAAGACACGTCATTTTATCATCCTTTATGTAACTGCTAGCACACAGATATATAGCAGCAATACTTAACATTACCTATAATGGTTTCTTACTAAACAATGGCACAAATCAAAAGTTCACCTTCTGCTGCGATGATACCGGTGGCGTGGTCATCAAGGGTTTAAGCGGAACGGTGTTAGTCTGAGGCGTGCTTATTCTTGGAGATACATATGACCTTGGTGATGAGGCATCAGATGTTAAAGACATTGGAGATTGATTAGATGGCTGAGCTGCGAAAAGAAAAAAAACAAGATTATTTTTAATTAAAACACATTCTATCTTAAACGTGAATTAGATTTTATTTGGGTATTTCTCAGTGTGCTGTATTAGACAACACACAAACATGTTCACCTTGAGATAGCTGGGGAGGGGGGGAATCAACTGGAACAATCAAATGTTCAACCACAATCTTAACTAAAGAATTGTATTTTCCCCAAACCCTCCACTTCCAAAACTTTTCTGGAGGGAGGAAGAGAAGCAGCTACTATGCAATGGTTTTTTACACATAAAGAGACTACGTTAGCTTCATTTGCAACTCCTATTTTTAGACTACTTAACTGAAAGAATGCATTAACAGTTTAGCTAGAAGCCTGTTCACTCATTCTAAGCATCTACCAACAGTCCCCTGCCAATGTCTTAATTATTGGTTAAAAAAATTGCATTAGTGTAACACTGCTTACCTACTCAACTACATGCTTGTATTTATTAAGTCACTAGCTATAAGTTATAAACTAGAATGTGATGAAGTAATACTTTGCCTGGAAGCTGAAATATACTATTTACAGAAGACTACAAGAAAAGCCCACCAGACAGAATAAACTTTCTTTTAAGAACTTCATGCCTCCCTCTAGAGTCACAATTGTACGGTATTACAAGAAGGGTGTTCAACCGAGGAAGAGTTGCATTTTATATCGCACATTAAATAATGTGTAATAAAGCTTCAGAATAAATTGAGAGGATCTTGCATGTTTCACATCATTCATATAAATTTAGTTAACATACAAAGAAAATCTTGAAAGAGACAAAGAAGTACATTTACTTAGTTTTGTGTTGGCTTCTGCTCCCCATGCAACAAGTTCTTATCTTATCTTAGGGAAACAAAGTCATTCAGCATCCTCCACACCAAATGGCCAAACATAAGACAAGAGACAGCTTCTACACGTTTCAATTGATTCAGCCTTTATAAAATGCAACATAACAATTTCACTTAAGGGAAAAGAAAACTACAAGTACCTTGTGTAGACAGTTGTGCAGCTTGAGAAATCAGGGAAGTGATATTGAAAGCAGATGGTCCAGCAGTAAGAATTTTATGGAGTATAGACTGCAGAGAGGCTTGTGTCACAGCTGCTGTTAGAACTAAAAACAAACACTCTGTTTTACTGACAATTCTAGAACATCACTTTAAACTGTTCAAATGGGCCAAACACTATTTTTCAGTGACTCAAATTCAAGACATACACACACACACAAAAAAATCTTTTATAAAGTAACTCTTCAGCTTGGCCTTACAGATCAATAATACTTATTGTAAAAATAGAAGATTTGATCAGTTTGTTATTGTAGTAATCAAAATACGTGGGAGGGTTTTTTTAAAATATTTTTGTTTTGAAGTATAACTCGCTAAAAGAGAAGACAGGACAAGACTTCCTGCTCCAAGGAAAAAAAGAGAACATGTTTCAAGTTAAAAATCCAGATCCTCAAGTGTTTCCTCTTTAAAAGCCAATCAAAAAAAAAAAAACCACAAAACCCAAGCACACAAAGTCCCCTAAACCACAACACTTACTTGTACTGGGTCTAGCTGTCCCACCCCCTTCTCCTCAGGTAAAAAAATTAAACAACTTTCAATCAACTGTTTTAAAACTGCAGTACATAGAAGAGCATCCTATGGTACGAGCCAATGAGACCCAGCTTCTCTAATCTTTTCAAAAAGATGTACAGGCTTGGTGGGATACTTTCTGAACACACCTTACCCATGCACAAGTCTGAACAAACTGACTCACCAGCACAGAGTAACTCTGCATCATATGCACAGTAAGGGCAGTCCTGCTGTATGATGGTACTTTGCCCATGTGGACCTGACAGGCAGGCCCTCCTGTCATCAGAACAATACTAAACACATTCTTGTTCCAAGACAGAACAGATGCTGATCAGATATGGCAAGAAAATGACTAGGAACTTAAATCAGCAGCAAAGTACTACAACTGTACTCTTGATTGGACTTTTCATTTTTTTAACATAACCGGTCATGATACTCCTACTTTTTCAGTCCAACCCAGTGCACTACAGTTTTGAAAGTTTCTCCCTGCACAGCAAAAAACAGTAACATACCCACCTACTAGTACTGAATGAAGCCATAATATTTGGTGATGAAAAGGAAGTAAATAGACAACTTTTTCCTTATTAATAACCAAAACATACATAATAGCAAATTTTTAAGTAAAATCTTACTAATTTGACTTTCATGGGTTTGCACCTTCAAAAAGTTAAAGATCATTAATTCCAGGCACTATGTATGTTTTACTTCCTATTTAAGTCTATGACTAGTGCACAAGAAGTTTAAAGGAACAAACAAAAAACAACCCCACACCACTTTGATCAGTAACCTGCCACAGGCAGACACCACATTACATTAAAAAGACCACATCAACTCTACCTTTTCCTGCAGCAAAAGGCACTATAGCTAGTTCTAAGCGTTCTTCTAATAAACTAAGCCAGTTTGACAAAAATGTAAGGGATACATTGATTACATGGGCAAAATGTAACTTGCTAGCAAAACTGCTGATACGCTATCTTCATTCAGAGAGGCTAAAGAAAAAAAGTTGACTGGCAATGACACTTAAGAGTCCCTAGAAGTTTCAGTATTTGCAAACACACATTATTAGGACAGCAGCAAAAAGGACAGAAAACAATGAACACTGCATGAAACAAAGGAACAAAAAGCTCTGACTAAATTTTGTGCAACAGATGAATGCTGATACAGCGATTAAGTCAGCAGGCTCAATTAGACTACTCACATACATCAGCATTCATTTGCTTAACAACCTTAAACATTACTTGTCTAATACAAAAAGGTTTAACAGAAAAAAACAAATAAACAATCCCCGCTTTATCTAGGGGTTCCTTTATTCACTTTTAATGTAAGCTTTACGTTTACTACAGCTGTGTAATTAGTATTACACTCACTTCTGTAAATAGGAGATGACATCAACTTGAAAGAATCCTTACCTTCATTGATTTTGGATATATCTACGCTAGAATTATTAAGCTGCAAAGTGGCTTGCAGAGCAGGCAGCAACTGTCGAAGGAGATTTGGGTCCTGAAGTAACGGAGGAATTGGTGATTGTGGGACAGGTGAGACAGGAACTGTAGGAGCAGATGAAGCAGGTGCAGAAGTTGGATTCAGTCCAGAAGCAGAAGATGTAGAAGGAGTTGTGCAAGAATGGGATACAGACTTGTCCACAGATGCAGACTCTGAACAGAAGATAGACAATCATTTTCATTTTCCCCCAATACAACCCAACAACTTCTCAGTAGTATAATATTAAATTCACAAGATTAAATACTTAACTATCATTACAAGAAAAAATCCACACACATGAATATAAGAAAAACTGAAGATCTTGGTATGTAGTATAATTTATGTTATTGAACCTAATATTTATTAGGAACACATAAACACACACAAATGCTTCTACTTCGAGATACTGGAGTGAAAGCTGCCAGCACTATAAAGGGGAATTTCTCCCCTCCCTTACTTTTAAAGCAAACATGGGTCATACATTTTTTAGTGGAAACTGGTTTTTTTTCCTTTCTTGTGCTCACATATACTCACATTCTATGTTTTTACTCATGATTCCAATCCTTCTTTGGGAAATACACTATAAACAAAAACCTCACAGTCCATGGGCTTTACAGAGAGGCTAATACATCAAATTTAAGGAGAGACTATAAGCAATACTTTATTTATTCAGAGACTAGACTACAACAAGCTACGAAATAAAGACCAAGTCTATCATACACAACTCAGCTACATTACTCAGGATTCACAGACAGGATAGTGTTGTACTAGAAGTGTTAGACAAGAGCTGTTTACATCTCCACAGCAGAGTAGAGAAAAAGATCTAAAAATCTATCTGCCCATAATTAATGTCAAACTTGTCAGCTTCTCCTGAAGCATCAAAGCCTGTATCTTTTATGTTATTGATCTGATTTTGGCAAATATCAACAGAAATGCTTAGTACCTAAATTCAATTATACTGTAGAGAAATTTGTTCTAATTAATGTGAGTTATTCAATTTATTTTAAATTTGTCTTCCAGTTAACATAAATGTTTCTCCTCCATTCCAATACTCTGAGAAATTCCTGCACTGGAACTATTTCCATTTACTAGAGGTGTACCATCAGTCACTGCAAATATCCTCCAAGAAGCCTTGACCATCATATTTCACTTTTAGCTTCCCCTTCTCTCACCTCAATTTAAAGCATCAGAGATATCTGCCCCAAAATCAGCCAAGTCTAATGCCTCTATAGCACCAAAGAGACTGGACAAAAGAGTGGAAAGACAGATATGGATCCAAGATCTCACGCAGGGTACTTGCCCATGATATTTACAACCTGAATTTTAAACCCACCTCAAACTGGGCAAAGAACGTAAATCTGGATAGTCCACATTTCAGGTAAAAATCCAAACGAAAGCTAAAATAACTGTCTGGGAATTTTTTTTACTCTAAAAAGTGTGGGTTTTTTTCCCCTTGGGAGACATGGTCACAGTAAGAGGTGGCTGACTTTTAGCAAAGAACAAAAATGAAACAGTTCTGGTTTGTTTTACAAGAATAAAGTGTTAGAAAATATCTAGAAGCTTTTTTTTTTTCCTGACAGCCTTAATCACAATCTTTGACTAATTTGGAGAAGAACTCTAACATTTAAATAATTTTTAACATTTATATCAATACATAAATCAAATTATATTAGCAATCTCAGTGAAAAGAAAGACTTCTGCTTCCAGGCACTTACAATAGAAAGAGATCATAATGGATCATATATACTCCCAAAAATAGTTTCCAGCTAAGTAGCTGACAAATCTAAGCCAGAATACTCAAGAATACAAGTCTGACACCTTGCCAGGATGCCACAGCCAGGGCACACAGACTTATTTTGATGTTTCAGGAAAAATTAACAGAAAAAGGCAACCTTATCTCATTACAGGTTGCTCAGGACAAGGGGTTGTCTGTCAATGTATCTGTAAAGGGATCTGGTCATTTGGCCAGAAGCTTTCATAAAAACTCCCAACTGTTATACACACTAAAGACAAAAAATAGCAGTTACTAAATTTTTATTTGCTTTTCAGTAACATGGGACCAGGCCAGCTGATTAGGTTTTAGTTCCCCTTAAAACAGTGAGTCATTAGTAAAAGTCTTTGTTATAGAAGTATATACAAAAGTATATAAGTACATATCTTTTATATATATATACACATATATATACACAAAAACTTATGTGTTCAAAGTGAACTTATTGAGACAACTGCAAGTCAAGACACAACAAACAAACAAGAATCTTATATTTAACAAAATCTCATAAGATTTAAACTGAATTAATGATCTGTCCTAGTCCAAATAAGGACAGTGACATACATTGACAAGCAACAGCAAGTGAATTAAGCACAAGGAATCATGTTAGTATTTATATGTGCAAATCTAATATGCAAGTGTTTTGAATACCTTAGGAAAAAATCACAACCAATCAACCAAAAGAGACTCAACAAACCATCCTAATTTAAAAACAAACAGAAGAGAAAATATATACAAAGCAACAGCCAGCAACTGTTTCAGTGTATGTTTTGCTACAAAGTTTACTTTCTCAATATTTCAACATGGGTTCCCAGTTTCTAAAACATTTACTAGGACTTAAAAAAATGCTTAGAATTACAGTCTTGTAATTCTTAAATGCACTCGAAACCTCAAACACAGTACAGTCAAAATGAACAAAGAATATATAGTTATAAATATTAATGAGATTCCCCCCTCAGTCTTCTCCAGACTAAACAGCCCCAGTTCCCGCAGCCTTTCCTCAGAAGGAAGATGCTCCAGTCCCCTGATCATCTTGGTGGCCATGCACTGGACTCTCTCCAGCAGTTCCCTGTCCCTCTTGAGCTGGAGAGCCCAGAACTGGACACAGGACTCCAGATGAGGCCTCACCAGGGCAGAGTAGAGAGGAAGGAAAATCTCCCTTGACCTGCTGGCCACACTGTTCTTGAAACATCCCAGGCTGCCATTGGCCTTCTTGGCCACAAGGGCACATTGCTGGCTCATGGTTAGTTTATTGCCAACCAGCACTCCCAGGTCTCTCTCCACAGAGCTGCTCTCCAGCAGGTCAATCCCCAGTCAGAGCAGGGTTGGACTAGATCTCTAAAGGTCCCTTCCAACCCCTACCATTCTATCATACTAGGAAAAGTAAAATACCTCTGCAAATAAGTCCCTTAGTTTTTACAGCTCTGATACGATGGTCTCTACACCCAGGCCAACATAAGTTCATATTTATTAATAAGCTAACTACGGTATCATTATAAAGCCAGCCTTTTGATTAGACGGTAGTAATTCATCAACCTAATCTGAACCATTAATGCTTCAATAAAACCAATTTAGAACCTACACCTGAAATTTTACAAACAAAACCCAAAAATTTGGTCTGTGTCTAACAGAAAAAAATATTCCTAAGGAGAACAACTACACTGCAAGGTCTGCAAAAGTCACACTATGATCGAAGCTGCCTGTTAACCAACAGGGCACCTCTGCAACCTCTTCATTAGCAACACCAATTTCCATACAACTGCTATGCAAATGCCTCTTCAATCTTACATAAAATTTCAGCTCTTGTCATGAAAACACAAAGGAAAACTTTTAAAAACAAATACTTTTTTAAAAAATTAAAAGTAATTAAACCCAGAGGCAGAGCATGGCCTGCTGTGATCTTTCAAAGGGTTGAAAACTGTTAAATCTATGGTTTGGCTCTTCTGAATAAATTAAAAAATGACAGTATTTTTTTTACACTTTTTTTTGGTGGCTTTAAAAAAACTGAATTTGCACCAACCTTTCCATAAGGTAAGCATATTAAAGTTTCCACTTCTGCAGCTTCTAAGAAAACTTCTAAAACAATCCATTCACTTTGTTGTGACAGTATGAAGGTACAGTATGCTTTCTGACAATCATATAAACAAGCTAATTAGATGCAGCCTACATACAGTCTACATATAGAACTACAATATAGAACAAAACAAACATTCTAGACTGTCAAATTTAATAATCACATGGGGGAAAAAAAATGAGCGTGAAATAATAAAAGGAAAACAAATCAATCAGACGGCAAATAAAACCAACTAGATGTGGAGATTAATTTAATGTGAAGAATTATTTTTATATTTAAATGAAACATTAAAACCCCTTTTTATAATGTAAATATCTTTTGAAGACCATATTGATTAGTAAGTTCCTGGACACGTTCCTATGCGACCTGGTCTAGGTGAATCTGCTTCTGCTGGGGGGCTGGACTAGATGATCTCTAAAGGTTCCTTCCAACCCTTACCATTCTATGATTCTACGATTCTAAAACGTTCTATTCATAACCTACTCTGTTGGAGTGTGATCTGCAATCATACCTTATGAACAAAAAGAAGCCAAAGTTACCAGGCAGTTTTTTCTATGACAAGAGCATTATGGCAAAGGTGATGCTGTTGCAAATTGCACAAAGAGGTATTTGAACTGAAATGAACTGGAGACTATTGCTTGCCCTAGGAACAGCCTATCAGGTCAGAATGGAAACATTGCACTGGGTATTTCCAAGTGGTGCAGATTTTTTAATAGCAAGGCCAAGTAATCCTTTCTGAAAAAACACTGAAGATCACTTTCAGTAGTTGTGCAACAATAGTCTTCAATTACAACCTAGGGTTTGAAGCAATAGATTAAAATGCTGCTGAATATTGCTGTTACCAATCTCTGCCCCCATGACAAGGACCTTTGCTCCTAAGCAAGCAGCTGATCCACTAGTGCATTTCGTTCTGAAAGGCAATTCTCAGCCTGGTATGTTACAGTTTAAAAAATAGTTACTCAGATTCAGTTTAACGCAAAGGGTGAAAAACCAGATCTTTGGACTGTTCAGCTCCTTGTTTCAGTGATGAGCTTGACAACAACACTGCTGCATCTCTCTTACGCCTCAGTCCCCCCGTTCTGTCTGCTAGATTCCTTTAAGTCTTTAAGCCTGTTCCTAGTACTTGATCACTGCTTTTTTGTCCAGGGTGTTCCAAGTTTATCAGGCATATTAATGTGACAGAGAAGTGAGTGGGGAGAAAAGAAACAAAAAGAGGAAATGCACTTTTTGTGCAGTATCTTCCCTCAGAGTTCTCTTTCTGACAACTAACATGTCAACACTCCCTATACAAGTAGCTTTAAGATACTGCTATATATAGCTTGCTCTTATTCTGCTGCATATATAGACAATGGATTTATTTATTTCTACAAAGATTTTTCTAATGACATGGAAATTACCTTCTACCATTGACTTGGTATTTCTCAAACTATCAGTGTGATTCTTGGAGAGTTCCAATAGCTTTTACTACTGACATAACTTTTTAACGCCATTAAAAAGAAAACCAAAATGCATTCAAAGTCCTTCCAATTCAACACCACTATACCACCCCATTACTCTGGTGTGTGCTTGAGCTGTACTTTTGCTCTCTAGCAACAGCCTTGCATGTGTGCTCTTCCAGTGTGCTCTCCGTGGGAGGAAAATTGTATTGCAAAATTCTCAGAAATTCAATGCCATATTGCCCCACAAACCTCACCTCTGCTATACTGATTAAACAACTACCAACTGCAACTGTTGAACTGATGATGATGAAGAACCATAACACATTCATCTACGCTACCTTCCTTCAAGGTATAGTCCGCCAACTAAGTTACCTGAACAGTGACAGTCACATTTACCTTTCTTAAACAGTTCAGTTTTAATCTACTACAGACCTTAAGCCATAATCAAATTTTGTAAACATTTGGTCAAATGAAACTGTGGCAACAAGAACTGGGTTTTCAAATTATCTGAAATACAGAAAAAAATCTCTTATTTTTCTCATTTGTCTTACTCCAGTCTGAAACCTGAATTTTCCTATTTTATCTCTGGTGACAAAACAAATATTAACAGCAATACTCAGCAAAGAAGTATAAGCTATTGGAAATAACATGTAACAGTCTTGCTAGTGTAATTGTTTTTTCTCACCACTGTAGGAATTAATATACTTAAAACTGCAAAACTCAGCCAAAGAAGATGCAACAATACCAGGGGCAATGTTAACAACTGACTGCTAAAAGCTAGTAAATGTTGCAAGTAAGAAAGCCACAGGATAAGAAAAGTATGAGGAAGAAGCTCTGCTGCCACTGACTAACCTCTTTAACCTGTCAGCAGCAGAGTCTCAACCCACTCAGCACTGCACTGGCCAGCTTTATGAGTTTTGTCAGAAAAAGTTTAGAGTATTGCTGTACTAGAAACAGAAGTGCTGCCTGATGGGACTTGGAGGGAAGGTGTGAGAAGAAGTATCCTACAGACAGACACACTGTTAAGATCCAGACAATACAACATTTCATCGGGTAACTGAATCAGAAATAGGAAAATGTGATGTGCCCTACAGATAAAGCAGCCAAAAAGTAGGAAAAACAACCCCACACTTTACCTGCATAAAGCACTCACAGTGAGCACAAACAGAAGCAGCAGATTCTGACTGGAACATTCAAATCAAAGGGTAGAGGTCAAATAGTTCCCCAGGAACTCTCCACTACTGCCAGCCATTGAGGGCAGAGGACTACTGCTAACAGCTGAGCTATAGTTCAGCCAGTGATTTTATTCAATCTCCTTGTGGGACTACAACATACCCCTGCAGCAAAAGAGATTGAGCTGAAAAAAGTGGTGGCGTTGGTTTTTTGTGGTTTGTTGCTGTTTTATTGTTCGCAACTATTACTGTATTAAAAAAAATACACACTAAGAACAGAATTATTCAAACAGTGGTACATATATGCTGACAAGAGACTGCCAGCAACACATTGACAAGAAGCAGGAACTCATTTAGGCAAGGACTACTGCACATACTAGTCAGTCATTTGGACCAAGTTATTTTTATAAGCAAAAAACACAGCTTTACCTCTTTTTAGAAAAAGAGAGGGAGAGCACAGCTAGCAAACAGAAAAAGATCAAAGGCTGTTTGCTTTACTAGTGTAAAAATAAACCTCTCAAACTATTTTCCAATTTTACAAAGATACTTTCAGAAGACTGTTTGAACTGTCTTAGGACTACTTTTTTTTGGTCATTTTGACTAACTGCTACAAACACATACCTTTTAAACACTGCATATGGATAGTACTACAGGTTCAGTAACCTCTAGGAAAATGAGTGCTAGAAGCAAACTATCCAAAAATATGCCAATGTAGAGCACTGCTTCTTCTCTTCTTTTAATTAAATATGTAAAATGCTACAGAAATTATACTGGTCAAATCTCTTGTTAAACAACAAAAAAAGGTATGTTCATCACACACAAAACCAGAAAAAGGCAAGACTGTTCAAAATACTCTTTGAATGATCTCTTACCACAATGTATGCTGCACTGAATTTCTCTATTTCTTGAAGAACAGAGGTTTTCAAGCAAGGTGTGAGAACTCACATTTTCTTGAATAAGTACTATAAACCTAACACTCATCTATTCTTACTCTTCAATTACTTACTAGCTTCCTGTAATCCATCCTGAAGATCAAGAAATAGTATATTTGCTCACAATGAAGTGTTGAGAAATATCAACAAGGCAAGAGTATTGCAGAGAATCTACCACTTAACTCACAGAAACTTAAAAAAAAAAAGGGTATAGGAATACAGAAATTAAGTATTTAATATGGAACCACCCATGGTAACACTGATTCTAATGTAAGATTTAGAGTATCAGGACCACCCTGTGTGACCATTTTCACTATTCAAACTCAACTGTTGTCCCCAAATGAATGTCATATGCAAGGAATACTAGAACTCTATCCCAACATTTGTAGCAGCAGTAACAATGGGAAATTCCTTCAATTGCAAATAAGATTCAGTTGCTCAGCGTAAGTGAAAAACAACTAAGGCATTCAGTAAAGCAGAAAATACATCTAGTTTGAAATCTGATCACACATCAAATAGGAATCAAGTACATGACAGAATTGAGTAATAAAAAGGATTAAGTATATTTTAAAGATAGTAATGAAAATAGAGACCTAAAAAAGAAAGCACTTGACATGGATGTTTGCAGAGTCAGGTATAAAAGAGCATCAAATTGCAATCAAAAACATAGAGGCTAAACTGACACACGTGACAAGAGTATTCAATGTAAGAACTATGCATAAACTAGTGCACCTTACTTCTTGCTTTACTAGCTTGAACATAAAAAGAAGAAAACACAAAAAATATCCTCTCTAGTTCACAGTCAACGCTCACATACCAGGTCATGTAAAAAAAATAAAAATGCACAAAGTCTCACGAAAAACATTTTAAAAATTCTTTACATGCACAAGTTTATTACACTGCAGAAATTGCCACTGTATCATATTGTTTGGATATTGTGGATGGCCAATTGCACTTCTCTCTGTGTAAAAGAAGGAATTCTTTAAAAAAGAAAACTGGAAGGCAGGAAATGAAATGTAGAGTGTAAGACCAGTATCAGACCCAAGTCTGGTCTTCTTTTTAGCACTGCACTGTTCTTGTATATATCAATAGGGCAACAAGCCATCTTTCACAAAAGATTTCAGTGTCATACTAATTAAGCACAATTTACAATTAAAATCAGACTTGTTTATCAAAAACTACTTGTCCCCCTCCCAAAGTCCCCAAAATAGAATCTTCTTATATAATGTTATTTTTTAAGAACTTGACCCTACCAAACCATCACACTATCACTAATGACACACATCTCCATTCTCACAGTCTTCTTGAGTTCTTCTTCCTTAATAATGCAGTACATCCAATTAAAATATAAACTTTTGAAGGGTCACAAACAATATACAGTGAAGTCTTGATCTTCACTTGATGACTATGTATGTTTCTGGTACATATGACACAAATACAAACTTTCAGTAGATTTAGAACTGAAGATCCATTTATCACAAGACAGAGATTAAAACAAAAGAATGTAGAAAAGTGTTGCTTTCTGCAAGAATCACACTTCTATTTATTGACAAGTTTGACACTAGTATTCCAAACAGTAACAGCAATTCGTAAAATACAGTGGTCCAAAAATGGTGTAACTACAGCTATGTTAAGAACTCAAATAATGGCAAAGATCCAAAACAACATGAGGGAGGACAAAAATTAAAATATGTCCTACTAAAATACATCTTTCAAACTATCATTTGAAATTATAATTTGCAGAATAAACCAGTGAACAGTAATATTGCAGCATCAATTGGAAATTATAGAAGATACAACAAATGTGGTTTAAGGGGAAATAAACACATCAAAACAGTAGCCGGGCTTTAAGTACACACAGTCAACAAGAGAAATATCTTCAAATTCTAGAATTAACTTACTTTGAACAAGTAACACAAATGCAATGTATTATCTGAAATATTAGAAAGAATTTCATTAAGACATACCTTTTCTCTCTGTTTTCTGTGCAGGGATGGAAGATGTGGATGTAGGCAGTTTTGATAAAGTAGATGCTCCATTAGCATCAAAGGATTTCTTTGGCTGGTGATCAGATTGTAGAGAAAATGGACTAGGAGGAACAGTGCTTGGGGTAGCAGTTGGATGAACCACTGGTTTGATGGGATGCTGTACTGGAGTAGAACTACTGTGAGTCTCTGCTCTTGGCAGTCTGTAGTCTCTGTCATTGTGCCTGCTTGTCTGAGATAAAATATTCTGTGGGAGCATACTACTGGTGTCACTGGAATGCTTGTCTTCCACTTTTTTCAGGATTCCCCAGGTAACGTTGCATTAAGAAAAAAAGATTTCATTAGAAACTTGTCTGAGAATGTAGTGACGTTGATTAATACAGCTGCACATCAACAACTAAAGAAGTTCAAACAGCTCATGATCAAGAAAGTCTCAAGTAGATGAGCATCAAAAAAGGCAAAACTTAATTCTACTCACTGACAAAATTCTTTTTCTCTGACCTTTGCTTGATTTAGAGTTCCGGTTTAGCACTGTTTGGATGAAAGGCTGCTTTATAACCACTGTTACAGTCAAGTTAACTTTTGAAGTCTCCTAAAAAATCTAAATCAGAATCTATTATTTCCATCTTATCTTTAGCATTGAAGAGGTAATTCATGTCATCTTTCTTTTGCTCACTGAAAATCCTGAACATTGAGTATCATTTAATAGTTTCAAATTCTAGCCTTCAAAAAGCTCCACTCCAATTGAATATTACTACAACGAATTTACTTCCAGTTGAATCATTCAAGATAACTATATATTAAATGAGTAACTAATCTGCATTTGTCACATGATCATTGACTTTGTAACATGCGACACAGGGAACACACCAAGCAAATACAGAGTAATTATTTGTATTGATTTCTAGATTTTCATGTCATGAAACAAACAGCTACTGCGATATGCTACCTTTCTGTGATATACAGTATGTTTTAGCATATGCAGTGTGTTTCAGCATACACAAACAAAGCCCTTTGAATGTCTGCATTGTCAAGGTCCAAGCAAGGAGTGGGAGAGGATGGCTTTCTATTCAAACCATCCTGAGAACAATGCTACAAATTCACCTTAAGTACATCAGCATACAGAAAGAATCACACAGTACAACTATTTCCCAGAAAATTAAAATGCAAATTAAAGCTCAGGATCAGGAAAAAAAAGTTCAGGAAAGGCTTTGCTAAGAGTACTGGCATGGTAACTATGTTTTCAATAACATACACAAGTCTCTGAAAAGCATGATATAATAAGATATTAAATTAGCTTATTATTTTTGGACGTAAAAATAAGGTTTTAGAAGAGACTTCTGCATCTCTATTTTTAAGCTCAGAATATGACATTGACTGGTCTCTATGATGACAGCTCAACTACACTATAAACTGCGCAAGTTGTTTCAATAACTACGTATAAAGATAATTGAATTAGGCAGTAGAGGCTGCAAAAAGGATAAAGAGCATAAAAAGCAAGTGTTGTACTAGTAAAGGTTCAAAGTTCTATTAAGAAATGTCACTTGGAAGAGCTGCCTGTGCTATCTGCTTTAGCCATTTTATATAAAAAGGTAAGAAAAATAGCTAAGGACAGGGCTTTACAAGTTTGGAAAAGAAAACAGTAACACAACCAAGATATAGAATATATTACTGTAAAAAAAACCACGTACTTCCACTGGCAAACCCACTGGCAGCTGTCGCCTGCATCACCTCTCTTCTGTAATCCCTATCTTTCGGAAAACTGTTAACTGACATTTTGCTTGCTTCTTTTTGTCTCTGCTCTCTGAAGAAAAAGAAAACACAAATTAAGTAAGAACTTACATCACCTACAGCAGAACACTTTCTATGAGTGAAATTACATGAGATGAATGAAAATATCCTAAAAGACTGCCACTTCAGGTAGGGTAGGCAAACTCCAGCCAGGCTTCCTTACACCAGGGCTTGTCAAAGCCCCCAGTAAAGCACTAACATTAGGGAGGGGAACGAAAAATAAAAACTCTACCCAAAAAGAACAAACAAAAAACCCCACTATAAAACAAAAAACAATCCAAATCAACCATACTTCCTGCTCTGGACCATCAAGGGATAAAATAGGGTGCCAGAGGTCATGGTAATGGCAGAAGCACAGTAGACTTGGGCCACAATCTTTTATAGCAGTAATCTATTAGAGATGCTCAAATGCTGTTAAATGATCTTAAGAATATTCATTCTTTATATAGTGAAAATAGACAGATAGATATACCTTTCCAGCCACTCTTTTGGTTTTTCCCATTGTGAAACTTCTGTTCGGCAGTTGTAGTAGTATTTTTTGCCTGAAGAGCTGATGTGTTCAGACCAATCATCTGCAGAATCATAAGCCTTTAAAATACAAAGAGTGTTGGAGAAACACTACTTGAGAGTTTTAATATACAAATTTAAAAACTTCTACCATGTCTACTACATGACATCCCCACATGCATCCATATCACCACTTCCCATTTATACTATCTCTAAATGACTGTTTCATTTTGACAGCTTAAAGATATGGCCACTAAGCTACTGTTGCATTCTGCGATAGTATCCTCTGTCACAATTGCCATCAACTCAAACAAAACCTAACAGTATCTTTGATGGAATACAGTGATATCAATATTGATTACACTAGTTTATTGCACCTTAAAACTTCCTCAAAAATTACCATCTTTTCCAAATTTTTCTATAGCTTGCAAATCTATCTATTCTATGTCCAGTGCAACTTTTAACAAACATCAGGTACTAAAATTTGGATAATGAAGTGACTAAAATTCACAGTGTGTAATGCACCTTAAGAAAAATCATCCTGTCTTCTCTAGATTTACCAAAAAAAAAATTTATGGAAAAACTTTTCTATTTACTTCATTTAAATAATCTAGTATTTTAAAATTCAAGACAGGTACCTCAAAGCTCTAATGATTACCAATTAGAATAGTTTTACAAGGTGTAACTACAGCTGCGGTTTATAGAGTGTTTATAAAATAAAGACTGATGCTGGAAAACTCAATGAAGCAGTTAATGTGCATGTTGCCTGTTTTAGACAAAATGACAAATATACAGCACAGATGAATGAGGTGACACAGTGATGAATACCAATCACAAATACTCACTGCATCAGAAGTTTTGCTTGGATTATTGCTGGGATTAGAAGAATGTGAATTTGAACTATGAAGAGCACTGTGGTTATGTGAATTTTCCTGTGGAGAGTAACTGGTCCCTAAAGGAAGAAAAAAAAAAAAAAGACTGTTCACCAGGTCTGTTTTCAAAGAAATCAACCACCAGCATTCTGAGGAGGTGGAAAGGAAAAGATGAGGAAAGAGAAGGTAAACCATCCACAGGCTGGATCACAGCATAGTTCAGATGCCAAAGTATTTCAGGAGTCTTAACATGTGTTTTGTTTTCACATGGTGTGAAGCTCATTTTGTCTTTCTAGTTACGATAATGCAGTACATTCTTGCACTAGTATTACTCTCAAACTGTACTTCACTACAAACAAGCATCTTTTTTATTTTTTGACGGTTGAAGGAGCCCTAACATGTCAATTCAGAAACTGAGACATGTTCTCCCCACTAAGTCAGAAAGTTTAAATGAGCTTATCAACAGCCTACAGAGATACATAAAATCAGGGTTTAAGTTCACTGGCACAATGCCATTTTCATAATCCTTTTGAGATTACCTGTAACTAGTTCTAAGTAACTATTTCTGTTCATGTCTATAGATTAATTTTACTGTATCTCAGTCTCTGCAATATAAGTAATGATACCTAGAATACCAAAAGCCACATTTCTCAAATAGCCACCTGCTTCTGTCTCCCTACTAACTGCTTAAGGTAACTCGGTTTTCTAACTCACCGCAAAAACGCTTGAACACAAAAGAACAGTTGAGAAATGAGAAGGGAGATAATTCTCAACACCTTTTACCTGTACATCTGTACCTAAGCTCAAGTCACCAACTAGAACTAAACAGTTCTAATTACAATTAAACAAGGCCACCCATCAAACCCTTTGCAATCTTATTTTAAATATTCTGCTTTAAGACCTCTAATTCCTTGAAAATTTCTAAGCAACTAAAACCTCTTCAATTCTTCTTTATATTATTTCCTCTTTGTAAGCTTTAAATGTTCCCATATACCACACCAGAGTAAGAAAAATCATCTTCAGGGAAAAATCTAGATATTCCAAACACACTTTTTGTTCTGCTAAGAAGCTCCTAGATATCCAGGGATGCTACATTAGGTACCGCTAGTGTCACATACAGTATAGCAACCTAAATATGAAGTCAAAGTGCTTTGCAAGTGGCAAAGATTGTATCTTGCAGGCAATTCCAATAAAGAACAGTCCACTGATATTAGACTGATAGGTGGGAGTGAAGGGAGTCATTGAAACAAACATTTTTTAAGTCTTCTAGGAGCCCAACGCACAGAAGATGACTAAATGATATATCATGAAGCAGAATGGGAGAGATTATTATGCAAATGCCATCCTCTGAGCCCTCTGATTACACAAGCATTGACAAAATTACTACTTCAAACTTCTTCCCACCTCTAATCTTGCATGTTAGAAAAAATAATCCATCACAAAAGTAAAGAGGTACACCATGAGTAATCTGTTCAGTATCCTACAAAGCTTAAAGGCTGATCTGCACACACATGAGTTAACACAACTTGAATCACCAGTAGCTCTGAACCTTTTCCTATACTATTTTGGCTAAAACCATGTCATTCTCTTTACAAATCTGGGAGTTAGGAAAAAGTCTTTCCCTCAAATACAGCCTGACAAAAGCAAGACAACCAGTCCTACAGCAGGAGTATCATGCATGCTCAGAGCCAGGTGGAATGACTTCCCATGGGGTAACTTAAACTTGCCAAATAACATCACATGATGTACATGAGTAACAGCAAAAAAATTGTGCTTCTAGTGAATGTGACTGTACATGTTATGCCAGTTAGAAAATTACAGAATTTAGATTTGAATATATATATTTATAAAAACAGACACATTTAATTCCCCTAAATGTATGAAAGAACTCTATTATAATTACAAGACTGCACTACTCAGTCCCACCAACAGTCTTAATTATGGAGTTTTTTAGACACTGATGGTGGATATGGCTGTTTCATATTGTTGTCTTAATCATTCTGTTAATAGTCTTTAGTTATTTACTATACCCATACCAAACCCTACTGAGATAAAATTGTTGAAATGTCTTCATGTATTTATGTAGGTTGCCTAATGGAGACATATTAGTTCAATTCTACTATGCTTTTCCCTTTTTAAAGGAAAAAAACAAGACGAAAATCTACCAGATGGCTTAATTGAACAGTTTGATATTAATCACTTCAAAACTTAGAAAACATTAATGTAGTTAATTTACCGTAATGATTTGCCATGGATGCAGTAATGCTACAATTTGTTCAGCATACTTCAGACTTGGTTGTTGATTTTTAGTTACTGTAGTGGTCTAAATATACCATCACAGTGAATCTAATCTAACATGCATAATCTAAACATGAATAAAAGCCAATAAAATACATATCCAATCAATAAAATCCTTTAATGTCAGTTCTATCCAACCCATAAATAAACTCTTCAAACTCACTGAGCAGACTTTCATCTCCCACATGGTCTAACAGCTCAGAAGCATCCCCCCACCACTTCACACTGTTCCCTGCCACCCTGGTTCCCAGTACTGAGTCACAAAACACGTTGAAGCGAGTATCAGAGCGGCTGCAGCAGTCGCACCCACCTACAGCTGGCCCCGATAGCAGAAACGCCTACTGTGCACCAGTTTCTACAGGAGCCCCTGGGCCTCTCCACACCAAGTTGCAGTCCTCCTAGCAGACCTCTCAGGCTGCACACTCACAGGCTTGCCCTAAATCAAGTACCTTACCTGAGCTGGCTCCAGCTGCATCAAAACTGTTGGTGGCTGTTCCAGCACTACCAATTGCCGCTGGTTTGCCAGGACAAGCTATGCTTTTACAAGGGAGCAACCATAAATATTTACCTGATGGTGTCTAGGACAACTTCACAGTGTAATTAGAGGCACAGGTTCGCAACCATACCTCCATTCTGTTCTATGCATAATATTGGTACATTCCATCAATACTCAAGCTGAGAAAAGAATGAGCACAAGAAAGGGCTGCCAAACTGACGTTTACTATTGGGAAGCTTCCAAGACCAAAGTAGATGATGCTCCAGAAAAGAAGAGCTATAGCCACATACATCTGCCTAAATACTTAAAGATCTTAACACCAAAACTGAATCACCAAATTAACTACATACTAAAACCTTCATGCCTCAGTATAAAGCGGCACGTACTTGCATAGTAGTCACCTAGGAATTCTGACAACCCAGACAAGAGAGCACCAACAGCTAAGCTTGCCAGAGAAAGTTACTCAACAATTTTAAAAGGCCACCAAGTTAAAATGGTATGCAGAGAGCCACCAGCAAGTGGAGGTCTATCTCTAAAAGGAAAGAGGGTTTCCCTTACTTGTATGCTAGGCTTTTACCATTAGCAAAGCCTAACCCTGAGACATTTTAAATTGGCTGTGACTTTCAGTCAGCTCTGTCTCCCAGCTGCATGCCTGGCAAAGTAGATGATGAGAGCAGCATCACTAAGATTAATCCTAGATCCTAGAAACAGGTTTGTTAAGGTAGAAGGCATATAACTGTCCCTCGAGACATTCCCTTGTACCAATTCTCACCCTTTCCTATTTCAGTTAAAACCTACCTTGCTCATCCTACTTTCTTCAATAAGAGGGATAAATATATTTGGTTTTAAAATGCTTATTTGCATACCTTAAGATTTAGCAATCGCAAATATACATCTTTGATGCACCATAGAGAAATCCACATTGTGTTATAAATCCTTCAGTTCAGCTACAGAACTTCCCATGGAAAAGTTTACTGCAGCATCACTGTGACTTTCCTCATCTTATTCATTATTTTGGAAGCAGTTAAATCTGGAAAGAGTTATTCGTAGCTGGAAGATGGCCAAAAGGGTCACCAGCACTACACAAAACAGTAGTGGTGCAACTGTGTGAGCAAGCCTTCACTAACGCTATCTCTAGTGATGATGAGGTCACAGGACAGGTAAGAATCAAGGTTAATTATCCTAACTATCTTCAAGTCTTTGAAACGAAAACTACATCTTCCTCACTAATACATGAAAATCAGAGGAAAACAAAAAGCGTGGTTCTGGGAACTAATTAAAAAAACAGGCTGTGACTTAATGCCTATTACAGATTCTGCCACACCAAGACTTGGTCATTTTCGTAAGTAGCTTCCAGATCCAAACTACCGAATCCTAGACAGTCTTACCTGCAACAAGGCTTCAACACTATGATGGACGTATGGTGAAAGAAGAATATTCCACTTTCCAACACAGTTACCTTTCTCTAATAATTATCACATTTAACTAATGTCACTATTAATACCACTTCAACTTTGTGAAATTAATAAAAGTTAAAGTTTAGAGTTAGCTAAGAATCAAACTGCTATAGTAAAGCAACTGTTTTCTGTCTTCTCCCCTGCCATCTTTCAAGAACACACTAAAACTCTTTCCCAGAATCACAGAATGGTAGAGGTTGGAAGGGACCTCTAGAGATCACCAGTCCAATCCCTCTGCTCAAGCAAGTCCACCTAGATCAGGTCACACAGGAACGCATCCAGGCAGGTTTGAAAACCACCTGAGAATAATACTCAATAACCTCCCTGGGCAGCCTGTGCCAGGGCTCCCCCACCTGAACAGAAACAAAGTTTTTCCTTATATTTATAATGGAACTTTTTGTGTTCAGCTTTTGTCCATTGCCCCTTGTCCTATCATTGGACACCACAGAAAAAAAAGTACCACCCCATCCTCTTGACGTACATCTTCTAAATACTTATAAGTATTAATGAGATCCTTCCTCTGTCTCCTCCAGGCTGAACAGTCCAGATCCTGAAGCCCTTTCCTCATAAAGAAGATTAAATAATTATACTCCAGATGAGGTTTCATCAGGGCAGAAAAGAGAGGGGGGAGAACCTTCCTCAACCTGCTGGCCACACTCTTCTTGATGCATCCCAGGATTCCATTGGCCTTCTTGCCCACGAGGGCACATTGCTAGCTCATGGTTAGTTTATTATCAATCAGAACTTCCAGGTCTGTCTCTGCAGAGCAGCTCCCCAGTAGGTCACCCCCAATCTGTACTGGTGCATGGGGTTGTTGCTCCCCAGACGCAGGACTCTGCACTTGCCCTTGCTGAACCTCATGAGGTTCCTCTCGAGCTGGTCGAGATCCTGCTGAATGGCAGCACAGCCTCTGGTGAATTAGCCAGTCCTTCTAGTTTGGTGTCTTCAATGAACTTGCTGATCTCATCCTGGTTGTTGACGAAGACTTTGAGTAAGACTGGCCCCAGAGCAAATCCCTGTGGAACCCCACTGGCCACAGGCCTCCAACTCAGTTCTGTGCCACTGATCACCACCTTCTGGGCTCTATCATTAAGCCAGTTCTTGATCCACCTCACTGTTTACTCATTCAACCCACACTGCCCAAGCAGTGTCCTTTCTAAAAAAAAAAAAAAAAAAACCAAAAAAACGACAACTTTCATGTCTGTCTAGCAACCACAGACCTCATTAGTAACCAGCTAAAAGAAATTTTATTGCTGCTTGATGAGCAGAGTCAAATATAACATCACATATTCCATACCACCCTGGCATACAAGTGTCTTCAGCTAATTAAAATGATTTTTATCTCATAACATTATGCAAATCATAAATACAGAATCTCCGATTTAAAATGCACTAATAGAACAGAGACACATTAGAGTTCTCTTCAAAAGATAACCTATGAGAAAACAGTAAAAAAAATTATTCTTCTTCAAACAAACATTCACTGAAAAATGAGTTAAGTAAACAAATTCACACATCACTCTCATCCAAACGCCCACAACCAGGGCAGGAACCACAAAAATGTTCCCCGGCAATAATGAGTGCTAGAACTGGAACTCAAGATGCAGTCCTTCCCTCCACTCCCTCCTGAAGCAACAGGGATTCAGGATAGGCTCTGGGAGAAGAGTCTTTTCTGTGCCTAGAAAACAGGTATATGGGAAGAAATACTGGGCAGCAGAAAAGCAAGGAAGTTCATTTGGCTTGTTTCAACTCCATACATTCTGTTCTATGATGCCGTATTCTACCTCTTACCTAATATGCACTCAATTTCATTAACTAGAGGCAATATTAGAACTTGAACTTCCTCAACAGAGCAAATACTGGAGAAAACTTAATAGCAAGATAGTTTATGGCAGTGGTATTTTACGGGATAACTAATTAAGACTTGTTTAAACAGCGAAAATGACAGAAACTTATCTAGGATATGACTAAATTAAGATGTCTAAAGTGCATTTCAGCTGATATCTTTGTCACTTCAATACAAATTTTTGTGCAGAACACTTTTTGGAGTTTTTCATATGGGAGGAAAAAAGTAACACAATAGCAACACAATACTCAATGTCTCAGCAGTAACAGCCTGTCATGGCCGTTTTTATCTGCCACATGTAAAAATATTAAGAGAAAACACAAATTTTCTTTGCTGCATTTTTATGTGGCTTGCTGTATTGAAATAAAATATGGCTGCCTTCCACAGGCAACTAAAAGCATAAAAAATTGCATTTTTTCTAGCAGAGCGATTGCCTCAGAGAATACACCAACTGAGCAGTAACATTCTTCAGAAATTCATAACATACTAAGTTGAATGCACAGTTCTCCGCCAAAAGAGAAATCTAGCCTCTTCCCTGTACCACCCAACTGCCCAATTACATACTCATTATGCCCTCCAAAAGAAATATCTTATACCAGTCAACAAATATGAGCTTACAAAGCCTCATTTCCTCCCGTCCTCCTCTCCCACCAGATCTCCTGTTCAGGACAGCAAAGTTTGTGCTGTTTTGTAATGTTTGAGTCACAGGATAACTAGTCCAGCATGAAGGAGTTTTCATCTTTTTCTCCAAGCACACAAAATTTCACGGAAATTAGTCTTAAATGTTAGTATTAACAGGCCAAGAGTCCTGCATACATGGAGTGGGACAAATGACCAGTAAGAGATGAAAATTATACTGGAAGCATACAGTTTTCTTCATAATATAATTTTTCTTCTTAAAATGGTAGTAAAAAAATGGCACCTTAAAAAAGTAAAGCCAGGAGAGTAAACCAATGAAAATCAAGGACTCATATTGTTTTATCAATGAAATACTCAAAAAAATGCCAAGACATTACTGGCTATTAAAATTCAAAATATTAGTGTCCAATGTTATCTTACATGTAACAGCAGTCTCTTATTTTGCTGCTGTCTGCTTACATTTTTAATTACATCTGCCCAATTTATTGCAGAAACTGAACAAACAGTACAAATTGCTCTAGAAAGAAAACCAGTTATCTGCCTATCAAAATGGAAAGCAAGTGCAGTAATAAAATGTCTGACATTAAAATTCAAACTTCCGAGTTGTCAAGTAACAAGTCAGTGATTTACTACTCCAGCAGTTAACAGGTAAACTGGTTTCCTAGAGTTGTACTTCAGTATAAACACGTGTAACAGCTTGGGCTGTACTCACTGGTAGAACAGTAAACTTACTTTTGTCCAATCATACCCTCCTAGCTTGCTCCTTTCCTTGTCACAGCCATAAAACAATAACTGAATGTTTTGTTTTCTTACTCCCCTCAGCCCACCTCTCCATAGCTGTAAAAACTCACTTTTCCACTTACACAGAACTTTGAAAATGCTCAGGTTCATTGAAGAAAGACCATTGAATCCACTCAGTTTCTAGAAAATGTAATATTCAAATATCCTACATCATATCCTTCAAAAAAGCCCAAGGTATCAAACATGCATTTCCACTGCACTCCAGACAAATCCCTACCAATGTTGTTCTTCAAAGAAAACCAGCATTGTAGCAGTTTTCTTGATATGTCAACTATTAAAAATAAGGAGAAGGCTAGACAAAAAAAATTTGTCATCACCATAAAAAAATTTTCCTCCCCTTGACGTCAAGCTCACCTAATTTAAAAAAAAAAACAAAGAACAATATGTGAGCAACATTCTCAATACGGCTTAACATCTCTAAGGTATCTATTTTATTTGAGATCAATCAACCTTAGAAAGCCATCTAAGCAATTTTAGCCATGGAAAATATGAAAACATACCATGACAGTTGTATTTCCTAACTCTCTAGCTCATGGCCCCAGAAGATCTCAGTGCGACACATAAAACACAAATTCCCTGCTACAGCACCACTGATAACAGTCAATTTTAAAGTCTTCTAAATCTTGCAACACTTAACATTCTCACATTTGTATTAAGTGCACTGGGGCATTCCTTTAAAAAGAAACTATAGGTAATTGAGAATAAAGACAAACTCTGTTTTCACTCTTGACTGTGGTTCAGACAATACATCTCTTAACAATGTAAGTGCACACAAGAGATTATTCTGTTCTCAAGGAAAAGCTTAATACAGGAAAGAGCTTTTTTTACTTACAATGATTCCCAAAATGGCAAGCATTAAACGTACTGCCAGAATCCTTACCATAAACTAATAAGGGCATTAACACCAGCATGGATTGGAACAGCATTCGTGCAATAGACTAAACTTCCCCCTTCCAAACACAGCCCATCAATACACGACAAAATCCAAATGACGAGCCCTCCCATCAACAACGTACTGCAACGCTGTACTAAGAGATTTAAGTTTTGTAATGGAAGTCTCACAGCACTGTAATGGTTCACTGCCATTCCTCAGGCAATAATACTTCCACAATCCTGATCAACAACTCCGGAGTAAACAGAAGACTGTCCTCAGTTTATGCCTTGACTGGTTAAATACTTCCTCAAAAGATGATAACTCTGCTACATAAATACAGCAAAAAAAGGTGTGAACAAGATTTCAGGTTACGTCAAACAAAGCATATTAAGGTTTTTAAACTGAGCTGTAGTAGAAACTGACTTTATGGAGAAACACCTTATAATGTGCAGTGACCACAAATACAGAGAAATTGTTTGCTTTATACAGTTTTGTATTAGAAGTATATTCAGTGCATGTCATAAATATACATTCAATTTGTCAGATGCCCTGAATCTCTATTCCTGCCATCACTCATACATATTAAATGTCAATAGGTAATTTCAATTTAATAAGTTTTTCTCTCAAAACCTGAGAAAAAATAAGAGAAATCAAGACATGTCTGAAAAATATGCTAGTCATTTGTGGTATTTTTAAATTATTACCAATAGGCACACACTCAAAAGCTTTCTAAAAATTAGTCTTAAAGGTTATAAAAACTGGATAAAGAAATCCCTTAACAAAGGGGAGGACGGGGGAAGCATGTCACTGAAAAGTCAGAAAAGGTCCTGGAGGTGTTAACAGCTGGCTGAACACGAATCAGCAGTGTGCCCAGGTGGCCAAGGCCAATAGCATCCTGGCTTGTATAGTGTCACCAGCAGGACCAAGGAAGTGATTGTCCTGTACTTGGCACTGGTGAGACTGCACCTTGAATACTGCTTTCACTTTTGGGCCCCTCATTTAAAGAAAAACAGTGAGGTCCAAAGAGCTGGTGAAGGGTCTTAAGAAAAAGTCTGATGGGGAACGGCTGAGGGAGGTAGAGTTGTTTAGCCTGGAAAAGAGGAGGCTGAGGGGAGATCTTATTACTTTCTACAACTACTTCAGAAGAGACTGCAGTGAGGTAGAGGTTAGTCTTGTCTCCCAAGAAACAAGCAACAGGACAAATGGAATGGGCTCAAGCTGTGCAAGGGGAGGTTTAGAGTAGAGATTAGGAAGAACTTCTTCATTGAAAAGGTCAACATATGCTGGCACGGGCTGCCCATGGAGGTGGTGGAGTCACCATCCCCAGAGATATTTAAAAGATGTGTAGATGTGGTGCTGAAGGACACGGTTTAGTGATGGGCTTGGTAGTGTGAAGTAAGTGGTTGGACTCAATCTTAAAGGTCTTTTCCAATTAAAACCATTCAAAGATTCTATAATTTTTACTTTTCATTCAAGGAGCTCCCTAAAGAACATAAACCAAGTACACTGGAAGAAAAACTGGTATTTAACAACATACACCTCAGAGATGCAAGATGAAAAATGCTCAAGTGTATATATTTTCTAAAAACGGGGTATATTGCAGTGTTTTAACATTGCAAATAGCATAGTAATACTATTTCATAGTATTACTATTACTAATACTATTTCATAGTATTACTGATACACCATAAACTGATCATCTGTCATGGTTTGACATGACAGCCTTTTCTGGTAAGGGGGAAGGGGCTGTAAAGACGGCTCCTGTAAGAAGTTGCTCACAACTCTCCCCAGCTCTGAGCCAGACCCACTTCTGGGGCTGAGCCAATTAGACGCCTCCACGATCACTTTTTAAGAAGAAATCTGAAGGGGAGGTTTCCTCCTCCATCTTCTTCCTTCTTCTGCCCCTTCTTCTTCTTCTGGCTGGTGGTGGTGCAAGGAGTAGGAACAGTGAGAGAAAACCACGCGGACTCCAAGGTCAGTGATGAAAGAGAGAAGGAGGTGTGCTGGAGCAGAGACTCCCCTGCATTCTATGGAGAGAACTGGTGAAGCTGAGATTTATTTTCATTTCTTTAAAGACCCCGCATCGGTGGTAGAGACTCATTTTGATAATGAGCCCGCATCAGGGGCAGAAACTCATTTTGTTAAAGCTGCCCCTGGACCAGGGGCAGTGACTATGGCTGGAGGAGGCCGTGTCCCGAGGAAGGGACCCAATATCCACAGCTGTAACTGTGGGGAGGAACCCATGACAAAGCAGCTCATTAAACTTATGCCCAGAAGAGGCCTTGTCCCGAGAGAGGGACTCTGTAACTGCAACCGTGGTGAAGAATCCACGCCAGAGATATTCACCAAGGACTGTGTCCCACGTGAGGGAACCTGTATCGGCAGAAGCCGCAGCTGCTGGGAACAACCCACAGAGAAGTTCGTTAAGAACTTTGTCCTGGGGGAGGGACCCCATGTTGGAGCAGGGGAAGAATGCAAGGAGTCGTCCTCATCTGAGAAGACAGAAGTGGCAGAGCCCATCTGTGAGAGACTGACCACATTCCCCATTCCCTGCCCCCCTGAGCCGTTGAGTGGGGAGGAGGCACGGATACCGGGAGCAGAGAGCTGGGCCCGGGAAGAAAGGAGGGATGGAGGAGGGAGATCTTAAAGTGTTGGTTGTAATTTTCTCATCATCCTACTCCCTTTTTGCTTTCATTCCGTTCTGTTTCTTGTAGAATAAACTTTCCTACTTTCCTAAGTCGAGTACTGGAGTCTGTTTTGCCCAGAACCCTTAAGTGGCAGCGAGCCCTCCCTGCCCTTGTCTTAATCCACAACAGCCTTGCTTATCTTTTTACTCCCATTTTGCTGGGTCCTCCGCCATCCTAACGAGGGTGGGGGTGAATGGGGGCACCGAGCGAGAGACTGTCGTCGTGCTACTGTGCTAACTGGGCCAAAGCACGACATCATCACTGACAGAAGTCTGAATGAAGTCAGACATCATGCAAAACAATTTCTTCTTAGAAAGGAGGAAAACAAAAAAAGCAGCCAGAACACATCTCTGAGACCATGCCTTTTTCTGTTTATCAACACCACCAAATTAGTACTCCACTCGGAAGCTCCAAGCAATTAAGCAAGGTATGACAATATAATCTCCCTTACAAAATGCTCTGAGCAAAAATAAGATTAAAGAACAGGGCCATGCTGTTTAACAACTCTCAATTTTCTTTTAATGGTTTGAGGATACTTTCTTAGAGAAAAGAAACTTTGAACAGAAGATTCTGTGAATGTAGTATTACTCAAAAATTAACTTGCAGGACAGTTTCCATTATTCAGTTTAAAGAAGATGAAGTCGCATCTTTTGCTGAACATAGCTACTAGTATGCAGTGACAAGTGCTTGCAACCGAAATCCCATCTTAAAAGTTTCCTTCACTTTAATTGAGCATGTGTCACTCAGAATCAGCAACTACACACATATGCGGTGTTGTAGAAAGATCAAAAAAGGAGTCTATTACAAAACACTACTGCAATTCTGCAAAGAGTTGCGATACTGAATTTGAGATAAAGGGACCTAAGGTAGAGTAAATTTTACTACCTTCCAAAGGCATAAAGAATTTTGTCTCCAGCTCTATTTTTATTTTGTAGACTCACACAAGAAAGTCAAACTCATCCTCCAGTTACTTAACAACCATATCTGACAAGAACCAACCTCCATTTCAATACAAGATCCCTTCTTAAGTGCTATTAAAATTTGCCAGTTGAAGAGAACTTTGCTTCTCTCCCAAGACTACAGAAAGGCCTGTGAATTTTTTAGTAACTCATCACAAACGAGCAAGTTAACTTAAAAACATTTATCATTAGAAGCAGCAACTCCTCAGTAAACTTTTACATAATAAGTTGTGAAATGATTAGGCTTACAGAAACTTTCAGATTAAGAACATACTATGCCACAAATGTATTGATTACAGTATAGATATGCAACAAAAATAAGGATTTAAATCTTGTAACTATTTAAATCAACAATTGAGAATTGTTTTTGAAAGGAAGAGATGCTAATAACATTGTGAAAAAGAAGTCAAATCAATTTCTGCTGCACAGAAGTTCTTCATTAAAAAAGGAATGCTGGCCCAGGGATTGGGCTGGGAAGGGAAGCAGCAAGCAAGGATCAACCTTAGAATTTTTATAGTGGTGTCTTTTTAACATAATGAGTTCATGTGGCCTTAGTTTCAGCATGGATGTTTAGCTCAGCTTAATAAAGGTATTGTGCAACAAGGTTTTCAAATATCTACAGCACAGTAGGCAACAAGACAATTTTCCTTCTTCCCATTAAATAATTCTTAAATGTATACTTACAATTCAAGCGGTCTTTCCTGCAATTTCCTTCCTAGAGGAAAATATGCCTCTCCACCAAAGCAGAAGTTACATTCACAAGCCGCAAATGTATTTTACAGTTGTCTCATTGCCTAAGTGTCTCATTTATTTCCCTAGTTAACTAAAGGCTCTCTAAAGGACTACAGAGACTGCAATCATTAGCACAGGCAGAGATGAACTTTACAGTACTTGAAGAGGATTGTCTATTTTTTACATAAAATCAAAAAGAAATAATATTACTTCAAAATAAATGAGTTGGTTTGAAAATTCTTTGCTAACCTGTGAGTAGCAGGTGTCTGAACGAGCAAACTACTCAAACTAGTAAACTAGAAGAGATCTAATTCCTGGTGATGTTATTTCAGGAGAATACCTGACATGAACACACCCCCATCACCCAGAAGAACACAACTATGCAAAATAAATGCAGTAGAAAAAAATAAGTATAGCACATTACCTGATTTCTACAAAAGAAATGCACAAAAGTACATTTATAATTACATGCCTTATTTAAATAGTGTTATTTGGGTTTTTCCACATTCAGGAGTGAATAGATATGTTTGAAACATAGTAAGATGAGCACTACAGATCATAATTTCCTTTCCCCACTTTTGCTACTGATAGACATGAATAATTTATAAGTCTGTCACTTCAACAAATTGCTGACTTTGGCTAGAGTTAATACAATTGCTGGCTAGGATAGATTTAATACAATTGCTAGTATGGTGCTGTGTTTTGTATTTGTGCTGAAAACACTGTTGATAACACAGAGACACTTCAGTTATTGTTGGGAGTCTTATACAAAGTCTTTTCTGCTCCTCACCTCACCCCATCAGCAAGCAGGCTGGGGGTCACCAATAAACTGGTAGGGGTCACAGCTGGGACAGCTGACACCAACTGACCCAGATGATATCCCAAACTATATGGCAACATGCTCAGCATGTAAAACCAGGGAAGAAGAAGGGAAGGGGTCGTTCAGAGTGATGGCATTTGTCTTCCCAAGTCACTGTTGTGTGATGGAGCCCTGCTGTTCCGGAGATGGCTGAACATCTGCCTGCCAACAGGAAGTGGGAAATTAATTCCTTGTTTTGCTTCACTTGCATGTGTAGCTTTTGCTTTACCTGTCAAATCATCTTTAACTCAACCCAGCAGTTTTCTTGCTTTTTCTCTTCCGATTCACTCCCACCAGGGGTGAGCGAACAAGCGGCTGTGTGGGGCTTAGTTGCTGTCTGGGAGTTAAACCATGACACAAATTCAGTAAAAGTATCAACCTCAGAAAGCATGGAGGAAAATTGTTACTTTGGAGGAATATCTTTTGTACAAGGAAAGGCTGCAGGAACTGGGGCTGTTTAGTCTGGAGAAGAGGAGACTGAGGGGAGATCTTATTAACATTTACAAATA
The DNA here is from genome assembly GCF_028858725.1 of Colius striatus. Taxonomy (NCBI): domain Eukaryota; kingdom Metazoa; phylum Chordata; class Aves; order Coliiformes; family Coliidae; genus Colius; species Colius striatus. The sequence goes on from NC_084763.1 coordinate 49,795,593, forward strand.
TCTAGAGGGTGGGTGTCAGAATGTTGGGACATCCCTTTTTTCTATAGCAGCTAGCAACAGGACAAGGGGTAATGGGATGAAGCTGGAACACAAAAAGTTCCACTTAAATATAAGAAAAAACTATTTCACTGTTGAGGTGAGGGAGCCCTGGCACAGGCTGCCCAGAGGGGTTGTGGAGTCTCCTTTGTTGGAGGTCTTCAAGACCCGCCTGGACATGTTCCTATGTGACCCGATTTAGGTGACCCTGCTTCTACAGGGGGGTTGGACTAGATGATGTCTAAAGGTCCCTTCCAACCCCTACCATTCTATGATTCTATGACCTATAACAGTGTGATATTTAAGAAATCTAAGAAACCAAGGGAGAGGAACTAATTTGTGTAACTGGGATGGAGATGTAAATACTGCTTCTTAAAAATATTTTCAGATAGCCTGACAAGCCTAAACATAGCAGATTTTTATAATATGGTGAAATATAAAGTTTTTTCTCTTCAAAAAATTATTAAATGATTAACCTTACTAGACCTAATAAAATTCCTACAGCAATAGATGCAACAAGTTTGAAAAAAGGGCAGGAGGGATATTTTTTAAATTTACCTATGCTGAGATCTTTTCCATAAGAAAGCGTCAATATTGTCACTCAGAGTAACTTAGCTTGAATTTAGTAAAGTCTAATGGTAGCATGCCCATTACTATGGATGTTTGCAAATTCTGTTTTCTTTCAACAAAAAGTTTGATCTTCAGATTCCTGGAATAAGCAGATTAAAGAGCACTACTGTAAAACCAAAATCACAGAAATGTTCTCAAATCTTTAGGCAAATTACAGAAGAAATCTCAATCTGTCACTTGACTGTAAGGATAGAAATTGAATATTCAGACTTTTACTAAAAAAAGGGCAGTTTAACAATACTGTGAAGTATTAGCTGATTGTATTTTGTTTCTGCAGAAATTAACATGTATGTTCAGTTTATCCTTTCTCAAGCTTTTCTCTGGTAGGCAGCTTCTCAGACAAAACAAATGTATGCAGCAGTGACAGTGTCAGTTTTCAAGTATACCCTTTCA